>NC_092467.1:15809815-17288565 GCF_047495875.1 Pithys albifrons albifrons
AAGTGAACTTCAGTATGGAACTTTAACACAGATTTTAATCATCTCATTACATAAAACTTGTCCAGATACAGTTTCTATTACCACAAAATGGTACTCCTTAACAGAGCAGTATGATCATTTAAGTTCTGTGTATACATTATATATATATATAGGATACACCAACTTTTGTTAGCTACAGCAAGGTGAACTCTTATCTCCACAGCTCCGTGCCAAATTAAGACTTAGCAAAAGACATACACAGATATTTATTCATAACTTTTCTTCCTTTCTATTCCTTTTTCCAATGGCCTTCATGTAGACAACAATTTAGTCGAATGTTGCTTCCAATGTTTGAAGTTTCTCCTGTTTGTCCATTTCTATGAAAAGAGCAAACCACCTGTTGATTTATACAAAGCGATAGAGGGGCACAGTCCATCTACCCCGCTCTGCCACCTCTCCCCCAAAGTCAGAAAAAGTTAGCATTACGTTTAATGTCATTACAGAACAAATCCAACCAAGCCTGCCTCCACACCAGCAGCCTAGAAAAGAGAAGTCAGTCTCAAGCATAATGTGGGGAGGGAGCAGGGACAAAAGGCATAAAGACAACTGGCTACAGTTACTGCCACTCAGTTAAGCATTTCCGGGCTGTAGAATCTTCAGGGTAATCAATTTAATTCTAAAACAAAACACAAGCTAGCACTAGTCCTGCTCCATATCTTTGTCTGTCAATTGATACATCTTACATGTGAGCCTGTAGACTAGTACTCCTCCAACAAATGCACCAATGAAGGGCAAAGATTTTTGAAAATAAACTGTAAGAGGAGAGGTATAAGCAAGGTCACTGCTGTAGTCAAAGATGAATGCAACAAACAGGTATCATTTTTATAGCAGCTCTTCTCAGAGACTGAGCAAGGGCCAGGCACTATTCACAACCACAATGGCAGAGGATCATTATTCAAAAGAAAATTATAGTAACAGGCAGTCTTGCATTTGGAAACAAGAAATGGCATAAATTACTGAGCAGATGTGATTCAGTGTTTCTTGTGAGCTCTTACACCTCCTGGTAGGGAGAACTTGAGCATGCTCTAGCCTAGTTCAGCAACTGCCTCCCTGTGATCACAGCACAGCAGAGTTGGGGTTTGGATTGCTCTGCTTTGGTCTCCTGTCAGGGGATGGAAGAAATTTTTGTGCCAAATGGGCAAGAGCAGGGAAATTGATGGTGGAGAAATATCTGGGAATTTAGGTCCAGCAGGGATGGCATAACAGGAGCATATGTCCAACATAAGTCATCATTTGGTAGAGTCCCTACCCCCAAACAGCCCCATGTCTACATACATACAGGAGAAAGCTTTGTCAGGTACTTCTCAAATGCAATAGAAGCAGCCAAACTAATCTATATTCCTAACTTTCTCTTCTATATTCCTCGATGCAGATAGAATTTAAATAAAACAAATAAATAATGAAAAAAGACAACAACAAAAATGCAACTACAACTAAAAAAAACCTAAAATGCTAAACCATGTGATTTAAAGCATATTAATAATTTCCATAAAGGGACAGACAGTTGTCAGAGTCATTCACTTAACCCAGAAAATCAACTGCACATGTTTTTTTATTTCTCAGAATGAGTTTCTAAGTCATGAACTAGGTGAAACAGTCACCTTCCTCCCACCTCTGCCAAGTAAATAGCAATAGCAGCGGTAACCAGGAGAAAAAAAAAAGTGAAAGCAAAGAATCTGATAACTAAAACTGATGAAATAATTTTAAATTGAAATTTACATAGTATTGTGTGAGAAATCCCACCCAGTTATAAGTGTTTGTAAAAATGTAATGTTTAACATCAGAATGCAACCTCCAGCATCCTCCTGCACATGAAGGAACCAGCAGCTTGAGATGGTGACATAGCATAAAGGGGTGAGAAAAAGGCCCATGGTGAATCACTCGGCTACCACAGATCCACCACTTAGCAAACACATCTCCCCACAAATACCTTTACATTTAAATCTGGCTTACAAATAACTCTTGTAGCTCTAGTCACAAGTATCCTACAAGTAACTTCACAATCCTGTGCACAAGATGACAAAAAACCTTGTTGTGGTCTCTAGACCAGAAGTTATGAACAGAATAAATTGCATTCACTGAGGCTGGTGCTTTTGCCTGTCTCCAAACCCAGTTAAACATCTAACACAACACATGAAGCAGCCATGCCACGTAGTTCCCTTACCTACCACTACCCAAATCCACTTAGTGATTGGAGCACCTAACTAAACTGGAAAAATGAAAGAGAAGGGAGGGAAAAATAGGAATTACCCAATATCTCTATAAGCAAAAAGTCTAGCAAGTAAATAACAAAGTCAAAGTAACCTATATAGGTACTAAGTACATGTAATATTGTACTTGATCTTCAGCTCACACATGTCTCTAATAAATGAGTTTTAACGGTACACAGGAAGTGTGCAAGCTTCCCTCAGCTAAGCAGCAGCAGGAAGTGTCTAGCTCAAGGAATAATTAAATGTCCCTAAAATGATCTCATGAGGCTTTTCTGCACAGAGCAACCAGACTCGCTCATGCCATACTACATGAGCAGATTCACAGAGAAAAAAAACTGATACAACTTGTTTAACATTCCTCACATTAAAAATGGACATGAAAATAGTCACTGAATAAAATTAGACATCACTTTTTTCCCCTTCCTTTTTTGTGTGTGTTTAGATAAAACACCAAAGCAATCAATAACACTTTTCAGTCCATTAAGTTTAACTGATGAGAACATCCATTAATAGAGTAATTTCTGAACCTATGGTTATTAATTTTTTTCCTTCAAAACCTATTACTCATTTTGATGACTGTAAGGTTATTGGGCACCCAGGAAAATGGCCACACTAATAATTCTCTGTTTACTGTCTGTTTTACAAAGTATCTTGCAAAGAGCCTCAAAAATAACAGACAGATCTAATGGCATCATACACATCACCCTGGCACTGCCTGTCTTGGGTTTGGCCTCTTACCCATCATAATCCAAGTGCAACTTTAGACGCTTCACGTAAGTTACCTGGAACATCAGTGATAATATAAAGATCCTATAAGCATTCAGAATCTATCTTGACTAATTTTCCATATACTGTACCTTTTTACAGGAGCTCTTAAGAGAAGAGAATTAATGTATTTTTAAGGAGAGCTAGCTTTATTTGAAACATTCCAGAGAATGCTGTGCTTGCATTTAGTTGACTTGGTTTTGCTTTAGAAGTAAAATTTCAATTTCACTATAGAAAAGCCAAGATTCTGACTTTTACCTCATGATAGGAAGACTCATGCACAACAAATAGAGTTACACAGCCACAGTTATAAAGAATGCACATACATATCCTTACATTTCAAAATCAGGCAAGTCATCCAGACCCAGGCACTGGAGAAAAAGAAATAAAAATCTATTTATATTTATTTTTCCAGAGAAAAGCCCTATTCTAGTAGCCAGAGAAGATTATAGACTTGCTATTGGTGATTTGCTTAGGAGTTTTACAGCTACTCACATTAATAAAAGAACAGTATTCTCTCTGTTGAACTTCTAACTAGTAAATGTCAATTTTGCTTTAACTATTTGCTCAATCATGTGGCTTTGGGATGCATATATAATGTTATAAACAAATCATACCACTGCCTAAGGGAGAAAAGGGCAGAAAATTACTTCAACAAAAGTGAATGAAAAGCACTCTTCCTACCTACAAACTCATATATTTGTGGTCAATATTTAATAGTATTTGTGTAGCAATATTTCTGCAATTAAATTTATGCACCCTGTGCATCATAGTCCCAATGAATCAACACAAATAGCTACTTTCATTTGCAACAGTTTGATTTCTGAAATGAACACAAAATTAGCTCCAATAATGTTGGTTGGTGGTTGATATTTTGTTTTGATTTTTTTAAGACATTTTAGGAAGAAACAAGTAGAAATTGTACTTCTCTCAAGTTTTTAGGTCCAGTATCATAAACCTGTATATTGTTTCTCCATTTGCTAGCTGATTAACAAATGTTAATCAACAAATGTATAGAGGATGAAAAGACAAACTAGAGACCTACTTTGATATTCCCATTCCCACTTCATGCTCTGTTCCCCTTCCTAAACTTCAAAAGCCTCAAAAAGATATGGTGATAATGGCATTGCGGTGTTTGCAATTAAAATCCTCTGTTGGCCTCCTTTGGTACAGACCGGTTCTGTCTCTCAAGGGCAAGGGCTGTAACATCCAGAGAGCACCTCCCAGAGTTGGCTTTCTGGGCTGTGAGCACACATTGCTGGTTTCTGTGTGATTTTCCATACACCAGCACCCACAAGTCCATCTCCATAGGGCTGCTCTCAAACTCTTCATCCCCAAGTCTGTGTTGACACCAGAAGCTGCACAGGACCTTGCAGGTATGATTATCAGTGTGTTGAATAGTGTTACTCCTTAAAAGGGATGCTACCAACTCACTGCGTATGGAGAACAAGCACACTGGTCAGGAACTCCCAGGTTATCCTATAGACAGGACTTACACTGACAGTCCACCAGTTCCCTGGATACAGTGATGGGGCAGCAGCACAACTCTAGGATAGACACTTCAGGCTAATCTGCTTTCTCTGAGCCACCTACTGAAAACAAACACAAACAACACTGAAACAAAACACACACAAAAAAACCCAAACAAAAAAAAAACCACAGCACCACCATCATACATGTTACAACAAAATCATATGAAAGACCTCTGCAGCACCTTCAACAGCAAAGACCAACACAAAGAATTCACTGAGCACCTCTGCCCCAGCCTTTTCTCTGAGTGCCCCCAGTTACTCTGCTGTTGTCAAGTGGTCCCACTGATTTCCTGAGTTTCATACAATACAAGGAACTTTTTGTCAATACCTGGAGCATCAATTGTAAGGCATTTTCTAATTCTTTATGAGATTTTTAATTTCCTGTTTGTGTTTGACCTACCACATTTTAAGGACTTTCCTCTTTGGTTCATTTGAGCAGGCTTTCCCATTTCCAGAAGCTGGCCATTTTGCTACTGTACCCTCCCTTGATGTTTCTATTAAGTGAGGTAAGCACTCCTGAGGATGATTTTGTGCTTTCTTTTCATTGTGAGACATATTTTGGGGTTTCTGATAACTTTATTCTCATAAGTGTATTGTTAATAGCCTGCAGGGTGTTTATAGGCTTTCTATAAGATCCTACATTTAAAATCGAATGACCACATGCTGCATGTGTTTATTCTGCTCTCTTCAGCTATAGAGCTCAATCTAATCTTGGGATGCTTACTAATTACCAAGCAGCTCCAGTGTACCACTCTGGATCACATCCAGAATAACATCTTTCTGGATGCACCAGGTGTTCTAGGAAGCAGCCACTTTGCACGTCTGGATGCATCCCCTCTTTTTCCCATCATGATGAGGCACTGATCCAGTCTCTCACAGCCCCTGTCAAAATGTCACACTGTTGCTGCCTGTGCTGAATTTGCAGCTTCTCTATTCTCATTTGACATTTCCTGAGCACTATTACAGGTCTGCGCAGGGGGCTGGTAACACAATCTTAGCACTACATTTTTATTAGAGTACAAGATTTCTGCCCACAGTGATTCCACAGACCTGCTCTTCTTCCATAATATTTTTTATGCTGTTGCTCTTTATAAAATGCTTCCTTTACAGTGCCACTCCCATCTTTCCTATAAGGCTGATATAGCCTGGCAGCATTGATTATCCTCCTTCTACTGGGCCTCTTTTTCCAAAGTTATCATTTCACACCAGTCAAATTCCCTCACCTTATCTTACATGCCTCAAAGCTGGTGCGATAGAACTTTTTAAGTTTTTCCTTTTCTCCATCTCTTCTTATTGTTTGTTAACTGGCACTGCAGGTGTTCTGAGATAACTCCCTTTCTTCTTCCACTGTGCTCTTCTTTGTCCCTTACACACTTGTTCAGTACCTATGAAAATCAACCATGATCCCACTGCAACCTCTGATTTTCCTGCCCCTGAAGAAGCCACTGCTACTGGAGCATCTCATTGAAAGGAGCTATTACATCAGCTGACAACAGTTGCATCTTGGCAATAAGGTCACTCCTTTCTAAGAGCTGCTTCCTTACCCAAAACTTGCATCCTCCACAGCAGTGCAGGGCCTGCAGCCATGGTGGAGGTTTCATCTACAGCCTTGCTAGAGTCCCACTGCCTTGTTCACAGCTAATCGGTAGACGTGCATACAGAGCAGCTCTATGAGGCTGTATTGCTTAGTGTTGAAAACAAGTGATTGAAACAAAGCAGACCAGTATAACAAAGAAAAAACATGGAATGGGCAAGGTCAGGCCATATGAAATCAGTTCTGATCACACTATTGCAATTTAACTAATATTCATCACCTCATCAGCACAACCCTGCCTGCATTTTGCACTCCTTCCTCAGCAACATCCATCTGTCAAATTATGCACTCCTTGCTGAGACTAGAATATTATGGCTGCAAGAAAGCATTTAGCCCATCACGGTTGCTACAGCAAGGTAATAAATAATACTTAAGGGAAAAGAAAAAGAAAGCCCGAGATATTTTTTTAATTCCATTTGACTGAGTTGATGGCCTTCACCTCTTAATGTTATGTTATTATTGCTACAGTAGGAAGACATTTAGCTTCTAAGTGTGTTTGAGACATCTGTGGATGACTCATTATCGCTATCTTTTCTTACAAAAAAAACAGCTTCTGGCTCAGCTCTAAACCAAAAACCCACTGAACCACCCAGGCACCTGAACCATACTGTTCTGACTACTGATTCATCTGCAGGACAAGCTGGCTACCTACTGGATCCAGGATAGTCCAACAGGGGGAAAACCCTCATGTTTCTGTATAGCTATTCATCCTTCACCCAGACACAAGGGGTAATTTGTTTGTTATTTGCCTACTAAATCCATTTGTTTATATCAAAGCATTTTAGAAGTCAACTAATTAAGAGATGCCACAGGTGTAAGCCAGGTGTTGAAATGTATCAGAAGATCTAGAAACAGAGGTTTTAGCAAAAAACAGGCACTTTGACAGTATCAATTTAGTTTCAGTGGGAAACATTTGCTTATCAATTTGGTTTATCAGTTTATTTCACTACTTACTGAATCCTGATTGTCATAAAGGTACATGAACAACTTTAAAATATATTTAAATTGTTCTGTATGACACAATTGATAACCAGGATTTTTCTAGAAAGATAAATTGCCTTTTGAGTGGTTGTCTACTATAATAATTACAACCTGAATAATCAAATCCTTTCAAAGGAGTTTTCTCTTGTCAAAAAATAAAAATATAGAATGAAAACAGACATTACATGCAGCTTCTAATGTTTTTCTCTTTTCCACCTCATAATTAAAGGGCTTGATATTCCAAAAGCTGTTTTGCTATTGCTTGTACTAAAATGATCTGAAATTATTCTGAAGTCTCTCTCCATATGTAGACAAGTATTTCCATGATATATCCCTAAAATGAAAAAAAAAAAAAGAAAAAAATCCTCTTACTACACTCAGCAATTCATTTTTACTTCTCACAACAGACAAAAATATTTCACACTCCACTATCTCATCATCCTCAACTGGAATCAGTTAATACCAAAAGTATTTGTCCATAAAAATAAGAATTTATAAGAAACACTTCCTTTGTATTGACTAGTGTCCTGCTCAACTTGCTTTTAAGTCCCAAGTTAAACATTTTTAACAACTTCATTGTTTCTAACTTCTAAAGCAAAATAGGTCATGGCTTAAGAACAACCTCTCTGGGGTACTGGGCTTAAGAATTAGATTCAGAAGTTCAGCCTACTGAGTTAATAGGGAAATGCCAATTCTCAGTCCAACATACCAGAAGTATGAAAAAAAATTTAAAGAACAGAAAAAAATATTAATAATCAATAAACTAATCCATTAGCCATATCTTTTAGGTGATCAGTACAAGCCAGCTGTATATATGACTCAAGTTAAATTCTGCCCTTTGCAATGATGTGCATGAAGTGATAATGGAGAGAAAGGATTGTTATGAACACAAAGTGCTAAGCTGCTGTCTAAGTCTTACTGAACCTCTCCCCTAACATTTAATCTAAAATGCTTTCAGCTCTTAAATTCACCTTCCAAAAACAGTAGGAGGTTAAAGCAGGACCCAATGGGAGGTTACATTTATTTAATATTCAGTCCTTTCTCAGATGAAATATTGCAGCCTATCCTCACAGGTATTTGTCAAACCATTAGAGTAATGGCTTATAGCTATTACTTGAAATTGTAGTTCTATTTGTAACTACCATTGACAAAGAATAAGCAAAGTGCACTCATTTTCCTTGAAAAACATCCAAAACCTTTGCTGTAGAGCACTAAGGGAATGTGCCCCATTAACTAGTTCAGAGCTATAAGCTGAGGCAATGCTAGTAAATATTGTTTAGCTAAAAGGAACTTGCATCTATGTAAGACCTGCTCCAGCTCTACCCTTCCTGCCTTACAGCTCTGAAGATGCATCCTAAGGGCTCTCTGACACAAGCACCTTCACATATTAACAGCACCTGTAAAAATAATATTCATAATTATATCTAGAAGTTAGCTATTTTTGTAACAGCCACTACATTTGGCTTATATTATTGTACTTACATTTTTCTAATATCCACTAGAAATAAGATGACTAGAAAGAAGCAGTAATAACAAAACAAAATCAAACAGAACCTGTCACAGAAATCTCTTCGGTGCAATTTACATGATGCACAATGTGCACAGCTTCCATTAACTCTGCAGATCTCAATTTCAAGTCTGCACTTAGGCACTGTGATATATTTCTAGAATTTTAACTTTTACTTTTTTCTTTGCATTTTCCTAAGAAGAATTTTAAGCAGCAAAGAGAGAAAAATATATTACCTTATTCAAACAGGAATCTGAAAGGTGACTGAATGTGGTTGGGTAGTGTTGACTTGTGCTAAAAATTTGTCATTTACACATCATTCTTAGTGATGGTACATAAAAGAGCAATGAGTAGGACTTGTTGCTACCACTTTGAAAGCTATCCTTTAATTAAAAGGGAAGCTGATGTGCAACACTGCCTTTTATTGAGAACACCCACTTCATGAGAGAATTGGTTTTTTCAATCCTGTCTAAAAAAAGTCCACAAATCCAATATCATTCTGCTTCCTAGAATTAGTTTAATTTCTTTTTTTGCTTTTTATTTTTGTAATTTTACAACTGAGAAATAACTCCTGATAAGAGTAATACAGACTTTGGGAAAAGCTGTTGTAGAATCAAAATAAAGGGACAGAGAAAACATGTTTCCTCTAATTTTGGCTTTCGTTTTAAAAAGAAAGAAAGGTTTAAAACTTGAAGCCATCAGTGTCCTTTCATGGTCATAATGAACACAACGAGGGCACAGCACTGGACCCTGCCAGTTGACAAGGTTCAGCAACCCTGACTGGATCGTGCCTTCAAAACACCTGTAGCAGCAGTCCACGTGCAAAGGACAGATAGAAAATTCCAAGGTTCCTAAGCAAGATATTCCTTGCTTTGTTCTTGGCCATTACTGAAGTGAAACTGTAGTGCTGACAATTATATTTTTTCTCAGATCAGTTCCTCTTAAAAAAATTTTTCCTGTTATTGAAAATAACAACTCATTATGAACATCTGCATATCCAGCTGCCTGATACTTTTATTATTTCCTCAACTCCAGAATTCTTAACTTTTCTTTTCTAATAAAAAGCTACACTTAAGGGATGAAACACATAACTACATTTTATGTATAGTCAATTAATAATGACAGTTAATCACAGCCTTCTCAGAAGGAAAATGCCACTGAAGGCCACAGCTGAGTTACATCATTGCAAATGCAGACACACAGGCAGACAAACTGACTCTCAACCACTGTTTGCCAAGTAACCCTTTAGCCCTTCATTTTCTTCACATCTCCCAACTATGAAGTCAATGCACTAAAATGTTACAGGCATAAATACAGTACCTGTCCCACATCCCCACATTCGGTTTCATTAGCAACCAAGGGGCTTTCCACGTGACTTTATGATGCTTATAAATCACAGCAAGAGTTCATGACTCCTCTGCTTCTCTCAGCATGACCCCTGTCCTCCTCCAGCCAGAGAAGCCATTAACAAAGGAAAGCCACCTCAGTGAAGCTCAGGAGACCTCAAAATAGGAACATCGCTACTGGTTGCCTGGCATTAGCTTGAACCATGCTGTTTTGCCTCAAGAGGCACAGTGGGTCCTAGAGGTTCCTCTGTTCCTCCTAATGACTTTTTACAGCAAAAATCCACTAGAAAACACTGACACTGATGAACACATCCTGAAAAATTTCCAAGGATGCCAAGAGCCACCGCTATGTCTCAGCAGCTTGCTTCTAGACAATGGCCACCCAGTCAAGTGCAAGGCCCTGGAAGTACAGCCAAAACCGTAGCTCCTGAGGTGCAAGGCAGACTGCCAACATAAAAGTTATAAATACTGAGGATTCAATTGTTAGTTTGCTCTGTGGCCTTTGATAGCCAGAAACTAAATTGCTTTTCTGTTGCATAAAGTATCTTTCAAATTCAATTGCTTATCTCCTCATTGATTCAAGAAAGGGAGACATCAGATTTACAGGAATGAGAGCCCACAATACAAATATACTATATTAGACATAGAACAGACATCTGAAAAATAATCAAAACAGACTCTATTGATTTTAACCTTCAATATCAAGGTATCCTTCGGCAATCTCAACTGGGTCCAGGCTATAAGAATTTCCAATTATTTGAATACCTATATATGGCATAAGCATTTAGTTATCAACATCTAAACATATTTTTGGTTGTTATTAGAGCACTATTACTCTGAGGAATTGACTGTGCTGCTATGGCAGACTGTGCTGCCACTGAAGCAAGAGCAGCTGGTTCCCCACACGCAATCCCACAGCAGGGCAGGTGAGCTGCCAGAGGTCCAGGATGGAGCATGGCACAGACACTGGCTCATCCTCAACCCTGCTTGGCTAAACGAGGTGCCTGACTGCACACAGGCACTGCCCAGAAATCCTGAGGTCTGTCACAGATAACCCAGAGGGAAGGTCAGTCTGTGTAACACTGGCAAGCACCCCCTGGCCCCCCCACAGAGGCTTTCAGAGGCTAGACTGGACCTTGTCAGGTCCTACATCCTGCTGCAGGCACAGAGGACTCTCCAGGCACAGCAAGCAAGCAGTGGCTTTCTGGTGGCATTCAAGCATTTAGTGGCTGGAGGCGAGCCAGCCTGGGGCAGGGAGCAGGTCTGTAACCCTGGGTGCAAGGGCTGGGTTACTGACTGCACAGCCCTCTGGAGAGGGGCAGCTACAGCAGCGCTCTGCAATTTTACTGAGTTATCCAAGTCATACTGCACACTCACACCAAGATGCCGAGGAGCACAAGGTATGGCAGTCTCCCCGCCTGGCTGCTGCTCAACAGCTCTTCCCCTGCACTCTGCCCGAAGCCACCTCGGCAGTGTTCCTGTGGTTATCAACATTAACACCTTGCTTTGGTACCATTTGATCCATCGCAGGGTGGCACACAGAAGGCAAATGCATTACCCGTAGTGAAGACAATTAGGATTATCTACTCTACTTTGACCAGCCCGGACAACCAGCCTAGATTTTCCAAAACCAAAAGAGAAATTTTACACAGAATTAGAGTTACAGTCATCATCACAGACTTCCATGGCTCACTTGCAATACTGCAGAGTCAGACTGCCAAAAGTATTACTACAGATACCTTCAGTGATTTTAAAAACAAATAAATAAATTAAAATCTTATCTTAATCCTTTCTTGTCTCCCCAGCATTTTCACAAACACCAACTTAGAGTTTTATGGGATTACTGTAAAAGGGAATAAATTGTTCATTAAAGTAGTAATTTTCATTGTCTTAAAAAACCTCTCAGTAATATAAAACAATTCTCATCAAGTGATGTTAATGGATACCTCCGCTAAGGGACTCTGTTCCTGATGAAAGGACAGTTACCACATATGAAAGCAAAATAAAAGCCTCTAATTTGTGCATAACCTCTCAATCTACTTAGTAATAAACCAAACTTTAAAGGTAACATATAATTCCCCAAAGTAAGCTCCTGACACTTACCACCTTAACTTCAGCTTTCCCAACCTCACCACCAAGGTACTGTTTGCTGCATTCCAATGCTCATGTGGCAAATCCTTAAGACCCTCTCCAAGTTTTTGATGTTAGCGTTTTTTCCATATCAACTCAAATATTGCTTCCCTTCAAATTGTGACTTCAGCGACCAAGTCAGGGAAACAAGCACCAGGGCATATGTCTGAAAAGCACTACCCTACCTTCGCAGCCTCAGGTCACAAAGTTCTTTTGCACAGAGGACCCGCTTTGACTTCCTCACAAGGTTCTTGTCAAGGTTATCTTTGAAAAAACAAAACGTCTGATGTGAGGTAACAAACTCATTTGAAAATAAGTACACTTTTACCTTTATACCACTTACTGCAGATCTTCTGATCAAGGTTTGGAATGGAATAGTTAAAAAGCAGACACTAAAGAGTTTTCAAAATATAGCTGCTGTCAAATTTCAGTCCCAGACAATTACAGAATGTGAAGCAGCTCTCCAAAATTCAGGGAAATTTTTATATATTTCTGTATATGTCACCTTAACACATTCTAACAGGACACATTAGCTTATCTTGAGAAAGACTGATACTACACTTAGCATCAGAGACTTATATGGTTCATAATGACAGCAGGTAGAAAAGTCTAAAAGGGTGATTATAATGAACCCTTTTCAAGGTAAAAGCAATGATATAAGTTCTAATAGTTTTGCAGCTACACCTCTATAATCAAAAAAGGAAGATACAGTGCCTTGCTTTTGTAAATTTAGCTAATTTTTAACACTCAAAGTAGCTTCTAATAGGTGTCATTATAGAAAAGAAGACAGAAATTTCTTTGGGTTCAAATTTTCTTTTAGAATGGACGATAAGCCTTTGAATTTACCAACATCATCATTATTTCCCACACTGAGCCCAGGAGTAGAAAACCTTTATTGCGTGTTTATTGTTCAAGTTGCAAAAGGCGTATGAGTACTTTGTATACCAACTTATACCTAAAGAGAATTTAGAAAACAATGATCAAAATATACTAGTAAATACAGCAATTTGAAGAATATCCTTCTGATAAAAGTGAAAAGAACCATGTTTTATTGTACTCCCATGACACCACCAAGCAGTGGCAGCAATAATCCTTCACCACACTGTATAATGAAAAAAGCACTACAACTTTAAAAAAAAAATTGCAATTCACTATAGCTTTCCTTTAGAGTGCTATAAAATGCAACCACATTCACATGACAATGTGTGTATATGTGCCTCTTAATAAAGCTTCTCTGAAGGGCAATACAGCATGTACCATGGAAACAGGGGTTGCCATGGAAAAAGTGCTTTTTAGTGGATGGCAAAAGAAGTGAGGGCTCGATTCCCTTGTCTCAAAAAAAAAAAAATCAGTGTAACTATTGACATCAGCAGAGTTATTCCTGAAAAACGTCAGCATGAATGAACAGTCAGACCCCATGTGTACACAGCAGAGGGTTTTTGGCATTGGCACTGTAGTGATCTGTATTGCCCTGTATTTTCAGAGCAGCTCTCCTTCACACCACACGTCTCTGCAGCCAGTCCCCCCTCAGGCATGCTTGTGACATGTCCTTCAAAACACTGCAGGAGCCAGAGCCACAACAAGCCACAGGAGAGGGGATTTGTAAAGTTGCCGTTCCTCACTTACTCAATCCTCAAGCAGAAAGTGCCAGAATCTTCTACCTGCCAGATCTTTTATTTGCCTAAGTATAAAATGCTTTCTGTTAAAATGTACACGGTGTTACAAATGAATGAAAAGCATAAATCAAATTAACTTAAAGCATATTGGTTTTCAGACATGCTTAAAACAAAGCACATATTGATGTGTTTCATCTACCTTATTCATTAAAATGGCATTCTTGATGTCCTCATGTTACCATAATCTCCAAAGCACTGGACAAACAAGTGCATTTGTTTATCACTCTTTCCTTACTAGGGTTTTATTAAAGAGATCAATCACCTGTGTACAGTTTAATAGCCTGAGCTGTGCATGTAAGACAGAGCTTGCTTCAATAGCTCACAACTCCCAAAGTATAGAGGGGCATGTAAAACCATTTGTTGCTTTAATAAAACAAAATATTTCTCAGAGCTAGCAAGTCCCCTATTAGAATTAGTAGTTTGAGACAGAAAAGCAGTGCTTCAAAGAAACCAATTCTAATAAAAGGAGCAGAATCAATCCTGTTTACTTACTTTCATAAGAGCCCTATGCTTCTAACCACAGACACAAAAACACTTTACATGCGTAATGTACTGCCTTTCTCTTATTGAATCACAGTTACTGTAGAAACAGTCTTTTGAGGCTTCTGGGTGTGTTGAGGTAATTGGAGGATTGCTGCTTCTAATGAATGGTCCCCTTATAATGGAGGCCAAAGTACTCAAAACAATGTCAGAGGCAAACGTACAAAGGAAAGCCTTTTGGAAATGCCGATGTACAATCTTGAAATCCACTGCTTTGCTAAAAGATGATCTTTCTTACTAGACTGCTGCTATAGTGCTATCAAGTTCTATTAGCAGAGGAAATAACATTTGTACTAGCACTGTTGGATGTTACCACAAACTGCAACAGCCACCCCTTTTACGATGAAAGGCTGAAATCTAACATTAATTAAGATCACACCTTTAAAGATTTTTTCCTCAAGAGTTAGTAAACAGCTCAGTCCCAAAATTGTCCTTTTGCCTATGTTAGCATGGAGAACAGGAACCTTCTCATAAGATGAAAACTTGCAGTTTATTACCTATCAAGTTTTTGAGAGTTCTAATTATTTTTAAACTATTTAGCTTTATAACAAGATTATCTGTTTCATTTGGGGGAAAACCACGCTTTAACTGCTTACTTTGACTAAGCAGTGGTTTTAGCAATTGGATGTGGTATGCAAAGAAAGTGCTACCAGTGTAACATGAAAGATAAAAGTTATTGAAATAACATTTTAGAAGAAAACAAACCCACTATAGGTAGCAGCAACGAAATGAAACACCAAGGTGATCAGGAAGTGCTTCACAGATTTTCAAAGTTAAGCCAAAAACAGAGAAGAAAACCAATCCTTCATCTCCTATCAGCTGTTCCTGTTGCCAGTGATTATGGCAATATTTCACAGAGAACATATGGCAATGTTTATAGCCATCAGGCAGTATTTCACAGAAGCTGTGACACCATGTGTCCACCAACTAGCCTTTCTGATTGTAATTAATTAGAGAAGAAGCAGGAGGCACTTTTTAAATAACATTAAGTCTTGGAGATTCCTGAAGTTTCATGGCCCATGTACAAGACTAAGTGACAGGAAAGTCTATTAAAATTGTAACAAGCTTAGTACAGCAAGTCTGTCCTTGAGGAACAAAGCCTAATAAAAAAAAAAAAAGAAAAGAAAAGCATTCTTTAAGGAGCATAAGAAAGAGCAGAGTATAACAAGCTGTTCAGGGTGGTACCTTGGAAGCCTGCAATAATAAGGAAATATTTGAAAACCTTTAACAGGCCGTTTTATGAAACATATTCTGCAGAAAAGCTGCCATAGTGAAAGATATAGTGGTTGGTTTATAGTTACCAGACCCAAGAGGATGTGCATCAAAATTACATGGGGAACTATTAAGGAGCCAAGACTCATGAAATACAGTGGCAGTCATTTCACGATTCCTATTTTAATAAAAGCAAGCGAGAGAGGAAAATTAAGGATAATAACTACCCAACAGGTTTTGATACAGAAGTGGAAAGCTCAACTTTCTCAGCCAGCCCTTGCAGTTGAGTCTGGCACTTTCAGGCAGCCCCACTGAGGGACAGAGCAGTCGTGGGAAGCACAGCTCCACATTGCAGCAACTTCAGCAGCAGTGCACAAAGCACTGCAGACTACAGTGCAATGATTCCCTTATTAAAAAAAAAATAAAGCTTTCCATTACAGAGGCATGCTCCCAATCCAGTGCAATCTGACCCATTGGGAATGAGCCAGGAGAATCACACAAGCTCAAAATTTTAACAAAACTGATGCAATAGGCATGACATAAGTCAAAAATGATATTGAGAAGTTCAGAATCATGTTCCTCAATTGAGGATTGGTTCATAGCATCCTGTCCCCTTACTGGATACCTCTGCCCCACACAACCTGCTTTGCTGCTGATCATTGCCTTGAGTTGGCATATTTCCTGGAGATGTGAAATGAGAGAGCAGTTTTGGAGGAAATTTGTCCAGCTGTAGTCTTAGCAGGCCTCCTTTCTGCTAAATCTGTAAACTCTGATCATATAACTGAGCTCAACCTGCAACTCTTCCCATAGCTGGGGTAAAAATCTCTCTTTCCTCCCCAGACACTTACTCTTATAAATCTTCTGGAAACTCAACACCTTTGAGATCTCTCTGCACCTGTCAAATTTTGCTAAGTTGGCCAGCAATGTCAGAAGTTATTAAGATGCATTAACAGTGCAGTCATACAAGCCTTGTTTGCTTAAGAAAGAAGGCTTTTATACTCCTCTGCCATTGTATTATTGTTATTTTCACATTTCATTCATTTGCCCAAACCTCTCACCTCTAATTTTTATTACAGAATTCTTGAGACAGAGGAAGTGCAAACGGTATTGGTAATAATGGAAATGTTTATTTTTATTTTCTTAAGAGCAAAATCCCACAATATACCCATGGTAGATCTTGAAATGGTAAACTAATGACCATCACACACTTGCCTAATTGCAGTATAATAAGCTATGATCCATTCTCACGTATGTGACATGACAGAAAATACAAGCCATGTTCAAAAGTTAGATTGGTAAAAATCTTTCCATCAGCACTGAGCATATTATTTTAAAACTGCAGATGCAGCTCCAACACCAATCAGCAGCTAAAAATGAGCCAACATTCTACTCACCACTACACTTGCATGATGACAATAGGGTAACTTTATAAATAAATGTGCTGGTGTAAAGGCAAACCAGCAGGAGACAGGAACCTAACTCAAGAGAGATTATAATAAGTCAGAGTTACAATTTAATAAAAATATTACAATAAATGCAATGACACAAAGAAATTGGTTTTAACCCACAAAACCCAGAAGCATAACCCAGCCCCCTGGGGCACAAACACAATGGTGCTGAGCCTCGCGTGGTTCCTCTGAGTCCAACATAAAAGGAAGGGAAAAACCTGTTGGTGAGGATGATGGTCAGTTTGGTTCAGAGTGGTGGTCACAGTCCTGTTGAAGTTCTGGTCCTCCTATGGATTCAACAAGTGGTACCAGAGGTCTCCAAACCCCAAGATTATATACTCTCAAGTTCAGGTGGGAACATCCAGTATCTACCCCAGGGCAGGGAATTCCACAATGCGTGATCTAACTCTGAGTCATGGGGTATTTTTGGAATCTTTGATGGCCCATTAGCAGACATGACACCTCAGGCTGGGAGTGAAGGTGCTAATGACTCCCTGGAGGGGAGTTATCACAGTTGCTACCTCACAGGCTAATTTCACACCCAGCTCACCTCCTAAGGGGTCCGGCGTGCCCTGGGCAGCTGCTGCAAATGGCCCATTGTTAACAGTTCATGGGAAATTACATAAAGGATGTAGAATAAACAGCTTTGGTCAGACCCACACAGTGATAAACTGGTCCTGCCTGCTGAACTAGGACAATAAATAAATAAATGAAATGACAGCTGGCAACTTGACCATCCTTGTCTACACTTTTCTAGGAGCAAAGTTAATAGTTTGAGCTGCGCACACAGAATGCTTTCAAGGTTTGTACTCCATCAAAAAAGTTCCCAAACTGCAAGGCTGACAGCTGCCACTAACTTAACAGCTATACTAAAGTTCCTGGCACAATTTACAGTGGCTTCTCTAAAATTTCAGAGTAGCTTCAAGGGTGAAAAAAAATTGCAATATATTCTTTAATAAAAAGTATTTTAATGAAAAGATGAGCAAGAGAGCTCAGAGAGAAATTCCAGTCCAATATGCACCACCAGCTGTGGTGCCATTGCTACAGCTCTGTCTAATTAATGTTATTTTTAGGACAGTAACACAAATACCACTGATAATCAAGAGCTGTAGCAGGAATCACCCTCCCCAATTAAATGTCTCCACTTCCCCATTTTGAAAGGCTCCTGTGGGTGCACTGCTTTTCATGTAGGCTGTGAGCTGAACAGAGAGGCATCCAGCCCATGCCCCAGGGGTGGTCAGAGGTGCCCACACCTGCAGGGTTCAGAGTCCTTCCTTCCTAAAATGCAAAGGCACCTCAAGGGGTAGCTTAAACCATTGGACAGATCCAGCTCAGTGATCCAGGTCCAGTAGATGCACCCTGAAGCCAGGCAGGCATGGACCATGATGGAGGCTGGGAAGAGGCTTGAAGTCAGCAGGACAGGGCCTGGTTGTGGGCAGGGACACCACTGTATCTCAGCCTGAGCCTTTACTAACACTGGCACAGCTTTGGATATGACCCATTACATAGAACTATGGTCTTTGAAAAGAAAAAAAATTTAAAATGCCCAAAAACATAAAAGATTTCAGCAAGAAGGAGGCATCAGACACACAGATACCTCTCACACTGGCTGGTCTGGAAAGACAAGCAGATAAAAAGTAGAAAAGTAATTTGTACATCTGCTAGCTAAAGTAGGAATACTAATATTTGTCCCCAAAACACCAGGATATAACAATACATTTTATTTCAGTCAAAAAAAATATTCTTGGCTCAATTATATGCATAGTTATTCTTCTAATAGCCATATCAGCAGAGACAGACCCAGTGATAATAGCAAATATATAATATATATGCGTATAAAAAATACCTATGAAAAAGTCACAATCTGAGTAGAACTCATCTGAAACCCAGCACTCTGCACTAGCCAGCCTCTCATCCCAGAGGACCATCCTTCATGCCCCACACACATGACTTTTTCTACTCAATTTTGTTTTTCTATTTAAATCTGCAGTGTACAACCTGGCATACCCCTGGTGGGGGATCATTGATTCCAGTCCATCACCTGATATGCTGTCAGGCCACTGAGTGATTAAATAACTAGATGAGAATGAAATGAGAAGACCAAGATGGTTCTGACAATCACACCTCAGACCTCCCTACAATGCTGACACTTCCCCAAGGAGCTAACACAGCAGCTGATGATCAGTGCCAGTACATGTGCCCTGCCCATAGTGTGTGGAAGACACTGGTCACTTTGTCACTAGTTGATATTGCATAAAAGAAAAATAATTAAGATATATAAAATGGTCACTTTAGTTAATAATTGACTTTAACATAATTATTAGTGCTCTGATCACCTCCAGAATTTATTTTACCAAGTACAAGTACCTCAACACCAAGACTTCATTAAATTTTCTTAATTTTCTAGTCTAACAAAAGAACTAGAATTATAGCTAAGTTGAAATAAGTTTTCCCAATTTCAAGCAAAGCCATAAAAAACTCAACTTCATATGCCTTTCCTGCACACACCTTGAAAGAGTCAAGAAAGAGCAAATCTGAATTTCCAGCTCTTGTATAACAAGAAAAATTTCATGTAATTCTTGTAGAACTCTTCTACTAGTTGCAACTGGATGAACAAACAAGTCACCCTGAATGAACTACATCATTAATGCAGATGACTTTAAGATGTGCCCAAACATAGCATGCTATTATCTGGGTAAGCTTTAACAAGAATAAATGAATAAAACAAAATATATCTTGACAAATAAGCCCTTTTAATGCTTATGGAATGTGGCAATATCCTAAATTCCTTATCCAGGGTGTTTAGAAGGGAGTGCTATTATCTAATGTCACAAGCTACTTGCCACCTTCGCACACACCACACAGAGGAATGACCAAGGGCATTAGAAATCTCAACCTGAGCTATCCTGAACATGACACTCTTGAGATTCTTTTTGTCTAGAATACTCATGTTCCAAAACAAAACAAACATACCAACATTAAAAATTAAGCTATATCAAAGGCAGGGCTTATCCCGTAAAAACAGTTACAGAAATCACTGAAAATACTGTTTCAGAAGAATTTTTCAGTATTATTTCTTACTTCATTTCTCAAATGTTTTTTAATAACACATTAGTCCTACCAGTCATGTAAGTATGCTATTTCTAAAGACAATAAGTGCCTTCTAGGTTAAACTATCTCCTCTTTGTTGGACACCAGGAGAGTTTATGGCTTATATCACATTGTTACATCAAATAAAAGCAAAAAAAAAAAATCCAGAGAAGAAATATAAAGCATAGTGGTTCTTAAGCATTTAAATACAAGGGAAATGGTAGCAAAGACTATTGCTACACTGGTCATGCAGGGCACCAATGTGCCAAGACCCTGGACTGGGTTCTGGGAAGCCCAGGGAGCAGGATTGTGGCATAAGTCGCTCCTCCCCCTCCCCCCCCCCCCCCCCCGAAAAACATGCACACAAAAAGCAAAATAAGAATCAAAATAAAAGTAGCATTTTTACTAATGAAGAATTTTTATTTGATTTTTTTTCTTCAGCAAATGGTCATTTAGATACTAGTTTAAAGGATTTTTTTCCTCCCCTTTTTAATAGCTGATTCAATTAAAACTATCTTAATGGATTCCTCTTGTTCTAATCCTGAAGACGCTTTGGTCAAGACTGACACAGAATGAAGATCATTAATTACACCAGAAATCCATCATTAAGGAAAAAAAAATGAGGCAAAATACATCTTCCAATAGACAAAGAAACACTAAGGAGAAGAAATATGCATTCTAATTTATTCACTTTTACCAAAATTAAAAGCTTATCTAATAATACTAACATTATTACTCACCTTAACTTTTTATTCAGGGTCAACTGTACCTTCACTAGCTCTTTCAAAGTTATCTTTTTTTCAAACAACAACCACACATTACTTTAGATTACAGTTCAGGACTTTAAAAACAAACCAAAACTTTTACAAAATATTATTTACTTAGACTTTGGAAAATGAAAAATGGGGCACTTAAGACCTTTGCTACACTATTATAGAACCAATTTTTTTGTCAAGCCTTTTGAGAACAGATATTTCTTGACTATATCCACGCTGTGATGGGCAGACCAAAACGTTGAAGCTTCTGATTTTTGGAGTTTGGAAACCTGCAGGGTCATGCTTGTACTGCACCCAAGCAAAGGTCTCAAATAACTCTTTAAGGCACTTCTAAAAGTGCAGCAGGGTTGTGCCTACTCCTGATCTGTAAACCAAACCTGAAAGCCTTGGAAGAGAAGGGGAAGATCTGTTTTGGTTTGGATTTTTTTTACATTATTTGAGGAAAAAAGTAAGATCCCCACACTTGCCTGCACACTACATGCCCATGTGAAATCCCACAATGCCAAAGCTACACACCGTGGGCCAGAAGCTACATCCTGGTAATGGGTGCTAATCCTATTGCGAAGGGTTAAACAATTATAATTTTTTAATGAAATCTGTGGCTCACTTTCAGGAAGAAAGGGTTGAGCATCTTTAAGAGAAACATTAGAAGCAAACAACATTGGGTAAAGCCACTTTGTTTGACACTGGTGTTCGGATTATATTCTCTTTTTTTTGCTACTGTAAAATAAAACACAAACTTTTATCACAACCATGACCATAACAGAAAGGAAGACTAAGTTGGAATGTGTTGCCTTTATCAAAGGGCACACTGCAGGGCAAGTAAGACTAAATTGATCTACAAATAGAACAGCACAGAATAACTTTCACATGTTTATGTTTCTTGTGTTGTGGGGCATTTTTTAAATCTATTTCTCATAAGATCAGAATTCACAAGGCATCAGTTGTGTTGAGAAGAACAACAATTAAGTTGTTTATACTTTGTTCACATTTTCTTCAACTGAAAATTACTGATGTTATAATAATATTTACAAACTAATTTGTATTCATGTTTTACTCTTTGGAGGCAATGATAATTCTCAAGGAACATAGAATTCTCCCTATCATTTTGTTCCAAGTAAATGCAACAATAGACTAGTAACTTTTGGCTTTTGATTACACTCCAGCATAGTTGTAAGCCTCAAAATGGGGGCAGGGAGAACCAACCACACACCCACAGAAGATCTATGCTTCAAGTGTACAGCAGTGTAGAAACTGAACCACAAAACCTTTGGGGCAGTAAATGACCTTGAAAGCTCACCTAGATTAGATTTCCTCATTACCACAGAATTTATCTGTTCTGGATATCTGATCTGCTTCATCACTGTGGACTCGCCTGGCAATTACTACTGTGTGTCTGACCCCAATCACTGCCCTGGGCCAGCCCCATGCACTGGGTGAGGGCACTGCAGGATGGGTACCATTCCAAGAGTCCCCCACCATACTCATTCTTGACTCATGGTTTGCCAGCCCTTACAGATCATCCAAGCTCATGTTGCCCTCAGCATGACCTTTCCAGCTTTTTGGCTTCTAGCACAATGAGACATTAATGTTCTCAAGGATCAAAGGTTTAGGATTCAACTCAGGCTTGCTGCCCAGTCCTGATGCAATTTTTTTGATACTAGAGGAGTTTCACACCAATCCCAAATGACCACTTCATACAGACTGCTAAAGTTCACCCATATTTCTTTTAACTTTGAGGACAGTTCTCAGTCAACAGCCAACATCCTAGGTGAGGATAGTGTTACATGGCTGAAAGGAGTCCCACAGTCCTATTCCTGAACTCTAAAGACACAACCAGCCACTTACTTTGATTTGGTCAAATGGTTGCTTAAATGGGCAATGTTATGTCACACAGCTTGAGCAGATGTGTGGCAAGCGCTGCAGCATGGACAACACACATCCTGAAAATGTTCCCTACTGAAGTTCAGCAGCAATACAAAACAGAGGAGCTGTTGTGTGACTTGGTGAGGTACAGTCTGGATAGGCAGCATAAGCACCTGCACCACATACAGCACCAAGATCTTAACTTTTAGGTCTGCTCAAGTTGCAAGCTTTTCCTTTTGCTTTTTATTTTGAAGTCATTGTCATGATTCTCAGACTGAATGGAGATGATGAACTGTTACCTCAGCCATTTCTTGAAAATCTAGACCACTTTAGATCACCAAAGGCATATAAAGCAGACATCTTCCTTGAAGTTGCAAAAGTGACAAACTGAGCGCAGCACAGCACACAGAGGCAAAGGAGGAAAGCACATTTCCCCCTTTTTAGCATGGATTTATGTTGTGTCCATAATCTCTTCAAAGACTGCAATAGCACTGCTGTTACTTCTTCAGCACAATATATGTTTTCAAACTCCACTGACCTCAGCACATTCTGATTTTCAGAGTATGCTTTTAGGTTGTCTTTCCTACCTTCTCATGTCACCAGCTGGTCTCAGGGAAGTGTAGTTCCTCCAACAATATCCAAGCATTTTCCCATTTTCTGGGCTCCAGCAAAGACCAGAATGGATTCCACTGGGTTATGGACAAGAGCCTCAAAAATGTCACTGACCCCAAAGTCACATGGAGTGACCAGGTTAGATAGGAACAGCACAGAAGTCCCTAAACACCAGCCAGCAGCAGCTCTCCACTGGCCAGAACCTAATTTGAATCTCTTCTGACCACTCCAACCATTTCCTGCCTTGGCAGTTAGTAAGTGGAATGGAGCAGGTCGATGCTGCTCTTCTGAGAGCAAACCCAACAGGTGCTCAAAGCAAATTAAAAAAAGCAAATTTTTAAAGGGTAGCCACTTCTGCTGTGACTAATGAATATAATGGTGAAGGAGCAAGTCAATCTTAGAGCACAGAACATGTTATGAGCATATGTATCCTGACACTTTTTTATTTCTTGGTCCTCTAGTTGTAAGCAAGCTCTCATCTCTTTTGGTTTCACAACATCATGTCACATTGTCCTTTCTTTTAAATCATTTTTCTTTTTGCATGTATTTGAGAGGGGGTTTTTTTAATAAATGTGGAGGTGTTCTTGGCATTTCTGCTGCAACAGCAGGGCTTGAACTTCAGGTCAAATGAAAGGAACAGTGTGTTCTGTTACCACGGCAACCATACCAGGCTAATACCAGGTACTAAGATACCAAGAATGAAATGATAAAATCACTACATTAGTTTAATAAACAAGTCCCATAGTCATGGTTTTATCATATATATGGTTCTTTGAAAAAATGTCCAATTTCAAAATTTGTTCTGCTTAGGTTGTTATTCATTATCTAACAAAAATGAAAAATTATTTCCTTTCTAAAAGCTTCAGAATTACAGGTATACTGAGAACTCATTAAAGCTGCTACAGATTTTAAAGCCTTATTCTAGGTACACCAAATTTTTGCAGACCCTAAAGCAAACCCTAACTTGACATTTAATTTCAAATCTCATTTTACATATTCATCCTCCGCCTCAATATTTTAATAAACATATAATTAAATTTTAAACACAAATCCTAATGTGTCAAACTACAAAGTTCAGAGCACACCTTAGAAATTCTTCAGACCAAGAGGAAAAATGTGAATGAAAGCCCTTGTCAGCACACACCCAAAAGCTAGTGCAATGAGCTACTCCTTGGGCACAGCTCCCACATCCTTTACATAACACCTCAGTCCCAAGCCAGTTCCCAAGCCAGCAAGAATGAATACCCACAAAGCTTGTTGGAATTGGTTCTGTCCAATCTGGGACAGAATTTGCAGGCCTGGATGCAAAGTAACTAACACCATATGGTTTGAGGCAAGCACCTTGAGAAGGGCCTGGAAGCCCAGGTAAATGCCAGCCAGTGAGAGCACATTGCTGCATTTAATAGTGGAGTGAGAATATCTCACTCAGCTCTACTTCCCACTGACCTTTGAGCAGGCTGGAGTGAGGTGGCCAGTGAAGGCACCAGGGACAGAGACCACAGCACTACGCTGAACGAGTGCCTCTATATCAGAATTGCTAATAAGACAAAGATTTAAAATGTCACTTTTGGCTGGCAATGACAATAGTGGCTAGAGAAATAATTAACACTGATTTCCATATTACAGATAATTCTGCAAATGAAAATGAATGGGGCCAAATGGTTCTGAGAATTTAAGATAACTCCAGAAAGTCAGGAAATCCAACAGAGTCTGAGCAATTTGCAAAATAATTTGAAATTACTTTGCATAGTAATAGGATTCTGGAGATATGTTGTTAACCATGCAGAACAGCCACACTGATTGAGAGCTGCAATAGAGAAAAGTAAAAGTTTTTTTCCACAACAGAGGATTGCAAGATGTCTTTGTGACCTTTTTAACCAGATAAATAACAAAAGTCTCCCCAATTCATCCACCACAAATCACCAGCACAACATCACTTGAAAGACAGAGAGATAGGTCACCAGGTCCCTCCAAAAGAGACACTGCCTGTTTTCATTAGCCAAACCTAAGCAGCAAAATGAGTCAAAATTTCTGTAGCATGTGTTCGAATTCCTTGTGTACCCTCAGACATGTTCATACCAAAGTCACATCACTACAAAAAATTGATCTTTGCAGCATTATAAGAATGTATTTACAAAACATGCTAATAATTTGGTCTTATTTACCCTTTAATAAACACATACAGCTAATATTTACCTTTCAAATAAAGTCACATCAAAATAGAGTTGTCGAGTAACAAAAATATGCTCGTAAGCTGCTATCAGAGTGTTGCTGATACCCTTCCATCTCATGTATTCATCTGCTTCTTGGAACATGCCATTTGGTATCAATTTTGTGCAATTGTATCAGCCTGACATCAGTGAAGCAAACACTACCTGGGAGTAGCCTATGGTCTTCCAGTCACATACCTATACACAGCCTCAAGAACCATAAGCTGTAACTGCCAGTTTCTCCTTAAAAACAAACAAACAAAAAAAACCACCCTAAAAAAAATTAAAAAAAAAACTCTTCAGGCAGAAGGACAAGCTGACCTAATCGGTGGGTTGTTTGAATAGGTTTTGCAGTGGGAGCACAGATAATCCTTGGCTGACAGCCCAGCCTGGAGATTTTTATTTTTTTTATCTGTGATGAATGGACTTGACATCCATGTTCCCACAGCTTCTGCTAAACATGCAGTTCAGACCTTATTGTTAAATACCACCGAGATCACAGAAAACTAAACTCTTGTGACAGTGGAATGACTGTGCCAGAGGGCAGACTTCTCTGAGACAAGTATTGGATTACACCAGAAATCTAACACAGAATAATAGAGCACTATGAAAAGGTTTGTGATCTTGGACCCCTGAATACTTTGCACCCTTAAAACTAGACTGATCTGTCTGAATAGAAAATAGTCTGTGAGAGTTGAGAGACCTAACAAGCTAACACATTATCCAAAATTATACTGGGAGATCATACTCACATACAACATGTTTGTCCCTCAGATGCACATTCAATCAGTTGGACCTTTCCTTTTGTCCTTATCCACTATTCAAAATGTAAAAGCAATATGACTAAATTAATGATTAAAATCTTTCACCTCCAGAATTCACAGGTTGGGATATGAGCCAAAACGCAAGATTTGGAAATAAATTTTAACCAAAGTCTGAAAATATTTTATCCAATTAACAGCAATAAAATCACTTTTCACAGATAGAAAAGAATAAAACCTCCAGAGATAACCTTTTTTCTTAACCACCCCAAGGTACAAAATTTAATTTTTACTTTCTGTACTACAACTACACACAGAATGTTCTAGCTATTCCATATAATTGTTTTCTAGGCATTCAGCTTCTATAAAAGGTGTTGACAGTATTTCCTAATTTCTGTTTTTCTGTACATTTTACAGAGATGCCAATAACAAAATAAAAATTAAACATGCAAGTCTAAAATAGAAAAACAATGTCCATTCATAAAGGCTTCTGTTTAAACAGTTAGCTCTGTCTGAACTGCCCTTGTTTTAGACTGGGAAGTATTTTAAACCTTAATTACTACAGTCTGCAAGACTATGACAGATCTATCTTTTCCTTATGGGCATCTTGCCAGGATGAAGCATGAACTCTTCTTTTAAGATGACCATATTTAATTAGTGCTTCAGCTAACGTTATGGTGCTTACATGACTCACTAGACTACTTCTGGCTCTGGCAGGTGTATCTGTCTGCTGCAGTGGAGACGCTTCTAGGGTCAAAGCTATTTTTCACGCATTTTCTCAATTTTTCATTATGTCTTGTATTCCTATAAATTTTGATTTCTATATGTAAAGTACAGACTAGGAAACTGAAATTTCCAAACTTGACAGAAAAAAATTGTTCTGAATATTCCATACTATATAGAGAGTCAGTGCTTGACTATTGTTTCAGAATGTTGTTACAGAACTCGGATATGTTTTTACAGCAACAGCTCTGTATGGGAAAAGAGATAATAGAGATGGAAAAGCTGAACATGACAAGGATAGAAACAAACACATTGCCACTTTGACATCAAACCTAAGCCAGTATTTCATCTAGAGCTTCTATCAAGTACTGGCCTGCTCAATTCTACTTCTGCTGAGAGAAAAATCTAAGGCTATATTTCATTGCTGCAGGTATTTTTCCATGAGGACAGACATTGTCCTGCTTTCTAAGCACAGAAGGCATCCAAAGAGCCAGTTTCTTTCCTTTGGGTGTTGTTCCAAGCCTCTTCCAAAGCCAGCTTTCTAGCACTACCCCCTCCCTTGCTAGATGCTCAAACTCTGCCTAGTTCTGGTCTTGTGGCTTTGCTCCGTTATCGAAAGCAGACATGCCATCTACAGTAACTGATTTCCCATGTTCGTGTTCAGCCCAATGAAACCTGACACTGCACCATTCAGCAGCTGGGCAGCCTTTCAGGTGGGTGGGGCTTCACCTAAGGATTCTCCAAAGCAGTAGAATAGTCTGTTACACTTAAGCATTATACATGGGAGTTATTATTGTCACACCCACCGCCTTCAATGATGCTTAATTCCAACATTAACTGTAAAAAATGTGTTTCAGATCTTCCAACAGCTCAGGGTCTAAAATTACATCATTCCTATGAGAAATCCCAAATAAAATCTACACCTGTATTTTTTTACATCTGTAAATAAATATATATATGTATACACACACACACATATATTTGCATAGCCTTCTCCTTGCAAGGACATTTTCACATCACCTATCCAAACGGAATTTCTTCTCATGCAAACATTAATTCCCACCATCTTTCTCTTTGCTAAAGTCCTCTATGGCAATTCTGTAACATTGGTTGCTCTCAATGAATGCCCATTGTTTCAGTGAAATCTACTACATGTGACCTTCCATTTCATTCTGCTGTAACAGTCAACTCACTGTAGCAGGGCTGTAGCCTCAGCTCTTGGGGACAGTCACTCACAGTACTGCCCCATTCATCCCCCCAGTGAATTCCTTAATGCAAAGCCTGAGCTTAGCCCCTACCTTCAGCCACAATTCCCATCCATCCCTTCCCCAGCAAACATATTTCCCCAAGCTACTGCTGCTCCATGTTGCTTCAGAAACACCAGTGCCAGATTTTATCCGTACACTTGCCCGGGTTTCTGCTCTTCCTCTCATCACTTACACCTACTTAGGTAACCTGCTGATAACCAGATCTGACTGGCACTTGTCCAAGTCACTGAAGACTCCAGAATTGTTCCTCAGTTGAATTTATAAGACGGCTTTTATTGCCAGTAAAACCTGAACTGACAAGCCTCATCCTCTACTGTCATTTTGTAGACTGTATCAATTCAAAGAGGAAAGGACAACACAGGAATAACTCCAGCCACATCTCAGCCTCAGGAGGTGTTGCTCAACAAGATGGGAAGCAGAGACTAGTAAGTTTGAGCTCAATGATATTTTGTACCAGAACAGCTGATCAAGCTTCACAGTGAACAGAAGAGTACTAGAGTTTATCACAACCCAGAAAAATAGGACCTTTGTGTTTCATGCAAAAGGACAGAGGCAAGAGAAGATACTGGCAGGAGTGGGTTTTCAGAGTATTTCTTCCTAGCTCTTATTTGGATCTGAATTTTCCCAAGAGTTCCTCTCTTCCAGGCTGTACAGCTGTGTTAGTATTGGTGGAGAACAGGTCACAACACAGTTTTGTCAACAGTTTTTACAGCCTCATCAGATGCCAAAACAGGACAGGCGCAGCATCCCTTCAAGGTGGGGAGGGAGCACAGCCACAGATGCTTAGTAAGAAGTGGTGTAAACTATTTACTCTAACTGTTCCTCCTCTGCTCCCTCATCTAACTGCTCTTTTGCCTGCTCTATCCCAGGGATCAGTTTTCAGGAAGGAGGAACAGCTGCCCATCAGCATACTCTCAGTGCCCTCAGAAACAAAGCTTGGGAGTACTTACTAGTTTGTCTTCAGAAGCTCCTGGGGATAAGAGCACCCTGTGCTCTGTGAAGTTCACCCAAGAAGCCAAGCAGCATTAGAGTGCTACAGCCATGACCAAATGACAGCTATATTTTGTCATATTGGGTAATTTTGTCTTGTTTCTGTTTCTCTTCTTTTATTTCTGCTCCTGCCTTGGCCTTCAATATCCTAATGAAATGAACATGGTATCTTACATGTTTCTGTAGAAATAAAAATTTATTTTAAAGGTAGTAAAGTAACACTGATGTCATCTACCTTCCTCTAAGCAGAGACCACAAGCCGGTCAGCAGCACCCTGGCATCAGAGATCAAGTTCTGACTACCAGCACACATAACATTCAACATGTCACATCTCCACTGTAAGTCTGCTATCTTCAGCAAATATTTTTGCAATTTTTAAACTAATTTTTGGTGAAGAAAAAGAATACAGTTTTGTACAGCAGGGTAGGTCTTTACTCCCTGTAGCACATGTCCAGGAGCGTGTTCCAGAGTACAGCTGGGATGCAAGAATCACATATTAAAAACACCAGAGAAGGCACAGATCACCTGGGAAGTCTTCCTTTAGCACTACCTGTGGGCTGTGAAACACCCCCACACCATGCCGTGGCAACTGCCTCTGCCCAGCAGAGTCCTGGGCAGCAGCAAGTTCAGCTTGCGCTGGCCCAGCCACCACCAGTGCCATCCTTCAGCTGCATCTCCTGCACTGCTCCAGCCCCTCCACTGGCTGTGCCTGACACAGGAGACAACTGATTAAAGTGACAGACAGGGTTTCAATCGAAAAAGGAGCTTGTTTTAGCACAGACCTGTCTACTTCAGTAAATCTCTGGTTTTATCAGCTCTGTGCAACTGACTCATTTAGTCCTGCTCGGTGGCAGTCCATCTCCTCACAGCCCCTTGTCAGTGACAGCCCTCAGGTGCCTGAGCACACCAGGCCTGATACAAGTCAAACCCTGCTGCGAACAGAGATTAACCTGCAAAATCATGCAGGGCTTTTTTGAAGTGTATTCTAGCTAGGCACAAGGCAACTACTGACTCCATCAGACTTGGAAAACTTTCTTTAGCTTCTTTGTGTCCTGTACATCATTTACGTTCACTGTAGAGGCTGAATAAAAATAACCAACAACACAGGCAGCCTGACTACTGTGCAGGAACCACATAAGCCAAAAAATTTCTAAATAGTCTTTTGTCAGAAAACACTAGAGTGGCTTCCAAAAATCTGCATAGCCATGTAGAAGATGAAATATTAATAGATTTAATATTGAAATATTTGATTAAATTAATATTAATTCACCTTTAAATTTTAAAGAGTTCTATATTTCATAAGAAAAATCACAGTGAGACTACCAATAGGGATTTAAGGTGTGAAACCAATTACACGAGATCATTAAGCAATGCCCAAAAAAGCAATTCAAAAAGTTCTCTGTTATAAAGATGAATTAAGTGAATTTTGTTTACAAACAGCAGTGTTGGTGCAAATTCTCACTGGAAAGAAGATTTGTCCTCACAAATGTTTCGTGTATCTCACTAAAACTGTAACACATCGGTGTTCTTTAGTTCTGTAATACACACATATAGTCTTTTGTTTGTTTGGGTTTTTGGTTGTTTTAATATATCAATCAAGGAGAGTAAACCCTCTGAATTCTTGCTGTGGTTATCAGCTAAAGCTCTTGGAGGAGGTGACTTACTGACACAGCTAAAAACAAAGGCTTTAATTGCAATCAATTATCTTCTGACAAAATAATACAGGGAATGGTGGAGGTTTTTCAAATGGGTCTATTCAATGTTTGCTAGGACTTCCAAGCCTCATAGTTAGCTTAGTTTCTTCCATCAGTACCCCTGTATTTCTTCTATCAATGTTATTTTTAATAAATCATTTTGGTAACATCAGATTAATTTAAATCATAAGCAACAGATTTCATTTGGTTATTTCATTTATTTTATATGTTCTTCTAAGGCATTTCACTTCTGTCCTTTCTCAGCTGCTCATAGTGTCCAACAAACTGCAGACAGAACATCTCAGTCAGGTCACTTCAGATGTCAGCTACCAGCCTATAAAGTCACAATGCAGAATATCTTTCACTGCAGCACAATGTTCCCAGACTTAAATTAATTTTTCAATAACATTAAAATCTGGTTTGTATAACAAACAACACTGGACTAAAATGGTGCATGGGGTTTCATAATTAGATAAAACCATTGTTTAGAGTCAGACAGTGCCCATTTACAGTTCAATAAACCACTTGTCACAGTTGCTTGGTCACAGCAGACCTGGGTGTCAATGGAAACAGTTAGCACTGAGGTAGCTAAATAAATTGGTCTCCAGGGTAAATAAATTGAACAGCCATATAAATATGCCTCATCAGTAAAGACTGTAATTTGTAAAGGCTTTATAAATACTGTTTTATACACACTGAATTTTAAGGCAATGCCTTGACTTCTTTCATGTTTAAAAGAAAAAAAAGTTTAACAATGGTCTTTGGTCATTAAGTTTTACACATATTTGTGCAAACAGTACAAAATTATGCCAGCAGTTACAGCATTACAGAATTTGAATATTTTTCTCAATAAACAAGTACAAATAATTATACTAGATTGTGTTTACATTTCTCATGTTGGTTTTGCCATCTGGAAGTAGCCAAGAGAATCAGGGAGTTTCCCAGCTCTACCAGCACCACCAGTATGCATCCATCAGTGAAACCTATCACAGTCGGCTATGGAGCTAGAATACAAACTTTAAGTTTTCAGTATGATACTACTTTATCCTTAACTCTTCAAAAGGGTTAAATTTATTTAGACTTTTGCTTGTGAATGATCTCAAGAAAGCTATTAATCTCATGCAAGATCATATACACTTACATAGTCAGTGCTTCTTAGTTTTCACTTGAGTAGAACTAGAAAAATGGCTAAGAATACAAATGATGCTGAACAGTTACCAGGTTAAAAGCTGTTCAAAGAAAATTTCAAGTGTCATGAACATCTACTATCTTTCAAGAAAACTGAAAAGGTAAAAAAAATCTGAATATTAAGAAATGTGTATCCATGTGTGTGCATGTATAGATATATGAACATACTCCCCATAAACTGCAGCTGTTCAAAATCATGAAAATTCAAATACAAAAGGTTCTATTAATATTGCACTCATTTGCAAAAGTAATCATTATTTCTGGTCTGTGTCTAGACTGAAGAAAAATTGATGGATTGTGTTTTCTGGAACACTTCCCAAACCAAAGGACATCAACGATGTTATTATTTCCATGGAAATAGTTTGCTTAGACCTAAATTAAATTTTCATTTTAGCCCATTAATCCAAGTACATCTATAAAAAGAGGGTGGGAGGGTGGAGAACAATAACATTAGTAAAATTATACATAATTCTGGAAAGAATTAGAGAAACAGTCTGTCTTGCTGGTTCTGTTATTGTTCATAATATGTCTCCCTTTGACATTACTAAAAAGGAAAGAAAAAAATATCTACTAGGTTTCAAGTCCAAAGCAATTAATCATGTGAAAACTATTGAACTATTTTATAAGTTACCTCTTCAAAATGCATAACATGTTTGCTCTTAAAAGACCATTATTTTATTTCAATGCTATTTCTAAATGACTTACCAAACAGAAATGCCTCTTACTTTCAACTCTTAGTGGATATTCCAATGCTTCTGAACTCAGTCCACATTGCAAACCCATTGTATTTTTCTGTTCTTTCCAACAGAAACATAAATCATTCTCTTTTGTATACACTGTAATACTTCTATTTACTAGCCCAGGGAAACAACAAGTTAATTTGCTCCTGTCTCTTCAGATTCTCTCAAGTCTGAAGATTCCATATTTTTTCCCCAAAATACCAAGTTATTGGACTTTTATTCTAATTCAGCCCATTCTGTGATCCAATATCGAGTTCATTTCACTTGAGAATGCATAGTTCTAGTTTTCTTTCTGAAGTGAATCTTGAGAACCAACTCAGGTCCAACTAATTACAATTATTAGAGCAGATTAGATATGTGTAATTTTAATAGAAATCTCCACAGGAAAGGAAGAACTTCACATTACTGTGGAATACAAGCGACAAGATCATTACAAGCCCCCTGTGCCTCCCTTAGCATCTCAGGACTGTTCTCCTTCATTTAGGTGTCCTTTTTAAATTCAAACACAGTTGTCATAGTTTCAGTTCCTCTCTCACTTTCTGTTCCTACTGTGTTAGAAAATTTTTAACTGTATCAAAAGGTTGGCTTTAGTGACCCTGATACATACTGTCCAAAACAGCTTTGAACAACTCATCTGTATGTCTTCACAGCCCCTGATCTGACAATCATTTCAGAGCAATATGACTTTACCTGCTCAGAGGCATGTTTCTATTAAATTGTTGCTCCTTTTTTCCATGTAATTGCCTAATAAATTATCGCTGTAAAATTTTCTTAGATCATTTCACTGTCATCCAACTTTGTTATATTGAAACAGGAAAGTAGAAATTCCCTGCACAAAAATTACATAAATTTTGAAAATTCAGGGCAAAACTAGAAAACCTTTTATTCCATACACAGCCATTTCTCTCTATATGTATTTTTATTTTCTTAAATACACACAAGTCACCAGCACCATACTGTCCATACTCAGTGAAAATGAAACTCTCCGGGAGGAAGCCAAGCTACAGTTCAGGGAACTGAGGAAGGGGAAACAAGAAAAAACAAATTCAATAGCTGGGGGGAGCACACAGATTCTTCTGAAAACATAGCCCTCTATTTAAGTGAATAACCAAGACTTTGACAGTCATATATATAGGTTTAGTATGATTTTTTCAATGAGTTAATAAAAAAGCATTGTTGCCACAATAAAATTGTAATCCAATGTTATATGACTCAGAGATATCCTGAGCTTAAAATTACCAAATACCAGTCAGATAAAGATAGAACAATTGAAACTAAAGAGCTCAAGTCAAAGGTCAAACACACTGTTGTTCTTTTCTCAAGCTGGACAATAATTCCATGCAGCTGTTTAATTTCTTTTTTCATTTTTAATTGACTTACAGTGGAAGATCTGCCATAAAGTAACCTTATTTCCAGTTTCAAGTTTTTTACCTCTGGGAGACAAGTAACATCATATCACCAAAGAAACCCCCTACCTTTTTCCAAATGACTACCACTCTGTTGTATTCTTTCAAGCATTCCACCACCTCTGGCTTAGAAATTACAGAAATCAGACTTCTGTCTTTAGTTTTCTCTAAAAGATCTATCTTGCTCATAATTGAAAACCATTCTAAACTAAAATGGTATTATTAGCATTACTGTAAAACCAAAATAGTATGCAAATTCTAACAAAAGGCATTACCATAATGCATGAGTATGAAAGTCCTAAAACATGACACTGACCATGTTAATGCTGGAATCTCCTCCCCCTACCGAAAGCATGCCTTTGCAGCCTTCGTGTTCCCTTAATGTAGCTTTATTTTAACATAGCAAATAAAGGAAAACTCTTTCTTCTTGATTCAGGCTGGGTTTCCTTCAGGTATATGAACACTGAAATGGAGAGAAATTGTCAATGTCATACACTGCTTGAATGAAATCACTATGCCTCTTATCACAGAGCAGAACCAAGAAATACATCAATAAAGAAAGATGTATTATTCTAGACTGTCATTTTGGTTATTAGGCTAATGTATTCCAGAAGCGAGGGAGGAAGAATAGAGTGCTCTTCCAGTAAATATGTGGCTCTGCAGGTATTAACTGAACAGAAATACTGTAGCAGAGCTCCAATTTGCAGGAGCCTGCAGCAAGGTTGCATTCACAATAAGGTCAGTAAAAATGGCAGACACATTAGCAAGTAAGCTACTCCTGTAAGTGTATAACACTTTTTCCATCAATACTTTGTGGGAATTTAAACCACAATGATTTTATTATTTTATAAATCTAGGTTAGCATGTGTATAATGACACGTCAGTTCGTGCACAGTGTCAATATTAAATGCCTGGTTTGAATTCAACCAGGCATGTCATTAAAATGAAAGTTCTGACTGACATTCCCAATGAACATTAGTTCTTCCAAAAGTAACTCAGACCAAACCCTAAGTAGAATGAAATATGTCTGCTTCAGTGTCCAGCAGTCCTCCTGCACAGGATATGAGCAGTAAGTCATTTCCACATAGACCAGTCTGTTATTTTCAAAGTAGAGGTGTACACAGAGGTATTGACCATCACTAGTGGAAAGGTCCAGAAATACCTTTGGATGTGAAGGACATAGCAGCATGTCACAGCTGTATAGAAACAACTTTCCCAAGCAGACCTAAGTAGCATATAAAGGCTTAGCAACATGAGGAAGAGTAAGATTATCTGTAAATGACCTGATCATTTTACTGTTATTTTTTACTAATTTGTAAGTTAGTGGTTAAATCTTGGTCTTAACTGAATTCAACCAGACTTCTGCCACTGACTTCAATGGACTGAGTATCTCCCACTGCAGAGACTCTTCCTGAAACTTTAGTCAATAGAAATCTTATTAACTGTAAAAAAGATGCATTATTACATCCACTACTCAGTACATAATACAACAAGTCATACTGCACTCAATATCTCATAATTAAAAAGACGAATAAATACTTCTTGGAATAGCTGGATTATTTAATGCAGTGAGGCAGCTTTCCCTTTCACACTGTACAAGCACTGTCTGGCTAAAGGAACTGAAAACAGACCATACTATGACAATCTCAAAGCTGAGAATGAGAGGTCAAAGCAAGTGGAAGTGGTTAAAGGGCCATTGAGGCATGGCTGGACTCCACCAAGTTCCTAAGGACTAACTGAGCCAGCTCAAGGCTTTTCAGCAGGGAAGGGAAAATCTAGTTTTGCTGAGACTAAAGAATAGGTTGTGAGTGACAGGAAGGTTTACAAGGGTCAGTGAGTAGTCATGTGTGAATGCAGCTGAAAGGAGTTTAGGAAATCTTAGAAGCTACTAGTGGGGAAGGGATGATGACAAGTAATAGGTTTTCAGGGGGACAGACTGGATGGAAGCAAAACCCGAACAGCGTGGTTCCAAAGACCGTGATCAAGGCTCTTGTCCCACGTCTCCTCTTAAGCAATAAATTTCATCTAAAAATTTCTTAAATTAATTTTTATTAAATGTTTTTGGTTAGCTCTGTATAAAGCTGTTACAAAATGTCTCCAGTTATTTCTCTGGGTTTTTATAAATAAATGAAGGCAAGATCTTGCATGATCACAAAGATACTTGTCTTCCATACACATGCCTTTCAAATGTAAACAGGCTAGAAACCCAGCCATTGGCTGCATGCCCCTCTCAGACCTGAAGACACTTACATAACAAGGTATTGACATAAGTCCTTGAACCAATCCATCAAAAACTGTCAAAAGGCGGCCATGGTTACTAAAGCTACCATCTACTTTATGCAACTAGTATTACCAGCAACAGAGTGCTCCATCAATTTAAACTTTTAGCTGGAGTTTAGGGCAATACAAAGTAGAAGAAGATGCAAAGTAGACATCTGAAGTTTACAGGAAATGTGACTCATTATTAGCCATGACAAAGAGAAAAATTGAATACCATCATTTAGCAGCCAGAGTCAGAAAGCAGTATTTTTGGTAGTACAGCTCCAGTTCTGTAACCAGAACAAGTGGAAACAGAACTGGGAGACGAAGATGGTGTGGACTGAAGCACAGATGTTGTTAACTGAAGGAGAAGGTAACCAGCTGCCCACTCCTGAGAGTGCTTTCCACCACTGACCAACAGTATCTCTGTTTTTTTTGGAGCGAGATGGGTATTTTTCAGGCAGCTCCCATTTCATGCAATCACATCAGTCATGCCTGCATTCACTGAACCTATTCCACTGAAAGCACAGCCGCCCATTTCTGAAGACAGGGCTTTTCTTCCCCATAACTGGGCTATTACCATTATGAGTATGACATCAGAAATCAGGTATCTCTTCAGAAGTTCCTACAGAGGCTCTCTTCCCACCTCACCTTTGATTTATCCTGCCCACAGACCCGCATCCTGCCTCTCATCTGTGCTGTGGGGCATGTGATGATCAGTCTGCAGCAGCAAGGATGAGGCTTCCTTGGAGCTACGCTATGGATCACCCGTAGCAGTGACTGCCTAGTCAAATAACAGGAACAGCACTACAACAAAGAGTACTGATTTAGACTAAGAAGATATTTTCCCATGGTCATCACATCCAGGTTTCATTGTTTGAACTTGTCTCTGTTCAGTTCTAAAGCTTGATGTGGAGCATAGCTCTGTCCCACTACAGGACAGAGCAGTACATATTCCTTTAGCTCCTTTACAGTCCAGCTGGAGACACTGCAAGTATTGGGGGATTTTTACAAGCTTATTGTTAGATATAGAAAACAAATTTTCTGAGAAATGATTAAACAGATGTGCTGTTCTGGAGTGTGTAGATATTTAGGTTTTGTTTTTGATGAAGAGGACTATCTTCACCAGCAAACAAATAATTATCCATTTAAAATCTAAGATGTAGATAAAAAAACTTTAAGTCACTTACTGCAGTTGGAAATTACTGATGAGTACTGTTGATTACCACTGCAGTTTTTCTAAAAGCTTTAAGATTAAGAGACATTCACTGCTCTTCTGTCAGGTGCCTCAAAAGAAAATCATGAGAAGAGACACACAATGAAAAACAGCAGGTTATACCATATGAGACTCCTTATTAAAAACATAAAATGCCTTTCACTCTTGCTTTTATTAAGTCTACTTTTCAAGCCAAATGAAAGTTAGGTGAGCCGATTATAATACAAGTCACGTCTAACTATTTCATTATCCACGTCCTGCAGCACGATAGCCCACAGAACACCTTTTGAAAGCTCCAGAGTGATGGCAGCAGGTTGAATATAATGAACAGTGTTACAAATGGGGACATGAGACGACAAGTGTGGTGAAGAAGGAGTCTCCTGGAAACTGCATGGCTGTAATTACTGAGTGCTGGTGCTGTCTCAGTTGGTTTTGAACAAAGGCAACCGCCTTCAGCAAGTTATATTTCCTCAGCTAGCTAAAATGAAACCAGTCAGAGACACAAATATTTATTATACACAATACATAACCAAAGTCATTGTCTGCTTTTATTATCTTATGTTTGTTATAGCTCTGAAGTCTCCCAGATCAACAGCACAAGAGAATTAAACAGTAAAGCACTGAATTATTTTTAAATTAGACTTCCGAAACTAGAAATGTTGAAGTCATATTTATAGGAAGATAAAATGCTCTTAATCTGGGAACTTTGCTTGCATGTCATATTTATTTCTCAATAATTCGTTCAGTTGATCAAAAATATGTCAAGCAGAAGTCAGTGAGAGCTGAGACCCCTGCCTCCTTGCACATGAGCACCCCTCAACAGACAGCAAGCAGGAATAGTTTTGGTGATAAAGGGAGCATCAGGTGCAGTTGACATGGTGTTGCAGGAGACAGCAAGACTGAAAAGAAAGCTCAGGCTAATCTATGTTTTCTCATCTGTGATCTCTTAAATTTCAGAAATGGACACACTTGGACTTGTACTACCTATACAGTAAAATATCAGAGAATAGCAGACAATCATGTGATAATTACATAAGATAACAAGGTGAGAAAGAATATCATCTGAGCCAGGTATGGCTCTATTATTGTCATGGTACAAACACATTGGGAATGGATATGAAAATCGGCCTGTTGAACTGAAACAGCAGGGGTTTTGCATATACACCCTGGGAAAGAGGAGCCCTTTTACCATTATTATCACAACAGGAAAGCTGGAAGAAATGCACCAAACTAATGACTGACAGCAAGGTAAAAACAGAGGAGGGCCTGCAATCCCCATCACATTTTACTATCCTACAAGTCCCACATTCTCATTTAAGCTTCACAATGAGAAATTCATTTGATGGGGGGGTTTCTGTCCTATTTTACTCTATTCTCCCTGAAGATGCATAACTGAAGCTATAAGGTAAGCATGCCTTTGTCAGATCAAGCATCAAATCTGAGGAGAGTGTAGGACTAGCGATAGAACAAGGAGACAGTCCTTAGCTGCACCAGAGGAGGCTTAGGTTGGATATTAGGAAGAAATTCTTCACAAAAAGGGTGCTTAGATATTGGAATGGGCTGCCAAAGATGTAGTGGAGTCACCATCCCTGGAAGCATTTAAGGAAAGACTGGACATGGCACTCAGTGCAATGGTCTAGTTGGCATGGCAGTGTTCAGTCATGGGTTGGACTCGATCTCAGATGTCTTTTCCAACCTAATTGGTTCTTTGACACTGTGGCTATTTTGGGGGTTGAAGTGACAAAACTTCTGAGTCCTGTCCAAAAAGAGTGGCTATGGAGTCCTGCTTGGGAGACCTCAAGTGAGTTAAAGTGGCTACAGGATGCCAAGTACACATGAGATAAGGAAACAGGCCAATCTGGGCAGCTGATTGTTTCAAATGGAAAGTAGTATTAGAACTTGACAGATGCTAATGAGGTCACATGTCAGAAGCCAGACACGCAAGTGAAGATAAACTTCATGGGAACAAGAGTGTCACAGAATCATGGAATATACTATGACGCTAACCCGAGACTACACAAGACAGAAGCTGGTGGATCACATGGGGTGTGTAACTCTGGATGGCAAGCAGCCACTGTATGCAGCCCTGCATACAAGAAAGTCTCCTATGTAACTAACGTGTCCTTTCACAAGAAGCACCCACATTTTTACCCTGCCTTCACCCAAACAGAGTACTGCAGGACAAAAATACACAAAACCTTGATATTAGGCAAAGAAAACAGCAACTATTAGCAAAACTTACCACAAATAAATAAAAGCAGAGAAAGCAAGCCTGTCAATACAGAGTCACTCACTTCTACCCCAGAGGCTCACATCTTCCCACTATTGTAACTACTATGCCCTAAAGGCCTCTGCATTACAACCAAAATTCTGGCCTTTTTAACAGATTTCTGCCCTTCACCACACCTATTACCACATTACATCCTCCCACTGCTACTCTAAACACCTCTTATTCCCAGTATTGAGTACAGGACACTACACAAGGAGGGAAGAATAAAGCAGCCATGCTTACACTGCAGCACACAAATTTACCGTAGTGTAAACTATGTTCATACTGTTAGTACTACTAGCACTACATTTTCCACAGGAGTGCTTGGTACTGCCAGTGGCCTGAGACGTGATTTACCCCAAAGCTCAGTGCACTGGGAAGGCAGAATGTGTAAGGACTGCCTGGGTCATCAGGCCAGCTCTCCCATCATCAGGCAGCCATACCCTATGTACCTTTTTCTGAAACCTATCAACCTCTCAAACTACATCTTAAAACTAGTAGAGTAGGTAGATGAAGACAAGATGAGACACTGCTATTAGAATGAAATTACTGCATCTACAATTCAGAAATGCTTTTAACCTATGCTACTATCCAGGCAACTGAATTCGCTTCTGAAAAAAAAAAATTAAAACTCTCTTCAGAAGCTGTTTGACTCAACTATAAATAAGCAGTAAGGTATAGCCCAGCTTCATTTTGAACAGAGAAACATCAGCTGATTTCAATCACTGGCTCCTAGATAAATTTTCAAATAAAGTAAGTGACAGAGAAGAATTGAGAATATTTTGCCTTCTGGTAACAGTGTGTCACGCATGGTTACTGAGGGCATTATTAACACATACACCCCAAGATGAAGATTTTTCTATATACTATATGTGAGTTTGTAAATTTTTCCATGAAAGAAAGTCATTAAGGGAATTTGCCATGGATTTTTGCTGATGAAAATATTTTGACCGTCTTAAAAGGAGTGTGAAGTGGTTTTGCCAAATCAGTTCTTAACTGTAGCAAATCGAATACACCAAAACTGTGTATCAGTACAATGATGTCTACCACCATGTGTTTGCCATTACACAAACCACTTTATATCAGACTTATGGAAATTTTTACTGAAAGCAAGAATTCAGGTCCTAGTTTGAGGTTTCTGGATTTGACTTAAAAGGCACAGCAAGAACTATACACACAACAAAATCTCATCCAGAAATATGTTTATTAGTAAAGTCAAAAGCCTTTACAGTTTTGTTCATAAAAAAAGAATGGACTTCAAAGGCATGGCCTAAATATGTTAAATAATTCCTGCACTGTATTTACTAGTGGTAAATATCTACTGGCTGACATTTTAGAGACTTGGATGACCAAGAGTGATTACTCCTAAAATAATGTCTCCAAACGCACTCAGATGAACGCTTATATCTATATTTCTGCTCAAAAATTTAGGATGCAATTGGGCTACATGGCAGAGTAGATTTGCCTTACAAAACTTATGTTAGGAAAGAGTTGCAATCATTTTGAGCAGAGATTTTGAAAGAGGAAAAACAAAAGACCAAAACATAGGCAGTAATTGCTAATGTTGGTCCATTTAGACAGTATTATCTTTTATCTGCAGACTGCCTGCAACACTCAGTAATGACTTGGTAGGCAAGACAACAAGCGATGTCTTTTCCAACTTGGTTCCTAGTTAAAGAGTATCCCTTTCTACATGCTACATCACTTATATTGTTCATACTTCTGTTGATATTAAGTGTGCTATGCTGCCAAGTGGGCTAAAGAATTCAGCATCTGTTATGAATCTTTCCCCTATTTAGGGTAAACAGTATGTATTTATCAAGAACCCCATCTCTGTTGCTTAACCACCCTGTTTCTCCCTTGCTTCCCAATTTGCAATTCCCTTCCATAAAATTTCTGCCTGGACTAAAGCTCTGCCTGCACGAACACCATATGGCACAGCGATGTAAATGAGATGAGACTAAGTTAATTGGTCATATTAGACCCCATGAAACAGATTTTAAGTTCAATAATTAGCATTTTTTCACCTATGCATAACACAGAGGTGTCACCCAAGCCATGGAACAACGTACAAGTTATTTGTGCACTGAAAAAAGGAATTTTTCCTTTGTGTGTTCCCTCATCAAACCTGCCAATTCCTTTCATAAACTGGAGGTGAATGAACAGTAGACTTTCTATGCATATTTGCTTTATAGAAGTATATTTGTCTCCCGGAAGTGTACATACCTAAGAACAGACTCAGCCACATCTAGAGTTCAAAACATGCACAAAGGCCTTTCCCAAACAAAGCAATGAAAATCTTGAGAGTCCAGTGATCTCATTGCAGTAACTTTACTTGCAGAGAAATTAGAACCAGGCTGAGAGGGACTGCAAAAAGTGCCTTTCTCTGCTTTTCCTGCTGGTTTTTTTAATTACTTCATCCTGGGATGAATGGATACACACAAGCCCCACAAGCATCACTCACGCAGTTTTATATCTGCTAAGTCTGGTCCCCTGCCAAAATTTGGTTGAGCATTGACTATGATGAAATCAGAGGAAAAGGAAATCTGTCACTTTAATGCAGCTTCCAATTCACAGGTAACAAGGTATTTTAGAAGAGATGATTTCATATATATTCAAATAAAAGAGCAAATACAAAGTACTTTTCCAGACAAAGAGAAAAAAATCATAACAAAAACCCTAATATGCCATAAAAAATAATACAAGAGAAATACACTGCTGCTCTTGAGCATGGATATAAATCAGATGCTGGTCTGCTCCCTACTGCTTACTTGTGGTGTTGCTCATCACCACCAATTTATACCTGAAAAAAACAAAAAGCTTTTTAAAAAATTAGGATATAACTGACCTCAATAGAAATTCAGAAATTTGAATTATGCTAATTTCAAACAAAGTATCTGTTGCTGAGGTCACTGAGCAAATGGGAATTCTCAGAGAGCATGACCAAATCTATTATACGGGAAATTATCAGTTTCAATGATGTGTTAATTTCTAACAATTCATACTGTCAGAACAGGTGTTTCCAATTTTGCTCATAGAATACAACATATTAGCTGTACATTCATGACTTTTTAAAATGAAACTTCATGTGGTCACTATTTCTTTTTGTATTGTTTTAATTCTCAAAATTTAAAGATTTCAGATGGAAACACTTTCACTTTGCAAACAATTCTAGAGTCCTTTTTACTAAACCTTGCAAAGTAGTTAATCCTCAATATTTTTGCCTTTTCCCTCACCTTGCCACTATAAGAGGAACCACAAGAGATATGGGTTGCAACTCCAAAGCACAAGTCAGCTCTACACTAGTGATTTCCCTATCCTTGGCAAGTACAAGCTACCCAGGGTTCCAAGGGTTGGCTCCAGTCCCTGGAAGGGCCAGGGGAATCCCAAGACCGAGTCCAAGAGCCATGAGTCTCCCCAGGCACAGTCCTCCCTGGACAGATTGGGGCAACTGCCTTCTTTAAAAGGCAAACAAACTTTAAAAGGCAAACAAACTTTCCACTATGGCCTTTCCTGTGTGAAGTGGGTCATTACATAGCAGGGAGCATCCATGGATGCTCCAGAGAAAAGGGATTTGCTGTTGGGTCAGCTTTTTCTCGGCAAGAAAGGGTAAGGCGGTCTCAGCCAGGAAACCAGAGCACACAACATAAGACTGCTGGTAATCCTGCTGCAAGAAGAGGGGGGAAATTCAAGCCAAAAGAAATAGTTTGTCACATCAAGTCATTATCAAGAGAAAGAGTTTGGGGTAAAGTGCTGCCTAAATATACAAGGTTGGGACTGCAAGGCAAGACAGTGTCTCCTTACTGGGTGCAGAGGGAGGCTGTACACAAGCTCTGGGTACCCAGAGCATCACATCAAAGGCACACCTGACTCCACCAGCCACTTTTCTGCCTAATAGGAATAACCTGGAGGACTCCAAATACTATCTAACAGCTTGGATCAAAGAGGACAAAGAAATATTTGCTATACTCCTGCTGAATTGGAGTTTGCACTACAACGAAGATAAAAAAGTATTTGTTTGTCCTCATTATATGAAGCTTTTTCAACAAAATAATTAACTGTAGCATAACAAAGCTTTACTGGATAAGAATTTTTAAAGCATGTGTTGAAATCTGACTACTGAAAATGAATTTGAAAGATTATGTAGGAATATGAAAAGAAAGTGAGCCTTTTTTAGTACTTCTTTTTTAATATTTTCTACTCTCTTAAAAGCATAACCATCAAAGCAAATAAAAGTTTAATAAGTAAAAAAAATAAAATTTTAAATGAAAAACCATGATTAACTTATTAAGATCCATTAAGTGTATAATTACAAGGATTCTATTACATTAAGATACCAATTTCTTTAAAGCCAGAAATAATACCTGCTGAAACTTTAATTATTTAAATGAGAAGAGAAAAAGGCATGTTATCTTCTCTGACAAAGATTAAAATCAATTTAATTGCTTCTCTGCTGCATTGACACGATTCTTGCTGTGAGTCAAGCAACCAAAAAGGGAAATTAATACTGCAGCTGTTAATCAAGTGATATTTGTGTGCTCCATCTTATTATAGCAGGAGCAAGAAGAACTACTACTTTGGAGAGTTTGTCCACACTATATTTCATAAAATGTTTTTGCTTGAAAGAGTATCTTTACTTAATTGTAGTTGCAGGCATCTCCAGGTGACATGTAGCCTGAGAAAACTGTATCTTACATTGCTTGATCCCCTCGTAAGAATTGTTCTGCCAAGAGTAAGGTTTATTTCAAATTAAATTCACCCTCAGGTATTGGACTCGCTAGTATGAAATTACTAAGTCACACCAAAAAGGGACAGAAATACAGCTAGAGGAGGGGGTTGCTTATGAATCATATTTTTAAGGAAGAAATCTGGTCAAAAAATACCAACAATTTCAGTAAAATTAGAAGATTCATTTCAAAACACATAACAGCTGAGCACACAGCACAACCCCTGTCTTCTATCTGCTGATTTAAAAATGTTTACCCTTGCAGTGCCTTTGTTAAACCTCTGCACCAAGTGGATATTCACAACATCTACATTCAACAAATTAATGTATCTGATTGTAAGAAAAATGGTATTGTGAGATATTTATGAGTTCTGAAATACAAACCCGTGTGGTGCCTCATCATCTCTTATCAGCCCTTGTTAACTTTACAGATGATGAGAAGCACCAGAATAACTGAGGTTGTCAAAACTAATAGATCTCAGAGGCTCAGCACCAGCACAGTTCAGTTCCATCTACAGTCCATTTTTGAGAAGTTTTAACTCCTTCACATCTCTTCATTGAGCAGGAATCAATTCCATTACCCAGGCTGTTATTTACTGTTCACAGCACCAGGCACTACACCCTCGATACTTCAGGATAAGCAGGCAGCACTTTTTGTGAAGTACTTGTGTTAAGTGACAGACAAATACAAAGTAGTTCAATTTAAATAAGATCTGAAGTACTGTCTGGGTCTTACTGGACATTCTAGGATCCGAAAATTGCAAAATAAAGGGGAAACATTTGGAGAAGCGTGTTTCTTGGGACAGTATGTGTATATTTTTTAACAGAATAGAATTGCTTGTAACATTATTTCTTCACTTAATGCACTAGCAAGCATAAAAGGCTAGGTACAAAGCTAAATGAGTGCTTTCAAACTGCAAAACCAATTTGAGTTTATTTCAAAGACTCAGCACAAGGAGTTGAATCTCTTTTTCTTCTAAATTATTTGAGCAGTTTCATTTTAATCTAGTGCTTTAAACTAGGTATCTGGTCACGTCACAGCCCCTTCTGTGGCTGACTGGGCTACTATCAGAGCACCAGTGGATCTTCAGTTTGGGCAAAAGTGGCCATGATGGATCCCAAAGGCTAGTTTTTAAGGAAGGAAAGCTTTGGTGGGTTTTGATACCAGACTGCAGTAACCAGGCTGGGTGTGGGTTGTGACAGACTCCTGGAGTTCAGATGTTCTTTAAACTAAAAGCCAGGGAGCCCAATTTGAAGGGATTTGGGCTCCCTTTTATGATCTGGTACACAAGCATTAAACAGCAGATCTAGTCCTGAGCCTATCTTTTGGCTCACTGGGAAAGAACCCCAAGCCTTTGGCTGTAAAATACTCCAATTAATGAGCCACCATTACTGCCTGCCTTCTATTTAATCTCCCTTTCCAGCGAGCACCAGGGCTCCCCTATTACTCTGGGATAACCTTGGGAAACACCGCATACTCCCTGCAGAGACAGGCAGACAGAACTTCAGCAAGTAAATGCAACAGGTTTGCTTCAGCTGCGCACATCCTGCCACCCCCAGAAATGGGGTCAGGCAGGACCCACTCTGGAAAGAGACTGGAAATATTCTGGACACAAATGCCAGGGAGAGAAGAAAAACATCAGACAAACCACTAACACAGCACACAAATACAGCAACATTTCATAGCAAGTTTACTTACTTTCTCATAAGTATATAGATCTAGTTCACAGAAAACTGAATTTGCAAGTCACACAGCTCCCCAAGGAGCTGCGGGAAGTGGAGCAGAAGCAGAACAAGGTGCAAGGCACTTATGCACTGATGGCTGCAGCAGATGCTGCAACACAGACAAGGCTGGCATGCTGTGGAGCAGCAAAGTGGAGCCTCAGAGGAGTCAAGAAATTCAAACCAGGGCATTCAGCAGGGGAACAAAGCCAAGGAACCCAACAGCAGCATCAAGGACTTTCCTGGCCTGGTTTGTAACCTGATGAGCAGGGCACTGCCTACATTACATGAGACTCCAGAAGGGGAGGCTAGGGACACCAAGAAGGACAAAACACGAGTCACCGTAACCATGCAGAGAAAAATAAGTTTGTCATGGAGATGAGACAGCAATAACAGCAAGCTCTCACTGTGCATGGCAGCCACAGGCAGTTTCCACACATGCTCACGCACAGACCTGCAGGCTCAGAAGGAAGACTGGGCTGAACACAGCATTACCAGGGGCTCAGAAAAAGCAGCAGCATCAAAGTAAAAGTTTTTCGCTTATCTGACACAGCAAACAAATATATCCAATAACCATCATGTCCTCTGGGGTGTGCAGCAGAACAAAACAAGCAGAGAGACTTAGAGAAGGAGATTGGACTCATTCTATCAATCTTATTTTCTACAAAGTGCAACACAGCAAGCTTCACTTGCTTTGATGCCTGTCAGAGAGTCTTTGTCACCAAGAGACAGTCCATCCATTTTGTAGCAGAAAGTGGGATTGACTTTAGCAGTTGCTTCTCTTAAGAGTCCTAAATGTAATCCTATGTATCTCTAGGAATAAACAGAAGTGTTCCATCTTGTTCGACAAGGATAATGTTATGTTGCCTCTCTTCTTTCACTCACATCTTGTCCATCCTAACTCTAGCTGTCAGACGCCACAGGAATAAAGGAGTTCTTGGCACATGCTGTGAAAGCCATATGTGTTTGGCAGCAACTTTTTTCCACGTACATGGTTACACCTCAGTCAGTGAGACTACCATTACCATTTATATTGATCATTATGTGAGGGGTTGTGGTCAACCACCTTACTAGACTGAGCAATTGACTAGAAAGAAAAGAACACAAGAAACCCTCAGAAAACAGCTGAGAGCTACAAAGCTTTATGTAACTCAATAACATCCTTTGTCATCAAACATTAAAGCAAAGTGCCCAGAATTGTTGGGTGCATGCAGTTCAGCACTTCCCAGCCAGTCTGGCACTCGCCTTTGGAAATGCTGCATTGCCAACAGCTATGTACCACTCTCCCCATGGCACCAGGGCAGAGCTCTGCAGAAGCAGAGGAGGGATGCAAATATGAAGAATCCTTACAGTGCAGGGAAATCTGATTTGTGGGAGGAGAACAGCATAAAAGCCTCCTGCTCCTAGGGTACCCATCTGAACCTGCCACTGGACAATAACACCTAAACATCTCAGCACAGCTTCACAAAATGGGCTTGAAACTGTGATCCAGTTCACAGCCCTGCCTTCCCAAAAAGCTGTCCCTATGGACCCCAGAGAGCAACGCATTTAGAGTACCAACACTTCCCCTCAACAGCTGTAACACCAGCTCACAGTCAAGACACACAACAGAAGCAGGACTGAATGATGTTGTGGCCCAGCCAACAAGTCACAACCCTTGGAAATGCTTAGTGCTTCACACTGCATAGGTCCAGCACAGATCCAAACATATCTAAAGAGTCTGGAGAGACAGAGAGATGAGAAAAATATGTCTACCACTTCAAGGGATGGCAGTACTCCTCTTTAGGGGGATGTAAAAGAAAGCAGAAAGTTGATTCAGGCCTTTCTTTTAGATATAAAAATGTTTTAAACTTGTATTCTATATGTTATTGTGGAAAGTCTTCCAAAAGCAATCTTTCTTTTCCAAGTACTTCACTTACACAAATGAAATATTAACATAGCTTGTTGTTATTAAATAGGAGCCTTAAACCTTCCCACTCCTCTCAATGACACCAATTCCAAGTGGATTTTTGTACTTCTTTCCTCTCTTTATAAAGATGGAGAGAAATGTTCTCTCACCACTCAGCATGGTGCCAAGCTGAACACTGGCAACAACAGCAACACACCACAGCCTAAATCCCACTCCTGCTAAAAATCATGGTGCTGCAGTAGGGGCAGGGAAGTGCTATGAAACAAAACAAAATCTGATTTTTGTGAGCATGATTTCATTGAAGAAAAATGGATCACAATCCAAGGAGATTTTTAGATTATTAGATAATACTAATTATTATTTTATCTTATTAGATTTTGCTTTAATATAATGCAATATATAAAGATAAATTTTAAATTATTAGATACTAATTCATGCTATTACATTAGAGAATACATCAATCTTCTGGTACAAAGAGCCTGTTCTGTGATGGCAAGTATGTGAGAGAACTCCTGCTCTGGTGTGCTGAGAACGGAGTCACCTTTCCCTGTCAGTCTGCACAGAACACCAAGGATCCATGGGAAACAGCTGCTTTTTCTGGACACTACTAGCTTGAACAAAAACAGATATAAAGTATGTTTCCTAACCAATATTTTGGTCTCAACATTCTTTTTCTCAACCAACAGCATTTCACAAATTTAGAAATAGGATGTTCAAAACAGGTTTCCGGTCCTTTACAGCCTGTCAGGAAGCAAAAGGACATTAGAAGCTTATCAGGTTTCTAGCATCTGAAGTTTTCTTCAGTAATGCATTCATCTTCCTTTCCTCATGACTTCTTTCAACACCAATCATATGCAACTAGGCTAGCAGAAACAGGAGGGAGGGAGCGAAAGGTGTCTCCACATCTTTCAGCATCAGTAGCTGTTGAATTCTGACAGTACGGAAATGTAACTAATAGCTTGGCATACATCATTCTTGATGAAGAGTCATCAGGGACACATGAAAAACACAGAGGGGAAGGCATGAAGATTAGTGGAGCAACTCAGGGAGAGGGAGCTGGGAAGCCCCACACACTTTAGATGCCTGACAAGATTCTGCACTAGTGGTCCTACAAGGATGTTTGCAATGATTAACTCACGCTTTACTGATATTTCACTGACATCTGCAGCAAGTTAATCTCTCTGCCTCAATTTTAACTTCTGCAAGTTACAGATTATAGTTACCTACAAAAGATGGGCTAGGTATTCTGTGCACAGAATTGCCACCAACTGTTGAGGGTGGGAAAAACCATTTTGTATGATGCCCATGAATGTGTAATTCAACGCTGTTTGAAAAGAACATTCCCTGGTTTGTACATGAGACATGCTGAAATAAAAGGAAAGAAAAAACAGAAGCTTCTGAAGATAAGTAGCAGTTGTGAAATAAGTATATAGCAAGCTCAGAGCCCTAAAAATGCTATGGATTTCTGAAAAGAACAACTATACCATTATTCTAACTCCTGACAACCCTTAGATATAGCTTCACAAACAGGTTCTACCTGGGAGGTTAAGTGGGAATTTACAGCATATTTACTACTCTACAGTAACTACTCACATGTACGCTCTTACTGTCCAGTAAATGCAAGGCAGCTTATAACATATTCATGGTTCAGTTCATGTAAATTCAACTATATCTGAATCTCAGAACACTATTATTAAAAACACATGTATCTGAGGTGATAACAACAGCAGGTCCTGTATGACACCCACAAACAAAACCTGAAATGAAATTTGATACAACATAATGTAAACCAATTCAAGATTATGTGAAAACGGCCTTACTGCAGGTCTATGCACTGAACAGGCATTTAAATCTTATTATACCCGATTATACTGCACTATTTGGGCACATTTCTACATAGCTATAAAGAAACATTATGCCTAGTACTGTTAATTCCCCACACGTAGCAGATGGTTTCACCATAGTGAAAATGTGTGTTTCAAAATCAGACCCTGTGTAGGGAAGGTAATGATGGAAACTGTGGCATCACATTTCAAAGATACAGAGCTCAGATGTTTAAAAAAAAAGTCAAATGCAACACAGGCAGAGAATATCACAATTATTTACTGAAACTTCTGCAACAAGTAGGGGAGCCAAAAGTGAGATGCTGATGCTTTCTTTACCTTTTTTTGTGTAGGAGAGCAGTTGCACAGACCACAGCTAAAACATGGAGATCCAAACAACTAAAAGGTATTTTATGTGCCTGGAGTATCAGAGAAGTAGAACTATCAGCTCCAGTCCTAAAGGAAAACACAAGCATGACAAGCAGCAATGACACATCCTTAATCTAGCAAAGGCAATAAATACATCTCTGAACATCTCAGGCAGCACAGCCACATCAAATTCTGGCTCCACTGGACCCCACTGCAAAAACACTTTTTGTTGGAGGAGACAAGGCAAAATTATTTCCAAGAAATTTCTGCATAGGGAAAGAACTTACCAGCTATTTGTTAGAAAATAAAGGGAGTAAAAATATGCACTCAAGGGAAATTAGACTATTCCTGTCACTAACTCCTTGTAAGAATGAGATTGCTTTACTTGATGTAGACTTGTCTTTTGGCTCACAAGCATCCTTGTAAGTTTGTCCCATCCCTCCCTGAATGCAAACCTTCCTTGGGACCTTCAAGGAATCAGCAGAGGCAGCTGCCTTTTACAGATCACAAGCTGAGGAGCAAAGAAAGACGTTTTAGTGTCCCTTTAACCTATAAATCTTTAGGTAGATAAATGGACTTAGCAAACTTCCCACCAACTCCTGTCAATTTATGCTCTTTGAGACCAGTGTGAGCAAGGACAATGAGGTCTGGCATTTTGTGTTTGATATTGAAAGTTCAACAGCAATTAAATGAGCATGAGGTTGCAGGGCGGGGCACTTTTCCCCCCGAGTTTCTTCAAAGAGACTGGTAAAAGACTGCATTGTTTATTCCACCCCTGACTCCCTGCCCGGAGGAAGCCCTTTCATACAGAAACATCCCTGTACCATCCTGGCAGGAAGAAGGTCTGTGTGGAGGCCAGGTCTGGTTTCCAAAGTGTGGCTGATCTGAAAGAGGAGACAGGACCTACACATGAAGTCGGAAGCAGGTTACAAGTGCTCAGTGCTGCCCATGAGCTCTGTGTGCAACATCTGGTGCCAGCTGTCCAATAAAACCAGCAACAGTTCAAACAGGGGGTTCACTACTTGGAGAAGCTTAATAAATTTTTGCTGTGATTAGATCCACATGAGATCTGTTTGAGACTTAATATTTCTGCATTCCCTATTGTGATGTAACTGAGACAGAGACATGATTCACCAGGATCAACTCCCTGCTCTGCCAAATGGGGCACATCCCATATCAGCTCCTTCAGTATCCTGCAGCCCAGGGTAGCAGGCTCTTCCTCAGATCAGAAACCACACTTAAGGCACACCAAAGCTTTCTGTAAAAAAGTTTTTCGTGGAAAGTTCCATATTCCTCCAGAAAGTTTCAACAAATTGCCACTTTATGACATTTGTTTTATTGAAAAATTTGCTACCAGTTCTCTGAATTTAACATTACATCAGCTTCACAAAAATAAACACTTACAGAAAGCTAGATAATATAAATTTAGAAAACTCTTAATTACAGCTAAACATGTGAAACATATGTCTGTTTCTGATGCATATTAAAAATATAGTTAAATATAGCAGCTTGTTTTCCATCACTACAGCTATGTAATAGCTCATGCACATTACTGTTTACTCTGGTCACTTTACTGGTGTTCCATGTATGTCATACATAGTGAAGACAAAACATCGCTGCTTTTCAAGGACCTTCAACTTGTAAAATGCAGGTATAAATTCTGCCTTCTTTATCAGGGGCAGCAAATCCTGAATCAAAGGTATTTCCTCTTTGAAGTGCCATGGCTCAACCATGAGAAAGCCTGAAATGTCTTTGGTAGCACTTTATGGCAGGATCCAGTTATACACACAGCATCTCTTACCTTGGAAGAGTTGTTTAGTGCCTACAGAGTCTACTGCTAGGACTTCACCAGAAGTTGAAGACACTTCCCTTCAAAGTTGTGAGGGGGAAAGACATATATATAATACAAATAAAGTGGTTAGTATCAGTTTTCTAGTGAAGGACATGATGCATCATTCACAGAAATAGACTAAACAATCTCTTCCTGTGTCATTCTTTGCTGAGCAGTAGCCAAACTCCTTGCACAGATGGGGAAAAGATAACTAATTTTTAATGCTTTACTCTGGGGTCTGTTCCCAAAAGCAGACTGGCCCACTGCACCATTAGCTTTGCCACAAGCAGGGAGCAGGCGTGTCTGGAGCCAGTCACCACAAGACCCTGCAAGTACATGCCTGGCTACTTCATTATAGATTCCCCCCGCCGGGCTGAATGTAACCCAGGCAAAGGCACATTTTTACTTTGGTGACCAAATGTATTGGATTCACTCACTAGAGCATGCCTGCCAGCAGGAACCAAGCCCAGGACTTTCAGTTACAGCAGCACAAGTTACTACCTCCAAACCCAAAGTAAAAAACCCACAAACAACAACAACCACCCACCAAAACAACACATCAACAACAACAACAACAACAATCCCACACACAACCCACATATACACATTACCTAGTTTCCAGCAAAACCAAAATGACTACATGAAAAATAACAGCAGAATAAAGACCCTAAAGTCACAGACATTCTGGTCACATTTGCTCACTAACCTGAGAATCTCACTGGTATCATCCAAGACAGAGTTTGACCACTTCCCATCAATTGTTCAGTTAAAATTCAGAAGCAATCAATAAGTCTTCCAAAACAGGTATAATTTCCTGCATGTGCCAAGAGCTTCCTAATCATTTGTATACTACACTAGGGTTTTCTCCTTCCCCTGCCCAGAGGCTAAGTCCTCATTACACTAAAAGAATTTAAGGAAACCTGAAAGTGTTCATAACATGAGGTGGGCTGTTTCTACCATAATAATTACTTTTCTACATTTAGGTTTTACAAAACTGTCATCTATCTAGAACAGATACACATACAAGGAAGTCAAATGCTATAAATTAAATTTGACATTCCTGATTAGTAGCGACTGAATTTCTTTGATTATACGACAGAGAAAAGTTGAAAGTAGCAGTAGAAAAGCAATTGTTCCTATATAAAGAATTAAAACTTAATATTGCAGAGGAAAACCTCATTGAAGTTTTATCACATTTTGTCCTTGCTGAGTAGTCCTGGCTTCAGCAGCTGCTACATGAAATGTAACTGTCACTTCAGTGAATAAATAAGTAAGTAGTGCTATAATGCAGCTGCCCCCAGTAACAGCATTAGTATAATGCCTTTAGTGGTAACCACAGACCAAACCAGAAATGCACTCTGACTTTATAAAGCTTTCATGTCATTAAACATCCTAGCCTGTAGACTATACAGCTTATCACTGATTTTTCCTCCTCCTTCAGAGGATGCAGAAAAGTACCTTGCTCACTTCCTATTTTGGCTTCCTCCCTGTAAGATAATTCTAACAAAAAACACAACTTGTTCAGGGCCTCTTCACTTCTGGCACACTCCTCCAGTATAGAGTTCCTCTCCTCTGTTCCCACAGCCAGCGCTGCCTCAAACCCTCTTTCCCCTTTCACATGTTGTAACACAACCCTCACGTACTGAAAAAAAAAAAAAAGGGTGCTTTAACAATGCCTGTGGGAAAAGGGACAAGGCAAGATCAATTCCCTCATCTGTGCTGGTCTGCAAATTTCATCTGCATACTGATTTCAGAGCAGAAAACATCCTGTTCATTTTACTAGGAAACTCCTAGAGCCACAGACCTACACAGATGGACAACAGTGTAATAAACATATACTTGGCAGCATGAAAAGAACACCAGTTGCTGACAAACTATTTTTATTACTGTTTTAAGTTTGAATAGGTTGTACTTATTTTCTTTTCATTCTCCTGTAGAATCTCAGTTAAATATAATCTCAGTTACATACAATCACAACTCTTCAAGCCAAGTGATTTCCTTCCTAGACAAGCTCTTTTCATAGACAAGAAAGATGATTCTTTTATAAGGTCATCCTTGGAGAGCTTGCCCAGATAGAGATGAAAACATGAAAAAGGATCTGCTCTGCATTCTAGAGAAAAATACTATTTGAAAGGGGAAAAAAATCAGACAAGCAAGAGCCAAGCTTGCTATCTACCCATTCAGCACATCTGAAAACAAATCAATTTAATCATCGGCAAGTTTGGTCATAAGCTCCCTGTAGGAATTATAACTCATGCATACACAAACCCCAAAGAGTTTTCTTCAAAGTTTAATCATATGGCAGAAAAATATCACCCATTTATTGTATGTGCTAGCCTCAGTTGTGAGATAACATCACATTTTGAAAAGGTGAGAGAAACACATAGAACTAGCAAGGTGATAGAAATCATTTAAAATGTTCCATTCAGCCGTTATTCAGGATATTCTCACAAAGGGAAAAAAATTCTAAGGCAGTTTTGAGGAAGGTGTGCAAGTGTGCAGAAGTTTCAGCATTAAAGATATGAACAGGACTGATATATCAAATACTAAATTCAAATGAACCATTAGGATTTCCTCCTTTCCCCATTTTTTGGCTTCAATTTTTGACATCGATGGTTACTGTCCCTCCCTTTCATGTTGTAATTTCAGATTTATGCAGGAGTTTGGCAAGTACATCTAGCACATCTTTTAAAGTACTTGATTTGCTTATAAACTTCATACCACTTCTGTTTCAGTGTTTCCTCTGTCTTACTATGTAGTCTAAAAAGATTATGATACACCTAAAGAGACACAATCAGCTATCTCAAAAGCTTTAGAATGTAGGGAAACAGTTGATTTGTCTCAAAAAGCATCTTTTTCCTCTGCAATTGTATTTCAATTTCACTTGTCCTTGGTGAGCCTTGTTCAAACTAGGCAACTCAGTAAATGGTTTATATACCACAGGTATTAACTAACAAGTTTGTCAAACTACCTGAGACTTCAGGAGCCAGCTCTCTCAGGCTTGTCTCAGAGGTTGGTCCAACACCACACAGTGGTGCTCAGGCAGCTTTACAAAAGGATAAACACAAAATACACACAGTTCCCAAAAGCCTCCCAGAGGTGAAGTCAGGAAACAGTACAGAAAGAAATAAAGGTAGGGTATCACTGCTGAATGTTGTTTTCCTCCTCAGCTGAGAGATAATCCAGAGAGAAGCTTTTTGCTGCATGCCACTTCAGGCCTTTGTTGTGGTACAGGAGATGTTAACAGGAGCAGGACTTTCCCAGCAGGTACTCTTAGTCCCCAACTCATGACTAATTACATAGTGAAGTATCTCCAAAATATCTGCTTCAACAATTATGGAGGCTGTGTGACTACATCCAAATAAAACTGAATTCTGGATGTATTATTTAGAGTTTCAAGGAGAAAATCAGTAATCCTAAACACCCATTGACATTCAGAAAACCTGCAGATCACATTCTGAACTGGTATAGGGCCATGGTTCATCTCAAGACTGTTCAGTAAGAGAGACCAGCACACACCAGAAAAGCAGCCCAAAACACTGTAAATGAATGCAATAATTAACCAGGGACAGATCTGCACCCCTGGCAGCACATAGGGAAAGGAGCAACCAAAGCTTCCTCCTAGAAGCTGCCAGACAGAAAGCAATATTGATTTTTCTGCTATATCATTGTTTATTATAAAAGAATACTTTCCTCCTCCACTTTTAATGTGGATTTTATAATTCTTTTATAAATCTACCAGCCATCAGAATCTGTGCAAATTAGTGCAATTATATCAACTTCTGACCAATTCATAAGTGACATTATATAATTAAGATAATTCCAAAATCCTGTGCTACAAATACATTATTTGCACGCAATAGGTAAACTGCAACCATAAGGAAATCACATCTTGCTTTAATTTCTTTCATGGACACATTATGATACTGCTGCACATTGCACTCAACTTTTACACGCACATTTGGATTGACAGCTGTCTGTGCAGCAGAGACTTTGTGGCGATGACCGCTGCGGAAAACCTACCAAGAAAACAGACCCTTCGGGCCAGCTGTGAAAGCATGCAGGCAACAAAGCACAAACCCACTTATACTGCTTTCTTAAAGCAGAACACACAAGTAATTATTTTTTCAGCAGCTACTGCTTACCCAGGGCACTGAACATGGCTGAAAAAGGAACAGCTCAGCACACAGCAGGTGCTTTTTCAGCCCAGGTGCTGAGCCCTGGCACAGCACCCAACACAAACTTGTTAACCCTGTGAGATCTTGGAGATATAAGGCCCTCAGCTCAAAGTTATCTGCTGGATTTTGGAGGAATATGCTGTGTTTCTCTCTCAATGAAATGATTCTGCATACTTTTCTGATTAGAAGAAAATATCCCAAATGAAAAAAAAACCCAACAAAAAAACCACATTACACAAGAAAGAGCCCATGATAGAGGGATACAGAAACAAACACAGGAATTTCCCACTTAGATACACTCTGGAAATGGCTAGATTACATTCAAACTTCTTTTGAAGTGAACCAAGAGAAGTCCAGCTCAAATCAGACAGCAGGTTGAAAAATTCAGACTCAACAGTTAAAATCAGACAAAGTCATAAGAAACAAGTGTCATGATATGAGTTACAAGTTTGCCCTTAACATCTATATGATGAAATTGGCATATTTTACATCACTGTACAATATACTTGCATTAGTAGGCAGCCACATCACAGATGGACCTTGAGTTGTGACTGACCCATAACTGTACAAAGCACCTCTCCTCCTCTCTTTTTATCTTTTAAGATTATGGCAGTACAGCTGAAGACAGAAAAGCCAGCACATACCATCACTAAGTTCCCTTCAGGAAAGCCTGACCTAGATGAGGAATGCTGCATTCCCACCACATTTTCATTCCCTCTCAGCTAGTTTTCCCTCCTCCATCTCTGCCCATTGGTTGAAAGGCAACAATACCTGAACTAGTACTTAAATGCCATTTGTTTTCAATTTGTCCTCTTTTAATGGCTTGCAAATCAGAAAGAGGAAAGTGAAACCAAATCACTACCACAGTACCCTGCATGGCAAGCAACCAGCAGTACACAGAATGTACTTAGCCAGCTCTGCATTAAAAGACTGAAGAAGGAAGATTTGAAGCTCCAGGTAATCAGGGAAAAGCCAACCTCTTACATCCATTTTCTTAGGCAAGCAGCCCAGTTATCCAGAAGAGCTGAGCTAGCAGCTCATGCTTGTGAGGAGGCAGTACTATATTCTCAGGCCACATGCCCAGGTGCCCAGTTTCATGCTTTTATTTTTGAAAGTTGTATTATAGATCTGCTTCTTTTGACTCATCAGTTGGCTTTTACCACTGTGCCCATTACCATGTTTCAGGAAGTTCAAAATATACATATTAACAGTGCTGGCAGCTTTTCTAGAGCAAAACAAATATAATCTTTAAGTTGTGCTTAGCAGCATCTAACTTTTATAAGTGTACATTCATATTGTCCACCATGGAGGCAGAGACCCACCTTGGGCCCAAACTCTCCATTCCCCCAGAGAGATATACAGATACAAAAAAAAAGAAAATGAAAAGGCTTTGCAATTCCTCTGTGGCACACTGAGCGTGTAAAACTAAACCCATTTTATTTCATCATATTCAAATCCCCACAGTTCTAGTGAAATTTAATTATACCTTCACTTTGCATAATTAAACAGCCATTTCATGGCTTTCTAAAGCATATAAAATGACTGATGAGTGTAATGGTAAAATTTTCAAAAGTACTAAGTGGTTTAGGAGGCTACAGGTATGTCTAGACAGCAGCTAACTTGCATAAAAGAAGCAGTATTATTTTGTTTGCCCAGTGGGATTGAGTAGCTCATATGCCACATTTTTGCAGCTCAAGTATTTCTGGTATTTTATCTACTCCATTTACAGCTAGCTCAAGTAATTGCATCATGTAGAACAGATATATCCAAAACCCTGCTGATTAGCAGATGGGACTCGGTATTTTAGCCACAAAGGAAGTTTCAAAAGGTTCATAGTTTGGTGGAACAGTAGCTACGGAACACTCAACTGAACTCAACACTGGTTCATTCAGAACACTAATTGAGAGACAGGATTTTTTTTTCTCCTCCCTCTGCACTGAAAAAAACCCCCATACTATGTAACACTTTCCATCTTATTTTGCATATGCCCTGAAAAACTTTTTAGATCAAATTCACTATATTTGAGTCGGTTTCTTCTTCTGTGGTTTTCTGTGCCATGTACCCAAGTCCACTGTCCTTAACTTCTACCTCTGTGAGAACAGGTACTAATGATCTGTGGTAGCTCTGACAGCAGAGCATGAAAGCTCCTTCTAACTTTTTCTCTTTTGGAAAACTGGTATTTTATAGGCAGCTAGAATAGGATTCATACATGTAAAACTGCTTAGACGATCAGGCAAAAGTCAAATGAAAGCAGTATTCCCTGGTTTAGTGTTCAGTCATAAATGGACAGTCTTCTCATATGTTTTAGAAAGTTTAGAATAGCCTTTTACTCTTATATCTATTACTCAGTTTCTAAAAATGCACCTTTGCCTGGCCCAGTCACTGGAGACTGTGCAAAACACACACACCTGATAACAGCAGTTTTGTGATTTAGCATTTCTAGAGATTCACATGTAGCTGAGATATGTGCATAGAGAAAGGTCATCTAAGTTAATAGCATACTCATGGATGGAATAACAACAGAGGAGAGATCTCTATTGAGGAAAAACAACCTTGAAAGTTCACCAGATTGCATAAACTAAAAACATTACCAGAAGCCAACACAGACAGAAGTGGAAATTGCTGGAAGACAGTACCCAACAGACAGCTGATATACACAAATATAAAACTGAATTAAGAAAAATAATCAACCTACTTTTTCTTGGAACATTCATCCTGAGGAACTGCAACCCTAGAAACACCCTATGCCTTTTTCTGGTGCGCTCAGCTGAGGGACCCCTAAGTTGCTCTTCTCACACCTGCAGCCAATTATATCTTCAGCCACAGTTCACAGCTGCAGTGGCTCACCAGGAGTCCCACCTCCAGCTGCTTCCTGCCACCTCTCTGCAGGAGGCTGCTGATTCTGTAAGAGGGGTAGAGAAAAGTTCTTACACCAACAATTTTACTGCCCCAGCTCAAACTCTGTCTTTTAATTGAAATCCACTGTTGACATCAGTTTGAGATATGCTTCCTGGACTCGCTGAGGCACAAGTGTATTTTTCTTCCGTGTGGAGAGAAAACCACCAGGAACACTAATTTCTTACATTGCTGCTGGAAAACTTGCCACCACCAAGATGCCAGAAGTGTTATATGCATGAAAATAGAGCAAGTTTCCTGAGGAGCACAGCCAAGCACCAGGCTCCTTCTCATTCTCCCTCTTTATGTGACGTCTTCCTCTGTGGATGGGGAGATGATTGCCAGCCATACACAGGGAATGCTGTCCTACTTGCATTTGCTAACTTGCCCATACCATAGGCAATATTGTAAACTACAAAAGCATTTGCCATCCAGCTGCCTTTAATTCAACAATGACGCCAATTTGGGCAGGTGGAAAAAGGAAATGGAGGAATTTCACTTACCTGATCCAGCAATTTAAGACCAGCTCTTGTAAACAAAGCTGTAACATTCCCTGCAAGTGTCATCATTACAAAGCCAGCAATGAACACAAAGGATTTTAAAAAAACAATCCTCACTTACAAAATGCACATTGATTTTCAATAAAGCCATTTGAACATTTTTTTTACTTGGACTGCAGGTTGACTGTCACCACTGATTTACAGACAAGATATCTCTATACAATATTATTACTACTATTATTTTGTATTTCTTAAATATTATTTTACGCCTTTCTGCTTCCAACAGTAGGGAAAGTAATATGAAAGCAAAGAAAGAAGAGAAGAATGACATTTGATTTTCTTTTCTTTCCTGGTAAAAATGCCTGGAAAGCTGAAAGGACACATAATCTTACCAGATAAAGAGACATTTGTTTTGAAATAGCAACACAGATCATATTGGCTTTTCACCAGCAATGCCACTAACAGACTGGCCACAGGAAATTAAGAATGGACAGCTCTGAGAAAGCTCTTTATGATTCATATTCTAGGTGAATGGCTACTTTTTTCTTCTTCACTCAGCACCCTTCCACTACAAAACATCCACATACTAGATGGCTGTCATGCAAGAGCCAGAGGTCATGTGAAGAAATTATAGTAATACAACTGGCTGATATAGGTCAATCTGGTGATTGCAGACCTTCCAATTCAAGAGTGCCTTAATTCGTTCAGCTAACAAGTAGGGTAGCCCCTGAAAGGGCAATCAGAGTAAAAGCCTACAAATAGAAACACAGAAAAGATGTAAAGAGCACCTGTTCGGTGATGCTGGATGCTTCATGCACACATCCTGGGAATTACAAAAGGAGGAAACCTTAGAACAAAACCCTTGTATATTTTTCATCCATACATGGTACCTATGGGATCTGATTTCACTTTCCAAACAGATGTAACTACAGCTGCTTCACTTGCGAGTTGTCTCCTAACGCTGTTGATGAATAGCCCCACATTTATCAGCCAGGGAGGCTGATCAGAAGGGAATCTGCCTTATGTTCCAGATTTCAGTGCAAGCGCCTGAAACCATGAAACGCCACAGACAACCACAGGCTCACCTGGGAGGGATGATGCCATTGTTATGACACCTAAATAGTTTTCAGACCCTGTCAAAATAAAAATGACAGAGGGATTTACATACTGGAGGCAGGTCTTCTTTCAAGCTGTGTCTTCTTCAGGTGCTCAGGTCCTCGGCTCTTCACCAGGACCCCCTCAGTGAGAGCTGCAAGTCTGCCTAGTCTGCTTTAGGGCCAAAAATCTGATACAATCATCAATTCTGCATTTCACCCATTACTAACAGTTATTACTTTAGTGTGAATATTTAACAGAGGTAAATGAGAGAATCCAGATATTTATAGACTTCTTAGCCCTACTTGAAACCAGAGGAAAATAATGAAGTGGTTGATACAGGATGCAGCAAAAAAAAAAAGTGATGAGAGGTGGTTTGATGTCATATAATGTGATTTTATGGGAAAAAATGGAACTTTTCAAACAGTTGTTACCTTTCTTAAGAAAAATATAAGTTTTAGTGAGAAGGGTAATCTAGTTAGCCTTCTGTAGGGTATTTGAGTTGCTAGTCCTGATAGAGGAGATTAAATGCTATGAGGTCAACACAGTTAACACTTCATGTATTAAAAACAGGCAGTTCAGTTTCACCTTAGGAATTTGAAGTAACTAATTATTACAGAATCACAGAATATGCCAAGTTGAAAGGGACCCACAAAGATCATAGAGTTCGACCCTTAGCCCTGCACAGTTCCACCCCAAGAGCACACCATGTGCCTGAGAGTATCATCCAAACACTTCTCAAACTCTGTCAGCCTTGGTGTTGTGACCACTTTCCTGGGAAGCCTGTTCCAGTGCCCAACCACCCTCTGGGTGAAAAACGTTTTCCTAATAGTCAACCTAAACCTCCCCTGAAACATCTTCAGGTCATTCCCTTGGGTCCTGTCACCAGTCACCACAGAGAAGGGATCAGTGCCCACCCTTCCTCTTCCTCTCATGAGAAAGTTGTAGACTGTGATGAATTCTCCCCTCAGTCTCCTCCACAGCTGAAAAGTCATCACAAAGTAGGTACATGTAGGAAAGACCCCAAGGATTTGCCTCTTGGACCTATGCTCCTGACATTTCTCTGTGGGACATGAAAGAAAATAGAGCCTCTCCCGTGAAGATGGTCATAGAGCTGAAGATTAGGGAGACGGTCAGAAACAAAAACACATCCCTTATACAGAGCTATCAAGGAGTCACAGAAATTTCAGGACTGCCAAAATGTACATATCAAAAACCGCAGATAGTCCAAACCCAAAGGGTAAATATCAAAGTTAAAAAAATATTTTAAAGAAAAAGTATTTAGACTCCATTTCTCCAAGCAGTGACTCCTGTGTGTGCTCAGTCCTCTTTGTGGTGGAGCTAGTGATTATGCAGAATGGAGCTAACTAGTTGCCTATGTAATAAAGTTAGTTTCCTGTTGGTAAATTTTGGAGGCTTTAAATAAAAACACTGGAAAAAAGTTTCCAGACACTATGTGGCAGGTCCAAGGCTCCAGCTAGGCTAACATAAGGGGAAGAGAAACAGGATAAACTCCCTAGGAGATGTAGAAAGGATAAAAGGAAATGTTACTTATTCCAGAAAGTGCCCCACTGATGACCCTAGCTTCTCATTGTTCTTGATACTGTGGAAAAGTCATAAATGCCATGGGTGTTCCCACTTGTTGTCTCATCATTTTTGACAAGTGAGGTCTAGGTAAGAAATGACAGGTCACAGCAAGGACCCAGAAAGTGTCCTTCCTCAGGAGAGCAACTCAGTACCTGTTCAAAGTATCCTGCTGTACTTAGAGTGCAGCTAAGTATATGTTACCTGCCTCTGATTTTTATGCTTAAGAATGATGGTTTTGAATACATGCTTAAATCAGTGTCAGAATCCTTCACTTCTTGGCTGAGCAATTAGTGTCAAGTCAGAGAAGGGGAGCATATTTTTATTGTGTGAACATATGCCCAGAGAGAGTAGGACTGAGCCTAAAAACCATCAAATATGGTCCTGAGTGTTGCCTGAGGGTAAATTTCAAGTTGTGTCAAGTTGGCCCACATTTGAAGGAGTAACTTCAGGCAGATAGGCAGGAGTAACCTGCCAGCACCAAGAGCCATCTCTGACACAGGAGGAAGTGGGTTAATTTTGATTCAGACAGCAAAATCCTGCTCTTACAAAGTGAGCCATTCTTTCAGACTTGTTTTGAAAGGCTTTTTTTTTTATAATGGTTAAATAACTATTTGGGTTTTGTGCTGTTATCAATCATTGTGTGAACGGCCAAGGATAACTGAAAAAATTGGATGTGTTCAGAAAGAAAGAATACCTGGGGACCAGGCTATAAACATCCTTAAAAAAAACCACATCCTTTGTGGAAAGCTGATTTTCGTTCTTTCCCAATGCATATCCCAGACATACTATTCCTTTTGAATAAACTGTTTAACTGCTTTAATTAAGGCAATACAGCTAAACCATCACATCCAGCTAAGCTAATGTGACTTCTGTTGAACAACAATGGTAAAAGCACTATTTCCTGAAATTTCAGTGAGGAGAATTTTACAAACTATTTCCTTGTCTGTCCATCATCACTCTTGTGCGAGATCAAATCTGTGGTCTTTCTATACTGAAACTCACTGAGCTAGAAAACACAAAGACTAGAAATACCTAGTCATCAATCCTGGTTAGAGCACCACTTCAGGAGATATCCAATAAAATTTTTACTGGTTTTAAAAGCTAAACTCTGATATCACCATTCTCTCCCTCCCCTCCTTTTCAAAGCATGCAGTAAGTTTCAGCAGTTTCAGAAGGAACTGCTTCTATCACAACAACTGAAACTCTGGCAAGGTTAACTAATTATGGAGAAGGAAATGGCAGTGCTCTAGGTTTTAATGTCTGCAGGCAGAGAACACTGCCATGTCTTTTAAAAACAAACAGTGGAAAAATAATACTCTGCATCTTGTATAGAGAAATTTTAATCAAGGGATTTAAAAATATTTATGAACATAAGGACAAAACCCACAAAAGCATTAGAATTGTCCAGGCAAAAACACCACTGCAAAAACATTCCTGACAGGCATGGGCAGTGTGTCCTGGAGACTTTCAGCAAAATATTTGTTACCTTTAGTAAGAAACCAGCCTGGAGACTCTTGACCCAGCACTGCAAAGTTGAGAGGCCAAGACCAAGCTCAGAGTTTTGGCACTAAATAAAAGCATAACAAATTTTCAAGTGTAATGAAAATAGTTTCTGGAACTATTTGAACATGCCCTCATCATGTCTTCTCCCCAGCATCTGTAGAGTGTGGGAGCATGAGGACGTCAGTGTAGTAGCCTCCATACTAATTCCAAGAATACAGAGAAGATACATTATGTGAATATGAAGGTCCTGACCAGAGGTTAACTCTGACTTCAAGTAGCCTGCAAATAAGGACAAGAAGGAGAGACACAGGTCCTCTTTCCTTTCTTTTAGAGATGCAATCAACAAAGCCTTCAATTTCATAGCTGACTTTTGTTGTACCTCCTTAATTCTAATCTTTATGTGTGAATTAGTTATACTTAAATTAATTATGTTTCTTTAGGACAGACTTTCTCACAAAGAAATGCAAATTGCCTTTTCCATGCAATACTATGATATTTTTGTAGCTTGCTCCCATTAGACTATTTTGTCTCTTTAGCCCTTAACAGTACTAAAAAACTTAAAAGAATAAATTTCCCAGGTATCCTCTGGAGATAATACTCAAAACAGTAATAACCAGAAATTTTGTCTCTCTTTTAATCTGCTCTTATAGATCAGATCTCTACTCTGATAGACAAAATGTGAAATATGCAGAAAATTAAATTATAACTCTCAGCAGCTTCTAAAGGACATACAGCTGAGTAGGGGAGCTCCTGAACCAAGGCACTATGACAGTCAAAACTGGAGTCTCCTTGGACAGGTCTGCATTGCCTCAATGTACTCTGTGTGCTCACAAAATCCCATTTCATGCCCAGTGGCTGCAGAGCTGAGGCCTGACTGTGCCTGCTACAGGAAGAGGGAGAGTACTGGAGATGAAGGGAGAGAGGATAGCCTTGGAGGCTTGGCTCACTGCTCTCCCACCACAGAATGATGGAGTGGGCTTGGGAACAGGCACCAGGATATCTCTGCCCTCAACTGCCATGCTCAGACATCCGCTGGCATAGGCAAAGAAGGCACAAGGCCACAGCTTTTTTGCTGCAGAAGGAAAACAGCCGCCCAAGGCAATGGCTTTTTAGTCTCCACTGAGGATTAATGTCTGCTCAGACATGCCCACTGGGGCATACGCTCACCTGCAAGAGCTGGGTCCTCCAGAGTCCCTGGCTGCAGAGGCTTTGCATGGCTGTTATCCTGCCCACATCCCCAGCAATCTCAGGGGACAGAGAGCGAGCCTTGGGCCTGCCTCAGCATGCAGCACCCACCCCATCATGAGAGCTTTACCTCTCTGTACCACTACAATGTTTTCGGGATTCAAATACCCATGCAGCTAGACCAGAAAAGTTCCACCTGCCTACAGCATCATAGTATTTGTGTTCAGATCCCTACTCTTGGGTTAGCTTAGACAAGTTTACATGAACTGTAGTTGCACCTTTGAAGTTCAGTGTAGGTATAAGAAATTAGCAGAGGTGATATGCCCAGCCAAGGCAACCCTTGGTGCTTCTGGTGACATTTCTGGGATATCTGTTCTCTGTAGCACATGCACCCTTTTAGAAAGATGCCTTTGTCCCTCCTCTTTCTGACCTGAATCTCTCATGTCACATCTCCTGAGGCACAACAGAGAAACCTGGCCAGATGTTTCAATTTCCTCATATTCACAGTTCTGATTGTATTAGACTAGACAGGATTTCTCCACTGGCACTACCCAGGGGTAATGTGAAATGAGTTATGAACATTATCCACTCTGTGGTGTACATATCTGATGCCAAGAAAACCTTAATGGGGTCAAGTGGAATTTCATGCTTGAAGAATCTCATATGCTTGGACATGACCCAGCTTCAGAAAATGAGTCGGTTTAATGTCTTTGCAAAGGCTTTGGAGATGTAGTTCCTAGTAGAAAGTGATCGCTGCATGGGGAAGCCTGGCATAACCTGTCCCTAGGGCAGTCCTGCGTGTGTCATTTACATCATAAACTGTTTGGTGCATTAAATGGCTCTTACTTTTTTCAAAACAGTGACTACAGCAGCCTAGCATAAATGTTTGGTTCATTTATTGAAATGGATAACCTGATGTACAAAGCAAAGAAAAATAATATCAAGTTTTGCTTTTGAGTAAGTGGTAACCATGACTCAGCTCTTCACATGATCTGAGCATTTCAGATAATTAATAGAGTGCAGGGGACAAATCATCTCTTCTTAAATCAAAATCTGAAGTTTTGATAAAGTCAAAATTTGTTCAAATGAAAAGAAAAAAGAAAAAATATGAAAGATGAAAAATTGTTCAGTGAATAACAGCATCAGTGAAGCTTCTCTCCTGCACACATCTCTTCCCATCTCTTGAGTGCCTGCAGGCAGCTGTGGTGTCTGATCTGGTTTAACACAGGACTGCCCTCGCTGGTGTATCAGGATGGTATCCAGGTGCCCTATCTAAACATATAAGGACTTGATGCCTTTTAAATATCCACCCTCAATTAAATCCGATTGACATTGTCTGAACCCAACAGGTTCACAAGTGACAGAGACAGGGGAGAGGGAGTACAGTCAGAAAGAGAGAGCAATCACATAATGTCTCATTTTGTTGAGAAATCAGAGTGAAAATCATTATCTAGCTAAGACAATCATTTTTGTAGTCGAAACACAATATATTGGTATTGACTGCTATATACATAATCAATAATAATATATAACAATTCTGTAGCACTTTTCACATGCAGCATGCACTGATTTAATCACTGACCAAGCAGTACTGAGGATGAAATCCTGATGCCTGCACAGTTTTTACATAACTACAAGGGAGACTTGTCTGATAGAGCCTGAACTGGAAGGAGTTAACACAAACTATACACTTATCATGAAAGAATGTGTGATCATCTTAAGATAAAATATATTTATTTTCTTTTAAGCACATTAGCTTGCCCAATACACTCTTCATTACAACTGTATGCCAAAGATTTAATCCATTCTGCTCAATCAGCCACAAATAATGTTGCTTTGTGTAAATTTGTGGAGGAACTTTAGGAGCAGAGTGTCCAGCAATCCATTTATTGCTGGCAGAGGCCGGTTACCACATGCTTCAAAGGAAAGCACAAGAACCCCTTTGTAGACTTAAAGGAAAAAAGCCTGTTCAGAAAAAAAGCCCTAATTAGTTAGAAGATGGCTTGTACCCTGAAGCACAGGAGGCATTTGGAGGTAATTAAATATAAAGAAAATTAGCATGTAGTTCATGAACCACACAAGCAAGACGACACAGTGCCTGGTAGCACTGAAGTGAACTATCCTGGATGCAGAGAAATTAATACTTTTGTTATTAATGTGATCTTTTCCTCAGCCCCAATTTTAGTCTGCAAGAAAAGGGGAAGAATTAGAATATAGGAGCCACTGGAAGAGAAGCTGAGACTCACCAGTGACAAACACAGTGTGAGGCAGAGGCAGAAACAGCAAGTGCTGCTCGGCCAGCAGGGCAGGATGTAAGGAGCTGCCGCTGGCCTCCTTCTGCCTAAATCCTGCAGGAAACATGCCAAACAGAGCACCACTTTGAAGAAGAAGGTAGAAAGGACTCCAAATAGCAGTTGAAGTTATTCAGGGGAGAAAAAAAAAAAGAAAAAAAAAGCATCACAAAGAGGGATACCAGCTAGAAGACATGTGTGATAGACTGAAATGTTGTTAATGTCTTAAACATTGTGAAAATCATAGAAAGACAAACTGCAAAGAAGCAACTGCCCATCCGTGACCACAAAAGCACACCACTCCACCCCACTCTCCACCCCAAATATGCCTCTTGACTGGAATTTGTACTATGACAGGAACCTGAGGTAAGTCTATGGTGCCATTACCCTAAGTCTAAGAAGTAAACAAGGCTCTGGGAAGAAGAATGTATCCACAAAGAAAGCCAAATTCAGCAGCTGTGCTAAGAATCAGTCCTAGCTGGTCTCAGTGGGTAGAGGAGGAGAAGCATTTTGGGTGCATGATGGCGAAATCTCTCTTCACAAAACAGGAGTAAACCCCCCCTTTCCAGGAAGACCACCACACATGGGAGACTTACATGAGAGGTAGCTGAGAAGGAGTCACAAACGATCAAAGACCCCCAAAATGCCCCCCAGACTCATTCCTGAGGCCTTCCACCACCAGAGGACTGGACATGATCTGAGTGATGCAACCAATTTAGAGTCTGTTGCAAGTGACTATAAAACTTCCCCTCCAGAGGAGGTGCCTGGGCATCTCCTGAACATATATTAACCCATTGGACTCTGTTTTGTGGGATCCTCACCACAGAGAAGACCAGAAGAAGAGGACCTAGAGGACACTGCCAGGTTCCAGGGAGTGGTGATATATTTTCTATTTAATCTCTATGTCATCCTCTTTCTTTCCCATCCTCTTTTTTCCTATTTCTTTCTCTTCTACATTTACTGTTAAATAAAATCCATACTCTTGACTTTGGCATATGGTCTTTTTTGCACCTTAATTTGGGCAGAGGCATCTCTAATAATTTTAATGACCAGATCATAACAATGTCCCAGATAAGATGAGTGCAGGGAAGGACAAGGAGAGAGGTAAAAAAAAGCAATTGAAACAAAAATTTCCTACTCTACTTCAGTAAGGTCCTACTAGAAGTCAGAACAAGGAGACTTAGAAAGAGCTAAAGACATGCAGGAGCCTGGCAAGCAAATTAAAAGGAAGCACTGAAAGGATGAGAGACAGGTAAAATGATCTTGACAGTATACGAGAGGTAAAGTGTGTGTGATACAGACCATGAGAATAACAATAGCATCTCAAGTGCAAATAGACACTCCTTCCCACCAAACCATACATATGAGGCATTAAAGAGCAGCATCAGTGAATATGAAAAGGATATGCAGAGTAAATTCAAAACTGTGTTAAAGATTTCAGTGTTTGCCAACAGCCTCTACCAGCATTTTATGTCACATTGCTGTTTTTTCCCAAGCCATGCTACATCTTGCAAGGATAGGACATTTTTCTGGAGGGAGTGGTGGACCTGTCAGGGGTGTCTCTTCCACCCACTCCAGCCTACAGGAATCTTTCCTTTTGTAGTCTAATGTCCCATCACAAATGTCCCCACAAAGGTTTGTTCGCTCTTCTCTCTATCAGACCTGCACCAGAGGACCTTGTACTTCGTGCTATGAAACTCATCCTTCTTTTATTACTTCAGTGTGTGCAGTGACCTGCTTCTGCTCATATAGTAGTCTAATCCTTGTCTCTGTTGAAAGTGCCTCCTAATGTTTATCATCGTATCTGCCCAAGAACATTGATTTTTTTCAGGCCTGCTACATCAGTTCTCCTTTGGGAATCCCTATGAAACACATCCTCCTACTGTCAGCTCTCCTGTTTTTCCTTTGTAATTAAACTTTTATGTTTGAATTCCTTGGCATTGCTTACAGCCTAAGATGTGATTTCAGACCATTCTTCCATGTGAGCATTTCTCTGGCATTTGACAAGGCATGGCCCCAGTGTCCCAGACAAACCCCATGACCCCTGGGAGCAGTGATCTTGCTGGGTGACCATCCATCCTGCTTCAGTGGACAGTTCTGAAGCTTTGGGAAAGGAATGAAGGTGAATTTCAAAATGTCAGTATTTTTCACAGGAATACCATTTGTATGTTATTTCAATTTTTATAATTTATAAACACAGGAGCACTGAGGAGGCAGAGCAGGGTGACTACCTGGCAGACAGCTGTGTTCCTTCTCCTGGTATCTGATATAACAAAGGCACACTCAGCTAATCCCTGCTGGCAGCTAGCATTTCAGCTTCTTGCTGCCAATACAAGGCAACTAACACCCCTTTAAATGCCTGGGAGATTCATGTGAAAAGAAATATGGGTACCTAACTGGAAAAAAAATACCAGAGAGCCATAAATCTCAAGTTAAATTAGGAAAGACCTCACACAGTATTGCAGGGGGAAAAAAAAGTGAATTTCTGTATCAATGGGGACAAGCTGCATGTTTACAGGCACTCCTCTTTAAGCAGGACACCTTTTGTCTTTAATAAACATAACAGCTTTTTATAGATGTCAATGCAGACAAAGTAATTAATAATCCTGCTTAAACAGTAGATACCAAAGCCTGAATAATTTTTTCAGGAATTTATCCAACTATAAATGTGAAAGCCACAATGCTGTCTTAAAAAACTATTCATAGGTAGTATAAATGAGGAATGACATGGCTAGCTAAGGATTACAACTGTATGAAAAAGCAGAACCCACCCCAAGGATGATAAGACCACCTCAATTATTTGCCTGTTATTCACACTGTCTATTATAGATGCTTAGTTGCCTGCACTCTCTGCAGGAAGCCAAAGTCTGGCAGTTTGGGGTTATGGCTTGTCTCAGTTCCTTGCTGTAGGCTTGGACAGGGACCCCACAGTCAGTTCCTACATTGACCAACACCAGAGTCTGAGGTGAGTGGTTCAAAGACAGCCCAACCTAGAGCCTCAACAAAAGCTGGCAACAGCTGGGGCTCAGCTTATCCCTTTCCAACCACAGCTAAGCCTTGGTATTTTCAATCACAAGCTGGAGTCCCCAAAGTAATAGAATTTTCAGAAAGCCCATCTATTTAGAGCCACAAGACTCGTGAGAACGGAGTTATCTTACATGTAGACACTATGGTCACTGTCTCATGCCTCTTGCTACAGCTCCACGCTGGAGCCAGTCTGCTCCTCTCCTTCCCACTTTTGGGGCAGAGCATCACTCTCCAGCCCACAGCTCCAGCTGAGAGGCTCTGGCAGGCTGGGGAACCGGCACAAAGCCGGCATGAAGCTGTACAGCTTTCATCATCAGCTGCTTGCAGGGCAAAGCAGAACCCTGCTTCTACTTCCTTTCTAACCCCAAAAACAGTTTATATCAGTTTACATTTCCAAGGCTATCATAGCAAGGAAAAGTGCCAGAAAGTTCCTTTTTTTGAAATGAAAGCCTACTTTACATGTTTAGTTACTCCAAATAAATGCATCCTACACCATCTTTTGAGAGGCCCAAAGTCTATCTCTGCACAAGTGAGAGAAAAACTGGGGGCCTAAATATTCTTGAAATACATGTTTAGTGTCTGTGATTACCAATGGAAACGTGCCATAACACACATCAATCTAATTTTGGAAGCAAAATGTCCAACCGGATGGCATATTGCAATTTTTTCACTTCCCTGTGATTCCCAGCAGACCCCATCATTCCCTCCATCTTTGCATGTCCACAGCCATCAGAAATGCTGCCTCCTGTACACTGAGCATTGGGGCATTCTGACAAGAGCCAGCCCTCCCCATCAATGCCAGTGCTGCCAAAGGAGGTCTGGATGAGATTTACAGACTACAGGAGTTTGTGCATTATTTTCTCTCCCTCTCTCAGCAAACTGTCCCAAGCCATTGTTGTCTGTTACTGTCACCATGCCATTAACCTAATTAGCAACAGGAAACAAGAAATCGAGACAGTGTTTAGTGTGCTGAGTTTCCAAAATGACTTCTGCAGCTTCTGTCTACACACAACAAGAGGATGTCATAAGATGAGAAAAACTGAAAGTTTATCTAAATTAGTCTCTGGGAATCAGAAATAGGAAATAAATATAAACACTCATTGGAAAGGCTTATTAATTTCTGCATTAGCTTTGAGTTTGGGGTTTTTTTTGAGAAAAGTATGTTCTGTTAAACATTCAAGATTTAATATTCCACCATTATACATTTGTCATTTTTTTTTCTTTTTGAAGAGCTGACCATCACTCTTATAGTACATATTTGTCTGGTTTATCAAGTTTAACAATTGTGGTGTATCTCTGGACTATAGGGCTAATGTAATTAAATCCTATTAACACATCAGGAATAAAATCCTTTAATAGGCACATGAGGCTTTGAGAGGCAGCTCATTCCTGAGCAGATTTAATATCCTTAAATTAAGCAAGTGTGAATGGGAGGATGAATCTTATTAAAAACTTAAATCTGATTATATCTGAAAATTATTGCTTTCTTAATGTAATAAATTATCCAATACAGACTAGAACAAATAATATATCCTAGCTTCACATAACTCCACTCTATAACAAGTGACAAACGAAATTAAGAATTACTATGGGGCAAAAAGGAAGGTCTTTTTATAAAAGTCATTTTGCATAATGAAATACTTAAATCATTTTAACAAACACTGGGGGAGGGGATGGAAGATATATGTGCAGATGAAGGCATTAGAACAGGACTCATTTTTTCTCTTCAAAAAGGAAACTCAAAGACAGTCGGATTGGTTTTTTTTCCTCTAAAAATGCCATTCTGACGAATTTGTTGTAAATTTTGAAAAGGAAAAGCTGAAGCTTATGTTGGTGGGAGTTGATTCTTTTTCCAGAAGGCTAATGCAAATGTAAACCATCTGCCACACATTCTGCTGATAAAGCTGTACTTCCGAACAATGGACCAACAGCACTGGAATACTAAAACATTAACTCAACATTAGGAAAAAGTTTTGAAAGAGACTATAACTTCCAGAAAATAGAGGTATTTTTACTGTCCCTTCATGAAAAGAGAAATTATTTATTTTATGTCTATATGTATGTGTATATATATATTTTCTTATGTAACATATATGGGGCACAAATCACGAATTCTGAGGACGAGGTAAGGGTGTCTGTTAATGGGATCCTCTGCTAAGGTATAAATCACATTAAATCACTTGTGTAAACAGAAATACCTCAAAGCTTATAAATAGCATTGCTACTGTAAATGAAAGCTGGAGATTGCCATTAGTCGCTAAACACAATTAGGTCTCTTCTTTTTAACATGGAGTCATTCCAAAGCATTAGCAAGTAACAGCCAAGCAAGCAGTAGTTTGGCAATCAGTTGTCTGAAGTCTTTAATCAGGACAGTGGACACCATTCAATCCCTAATGAATCCAATGGAAAGCCCCAGTGGATTTTTAATCGAGTCCCATGTGACACATTTATGAATGCAAGAACTGGGGATCAGAAAGCTTGACTTTTAAATTAGAATAACCAAAACCATTTACTGTGAATGCATACAAACAAAAATAGTTAACCTAAAGAAAACACCACAAAAATGTCTTTATGGAGATAAAAAACTACACAACTGATTAAACAATATGTTCTAAAATGGTTTCTTAAACTACTTGGATGATGGTAGGTGCCAATACAAGAATTTGTAGTGAAAAACTTTATATTTCTACCGCTCAATGCAACAGCCTGAAAGTGTTGCCCTATTTCATCAATGTAAGACACTCTCAAGTGCTTTTCAGACTAAGCATAGGGCACCATGTATGTATCCACCACAACAGATCTGGATGGAATGTAATGTGAACTTAAAATGCCAATGATTTAACCAGAAGACTTCAAAATCCACTGGTTTTCCCCAACTGTTAATTATTTAGGCATCCAACTAGGGTAGGAAGACAAAACTGTATAATCATAAATTGAAATTTCTCTAAAATGCAACACCAGTAAGGCAAGAAATATATTTTTTCTCTTTTTTTTTTCTTTTTTTACATGCCTGCCTACCATGGCTGTTGTTGTTTCCAGCTGTAAGCAGGCAGCATCAAAAGGAAGCCCCACTCTCAGGGATATTTGCATGATTCTGCACTTCCATAATTTGAATGTCTCTTTAGGTAAAAAGTGTAATTTAAATGAAGAAAACACTTGGAATTGTGACTTCTTTAACAGTAGTTGTCCTGCTCTTTCTCAAAATCAAATTTTTTTAAAAATTACAAGTAGTCTTTCTGGAATTACTGTCTCAAGTTGTATGTGCCGTTTAGAATACCAACAAATTTTCCCTCGTACTCTCTTATTTATTGAAGTAAAATAGCAGATACATGTATGTTGGATAGACAAAATAGGTTATTTTAGAATAAACAAGGTAACTCTCCTCCACCATCATCTTTGGTAACCAGTACTCATTTCTCTTTAAATCTGAGGCAAAAAACCCCAAGAGTTCTGGTTGTTTCTTAGATGGATGACAGATTTTGTTCTAATTAATCTAGAGCACTGTGTATAGAAACGACTGCAAAAGCAAACATGTCTATTAACAAAAAGCAGTGATTACTGCTTGGCATTTAGCCAGTAACTCTACATAAGCAATGAATTGATGCCTGCAACTGTCTCAGTGCCATATGGGTTCTGCTGTAGCAATGAATTGGATCCAATGCAAGGTTAAGATGTGTCAAATTTAACTGGGGTTTAATTGATACTGGTAAAGAGGCTCTAAATAAAGAAACAGTGTGTGTGCTGTTAGAAACAGGATGCATGTCAGCCTACATCCCCCAGCTTGTTGGCAACAAAACTATGCTGAGAGATCCAAAGGAGTTTCCAAACTCTCTTTTTATCGTCTCTCTTTTTTTGTTTGTTTGGTTTTGGTTTGGGTTTTGGTTTTTTTGTTTGTTGTTGTTTGGATTAAAAAAAAAGAGAGAGACAGAAACAACAAAAACTGTAGGTTAACAGGTTTACTAGCATTTAATTGGAATTGAAAGACAGAACACTAATCAGGTATACTGTGCTACCATCCTCATGTGTTCCTGTTTTTTACATGCTAACAAATCCCTTCACAGCAATGCCAATCATTTTGCCTGACTGAAAACCCAAGCTAATGTTTCCATTCACTTATGAAGAAAATATCCCCAAATTACACAAGCGGCAAGATTGCACAATATAATATCCAAGAACCAGAAATTATAATGTTACCTCCAAGAAGGATTATCTTTCTTGAATAGAAAAAAATACCATATGACCCCTAACCAGCCACAGAAGTTACTTATTGTGTATGATCACTATTTTTGTTCCACTGACAGCTCTGGTGCAATGAGCCTTTTATACAAAGTGACACATATTCAGAGCATAAAGACCTGAATTGCTCAGTGGGAGCAGATTAGTGCCTGGCCTGGGAAGCAGGGAGCTACAGGAGTCATGCCCATCCATTTTGTGCTTGGAGTGAGCTAGCAACAGTGGGATGCTGCAAACATCCATGCCAGTCCCTCAGCCTGAGACCAGAAGCCTGGCTGACTCCTGCTCTATCAAGGATTCTGCTCCCTCCATGCTGCCAAATCTCACCCCAAATTGCAGCACCATCCAGAAGAAAACCATCACTAGTCACCTGCCAAGCCTCTTTCAGCCATCTTCAAAAACACTGCAGCGCCCAGGCTGCATCCAGACCCTCCTCTCCCATCCAGGCTCAAACTATGCCAGGCCTGAGCTCTCAAAGTACCACTGTCCTCAGTATCAAATGCTGATATTCACATTAGCAGCATCCCCTCTGCAGAACTTAGGTGAGGAAAGGGGATAAAGTTACATAGGAAGAGAATTAGAAACCATTCTTAGGTCTATAGCTTTTCCCATCAAGAAAGAAGATGGCAATAGGAACAATACTCCTGAGTTTTTCAGATGTCAACATTAACTAAATTGTCTGAAAATAGAGATGACTACCCTTTCAGAGCTCTTCAGCTCTTACACAATCAGGCCCAAGGACACCGCCTATAAATATCTGATGGGAGGGAGCAAAGACAACAAACATTTCTTAGTAGTGCCCAGTGGAAGGATCAGCAGCAACAAGCTGAAACACAAGGCATTTCACTTAAACATAAAAAATAAATTAATATAAATAAAATATCTAAATAAATAAATAAATACATAAATGAATTAATAAATATTTTTACATTGGGAGTGATCAAATACAGGGACAGGTTGACCAGAAACCTTGTGGAGTCTCCAGCCCTGGAGATCTTCAAAACAGCATGGGAACAGCATGGAGCAACCTGCTGTAGCTGGCCCTGTTGGAGATTGATCTCCAGACATCCCATCACAACCACTCTGTGATTTTGTGGTTCTGTGAATTAGCATCACTTGAACACTGAGCCAAATCTTACCTTTCATGATACGAAAAAAAAATTAAAACAACAACAACAAAAGCACACCACAACAACTATTGATAATTGATAAAGAAAACAGGTAAGTAAAAATATGGAACTGGGGTATTTTTACTTGTTACATTTACAAAGATGTACTGCTTCCTTCTAGCTGTTGCTCACACTCGAGTGATAGCAGCCCATAAATATCTGTAGTTTCCTTAAAACTGTTTTGATTTACTTTCTTCAAAGAGAAAAAAGAAAGAAACCACCTATGCCGAGACCATACAGAACCTGTGCTCACTCAGCTACATCCATCTCCTATATGCTAAATTTTGTTTTGGAATTAGGTCACCATTTTACCTCGTTTTTGAGCAATACCTGGTGTAGTGAGATCCAAGTTTGAAATCTAAGATTTCTAGGCATATCTCTACTAGCAGTAATAAATACTGTATTCTAAGAAAAACCTTGATATGTCAATTTCTTCAGTAATATCTTTGCTTCTTCCTCCCAGACCAGTATAGTTCAAGTTAGTGTTTATGACTAGTTTGGCATTTACACATCAAATGGTATTGAGCTTTTATTTGATAGCCTTTAGCCCTTTTATCTCAACATTGAATTCTTCTGATAGTCTGTAACTATTTCAACAACTCCTTATCATGATGCTTTACTGTGCAAATAAGTTATTTTTATAATCACTTTGATGCAATTTTGCAACCTTTTGCTAGCAGTGGAAAATGTTTTCAAGTAATGGTAATAATTCCTTTTCACTTTGCTTTGCTGGCAATGTTCTAATCCTGTAGGTAGCTTTCTGCATTGTTTTTAACCCTGCAGGGAGCAATGACTGTGTGACATATTCAGCAAAGGAACCATTTACTGTAAAGGGACATTGTTCCATTACTTACATTAAGAAACAAAGACAAAAAACAAGAGAAGAAAATAGAGTAAAACCAACTGTATCTGTACAGCTAATGTTTGATATTTGTCAGAAAGACATAACAGAGTTGTTGTTCTCTGTATGCAAGCAGTGCAATCAATACTATTCTACAAATAAATATATGACACAGAAGAAAAAGTTGCTCATTTGTTATTAATGCCCAGGAATATTATAAGCTGTATATATTTCAAGCCAAATGCAAACCCTGGTCTCATGCAGCAAGGAATGTAATGACAAAACAATTATTTACTACTGTATCTTTAATGCCTCACTGAGTTTCTTGCCTGAAAAGTAGGAACTTGTTTTTCTTCCTCTCTGTCCTTTCAAATGGTGCCTGTGTCTGAGAGACAAGATTGCCATGCTACTGCCAATTCTCTAACACACTGTCTTGTACACTGGAAATCAGTATGGAACACTGCACTCGCATCTCCCCTAACTTTTTACAGCCTTTAAATTGCCAGTCTTCAGACTACATTTCTTCAAACAATATTGCCATCTGACTGATATCAATCAAACACATTGCCCTTTGATGTCAGAACTCACAGAGTCATCCCACTTGACTGAATTTTGATTACCTCTGTATTCAGTCAAGTAATGTGCTGTTCTTCAAAAAATAAAGAAGCATAGCCACTGTGCATATTTAATAAAAGGACTATTGGCTCCTGTCTTAGGAAAATAATGCCAAAAGCATTAACTTTGAGATTCCAATTTTGCATGCATGTTTTTAGCTCCTGAGTTAGAGGTAAATGTTTTATAGTGTAGTATGTATTGAAGGAGAAACATTTAGAGATTTAACCTCTAGTATCAGGTTTTCATCTGTTGTGGCTCCCAAACTTCCCACATCCCAGTAGTCCTACAGAGGGAATGTGCACCCATTATTTTTCTTTCTTTTTTTTTATAATTTTAACAGGTTTTGTGTTAAAACGTGATTTGAAAACAGAAACCTTTGGTCAACAGGAAAGGGAAAAACCCAGATATCAGATTCCCTATTGTTTAAATCAGGTAAAAAATACTGCACTAGCAGAAGCACAAAGGATGGAAGTCCACCTAAAAACCTGAAAATCACTGACCATGGTAACTGCTGCATTCTGTCAGTCCATGTGAGAACTAAAACAGACTGGATAGTTTAAAATGAAGCATCACATAAGACACAGTCTATGAAACTGTCCTGAAAACTAAAGTCATACCTATGCTTTTTTCTGATGCTAGGGATTTGGGCCTAAGGGGTTTGGTTGGTTGGTTTTCATTTGTTTGTTCGTTTGATATTTAAGTTGTTCATTACCTTTTTTTAAAAAAGTATTCTCTTTGTCTGGGCTCTGCTCTGTACTTCAGTAAATGTATAGCTTTCCATTGCTACTGCACCCACCTGCATCTCTCCATGCTGCCAGAATGAAGGCAAGAATAGCAGAGTTACATTTGTAGGCCAGAGGAAGAAATTTCAGCAGAATTTTCTTTGCAAGCAGATATTCTTAAAGCTGTCCAAACAGACAGGGCCATTGACCATTTTCCAGTCTGAGACTGAGCTTAAGTATATGGTGTGCAACTCCTGAGCAGGAAAGAAAAACCTGTTCTGGGATATGAGATCAAACATAGTCTAAGCATATCAAACATAACTGTTTCCAGAGCAAGTGGAGACGAGTGGAAATCACTCCCTCATTGTATGTTAAAAGTGCTGAGGAGATACGGAAGATGGGCAACAAAAAGAAGTAGGCAGCCCAAGCCACCATCAGGTAGAAATAGTTCTCAAACTTGTGGATAACAGAACTAAAAATATTTTCAAAGTTAATTTCAGAAGACTCCTTCTAATAGGCCCTCGGGCAGCTAAAATTCTTTTTTTCTAGAGGAAAACATCTTTTGAAAGGAAACCATTAGTTACAAAAAAAACCAACCAAACAAACAAACAAAAAACCAGTCAACAAACTTCTGTATCTTCCTAGGCTTCCTTTTTTGTCATTTATTGGTACACCTGAAGTACAGTACCTACCTGAGTATGCTGCTTGGACTCCCTAAATTAGCAGTTTCCATGATCTGTGTTTCAGTCAGCACTGACCATATTTTGCTTATGTACCTCATGAAAATTCAGGTCTTTCACAATACTTAGCTTTTGCTGCACTCTCACTCCATCACTGTTGCCAATACATAAAGTTCCTTGGCACATCAGGGCAGACAAAGTGTTTCTCTGGATGGTTCATTTTTCCAGAAATGACATGTGTCACAAAGCAGCTCAGACTCCTTAAACCCTACATTCATTCCCAGCCAGTCAATATATTCTCATGCCCTTGTATACAACCTTCAGCCCTTGAAAGGAAGAAGAATTAACTTTCATAAAATCAATCCTCAGTATTCCGAGCACAACTGACTGTACTGTCACACCTAAAGTCTGCTTCTTCAAACATCCTCCTCATCCTTTAGAGGTAAGAAAGGGATAACAACTATTTTCATAATTTGCACCCTCTGAATAAGTATTTATGGAGGTAGAAAAACTCCATGCCTTCAGAATTAAGTCCTCCTTTTGCTGGAGACAGACACTCTGAACACTCACAGAATCATTTTTCCATTTCTAGGCCAGGAAAACTGCCCAAGCCATTCTTTGCTGAGTCTGATCAAGCAATGAGACTCACTTGAGGCTATACATAATTCTTAAAATTGTACTTTGAAGAATGATTTTAACACAAAAGGGCGGCAGATTTTTTTCTTTTTTTATTCTAAATGGCTTATAGTGGCTCACATTTCTATTGGTCATCTAAATGAAAAGATTAGATTTGTCAGACATTACAGTAGGCGGATAGTGCTGACCAAAAAAAAAAAAAAACCACAAGATTTAAAACTGTATGGGTATTTTATACCTCTGTTAGTCTTCTTTCTTAGTCTGCTTCTTCTAAAGTCATTAAAAACTTCTTTTGAGTTGTACTTATGGCATGACTTCAATATGTAAAAAGATATAGTAATATGAGTTTACTTTTCTTCTTCAAAGTGCTGCTCTTGTAGACACACAGGCTCTCACCCCACAAGGAAACATCTCATGCATTCAGTATCCATGACAAATGCTTCACTTACTATCCTAGTTTTATTGCCTGGCTGAGCATATTTAAGAAGAAAGGCCAGGGAAAAATGCAGGTGCTGAGGTAGAAACCTGTGGAGCAGAGGCAAGTGGGGCTGCCCTCTGGCTCCTCACCAGGACTGGCAGAGCCACCCCTGCCACCCATCACACCCTGTCCTGGGACATGGCCCCCACAGCGAGGGGGCTGCTCACCCAAACCAGGAAACCCTCATGCTTGTTGCAATACAAATTGCATTTCTATTTGGAAATGAAAAAAGACGTGGTGCTGTAATATCCTTCTATTTCCTATTTCCCCAGCTCTTCACTGGCCCAGCCTCTCTCCTTTCTTCTTCCTTTCGTAATATATGGATGCATTTGCCTTTGACCATAAGAAAAAGATGAATATGTGAACAACTCAAACATCAAAATACCTCAATCTTTAACTGCATGTATGCAGTGCTTTACAACTAGCACAAAACAGCTCCTGAATAATGGTAGGAAAACCACAAATGTCACTGAAATAGCATTTACAAATTAAGATCCAAATCTTTGTAACTTCCTAGAAGCATTGGTTGCAAGAAAATTGTGTTAGTGGTGCCCTAGCATGGGGAGTAACCCTCCTTCAAGTCTCTGACAAAATAGCTCACTGAAGGATGATTGGTAGCTTTTGCATCATTCAGGAAAAAATAAATTAAAATTTGAGTAGCTGAGCATAATATACATTAACATTGGTTATTATGCTCTGGTCAATTGTTAGAAAGCTGTTAGAAAATGCCAGCTGCTTTACAGAAGAAAACCATACTTGAATGGGGCTCATAGTTCTTGAGTATAAGTGATTCATTTTTTAAGGCATGTTCAGTCACGATTTTTTCAGATATATTTCTTCTTTTCTCTTCTGACAATCTAAGTATAAATCTGTTATTCCAAGTCTGATGGATACCACTCCATCGTCTGTCAGTCATGATCTACTTACAGATAACAAGGCACTTCCACTATAAGGCCAAAATCATGACTTAGTTTTTCAACACTCCTAAAACACCAGTGTCCTACTTCCTTCTTCAGCCCAATCCTGACCTCTTAAATAATTGAGTCCAAGTTTCCACATTATGTGCAAATAAAGTCATTGCTATTTTAAAAAAGGCAGGGAAATTAAACACAGTACATCATTCTAGAACAGGGGTGCTGCTTAGATATCAATGATAATTAGGATATGCAGAAATATGCAGGCTATGGACTGCCTTAATGAGAAGAAATCCATAACCTCCTCCAGAAGATGCTCTAGCCAGTGCAGGAAAGGTATAAAATACAAAAAATAAAAAACTAGCTAAAGGCTGCCCATCTACCCTCAGAGTGATTAGTGTGGGGGTAGGTTGCGAAAGCCAGTTCTTTACTAAAGTCTACTTAGTAGAGAGTAATAAAAAGATTATATGAAAGTTTCTCCTGGTGTCCTTTAGGGAATTAACAGAAAAACTGAGGAATAATTAATAATATTTTTGTTGGCTGGGATGTCCATTTCAACAATTCAAAGAACAAAATATTAACTTGAGAAGCTACTTGCAAGGACTTTCAAAATCAAGTGCAAAGGAGGTTAGCACCAGAGGATACAATAAAAAAGTAGTTTAGCCTATGATCCAAGGTACTGCATTGTTCTTTAAAAGCTCACACAATGCTGTGAAACTGTATGGTGTGCTACCAGCAAAAAGTTTAAATTATATGCTTTTGGAATGGCAGTTCTTGTGTTTGTTGCTCACTTAAAATTGGGTCTTGATTCTTTTGTACCATGGCTCACTGTGTTTTGCTCTTCTGGACCAATTCTTTCCTTCTTGATTTGATGTTTCTTGGATGCTCAATCTTTCATCAGTTTCTCAATCTTTAAAAAACTTCTCTTTTAATAGTCACACAGCAGTACTACTTTTCAATATTGTCCCTAAGTATTGTTTTTGAAGTCCTGTCAGAGGGATTGACCTTCCACTCTCTTGGTTTGAGTCAACAGGTTGTCACTGAAGACTAGACTGAGCTGTTTCTTTTCACATACTTTTCCATCCCTGAGTTTTGTGCCCAAAGGTTCATAACTTCCCAAAAGTCAACCTCTTACTGATGGTGTTACAGATCAATATATCCAGGTACATACAGCATAATTACACACCCATGCAAACAATAGTGTTTTATCCCAGAGTGAAGGGTTTTAAAAACTGCAGTTTTCAATTCTTAACTGCTGTGACAGCTACTCCCTGGAAAACTAAGCATACAGGCTCAATTTTACCCTTCACCAGTTCAGAACCAACCATTTCATGAAATCCATTACAAAATATTTGTTTATGGGTACATTCCTCTGGACCAGACTATTTGTATTTCTCCACTATCGGTTAGGATTTCTCTGCTACCCTGATCCACTATGACCACCTCTAGACAGACAACAGCACAGGTTAGGCACTGTGATTTCATTTCAGTTACACAGCACAATAATTTTGAGTCTATTATTCCTATTCTGCCAAGTCTTGTAAAGAACTTTTAGAACAGGGACATACTCAGGCAGTCAAATCCTGGAATGATACTTTAATCAGGAAACTCGGACCAGTTTTATCTGCATAAAGCTTTTTAAGCTAAAATAAGTACCAAGAACAAACCATTGTTTAGCTGTACTTGCAACTGGTTCTGCACTGCCTTGGCCCATTTCAGGGAAGCATCTCTGTTCAGGAAAGCAGTCACAGGTGAGTTCAAAACAAGCACTTGCTAAGGTGCTATCCTAAATGTAGCCAATATTTGGGCCATTTTCGGAAATCAGCAGCCTTGTGAAGGCTTGTGTAACCTATAATTTTGCCTTTCAGTTTTCAAATGCAGAAGACAAGCCTAGCAGTCATTAAGAAACACTGCAACTGTGGAGTGATGAGGGCAAATGCTGATAGAAGGTTTAACCTACTGTAGGTTCTAGCTGCGCACTGTCATCACATCTCAAACATACAAAGGATGTGACACTCCCATTTCATTCATTAATACACCTCCAATTTTAATTCTTTCTAGATATTTTGCTAGGAATATGATTTTCAAACAAAGCTCACTCCAAGATGTCCCTTTGGCAGCAACACATGGATCACCACAGCAATTCTGGGAAACCTTCATTCCTTGCAGCAGGTTCAGTCTCCTTCACCACTGCTGCACAGGTACATAAGAACTTGCAAGACAGGATGATATATGGCACTGAATATTGCTATGGAGAGAGGAGTATTCTCACTCATGCATGCATGTGCAGTAACATGCTGCAATCGCCAACAGTCTTTTTTACCTAAAATTTCACTCCTTTCTCATATCATCTCCAAGGACCAGCAGAATAATAGAGATATCTGCAAAAGGGAGCAAGAGATCTTTACAGATCTTCCTACCCTACCATAATTTACTGCCTTTACATCCCACCCTGATGGCTGGTTGCTTCCTTCATCACCACCAAGATTTTACCATTATGACAGAAAACAATGAGGCAAGAGGAAAAGACCTGCAATCATGAAGAAACCCAGCAACAGCCCAGCTAATAACATGAAATAAAATGCATTGTGTTTCCCTGCTCCTGTGAGAGAAAATAATGAAGCACAAACCCAGCTCTCATCATTCAGCAGTCTGGCTTGAAGAAAAAAGACATCACGTAATAGTTAGAAAAAGATTTTGGACTGTATCACAGAAATTGATCCATTTTCTGTATTACATAACTGACCAGCTTTAGGCCCTTCTTCAAACCCACACCTGTAAAGTTGTCAGACCTGATAAAAGAGAAGGGATGCTACAGTATTTGACAATAAACCCCACTCTTGGCAAGCACTAACAGCCATCCTGTTTCAGAAAGCACATGTATGTTCTGTTTTGCCTGTGAATTATTCCCTCCAATAACTCTCCTTCTTGTTGCATTGTCTATGCTTCAACCTTGCAATTGTAATGTGGGAAGATAGTTGCCACCTTCTGTTTACTTATTTCCTGTAAGACAGCTCAAAAGAGTGACAACTTTATTGTGTTTAGTTTTTTCCCCAAAAGGTAAATTGTTGGAAATATAATCCAATAAAATGTCTTTGCAGTCCATTTCATGATCTTTCAATAAAGATTTTAACTTTGAGCAGAATTCAACCTTTTTTTCCAAAACCAATAAGTATTTATCACTAGCCACAGGGGGGGAAAAAACAGGTTGAAAAGCTCTGATTTTCAACAATTTATGACCCCTCATCATCTCTTCTGACAATGGCTGGATCTTGTAATCTAAATTTTTATTAATTCCTTAAACAGTCTGACTTCTTGAGGGAGATATATGAGAGTAATCTAAACCAACCGGAGAAGGTGGAGAGGCCACCAAAGCCCCTCCAGGTGCGACGCTGACTGACAGGGGTCCAAGGTGTGCAGCCCCACAGGGCAGGCCCCTGAAAGGCTCCCTGCAGGCAGGTGTGCAGAGCCCCCTGTAGCAACAGGTGACACGGGATCGCATACAGGGGTCACACCGAATCCACGAGCGCAGAGCTGTCCTCCAGCCAGCCTGAGCCACAGCAATCCCAGAGCTTTCAAACAAAGTGAGGAGTTTTCAGTGTCTGCTACTCTGTCTCCAGGAGCTGGATCTGAACAAAAACTTAGTTCCATTGGGATCACCTTCTCTGCCAAGGACATTACCAGACTTTCCTATTCTTCACTCCTATGACTTCTCCAAGTAAGAACACACCATTTTTAAAAAAATATTGCAAGGGATTGAGTAAAACCTCAGTAGATAGATTATCAATAAAGATCTTTTTTCTTCAAATTATTTCCTTCCATCTTAAATACACAATATTACATCAACTTTGCTTTTTATAGAGGAGCTCTTTGAAAATAAGCAAAGGTATAAGTCAATTTATGAGATGCAGAATTGTATTAACACCTGAAATTGTAGCTTCCCATAATACTGTAAGTCCACATTGCTTTGCAGCATTTTTATTTTTATCAGGGTTTCATCAGAGTAAAATGATAAATGGCTGTTGCATACCCCTAGGCTCACAAGCAGTTGAGTAAAAATCTGCCATTACAGAAATGTACAGTTGCTAGATTTTTAATAAATACATGGTGTCATGCAGCTGTATATAGCAGGCATATATAACAAATTAGTATCAGAGGCACATGCGTATTATATAACTTCATTCTAATAATGCATTTACACCCTGATTTATTCAAACTCTATGTGATGAGCTTAATCATAAATAGAGACAAATTAAGAAGTGCGTAATTTTCAGCTCACAGACCAGCACCTACTGTGGTGGTCTTCTGCACAGCGATTAATATCTTACTTAAAAATCACTGCACACTGTAATTTGGAAGGAAATAACTCCCTTTGTCATGTTTGCATCTATCTAGCAAACAAAAGTTAGTCATCAATGCTCAAGATACTTTCCACGATGAAAAAATCTTTCTCCATACACTTTGATTTACTTTCTCTTATTTTTGTGTTGTATTTTGATAAAGGACATTGTACCCATCCATCAGGTCCGGTCTTGTAACTAACCCAGCTCCTGAAATCCTCGGGCTTCATGGAAACCATTAGTACTTGTATACAACCATATTATCAACTGCTGCAGACACAAAGCAGCTCCTTGCAGCCAGACTATCCTTTTAGTCCTCATGCTCCTCAATATTTTCTCTTATAGAGAAGCATAACCAAAGACAAGACACTAGAATTCATCCTGTAAAGCAATATTCATTCTATGACTTTATGGCAGCAGCCTTATTTCCTAACACTTGCCAAAATATTGGATCAAAAGTCACTTTCTCTTAAAATCAGTACAAACAATTTTTTTCTCAGAGTTTTCCAATATGCCTCAGAACAGGGAGAGTGGCCTGCCCAGTACTGCACAGCAGGATGGTTTTCCAGGGAGGGGTGCGAGGGGCAGTGGCAGAGGGACAGGGATTTGCCCTGCCACCATCAGCACCCAGCCAGGTACCATCTCACTCAGGCAAGAACACTCACCTGGCAGAGATCCAATCCATCCTGACTACAAGTCCATGCCTTCCTAAAAATACAAAGTGCTCCCTCCCCTGTCCCAGAGGCTCACTGCACAGGAAGAAAAATCCTAAACTTCCATGGTCCCCTTGGTCTTCTTCCCATTCCCTCTTCCCCTCTTGGTTATTCCTGCCTCAAGCCATCTGTAAACTCTCAGTTATTTCTACCTCAAGCAGAGAGCAGAGATGCCTTGAGACTCCCATAGCCTGCCCTCCACACACAACCTCAGGAGAAAAGCCACTCCAGCAGCCATGGGGAGGGAAGCTCCTGCCTGCAAGACAAAACCCCAGCCAAAGCTTACAAGCCACATTTAACAAAAATGCTACCTCCTGCTTGGCTCTGAAATCTGCCTAAATAAAAGTTAAATACAAAGCAACACCCCAATTTTAACACTAATTTGAATATTTTTACAAACACTTCTTAAAGGGAGATGACAACTTGCCAGGAGCACAAATGCTCCAGGAGTCGCTGCAACCCAGTCTGACTAGCAGCATTTATTCCCTGCAATTTATTGCTCAAAATGGGATAAATGCTGGAAAATCTCTCAGCTCACAGCACTTAGGATCCACAGTACAAAGAAATGTTTGTTTTAGAAATAAGATTACAATGTATACAGTGATTCATAAATATTTGCATTTGGTAATTCTTTCTGCAAATAAGTTGGTAAGTCAATCCATGAAGGGATGAGAATCTCCCCCTACAAAGGGAATGAGCCTCAGAATTTTAACTAGTTTCCTTCTTAGTGCCTGTAAGCTCTGGTCACTTTTTTTCTCTCAGAGCTCTTCCTTCATGATGTGCTAGAGAAAAGTTACTCACTTTTCCTTTGCCCATCTTCTTACTTAGAGTTGTGTGGGAAAGGCAGCCACTCCCAAAACCCAACAGAGACAGCAGGAATAAGGCAATGTCCATTTCAAAACAGAGGTGATGTTTCCTGCAGTTCCTTCCCTGTATTGTATAAAACAGTGTAAATACTTGCTGCCACAAAAAGGCACCGTGCTCCAGCTCTTGCAGCACACAGAAATCCACCCATTGGGGTCCACACGTGACAACCTGCAGGATAATACACAACCGTGAAGCCCAGGTCTTTAGAATGCCAGTGACACATGTTCTCTTCATCCTGCCTGACCTAAGGATATGTGGAGGCTGGAGATACCGCTCTAGGCTGCTGAATGGCAAATCAAGAGTATATGGAATTACAGAGTCACTTCTCTCTTCCTCATATATCACAGAAAGAAAGGGAGGGAACTCAAAAGGTTAAGAAAAAATAAATCCAAGTCACAAACAATGATGCAGTGCAGCCCAAAAGCAAGGTGATCAACTTATCTGTGGACAAAGCAGGGACAGCATTACATGGAGACCAAAAAACACCTAAGGCTGTAGCTTATGCCAAAACATCGTGAGACAGCCTTCCATTATGTCTTGTAGACTTCCTATCAGCAATGAGGTTGCTCTCCCAGGCCTCCAGCACAAGGGTTGCCTTTCTTAGGAGAAGGAGAAAATGGCATGTGCAGAATTTCACTTAGTAAACACTCTTAAGCTCTCCTTTCCCCCACTCCTCTCCACACACCCCTCCACTAAGACAGACAGGTATGCACACTTGGCAGTTTTGCTCTTTTTCCTTGCTGAGTTGGACTCTTGAAGGGGAATTCAGGCAAGGAAACAAAAGGCAGAGGTTGATGCTGCAAACACATCAGCTGGCATGTCCTCCTGCTCTACCAAAGGGACAGTGCTGTCTTCAATACAAGCTTGCTTGTTGAGTAAACTAGGCTGAGAAGAGAGAAAATGAACATATCTTAACATGAAGTAAAATAAACACATTTATAAACATCACAAAGAAATTGGTCATATCTACCTGCCACAGGACAAGTCCTGCATCACTGAAACAACAAGGGCACACAAGTCCAAATGGGCTTAACCCAGTCAACAAGTGTTTTTCAAACAGTATTAAACCAAGTGTACGTACTTAATCTGATGGCAGTAGAGGTTCCTTCACCATATTGGATATCAACTCCTTTCTCTCCTTAGCCCATATATCTGGCAAGTTGCCGAAGTATCTCCCAAATTCCAGAAAATACACCAATTTCTGACAAACTGAATGAGGCTGTTGCTAAACAACACCTTTTCTCTTTCTTGGTTTTTTTTTGTTTGTTTTATTTCCGTTTGTTTGAGGGGGGGTTATGGTTTTCTTCAGTTGTTTGGGTTTTTTTTGTTTTTTGTTCAATTACACTTCAAATCAAAAAACCTTATAATTCAAAATTTTCAAATTTTACAAACACAGTGCCTCAAAAAGAAGCTCACTTTTATGGAGACTAATTTTATTTCCTATATTCTACAAATGAAGTCTTCAAATGAAAAACAAGTTTGTTTATAATATGATATTACAAATTCTTACCTACAGCCCATCTTATAATGAGGGGCTCCAATGCTAATCAGCTTCCTTACATCCATCCTTTCCTTCCCCACTGTACTTCTGCTTCTGTCTGTGAAAGATGATGGACCCTATTCCCTAGCTGAGTTATGGTAAATATACGAAATAAAAAATCCACACGAGATGACCCAAAGCATGCTATACTATTGGGGATTTTCTTTTAATTTTCAACATATTTTGGATCTGAAAGGCATCAGGCCATTTATACATTTCCTTGCAAACACTGCACATAAAATTATGAAGCTGTTTCTGTAAAGCGACTCATTAATTTAAAAGGGTGGCTGATCCCCGAAGGGAAGACCCACTTCAGCAGGGAGGTTCTGATGTCACACCAGGATTTCATTAGTGTACCGACTAGAAAAAAATGTTAAAATAAAATGTAAATAACTAACTAATTATGCATGCAGTACAAAATGGAGCGCCTCCAAAGTAATTAGAAATGTCCATACATGGCAGTTGGAACTGCAAGCTGAGCACAGAGGGTTCGTGCTCTCCAGCTATGACAACAGAGTGATCACAGAGAGCTTCTAGGCTGTGATGGGGCAAAGAGATGGCACTTCCTGAGTGTGCTGCCTGTGACTAAATTTAAATTAACAAAATTACGAGGGACTGAACCATTGCCAAACCAAGACACTCTGGGTTCATCCGTGTCTGTCAGAGATTCGTGTTAAGGAAGGCTGAAACCTTACATTAACAGAGAGATAGAAATGGATTGTTTTTAACAGAACTGAACCTCAGTAAAGACAAATATAGTTCTGTATATTGTCAGTGAAAATGGTGTGAGCTACAAAGAGAAGATGAACATAGTGATGAGTAAGGAGCTAAGATGTTTCCCCTTCCCTTCACCAATTAAAATTTTCTTTTATTTTCATGTCATTATTCTACCTGTAAAACCAAAGGATTCAATGTAAATGCTTCATTATTTTTTTAGAACTCCTTGTTAGACCTTTTTAATCCTTGGCACAAAGAGATGTCATTTTGAAATTATTTTTCTTCTAATGAAAGTATCGTCTCTGCTAGGAGATAGAGGAAACTTTCTTTGTAGAGAATACAATTATGCAGAATGGCACAAATTTTGCTGTCATTTGTAATCCTAAAACTCCTGTGGAGCTATTGAAGCTACATGAGCATTTCAGAGAAGAATCTATTTTAACTCTTAGACACTCTCCACTTTTTTTACAGCAAGAGCTGTCACTTCCCACTCAATTCTTCTGCCAAGACATCACTTCTCTGCTGCAATCTGAACTGAGCCCTGTTCTGTCACAGTGATGTGATGCTCACCCCCTTGGCCAGAGGTTTTGTGCTGTAAATCAGGTCATACCCATAAGAGCATTAGCAGCCAACAAAAACACCAGGCAAGGCTACTAAGCCTAGGAGTTTTTTCCCCTTCTAAAGCCTTCCCTCCAGTTTTATTTAGAAATTGGTAAACTAGGGGAGACCTTTTCATGTCTCTTGTTCTTGGCTGAGTGTTGTGTTGCTACTCCTAGATGCTTTTTTTCTTTTTTTTTTTTTTGTCATATCATGGTAAACAAGAAACCCCCTCAGTTTTAAGGCTCTTCATGGTTCACATTATTGTCATCCAAGTCACTGTATTTCCTCCTATAGATCAACTTTCTGTGCTTCATGCAAAAGTCTGTCTTGTTTTTGCCTTTGTCACCTCTATTCATAATATCTTCTACTCCTCCTCTGAGTATGCTTCTATCTAAGAAAGCCAGATTCCTCCTCCTATCTTCTTTCCAGAGTTATTTAAAATCTTACATACAAGAGGCATTCCAGCTCAACTAGCAATGATTTTACATTTTTTTGTAATTCCTTATATGACACAGGTCTCTTATATTTAACCCATACTGGATTAGAAGCCCTTGACCACCATCTCCCCAAGGATGCTCTCTATTTTACCTCTTTTGCACATTTAGGTGGTAACATCCTGCACCAAAGTCCTGCTCTGAAACAGCACTGTGTCTAGTTACTAGACACTCCCTGCAAAATGAGAGCCATCGTCATCACACTTATCATAGTAACCTACATTTTCGAACAGATGCTGAAGTGCAAGCTGCTTTTACTGTATATTCAAATTACTCAAGTCAGGTTTCTAATGTATGGTCCTGGAACTGTTCCCCTGAACTTACTCTGGCCAACAAAGGCTGCTTTATTAATAACTAAGGTTAAAAGACAAATAAAATTAAGGCAAGTAAATATGCTTTCCCAAATGAGGAAAGAGCTGATGATCTGGAATAACAGTGCCCTCTGGTAAAATCCCAAGATTATCACAGGGTCAATTGTGATTTCCACACAGCACTTTTTTAAAGTATGATATCTGTCTACCTTGGGTGTTTGGGTTTTCTAACACAGGGCTGATTTTCCTATGTTTTAGGGAAGGAGTATGCTCATTGGGAAGAGCAGCATGGCAGTGAGGCAGGGATGGATGGTATAGAACACAGGACCAAGGAGGGCTTGTCTCACACCAAGGCCCAGTCTCACTGGTACAGGATGTCACATCCACAGCGTGGGGGAATTGCCATGGGAACCACCTTATTTTTCCTAAGCAGAGCACACAGATGTGTGCAACCCACCAGCTTGCTCACTGTAAATTATTGCTTTCTCAAGGTTTCAGTAACTTATAGAGGTACCTCTTCAGAAGTTGCTAGAAGTGTTATTAAACTCTTTTTGGCAGCACTATAATGACACCTGTGCCACAAAAGGCAAGTATCAGTTAGAGAGATAAGAGGAGCACAGGGGCAGGAGGAAGGGGGTACTGAGAGGGCAAAGGCCATCGGGCACCCAGTCTTCAGAGCTGCTGCAGAGTGTGGAAACACGGGGAAGCAGTTAAAGGAGGGAAGTCCTATGTAGAAAAATGTGAATTGACTCATCAATTATAGCAGATTTCAATGAAATCACTATTTTAAGTCCCTAAAACCCACAGGTTTTTTCTAATAGCCTATCATTTAAAAAAACCACCTGCAAGTTTAAAAACATACTTAGGTTGAAGCTGAGAACTGAGAAGAGGGCATGAACAAGGTGGGTTTCTTGTGGTATGATTATTGAATAAAAATATTGCTATTTTCAAAGATTTAGAAGTGGAAAAATAGTTTAGTAATGCAGATATATGCCATATATCCTTTCAGAATGACCAACAAAAAAGGTTAGAAATATCTTGTGCACAGAATTCAGTTACCAAAATAAACTAAAACTAAGAAACCAATAAATGAGTGCATTCACAGCCAATTACTTCTTTGGCTTAATAATTTCTTCAGAAACAAACATACAATTATTATGTTGAAGTCAAAGGGTGAACACTGAATTCTGAAAAGAAAACTGATCCAAAGGGCAAGACACCAAAATTTCTTTTGGAAGCATTTCCTGCGTGAGTAGAGCATTTACAACTCTCTATGTGAGGCCTCCGGTATTTTCTTTTTTTTTCTTCTTCTTTTTTTAGAAAATAAAGAAGGGGGAAGGGGAGAGAGCAGCTTCTGGTTTACAGGCTACAAGATGAGATTTGCAATATGCCATATTTTGTGTGGTCTAGCAAGCTACTACTGGTTCAGGGAGCACAATATTTGCAACTGTTTTCCTGGAAAATACAACCACGTGCAAGTGTTTTATAACTGAATCATATATAAAGTTTGTAATCCAAATGTATAAATACTCAAGCAATCTTGTGCTAAAGCAGGTAAAAAATGCCAGGGGGAAAACAAATAACAAGAAATCATGTTTGAGGGAAAAAAATAAACAAAAAACAAGGAGAGTGAGGGAAGATGCTACTGCTATTTTTCTAATGCAGTGATTTGTGAGAAGGTTTACATCCCTGAAAGATAATGTTAAATTATAAGCATATTTTACCCATTCAAGTCATTAACAAGTTGATTTAAGCTATCTCCCACTGAGGACTTGATCTGAGGGTAGGCATACACAGGAAAGAAGAAGGTGCTTCACTGCTTGCTGTATTCTGGAAGTATTACTCAAATTACATTCAAGTCATCAGATAATTATGAACTTTCTTTTCCTTTATATTTATATGGACTATTTATTGAATTGCACAGTGTGCTTTTACAATAAAGTGCTTTTTACGTTGGTTTCTTTGTTCATCCAAAATAAAACTGACAGTTATCCTTTTATAACCTATTCTAAGAACATTTTCTCTTTTTTGAAACTGATTGATGCACTACTTTAAATGTTCCTGCAAATATCGTTTCAATTCAAGTTTCTGCATAATGTAATAAGAAGATAAAAGAATTCTATACTTCAACAAGAGACATTACAAAGCAACTAGAGACATTATCAAGGGCATTAACAAGCTCCTAATAGCAATAAAACCTTTTAACTGTCTGATGTAGAACATGCTCCCACCAAACCACCACATATTATGGTAATTGGCTCCAATTTCTGAATCTTTCATTGTAAAGTTACAAAGAGTTAGGTAGAACTGAAAAGTGAACCTGGAATTCACAGTTCAGTTGCTTATAATTTTTTTTATTATTGTTATGATGGTGCTTTCTTTACAATACACAGAATCAGCATGAGCCCCAGCTTAGCAACATCACTTTATATTCTGCTCTTGATTCTCATCTTAGTCTTGTTGCTCAATATTTAAATGAAGTATTGTAAATTAGCTATATTTTGGCCACTTCATATGCTCATTCACTGCAACACTGAAAGTTTGGAAAATTAAGTATAACTTAACTTCAGTGCTCTGTTTTAGCTTGGAAATAACATGGGGTAAGTTGCTTACTTTTCTCTTTTGGAGTCTCCTCTCAAAAACGTAAAACTCAGGCTTCATCCAGGGTCCCATGAAAATAAATACGAAATTCAGTACACAATAAAAATGAAACTAGAACCTGCAGTGGAAAAGTGGAGAAGTGACATGAGGCTGTCTGGCGATTAACCTGCAGTGTAAAGCCATATGTCCTGTTGACCTGTCTATTGCACCACACCATTCTTCACAGGCTGGCAACCTGTTTACTTGAGAAGGGCAATCTGATTGGTAGCAAGAATCATGGTCCAAAAAAAGTTGTTATTTCTTGTCTCTGGAACTACCCTGGCTTAAAGGACAGGACACCAAGAAACAATGTACTGACAAAGAAACTCCAAGGAGAAAACCACATCCAATCCTAAACCCTTTTGTTTCCAGCCCAAAGCTTGGTGTTTAGACACCAGAAAACCTGTCAGGCTTGATCTCCATTAATATGACAAGCTTTGGGGGCAGTTGTGCAAAGTTTAGAGAAGAAACACACAGTGGAAACACCAAACAGGATAACTGGACTATACATCTCTCTTCAGAAGAAGGAGGAAGTACCTCATTGCTGAAGTTCTGGCTGATGGCTGGAAAGATGATCACTTGGACTTCACTGAGATCATAAAAGCACAGCATGCAATTTCTACCTAGTCTGGAAGAGCAATTTCACTATTTCCTGTAACATATAATGGCGCAATCCTTTCATTACAGTGTAAATTAGAGTAATCCTTTTATTATTGCCACTATAAAAGGCTGCTTTAATTAGACTCACTTAAAGGTTTGTTAAGGTTTTTGACAACAGAGCGCACAACTATCAGACAGTTACAAACATGCTTTCAGTACAGTTACTAACAAATCTCCTGAAGCCTACTCAGAATTTAAGAAAAAAAAAAAAAGGACAAACAAATTCCTTTTGCAAACCACTCTGTGACTGTGGTCTTTCCACTGCAGCTGTTTTTGATGTCTGGGAGATTAAAACAAAAGAAAACAAAAAATACTTGAGAAGCAACAGAAACAGAATAAACCTGCAAGGACTCCAATTATGTAGGTGAAATGTTATATCAAAGCCATGTAATTACCGTGACTTCATTTTCAGAAAAGAAGGGAGTTTTTGCTAGACACCAGATTTTTTTCATAAATTCCATTGAAATCTATATAGCCTTGCATTTTGCTTATTTCGATCTATTGTATCTCTGGTGTTAACGCATTAACTCATACAAGTGAGATTTTAGCCTTGGGAAAACAAAAATGATATCACTCAATGCCATATTACCTTACACATTTCTGTAGTGAAGGAAAGCCTACTGTGATGCTGGTCTCCATCATGGATGAACCATTTGAATGGTGGCATTGCTAAAGGCATTTTTAGGGCATTTTAGATGAATTCCATTGTTAAAGCAGTACATTTCCAAGTCATCATTTTACAGAAAATGAGCAGAGAGAAGCCAACAACTCCAGAGCACATGAAGAGGAATAAGCAGGCTGTCTTTGGCATATAGCCAAGATAAAAAGTCGTGCTCATACCGCCTTACGGTATGAGGGAGACGAGTGAGTTATCCCCTGCGAACACGTTTCCCCTCCGCTTACGGGGGAGTGACAGTCGGCCCTTCCCAACGCACTGGCGGGTCGGGGCCGCGAGTTTAATCACCGCTCTCATACCTTGGAGCAAAAATAAAAAAAAAAAAAGGACCCCGGGCAGCACGGGGAATTAATTACAGCCCCCAAAGAGGCACTGGCGGGGGCCGAGGGGACGTGCCTCGCCAGCCGCGGGGAGAGGGGGGGAGCGGGGGGAGAGCGGGGCTGGAGTGGGGCTGGAGCGGGGCTGGAGGGGGACGGGCAGAGCAGCCGTGCCCGGGCCGGCGGTGCTCGAGCAGCCCCTGGCGGAGCTGGGGAGGCGCTGCCGCCGCTCCACCCGCCGAGCCGCGACACTCGGCAGTGCCGGCCCCTCCGGGTCCCACCTCCAAAGACGCGTAACCCTCCGGGAGCTCGGTCCTCAGCTCCCTTGTCCCTGTGCTTGGTCACCCGTTTGTCTCCTTCTGGCACTTAGAGAAACCAGCGGGGAAGGTTCAAAAATGTGGCTGAGTCTCGTTAAAATGCCGTTACCTTCAGACAGGTGATTGACCGGACAAGCTGCTGAAAGGAAACCGGCAATTCTAGAAAAACATTTCCACTCGAAAACGCCCGCATGTCGCGGCCCTTGCTGTGTTTGAAAGGGCATCTGTGATATTTGGGGTCTATTTTGGGCAACGAACCTCTCGTTTAACGAGGACACCCGGAGCAGCCCCGCAGTGCCAAGCGCCACGGGCGTGCAGCACCCCCGCAAGCGGCCGAGTGCCCTTCGTTCCCAGGGGAGGAGCAGCTGCCAGGGCTCCCCGGCTCCCCGCTCCGGCCCCGCACCAGGACAGGCAGACAGCTCAGACTGCTCCACAGCCCCAGCCTAAATTAACAAAGAATGGTGAGCTCTGCAAGCCTGACCTGCTCTTCCAGTACACAGGAAAATGAAAGGGGTAAGATCAGACAGCTTCTGGTTACAAAAATCAGTTTGATTATGAGTTAGAAAGATCAATGAAATCAAACAAACCACTGAAAGGAGGATAAAAATCTCCACTGTAAGTTTCTACTAAATGTCTCTTTATTTGAACAAGAAAGGGAGGAACGAATGTGAGGAAAGCAAACAGTGTGAATAATCTCAAACCTAATGATTAATAATTGCTACTTACCTGACATCCAAAGTCCCCACGAGAGCCCTGGGGGCCAGAGCTTTGCAGGCACTGACTGACTAGGCTGCTGTGCAGTGGCTCAAGGGGATCATGGTAAACACTGGACAGGGGGGCATCAGGCTCCTGTACGTGGGTCTCTACACAATCTTGCCTACATCCTTGTAATCCACTAAACACAGACATACTGAGCATGAAGCGTGGGAGCCACCACTCAGTGCTGGATGGCTGCTCAGAAGTTCAGGTCACTTCATGACACCTTGAGCCTACATATCTTGCAATAACCTCTTTGTGAGGACAAACCAAACCACTGCACTTCATTTCCTCTCCTAATCCTGCCTCTTTTTTACATGCAGAGCTGGATGCTGTTTGTGAGTGCTTAGACACATCCCTGGGTTAGGACAGCACAAGCAGCTTGTGTACTGCCACTGAGGTGCGAGAACTGACTGTGGGAAAGGACGCTAGAAGTGTGAGATGAAGCACATCTGCCTAAATCACATATTCTAGCACAATGCATGACTCATTACTGCACCTAGAAAAGGAATTGCTTTCGCTCAGGTAGCACCAGCAGCTGAATTTTACAACCAGCTTCCCAGCTTTGTTTGCTTCTTTCCACAAAAAAGGGGGGTCCTGTATTTTTCAGACTATTCTTGAAAGTTGTCTATTTCACTGTAGCTGCATAGTACTGAAGATGAACCCAGCTTAGACTACCAGTTTTTCAAAACTAAGTGGGCAAAATGAAACTTAAAAAAAAAGTAGAAATAAAAGGGATGAAACGGGAGACAGAAAGAAAAAGAAGAAAGGAAAAGGAAAAGGAAAAAGAGAGAAAAGAAAAAAAGAGAGAAAAGAAAAAGAAAAAAAGAGAGAAAAGAAAAAGAAAAAAAGAGAGAAAAGAAAAAGAAAAAAAGAGAGAAAAGAAAAAGAAAAAAGAGAGAAAAGAAAAAGAAAAAAAGAGAGAAAAGAAAAAGAAAAAAAGAGAGAAAAGAAAAAGAAAAAAAAGAGAGAAAAGAAAAAGAAAAAAGAGATCCACCTTTAAAGATCCCCATCTGAAGTTATAAATCTCTCCAGGGTTATTCCAGCACTAGAAGAAGTAAGTTAGACTGGGCTGATCTGCATAAAATCAGATAAATTAGCCCACAGTGTTATTTTCAGGAATTATCCACCTATAATAAATACAAATTGTTAAATATAATCTAAGCAGGTTGCCCTGGGCAAACAGATTCTGGACTAAGGAGTTCATGGAAACCTAAATGTTTAAGAGCCACAAGATTAGGTTGTCTACCACTGAATTTCTGAGCAATACATTTTGATCAACTCTTCTATCTTCCCACTCCTCACCCTCCATTCCCTCCCCATTTTTCATATTCAACTGTCTGAATTGTCAGACAATTCAGTTTGGAAGGGACCATGGGAGTCCATTCTGTCCAGGGTGTGCTCAGGACAGGGTCAGCCATGAGACCAGACCAGGTGACTGGGTTTTGTCAGGTACTTGAAAACTTCCAAGGATGGAGGCCGCACAACCTCTCTGGGCCCCCACTGCACTGCTGGACCACCAACATGGGGAAAGTCCTTCCTTGTATCAGCCTGAGCCTCTCTTGTTTCAGTTTATCCCCGCTGTCTCTCACCCTCTGCCCTTCACTAATGTGAGGAGCATGGCTGTGTCTCCTCCATAACCTCACAGGCACTGGCAGGTTGCTGGTCTTTACTGTATAGGAATACAATTGTGATGGATACCTGGACATGATCTAATGAGTCCTGAGAAAAAGATAATCCCTTTTCTCAGTTTCCTGTGTTTGTTCCTGTTAAGAGATCCCAGGATATTGGTAGCTTTCATTTCTGCTGCACTCTTCCACAGAATTGCCCCCTGACAGCCCCATCCCAGGAATGAAATCCAGGGGTTTCTCCTTCCTCAGGGCAGGACTCTACATTTGTTGCTACTGAATTGCATGAGTTCCCTGGTACTCCCTCTGTCTCTGAAGAGCAGCCCAGCCCTCAAGTATGTTGAGTGGTATCCCTTCCCCAGTTGCACCTGTACACTTGATAAGAGTGCACTCCATCATCTCCCCAGGTCACTGACAGGGATACCAGACAGGACAGGTCCTAGGATAGACCCCTGGTACCCCATTTGTGACATGCAGAGCAAGACCCATTACCCACAACATTCTGAGACCCATCCTTGGGTTTATAATCCACAGAGGCATCTGCTCATTCAGACTTTAACATACTTATCTAGATGCTTGTCAGCCTCCTCCTGTTTAAAAGTATTTTCTATTGTACTGATGCAGCACAAAAAGAAATGCTGCTATACAAATCTCCTCCATAGGCAGAATAAGCAACCCAAACACTGAAAAAGACCAATACTCACAACAAAGAGTGGAGAAGTAAGAAAAACAGAGGAACATCCTACACATGACTTTAGAGACAAGCCTATTTACACAAGCATTGCCGTATGCCACAAGTGCCTGAGCAATTTCAGGAGTCATTAAATAGTGTAACAGATGTTTCAATACTTTACAGATCTTACTAGAAAGTAAAAGCCACGCCATGTTGCTGTCACCTGCTTCAGTGCAAACAGGGAAAGAGGTAAACCCCCGCTAGCCTCATTTTTTTAAACATCTAACTTCTTTCTTCACCACTGCCTCTCCCCTGAGGTCCCCATTGCCTTCATCTTTCTGTCTCCCTGTGTCAAGGACCCCCTCTCCCCAGTGTCCTTCTCTTCATTTCCTCTCTCCCTTCTCCTTGCACACCTGAAAGACATGAGCAGTCAAAGCCTGACAGGCCAAAACAGGCTTTTTCCATGGTCAGAGAGACACAGGTGAGCCTCCCCTGACTCTCACCTGGCTCCTGCTGGGGCTCTACTGCAGGTTGCCTCCAACATTTCATGACAAATACTTTCCATTACATTTTCCATTTCCAACTCTCAACCTGTCTATCATATGAATTCAGGTTAAAACAGTAGGAATTTTGTACAGCTTATTTAGTTCAATATGATCTTTCTGTCAGCTGCTGAAAAAAGATTGTAGGCGTTAAAGCCAAAAGCCAAAAGCCAGCTGTGATTCATCTCCAGCCTCACCCTGGAAACTTAACCTCATCCCAAATACCAGAGTTTTTCTAACTGAAACCAAAGGCTTATACATATGAACCATCATTCATAACCCTAACACTCACCAAAACACACTTTCAACTACCATAAACAGATTTTCCTCTGCTGTGTATGGTTTTTAGTGATTAACATAGTACAACAGCTAAAATAGAAAATACTATGTAGCTTCAGCTACTGAACTCATATTTAACAGCTGCTCACCGCCCTGCGGGACTGCCAACACTGCTTTTGCTCCAGGGCGATAAAGGAAGAGTATGAGAAGAGTCACATTTGCTGAGACCACCAGTGCACTCAGGAAAGGACTCTAACCACAGCCAAGAGCGAAAAGGATGAGAACACATACACCTACAGGAATATTCCCTCTGGCCAACTCTGGCCTTAGAGATAATGCCTTTGTATTAATAAGACATCATACATATAACGAAGAAAAACACCGCACTGGTTTTTCCCATTGCATTCCTAAAAAAAGGGAAGAAAGCTTCTGACAAAAACAGTCCTTCCCCAAACTGACAGCACTTTCAGTTTCCTGCTAGGATAGCTCTTCCAGGAGATTCAGAGCAAGCTCTTGCCCTAAACCTAATGCATAAGAGCAGAGCACATGATTTATATGTATTAGACTGAATTAGGAAAGAGAGAAATTATATTTCTGCCATTTAAAATCTATTCCAATATTTAGACTTTTTATTTCATTTTACAGAAGGATTCATACTTCTTTGTTAGCTATCATGTCTGTACCCTGTCCTAGGTTTTTCCATATTTTCCATCTACCTCATATCAGAGCAGTGGTTCCTTAATTTTAGCCCACCAAGCAACAACAACGGATCCACAGGAAAAGGCACACAGCTCTGCATTGCCTTTGTAATGCTTAATAAAGTTTAATGGGAGGACACTTCACTCCTCCATCAGCCCATTCCTTGCAACTTCATAGTTGCCCGTGGTGGAAAGGCAACAAAGCTTGGCAGTCACTTTCTGCATTCTATTCCAAAGAATAATGGAATCTTCCAAGCAGAAAATTCACCTAGCCATATAACCAATTAGGATAATTAAAAAAAGTCACAAAAGTATGTCTCTGCAGTGAAGGACCCAGATTCCACAATTTTGCAAATCCCAGACACTAACTGGCTTGATCTAATTTACGCTGACACCACATTACAATGGCCTGCCTACATTTGACATTAAGCATAATTTAATGCTTGTTAATCAACAATGAGAGGAAGTGTAAGCCCTGTGTTCCTTATCTAATGCTTTCCCTCTCCTCTGCTGAGAGAGGATTTACCTTGTTCTGTCTATCATCTTCTTCAGTAAACACCAATCACTGGAGTAAATCTGGTAAGCTGGCCAACTTCTGACCTCTTTGTTCATATTTGTGCCATACATAAATATGTTGCTGGCAATATTTTCTGGTGGGTCTTTTTTAACCCATTAAACAGAAATGCACTATAGAATAGAACATAAGGGAATATCAAAGTAGTATAAACATAGGATTAGGAAACTTGCCAGCAATATCTATCACTGACAGCTGACTTTATTAAAGTTCATCAGCATTAATTGCCTCATTGTTGAATGACTTTTGCATGTCATTATCACCAGTCTAAACACAGATTGCCTCAGGTACAGTATCTAATGTGATCATGCGTTCTGAATCCTATTAAAATAGCCAAGATGTAGGAGAGATTATTCTCTCCTCCCGATGAAGTGAAAGAAGCAACAGACATAAGAAGAATTTATTTTGCTCAGCCTAATCAGTGTTATTTCTCTATCTCATTTGAGTGTTTCCAGCAATGCTTTGGTGCCATAGATGCTGAAGCAAGACTTAAGAGATGCCAGTTCTATATCAGTATAATTTATCTCAAGGACAAGTGAAAATTCCTGTGCCCCACTAGAAAGACAATGCCTGAGGCATGATTGCTAAAATGGGCTTTAAACGTCATGCTATATTTTAATAGACAGAAAGATGGATACATCAATGTCTAAAATAATAATTCTTAGATTATATTTATTAGAACAAGGCCAGGGTGGAATTATAATTTGAAGAAGTCTGAGCTCCAGTATTGTGAGATAATATCCAAGGAGAGTGGACACACAACCCTTTCTTTGAACTTCTATGCTGTTTTCAAGATCTAAAGGCTCAGCATCAAAGACAAAATTTCATACTTTTTCTACACCAACCTAAAATGTTCACACCACATTACTATCCCATTCCCAAACCCCCCTTTCTCAATAAAAAATAAATAAATCAATTATTATTCCCTTTTCTCAATGTACCAGCTCTTCTGAGATTGAACAGAATATGCTCTTCTGAATCATTACATGCAATAGACATATGAAGGGTTTTTAAAAAATGAAATAGATTAAAATTTTGAAATTTAGCTTGTAGATTTATTTAAAGTCTTCAAAAGGATCATCTTAAAAGCTTCAGTATCATCTTAGAAATGAGTTGCTCATCATAGCCAATTTTGTCAATGTCAAATACCCACCATTCTCGTGCATATGTCTCCTTATACACACATCTACCTATCACCTGCCACAGTTCTGGAGTGACTTTTCAGAGAAATTCAAGATTGTGTTTCAGCCACAGACTTAACAGCAAAGGGTTTCAAAGCGGTTATGCAGTATTTAAAACTACAGCATGAAAACCTATGTTGAATAAGGATTTTCAGCAGGAAAAAAGGATTTGATTGTGGACCACAGACAGCTTCAGAAATTCTACAGTCTTTTCAAGCACTGCTATGCTGTTCTTGATTCAATGTCTGTTGTCAAGGGCTTTGGCAGTTCTCTTGTAAAAAAAGTAGCTGCAGAAATAAATGCTTCAATAACAACAAAACTTGTCACATATTACTTTCCCTTACCCCTCCTCATGTTGCTTTTTCTTTCAAGTTTAGTAGCATTTATAACTGGAAGCACTGATCTAGCCTTTTAGGGTATTAGACCAAACCTGTAAATTAATGCACTGGTTTATCACAATTCATTAATCATGCCTGTGCTGTATTTAACAGACTGCAGATTATTAAAGACACCAAATTACACAGACGAAAAAAAAACAGTTCCCAGAGGGTCAGCTGTAATGTGAATGGTTTTGCATAAAACCATAAACCTGCTATTAAATTAAAAACAGGCAAAAATTATGTCCACTGCTTATCTAAAGTAATTTTTTTTAAAGGGATGTTACGCTAATTTACTTCTTAACTGGTCCTGGTTACAGAGCAAAGGACTAAAGGTTAACGGCAATGGCTCCTCTGATGCTTGGTTAAGCAACTTACACTAACATATCCTGACTGAGGTGAAGAAATTAATGAAATTACTACTGTAATTCATTACTAATAGAAAATTGTCAATGCTTTCAGCCAACAGTTCACACAGATTTTCTGCAGACATGAAGACCTAGTACAGTGACTCATGCTCTTAGACTTGCTACTCTTATGTCAAGTCCTGGCACCATTCATCACAGCCGGACTTTATGCCATGCTATCCAGCAAAGTTGAGCAACCTTTGACCTCAATAGCTGAGGTCTTTCTACTTCTGTGACACGGGTCTATGAAGGAAGAAAAAATAACATGTAATTTTCAGCATAAATCTAGGGAATGCTAAAATAAAGAGAAGAAAGAGGCAGAATCATTGTAACTGGCATCCAAAGTACAACAAACATAGGAAAGGTCATAATTTTCCAACTAATGACTCAAAAAACAAACAGTGTGAATTACTGTAAAGTTTATATATCAATTACCAATTTAAAGGACAACATCTATAACAAATAGTGAACACTAACAGTTAATGAAGAGTTTGAACAAGATTGTCCTATTGTGCTACATAGTCCTGATTTCCCTTTATATTCTTCACTAAACCACAAAACAGAACATGAGACTAAGCTAGGATAGTAAATTTGTCCATCCCAAAAGAGAGATTCATTTGTGACTAATCTAAGAGTTGTCATCTATAGATAGCAAGAATATGTTATATTCAGTGACTTTGACATAAGTATTTAACACTACTTGACTGATATATATAACATGAAACTCCTAACAAGACCATTTTTCATATTAATTTATAGAACAAAGTTAACTTACAGGACATTTTTTATGGTTGTGGAGTCATGCTGGGAGTAAGCTAATAAAGATAGTCTTTATGATCTTCCCATTGATTTGCTTTTTGCTTGTGAGCAAGAAAGATACTGTTTCTGATGGCCATAAATATCTAAGAGATGAGACTTGTGCAGCATACTTCCCAAAACAGCACCAGGGTTAAATTTATGCAAACAAAAATTAAAGTTCCAATAGTGGTATGGTTTTCCCCCATGAGGAAGAGCAGATTTAAAAGAGGTAAGGAAATCCCTACCCATATTGGAACTCAACAAAGCACGTCCAAAATTGCTTTGACTCTTCTGTGCCTCCCACTATGTGAAATGGAAAGACCTGGCACAATAAGAGTAACTTCAGCACAGAGAGAGTTTTTAATAGAAGAAGACAGCAGATTTGCTGTCACATTTTTCCCTCCCTGTGGGGAGTGGGGCTCTGCAGATGTCATTCAGCAAGCAAGGCCAGAAAGTCCCTGTACATTACAGCCATTTTACATGATACATGGTCTCCCCAGGAGAAGCCAGTGCAAGTGAAAACCAAGAGAATGTTGTCCAGGAAGAGCCTCTTGGCAGATGTTGCCCATTCTTTATACTTGTTCTACCAGCATCCCATCAGCTGCTTACAGGGAACAAGTGCTGTGGAAGACAGGACCCCCATATACTCCAAATGGTACTTCTCAGGCTAAGCTGGCTAGAAAAATTAGCATTTCTCATAACTCAGAGTAGGGTATTATAAGAGCTCTTATTCAAATTCCAGCTAACCCTGGCACCACAGCACACACTGAGAGCAAAGCAGTGTGTGAGAAAGTGTCTGCCAGCTCCGCTTTGCCGTTGTTACTGCTATGGATTAATACAGCAGCTGAGCTCAGAAATGCAACCTGGAAATCACAGGAACAGTAACATCTTCATGGAAAAAAAAAAAAGATGCTCAGAATGCATTCAGTGTAAATGTCTCTGGTTATATTTAATACGTAAAAATTGCTTGGACCTCTAAGCTAATTCTCATTAAAATCAGACAAGTATTGTTTTTGCATACACATCTATACTGAGAGACTACAATGTACTGTCCATATCAAGTACAATCCTTCTGCCAGTACCACAGGCTAAACCTCCAAACACTGCCCTCATAACATCTCAACAATGCAAATTAGTGACCCTTCTGTCATATTTTTAAAGCACTATTTTTTTCATTTTACCTTATTTTATTTTTAAAGCATTTTAAAGCTCTGTTTTGCAAACCCCGCTCAGTGGAATGGTACACACAGTCCTATTCTTTATGCCAAGTGTCCCAAAATATCTGAGGGGGTTAGGGAGAAACTCAGCACACATATATAACACTGCTGCAATAGCTGGACCTCTCTATATTCCAAGCAGGTAAAAACAACAACTGCTTCCTAGCACTATAAAAATTACAAAATGTTAATGCTGAATGTGTTTCTTAATTATATAAAACCCTGCAAAGAATAACATGATCTAAATTTATTATTCAAATGCTTTTAATTTATGACAGATTGCTACTTCAAACACAAGTATTAAATCTCTATTAAATTCGTTGAGGTAACACACTAATATGCATGACTGAGGTCTTAAATTTCTAAGCAGCAATTGTGTTTGTTAGATGCAATAAGGATTACCTTAATTAAAACACTATCCTCAGCATCTCAGAAGATTTAATCCAAATCTTTATATAGGGCACATTCATTATCTATCTCCAGTTAATAAAAATATGACCCACTTTGGTTACATTTTAGAATTTAACGTTGATTACCATTTTGTTAATAGAAATAAAATACTAAAGACTTTAAAGACAAGCCAAAAGCAATTTTGCCAGCCTAATTAAAATACTATTTAATGGCCTCAGAAGGAGCTTTATATTTATTCATAACTGTAGATGTAGACTTTTTAGAAATGTTTTTAAAATATCAAATTAGACAACAGACTCCTAAAAATATACCTAAGAATAACAAGTGAGATTTATAACCAATGAGCTTAAAGCAGAGCCTGAAGAGATTGAGAGAAGAACTCCTAAACCCCATAGGGACACTTTCGAACATGCAAGCTGTTCTGATAAGCTCAACAAGACTCTGCACTTCTGTAGGAGGAGGCCCATACCATGTGTCTTTGCAGAAGCAAGGCTTAAATTAATCATAACACTCCAAATGTAGCGTCAAGTTACTGCTAAGTAGTAGTTTCCAAGGAGACATGATGCTTATCAAAATACTCTGATGCACTGCAGACTGCCAGATCTAAGACAGCATCTGATTGGGTTAGTGCACTTCTTACCAAATGCAGCTTATTCTGGTTTAAATCAGGGACACGGGAGGCTCAGCAAGAAGGCAAAGTTTTGGGAGAGTGGGGGAAGCATAAATGCACACCATAAACTTTCTCTTTCTACCTACTACTGCCATAAAAATGGGATAAAGGGGGTAAAGAGAAATCATAACCAGTCAAAGCGTGTGGTCAGAGACCACACAGAGCCACCACTTCCCCAGAGTCATCCACCCACCTCCCTGGATTTCTCAAGCCCATGCACGAAGTTGTCTTTTCATAGCATTGCTCAGCAAAATTCTCCCTGTACATACCCACTTCTCCATACAGAAAGGCTGGACAAAGACAAGCATCCTGGAGAGACAGCATGTCAGGATTTGTCCTTCAAACCCCCACAAAGGTGTCACTTACAATATCATAAAACAAAATACTTATTTTTGAATGTAAGAATGTCAATTGACAGCTGAATGCAAAGCCTTGCCCATTTATCATCCAACATATATTCTAGCATATAGAGTTTCTCTTGGCAAAAGTTAATTCAGATTGGACACATCCAGCTATTACTGGGGTTTATTTGTTTAAAGGATTTGAGGGATGAAAGAATCATGTTGCTTTCAAGACACAATGTTTATGGCTTCCTACCGAATGTGATTATCAGTTCCACACTGCAAACCAGAAAGTAACACGGGTGAACAATGCCACAAATCTCTCACCAGGGTTCTCACCACAATAGCCAATTCCCAGTTTAATTAGAGTCAGTACACACTGTTTCCTCTTGATCTCTATCACATAGAAGCCACCTACTCCAACAAGGGATCCAAGCAGTCAGTGGCTACACCTGAAGCTTACACAGGTTGGGAGACCAAGTGGCAGGCTCAGGCAAAGCAATATTTCTCAGAGGTGCTCGTGGGGAGACTTGTGGAAGCCTCGCTGAAGCCTGTGGTCTCCACCCACACTTTCTGCTCTAACACACTGCTCTGTCTGGCACTCTCTGCTCCCTTCCCTCACACTGGTTTTAGCAGTCATTTCTAGTCAAATGTCTTTTTCCTTCTCCCTCATTCAGTATTTTGACTCTATTTTTTCTCTACGTTGTCATTCTTCGTTGGCCCTTTATCACTAAAAAATTATTTAAAAAGCTCTTCCCAACTCTCAAACTTTCAGAAATAAACAAGGGTAATGATGCACTTTCATAGAATCATAGAATATCTGAGTTGGAAGGGACCCACAGTCCAGCTCCGGGTCCTGCACAGGACCACCCCAAAATCACACCATGTTCCTGACAGTGTCATCCAAATGCTTCTTGAACTGTCAGCCTTGGTGCTGTGACCACTTTCCTGGTGAGCCTGTTCCAGTGTCCGCCCACCCTCTGGGTGAAGAGCTTTTTGCTAACATTCAACATAAACCTTCCCTCATTCAGCCTCCTGCTGTTCCCTCAAGTCCTGTCACTAGTCACCACAGAGAAGAGATGCTTCTCCACTTCTCACAAAGAAGCTGTAAACTGTGATGAGGTCTTGCCTCAGTCTCCTCCTCTCCAGGCTGAACAACAATTTTGTCATGCTCAGTCCAACAGCAGCAGCTGTTCCCAACAGCCAGTTTGGCTGCCACGTGCCCATCATCAACAGATCTTGGTCTGTCCCTCTGTGGGTCCCCAGCTCTGCAGCCTCTCAGAGCACCCGCTGCCACACACACCTCTGCAGCCCCCAAAAGCTGGTGGCCAAACATGAGTTAATTTTTCAGAGGCAATTTTTAAGCCTAAAAAACCTGATGACATTAGAAAGCTCATTGTAAATTTTACATAAAGAGGTCTTGTCTCTTTATCATGTACATAAATGTCACCCACTAGAAGACTGTTGTCACAAATGCCTCCCATGAGTGCCGGATCTGTCTGGAACATGGCATATAAGATGCTTGTTCTTCTAGTATCTGCACTTTTCAGCAATTATTAATTCCTTAAACATTTAAAATAGACCTTTTCAATAGTGCTTTCACCTCCTGAGGTCAATCCAGCAATCTTAGCTTGTGTGGCTCATAGCCCTGCTTTTAACATTCATTTTCAAAGACATATAAAACACCCAGACGAACCAAGAGTCAAAAGCATACTCCTGAGGCTAAGATCTGTTTTTCCCCAAAAACTCTTCCGTATGTTAATATGGAACCCTTTTACCAGCCTTCATGCATGAGACAAGGGATTCTAAAATATTCCTTATCTCAAGGAAAGCACAATAGTCAAGATTTTTCCCCTTTTAACTCTTAGCTATTCCTCTCCATGAGACCATAGGCTGCAAAGACGATAAGGAGAGTATTCTAGCAGATCTATCCCTCTCTCTTCCTCTATTATTAAGAAACCAAAAAAATAAAAAACCCATTACCTCCAAAATGGAGGCAGGCTTTTTGTGAGATAAGCCACTCCTCCACATCCACCAAAGGAATTCATACTCATCTCAGTATCTTCTAATAGTTTCATCAGTTAATATTAAATTGGTTTCAGATAGGAAAAAAAGAATTTTCCTTGCACTGCACTAAATAATTTGCCTCTATATAGACTGCATAAACTACATTTTTGTTGAGGAACAAACAATTATTGTTCCATTTATATAAGTGACAGTGGATGGACTCTCACAGATTGACAGTCTGCATCCCATACTGTCAGTATTTTGCTCTGTAGTTGACATTCACTATTTGGTCATTTTCTTACTCCTCATAAATGGAAAGACATTTCATGGTAAAAACACAAAAGGATGGTGTTTCATAGCACAGACCTCTGGAATTAAGGTCCTTCCATCTTCACAACAACAAGACAGTCCCCTTTGGTCGGGGTTAGAAATACCCCTATATAAAAACAATCCATGTAGCTTGGACAGTTGATGGGATAATGTGGCATACAACATTTGTGGGGTGACAGTCAGGTGTCCACAGACACACTGTCAGTATTAGTTCTCATGCAGCCTAAAATCAGCTCTGAGGCCCACCTAAACCCATGTTCCTGTCACAAGGTGCCCAGGAACAACCACTATTGGGAACAGCCTTGGCCCCCTTTGCCTGGACAGAAAGAATATTGCTTTCCTATTTCTCCCAGCCCCAGCTGTTAGAGCTGTTTGCTCAGATCCAGGGCCAGCCAGTCCAAAATCCTGCCCATCTGGTGCACCTTCAGCCAGCAGCTGCACCAACACAAACCATCAGAGAAAGCAAGGCAGACCACTGCTCTCAGCACACACCTGTTCCCGGGACAAGCAAGCTTTTGCTCTCCTCTTCATCTCATTATTGGGAAACTGAAGCAACACTCAGTCTGTCCTGACCAGGAGCACCCTCCATGGGAAGCACTGACTTTATCATGCCAGCTATAGTTTTCAGGGAAATTACACTTCATCACTCACAACCTTAGGATGTTGCCATTGTAAGCCAAATACTACAAAAGCCCTTTAACTGCTCTCCTGTCTGCATTCACTAAACAAGGGGTTGTGAAACAAAACAGACCAAATAAAGAGCAGCATTTTGGGGTATGTATTTATTCCTGCTCCACTTTATGATTCTCCTTCTTATGAGAAATCTCTGTTTTCCCCACAGCCTGAATATGGAAATGAACAACTTCTCCTGAGGTTTTATCTCTGTTCCTTTATTTGTTATAAAAAGCATTCCCTTGCTTCTTCAAAATTAGTCTGAAGGAAACCTGTACCATCTTTTAATAATTAGCATTGTAGAAAGTAAATAACAGAATTCATAGCAAGCAATTGCCAGCTCCCTTCCTGCAGCTGCCTTCAAATAACAAAAACAAATTTAAAAAGGGAGGGAAAAAGAAAGAAATCTGGTGCAATACTGGCAGGAAGTACACACGCTCTGTGCCAAGCCCCAGGCACCATATAACCCAGAAATGCTGATTGACACCCTCACGCCCACATGCATTTACAGCATTTGGCTCCTTGTCAATGCAAAGGTGACCCTGAAGTTCACCTTTGCCACACTGATACCTCAGAAACATGATTTTCTGGATCTCTTGTAGCCATTCCAGTGGAGTATTTTCTGTTCCTCCTGTTTTTGCTCTTATTAAATGTGTTTAATCTATACTTATAAAGGCTGGTTCTTAACCCCACACCAAATCCTTAATCCAGAATAGGTTTGAAGCACTTAAATCTTGTAATGCCACTGACCACCGTTATCATCCAAAATTATCTATGTAATTGACGTGGAACTGAAATATATCAGCCTTCCATGACATTTGACACTGTTTTAGGAAGAACTATCCAGTATCTCTATGCCAGGTCTCTAAAATATCAATGTAGAAAAAGTCTCATAAAAATCGAACACTTACCTCTATTCTCTGATTCCACATGCAAGCAGAATCTTTTTTCCCAAAAGTGATTTGTCAACCCTCTTAGACCTTGCTTTCCAGAATGCCTGTATTTTGTAGAAAATCTGGTCCCAGAGTTGCTGGTTACCTTTTCCATCAACCTTCTCAACCACATGGAGCCACAACAGCCTGGTTTTCCAGTCATCAGAGTTTTGGATATTGTTGCCTGAACAAAGCCTCTGTCATCCCTGAGTCATTTGAGGACAATTCCTAAGAATTGTGCTAATTCCTTTGTGGACAGCCTACTCCACTGAGTGAGAATAGTCATCTCTGTACTCGTGAAAACTTCCACTCCTTGTTCTCAGTTCTGCCTGCCGTTTCTGCTAAAAAGAGAAAATTACAATGAAGCTGCCCATTTATTCTGGGCATTTCTACTTGAAGCTTGGATACAATCACAACTTCTTTGCTCATATTCCCAAACTTCTTTCTAGAGAGTAATCAATGCAAAAAAACCTTCCTTTTGGCTTCTCTGAGAGCCACACTACCAGTGTTTTTATTGCCGTCTGTTCCTTTCTAACACCTCCACTTCTACCAAATAAAAATCAGCCTCTGGCACAGCTCAATCCATACAGCTCAGCTTCTGTTCAGCATCTCACGTGGACAGCACTCTCACAAGCAACTTATTTTACATTTTAAAAGAACTGCTTTTTATATTGCCTTGACTGAAAGGTACTCAAAAGCACCATCTCCCATAAAAATGTACCCTGTTCCGTATACCACTACAGATTAGTAACTGATCAGAGACCAATAAAATCATTGTGTGTTGTTTTTAATAAGTACATCTCAAAAATGGTAAAGGTACATTGAGTTTACTACCTTCAGTCTTAAAATCATGGTACTGGTTTTGCTGTGTTTTGTTCTCTGTGACTAGCACAAGTGTAAACCTCAGGTTATTGCCCTCCATAGCACTGACATCAAAGGAGTATCAAGAGTACCTTCCTGATGTGAAGCTCAGGCTACGCAGCAGGCAACCATTCATCTTCTGCATCAGCAAAAGGAACTCCCCCACGTCTCTTCATAAAGTTCCAGAAATATTCAGCTAATTCCTTCAGTGGAGCAGTCAGATGGTGCTAAAAGTAGTCCCATAAAGATCAGGAGAGTAACCCACCTCCACCCAGCAAGCATCGAGATCCAGAGTAAGACAGTGAGTTGGCCTGCTGAAATCAGCTCCAGAAAACTGATCATTTGACTGCTTCCCATAGCTGCAGGAATGTAAAAGGTGACAACAGGAAAAGAAGCACAAAGCAGAATTACTGTTCTCATGCAGAGATCTTTAGTATCAAGTTTCATCCTAAAATAAGGCTTTGCATTCAAGATTTGTATCTATGATTTGCATTGATAAAAATGCACTCATATAATGAATCACAGATATTTACAACTGGAAACACCAACAAAATACTGACCCCAATTCCATGATCAGCTATGTTCTAATGCAGGATACAAACAGATTACAGGTATTACATTAAGAAACAAAGAAAATAAAGAGTGCAGCAGTTGTTAGCTTATTAGCATAAAATTAAAAGCACCTGAATGCATAATTAACTAGAAGTATTAAGGGATTCATTTTTAGAGTCCAAAGAATTCCTTAAATTAATGTCTTTTAGGCAAATTTTTCTGTCATTCTGAAGAGTTCTCTTCACTGTGAGTTTACTCTTTGAAGTTAGACAACATGAATTAATACAAAAGCCAATACATGAATACAGCACAGAACCATTGCTGCAAAATGCCATTAGCCTATTTACATTTCAAGTTCCATTTATGTCTATAATTAAGAATATAAACAATCATAATTCTTGCATAAGATAACATAAAATTCTGTATACATAGAAAATATAAAGCCAGAACAGAGTGCTGCCAGTGTTCCATGTGTTATGCACAAAAAGACAGGATGATAATGCTTACTACTACTATAAGATATATGAAAGTTGATTCCAGCAATTGCACTATTTCATAATATAAGCAATTTCAGTCTCAAACTCTGGCAGAACTACAGTGAGTGCAACATTTCATCATCTTATTTCAAATGTACTATAACATCATTATGTTTGTATTTTCACAGATAAAGCTGAACAAATCAAGGGACACTAGGTTTTAAATCATCCATATGCAGCGTTTATGAAACTATTTTTAAAAGAAACAACGAAATATTTTTCCCCTCTGAAGTTTCTTAAGGCTCATTACAGTGCTTCTACATATAATTTATACTAATCTCAGTGGTTTTGTGGGTCATTCACAACAGAAATAAGAGACAAATAAACTTAAAATAGGAAAATAAGTTAGAACTGCAAAACCACAAAAATCAGCCTTATTCATAAAACAATTAAAATCTCCTTTATTTTTGATTATGTCAAGGATTTTTATATATGAGTTCTTACAGTATCCTGTTCTCCCTGTAACATCAAATAACAAATCAGGGCCGAGGGCGGGGGGAAGAGGGGGGCATGGTGGTGCAGGAATTAATGAGACAGTAAGTATGAAAAGAAGGTGAATTCCAAAGACTGATCATGTCCTCCATTTAAGTTATTTCTCTCCTCTGGATCTTGTTTTCTTAATGTATTTTTTGTTTCTTCACACGTAACATGCCAAGGTATTCAAAAAGACCAATCAAACTTCAGTTTTGCCCTAAAAATTCGATTCCTCAAGTTGTCAGACCTACTGCAAAATCTTTCACTTTAGCCTCATTTTCAAAGGAAACTGTGGTCATACATCTGTGTAGTCTGTACAGAAGCGTGCATATTTATACTACGAAGTTCTCCTAAAACTTTTGAATTTAACTCATTTCAATTAAAATGAGATGTTAACAACCTGAAAGAAACAAAGTACCTACAGCTTTGATGGAAATGGTAACAGGTGAAAAAATGCTATTCATACTCTAAAGGCTTACACAAACAATAATCAATTTATGCACAATCAGTATCAGGCACTGGGGAACCCACCTGGGAGAACACCATCGGGAATGCATCTTCTGCAGGGAAGGCTTCATGTGTGCTATTGTTTAGAAACAAGAAAGGTCACAGGAAACAAGGCTTTACTAACCATGCTGTTCGAAGAACTACTTATAACACAATATCCACAAGACATCTAACTTATTTGTTAAATAATATTTAATTTGTGGATTTCATCTTCCTTGCAATTTCTTCTTCCTTGAGTTGTCAGATTCTGATAGCTACATACACTTCACACACTTTTTAAACACCGATATGCATTTTTTAACAATTTTCAAGAGTTTTGACTTTTCCCTGCCTTTTATTCTTCCTTATCTGCACGTTCTGTTCTTCTGTGTCTGCTTCAGTTTCCTTGGAGGGCAGAACATGCACCACAGTACCCATTTTGATGACTTTTGTGCCCCAGGGGCTCACAGGCTTGCCCATCTCTTTTTACAATAAATGCAAACAAACCATCAGTTAACAGACAGCTGCAACATCCTTCCAAAAGAACAACCTTTAAAAATATTGTTTACTTGTCTGAACAGAAGATATCCTCCTACCCTTTAAAATAAGTGACTGATTGATGGGTAGGCAAAAGCATTTGCTTTAACAGAATCAGACTGACATCAGTTTTCATGTTCTCTGCTGTCTGAACAGTATCAAGCTGATCAGATTTGTAATTCTCCTGAAGCACATCAAAACAATCAAAAAACCTGCAGTCCTTTCCTACATCAAACTTGTGGATTTGTCCAATGTAACCTAGGGAGTAACAAATTCAATGGTAAAAATCCATTGTATAAACTGCATTTTACAGCTCCTCAAATACAGAAATCATCCAGCTTCTTACAATAACTTCATTTCTCAGGAAGAACAGCACAGATCAGAAGAGCGCTGCAATTTATTCAATTGTGACTTGCTTTTTTAATTTGGTTTTTAACTGGCTGTTGCAGAATGTTAGCTCTGGCCAAACAATTGACCAAAAAGGCACCAGGCAATAATATTCAAGAAAATACATGTGTTTATATTCAAGTGCAACTGGCAACCACTAACCCTACAAATGGCTTTTCTTTTGCAGCTAATTACAGTGGCTTTTCTAGTAGGGAGAAAAAATTTAGTGAATCTGCCTCTAATCTTGAAAAAAAGAAGTCCACAACAGCTTATGCCTCAATTATTTTTGAAGTCACATGCAATTGAGATCACACGAGCAGGTATTCTATTCAACCCAATTCCCAAAATCAACAGAAAGTATATACACCAGATTTATATGCATGTTGGATAAGGCTCTAGATAGATTTTAATGGCAAAATATTGTGATATAGGTAGTGCTGAAGTACCTTGCTATTCTCTTTCCAGAAAATTAGAAGGTTTTAAAGTAAAGATGTGGCTGAGGACATTCATCTGGCAAAATCTTACAACATTTAGTTTTGCAGCAATATACAGATTATGTTTTCTTATGCTGTATATGCACAGGCCTTTTCTTAGGTTTGATACCTGTCGGATCTGTTGCATGTGTAAGAAGAGAGCATCTGCATTTTTTGCAGACTATACTCATACAATTTTTCAACATAGATACTTTACCTAGGAACAGCTCAATTCTGAAAATTGTCATTTAAAATACATGTTATTTCAATATTTTAAAGATACTTCTGTTTTATTCTTCTTCATAAAAGTAAGCATTCATCTTTGCATGCACTTAAAATGATAGAAAATTAGATTCCTATCTCTCAGGAAGCCATTTTAAAATAATATAGAACAGATTTGTAAGACCTGTTCAACCCAGTCTGTTTTCCAGTGTGCCTGAAGTATTACATGTGCTAAGCATGAAAGACTCATTAAGAACAACTTTTGCTACTATCTCATTAAATAAGCATCAGTGCATAAAATAACATGCAACATACACAGCTGAGACACTCTGTATTAAGAAAACTACCAAGCTCCTAAAAAACTTCAGAAACTCTCAAATAGTCTACAACCCCTTATGCATCTGATAAAAATCCAAAAGTACTAGTTTGCTTCAGTTGCTCTTCTGGAATATGTAAAGAAAGAGATATGATCTCATGGTCTGAGTAAGAAACTGGAAATCACATCTTACATAAAGATTTACCAAACCACACTGTGGGAACCAACCAAATCATCCTGGTTCTTCCTCCAGTACCATGGAGAGAGGTTAATTTACACTAAATTGACCAAACCTGTTTAGTTTACAAAGAACACAGGCAGACATTTGGCTTCCAGGAGTTAAGTTCCAGAGAGCAGTAAAGCACATGTTTAGATGCATGCTAAAACCAACTGAAATGGCATTGCGAGTTACTGAGAAACTCATGACTGCAAAATTTTTACTGCTGAAAAATTTATCTAGCCTTGCTAGAAAATGGTTTCAGGTGAACAGAAACCAAAGGGCATAAATAATTGTAAGAAATAAGTATCCAATTCTCCGTAGGCAAATAGAACTTGTACAACTTCCACAGTTTATAAAATTATGTACATAATTTGTAACATTATACTGATGTAAAACACAAACTACTGATTAAAAAAAAAAAGAAGCTGGCCAATAACAAAAAACACAACTTGTCCAAAGTCTTGAGAGAGAGAAGTCTATATATATACTGCTCTGACAGTTTAATTGAATCAAGATTATCTAAAGATGCACAGACAGTAAAAACAGACAAAATGCAAAAAGGAATCTGTAAACTATCACAGAAAATATTACAATTAGCTTTATCTTAGCTTTTTAATCCATTTAAATTCTCCACTTGGGTGTTTTTATACATTTTAGAATAAAAACTAATATTCAAAAAGACACTTCTAAGTTTTTTTAGGCCCCAAATGACATGAGCTTTTTCTTTAAATCAACAGTCTAGCTTTTATAGCCAATTAAATGGAGAGTCAAAAGTTAGCAGATGAACTCCTACAGGATATTAAGTATATGCTGTCCTCACATACTCAAATCTGTGTTTGTCGTGTCTTTCAACAGAAATATCTTCATATAATTTTCCAAAGCAAGAGTAATCATGCTTTCTAGCAGGTCTTTGTCAACAAACTAACACAAGAGAGAAGAAACAAAACGCTGAACAACAGAGACAGCAAAACAGAGTCTGACTAGAAGACTAATTTTTAAACATTACTTCTTCCCAATCTCTCATGTTTGCCATGCAATTATCACATTTAACTTCACGTTGCTTGGAAAAAGTTATTAATACATAAATTTCAAAAAACTATCAATTCTTAATGTATGAATTGCTCTCCTCTTCTTCCCAAGGCTGACTACTTCTTGCATTTTTTGCAGAAAAGCTGTAATGTTTGCCACATTAGTCCTTTTATCGTCCATCAGCACCTGCAGCCAACTGCAACTTTGGTTAAAGTTCCACTGTTTTCATTTTATTTTAAGAGAGGAGGCACAAACTCAGAGAAAAGAGTTGTAAGTCCTGCAGTTTCAAATTCCTTTTGTAGCTCCTCCAGTGTTGAATATTCTTTGACTTCAAACGTTTGAAACCTACATTGTAAAAGGGAAACTCATGAATATGCCTGGATTTGTCACAATGTAATTATCGATTCTGTTACTTTTCTATCCACAACAGTACTAAATTATACCTTTTATGCTGTGACTGCACTTCTGTCTCACACAGTACACTCATCATTTTCTCTTTGCATTTCTTTCCACTTGAGTCCACATCTACCTTAGAAGTTTTCTGAAGAATCAAGTACTCCTAAATAACAAAAAAAAAAAAAGAGAAACCAAAATATTAAATGTCAACAAGTATCTTTGAAGTTTAGTAAAATGAAAAAATTCATAGGAAACATATAGACTTTTTTTCAGAACACAGCAATTAAACTTTGAAAGTGCCCATCCCAGAAAGTGCATGACTGCTTCTATTCATCAGATTGAAGTTAAGCACAAGCTTAAGTGATTTTTAGAAAATTCTCCTACTACATTGCCACAAAGAATTGCCTATTGCAGTGGGAGTTTTTAAGTACAGACAAGAATTTCAAAGCCAAGGTATGCACTAGGAGCACCATGTGGTCTAAGTCAAGGAAAGAGACACTTAGTAATGAGTTAGAAACATGTCTGTCTGCACCACAAATTTTTCTACTTTGAGGCACTTGGGAAATACCAGAAACTGATCCTAGGCATATTAAAGTCAGGAAACAAAGGGAATACAGGGGTGTAATTACAGTGAGAAGCAAACCAATAAAGACCACAGGTCTACATGTATCACTGACTTCTTTCTCATGGAATAACTTCTTAAACACAAAATAAAGTTGCTGGGCCTTCCTACTCATAATGATCAATTTGTTTCCAAAATCATTAATCTTAGAAAAACACACACAAAATATTCAGACACATAGGCTTCAGTGGTAAATCGATAGAACTAGTCAACATTCATTGTTCCTGCACCTTAATGCTGCTCCTGTCACCCTGAAGAAGAATCAATATTGTCTTGCCCATGAACATCAGTCTTCCAGTCAGCCTTAGATCTGAAGCCCATTTTTCCACAGTTTTCACGTATTTTGCCTTTGCTCTCATGTGATCTAAATGCAAAAGGAGCATCCAGATACCATCTTCTGTACTTGTTCCTTTTGACAAAGTAGTTTTTTCATTGCAAACTGTTGCTGATTGCTTAATGACATCTTTAAGATGCTGCTGTATCCAAAGAATCAGATCATGTACCATGGGTTCAGAAAGATGCTTCTTTGCTTGTTCAAGCAATTTATCTTTCACGTCCATACACTGGGCCCTTGTAAGCTGGTCTGAGTTAACAGAAATATCCGGTAGAGTTGATGGATAATTGACTGGTAAATGAAATAACAGCTTTAAAAGTACATCTGTATCCAGCAGTTCTTTCACGGTGATTTGAATTCGAAATGACAGTCCATGTATCTCTGGAAAATATAAAAAAATAAACATTCATAGTTGGTTTAAGGTTGAAATACATATATATCATTAAGTCACGTTGTTTTCATTAACAATCCATCTCAAATTACTGCAATTTCATATAAAATAAAGGTATGGGGTTTTTGCAGAGTGAGGGGGTTGCAACCAATGGCTCAAGCTACACCTGCATAGAATCCTGAAATGAAACACTTCCATAACACAGTAGAAGGAAAGTTATTAACACATTATAAAAAGCCTTCACACATTTTGGCTCTTTCAAAGTCTAGACAAGCCAGTAATAAAGAACTGTCTCTCTCAAACACATAACTCAGCTTCTACAGCTCAATAGCAGCAGCAAGGACAACTGAAAATAGAGACTCTTCTGGATGGACTCAGCACTGCCCTAACTTTGCTCCTGAAGAAATCTGTAAGACTTCTAACCTCAATACAAATCAAGACTTGCACTGGGTATCTTTTAAGACAACCAGTCAAAAATAGTTCCACACTAACAAGAGACCTGGAAGACAGAAGTCAGATTCTCTGCTGCAATCTGCAGAGAAAATACACTTAAATCTTTTCTGTCAACTCCTCTACAACAGCTGGATTGATATAATGAAAACATCTCTGTTGGACATCTGATGCTAGATACTACATACATAAATATGTATATACTTATAGAAATGTATGATATATCTGCATATCTACTCAAAACCTGTTGTAGGTCTACTTTAAAATAAATTTTCAGAGTGAAAAGGATACATATAGTATGCAGCAGGAAGGGCTAAAGGCCACATCCTCCTGATAAATCACATAATCAAAGACACTTAATATGAAAGTTATGTACAGTAATTCCTGAAATTAAACCTTCTCGACTAAAAAAAGTTTCACAGAAAAACAATACAAAACTTGACAAAGTGAAAAGCGGGGACAAAGACCTAACCTACTTTTGTTCCTCTGCCATGAAGTAAGAGGGTATCAATCAGATAAAAGATGATCTTCTTCAGATGTTCTCTGCTTCACCCTTTTGATGCATTCTAAGCACTTCACCCCTTTCCTTTAAAAAATTGCTAAAATGTCAGGCTGATTCATTCTAAGAGGGCAGGAGAAGCCAGATTTGAAAGGCAGATTAGAGCAAAGCTGAGTGTCAGAGCAGCTCCTTTGAAGTGACTTGCGTTCTTCTCCCCCTACCTTATCTTACCTTCCTTTACAGGACAGTCACTTGAATTATGTTTGATTAGTATTGCTGACACTGCTAACCAACCTCAATGCTCTCCATGGTTTTGTATTTGAAACCTACTAAATAAGTGAAAGGACCTAAAAGTGATTTGGACAGACAGAAGTACTTTTGAGAGCAAACCCACAGGCTTGTTTCCAAACCTCCTTCCTGGGTCATACAAAGAACTCTCTAGGTCAGGGTAGTCACAAAATAAAATCAGCAAACCCTCCAAACCAAATAATCAAACTCTTAGCAATACTATAAAGAAGTCTCCAAACATCTATAAACCATCACTACCTAAAACAGAGTCAAATCCAGTCCTGAAAGCGGTGGATGCAAATCCAGTGAACTGAACAGAGTGGCTGGAGAGCAGCCAGGCAGAAAGGGACCTTGGAGTACTAATTGACAGGAAGCTCAACATGAGCCAACAGTGTGCCCAGGTGGCCAAGAAGGCCAATGGGATCCTGTCCTGTATCAAAAATAGCGTGACCAGCAGGACCAGGGAAGTGATCCTTCCCCTGTACTCTGCGTTGGTGAGGCCACACCTTGAGTACTGTGTTCAGTTCTGGGCCCCTCAGTTCAGAAAGGATATTGAGGTGCTGGAGCGGGTCCAGAGAAGAGCAACAAGGCTGGTGAAGGGACTGGAGCACAAGTGCTGTGGGGAGAGGCTGAGGGAGCTGGGGTTGTTCAGCCTGGAGAAGAGGAGGCTCAGAGGTGACCTCATCACTGTCTATAACTACCTGAAGGGAAGTTATAGCCAGGTGGGGGTTGGTCTCTTCTCCCAGGCACTCAGCAATAGGACAAGGGGGCACAGGCTTAAGCTCTGCCAGGGGAAATTTAAGTTGGATATCAGAAAAAAATTCTTTACAGAGAGAGTAATCAGGCATTGGAATGGGCTGCCCAGAGAGGTGGTGGATTCACCATCCCTAGAGATTTTTAAACACAGATTGGACGTGGCGCTGGGTGCCATGATCTAGTAAATGGACTAGAGTTGGACCAAGGGTTGGACTCGATGATCTTGGAGGTCTTTTCCAACCCAATCGATTCTATGATTCTATGAACAAAATTACACCCAAGCATGCACATACCTACATGCCAAAGTGTCATTCTCTGCCAACACGATTCCTCTCTGGTCTTCCAAGACCCTATGAAAGGTTCCAGACTACTTCTAAGGCAAACATATTCCTCAGAAAAACACCAGCCTTGGAAGAGACCCTCATACATGGTTAGTAGCTATGCAGGAGAACCTCAAGCCTTGCCATTCCAATCTCTGTCTTCTGCTGCCCTGACAAATGTTTCTTCCTGGGTACCAGTGATAACAGCTCTTCTGCCATTATGCTCAGCACACATAAGCACTGACACAAGAGAGAAGCCTGCACTGCACCTCCTGGGACCCCCAGCACTCTCCAGGTCACCACGGCGGATCTCAGCACACACCTGAGCATCACACCCTACACAGACAGTGCCTGCTGCCCCACCTTCTTCGGCCACACCTTACTCAGGGCAGCCCCGCCACCTGCAGCCAGCTGGAAGCAAACTGCACCTGGATGAACAGTAGGAACATTATTGTACTCCTTCCTGTGAATCACTCTGTTTTCAACTATGTTGCCAAGAGATTTTAAAATGCACAGCCTATATAAAGAGTTGAAGAATACTATTCTATTGCCAGCTTAATTACAGCGACAGAAAAACATGTTACCTTTCTGATCATACTCCTAGGATTTTTTCACTGGTCTATCATAATAGATCTCGCCAACTTAGAAGTAACCCTGGGATAAACAAACAGGCCAACCATGCCCCTCTGACAAGGGCCTCCTGCTGCAGTGATCTTATTTTTAAGCCTGCAACAATCTCACACCTTTCACTGTGATGATGAACTAATCCAAAGGCAGCAGCGCAGCCTCACATCCCAAGGTGTATCACCCTGAGCCATCGCAAAAAGCCCAGCCGTGCTCATTTACATCTGCTTCAGATTTACTTTTAAAAAAGAAGAATCAGTTCAAAACCTTTGTGGGGCTACAGCATCTAAAGTTTATTTCAACGTTGCAGCATCCATTTTCTGCACCAGCACTGCAGACGCTGGCAGAACAAAGAGCAAACCACTGCACAACCTGGCTCCAAAGGAGTATTTCCTTTGTTTGCACATGCTACAAGGGCTGAGTTGTCTTCACAGCAACATGGTGATTATTTCTGAAATAAAAGGTTGGGTATGACTGTTCTGCTGGCATTTAATGTGCTAATCAGACTGAACTCAATACATTTTAACTCATTTCCCCCCACAGCTGAATGCTTATCAGTATATTTAGCTCTAGGATACTTCAGATTTTTTCTTACGTTCTATGTCAACCAGACAGATATCCCCCTCCTCTCCTGCCCAAAGGCATTTTATGCAACACATGCAGTGTATTTTTAAATTCAGAAAATGGCATCTACTAACGTACAAGCTTAGAATATCTAAGTATATTTTTAAGCAAGCTTGGTGAGCAGACCAGAAGAGAACAGATTAACAATTAAATTATGGATTTCTATCTATAACACTGATCTTTGCAAATACGAATGGAAGGTAAAAAAGATATGCTCTAATTAGTTTATTGAAATTCATAACACATTGGTTTTGATCAAAACACATTTTACACTCTGAATACTTCATTGTTAAATTACAGAAAGCAAAAGTTTTTACCATACCAAGAGACCTGCAAAAGTATTTCCTTCCATTCCTCAAAACCATAAATCCCCAACAGCCTCCTCTTTGATCCTGTGGATCTAGACACAAATGACTCTTAATGTATTAGAGACAGCATAACATAACAGTCTTACTGGAAGTTACGTCTGTGCACCCTTTGTCAATGACAATTTGTGTGGTTCGAAGACATAACGCAAACATAAGCCAATGACTACAGCAAAAGTAACTGTATACAGAGTTAAGAATTCTGCAGCTCCAACACAGACATAAATTCCAAACGTAAGAAAAATACCAATAAACATTGTTATAAATAATCTACTCAATTCCAATTGAAAACTATGGAACTCAACCAGAGATACCTGATCATAACATATGAACACAGTCTGGCTAAAGGCCCTGCAAGGTCACATAATGTCAATATAAATAAAAAATAGCTTGTTCCCATTGTGCATTTGTAGCAGCTCACTTAATGTTCCAGGAAGGCTTTTACATTCTGTTTAACTTATGAACACAAAATCATTTTCCGTATATGAAGCACAGAGAAGAATGTGTACATATTTCTCTAACAGATTTCAAGAACAACTGTGTACATGCAATATTCAGGTATGTTCACATTTTTAAAATTAATATCTGATAAGCCTGGATACTTTCTAAACGATGCCCAAAGTAACATTATCAAACTTTTTCACTTTAAGAAGATAAAGCTCAGTTGAAATACTTCATCAATCATTTTTTAAAAATATAACCCCATAAAATGGCAGAATTACATGCCTACACTGGAGCAAGAGGTGTGGCATGCAGATCTAGACATAAAATTCTTCTTTCAGATTACCCCAGTTAACTGTGCTCCCTGTAGATACTGATGTCTTCACTCCTCTGAGGCCATCTTCACACACACTCCTCTTTTCAAATAACCACTTGCTGTTCTGTACAAATTTATTTCAACAACTACTTTCCAATGAAAGTTTGAGGTTTATTCAATTAATTTCTCACTACCTGCTTAGTTAAATGAGTTGCTTAAAAGCAGCCACATGTAACTTCATAGCACAGTTATTTTCATGGAATCACAGAATGGTTGATGTTGGCAGGAATGTCGTCCAATCTCTCCCCTCAAGCAGGGCTACTTACAGCAGGCTGCCCAGATGGCTTTTGAGTATCTCCAGTTAGTGAGACTCCACAACCTCTCTCAGCAACCTGTTCCAGTGCTCAGTCACCCTCACTGTAAGAAAGTGTTTCCTTATCAATTCCAGTTCTTTCGCACTGAATACACACATAAGCAGCCAAAATCTGACAGAAGGCCACTGTATCCATGTTCAACAGTCTGCCCCAGGACTTCACTGCAAACCAAGGAGCAGGAAGCCACCTGCTGTCCATCACTCTCCTGGGGAGCTGGGCAGCACCGTGAAATAGCTCTCAGGACACCAAGGAAGAGTGACAGAGAATAGAGGCATATTCGGGGGTGGGGTGTATCACTTTCCATTGAATATATAAGAGTTGTCAAATCTGTGGTAGCCACTGAGCAACATTTACTTATGGTCTGGATCTGAACACACACACAACACTTTGCACATCCCACCTGACATTTAAGCCTGATAGTAACTACTAAGATTGCTGAAGGGGCATCTTCACATCACTGCACAGCACAGACTGACAAAAAGTCATCCCTTAACAGGACATTCTGAACACTGGCCACCATGGCTGGTGCAGAAACCATGAAGTAAAGGTGTCTACACTTACTGCACTCCTGTCCTACAGCATCCAGCAGCTGATGGGAGCAAGCACTACAGACCTGAGCATTCCGCCCCCAGCAGAGGACAGATCAGCCTTTTACAGTACCCTGTAAAACCTCCAGCCATACACACCTTGCTGAAATTAGAGAAATCTGGCACGTCACACGGTCCAGATTATTACCTTACCCTAGAAAAATACAGACGACTCAAGCACAGCATGGTCTCACGCTGATCTCGTACACTGCAATAGCTGCACCCTATTAAGTATTACAGGATAAATACCTGGTCTAGTTACATGTATGAGATTCACCTGCTTATCTACCTAGACAAGAGCCAGCCCATGCCCAGCGCTGCCCCTCGCCTGCCGCTAGTGCCTGCCGGCGCTGGGCACGGCCGGGGCAGCGAAGGTCGCAAACTGTAACCGAGCAGGGCCCGCAGGGCTCCGTGCCCTAAGCACGGCCGGCAGCACCGACACACGGCGGGGCAGGGACAGGGACAGACAGCGAGCGCCTGAGCCGCTGCTGCCCCGCTGGGCTGAGCCGCGCCGTGAGCGGCCCCGGAGCATGTCCTTTCGGGGTCAGGCGGGGCTGGGCCGCCGCGGGGGCAGCGGGAGAGTCCCGGCTGCGGGCCGAGCGCGGCCGCGTCACCTGAGGCCGCCAGCACCTCGCAGCCCCCCGGCTCGCAGTAGATGGCGGCGAGCGCCGACAGCTCCTCCCGCGCCAGCTCCGACATGGCCGCCAGCGCCGGGCCCCGCCGCGCCCCCTGCCGGCCGCACGTCCGCACCACGGCCGCCAGGGGGCGCCGCCGGCCCGAGCCGCGCCGCAGGGCCGCGAACAAAATGGCCGCTGGCGGGGCTGTGTCGACCGCGCCGTCCCCATGGCCGTCCGCATCTCTGCCCGCTTCCCTGCACGGGGAACGCAGAGATGCGCGACTGTTCCACCCCCGGCCGGCCTCGGGCTGCCCGCTGTCCGCAGCCGCACGCACCCGTGCACAAAGATTTAGTAGACTATAAAATTGTGCTTTTTGTAGTATTCAATCGCTGTGGCTTTGCCATCCTGTTACCGGCCATCGCACCGAGATCTTGCACAGCCAACAGCACCATTGAGGCAAAATCATCTCAAACATTCAGTATCTGCCATTATTATAAAAGCACTTTTAAAAGTAAGGAGTGCAGGGGGTACTTTTCCGAAGAGCATACCCTGCTGCTTCCAAGTCCCTAAATTCTGCTGAAATAAGAAGGGGATGCTGAGAGGGAGCAGCTGCAGCTCTCACAAGGCTGTGCTGGAAATTAGCCTTAGAAGTGCCTCATTATATTATTAAGAACTTTCTCACCCCTGGTCTTTTTCCCCCTTCTCCTCATACACTTTGCATATTCCATTTTGCATGTTTAAATAAAAAAAGTCGATGTAAATGTCTTTTGAATTGACACTATCACAAGACATGAAGGTCCCTATGAATAAGTTACTGCACTCTGACATTTGGAAGTCATCAAATGAGACCGTGTAATGTCAGCTTGATATTTTTCACACTATGAAAATATCAGCTTCATGTCAAAGATCTAAATTCCATCTTAATGTAATAAGTTTTCTTGTATTCACAGACAACTGAAAATGCTAAATATTTAAATTTGAAATGAACTTCTACAGTTACAATCTGGCCTTCATATTCCATTATTATTAAATTGAAAGCCAAGATCTTATTTCCTCTTTTTTTAATTTCTTCAAACATTGCAGTATTTTATAGAATAGCATTAGCCATATTCTTTAAACGGATGCTTTCCCATCAACATGTGGCACATAGAGTTAAAAAAGAAAAGCTCGTTTTTAGAGTCAGCCTATATTAAACCAGTTCTAACATCCTGCCAGAAAACGACTGTGCCACCAGTGTGGTATCTTCCACTTTGCCTGACAAGGCACACGGAATGCAACCTTGCATTAATCTTACCAGTGTTATGTGGTGCTGCTTTGACAATCACAATAGATAGATTATAGATAGATAGATAGATAGATAGATAGACAGATAGACAGATAGACAGATAGACAGATAGACAGATAGACAGATAGACAGATAGACAGATAGACAGATAGACAGACAGATATAAAATCATATATAAAACAGTGCATTTAGACCTGTTTCCCCTAACCTGAGTGGAGAAATGAGAGGACAAGTAGACAGACATTTGGAAATAAAGTCAATCTGGGCATGAATCTTTTTACTGTCATTTCCATGCCATTCACTCAAGTATCTCCTCTACCACAACTGCAGGCAGTCCTAAAACTATGTACTCTAGAAGGTGTTAAAGGACCACTAGGAAGAGCCTAAAAATTACTGCAGTTGCCCATTTTGGGGTCACAAGACAAACACTAATGAGGAACCCGCCACAGCGAAGGTGATAACCAGTACAACACAAAACCACATCCATCTTTGGCACTGCTGTAGAACAGCCACTGTTCCCGTATTTTCTGCTACTACAAAAATGTTGCCAGCTCTAATGCAGCCAGAATGTTGTTCTTACTAGCTAGAACTGTCTTTACCTGAGTCAAACAACACTGCTTTTTCAGACACCTAAGAAAAAAGCTACCATTTCTGTAATAACAACTGTGTTACCACAATGGTAGAAATTTTCCCAAAAGTGTCTTGTACAAAAATAGCAGAGAGAAACCAACAGGAAAACCTGTAAAAATCTCTCCAAATAAGCTAAAAGGCAAAAGCTTGAAGAAAAGAGAAAGAAGCAATCCCAGTAACAGTGAAAATCCATGATAAAATATGGAAGCGTTATTCCCCTGGTAGTCTCAAGTACAGTTAGTGGAAAAGTTTTCATCATTTTTTTGCCAAAGCATGTGGTTTTTTACTGCTGGAATAAACTCTTTTAACAAAAAAAAAAAATCTACATTGCGAATTAAAGCTGCCAAAATTTGCATGGTTTGTTCTAAGGTTAAATTCAGCATTTTCATGAGGTTTTGCTTTTCAGTTTTTCAAAATGAGCTAATAAACTCTCACTGATATATAAAAAAATACCTCTAATTTGAGGAAAAAAGAATTCAGAAGAAAAATATTTTCTATTACTTTTCCTTTAAAGTATTTTAGAGGCAAGTTTTTCAGGGAGTTGTGATCTAGCAGTGCTTTTTAAAGGCACTTTCATTTATCTTCCATGCATCAAACTGCTCTAAGTGAAATCATCGAGACACTTAATCTTTTGGCAGATGGAAACTCATTTTGGAAGTATACTAATGATCAATTAAAGCATTAGCTATCTCTACAGACAGGAGGTTTATGGGGTCACAGTCTTCAGAAGCTGGAGGCAAGAGCATCAGTATATTAGTAAAATAGCTAAAACTTTCTGTAGTTACCACAAAATTGACAAAACATTGGAAAACAAAAGCATGATTTAAGTTTTTGTTTTGTTTGGGGTTTTTTGCTATAAGATGTTGAAAACAAATGCAATGGTTTCTATTTTATGCAAGACACCACAGTCCAAACTGAACATCAGCAAAGGACGTTATCTTTTAAATTTTTTTAAATGAGGCCTAATAACAATCCCAGTACTTCCAATAAATTTACATTATCCTTTGAAAAGCGGATTCAGACTCCAGTCACAAAATATGTAACCATGCTGCTAATATGCAGCCGTACTGCGAGGAGCTGCCATCGGGATCAGGGGCTCTCTGTCATTCTCCACATGCTCAAGACCTCATGACTGGGTCAGGAGTCAAGATGTGTACTGTGCCCAGAAGTTTCTATGCAATTTGATGTACCTGTACTAAGACCAAACAGATGTGGCTGTCATGTTCATAAAAGAATTTAAGATTCTTTTTCCAAGTGTTTGGCAAGCCATTTTGTTCTTGAAGGAAATGCACATAATAGTTACTAGCCATCTAATATAAACAAAAAAGGTTGTTCTTTACTACATGACATATCTAATAGGACCATAGGTTTCTAATGCTAACATTGATGAGAGAATCAATACTTATTTCACTCCATAAAGATCCCTGCCTGCAATTTACCTTCTACAAATGTAGAATAATAAATAGAATGTATTTTCTTTCAATGAGAATAAAAGTGCATGAAGTTGCCTACTAAAAAATTGGAGAAAACTAGCAATGTTGTGCATTTTTAAAAAGAACTTACGTAAGAACTTATGAGTAGGGAAGGATATGACACTGAAGACATAAGCAGAGCTGAGTGCTATATTCTATACTCAAAAAGTTCAGCTTCCACATCAGGTTCCACATCTGCTTGTGGAACCTTACCACACGGACTACCTTCTCCTCCAGGTATAAGCAAAGGAAGACAAGAGAATTAATGTGTCATTAAGTTTAGTAAGTGTTGGGAATAGATCTCTTTAAAAAGTGGTGGTTTTGAAAGAGGCATTTCTACTCTCTACAAACAACAAACTACTAGTAAGAGTCCAAAAATTAGGCAGTGCTCCTTAGTTTACCAGTTCACCTTTAACTGCTGAGCTAGAGCAACATCAGTATCTGTGCCTCCATATTTTCAAATTTAGCACATTAGCTACTATTCCCCTACACTGGGATACAATACTGGAACAAACTAAACAGGAGCACATAAGATGACAATCTATTTGTGACCATTTTCAGAGCACTGAGATCCTCTGCCACACTCGGACCTTTTGAAGGCAGAAGAGCATTTGTCAGCCCATTTTAGACATTAAATTCACAGAGCACATTGAAGTCCTGATAGTAAATACATTATGTAAACACTAGAGAGCATTTCACACTAAACTAGCATACCTCTTTCACCTTATTCTGCAAAAATGGGAATCCAGAACACCTTGCTTTGGCAGTAAAAAGTAGCAATAATCAAGAAGGGACACAGCTACCTTCTTACAGCAACACAGTCTCTTTCTTTTACAGCAAAGCAGGGCAGAAATTTTAGGGGTTAGCTGAAAAATTCTTAAAGATTGGAGGAGCAAAGGTGTTTCTAGGGGATGGGGAAAAAATAAATAAATGAAGGGTGATGGGTGACAGAAGAGCTACAGCTCCCCATTCCAAACTGCCTGCTACTACATTGCCAAGGCAAAATATTACAGGATGACTCAAGGGTCAGAAACTCCAGGCATCCCAGAAGCATAAGCCTCTGAATTACTCCCAATTACACAGCACTCATGTCAGCCAGATACTAAGAGGACAAACTACAGAAGAGCAGAGAGCTGAGGACCTGGGCCATCACTGAGTAGGGTGTTGTAAGCACAGCAACCACACACAGTCAGTGCCCCTGCAGACTGGCAGCACTGTGCCATGCACTCCGACTGCAGGGTACTTGAATGTTGAATGGTCTCCTGCTCCAGGTGGTACAGATTGACTACATTGACCACTATTGACTACATATGGAAGACCCAAGACCTGATTACAATTGGAGCATTATGCTGGAATCCTTTTCCATCAGTCACAGAGACTGCAGTTTCTGAGCACCGCAATACCCTGTAAGAACCACAGACATCTTCAGCGGCAGACCAGGAGGGCACTCCTAACTTGTTTTATCTGCAAGAGTCAAACAAAATAGGTTAAGCAGGGCTTTGATATAGTAAAGCAGAATATATGTGAACTTTGGGTATCTAAATACAGAACTAAATTTAAAAGTGCCCCACCTTTAGTGAGTGTCTGCATTTTCCCTTTTGTATGTGCAGAGGGCTAACCTTGGTTTGAGATGTTGGGTTCTGAAATTCTGTTTCAGCCTCACCAAGACTGGGAACCTGAAGTCACTGCAGAATTTCCTGAAAGGGCCTGCTCGGAATACTACTTCACTTTTGAACTCCATGAACTCTCCATACCTTTCTATACTTACAAAGAAATTCTATAAATGTATTTATTTATGCATACTCACATACTTCCTTTAATATAGCCTAAACAGTAGTTTTGCAGTTGAAACCCCTAAGGATTAAAAAAAAGAATTGCAATCATTCTGACACTCATCTCCTGAAAAATAGTGAACTGCCAACATCATGCATCAAGTCTCCCAGGCCTAAAAACTCCATGTTTACTTCCTTAAGTCTTACTGCTTGTAGAAATCAATTACTTTCACTGACACTTCTAAGATTATTTTATCTTCTTTTTAAAAAAAAAATTTTCCTTTCATTCCTCTCAAAATGGCCAGACTCAGGATGAACACATTTGTTGTTCATATGCTCTTATTCTGAGAAATGCTGGTTTGATGACAAACACTTGAACTTAGTCCTTGGGTTTTGGTTTGGTATTCACCAAAAAAATGAGTAGTATATATTCAAAGATGCAATGATAGTTTTGTAGTAATAATATAATAACTGCATCAAATAATCTGTAACAGGATTACAGCTGTAACATACTATAATCTCACATGACACCTGCAATAGCCCATCTTAATTCTTTTATCTGAAAGTACGATCACCAATGTTAAGAAAAGCGTATTTATTTGATTCTCTATTTTGTTTGATGACAGAGTAGTGCATTTCCTTAACAGTAACACAGAAGAGAACAATTTTAAATCTATGGAAGATGGAACATAACAGGAGACAGTAAATGCATTAAGTGGCACATGACAGATTGCACCAGATTTAGCAGCAGTAACAATTTCCATCATGCACTCAACATCACACTGCAAAATCAACCAATCAAACTCAAATTTTTGAAGCTTCTAAAGTACCCCCCTACCTTTCCATATTTAGTTGTGAGAAATACAGAAACCTCAGTATATCAAGTTAAAAAATTCATAAACCAACCAAAAACACCCGAAGACCAAAGAAAAACACCCATCACCCCAAAAAGCAGTAAGCCTTTACCATAAGAACAGAGCGGTTCCTTCATTATCACATATACTTCATACAGGCTCACACACTTCTCATAAACCTCCTACGTATATTGCTACTTAGAATTTTCTTCTTTTCCTAACTATTTATAATTTTTATCTTATGTATATATATACACACATATATATATAAATCACTAAACATGTGAAAAAGGAATGAGCAAAGTGGATATGGGGTAAGAACAAGGGTTGCCTCTTAGGATTCTGGTCTTCTGGGTAGTATCTGCTCCTACCGTGCATGACAGTTGTCTCTGAAGTGGGAACCATTTATAGTTCTAAAAGTCTTCCTGACTAATTGGGAAACTGGGAGTTTCCCATCAAGGGGGGAAAGAAAAAAAAAGCTTCCGATGTCAGTTAAACATAAGCACTTAGAAAATGAATGTATAGCTGTTTCCCAGTTAAGGCTGGGAAGTTTTGTGAAGGCAGCTTTCCCCACTTAGGAGGCTACAATGTGATATTGTTTTACTCCTTTCCAACTTACGGAGACATGCAAATTTAAAGCTACTACAGTGGAAGACTTAAAAAAAAAAGTTAGCATCCCTTATTAACCACAAACATTAATCACATCTTTTAGCCAAAAGCAGCTGTAATATGCCTCACTATAATCACGTGTGCAGTTACACACCTTTGTGCAATTTTGTATTATATAAAAAAGTGCTATGATACAGCTGATGAAGCCAAGATGCCAAATGCAGATGCATTGCATGAGGTTCTTTAAATAAGGCTTATCTCTGTATTGAATGCATGACATGACACACATGAAAGACATGACAATACCAAAACACTACATTTTCTTACACCTTTTAAATACTCAAATAAATAGCCACTAAATATCAATTTTATCTTCTTTTAGAAATGCTGTTTTAAAAGTGACATTCATCTCCTGATTCTACCATGTTCTTCTCTTGAAACTACAGGTTAAGGCATGAGTATATTCTCCTTTTCAACTTAACATACCTATAAAATACTCATACTACAATATAATTCCTTTAACTGAATAACCTCAACTGAAGTTTTCTGAGGAAGCATGTATTTAAATAGGAAAAGTGTCCATGTGGAAAGAAATACATGGGTTTAACATTGTTAATAAAACATGCAGTTTGAAACAGTCCAGATGTTCTACCCCTTATTCATCACTGAGGTATCCAAATACTTTCAACTATGTGAAATCATTTATGAAATTTCCAGTTTTCACTAATTAAGTAACACTCAAAACTGCAGTCAGAATAAGAATTATAATGTATTTGGTGCAGCACTGAAGTCATGAAATGAAAAGGTGGCGAGCTTATGCACAATCTCAGACAAAGTAAGGAAGCTTTCCTTCAGAAAATTAACAAGTGGTTTTGCTACTGTAACTTTATTATTCCATTTGAAACACCACAAAGCATTGGTGTACTTAACAACAGACTTCCCCATCCCCAAAGAATAGTGGTGATGATGAAAACAATGACAGTTGCAGTGAACTTCTACTTCAAGTCCTGGTATTCACTTATCCCTTGTCTAGGAGAAAAGCAGTTACTTTCTGAGTACACACCACAGGAGCAGTTATGAAGTCCAGCGCCACCAAGCTACCTTTGTTCTGTCCCACACAGCCGAGAGAGAGTCCAACGCAGGGCGCACATCCAGGATGGTGAACTGGTAGTTCTTATCTACTGCTCCACCATCATAGTAATCAATAACATATCGCACTTCTTTTCCACACCGGTCAACAATCCAATCATGTCTGTCAAAGGGTAGTTCATATCTGGAAAGACAGATCATGTAGATATTTTAATGGATATTAAATCCTATTTAAGATTAATTTATCCATAGATCCCACTAGTACTTCTATCTCTTAGCAATTCTAACTTTCAATACCAGTTCTGAAACATCTTGCAAATAATTCTACACCATATTTTCAGCACCTCTCCCTGGCCTCCCACCTCACTGGAGGACCTCCCTTCCTGCCCACCTACCCCATCCATGAACGTATTCTGGCTCTTGGTGAATATTCCTTTGCTTTGCCTCCAAACCGCATCAGTGATGGCCCACATGGACATTCCCTGTGCACAGAATTAAAAAAGGAAAGTAGTTTTAATCTTTAAAAACAGTCTAACTTCAAATGATTAAATAACTATGGTAATTTGTTTCAGTAACAGAGAAACTAAATAGAAGAAACAGCAACAGTAAAAAAACACAACTACAAGTGATCTAAACCAGCTTTCTTTTTTTAAGGTCTGAAAAGTTGCCCAGTTTCTGCCAGCACTTACCGTTGGTATGGTAAGTACCTCTGATATGATCCACACCATTGTTTTAATTTGTCAACAGAGCAGTTCTCAGCAAATCTAATCCACAGATCTAATACATTAAAGAACAGAAAACCAAAATCCAAGGATCATGAAATTTCAGAAAAAAATTTATACATACAGGATGATGCTTAACTAATCTGTCTCTTGTAGGAACAGGGACTGTATTGACCTAAAAGCTGGCAGTTTGCTTTACACTAATCACTGATAATCCAAGTTGACATCTCATATCTTTGTCGTAACACAATGAAAACATTTCATATGTAATATTTCATATGCACATACGCAGCATGAAGAGCTTCCCACTTCAAAATCTCTTTCCAAGCTTGCTCATTATTTTGGTTGTGAATCTTAATAATATTGGTCATGTCTTCACTTGTTATGTCATCATCTTTCCACCTCCACCTAAAAAGTAAGAACTTGAAAACAGTTCATAGGCATTACAGCATAACTATTCCACTATCCTCAGTTCTCTGAAGGACTTTTGAATCAAGATTTAAGGTATGTAAGGTATGTAAAGACGCAAGTATTTAAAGTATTTAAAGCTCTTGCTCATCTGTTTAAGCATCTTAAGAACTACTTCATTTTCTGTGTACAAGTGTAGTTATCACAGTTATCATCACAGACATACACAAATTCTATATAGCTAAATTAACAGCTTAATTGGATTAGGTGTGCAAATATCGGCACATCCACAGTATTCGTAAAAATGCTTAGGAAAAATCCCACTTGCATTCCCAATGCTCTGAAGTCCTGTATTCAATACATTTTGCATACTTAGAAATGCCTTTCATTTCTTTTGACCCTGCACTGTGTATTTGTGCTTCCCTTTTAACAGGTGTACAATTAATATACGGCAGCATTTGCAGGACCAAAACTTCTATGTTCAATATAGACTGCTTGTGACATATTGTCTTATGAACAATCCCCAACACGTGAACAAAGAATTACTATTGTTTCAATAGTAACCACCTGTAAAGTTGGCCTGTTCAAGAATGACAAAAAAATAATTACAGAAAAATAAGGGAACAGCAGCACAAGTTTTTTAGGCCACAAGAGACATCAATCAAGTTAGGTCTTGCCTACATTAAATTTCTGTAAATACCAAAAATATCTACCTGTAAATTTCCACATTTTTAGCAGTTCTGCAAAGTCAAGTTAGTTGTTCTCGCAATGACAGAACTTTTACTTTCAGTTTACAGGATTAGTATGAAGCCAACTGAGCTTGAAAGTTCAAAATCTTACAAACTTTGCCTATGCCTATACATGGACTTCTAAGAAAATTTTCTAAGCCAACAGCAGTTGCTTGGCATTCCCTTCACTCCTCCTGATCTTTGAAGGGCCATGGCCTTTGAGACCAGCTCACTCTTCAAAGTAAAGATGTTTTAAAAAAACAGTACTTTTTAAAGAAGTAGTTAATTATTTGCTAGTTAGAATCCACAAACTCTTCAAAAAATAATAACTAATGATACTACTTCATCATTTTCAGGCTCTGATAACTGGCAGTGTATTTACCCTTTTCTGAGCATAGCATTCCAGAACATTTGCTCTGAAGGATAGACCCATTTCTTGTCAGAATGAGCTCTAGGAATGGAAGATTCTTCTCTAATAGTTGACAACGGAAATGGTTGACCTGGGGATGGCTGCTGATTAGGAGGAGGCATCTAGAAAATAAGAATAAACACAAAACTCAGGTATGAATATTACTCTATGTGAGTGTTTGAGAAAAATCAAAACATAATCAGCTCTTACAAAGATCAAGAAGTTTAGCTTTAAGTCCACCAAAACGATCTTTTCTACAATAGAACCTTTTGCACAAGTTTGTCATCAGAAGATTAAAGGAGCCATTTTCAGCTTTCAAAAGAGCAATGTTTTTGGTAAATAAAAGGAAATCTTTGAGAGATTCTAATGAGAACTTACTCACACCACTATTACACAGAACCTAAAACCCACAAAGGCAGCATAAGAAACACACATGTAATTAATAAACAGAGAGTAAAAGATATTTACAAACTGGAAAATCACCTATCATAAAAAGGACTTAAATTTGAAGACAATGTTAAACAAGATGTAACTTGGTTTTATACAAAAACTTACCTGCAAAAAGAGAAAAAGTGGTGTTTAAAATCAAATGTTATTTGCCAGAGTTTCCACCTTAGATAGCATCACTATTTATGCTTTGGGTATAGTACTTCACATGAAACAAGACTAAAGAAAACATCTCAAATAAACAAAAGTTACCATATTGCTGGGATCTATGTCATCTTTCACTTGAGCTGAACCAGACTTCACAGGACATGCTACAAACTCATAAGCTCTTTCTTGATGTGCAGGAACATCACCTGTGTTCTCAGTTCTGTGATCAGCAGTTTTCATGTGCATTGGACAGCCTGAAACACAGGAAAAAATAGTATATATTTTGATACAAATTGAAAACTCTTAAGACATGACAGAAAATGGAAAAGCGCATTGAACGCTCAAGTAAACAAGCAGCTATTTTGCTTTTCCTTCTGAGCTTTGCAACAGTTTTAACTGTTCTCTTTCCTGCATTTTAGGACCCAGCACCATGGTAAGAGCTGAGCTTCCTGTGTAGTCCTTGAATGCTCATTTCCTACCCCATGCTGGCCCTATACTGAACTGTTTGTACTTAAGATTTCCTCGGCAACATTAATCCAAAATGTGTGGACTGAGTCACCAGAAGAGCTGATGTCCTCCTCCAGACATTCATCTGATTCCACCCTTCTGCTGCCCTTTTCCAGATGCACATTTTTTAGTGACATCCACCTGCTCCCAGTCACCATCTCTGCATGGTGAGTGTACTACACCAAATGAATAGATCTGCAGGACCCCCCATGTGAAATGGGACAATTGGGAGCAATCTACAGATTCTACAGTGAGCACTTTCTGTCTCTAGAGACACATCACATTGTACACTGTTCTGGTGAACAACTGTCTCGTTTCCATGAAAAGTTACTTGAGACCAACCTTTCCTAAAGGAAAAGAAATTAAGTTTTTATTTTAAGAATCCCCCGCCCCCCCCCCCTCCCCCAAGATTTTTCATCTGGTTTCCATGCGAAGAGTTTAGCTCATTTAAGTTTCAAGAATATTACCGCTCATTTTCTCCTGATGCATGGGACATTCTGAAGGTGGAGATGCCGTCTGGTACTGCCTGGATGCATCTGGCGCCTGACCTGCGGCAGCCGGGGAGGACGCGGACAAACCCATGGCTTCCACACACCGGGCCTTCTCAGATCAAGATTCTAAAGAAAAAAAAAGCAAATATTCGTAATACAGAATTACACTGGTTATTTACTATACTGAACTTAAGTGCAGATACAGTATTGAATCACAAAGTAAAAAATCGGTTCAGCAAACTTCCAGCCCAAATTAATCCCCAAGCGCGTACCAGGGCTGACCTCGAGCTGCCCCGCAAGCTCCTCCTCCTCCCGGTCACTGGCGCGGGGGACTCTTCCCGTGTCACATCCCTCCGTACGGGGCAGCAGCGCCTCCCGTAACCCGCCACACGTCGTGACCGACCCGCAAGGTCAGGTCAGGCCCGCCCTTTGCGCGGCCCGCCCTCAGCGCCCGTCTCCCGCTGCCTCGGCCCGCACAGCTGCTGCTGCCTCCACTGTCTGCATCATCTCCTCCTCCTCCTCCTCCTCCTCCCGCTCCGCTCAGATCCTCACCCCAGCCCGGCCCGGCCCGCGCCTCGCCGACGGGCCCAGCTCCTCGCGAGAACGGCCACCCCTCCGCGCCTGCGCGGGGTCCCGCCCGCCGCCGCCGAGAGGGGCGGGCTCGGGGACGGACTGGCCCTGCCTCTGCTGCCCGTCAGGCCGGGGCTCGGGGAGGCGACGGGCCGGGCCGACCCTGCCTCTGCTGCCCGCCCCGACGGGGCTCGGGGACGGGATGGGTCGGCCCTGCCTCTGCTGCCCGTCAGGCCGGGGCTCGGGGAGGCGACGGGCCGGGCCGACCCTGCCTCTGCTGCCCGCCCCGACGGGGCTCGGGGACGGGATGGGTCGGCCCTGCCTCTGCTGCCCGTCCCGACGGGGCTCGGGGACGGGATGGGTCGGCCCTGCCTCTGCTGCCCGCCCCGACGGGGCTCGGGGACGGGATGGGTCGGCCCTGCCTCTGCTGCCCGCCCCGACGGGGCTCGGGGACGGGACGGGTCGGCCCTGCCTCTGCTGCCCGCCCCGACGGGGCTCGGGGACGGGACGGCCCTGCCTCTGCTGCCCGCCTCGCCGGGGCTCGGGTTTCGGAGCGAGGCTGCTCCCTCGCTAAGCGCTCAGGTGCCAAGGCACCGCAGCCCGGGGAGGGCGCAGGGCAGCCCGCGGCCGCTGGGCCCGGCTGTGCCACCCTGAAGAGAACAAAGGCTGGTTCTAAACTTGGCAACGACAGCGAACCCTGCGAGCCCAGGCTCGCGTTATCCCCTGCAGCGGCATCCCCGGGAGCTGTGTGTGCGCTTACCTCATGCTGCAGCTTTGTGCAATTACTATTCCTTACAACTGCAAAGTATAGAAAAAACCCTACTGAATATACTGGCAGCACGCATCGATACTGTAAAGGTGTGTCCTCCCTAGTATTAAACTTAGATAAGCTGATTTTTAAACATTAACTAGTCAAGAAAAGTATCACAACTCTTAAAATTTCCTAAGAATATTGCCTTATTTCAAGGCAGAAGATGCACTCTATATATGTTAAATACCGCACATGACACACAGAAGATGGAGCTCATTGTGCATCAAAAAGCAAAGAAGACTGCCTAGGTCTCACCCTTTTTGAGCAACAGGTGGTAACACCTGCCTATGCAGCTACCACTGTTAACAGTGGGTACAAATCCCACAGGATTATTTCCATGTTCATCCCACAGCATGGACTCTCAAGAGACTGTCAAATGCAAAAAGCAGGTGGGGAGACAAGAAACATTCATTATAAATAATATAATAATTTAGAATTGATTCTTTTTAAAACCCAAATATTCTATTTCATTGTAACAATTAAAATTAAAGTAGAAAGGAATTTAATCTTCAAGTGGCATAGTCATTTAGGATGAAGAAAATTCAAATTCAAATCTGGAAGAGGGGTCTTTTCCACTCTGCATGTAAAGACAGAAATGAGTGATTCTCTCCCATTTCTTTTGAAAAACATCAGAAGGATTAATAGACAAATTCGAAAACACACTGAAGCAGTTCTAACCAGCACTATTTCAAACTATATAATTACCTGAATTTTAAAATTTCTTTTATACATTCAAGAATGTTTTTAAGATCATATTCACATACTGTCTTTCAAAATACGATCTTTTTTATTAACGAGGACATTGCCATTCAGTGTGAACATGAAATAAAAATACAAGTATAAAGCAATATCAAATATTCATACTTTCAGTCCTTTTTTTCCCCTTTTATAACCTTGATTACTTAGGAGGAAATTGCTTTCTACCCTTTCTGCATGCAGGAATTAATTGCACAGCATATGGAGAACCTCAAGATAGAAAAGAGACATCATGTCAGTAATTGAGTCTCTATTATATGCATCAAAAAACATTCTGATTGGCTCCATCGTTTCCCAATTTAGGCTTTGCTGCAGTCTCTAAGACTACATTCACAGTAACAGCTGTGTACACTATACAATCATTTCAAGTCTTCTCTTGGCTGCACTTACAGAATCACGGAATGGTTTGGGTTGGAAGGGACCTTAAAGTTTACATGACCTGTCAGGGGCAGGGACACCTTCTCCTACACCAGGCTGCTCAAAGCCCCTTTCCAACTTGGCCTGGAACAGCGGCATCCACAGCTCTGGGCAACCTGTTTCAGTGCCTCACCACCCTCACAGGGAAGAATTTCTTCCTAACATCCAATCTAAACCTGCCCTCTTTCAGTTTAAAGCCATTTCCCCTTGTCCTATCAATACATGCCCTTGTAAAAAGTCCCTCCCCAGCTCTCTTCTAGCCCCTCTAGGTGCTGGAAGGGTCACTGAGATGTCCCCAGAGCCTTCTCTTCTCCAGGCTGAACAACCACAAGTCTCTCAGCCTGTCTGCACTCACAGATCCTCCCATAAACCAACTGACACCTCAGCTTCTAAATATTTCAAGTGGCAGAAGGACTCTAAGGTAAAACAGATTTTCTCTCTGATGTTCTCAAACAGGGAATTGATTCTACTCCCTCCTCTCAAAGTACATAATGCTGTTGATGTCAATGTGCCATCTCCCTGATTTCCACCATTACACTCCACCAGAAGCAACAACTGCATTATCAGTCATTATACAGGTAACAGTTTTCACCCTCTAAGATAAACCAAGTAGCAAATACTTTTTACTCAATATAAAGCGTTACAAGGAACACCAAGGTCACAACCTCAACAAAGCACACAGTCTTACCCTTAGGAATACTGCACTGTGAACTCCACAAACGCAGAGCAAAAAGATACAACAGTAGCCCGCTGTCCAAAAAATGAGATATCCATTGTGAAAATTAAATAATGTTTAAAAACTTTTTGCGGAGTTATCACACCAATATGAGGGGAAAAGTTTTCACCAAGAATAGAGAGTAATTAAAAAAATTTGTGAGAAAATGAAGAGCAACTTTGCATCAGAGTATGACAAAGAAGTGGATACACAAAATACTTTCTGTATCTTACATCTTTAGGACAGATAATGTTTCTCACACTTTCAACAAGATTTGTTGAATGTATCAGGTTAGGAACAACTCACTGAAAGGCATCCCTTGTTTCCAGCCATGCTGTCCTTCCTCTCCACCATTCAGTGTTAAAAGCTGCTTAGTGCCAATACACCAAGCCCCCATTGTCTTTCCTCAAGCAATTGGAAATCTGACCTATATAGCATCTGACCTCAAAGAATGTCTGTTCCCAGACATTCACACTCACTTCCAAATAGACCAACTAGTTAATGAGTCATTTTCTACACTGTGTAAAATTAGTACCTTAAGAATATAATTTACAAATGGAACTAAATACCCCTCAAAAGATGAGAGGGGGAAAAAAAAAGTAAAAACACAGGACTGCTTTGTGTTTTGTTCTAGTAATTCAGCCAGAGTGTAACACAAAAGAAAACCCAAAGTAACACGAGTAATTCCTATGCTTGGAAGCCAGTGGTTAAGATGTAAAACAGCAGCAACTTCCTGTGAGGATGCTCAAAGAAATCTCCCAAGTTTTACCGCACAATTCATGCTTCCTAGGCATATGCTCACTGCATATACAGAACCCAAAAATTGCTGTATTGAGGAACTTAATTACCCATCTTAGTATTCCTAAGAGACTGTGTAGTGCATCATATTTATAATATGCTGACAACACCAGCTCTTTATCCCTGGAGCCTTCAGACAACTGTCCAGCTTATGTCCTGAAACATGCACTATTACAAGACAGTGCAATATAATTATATTACCCAACACAGAAGTTCTTCTCCAATACACAACAGAATCTATAGTTTAAGTTACATTCCTGGCCCCACTGATATCCTACATAGAATTTTAGCCTTGAAAAGCCCAGCCCCCAAAGCAACTCCCGTCTCCACCTTTTTTTAAATAAAAAAGATAAAGTATGAAATCTCAAGATACCATATAAGCCAGTTGTTTCAGAACTGAACCCAAAGAAAATTGTTACATGATGAGGTACATAAGCTATTACCATTTTAAGAAAGAAAAAAATCACAAAATAAGAAACTGTGTTCCTTTCCTTTATTATGAAGTACCAATACCTTGCATACAACATGCAATTTATTGCTTATTGACATTATTGCATATATCAACGGAAAAACAATCAGCCAATATCATTTTATGCAAGCTCCTAAACTGTTCAAACAAATATAGAAATGCCTTGCAGTATCACTGAAATGCAAACAAATTGTTCAGATTATTTCTTATAATAAAAAGTAAATTTAAACCCATAATACTTAATCACTTGCCTTACTACAACTGATTACTTTTATCACCAATCTGCAGAATTGTTATATTGCATTTTTAAGTTCTTGTGCTGTGATAAGGATTGCTACTACAATCAGGTTGCATTACTAGTTGAATTTAATAATGTGATCCTGACATTTTGTGACAGTGTTAGTATTTACTGCAAACCAGATTGTCAAGATTTACCAGAAATCAGTTTAACACAATCTACAGCTTTCATCCTTGCTCTGCACATAAGTTAGATAAATTTATCAAGTTTCTTCTTAGATAGAAGGTATAAACATTTTTTAATTACAGGCTCCATTACTTAACTTGTTACTCATTGTTCCCAACAGGTTTTGTAATTCGGTTTTATAACAGGTTAGCTGTGCTTACGGGTTAAATTATTCTACATATATAGGTATCTGTCAATATTAAAGAAAACATTGTTTGGCATATGCATGCTAGAAACAAATTCAGGATATTTGGATGTGTGCAAATTATATAGCCGAGATCATGATTAGCCCTTTTCCTCCCTTCCCTCTATCATTTGATGGATTTCTCTCATGAAACTGGAATAGGATTACAATAAACAAAAACAATATATCCCACATTGCATTCAAAATGTTATGTTCTGTATTCCAGCTTAGTAATAATATTTAAATGTTGCTTTCAAACCTAGCAAATTTTTTAAAATACCAAAAATTAAAAACTCAGAAGACAATTTACATGCAACATATTCCACTTGGGTGCAGATTCTCATATACTTAAATATTTATAGGCTCATAAAAGCATGTCCTGTCCACCAGACAAGTACAATGTTTGACATTCCACACATAGATTAAAAGTAAAGATACAATACAGAATATTTTATTTGCTTTTATATTTTCAATTTCAGTAATTAGGAAGTTATAAATAGCACAATGAATCGTTATATGGTTGATACCAAGCCATGCTGAACATTTCATAATTCACTCTCTTAAAGACATTTCTTTTACATTACAACTAGGTTAAAAATCGATATACTTAGTTATAAACAGATGCCCTCCTCTCAGTGCAGGACATCACACAATGAAACTGCTCTCAGAAGAAATTTTGCCAAAATAGTTCTTATACCAAATGATACAATTTGTTCTTCATAGCTACCTTCCATTCTTTACTGAGCTATAAAGTGCTTGATTATTATAAATAGAGCAAGACTGTCAAAGGAGGTAGCTAGTAGGAATTTTTAATGGGTAAAAACCCTTACCAAGTGTTACTACCTAAAAGAATGATTTGATGCTTAATCCTGGATCTCTAAACAACCCAAGCAGCACATCTTTCATCTTCTCTGCCATAAAAAGAACTTTCAAATTGCTTTCAGAAAATCCTGACCTTCACCTGTAACAGACCTTATCCAGATTTAGCTGAATGTTAGAATATTACCATTATTTCCATTTGACTCCTGTCAGAATTACAGCAATGAAGAACTGTACTTCTTCCAGCTGTGTTCCATAGACAGAGAAATCTGACCAAGAACAAACCCTCTCTCTCGTGAAGTTCCTTGTGGCCAGATAATGTTGTTGTACAGTAGGCTATTAAATATGAAACAGTGCTGTGGTACTTTTCAAAGTCTTCTACACTTGTAGTTTTTGATCTGAAAATTCTAGTCCCTATCTGCTTTATTGATTGCTTTCCCCAGCAGCCAACACTGCACCAGACCCTAAGCTGGAGTAAGCATCAAGCAGCCCTTTATTTTTCTCTGAATGGCTCAGCAGAAGCATCATAAAATAATTTTACAAACTTCTCTATTAAGTAGTCTTTTACAGAAAGCTTGTATGTACATATGCTTAAACACACAAAAGGCCATGAGAAGTCCTCTTCACACAGTAATCAACAGATATCCCATTTTACACAGATTGAAAATTATAGAGAATAAAAGTTTCATTTTCCACTCCAAACAAAGATACAGAAACACCTAAACTTTTCTGCTACGTATCAGTCTGCTGTTGTCCCAACCACAGCAGTAGGAAGACATCTGGATCTCTATGGTGTGTTCTCAGTCTCCTCCATCTCTCCCCTTTAAATCTGCCTGAACACGCTCACTTGTTTAAGCTTTTACTCTTAGGTTAACATTAGTTCTGCGGTATGAGTAATCTTTTCCCAAAATATTTTAAGTAAAGATGGAAGTAATTCTCTTCAGACACCCTAAATAATTTTTATAAACTCCAGTACAAAATTTGGAATTGTTAAGAATTTATTTATGAAGTCAGCTCCCCTCATTTTCCTGTGCATAGGATATATTTCATTATACAACAGATTCTATTTTGTAAGCAATTCAGTTATTAAATTATTGAGCTCACTCAAGATACTTTGTATTTATAGAGGTAGAGTAGGCTTCAGAGATGTAATTCTTACCACTGAAGAATTTGCACAGATTACCCATTATGCATCATCTCTGTAGTGTGAGGCTCTCCACTGAAACACTCACTGAGAAAATGAGTACTTGAAGTATATTTCCCCTCTGCAAGTACTGATTCTATAAATCAGCTACAAAAGCAGAACCTGGCCTACCATTCCCCTGTAGTAGTTCTGAAAGTGGTATTTACTCATTCTTTGATGAAAAAGTAAAGCTATAAAAAAGGGAAACTTTCATTCCTACATACAGCCTTACCAGTACAAATTGTCTCTCCCATGATCAGAGCTAATTTTATGTCATCTCATATTGAAGAAAGGAAAAGGGGAAAAAAAAGATAGCTGAGCATTTTTACAAGATTAACTCCTTTCATTTAATATTCCCACAGCAAAGACACTTGGTGACATGTCAAGAGTCTGCTTTCATAATGCATCTGTTAAAAATGTAAGTTTTAAGCCACTAATAAGATATTACATTCAAAAGCAATTGTTACAATGCTACTTATCATGCATTTACTTTTCTGTATAAAAAAGACACAAGCTTGCAATGCTGAATTTCATCAATACTTCACCACATTTTTTAAATTAATAAAGTGCAATTAAAAAATGGGTGCCACAGCTATCTAATTTGCTGTATTATAAGCTTTTAATAGTAGATAAAAAGTGCCCTATACTACTGTATTTAGTACATCACAATTTTGCAGCCTGTTTACTGAAGTCCTTGCCAAAATCACAGGTCTTAATAGCTTTTTTCATAAGGAAAAAGTCTTCTAATGCATAGTAGATGCATCAGGACATATCTGTAATATTTTTTAAAAATAGAAAATTTAAACCTAATATATTGCAAAATAGAGTTTTAATTACACTAATATTGTACAGCAATCCAAAATACTAGCTGTTTTAAAAGAATTTTTCCATTGCCCTTCAATTCTGGATTGTTGCCTGAAGTGTATTACGCAGAGTTTTAGATTGTTATTTTCTTTTAAATAAAGTTCTAACATTAATTTTCTTTTAGCTTGACATATCCCCCCCCCCGCCCCTGCGTCCCCCCCATGAGATACAAGTCTAGCTAGAAGTGGAAGCAATAGACCATTTTAATGACTGGTCTCCACAAAGTATTTAAAATACTGAAATAGTAAAGATTAATGCTAAGAAATCATGAATTTCAGAATGTATTCATGAGTTATGACCTTAGAAGTTGCTCCAAATCATCTTAACACTTTTGTTTCATTCTACTTCCCAAATAACAAAAGCAGACTTCTGCTTTCAAACATATTCTCCAAAATGTTTTGAATTTACTCAATTTACTTTAGAAAGGAACAAGCCAATATAAAACAATTCTCTGATCTAGTGATTTTAAAAGCACAAGAAAAAAGTACTTCATATACACCTTTAAATCATAAAGGTGGTAGAAACAGACCCTTTTTGTGAAGACTTGATTTTGCATTAGATTGACTGAAATCACACTTTAAAAGATACCAGGTTCTGCAAATTGGCATAAAAGGGAGTTGGTTTCTTTCTGCAAAGCAGCTCATAGGATCAACTCTCAAACAGTATGGATTTACCAGTACCCAAACGAGGTACTGTGCTCACTCCAATCATACAGCTCAACAGATTAATTGCCAGCTCTCTCAAGGCATAAACAGATCTTTTGTCTGCAGGCCTGTGAGGTATTAATAACCACAGAATCCAAAAAACAGAAGTACTAACAACCTTTGCTACCTCCCCTAACAAGGCAGGATTGGGAAACGGTTTAAAAAAAAAAAGCCTGCCCAGCTAAACAGTGGAACTCTGCTTTTAAAAATGCATATTACACAAGTCCAAACAATACTCCCTGACACCATTTTAACTGAGGACCTAAAGTCATTGCAGCTGCCTTGGTCATAAGGCATCTCAGCCTATGCCATCCTCCTGGCATTTTATGGACATCTGATTCCTGGGAGACGGGAATGTGGAGTCCCTCAGCACAGGGCACTCACATCTCTGACTGCAGAGGGGAGAGCTCACAGCCCCCAGCTTTGTCAGATGGAATGGGACTAATCATCCCACACAGGGTAAATGTTTTAGCTTTTCCTGTTGAAATAAATTACTTAAACTGACTGCCACGATAACTGGGACCTGCACTAAAGTCTCAGTGGAAATGGACACTTTTAGCACATGCTCCCAGAAGGTATAACAAATAGAAAGTAATGCAAAACAAACCAAAAACCAAACAAACCAACCAAAAAGCTGCAGAAGTTAATCAGTCCCAATTCCAATATAGTTAAAAGTAAGCAAAACAAAATCAATTTACACACAAATATAGCTCTCAAAACCATTTTAAAATAAAACAAAACTCAGAGTTTCCTCAAATTGAATTATAAATTAGGCTTAAGACTATTTCTACATGGTAAGATTCCTCTCTGATGACCTCCAAACCTCCAGTTTTGTAGAAGGAGGAACCAAGTACCCATTGAAAAATGTGTGGATAAAAACAAAAAAATTGTCTACAGAGGTGAACTATTCCTTCTATGAATTACTATACAACTTTAGAGAAGTTTGGCACAGTAATTTCAATAATGTTTTTAGTCAGCACTTCAGATTTTTGATTTGATTAACACACAAAACGTCACAAAAAACTTTTAAGAATTCATATCAATTAGGTAATTTCTGTGACAAAAGAAAAAAAGTACTACTGAAAGTTACACTTCATGTATACAAAAGAATTTTATCACTTTGCAATTAAACTTTGAATCCAAATAGCCAATGGTTAAAAATACTCTGAGGAGAGTGGGAGCATTTTTCAAAGGTAGCAGCAGCAAAGTAAAAAGCACTCCAGTAAGAATTATGCTGTTTCCACACATCACTTATCATATTAATTTACCAAAAAAAATTCCATGGGCAATTTAGAAGATGTACTATTGCATGTAATCTAGCACAATGAAAATGAATCCTTCCCATCAAAATCTGAATTTTAACGATTTTTAAGATATTACATAGTCTTATAATACAGCATTTTAGACAAAATTATTTCATAAATTTCCCAAAATTGTTTGCATTCATATAAGGCAGAACAAAAAGCAGTAAAAGACTTCACAGAATCAAAGCCAGATTTTTAGCTTATCTGGCAAAAATTAAAAAGTTGTCAAGAATGAAATCTTGATTGTTATTCCTGGAAGAAAACATAGAAACGTGACTGGAAAATTGCACCATATCAAGAGTTTGGGGAATCTTTCATTTTCTAAAAAAAGAGATACGTCAGTATTCACTGGATTTATAAAACACATTAATCTGAGAAACCTGAGTGAAACACTTTGAATGCACTGGTGGACGACAAGCAAATAACCAGTCTACTCTTTCTAATTTCTGTAGCTTACAATTGCCTAGAACAGACACATGGAACTCATCTGTGTGAGCTTCTGCTTTTATTTCTCGCTGGACAGGCTCCATAATGCGTGGCCCTGGGTGTGCAGGCAGTGTGGCTTGGGAAAGTAAGGTCAGTACAGAGGTAATACTTTGTTTCCTTAATAGGAGCATTCCATGGCAGAAATGTGCATTGTTTCAGTGAAACCAAATTATTTTCATAGCAGAAATTTCACTTTCTTTCACTTTTCTAGGCAGATTTTCCATTTCTGTGAGTTTTGGCTTCCTCCTGTCCAATAAGACAAATGACTTTGTAGCATCCTTTTGCAATTTTGACCATCCACATCACATTCATAACATCCAAAACAACACTTGAGATAATCCAGGCGCTCTGGGCTGCAAATCCTAATCTCTGGAAAGCTTCTGTTCCAAATGAAGAAATTACATGGCTGTAATATATAGGCATGACAGCAATCCTCACCACGAAGAACACAACTGTCATCAGCACACCATTGATGATGTTGGCCTTTGAAGATTTGGGATATCCCAGTATTTCAAAAAACCACCTGCAAAAGAAGTGTTCACAGACACCAGGCAGACTTGAAGCCATCTCATTAAAAATTATTTTACTTCATGTTTATTTTTAATTAATAATTTATTAATTGCTTCTACTCATCATTTCTAAATTACTGCACTGTGTCTTGGCTCAGTTGCCAATTCTTCTGCTTGGGTGCACTTTTTCCCTGCCACTTAAGTAGTGTATGATATCCAGTAGACTGCAGAAGAACACATAGAAAATCATGATATGAGCTGTAAACCAGATGACAGCCAGTGTGCATTTCAGTGACTATTGTGTAACACACAATAATAAAATTATCTTTTAAAATCATGACGATTAAATTTATTACTTACTGTTACAGTTTGTACTAATGGGCAACTGAAGTCCTCTTTGTTTCCCTGAAACCAACTCTAGAATTGTATTTGGATATGGCAATCTAGATAAGAGCTCTAATTTATCATAACTGGGATTTTCTGATTGCTGCTTCAAAAACAGACATTGTAAATGGCTCTCAATCATGTCTCAGGTTGGAAGGTTATGCAATGAAAAAGATAAATCTAAAAACTGTCTCTCATTCTATTACTGGGTTCTAAGTGGTCTTTGAACAAGAATTCTTGCATATTAATTTCTTAGTAGACAGGCATGACTCATCTATTGCCTGGCACACAAAACCTGAGGGTTGAAAAAGGAACAAACTCCTAATTCTTTGCCATTCACACTTAAACCAGAATAAACACAAATAAAATTTATGCAGTGATGGCAGGCAGGACCAGATAAAAAGAATTTAAATCACTCTATTCATAATGGGGAAGGGAATTCAATAATCAGTTTATTTCCAATCAAATACAAGGCTAAAAGTATTAACAAGAAAACAGTTCTAAAACTGGTTTTAAAAGTAATTTTTAATTTAATTACCTAGAGATTACAAGCTAGGTAATTACAGATATTCTAAAAAGATTTGCCAGACATGCAGGTCTAACAGATATACTCCAGAAACTCATTAAGCATGCAACTAGGACAATTAAACTCCAGGCCCCCGAGGTGACAGCCCAGCCCGGGAGCAGGATGCCTCACCACAGAAACACTTACTGGGATCATGAAAAGAAAGACCCGGTATGTTTCATCACACTAACACTCAAACCTGTACTTTCAATGATATATACAATGCAAAATTGAATAGTAATTAAAAAAATAATTTTCTAATATACTACAATGTGCCAATATAGGTAACTGGACATCTGCTTAGCAACTTACCTCTCCCAGCAAATTAAAACAAATAGTCTGTAAATCACAGTTACCATTACCCACCACGGTTCAGAACTAATTGCAAAAATGCTGATACTAACATTAAAAGATCTAAATGCTTGGCATAGAGACAACCTCCAATTAGAGTTCCCTAACAACACAGACAGGAAGGACACAGAGTTCAGAGATTAGAATATCTTTTTATATTTTAATAATGGCTCTTTCAGTAATACTAGGAATTCAAACAAGAAACATAATGTAAGTCATTATCATTATCCATTACTTACTGTCTTAAGGGTCTGATTCTCTTCAGATTTAACAGGGGGAAAAAAATCATGCACTAAAATGACATTCCTCAGTGCAAGGGACTTTATTATCTCCTGCTGTAATTTCTGCTATTCTGAGAAAGCAGTAAATGTCAGTATTCAAAGACCCAGGATCTCACCATAAGTATTTTAAAAGTATAACATAAGTTATTTTTAGTAGCAAGACATACCATGATACTTTCTAACACCACAGTTAGGAAAGGTAAGCATCAGTGTAGGTATCCACTTAAACCCAGGATGAAATCCTGTCTTGGTAGAAGTCTGCTAGGGAAAAGCCATTCACTAAGACATGAATATCAATATAAAACCTAGAATATAATAGCACGTTTTTTCTGTAGTAATTTTAAAGAAGTTTATTTACTCTTCAGTTTCTCTGCACACACAGAGCACAGACTATAATCTCCTACTCAACGGCACTGGGTTAAATGAAAGCAGCCTCTGGAGAGCTCCATTATCCCACCCACTACTTCCTTAAGTTTGAATTTGCCAAACTAACGTTCAAAAGAGATCTCAGAACAATCTTCTTTATTCTTAGACCTCTGAGGAATGCTATGGTGTCATAAAATATTTCAGAGTTTTACAGTCACAATGTAGTAGTGGGTAACAGCTTATCTGCAAGATTACAGTTTCTATTTGCCTTACAATCCTTTCCCTACCAAATATTGGACAAGAAAACAGATGCCACACATGTAGAATCAATAAAGTAGATACAGACCCCAAAAAGCATGGGTGAAGAATAGATATCTGATACACTGAAAGATCTGAGCCTACACTGCAAAATAAATGGAGGAAGAGGAGAAGACTGCAGCACAGTCCTATTCCAAAGCCCTTCACCTGAGGCGATGTCTTTCTGGGGCAAATCCCTGTCACCAGCTGGGTCCTGGTGGCTATGGAGTAAGGAGAAAGGCCACCCTTCCCAGAGCACTGTGAAACTCCACTGACAGCTTTCTCCTTCCCTGCAGTATGTGGCGTTATCATACTCTTTTTCTGATACAGCAGCAAATGCAATAGAAACACTCAAACCAGAAGCCATGGCAGGATTTGACTCTCACTGAGCTCTGCAAGAGACCCTCCTGCTCCTTTCTTCTCTAATCACAAGTGTGAAGATTAACCATTCCAGATAAATTTAGATGCTTTACTATTTTTCTAACTGAAGTGCTCAAAATAACTTGCAGAACTACTTTTGAAAGCATATAAAGAATATAGATTTATCCTATTGATCCACAAGGGTGCAATATTGCAAAATAAACTTCAAATTATATAAGGCAATGTAATTCCATTCTAGGATACTGATGACAATATTGTCTTTCTTCTTTTCCTGGTCCATAATACAAAGAAAAATCCATATGGCTTTATTATAAAAATAAATGAATACACAAAAAGTAATAAGCAATATTTTGTTTGTGAACTTTTTTTGTTTGGTATTTTCATAAAAATTTGATTTTTCATATGAAGGCTGGTTTAATCTGAAAAGGAACTCTGGGGTGAATACATTAGTTATAGTGTTGCAGCTAAAGCAGCAAAACATTTTCACAGCAAAAAATACTTCCATATAGTAATCCTTAGTTCAATATATATTAATTCTCTTTCAGGAGACAAAAAAAACCCAACCCAAACTTCGTAAGTGACAGAAATAATAATGCAGATTAGATTTTAAAAGAACTATGGAAAAATTCCCTAGCAGCTTACCGCTGATTGACAAAAGGAGTGGAGAACTCTGCAAGCAGACGGAAGTTTCCAAAATAAGCCAGCAGACCTTTGCTCTGGTTAGCAAAACAAAACAGACATACAAAAATCAACAAAGTAGATGTAATTTGTATATTGTCATTAAAGTCTTCGAGTAGACACAGAATCATACAACATCTCAACTTTTTTATTCAAACTGATAGCAAGTTTGCCAGCTATGGCCACATTCCTTGCAATTTTAAAATGAATTTTATCACAAAAGCCACAATTGTCCTTTGGGTATCTCCAATCAGTAGCATCTCACTTCAAATAAGTTTTTAAAAGACTTACAATTAAGTGGCCATGGAAAAATTGCACAAGTAGTCATAGGTTGTAATTACCATGATACTGTTACTGCCTAGAAGAATTACAAATATTTTTGATTTCTCAATGTTTAAACAAGCCCAAATAGGAACACTGTATGCTAAAGAAAAATCTCCCTGTACTGTTTTAGGAACATAATTTGCCAAAGCAAAGACAAATTCTCAGCTCCGATTTGACAGCAGATAGAACATGTAAAGCCCTTTTCTCCAAGGGCAGAGCTATAACCACCATAAGAGTAACTGCTTGAAAAGTTCACACTAACACCACACTTTATGTTTGCTCTAGCAACAACTAATGAATTTTCTGCAACAGGGATTAGCCTTTCATTTCTCTGATAATTAGCTGTAACTCACTTTCATCCATAAAAATATTAGTAGATGTAATTATCTTCAACCCAAAACAAAGTATTTACTTTTCAGTGTACTTCAACCCCTTTAAACCATTACATGGGAAATCTGACAACAATCTGGCATCTGGACACTTTTAATATTTTAAACCTGGGATTCATACAGTACACAGGGAAAGAAATGGGATAAATGAAGTAAATTGTATTTTATATAATTACTGAATGAGCTTTTCAGAAGAAATTTGGAAGCATTATTCTATTCTGGGCATTAATGAGGTTTCTACCAAGTTATGTGGACATCTTTGAGAAATTCCAGAAGCAGCGAAGGGTATCTCAGTCTTTATCCTATAGCACTATCCTTCTCTTCCCCTTTTCCCTTCATTGTATGTGCACCTTAGATATTTATAGATATACACAGTTAATGGTCTGTTATTTCCCCACCAAAGTAACCTCAAACAAGAAGTCTCAGAGGATCATTTTGTCATAACTGATTAAAAAAAATAATAAAAATGGAAAAGAAAGAAACCCCTACACCAGAAAAAACACATGCAGCTGGCTAGTACATTCACCACAGTTAGGAATCACTGACCTGTGGCCTTGCAAACACAATCACAGAATCATTAAGGTGGAAAAGACCTTTAAGATCGAGTCCAATTGTTAACCTTGCACTGCCACGTTCACCACTAAACCATATCCCCAAGTGCCACATCCACACTCCTTCTGAACACTTTCACCGAGGGTAATTCCATCACTTCCCTGGGCAGCCTACTCTGATGCCTGGCCACCTTTCAGTGTAGGAATTCTTCCTAGTACCCAGTCTAACCCCGCTTGGCACAAAAGTTGAGGTTATTTCCTCTTGTCCTGTCACTTGTTACCTGGGAGACAGAAACAGAACATAACATCTTGAAACCATTTCCTTCTAATTTTCTAACTAAATATTCAAGCTAGTGCTTTTATTTGAAACCCTTTTCTATAACCCTATGAAAAGCCCCTCTGGCAATGTTTCTTTATAGCAAAAACTGAGAGGAGTTTTAACCTAAGCCATTACACACTTTTGTTGAAGGAATGTAACATTGAAAAGGCATGTGCTTACCACAAATAACTGATAAAAACATTTAGAAAGAAAGACAACTGAAACTAAAAATATGCTTTTCATTAACCAGTGAACACTTTTTTCAACATTAAGCAAATGAGATACATAAAAGCATTGTCTTCAATCTCTTCTGCTTATGTTACTAGAAAATATAGCACTTACCAGTACAAAATAGTAAGCATACAGAGCTGCCAAGTGATGTATTACAAAAAATTTGTCACCAATTGCCTTCCAGTAGTAAATAATAAGCAACAGATCTACAAGAGAACAGAAATAACTATAAACAACATTTTATTATACAACCATTTACCTTAGAATAGTTTCTCTAAGTTTTAGAGGTATGCCAAGATGTGGCACTAGTAGAAATTCTCTTAATTAATTATCTCTGAAGAGAACATCTTTATCCTAAAGATTTTACTACAGTCAAAGCAACAGTATTTTCACAGCAATTGCTGTAAATTATGACTTTACTCATCAATGAAAGTACAAAAGCAATAACTTTAGCTGAAATATTTTGGAAGATAAAGTGGATCTTGAATCTCATAGTGACTTCACAGTTATGATGCAAAAAAATCTGACCAAGTGGGGAAGAAAAAAAGGCAGAGAGGGGTACAGGGGACATAGCAAATATAAAAATAAATGCAATAAATGCAAGGATCTATTATGGGGAACTTCTGAATCACTAACAGGGAACCATTTACCAAAAATACTTTACAATAGGCATTTGGAATGAGAGGAATATTACCTTTATTAATCTCTATTTTCCAATTACTGCAAAAATGACATAGTGGACCTGAGTTAATAAGAAAAGCTTAAACAGCAAAGTTCTTCCTTCTCTCATGATGGCCTGAGATTTCAGATTTTCTTTTCTGTACTGGAAAGAGTACTTTGAATTGGAATATTAGTGATCAAGGTTTCAAATTCAAGACTTTACCCCTGTGCCTTTTTTATGTCCAGTGTGTGCCTTGATCTTTATTATATTAGCTATCCTCAGGCAGAGCTCTATATCATCTGATATAGCTGTTCCACTTTCTATTAATAATTAAACATCAACTATATAAGGAAGTGAGAGAGAATGAGTGGCCAGGTTGAGATCTCTGTTCAAAGGCATTTATTAATGCATAATTAAATCTAATGCATAAGTATGCAAAAATAGATACTGATTCATTTAAACATGGGAGCAGACCTTATGGAAAAAACAAAGACTTAAACCAACCCACAGTTTAACCGAGTGTGCTGATCACCAGATTATCAGTTCCACTGGGGTGAGTAATCTAATCTGAGAGATAAACAAGTCCATGGCCCAGTCTCCGACCACAGACTTCATCCTAACATGAGAAGTTTCCCCTGAAAATAGTACAAGTCGCAACAAGTTTTTGCTTTGATAAATCAGTATTATCCCCACATAACATAAAAGAAAGCTCCAAAGCATTTCGTAGCAAAATTTCCATACCAATTCTAGTAGACAGCAAAATGAAGAACATAAAACTTCCCTGTTTTATACATGACTAAATTTTGGCTTAAAATGATACTAAAAGATGGGCAGGCAAGATCCTATGGCATCATTTGCCTCAGCTTGCATTAAGTGTTACTAAAATTGTTCTGTCAGCATTCTGAGGTCACAGGAAGAAACATGAAAAAAAGCCTCCAACTTGTAAAAGCTGTAAAGGGAGTGGAGGGCACTGCTCTAACACCTTCTCAGTTGGCCAAAGGACAAAACTGAGCTGGAGTTGGTGGTAGTATATCAAACCATCACAAAGCCACACAGTGGCATCTCCTCACTGCCTGCCTGGGCAGATATTGCATCTTTCACATCCGCTAACAAGATCCTGTGATTTCACCACAACCCACAACTCCATTAGCAATTATGTAGCCACAGCATAAATTGTATTGTATGCACATATCTCATCTTCAGCATAGTGGCTCAGCATAAATATATAGGTATAGTGACTCAATATAAATAGACAGGTTGTATGTTATATACATGTTGCATCATTACCAGAAATGAGGTAGCCTGTGGTAATAGCAATATTCAGCTTCACAATCGAAGGGTCACCCCTGTAAACATATCAAAAATACATAGTTACAGTCCTTATAATAAAGTAATTTGCAAAGGACAAACACAATGTCCATCAGGTCACTGTATGGTTGGCTCATCAGTAAGATATTATGCAATCTGGATAAGAAAGGTTCTAGTCAAGAAAATTGATTCCTTTTTCACCCAGATGAATGACATTCACTAACTACCCTAATCAGGATCAATCCCTGCCCCAAGAGCCTTGCTAGAGGTTAGAACTGAAATAGAGCAAGCACTCTGAGCTGGCTTCTCTGGAAACGGAGGATAAAAGAAAACAGCCCGAGCAATGCCTCTTAGCCCTTTAACTGACACTCTATCTCCATTTTTATCTTCTGCCAGGGTTAAAACTTTGTTAAGGATGACAAAAATATCTTGCTCAGCTGGTGCTTTTCACATTCAGAATCTGATGGATGCTTACAGGGATAAATGGAGTAGACATGAAAGGAATTATTTGCCAGTTCTTTGGAGCCATGGAACCTTCAAGGAAAAATGCTTTCCAGAGGAGTTTCACACCTTTTGGGTGCCAAACATTCAGCAAGTAAAGCTCTTAGTAGCATATACACAACTTCAGTTCCTCTAGAATATTCAAAAACCCCAAACTTATGATTACAGATCAAGAAAGGGAAGCATCCACATTACAGAAAGCACCGTTTGTCCTTTCCCCCCACTGTCCTCTGTGCATTCCTATTTTGAGGAGTTTCCTAAGCTAATCTCTTTTCCTTGGCATAAAAGATCCTAACTTTTAAAAGTAAGTTGTGCAATTAATCTAGCTATGTTTTATTTAAGTAAAAGTGATAGATCAACAGATTGATAAAATGTGGACTGCTCAAGACAAGCTGTGAAAGCAACCATTGTTGTAAACCTTCTGAGAAAAAAGGAACCTAACAGTGCTTACAGCCACCTCTAATACAAAGTCTACCTCAACCAGAACACAGTAAAATGCTATTATACTTAGCTGTTATTTCCTAATCCTGTTAAAATGGAGCAGTGAAAGGAATTTCCTGTATTATTACAATCTGTTCACTAAATGTTAACGCTTTCTTAGTGTCTACAATTAATTGCTTCCCTCATTGAAAGGTTAGCTTACAGGAACATAGGACTCATAAATCCAGAATTCTGCTGTTAGGGGAAGAAAAAACATTACCAGGAGAGTCTGGAGCTCACTCCAAGTCCATGGCCATAGAGGCTCGCTTAACTACAACTTGAGATAGGACAATTTTTCCATGGCTTCAAAACCTGATTTCATGAGCTTTGTAGGTTGTGGGTTGAGTGCTTCTTTAGGTTTAGACAAAGAGCACAGACAGATGCGTTCTCACAACTTTAGCAGATACTCTTACAGTTACAGCCCTCCTGTTAGAGCTTCCAGCTGCAGCAGCAGCATCATAACCCAACTTCTACATGGTCGCAACACACTTTAGCACATAACCATCAAGATTGAGCCTGCACTCAGGAGCCTTCCTAATTCTTCTCCAGAGAAGAGGCAAAGGACTGAGTATATGAAATTGGTTCCTTGATACTGGTAAACATGAATTAACTGGATGAGACAGGGAATGGTTCACTTTCCTTCTTTTTTCTCCCAGAGAATGGTTACTTTGCAACAAACTTCTCTAGACTTTCTAAACCAACACTTCAGCAATATATATGGCTGCACTGTCCATCTATCACATCCCTTCAAGTAGAGTTTTTGTTAGAATTTCAAATTAATCTCAATTAATGGAAAACAGAATTTAGTCTGAAATCTTCTAGATTTCCTCATTTATCTCCTTGAATGGAAAGTGCAATGGAGTTAATGAGCCCTAATGTTTGCAGCCTAGTTTTGATGCAAGCAAGAGCCAGGAATGACAAACAGGGAGTAACTTGAATAAGCTATTGGGAAAAGCTATCTCTTAGGTGATTGCTAAGGAGGCATGTGTGGCAAATGAATTATACATGAATACACACAGGCAGATAGAACAAACAAAAGCACACATGACTTTTTCAAACTTCTTTGCAGATGTAGAGTCATATAAAACACTAATCAAACATCAGACTTGAACTGTAATGACTGTAAAGTGAACAGCTACAGGAAAGAGCCTGCTTTTCTATGAAGCTGTAATTTAATTCACTTATTTCACTTGTTTACATCTTCTCCCTCTCCTTATCTGATCTCTACCACCTCCACATTTTCTACTGTGTGATTCACACCACCTCAAAAACAATTCTACAGCATCTGTTGGCTAGTCTGTAGTACATATAGAAAAAAAGGAAACATGTTATGAGAAGGTCCAGACCATCAAAAAACATATATATACACAATACTGATACTTCCCTGCAAATCTCCAATGCTCCAGTCTTTGTTACGCATCTGTTTTCAGTCATACCACATTCTTTGTCCATTGAGCCCAAACCTTAGCAGGAGTTCTGATCCCTTTCAAGATATATGGGTATCATTATCATCATGTATTTAAGCTTTGCATGAACCCAAAACTTAGGCTGAAATATGTAGAGGCTCAGAACTGGTGATTTTTCATTATAGATAATAGATTTTTCATTATAGATATCTTTAAATCACATGGAAAAGAATTATTCAGTACTGTCATACAATCAATGACTACACAAAGATGGTAGAAATAACTAATGGAAAAATTGTCTGAATAAAAACCTTCCCAGTAGTAAAAACTGGGGGTTTTTTTCGAGTTACCTGGGCTAGAACTGTGCAACCAAGCTGTGTGAAGGACTCATGAAGGACTAATGGACATTTACTCACAAACTACTGAAACTAGATTCACAAATATTTCTTATATTGTTAATAATAGATTCCTACAGAAAGGCTCATGCATATTTCATGTCTGTAAATGACCAAGTCCCACATCACAATCTCAGATTGAGCAGCCTTGCAACAGTCCCTCTGGCATTTCCCATATAATTTGGTTTTTTGCTCTTCAGTCAAGACTATGTGGATTCCACTACAAATCAATGTAAAAATCATAAGCAACTTACAACTTAATGTAGAGCTAAGCCATAAAACAGACTGGGGGAAAAAACCAAACCACAGTTAAAGCTCTACATGGTTACCTAAGACATTAATTGATTTGTACCAGGAACTCAGATGACGTAAGGGGGACTGCACAGACTAATGCTGGGCATCTCATTCTTAAGAGATGTAGAAGTCAACCTTAGATGAAATCGTGCAGCTGCAAATTTGAACAAAATCACCCTACACTTCTGGCTTCCCTGGAAGAAGAAAGTGTAACTTAAAGCTGTGTTTCTCACAGGCTGCATACAAGTACTTGTAAAGCTATGGCCAATACTATGTGTGGCCTTCCTTTGCATTTAATCACTTGCATGCACATGAATTCAAATCATTGCAATGTTTTAAATACAGCAATACTTCACATATTTTAAAATTTACGATAATCACTGAAGATACTAATTTACACATCTCAAGTGTGTTCTATGTGGTTTTGACTGACAAACTCCTGAAACCACTAAGATAATTTTGACCAAGAAATAATTTACAGTAATTCTGCCATAAAATGAAGCTGAATCTTTGATTTAAAGCACAAAGATTAGCCATACTTCCACTAGATTTTAATGTTTTCCTTACTCTACCAAGTGCAAATAAAACCACAGATAGCAATTTGTAAACATGGCCAAATTAAAAAAAATATTTGGAAGCAATAGTAAAGTACAGAAAAAGTCCACAAAGGCAGATGGATTTTCTCTAAGATTTAATGTTTTCACATCATCTACTATGCTAAGGCTTTATAAGCAACACTAAGCTTTCACGATACAAAAATATCTGATTTTGTATAATGCAATAAAATTTTTTTCAAACTTATTAAGAACAAAAATGGTTTGATTTCTATTTAATTTTATTTATCCTTGGAATTACTCCAGGAAAATCTAATAAATGGGAAGATCCAGTTTATCATCCCCAAGAGGCTTTTATTTCTGCCACTCATTACTTCTTTTGTTCCGCTTATAACAACAGCTACTCAGACAAACCAGGATAAAAGCTTCTATCGGATAAAGCTTGTAACACTCACCAAGAGAGCCATAATAACATGCTGCTTTTCAACATGGTTAACAGATCTCATAAGATAGTCAGACTGTATTTGGTCTCCTTAAAGATACCGGAATGCAACCAAAGAAAACAGTCAGCAATTTAATCATATATCACTACATACAGAAGAGGCCAGTGTTGCCTAAAGATGTGTTATGCACATCCATGGCAGGTCCATGGCAGAATGCTTCAAGAACACAATCCTGTGTAGTCCATGCTACACTGTCATTAACTTACAATAACGTAAGACCACAACAAGCATCAGATTTAAGTGAGTTTAAACTGACTCCTGGAGTGGTCATTTGACAAGGTTAAATGCAACAGTCCATGACAGAAACATGAAATGAAACAAAGTAATTAGTTATTCCTCAGGAAACAAATAGTCTCCTTCTAATATAGGCAAAGAGTTCCAGAGGATGATGAGTAAAGTGACAAATCTATAATTAACACAAATCAAATGAAGTCATATTGTTCCTCCTCCCTCAAAAAGTGTGAAACAAAACCATATAACTAAAAATCAAGAAAATATAAGCTTCCTATTGAATATTTTGGTAACTAGATAAAATATTAGATATCTGTTTACTAAATACTCTTATTGCTTGTGAAGTATCTACCCCTGAAACTTTCATAGTTATTGTTAAAATGAAGACTGATAGGGAGGCAGAAATATCAACATCTACATTTATCAATTTAGACATATATATTTTGGACATATAATGGGCCACCCCAACTTTCACACAGATATACACTCTCCAGTTCTGCAAAAGCTTTCCAATTTCACCTTAAAATAATTACAGTAAATAGCATCATTTCAGTCATACTGACTTAGATACAGTTTGCTCTTTAGTAACTCATTATGCTATTCCAAATCAATTGCTTGTATTTAATATATTCCACTTCAGAGACACACTGCACTAAGACATTAATATTGACAAAATAATTAACAAATTGTCAAATCCTATGGACATAAAAATGGACGCATCACAACTACATATTTAATGGGAAATGAAACTATTATTTCAGCAATTAATACACTGCAGGATTTTTTTCTTCTCAATTATTTTATTGTGTAAATACAACATATATGTAACATGCCTTACCAGAGATGGTCAGCATTAACAGCATCATCATACAACAAAATATATAGGCAAAATCCTCCCACCACCAAGGCGTGGAATGTGGACACTGTCCTGAAAAAGAGATCACAGTCACAAGAGGTACTGCCACTCACAACTTGCTATACTGTGCTTAAGGTAGGATGTCTTCAAAGACATTCTGGACTGTATCCAAATACTTCTCTGGAAGACAATAATCTGCCCTTTACACTATATCCAACCACTTAGTAGCAACAGGTGTGAATAAAAAGTCAAAGAGAAGGAATCTATGAGGTTGGAGAGGAACTGGTGATACTAGATAGAAAGCAGAGTCTTATAAGTAAGAGAGATCTTAATTTTCCTGCAATTATTCCATAAATTAATGAATCCTTAAAGACAGTATGACATCTATTTCTCTAACAAATGCCTCATGCATTGCCCCATTTGCTGGAAAATCTGTATGCATTTCAGATTCTTACTGGCCCATGAATCCTGCAGCAGTAAAGTCTGCCAAGTTCAGGTTTGGAAAGTGGCATTAAATGAAAAATCCTAAGTTTCAGATAGAACTTCTGGTGCATTTCAAGTAGATTCTGGTTTTCAAAGACAAAACTTGTGTAACAAAAGGTTGTAGCTGAGTACTCAAGGTATATTAGCTATAGGTTCATATGAACTAGCAGCTCACAGCTTTATTTTACACTTCTCTTGTTTGATGTAAGTCACAGTAATCAGAGTTACCTTGTCCCTGCTTCAGAACTCAACACTTTTTTTCCCAAAGACAGCAGTCTGCAGCATACAGGCTGCGTGCACACTGAAGATAAACTCTGCATGTTAACAAGCACTTAAAGAGAAACCTATTTAGAGGCCCCAGCAGGGTTTCTGCCAGCACACAGGCCAGGACCACTCTTGGCCTTTTGAGTCCACATGTATTCTTGGTAGGTAGAACAATGCAATGGGCATAGGTCCAAACTGCCTAACCTTCCTCCTCCAGCCAGGGGTTTAACACTACAATAAACTGCATCTAACACTGTGTGGCCGTTGTCTGCTTTCCCACTTTTCAAGTGTGACTACTACAGAAAAATTATGTGACAAAATAGCTGTACTGAATTACAGATATTGTTTGAAAGATGAGAACTAAGTTCAGTGCTGGGTGATTGGAAACACATTCACATGATATTCACACCAATAACAATATGCACACAAATGTACAGATGCTGTGAGTTGTTAGTCTTGACATTGTGCATATTGAATACATGTATTTGGAGGTCATTAATATTTTAAATGTCCTTAAGGCACTCTCAGGAGTGCCTTACCATTCAAGATTTGAAGAAAATACCTCACTTTCTGTGGAAGACTTTGCAAAGAAAGAGTAGGTTATAATCCCTACTCTGTTCCCAGAAGCTATTATCTATTGGCAATAGAAGATTCTGTAATCTTTCATAAAAAAAGACTCTATTTGCAATTTGTTCAAAGAGTGTCATTGTGCTATTTTCAGTACCTTTTTGATAGTGTTCCAGAAAGTGCATGGAGGTTCACAGGCTGTGCTCCCCACTCTTTTTTTAACAAAGAAAGAAAATTTAATTATCAGAATTTTAATTACAATTAATATTTTAATTAAAAGGTCTACTTTCACAACACAGAATTAGTGAAGATAGGAACTTTGCTTCCTTTTTTAAAACAAAGCATGGCTTGCAATATTAGTGTTTGAGAAACATCTGGAATTTTTGAACTTGAGGAGTGGATAATGCTCAAGAAGAAATATTTGTCCTAGAATATACTCATCATTTTACAGTTGCAACTTGTCTCTGGAGTGGTGTTTATCCAAACCTAAGTCTTTAGAATACAAGCTAGACACAAGCAGAGCACTTGAAAGGAGAGAAATAAAAGAAAAAAAAAGAAGCAGATTTCCTCCTTAATTCTAGATTTTGAAGTTTCTCTGTAGAAGATGGAACAGAAGAAGGGAAATAGTACAACATTCCACATTAAATCAAACTATTGAGCTCCATACACTTCCTTGAAACTACTGTCAAAGCTTGCATCTTTTAACTCCTCATTAAACTGCAAAGGAACAAGTTGCACCGCTAAGTTGCATACTTGTTTCTTCATTAATGAATATATATATTTTTTCACAACCACTTAATAGCAGTACAAACATGTATTATAGCAGAGGTGACAGGAATATATGCACAACAACTGAAAGAGTTGCACTACACCTGTGGCAAAATACAGTTTTTAAACTCTTTTTGAGTATCTGCATAGTTAAGATGCCAGAACCAATTACTTTACTGGTTCTTAATTCTTGGAAGGTCAGAGAGCTGCAGCTCACATGCTTGATTACAAAGCACTCCAAACTGGAACAATGTATTTTAAATGCTACAGCTCATTTCAGGCACATGCACTCTTCCAGATTCAGCTGAGCTGATAAAAATGCATAACCATCCTCTCTGCCAGTTTCCTTCAGGATTGCCAACAGAATCGTTTGTGTGTGCACTCCCTACACCAGTTCAATATAGGTCAAAATAACAACTACCTACTTTTAAATCATTTAAGTTAACCCAACTCATTTTATTGGGAGACAGTAACTTTATCTGCAGAGCTGTCTGAAGAATAAATATATACCGATCTACATTCTCTGAGGTCTCATTCCTTGAGATGTCTCTTCATTTTGGTGAAACACTGGAGTGATGAGGCAGTTTGAAAAAACACTGTGCCTTGGTTAGCAGAGCTGAAGTAACACAAGCACAGTTCGTCTTTCTTTCAGCTCATGCCCTCCTCAGGGCATGATGTTATCATCAATAAGTTGTTGATGAACCATGCTTTGTGCTTCATGCCTTCTAACTCTAGAAGCAGGTGAAGCCCTGGATCACAACCCATCTTTGTGCAGTATCTACATCCTGCTATTAACCCTAAGAAAAATAATGCAGAAAGAAGTAAAAAAGGGCATAGCCTGGGATGCTGTATCAACTTGAGCAGTTGAACACTACTCCAAAGTATCCCAGAGATTAAGAAGCAGCTTATTTCCAGCACATTTGTTATGTATGAAACAATTCATATGTTATTATGCAAAGCACTACCAAGCATGGGGTAAGTTCTTATAAAGCCTCTTAGGCAATTCAAGGGCCGCTTCATGTGGCTTAGAGACAGAAGTTCAGCTCCAAATGCCAATAGGTTAGTTTCCCTATCTGCCTCCACTGCCAGTTGTAACAGTGATAAACCTAAGCTGCACTGATATTGTTATCCTACAAAGTTGTTCAGGCAATAGGTAATTATTCAAAGATTGATTGAAATTAGGATGGTTCCTTTAAGAGCAATGCAAAAGGACATTTGTCACATGGCAGGGCTGGACTATTTGCGTTGCTAGTGCTGCCTACAACAATAGAAACAATTTTAGAAGTATCCATCTGATACTACCTCTAAACATCACTGACAAGGAACAGTGATGCAACTAACACATTTTTGACTGCAGTAACAGCCATACAGCATATACTTTTGAACTTCAAACTTGACAGAATTCCAAGAAAATATTTTAAAGTTGTAATAGGCTACTCAAACAAAGTTGTACTGTACTAATTCATTTCAATTGGAGAACCTTGTGTATTATAAATCCTGTTCAGAGTAGTATATTGCAAATAACACATCACTGGTCACCTCATTTGCAGATACTACCCTATACTTCCTTTATGGCTTAAAAGAGAGGAAAGTGTCCAGGAAGATTCACAGGGTTGAACAGGTTTCTAACAGCGTTCTGTCTGAGGCAGCAAGTGTACTGCAGGTGGATCTACCTCAGTGATGGAATGCAGAAACACAAAGGGAGTGAGGAAGGTTTTTAGACTGAGTTTCCACAATTCCTTCCTGAGTGTGTAGCCTGTGTCTGCCACAGCTTCTTCTTGCAGTCTCCTTCCCCGCCAACACACAGACATACCTGTCAAACCCGACTCTTCTCAATACTATGCCAAAGCTTCATTAAATTCCTTGGAAAAACACAGCTTATATAAAAGAGTTTGTAGTGTAGTAGCACCAAAGAAGAGAAAGCAAACTGCTCTGCATCCAAAAGCACAACCACGGATATGTTAGCATTTAAATCGTGCAATAAATTGCAATGCTTTTGATTTTCATATACGTTTGTAAGGGAATTTTGTATCTCCTCTTTACCAGAAGTGTCATAGAGCATCACTTCAGCATATTACCTCTCACTAGTCACTGTTTTCTTTTTTTACTGACTTGCACTTGGGCATCACTAACAAAGTGTTTAACATACAAGTGTTTGTAATGTTGTGTGTTCATGAAAGGGCCTCCACATTTCACATGCACAATTTGTTGCATGCCTGAAGCCAGCCCTCTGATCTTTACAGATTTTTAACTAACAATATGTAATAATTAACTAATAAGGTTTTCTGCACACAGGTGGTTCAGGTGTTGATTTCAGGTAGGTCACTAGCCATAGTTATTTTGAACACTCTACCTTGAATTCCATTCAATCTTCCGTTTTTGGCTGAGATTGTTAAAACCAGGTGTTATTCGTGTTGACACCCATGAACTTAAAACATGGAACAGGAGCTGAAATACAGTGAAACTGGCAACAGCAATGCCAATAGTCAGGTTGCTGAAGGAAGCCATTGTTCTTCAGCCTGTGAAGAGAAGCAGAAGGTAATTTCAGTCCATTCTCCATTTAACTATTTTAAGCAGAAACAGAAAGTGCTTTTGACAGCTAAGGTATCAACAGAAATATTACTCACTGGAAGTTTCAACCTGTTCAAAGTTTCTACTTAAGCCTTAATAGTATAAAATTAAGCTCAAACTTTATACCTAAAAGTTGCATTTGGTTTCAGTTTTAACATTTGCATACCACATACATTTTTTGTGACCTAAAGTTGCATGTATTTTATCTACACAGAAAGGGGAGGGGGGGGCCAATGATGAGTGCAACTATCAGCTCTAAAGCCTCCACTCCTGTCCCAAGAAGCTCTGATGTTAAAACTCATCTCATTCTTACCAGATTGACTGCTGCCAACAGGATCTTACAACAATGAAATCCAATAAGCACAGCAGAGAGGTTTTCGGGTCAGCCTCAGGAAGCAATGGCCTCACTGCAGCTTTCTGGCTGTGTTCTTTACAGAGACAATAGTTCTTAATTTGCAGTGTTGACAGTCAAGGGCTTGTCCATATTTGAGATTTCTTCTTCTTCACTAAAGTCTAAACTTTGCACAATTTCACAGCATACTAAAAAGCTTCCTACCATCAGTGCTAACGGATTTTTCAGTTGCTTGATGTTTAGCTGTTTCATGAGGTCTAAACAAATAGCTAAACAATTCCAGACATAATTGTCAGTTTCTAAATGCTTCAGTCATTTCCCCTGAGTCATCAGTATTTGCAAGACAGAATGACATTTTCCCAGAAGCCACAAACTTCTGACATACATCTCCAATTTGATAGTGAAGTGTTTTATACTTAAAAACTGGCAGAGGTTAACAACTCATAAAAGGCAAAGAGAAAAGGGGGGGGAAATAGCCTAATGGCTTAATTTAAAATATTTAAATAATTATTTTAGTATCTATTCAAATAACTGCTGTCGCTTTAGTTTTACTTACAAAAATATCTAAAACTAAAATGAAGACTTATAGGATAGCATAATTTAATGTTATTACAGCAACCTAATGGTCAGCAAAAACTGATACAGTTACATAATACATTTATATCCACCTTTATTTCACATGCATTACAGAATGAGTGAACATGCCTTAGATTTCTGAAATTGTATCTGCATTGCAGGTGGTAAGAAGCTTGAACTTCAGTGGGGGAAAAAAACAGTAAGAAAAGTCCACCAATTAAAATAACTTTTTTAAAATTTAGGGACAAGATTCTCACTTTGTGGTGTAAATGGTGACCATATTGAAACACACAGATCAAGAAAAAATACTTTTGTCTTAAAAGACTTAGAAGCAGAAGGTTTGATTACCCCAAACTTTTTACCCTCCATCTCTTTTCTAGTTATTTTCCCCAGAATTGAAGAGTAAACAACTTCCTCTGACTGGTACCACAGAGCGACAGCTACATAAACAAAAGCAGAACAAATAAGAGCAGATTGGTGAGTTAAACTGCATCATTATCATATGGATTTCATGTGTTTACTTCAGACCAGCTTTAATCCTGTCCTAGGGACTCCACAGTTTGCAGAACATACTTGATGTGCTCCTAGGGCCTATTTTCCTACTCAGCTGAACCCAAAAGGAATCCAGGCTGCATGCTCTGGGACACCTACACAACACAAATCATAGGGCAGCAAGTGGAGGTGATCAGGAGATTCAGTTGCTAAGTGCATTTTTAATCCAAACTAAAATTCTAATATACACATATTGCAGTGCATTGCATCAAACTAGTCAATTGCAGTTGTTTTCTGATGACCTGTTCTAGTTCAGCAGCATACTAGTCCCCCATACTTTTTAACAATTCTCTATTAAAACTTCCAATTTCAATTACTATCCTGAATACTCATTATTCTCAATTCTCCAAATACTTCTCCATCTGCCTCTACTGACCAGAAGATACAAACATAAATCAAACTTTATACAGTTTTTACACACTTGAAAGGACCTGAGCCAATGGGCATTATGCTCGATTTTCCAAATGTTCACCATTTGAAGGAATAAAACAATCAATTTAGTAACTTCCAGTTTAAACCCACTGAGAAGCACAGTATGTTACACATTCAGTGTATGGCCAAAACTTTGTTATTACACCACGTCATTTGTAGTAACCAAGTCTTCTCTTGGACAATGTAAGGGAACAAAAACGAAATCAGTTGGTTTAATTCCTGAAGTGAAGGAAGCCAAAACCCAGGTTAAGGACAATTCTCTTTTGAAACATAACAAAATCACTGAACATCAATCACACCTACCTCATCTTTTTGACTAAAATATAGCAATTCTCATGAAGCTACAAATTTTATTCATCTGTCATGACTACACCAGCACCTCTGAGTTCCAAAGACATTGACATAAACTTGGACAAGAGAAAGCCATATTTTGTTTTGCTTCCTTAGTACCAGAAGATAAATAATGTTTCAGTGTTTGACAGGTGTTCACTTTAGTATATATCATGGAATTAACCAAAAAGCCTTCCAGCCATCCCGTGCAAGAAATGCATTAGAAGACTAATCTTTCTCCTAAAAAGCTTGCACAGGGTCCTTATTTTAAGAAAGGGAACTTTCACTGAAAGTGCCTGATATGACTTTTAGAAGTTTTAGCAGCAAATGCAAAACAATGATGCCCACAACAGAGAAATGTATGTGGGTTTAGAGAAGACAAGCGAGGTAGAGAAGAAACTATAGTCACTTAGTCTCTGTGGCTGGTCTCAGAGATACTCAAGTTTTGCAAGCCTGATTTCATATATATTTATCAGATGCTGTTTAAGTAAATGAGCTTCCAAGTCAGTAATAATATCATATTTTACTTCAGCTAATTAATAGTGTTGTATTTTAATTCAAGGACCATGTGTAAACACAGTGTTTCACATGAAATGGAAAGAAACAGTTCAGCAATAAACATTTTTTCAAATCTCTTAGTTGTTTTCAACCATATCCATTTTAACATGAAAATTACTGTCATTTAGCAGATTTTCTTTTAATTTAGAAGAAAAACCATTCATGTTGTGGAACCAAAGCTTATGACTTAAAAGAAACATAACAAGGTTCTGATTACATACAACTATTTTGCCCTGAGGACAGTGACCAAAATTTGTAAGCCAAAGGCAGCTTCAACCACACTGAGTTTTTTTCCCCTAAGAATCTTCTTATAGCTGTCCAGCAAAGTCTGATCAAGATACAGAACTCTGTGGATTACACATGAGCAGACACTTTATCACCCAAACTGCATAGTCATTGATTACCATTCAGTCAGCTGATACGGGTTTTGAGCTAGTGGAAGGCTGGGTGGGGAAGGAGGTTTAGTTTAACTGCTTTGTAATTCAGGGGGGAAAGTACTATATCCATGTTGGTTCTTCACCATTAGTTTTTTAGCAGTAGTATTTTCCTGGCTTAGCCAAAATTACTATCTTAACAATTCAGTTTAACAGTAATTACATACACATGGTCAGAGCTTCACTCTTGCAGCTTTACAATGCAGTCTTTAGGTAAATAAATATCACCAAACACTTGAAAGTAACAGTTTCCAGCAAGGTGTTGCTTACATATGTCAAGTATGATTTCAAATTACTCTATTGAACCAGTAACTTTGAAAAAGTTAGTAACACAGCTTTTCCATCATACTCAGTAAGAGAAAAAAAATGTTGTTTTTCACCTGCTATTAACATACAATAGTTTTCCAGCAATTCTGTTTCTACTTGAAATTTAGAAGAAAAAGCAACATGAAGACCCAACATTCACTGACCCCCAATATGAAAACCTTAGGGACTTCTGATAGAAACAAGTCAGCATTGTGCCATCAAATGCATTTAGCAGTTATGTTCCCTTCATCTTACTATTTCCACATCAATTTTTCACATCATAAAAGTAAGAAATGCAACAGTATAGCCACAAGACATGGTAAGGAGGTGCAAAGCAACGTTTAAGGCCCTCAGCCCTTACTTTCTCTGAGACTGGATTTCAAGATGATTTGGATCAATTTCAAAAACAAGATTACACCCTAGAGCTGCTAGTGATACCAGGACATCCCATTCAGTCCTATGCTCTCGTGATCTGCTTAAAACTGAAAGCCAAATCCCATAGCTGTAAAACTTATCACACCAATCTGCAAGGAGCAACGCTGGACTACTTGACTGTTTGCACATTTTATAAGCCCAGTAAAAGAACATCTGCAGTGCTGGAGCTTTGCTGTGCTGTGGTTCTGAAGGGTAGTTTCCATTCCTCCACTTAGATTAGATGTACTGTGTTTGATATCTTACTTAGCTCAATAAGCAGCATTAAGGAGAAAAACGACAAAATTCAAACTACTCATAGCTTAAGCTATTCCCTTTTCTATTTAAGGCTATTCACACACACCACATCCCCCCACACCGCTCACTCTTTCTGCTCTCAGAACACCAAAGCAACCGGGAGATCAGGCACGCTTCTTCTAAACGGTGAGGTGTCCGCTACGATACCGTTTACGGAATTTCCTCAAACCCTGCGCGCAGCCTGGAGCCGCGAAGCTGCAGAGAGGGACCCCCACGCTCCGGCTCGGTGGGGCCGCCCCAGGCTGAGCCCCGGCGCCCGGGCACTGCCCCGGTGCCGGGCATTACCGTGCCGGGCATTATTACCGTGTGTGCCGGGCATTACCTCGCCGTCGCCGTGCCCCGTTGGCAGCGGCAGCCCCGGGCGGGCAGCGCTCCACACCCGCCGCTCTCGCTCCGCCCGCGGACAGCCGCGGACTCCGCCAGCCGCAGCCGCTGCCGGGCGGCGGGAGAGGCGCCGCAGCCGCGCTGCTCTGCGCTGTCAGCGCTCCCAGCGCCGCCAGTGCGGCTTGCGGCCCTCGGCCCCCGGGGGTGGCCCAGCGCGCACGGAGGGAGGGAAGGGGCCCCTCCACTCAGCCCCGCGGGGCGGGGGAAAGGGACGGGACCGCACCGCCCCCGCACCGCCAGCCCCGGCCGTGCAGCGTCACCCGCCCACCCTACCTGAGAGCGGGGGCTACGGGGGCTGCGGCGCCGCCGCCGCCGCCTCCTCCATCGGGGACGGGACAGCCCTTCGCGGGCGTAGGATGCTCCGGCTGGGGTCGGATTACGGCAGCCGGAGCCTTAAAGGGGCCGAGTCGCAGCCACCTGCCGCCGGGCCCGTCACGCCCCCCGCGGGCTGGGCCAAGGGCCGCGCAGAGAGGGGCTCGATAACCCGCGGACACAGCCCTGGTCCGTCCTGCCCTCGGCAGCGCCGCCCGGCGTCGATAGCCCCCCACGGCGCTGCGGGCCCCGCTGCCACCGCCGCCTCTGCGGCTGCCGCGGGACGCTCACCGGCCCCCAAACTCCGCTAAACGGGCATGGCTGAGAACGGCGTGTGCGTTGGGGGAGCACAAACATCAGTTAAGCGGAGCATCTCACATTCCAGCAACATTTTAGTCACTACGCCTTTCACTTGCATGGCCCCGTTGTTTGAAATATATCACGGGAAAAATGCTGATGTGACCGTTCGTGCCCCAGGAATCTGTTTACACACAGGGTCACAGGGAACACAACCATCATACACAGAACAGGTATTGCCAATACTTGCCCTTTGCTAAATTAAATGCTGTGATTTGTGACAAATTATTTTTTATTTTACAATTTTGAGCTGTTGTATTGAAAAATCAAACAGAAGTAGAATTGTATTGACAAATAGGACAGATAGACTTAGTCTTTTACCAAATAGAAAATGTGATGGCCATGCCTCTGTTCCTCCTGGCATCCTTCTGCTATCAACCACATCCTAAACCATCTCACTTTTACATTTCTCTTAAGGATTGCTGGTCTTTTAGATCAATAATTTAAAAATTCTCCTCTCTCAAACAAAGTCATGTTGAAGGCATTCATACATACTCTATAGATTAACCTGCACCTGAAAACTCACCTACCCTTGTACACTGGTGGCTCATGCAAGACATCTCGCACAGCAGGAATGCTATGGCTTAACCCTGAACAGAAACTGATGTTGGCTTGCCTTAATACGCTGATCTGTGAAACGCAGGTGCTGATTAACAAGGCATTGAGCCATTCCTGCTGCAGAAGAGGGAACCTGTAGGAGGTGGGCAGGGCGCACTGCAGGCATCCATAACTGTTTCCAGCCAGCTTGGCTTAGTCCATTGCTGAACATGAATCAACCACCAGGTAAGTGTGTGTGTAAATATCAGAACTACTGAAGTTTGACTTCCTGTGGACTTGTGTCTTATGACTGACCAGCTTTTAAACTGATTTTTGTTAAAAAATTCCACAAGATGTCCTCAGACAAGTGAAGGAGATCCCGTTCCTGCTTCCAGTCTTCTTCCATTCCAGAAACAAAATGATAAAGACAGCAATATCAGAGCAACACAATTTCTTAGTGAAATTAAGATTAAAACATTATCTTTGATGTCATTTAATTTTATTTCTCATGCAAATGAAGATTTCAACCTATTTTTCTACTATGTCTGCAGTTTTTAGTGAATCAGAACAGCCCCTAAGAAACCCAAGAACTCCATGGTGGGATCATAAACCAATTTCAAGATAACATAAACTATAAAAATTCCAAGAGAATATTTTCTTCAATGATTCACCTTCCAAAGAACAGCCCTCACTTTTTGCTTAATACAATATCGCTGACTTTGAAGTGTCTTTATATATACTCCTTTCACTTTTAAGTTGTAACACCACCCATACTCCATACGGACAAGCAGTGGACCTCTGGGGTGGGAGAGGATCTGCAGCAGCAATAAGGGCATGAATGGTTGTCCTCAGGCCTGCAGGCACTGGCAAGGACTGTTTCCATGCATGGTTAAGAACCAAAGACCAAAGGCTCTGAACAACAAGCTCTGGTAGATTTAGCTGCTATGTTTTAAGATATCATTTCTCTCAACTGCCTGAGGTCATGATCATTGTAGGAGAGCACAGCAATAAAAGTAGGTCGCTTCTTAACGTGCCAGCCTATGACCTGGAGTGCCCATTGTAAGAGCATGGTAATACCTAGCAGTAGGGTAAAACAGACAGATGAGAGTGATAATGTCTTGAACTGAAAGGTAACTCTGCCACAGCCCACCTGTTAGAGCTCTAAGCCTCAAAACAACCCATCCCCATTATGCACTTACAGCTTAGGAAGCATCTAGGAGAAGACAAACCAGACTCTCCTCAAACCTCCGTAATCAGGCCTGTGTAGCACACAGCATATCATGCAATTCCTTTGGCCCAGTGCTGCGTGGGTGAAACTAGTTTGACCTGCCTCACTGCTCTCTCCTTGGCCTGCAATCAGCACATTGTTGAGCACGCAGCAGATCATGACCAGAGGCAATGGCCTCTTTCAACAGCCCAACTACATGTGCTGGGTTGAGAGCTGCCAACGCTAAAGCTGAAAATGGTGGTGCACTGAGGATGCCAGACTGGCAGCTGCTCTCCACATGAGCGTACAGCAGGGTGTCTTGCAGACTTTTGATAAAGAAAATTTGCAGATAAAAGAGAACTGGCTATGGGGGCATGAAGGCAGTGCAGTAGAAAGAAGGCCTGTAGACATGGTGAGATATGGCTACCATAAGTCCAAGTTGCCTTAGGTTGGTTGTCTGCCCTCTTTTCCAACCAGTGTTCTCCAGGAAGATTTTGAGAACTGGGCTGTATATGTGGGATTCTTGATACCCAATAATCTCATCACATTATTGCATACATGCAGCAGTTTCACCTTGGATGCCCTGTGTCCAGCAATCTCAGAGCAAACGCACTAGGCCCATATTGCATATGTAATGTATTTCCAACAAAACCAAGAGTACTCTACCACTCCTATAAAGTGTTGCATGAACATACCACACAATTACTTTGAGCAATTTCAGCAAGTCCTAAAAGTGTAAGGCTTACTGTACTTGCATGATGCAACTTGTGCACATTTTTCTGCATTAGAAATAGAGTAGCCAAATGGTGGGATACACAGTCACTAGAGCAGTACCACAGCCAACTGGCTGCTATACAGTGACCACAGTTTGGCTTTCACAACTAATACACCTTCACCTCCCTCCCTTGTGATGTGCAGCCACCACTTGCTAGCTGCTGCAAACCAAAGTCACCACTGCCAAATGGCAACTGCCAAGAACTTTCTGAGTAATAGCTGCAACTTCTGAAGACAAGTATGAACACTGGGCTTGTTAATGCGAGTTGAAGAACAGATATTTAGCAACGCAGGGCAAAAAATAACATTATATTCCATATCAACAGAGGGCACATATGCTGAAAGACCATAGGAAAGGTAGGAAAGACATGGAAATACCACAGTAGCATTTGCAGGTAGCAGCATAATTCTGTTGGCTTCAGCTGAATAATTGTATTTACATTATGTAAGAGAAAAGTTGGGCTCTGCTTTTTATCTATGCTTTCATTACAATTATACTTCTTGGTTCTATTGATGATTTTCAGCTTCATGTCAATTAGACACAGTAATTCCATAAACAAGGAAAAAATTTGGATAAAATGGGTGGGGTTTCCTATGACAGGGTGGTAAAGAGAAGGCAGCCCAACATAAGTAAGTCAAAGCCCAACATAAGTAAGTCAAAGTCTGCAGTAATCCATCCTCAGCCAAGTTCCATTCCCTTCTCCTTCTGGAATTACTTTCAGAGTGGCACTTCAGGTATGGTAAAAATTTGCTGTCAGATGACTGCTAGCGCTAAAATCTGCAAGAGGGATGTGACCATGAATAGAAAAATACACAGGAACCTTTCCAAAGTATGCCGGTAATTTAAGAGCCATGTTTTCCCATGGCTGAGCTCCTTCTGCCAAGAATGAAGCCTTTATCGTGGTTGCTGTACTGAAAAGTGAGAGACATGTAAGAAAGGAAATTACTTTTAGAGCATTTGAAAATTATTTCAATTGTGTTTTTAAACTCACACAGGACATAACTAACGTTTCTGTCTGAATTTACACACTGTAGTAAGAATAGAGTCTTAATGAATGTTTAAAGCATGAGCAGTTTATGAAAGAAATTATATAATATGGTGTTGTACAAGCAGTAGATTGAATTCAGTGACCTAAAAAACACATTTATTTCTGTCTTAGGAAGTTCCTAGGTCTACCTGTCAGCAGTAGGAGATATTCCCAGAAAATCAATTATACATGTAAGCAAGAATACAATGGAGATAAAAGAACATATGAAAGAGAAAGCACAATTCTTTCACATTTTGAATCAAGAATAACTCCACTGAAGCCAACAAGTTACACTGATGCGAGTGAGAAAAGAACCAGTTCCCTTGTCTGAAAATTACTCAGGCCACCCATGGAGTTCAATCACAGGAACTGCAGGCAGCTAATATTGCAGCGTTTAATTCAGAAAGCACAAGACTGAAAAGAGGAGACTGAAAAGAAAGAATATGAATTTGGTTGTAATCAAAAAGGGCTGAAAAAATAGCAAGAAAATGATGAATGGAAAAGGAAAAAAATACTCAATTTCTTAAAAATCCTAACTCTCAAAAAAAATTCATAGAGAAAAAACCCCAAATCTGTATGCTTTATTGGGTTTTTTTAAAACACCCCACAGGTCCCTAGTTAACAGTTGCTGAGCTGTATGCTTCCCTGGAGCAAAAGTGTTATCTTCATTTTCCAAACAGCAGACATTTTTTGTGAGTTGATGCATACTGTGTTACACCTACTTAGGTTGAGTGCTACAGAATGTGTGTGTTACCTTTCCAGCACAGGTCACTGTAATATAGCCTATCATGTTTTTAGGTAGTAATGTACCTTCACTTTCCCCTGCTTAGTTTACTTCCTCTAAGCACACCCTTGGTCAGTGCGTTTAGCTGTGTCACCTCCCCACTGGAGACAGCATTTCTGCCAGTAGTACTCACTGTCTGTAAGAGAACAATGGCTTGTTTCTGGAAAGCTGTCTATTCACGAACCTCTTCCTGTCCCTTCTTCAGTTTTCTTCCAGTTCTTCTGTCTTCTCCATTTATCTCTCTGATCACACGCTGTCTCTTCCATCTATATACACCTCACCTACAGCATTACCGTCTTTATTGATGTTATTGTCCTGTTTATAACCATCCAGAGTTAAAGAAGAATTGTAAAACAGCACATTGAGAGTTTACTGTGCAGTGTTACAAACCACTACACTGATGCACCATGTCAGCATTATGACAAAACATCAAACCACATTAAGACAGATGTGCTGAGTATGATCCACAGAACACACAGGAATGTCATCTCTAATTTTTTTTCTTTTCCAGGTCATTCTGTCTCTTCTATTTCCCATCTTCCACTTTATAGTTATTTTCTTATCACCTTCTCATTTTCTGTCAATCTATTTTCTTCCTCCCCTGGCTTCCTTCATTGTCCATGTCACATTCCTCCATGCATTTACTTTCCTTTGATGTTTCTGCACAAAGGAGCATAAAGGAGGCAGTACTGTAGCTTTGTTAAATGTGTCCTTCCTCTCCCTGGATGCATCTTTGGGATCTGCAAACTGAGGGTCTAGAAAGCATTTAGCTCCCAAAGGCTTAAACCAGAGAGCTCTGACAGTAACACAATTTCTTGGTTCCCTAACCTCCAACATGGAGCACACCAGAAATAGCAGGAGGAAGCTTGAAATAATACCAGATTCTTTTCTACACATGCACATATTACCTTTTGCTTTGTGAGTCAAGGCTCTTAGCAACAACAGCACTGTAGAATCGGGTAGTGACTAAAATTTGATGATGTCAGAACAGCAGAAAATGGAAGATGTACTTTGTAATGGCGTACAATTGAAAAGCATGAAATTGGTGCCAAGCAGTGCAAAAATCAAACAAATTATTTCCCAACAATTCAACATGCAAAGGGTCAGAAAGCAATCCATTTTTTAATGTTCTGCCTGATAATTAAAATCAGCATAATTCAAGTAGAGAACAAAACAGTGTATGTTGATACTTGTTATTTTATATGATAGCATCAGGTTTTCAGGTAAAAAGACAGAGTGCATGCTCGGGATAGTATCACTCATCTGTATGCTAAAGATAGTTGCTAAGCCTTGCTTAGCTCAGTTCAAACTTTGGCACATGCCATAGCAGCTGCACAGCATTTAACTATGCCTCCTTCAGCACACATCACAGCATGGAAAGAATGGTTTATAAGGATATTTTAATGGCAAATATACTAGTCTGAAAAGGTTAAGTACCTTCTCCAGACAATATAATTTCCTCAGAGTGTTTTGTCAACTTTTAAGATTTTGGTGACATTTTTTTCTATAATTTTTAGTGATTTTTTGATCCTCTGTTGATCCATGAAAACCTTGAGGAAGGAAGAAGGAAAATTACTTGGCCGCACAAGGAAACATCAAAACCTGGTGCACACTCACTTTATGTCTAAATGTTGTTGAAAGCCATCAAAAAAAACCCGAATAAGAAAACAAGAAATTGTTTTCCATATAGTTCTCAAATACAGTACTCAATGATACTTGTAATAATTATCTATTTTTCAGAAAACACTATGATTTTAAAACTGATACATCTTCAATATTTAAGCTTTTTAATTTCGTATTTTGGGAGAGATATCAAAGTGGTATAATACATTGTTTCAAAAGTAAATACACTTTGTGTCATAATGTTGTCAATTCAGGAGCCCCAAAATGTGTTATTTATTTTCCTTTTATGGCTGACAATGAATTCCAGCAAAGACCTTGCTTTTAGAAGTGCTACTTGTTAATATTGTAATTATTTTCAAATTTTGTATTAGCATTATTATAGATTCTTACCTAGAATTTAATTCTTAGTTTCCATTGATATCAGGAGTGATTTGTCCCCCTCTCTAAAGCCTTGATCTGCATGTTAATTCATACAGACATATTTCTGTCTCTCTGTGCAATTCTAGCCATAGGCAGGACATTATGGTCTATACTGTCAATTTTCAGACCTAAGATTTAAGACAGCAGTCCTGGTAAGAAACATGCAAAAAGAGAAGAAACTGTATTAAATACATCGATGCTAAAATGCAGAAATAAAGCTTGCCTTTCAAATCAAGTGGGGAACTTTATTTAGGTTTCTACTGCCAATAATACTATTCAATGCCATACATTTTTGCTGATGAGTAACACTCCCCCTGGTTGACTTACTCAACTATCTGCAAATACTAGAAAAATATTGAATATAAACCCCAAGAATAGCTAAAAATAAGAAAAATACAAAAGTAATCCTAAATGTATACATGATAGATATGATGAAAAAATGCTAAGGTGGAAGAATTTCATCATAAAAATGTATCATGCAAACATTATAAGTGGGTTTGAAAAGTCACCTTATGAATTGCACCAAATACATTATCTAACTGAATAAACTGCAGAAAAATTGCATTGTGATATACACTAATTAGACAATTTTGGTTGTGTTTGGGTTTTTCAGTGCTGCCCACTTACTTTTACTTTGTTGTAAACATACACATTTTTCTGTAACAACCCTACTGGTACTGCTTGGAGAGTCAACATTTCAGCACCTGTTCATTTAATTTGCTGAATAAGGGACTTTACACATCTGGAGGGTCTCTAGTGATGTCCCCTTTTTCTGTGTGGAAATTATGCTTCAGTGAAAACAGGAATCTCACCACTGAAAGTAGAAACTTTACAATTCAAGGTATCCTGGGCAGCAGTACCTGCACGTATGCAGTCCAAGATGTTCTAGTCCAATGCCATGTTCTGCAGCGCACAGTCAGCTGTGTTCTGGACACACTGTACTCCACACATATGCACTATGTGTTAAACTCGACTTCTCTGACTCACTGGATGTGCCAGACATTTCATGAAGCAAGTCCATGGTGTTCAGAATTCAACAAATTTGATGCTTACATATACAGACCAAATGGGCACCAAACAAATTCTTCTATGTCACGTTATCCAAGGAAAAAATACCAGAAGCCAGGTGCAGGAGAAAGTAATGCTCTAAACCTTCTATAATTATTATTTCTTTTTTTAAAAATGCATATTCCAATGTATCTCCTTAAAACAGGAACAGTCTTTTCATCTGAGTTTTGCACAGCATCTGTCCCAAAGAACTTCTTTATGTTGTAACAATAAATAAATAATCTGGATGAGAACACTATACTTCTTCCCCCATCACCACTATGGAAGTTAGAGGAATCAAGGCTTGTCACGATCTGACTCCTAACTACAAAACACTCCACAGAAGGAGAAGGTAACAAGTACAAGGCAATAACTCTTCAGTTTCACTTTGGACAAACTGTTTTTTTTCTCTTTGTGTGAGTACTCTTTAAAGGTGGTTGCAGAATACCTTACAAACAGTTCACCAATTAAATAAAAAAAAAATCAAGACTTACATGAGCTCTTGGCTTGACTATTAGCTATTTAAGAATTGCTTGTATTTACAATTGTACCAGTCCTCAAACACAAAGAGACAATCAAAAAGACAACATATTTTTTTCTTCAGAGTGTTTTAAAAAGAGTATGAAATCACCTGTAAGATCCCACTTTGGAAATTATTTCTATTTTTTACTTGACTTTGGTCAGCATTAGTCAATTGGAAACTGCCATAAAAACTTGTGTCTCCATATGTATAACATTTTATTCTTTTCGGTAATATATTAATCACAACTCAGCAAAATAATTAATACCATAACTTAACTAAGCAATTGTCTCATTATTGCTCTTTAATTCACAGTCATGGGAATCAACCAGCTAACTCTCTTGACACCTTAACAATGCATTAAATTCACAGTAACTAATGCAAACCATTTATAATTTCCTAACATTCATTAAAACTGTAATATAGGCAAGGACATTCTTTTCATGTATTGTCAAACATAGAGAGAACAGTGTTACACATCACCTGTGGTTGACGAAAAAAATGTGAGTGGTCTCATTTTTAAAATTTTATGTTATCACATAATTAAAGACTGTTCAAGTACACTGAAGAAGGCAATATTGGCTATATTATATTGACTATAGATGGACTTTTAACTATGTCAGCTTTTTCTTAATAGGGTTTGCTGTGCTTGACATCTTACATATTTTTAACTAAACAGATAGAAGAAATAGAAGGAACTTCATATTTCAAAATTTTAACATTTTTTGTGCAAGAATTATACACAAACACACAGAAATTAAAATAAATAAATAAGACATCTTTGGCAGCCTTTGACAACTCCACAAAGTATTCAGTTTATCTCCATTGAGAGCTAGTAGAGTCATTACATTCAATTGACTTTTATAGGACTTGTCAAATCCCCAAACCTACAGCCATGTTTGGCAGCATCCCCAAAACAATAATCAAAAAATGACACTGTTTTAAGCACAACTGCATAAAAAAAAAGACAGAAGGAAAACGAGAGGAAAAGAAAATGAAAGACACTGTAGAATGAAACCAGAACATATCTTCCCTTCTCTTTTAATATGACCAGCTCTTTTCAGCTCCAGCATGACTTTAATTCAATGCTAGACCTTTAGAAACTTAAAATATCTCAGAAAACTGTCCTCACTTTCAACTCAGGAACTTGTTCTTACAGTGGAGGGTGTCAGTTCTGCTGCATTTTGTATGCTCACATGGAGAGGATGCAGAGAGCACGGAGGGGCAAGATGCCCTTTCCTCAAGATGAGAATGCTGAGGGCTGAGCACTAAAATCCAGAATATGACCTGTAACAGCAGCAGTGGCCCCACAACTACCTCATTTTCAGTCAGAGAGGAAGAGCTGTGCACAGAAACCAGCTGATAGATGAGACCAGGCCATCTCCCTGCACAAGCAATGGCCAGGTTTCTGACAGCAGGAATCCAGGAAAGGCCAAACAAATGTGCATTTCTTCTTGTCCTCCTTACAGATGGTTACATGGAAAGCTCAGGAAAACCCCAGTCAAAAAGAAGCAGTGAATATGTAGAGAATCCTACATCCTACCCTCCAAGTCCTCTGCAAATGTCATTTAACATTGCAGATCTGAAGATACATTTCCAACAGATTAGTATTAGACTTCAAATCTATTTTTAGGAGTATTTAAAAAAAAAGGCCTTATTTTTACAGGCTGAGTGGCCTGAGGTACCCAAGGGACCTCCAGGGCACTCAGTACTTCAAAGTGTAACAGCAGTCTGTCTCTCCTGGACTTTTGAATAGACAGAAGAGCATTATTTTACATTATGTTACAGGACCTGCTCCCTGAACATGCTAGCCAGTAAATACAACAAGTTGCATTGTGTAATTTTGGTGTTGTCTACTACAAAAGCTCTTGCTTCATAAAAGCACACTCAGAATGCACCCAAACAGTTACCAAACCTTGTGTCATCAAAGACACACAGACCAGCCCTCCAGACATGCTCTCAGATGTAGCAGGTTAAAGAAACATCTGCTAACACTCTGGCTTCATGACTGTTAGAGAATGCATTTTCCCTAAAAATTGCTACTTTGATTCTAACTTCATACATGGTATTTAGATCCAAATTTCTGAAAACAACTTCCTCCCACCTCCACTTCCAAAGACCATATACAGAAAAGTCAACATTGCCAACAAGAGGGAAATGTTAAAATAGTAGGAGGGAAGGATACTTTATGTTTTGCATTATTGTAAACTCCCAAGCACTTTGCTGTCTGTCATTGAAAATTAAAGTGAAAAGAACAGCAAATGTGAATGGGAGAAAAAAATATTTTTTTAACTTTTAATATGGACTAAATCTCATGATTTATGGAATTTGGTTCCCTTGTTTGCCTATTCAGCACAAGCATTGTGTAAGTGTTTGCAAGTGCTGTATCTTTGTATCTAAACAAATGAGACTCATCTTAAATATATACAAGTGTCATTATACCAGAAAGCACAGCACTAACCACAATGTTAACATAAATATTACAGCTGTTATTGATTACAAATACAAATCAGGACTTCTAAGATTACATTACTATAATTCTAATGACTCACAAGAAAGTGAAACTGCACTTGGCCCAAAGTAATTGAAAGTAACTGCTGCTAAGAGGGACAAATTTTGCCCGACTGACTTTGATAACATCCTAATTCTGCATTCAAGTGAGATCAGCCAGTAGCTTATATATTTATGAGCTGCCTGCTTCACCATGTTCCAAAATGGTCTAGTCCATTCCTTTCTTTCCCCAAACCAAAACTTTTTACAACACTCATGATGTTGTGACTCTTTTAGAGTCTTTCAAATGCAGCCTCCACTTCTAATATTAAAAAAGAATCATTAGAAACCCAGCCAGAAGTCTTCAGGTTTTGTCTAATCAAAAAGCATAATATCACTGCTTTTAATGTTTCTAAAAACACTACAGGCACATAAAAATAATCGCTTCTTGCAGAAAATCAAGTTTACTTATGTAACGTATCTGTTTTTGCAAATCACTTCCATGAAGATATCGTGCAGAAACGAAGAACAATATTTAGATACCTTTAATAAATGACTGAGGCTCAGTATGATAAATGGTTCCACAATACAATTTTTAACAGTATCAAAGCCTGACTAAGCAATTCCTGCCCTTTTCTTCAACCAACTTCTTCCAACATTTTGCTAGTTTACCCCTCAGTAGTGCTGATGCAAGTGCTTATGGAGCTGCACCCTAAGCCAAAACAAGACAAAATTACCTCATTTAAGGAAACAACATCACTGCTGTTCATAGGGCTAATTTTAGAATTCATAAGTAGAAGGAAAATATTCCTAACATCACAATTATTCAAAGTGTCACTTAAATCATGAATATAAGGTATATTTCAGTTGCATGGAAAGACTTTTCTCTAATAGTTAAAGTTAGACCACTTACAAGTGGAATCTCAGGAAGGGAATTACTGTCAGATGGACAAAGCTGCCTACATTTAATTTCAGGGAAAAAAAATTATTTATATTCGAATTACAGCCTTTCCTCTTGGAGACAAAAGAAACTGAAACACAAGAAGCAAGCTTTTCTCAGTTTTATTTAGTACCCATCAGTGTAACTTTCAAAGGAGACACGCAGCAGATGTACTAGTAAGTTTCCTCAGAGAATATTCACATATAAGAAGGATCGCAGCAGGTTTTACTTTCAAATGTTGTCTGAAAAGTGGTACATGGAAAAAAATACCTACTTTTTCCTATTCAAGAGTTTCAGAGTTAAACAACAGTGAGCAATTGTTTAGAGTAAGTGTGGTTTACTTCTCCTTCAGTAAAGAAGTTCAAAGCTAACTTCCTGCATCAGTAGCAGAGTACCAGAGGCCACCCCTGTAATTACTGCACTTGAATCACCTTCTGTCGAATGACTTTTCAGACCAAGTGCATTGCTTCCTCCCAAACAGACAGGTCACACACTCACTTGCAGTATTATTGATTTTGCACGAGTCACTGCCTTCCTCACTGAGTCCTACACTTCACCTGCTTCACATTACTTAGTTAGCATGACTGTGTTGTGCTGCACTTTGGGAGAGTTACTGCTTTCCAGATTAACTTTCCCATGGATGTCTGATGCTGAGATGAAGAATTCTCAAGGCACTTCTCGGATTGGAATTGATCGCCAAGCACATGGCACAGCTTGAAGGAGCAGGAGCAACCGCTTGATTCATGACTGTTACAGCTTTTGGACTCAAGTGTCCCAGGTCCAAGAACATCATATCAAGTGAGCAGGGAGTTGCTAAGATGAAAAAACACACACACATCTATGTCCTACTGAGAAAAGGTATAATTAGCAATATTATGCTGCAAACAGGATCTTCATGAACTCTGCTCAATTTTCACAAAGGAAAAAAATCCACAAAACTTTATTGCAACTAGGTTGCAGACTGTTGCTTCAGTCTTTAGTTATTTTAACCCCTTACCAAGCTCTGACTCTTCCCTCAAGCCTTGCAATCTTTTGTGTTGACTACTTGAAAGCTAAATCCCTTACTCTTGCAGAATTAACAATGAGTTAGAAGACTTCAAGCACTTGTAGAATTTTATAAGGCAAACTCACTGGTTAGCTTTTTAGACTCCTTGAAAGCCAGGAACTTTGCTGTGTGACCAAGGAACTCTCAGATCCTCAGTCCTCTACCCCAAAGAACAGGTATTTCCTTGTATAGAACTCTTACTTTTCCTCTTGTTTTTTAAATAACTTGCCTAGCAAAAACAAAACAAAACCAAACAAAAGAAAACAAATTAGAAAACAAACAAACAAAAAACCCCAACAAAACCCCTTCCAGCTTTACTGATTTTAGGTCACTTGCTCATTAATTTCACTGAACAGCTTTACAGAAGAATTCTGTATTAGAAGGGGAACTATGTACATTCAGAAGAAATAAAACAGAAAGGAGAAAAGAAGTTGAAGGGTTTTAGCACTCCCAGACTTTTCAGGACTGTTTCTTGGAACAAAATGCCTAATAAAAAGCAGCTCTTTAGCATTTTTGGTAGGAAAAAATGAGAGCAAAGATCTTGAAAAATCTTGGAAAAAAACAACTTAAAACATTGTTAGCTACACCCACTGTGGCAAGCTGGGCTAAATTTCACATCAATTACATTATTTTCACTGAGGAAGGTACAAGAGGGAAAAAAACCACCACAAACAAAACAAATACTTAAATTGTCTATAGAACTTACTGTCTTGTTTTAACACAGGGACTGCGGTACTTTCTTCCTCTTCTGTCACTGAGAGACTTGCATTTCCAGTGTCCCTATGTAGCTAATTAGGGGAAATAAAAAAAGCATTTTTGAAATTCATGTATCATCAACAGAACTATTAACTAAAACCTTGTTGCTTCCAAATGTCAACAATGATTAGGCAATGAAATATTTTTGGTGAGGTTACTCATTTGGGTGGAAGACAAGCTTACCATGGTAATATTGTTTTTAATAGTCTCCGCTTAAAACAACTTCAAAATTATATGCTACACTGATGTAGAGAAAAAAACATAATCTCTAGAACTGTGAGGCATGAATCAGAAAGATTCACTTCTAAACTGACAAAGGATAGCTAAAACATGTATCTTTTACTTGTACGTTATACAATAACCACTGGAACCCACAACTGGGATATTTGTGTTAAAAATGAGAAACATTCAGCTTCCAAAGCCAGTAGGGATACAAAAAGTCCAATTTGTTCAGAATTAATAAGAAGACAACAAACAGCCAAAGGAACCATGGCAGGCAGATGCAGAATTGCAATGTGTGTGATCTATGGCGTTTGTGCACTTGAGGTACAAGTGCACAGCTGTCACACTTCCTATGTGTGACAACTCAGCCCATGAAGCACTGGTGTCAAAACCCTCCATAAAGTTCCAGAGTTCATTATTCCTGAACATTGTCCAAGAGGAGGACCTTGCTCCCTGGCAGACAGCTTAAATACAGTGATGAACAAACTCTTTCCTAATCATAAAATGCAATATCTTACTCTTTCTAGCAAACACACATCTCATCTGAGATTAGTCCAGTGGCTGAATCATCACTATCTCCCAACAAAGAGTAGATGCTGACAGGGACAAAAAGAGTGCTGATCTGTTGCTCCACGCTTCTTACTGAAATAAAAAAGCCAAAGCATTAGAATGAATGAAAACAAGAAGCACAACAGGCAGCGAGATGTTAATTTTTCATTTTATGCATTAACGTAGGCATTGTGCCATTCCAGCTGCATCGCTAGCGTACATACCTGGATCAGTGCTGCACATGCTCGCAAATTCCTGCGGGAATCAGTCCGTGCCAGAGCAGCCACATGGCACATGATTCAGCACGCACTCGGCTTACAGGTGCTTTAGGGCAGTCCGACCTCCTCCGACGCACCGCAGATCCTGCGGGGCCCTGGAGCGGCCGGCGCTTGCTCACGCTCATGGTCCCGGTCCAGTCCCGCACGGGGGCACTGGGAGGTCCGGGACCTCGCTGGCAGGAGCACGGAGCGGACCCGGCGTGGGGGAGCGCAGAGCCCGCACACACACACACGGGGAGCGCAGAGCCCGCACACACACCCTCGGGGAGCGCAGAGCCCGCACACACACACATGGGGAGCGCAGAGCCCGCACACACACACACATGGGGAGCGCAGAGCCCGCACACACACACACGGGGAGCGCAGAGCCCGCACACACACCCTCGGGGAGCGCAGAGCCCGCACACACACACATGGGGAGCGCAGAGCCCGCACACACACACACATGGGGAGCGCAGAGCCCGCACACACACACTCGGGGAGCGCAGACCCTGCGCACTCGGCCCCCGCACACAGGACCCCTCACACTTTATTATCGCCGCCTCCGCTCCCTACCCCGCACTGCTCCCAGAACCGCCGCCGCGTTCGGCGCGCGCGGAGGTTTGAACCGCGCCGGCCGCCGTACGGGGGAGGTTCGCGTGGGGCGGCCCTGGCCGCGCCATGGAGCTCCAGCAGCTGGTCGCCCTCCTCCTCCTCCTCCCCTTACTGCTCGTGCCGCTGGCGCTCCTGGCCAGGGGGCGCCGCGGCCGGCGGACACCTCCGCTCAGTCTCCTGGTGGTGGCCGGCTCCGGTGAGTGGGGGGATGCCGCAGGCGGGAGCGGATGGAACTGCGGAGTGCCTACGCCGGGCTGTTGAAACTACGAGTCCCGGCATGCAGCGCGGCGCGGGGCCAGCGCAGTGCTTGGTGGCACGCCCCGGTGCATGCCGGGAGCTGTAGTCGCGGTGGCGCGTCAGGAGCCGAGCCGGGTGCCCGCCACGGCAGCTCCCGCAGCCCGCTCGGGCCAGGCCCGGTGCCCTCCGCCTGTCTGTAGGCTCTTTAGGTCTCGATTTGAGAAACTCTTAGGCTACGTCATCATCTGGGACATTTTCGGCCATGTTTTTTTCTGGCAGCTCGGTTTCAAAACGTTCCCCTCCCACAGCGGTTCACCTAAGTCACCGATGTATCGATTAACTGGTACAGGACTGACCTGTGCTGCTGCTCAGTCTCCTGACAGAAAATTACTGATGGCGGTGCAGGGCACGACTTTCCGCAGATCGGCACACCCCTTAATACGTGGCATTTTGTAATTTACCCAGACCGCGTTCCTGTGATTTACTTTAAACAGTCTCAGTCAGCAGTGCTGCTGTGCAAGTGTGTCACCCCACGCTAAGGGAGCAGCACATCTGCTACTCCTTTTTACCTCCTCCCCGAAGTTGCAGGGCAACTAATTTGCCCCAAAAATCTAATTTGAAAATTTGCAGTTGACAAATCCTGGCCAGCCTTGATTTCATCACGTCAGTATCCCTTTGGCTTTTGCACCAAATAATCCCGGGATCTTTCTGCAGTCTGAGTCTCACTGGCAGATTTTAATTCTTCAGGTCACCTTTTCTTCCAGGAGAGCTGGAAATGTGCTTGTTTTAATTTGGTCCTTTGGAATCTAGTTTGTCTGTATTAAAAGAATACTTTCACTATACATAATCTTACCGGGTGAAATAATTCATGTCAGTTAAGATTCATATGATGTTCAAGCCTATTGAAGACTTTTTAAAGTAGGAGTCTCTTGCTTTTACGTGAATGCTCAGATGATTGCATTAAAATTTGTGAAACCTTCAACAAACGTCATTCACAAGAAAATATCTCCAAACATTTGAAAAATACAGCATGGAATTGTGTGGAAAGGTGGCAAACTCATTTGTAAGGCCACAGCACAGCTCACCTTGCTTGTCAGTTGTTCACCAGTTACAGGTGCCTCTCTGACATCCAATCCCATCAGATCTCGGAAGCTAAGCAGGGTCAGCCCCGGATTAGTACTTGGATGGGAGACCTCCTGGGAAATGCCGGGTGCTGTAGGTTCTAGTCCTGAGGACTTCACTGTCACTGTCCAAGCTCGCTCGGCCGTGGCAGATGAACCTCAGGACTTAAACGGTGGGGCCAGTTCTGCGCACGCTGAGCCTCACCTAAAATCCACTGCGCAGGCTGGAAGGGCACACCCATGTGGGGACAGCCCTTCCCAAATCTTCGTTCAGCGAAGGTGAGACACACACACACGTTGTTCACCTGTATAACAGAGGTCTCCTAGAAACCTGGACAGGAGAAGGGTAGTAGGAATATATTTAGTTTACTATTTTGGTCTGCAACTGCCAGAGCAGAGAAAAGTAACACATCCAGTAAATGCTTATGCACATACTTAGAGGAGCTGTTTGTTGTTAAGCTGATCCAGTCCAACAGATAAAAGGTGATTCCACCCCACTCCACCTGTGTACATCTTCCTTTAGCCCTTTGAACCAGGTGACCTTGCAGTTGGAAGGCTGTGAGCACCCGCTCAAGGGCAGTGTCAGAGCATGGGGCTGGGGCAGGACTGTTTGTTGTGTCAGCACCCAACTGTGACACTGGAGTGGCTGCAGGGGGAAACTGCTGCCCAGCTGATTGTGGTGAAGTGAGCTGGGATAGCACAGCCCCTGCTGAAAAGTGTCCATCAATGCAGCTTCAGTGGGAGCTGGACTATCTCCACATTACTGAAGCAGTCTCAACCATCCTCTAATTGAATCCTCTGCTCTCAGAAGAGTGTCACTGACAATAGTAGTAGTACTAATATGTTTTAAAAGTGACTGATTCAGCTGAAGAAATAAAAAGTTACAAAATTTCTCATATACTAACTGCAGTTTCTTTTGTTTTTACAGGTGGGCACACAACAGAAGTCCTGAGGTTACTTAGCTGTTTGTCAGAGTCATACTCTCCTAGACATTATGTTTTTGCAGACTCAGATAAGATGAGTGAAGCTAAAATACGTTCTTTTGAACAAAAAAGGGCTGAAACATTCCCCAATTCCAAGGTAACTTGTTAAATATGCTCATCTAAGATAAAGCAATCTTAACATGACATTCTAATGCAAGGCAATTTGGAAATGATTCTTTAAAAGGATATTTATATGATCAGCAAGTGCTTTTGATCTTCTAGGTATTGATGATCGCCTGCACTGAAGTTCAGCTAAGGGTGCCATTCTATAGATACTGGGTTTTATGTTTCTAACAGTGAGCTAAATAAGCACTATTAATGACTGGTGTACTAGAGACACAGAAAATGCAAAGTAAATGTACCTAAAAAATAGCAAATGCCATTCTTGTTACCAGTTTTCACTACCACCTTTCTTACTTTCTCTTAAGACGGTCTTTACCTCCTGTTAACATGTTAATCCATTTAAACCAATGAGGGAACATAATTGTAGTTAAAGTGACTGTACAAAGAAGGCTGTCTCTTGCTCAAGAAAAACATGCTGAAAATAAATCTTCTAAAATTTGGTAAACCAGGTAGCCATTGAAGTGTTACTTGTAACTATAAATATAATGGGTCAAAAATATGGGGAGGTGTGGGGGAGGCAGCATTTCTTTTCTCTTTTAGTTTGGCATTTCCCTCAATAACACAATGTATTTTTTTAAAAAGAAATTACATATAAGAATGTTTTATCTAAGAAAACCTTGATTGGTTTTGTGTGTTTCTAGACTATGTTTTATTTGTATTTTAAAATAAAATATTAAACATGTTTAAAAGAGATGCAAGGCCTCTGAATGTCAGAGTCTTCTCTCTGATGACCTGAGAGAATGGTGAACTCCTAAAAATCATGCAAAAATCATTAAAATATCTTGTTTATCTTTTTATCAGATGTTTGCTTGCTTTGAGCCAGCTTGCTGTATGATTAACAGGCAACAGCATGACTCTGCTGACTTAAAGGGTGAGCTGGCAGGCAGTGAAATCAGTGGAAGGATGTTTTTTATTCAGAAATTAGACTGTGCAATGGAAGTTAGTGTTCTAACTATAAAAATCTTAAGTCCTTTTGAGTAAATAGTACAACACACAGTAAATTAATTATTTATATGCTGTTGATTTTGTACGGTGCACTCCCATTGTCTGCAACAGTGCTGTTGGGACAAACGAATGTAGGACATGGTACCAATGATTTTCAGAATAAACCCTTTTAATGTGAAGCAACTCCTGCTACGATGAGCAACAGGCTCACTTGGGAATGACATTTTTAAGTTTGCTTACCCCACTTTCACCTTGGAAGATGAAGGTTCTTTGCCTACCCACAAGCTGCCAGATCAGGTGGGAATGGTTCAGTTTAAATTAGCACAACAGTCTCTTCTCTCATTGTGCAAAGTGACCGGAGGTATTTCCTGTTCTGAGAAACCTTGTTTGGTAAAGAGCAATTCACACAGTCATATTCACTTACCTGAAAATTATCCAACCCTAGATTATTAAATTTCTTAAAAATACATATTTTTAGTATTAAAACATTACATAGTTTTCCATTAGTTCACTTGTTTTTGTTAAGTAGCTTCCCTTTCATACTCCCCCCAACTGCTAACAGATCATGTAGTTATATTTTCCTTCAACATTGAAAGCCAGAGGAACATTTTTGGCTGCATGTGCGTTTGATGTCTGGATAACAGATGCTCATTTTCCTTTGGCAATTCTTTTTCCACTTAGCAAAAGTATTTAGAGTGAAAATGGAAGTTACATTTTGGAAAGAAGAGATCATATGCCTATAACATACATTTACTAATTTTGAGATTGTGGTTTCGCATACTGGCAGGTGGTATGTGTTTTGTTACTGGGGATTCTGAAGATCATCAGGCATTTAAAAATTATGCTAGTAGCTTCTTTCAGCTTTGAATAGGAAAAGTCTGAATCCTTCAACACATGGTCATTATTTTCCTCATCTTGTCAAGGAAGTAAATTTTCCCAGAACTAAGGACCAGATGGAAGACAAATTACAGTAATGACCTAACAGAAAATCAGTGATGTAAGAGAAAATTATGATGTAAGAACCCCCATAAATGCTTCTCTTTTTGGTCTGAAGTCTAGCCCAGTTCTAACAGCTTCAATATTCAGGGAGAAGGAAAGGAAGCCAGAATAAGCATCTTGCTTACATGAAATAAAATGCTACACCTCAGCCTACTAAGTCACTTGAAAAAAGAAATTCAAAATGCCTCCTGTGAAAAGTGTCTGGTCCTGCTATCACCAGTCACTTTGTTTTCTGTTTCCCCCAGCCTGTAAGGACAGCTATTCCACATGGATGGTCCCAGAGCTATTACTTAGGGAGCCTTCTCAGCACAGAGAACCTGCTTCAGCTGCTGTCAGCTTGCTCTAGCAGCAGAAAGACAATGGAGATTTGTTGGCTGAAGAACATGAATTCTTCACTGGATCTTATACCCCCATTTGTCATGTTTGAGATGAGCAACCAGCTTAACTAACCTTTACATAAACCTCTGACCATATGTTCTTTTCCATTTTAAGTTTCACAAGAGATACTATGCTAAGAAATCTTGTTTCTCAGCATGAAAAAGAACTATGTAAACCCGGTTTCTTTGCAAGCATTGCGATATGTTTAGTTGAGTATATTATAATAATTCACAACAGTTGCAGGTTTCCACCAGCTTTTCCTTGCATGTTTGCAAAACAACAATATTAACTAGGTAAAGGAATACTTCACTGGTTTTGAAATTGCAGTACCCACTCTACCAGTACATACTTGCCAGTTTGGAACAATTGTCTCAAATGAAAAAAAAAGGGTTTCTGACTGCCGTAAAAATGCAAGGCAAATAAATTCAACAGTATGACACCATAGAAGAAAGGGGAGAAATCATCTGTTTCTGTTGTAAGACATACTATGCAGTTTTCCAGCAAATTATGCAGGAGGTGCCTTTGTCTGGAACACTGACAATAATTCATCAGATGAGAGGCAGAGGCGTCTGGCAGTGACTTTTAAACAAACAAACAACGACAAAACTCCAGTTTTGTTTTTTCATTTTAATATTTAAGAGTTAATTGATATGTGGGGATGTAGACACTGATGTGCAAATTTTCCAGCATGCTTTTTGAAAAGTATAGATAAAATCAGTTTGATCTTTACTTTTATCTTACAACAAGTAAATTTCTTCTTTGATACTGTTTGGGGTCTCTGCCAAGTTTTGCTGAAATTATTTGGGGGTTTTTTGATGATGAAGAAAAATCACACGCAGTTTTTTTGTCAAATACTCTTTAACACCATTCTTACAGTGAAGGTTTATCTGAATAATTCCACTGAAACCTGATCAGCCTAAAACCATCTTATCATACCCATATTTATTGCAGGACTGAGTACTATCCAAGGGTCTAAACTCCAGTTACAGCATTTCTTTTTATCACCTGAACTTTTCCAAAGCTTTAAGAAAGAGCAAGGCAGTGATAGCCAGAAACCTGTTGAATAGAGAGCAGGAGGGATGTTTATTTTTCCATATTCTGTTGTCATGGTAATGCAATCTGAGTTTCAACACCTGCAAATAAAACATAAGAAACCCAGTTTGTAACATCTGTTAATGCTTTCCTGTATCAAAAAAACATATCACAACAGACAGGTTAATTTCAGCCAAGAAAAAAACTTAACAGCCTGCATTTATAAACATTGGGTGTTTTTTTTATTCTTTCCACCTTATATATTAAAAAAGTCTGAGTTACTGCTATTCAAGACTGATTTGTAGTTTGTATTTACTGTACAGCCATTGTTAACATCATCTTTCCTGGGCACATATCACGAGGACTAATGAAAATTAGCAATGTGTGTTTAGTATTTGAAGTACCTGGGCAACTTTCACTATTTATATTTAGTGTTTCTCACTCCCAGTATAAGTTCTTCCAGAGTGGTAGTGATCTGCTGTCCCAGGCGAAGTGAGATAACAACGCTGTCCACATGAACAGTGTCAGTGTCACTGAGCAGTGCACTGCAGCCTTTATATTTGTCTTTCATTTAAACAGTCAAAAGTTTCACTGGCATAAGGACTGCTTTCTGACATGGCAGTAGTTCTGAGGTATAGTTCCTCTACATCAAGGTAAAAGCCCCCTACGAAGAGTGCAGGCAGCCTAACTACTGTTACCTGCTCACAGTGTCTTGAGACAAAAACATCCTTATTTTATTAAATTGATACCTTTTACACAGTGAATAATATTTGGTTTTTTCCTAGAGAAAGAATGAAGAAAATTACTTCTTTCTTAATTTTTATTTAATGATGAGGTGTTCTTTCCTGTTTGTGCCAATGTTTTGTATTTTCAATATGCATCTTGCATATCTTTGGAATATTCATTTAGTACTACTCATTTAAAGAATAGTGATATTTGCTTTTACATTTGGTAATACCATTCGCTGGACATTAACTGAGAAGTAGTAGTTGCATTTTCTGCAGTGTAAATGCACGGAGTTTAAGCAGGCAAGAGGCAGCAGCAGAGTGCCCGTGTGTGGGTTGTGTGGATTATGCGCGGGCTGGTGCCCACGAGGTGACGCACTCGGCTAAGGCACCGCGGGGCAGCTGCTCCGACCGGGCTGGCTGGGACACTGGGAGTTTGGAAGTAACCTGAGAAGGGGTTAAACAATAGTTCTAGTATTTCTGTTTACTTTATTCCAGGAGTGCTAAGCACCACACCACAGCATCTGTGTAAAGTATTTATACCCAAACATTTCCAAACTAGATTAAAAAAATATTTTAATATGTTGGCACGGACAGATCTAGTAACTCTATAGAAGAAACAACATTCTTAGAAAAGTAACAGCTCCACTTACCGTGCTTTCTTCCAGTTCACCCTTCATCGCATTCCTAGAAGCCGTGAGGTGAGGCAATCTTGGACCTCCTCTGTGGTAACAACTCTATACTCCATATTTTACTCTCTTCCTTTGACCAACAAACTGAAACCAGACTTGGTAGGTAAAGGAAATTTTAACTTACTGAGAGAACTTGCTAATCAGCATCATAAAAGCATTTGGAATATCAACACATTGCAGACTGTATCTCATATGATAAGATATGCAGTTCACACAAAAGGTATTTTTTAATGTTAAATTAAATATAGCAGCAATCCATCAAGAAAGAGAACAGGTTGCACTGCTGGTGAATTAGAGCAGCAAATACCAGCTTTCCCTCTCAAGTTTGCAAGTAACTGTGTCATTCCCTTGTTAACGCTGGTAGAACTAGCAAAAACAAGGTTGCTGGTTCTTGATAATATCTCTTCAGGATTGCAACAGCACAAACTATTCCTGAAAGCCCAGTTATCCTGTTGGCTGGACTTGCTTCAAAAATGGTATGACCAGTCTGGCACAGAGAGGCTCAGACCCGCACAAATATGTACAGATTCAGTTTTTGTGCTTACATGGACTTTTGAGCCACAATGCATATTTATTTAGTCTTTGGCTGACTGACATTAATTATCTAATGACAAAAAACATCACTGCTGAAGTAGCGACTGCTCAGCACTTTAGTAACTTTTTCAAGCTGTTCACAAAACTGCACTCTCATGCTAATTACTCTGTTCCTTTTAAAAGTATTCCATACACTTAAGTCAGAAGCATTCAGGGTTGCCGTTGTAGAAGTAAAATGGAGACACCCATCAATAAAGTTTTGTGTTAACACAAAAGGTACATGCTGGACTCCTAGCTTTAAGTCTTACAATTCTGTAAGAGAAAATTTGGTTACAGATGGGTTTTTTTGCTACAGTTGTTTTCATCTGAAGGAATCAGTAATCTATATTTGAGTTTTTTTCAAAAGCATTATTTTAGCAGAATTTCAAATTAATGTTTTATGAGGTTTAAAATATTTGAATGAAATTTATAAAGACCAGTGCAGTTATAAGGTATTTTTCATAATTTACTATCAGCATCTATACACCCACAGAGAATATTTGTAGGGAGACATTTTTTAACTCCCACTGTGAACTGTATGGCTAATTCTAAAGAGGCTGTTATCTATTTGTGATATTTTGAATGTTTAGAGAGGCTACTGTGAATAATTTGACCTCATTGGCTTCAATAGTACTGGTCAATTTCTATCAGATCAAAAGCTACTTGCTGGAATTTTCCAAGCAGTTTAGTATGCAGAACAACAGAAGTAGCATTTTTGCACTTACTGTTTTTCAAGCCTATTCTGAAAAGGTAAAGTTTGCAGAGAGAAAATGTCATACTATTCTTTTTACAGAGATTTTAATTGTGGCAGGGGGAATAGTCAAGTTTGTTTACAAGTAGCAGACAGAGCAAATGTGAGTAATATATTTAGTAATCACTTTGCTATACCATTGTGTTAGGTTTATACATATATATATATTTTTACTTATGGCAAAAGAAATTGACTGGGAAAATCTCACTGTGTAGCTTAATGTAGGAAGCAGGGAGTTACTAATCCCATATTTTCTCTGTTTACAAAAGTTTAAAGTGACAGTGAGATTTACACATGAAATTATTAGAAATAGTGTTGGAGTTGATGCTGTGATAAGCTATCAAAAGATTAAAGTTTTTGAACAACACTTGCCCCTGTCAAATGGAGGATACATTTTAGCAAGGCCTTTAAGCTCTTTGTAGTGTTTAAGGGAGCCACCAACTGAAAATTATATCTGAAGAGTCTTTATCCGTGATTAGAGAAGGGCTGGAGGGGAGGTTCTCCCCAATTGCTTTTTGTCAGGTACAATTATCAACCATAGTAGTAGCTGGCAGAAGCATCTCTGGCATTATGCCAAATCTTAAACCACTTGAAAGCTCCTTGGATACTACTACTTGTATGGATATCTTAATTTAAGAATTTGGTAAAATATAGTACCTGAGAGAACTGCAAAGGTTTTAAAACACTTACCCAAGGAGAGTGTTCAGGGATTAAATGCCTGTCGTTGCCAGTGAAGAAGATCGTGTGGTCTGTGAAGCAACTGGTAATATTTAATTGCCTTTAGATGAAAATGTTTGCAGTGAATTGCAACTCATCCTACTTCTGGCAAAATGTAATGCTTAGTAGTTTAAAGAACTAGAAAGGCTGGGACAAATGCTGGCATTTGCAGGACTCAGCTATAACTTTTGGCATAGAAATCAATACCTGAGTTTAGAAACAAGCATAGAATTGTATCATGCTGAATGCTTCTTATTTTTAAGCACTAGAGCTTATGGGTACTGTACATTTTCCGTCTAGACACTGGTTTTGTTTAACTGCAGGAGGAAAAGACAACTTTGAATTGCTTCTAAGTCATCTGTAAGTATGAGTGATCCCCAAATCCTTACATTTGCGTTTAGGCTTGTCAGAAGTCTGTATATGTATGAAGGAATGACTGAAGTCTTCCCCAAGCACCCAAAAGGTAGGGAAACACAGAAGTGTTGCAGTTTACAGAAATGCAGGACAAGAGAAGTACTGCAAAGGGAACCCAAAACCATTAGGTGCACAAAGGCAAGGTTGGGGCAAATAAGCTTAGGTTGGCATAACTAGCATATCTGTGGAGTGAAAATAGCTGCAAAGGGAAAACAGCAAACCTAGCTGCACAGGAGTTAATTGCTATGTGCTTATTTACATGAGCACTGTGTCCCTTTTTGTATCTCACACTGGTCTTCTGGCAAAGCTTCATGGTTTACTTTGCATGAGAAAGCAGTTCCATCTAACCCTTCTTCAAGATACGGAGTACAGAAAGAACTGAACAACTTCCAGGAGACCTTTGCTGTCTTGCAGGACTTGACCCACACTTGAAATGGGCCCCCAGAGAATTTAAGAAATGTAAAAGTTAGCTTAGTTATTCAGCTTGAGATCATCTTCAAGAGGCCCATTTCTGAGTTGTGAACATCTGTACTCTACAAGTCAAGTCCCTTTAGAGATATTAAACTAAGTAACAATTAAGTTGTCAGAAGTGATGATCAGCTTGTGTTTCTATAGCCAAGAATGACAGAAATATAAGTGTCAGGGTGTTTTGCGGGCAAATGTATAGTGGGCAGTTTATACAACGTTTATCTGCCTTTGATAGGCTTCCTATACAGTGGTCTAAAATTCCAGGGAAGCAAGGCTTGTGCAAGCACACTCCACCTACATCTACCTTCCCCCAGAAAAGCTTTTAAAAGCATTCATCGGTTGCAGACAGATTTAGCATGCAGTTTTAGCTCAAAGACTGCAAATTCCTACCATGAAAACAGGCAGCTGGTCAGAGAAGAGAAACTTCTTTTGTCTTCATTGAGAGAAAGACTAGGAAGAAACAAAACCAGAACAAGATAAGATCTATTATCTAGGAAAAGATTCAAATCCTTCTTAGTCACAGAAAATTAGACAAGCTGAACAAAGATTTTTACCAGAGATAGAGAAAATTACTGAATCTTACATGGATTATTTTATGTACAAGAAGGAATAAACTTGAGTTACATCCTTCCTATAATATGCTTCAAGTCAGTCAGTAGGTACAAATTCATAGGAAACTGGTCTTCGGTGTTCCTGTTGCTTACAGAACCCTTGTCCTTGAGCAGGTTAGCCAACCCTGCAATCAGGTTTACAGGTGATGTAGCCCTTTGTTTGGATCATGATTGTTCTGGTCATTCTGGCATACCTGAAATTCAAACTGAAAGCAAAGGCTGTGCACCCAGCAGAAAACTGCAAAAAATTATATCCAGTCCTTGTTTTCAGCCATAGATGGTTATGTAATTTGGTCAGTGATTTGCTGTCCTTTACTATAATTAAATTTCACCTAGAATTGTGCAGAAATGCTGCATAAAGCTCTGTTTGTTAGTAGATTGCACATCCTGGACCCTTAGGACAAGACTTTTTTTTTCCATTTCTGGGGACACTTCTCAGCAGTCCCTACTGCCTTAGGGCTCTACAGAGCCTGAAATAAGCAGATATTTTCAGATCACTGCTATTTGGAAAAACCTGGGTTAAATCAGGCAAAGAAGGCGGTCCTCCCACGTTAGGGCCTCCTTCCTGTGGGAAGTCTGTAGTAAGAAGTTTACATTTGCACAGCAAGAAAAAGCTCTGCTGTCTCACTCCCTACCAGCTGTCAGTTGAATGAGTCTCTCCTTGTTAAACTTCTCTCTCGAAGCCTGAAACCTGCACAGCTCATCATGCTTGTAGCAATCTACCTATTCTTTTATGACTGCAAATCCCATCACACATGCCTGGTCCCCTGACTGGTTAAAGTGACTACAGGCAGCTTCTAGTTACAGAAGTGTTCACACAGTAAGCTAAATGAAAGGACATCATTATTTCATTTAGCTAAGATTTTCCGTTCTTTGTGCCCTGCCCAAAATGTCTGAAGTTCACAGCACTCTAACAAATTTCTGGGACAGATAGTAAGTTGTCCCTTGTATCACGGTGCTTATTGGAACTTTGTGGAAAGCTACAAAATCTGGGTGGTGGCATTTTTTCTCTATTCACTTCATAACAAATGAACTTTGTGTAATGCAGTGTTAAGACTATTTGCTGCATTCTTTTGCACACTGAATCTTTCCCCACTATTTATAATTCTTTTGGACCAGATTGATAGCATCTGACTTACTGTTCTTCTAGGACCAAAACAGTCAAAAGCAAGAGTAAGAACATGAGATTAAGACCTTCAGTGACACAAATTGTTTAGTCTTAAAAGAAAACAACGTTAAGATATCAAAATTTGTGTTGAACTTCTCAGTGTTGATGAAAAGTAGTTTTAGTCACCCCTTCTCTACCTTGTGTGCTGTGTACAACTACCCTGCAGCCCCAAGGTAGAATTACCCTCTGCTGAGCACAGATAAACATCTAAAGCTATTCCAATCAGTTGGTTCAAAGCTGTGTTGAAGTTCTGCTCTTTCTGCAACTGCTAATTAGATATGCCTATAGACACTACATTTCAGAGGGAGGACAGAAGTAGTAGTAGAGATGAACTGAGTTCTTAGCTTAGATTTAAGCAAACTTTAGACGTAAAAGAGTCTTAACTCATCATGTATCAGGTCCATTATGAAATGTATGAGTACCCTGGTCACACTTCCATGTATGTTATAAAGTGTAACAGTCTTGCTAAACCCAACCACGGGTATGCAGATCCAGATTGCCAACGCCTCTGGGGTTTGCATTGTGAAGATATTTTAGGCAGGTATTTGATGTGCATTCTTGCTATGCCAATTTCGGTGATTAGGCAGTAGACTGAGGATATTTTATGTACATATAAAATGTCATGTTTAGCTAACCCAAAATAACTACTTTCAAGTTCTAGTTAAATGAATGCTTGACTAAGGAAAGATACACTGAGATTTGCAATTAAAGGTGCACTTTAGGCCACTATCAGTAATGTGTACCAGTATACTTAACAGTGTTTGGATTTCATTTCTCCTTTTGAGTAGAAGCAGGCTACTAGAATAAGCAGTACTTTTTATATCAGGAGATATAAAAATTATTTGTAAATAGGCTCTAAAAGGTTGGATGGTATTTCTCATGGTGACCAAGAGACTGTAGTCAGGTTCAGATTCAGCCAAGGTGACATTGCTGAAAGACTAGCTAGTACCTAGTATTTGTAGCTACAGATGTAGTTCAGTAAATACCATTTCATTTACTTGGTAATGGCCATTTACTGAATTGCTTTATGACCAAATTTTTCATCTACATGAAGTCAAATTTCCATTACTTCTTACTAATTTTTCAGCAGCAATAAACCATAGACCCACTCCATAGTAATGTAGGTAGGGAGTTAGTTTATTCTCCACCCTGTATCTGCTTTCGTAATCTTTTTGGTTTTTAACCAACCTTCTAGCCATCTGCCACAGTTTCTCAAAAGACTCACTGGTTGTTTTGTTGGTCCTACTGACAGTCTGGGTGTTAATAATATGTTTTAATAACCACAGACTCGAACATTAGTACCAGTTCCACACCTGTCATTTATTACTATTTTTAATTGATTCGTTCTCTGTTTCTCATTTAACATTTGGCAACTAGGCTGGGAAGTATGCTGATGGAAACTACCACTCCTTTTAATCCAATGAGAGACCTGCCACCTGTCATACGGGGGCAGTTGAGTAGGGTGCCTATGGTTAGCTTTGTTAAAAAAAAAAATTCAAGCCTGCATGTTTCTATGTGCACCAAAATCTAGAATCTCAAACTTTCCTCACTAAGCTGTTGCCTTACTTCTGAGGCTCTTAGTGACCCCAGTAATCTTTTCTTTTCATCAGTAAAGCCCTGGGGCATACCCAGAAACAGACCTGAGCTGTTTTGAGTCTTCACCGTATTAAATAGCTGCATGCATACCTGAGCTCCTGTGCTCTGCTGAAATCCAGAAACGAGGAGCTTCCCTCACTGCTTTGTATGTGGATGCTGATGCAAATCACATAAACTGGGCCTCTTCCCTTGTCGCTCGCCCCTGAGAACAATGGACTGGTAACTCTGGGTCAGGCCACTAAGTGCCTAGAAGGCAGAAGTGACAATGCCTAGTGGTGTTACAATTAATTCCTGCTGTTACACCTAGTTCCTAGTGGTTTTGTGAAAGCTCTCCTTTTCTCCCATAAAAAAATCCACTAGGTAGGATTTTTGTCTCACTCTCCCCAAACCTTTATAAAGTGAGAGCTACAAAAAAAGGAGTTGGTGGTGGTTCCTAATATGTTTCATTCCATAATGAAAGTAACACTCAGAAAAAAAATAGTGCACATTAGAAACTCGGCTGCAAAGTGTGCTAATTTAAGTTCTTGCTCCTCCACTTCTCTCCCACTCTGGCATTCACTCATCTTATTTATCCTGCTTAGGTAATCTGCCTGTAGGACCACACATGTCTCTGCTTGTTTTGGAAAGCACCTCACTCAGTGTATATGTATCAGAATAACAACAGCAACTGTACCAACAAATGCAGAGGTGGACAAGGATGGCTTTCATTTAAATGCCACAACCAATAGCTACTGACCAGCCCAAACATAAGCTGTTTGTGTAGAACTTTATAACTATCTTTTTGCACCCCTGATGATTCAAGCGATTTAGACAGTGGAAGATAAAAGTGTATCCAGGTATAATTCAGTTCTACCTTAATTATCTGATTTCTACCTTAATTACCTGATTTACATCAGACTACACAGCTAGGTTTTGGGGTGTTTTTTGTCCTAGCTTGCATTTTGCAGGTAAGTTCAAACAGCAAATAGGGTGTGAAGTTTTAGCTGTTTTTATGTACAGGTTGTGGAGGGAAGTGAACTGGATAAGATCTTCACTCTTCAAAAATAATGTTTAATGACCTTTCTGTTGTTCAAACAGAACCTGAAATTATTCTTTCTCCCCATCAGCAGTGATATAGGGAATTGTTGAAAAAGGTTCCTGCTATTTTTTAAAGCTTCAAAAATATTAACAATTCTAAGCTAGTTTCTCTCAAAGTTCAAAACTTGAATTTTCATACATGTTAAAGAGCGAGACTAGCAAAAACTTCAACAAGAACACTCCCTCTCAACATGCTTAAGTATTAGAGTATGATGAAATCACTTTCTCTCATAAATTCTTGGGTTTCTCTTGTTTTTCTGATTACCAAATTTATCTACCCTGGAAGAGATCTTGTTTCTGTAACTGCAGTATCTCTGTGTAGATTAGCACTGTATCTCTTGAATCCTTTTAGAGCTACTAATTTATGGAAAAAAAGTAAGTTTTTCTCCATTTGCCATCCAGGTTTACCTGCCATCAAAGTTACTAGCAGAAATTGATTCTTAGTGGGGAAAAAAATCTATTCAAGAGAAAATAGCATGTACATTTTATCTTATTCTCAAAGTATGCTAGCTAGTGAATTACATACATAGTAATAATAGCAATACTCTCCATACCTGGTGATCTTCATTGAGAAGGATTTACAGGAATTTTGATGCATCCTCTGTGAGGAGTAAGTTATTGTTTTCCAGGTGTTAAAATAGAAAATAATGATACGAGAGAAAGCAAATACTGTGCCCTAAACCCCACACTGAGTCCACAGTAGAGACCTGTGAGTACAGCCTATGCTTCTTGACTCTCTTGCATCTTGGTCATGAGCTCATAGGGAAATATTGTTATAATTAAAATTTGAGATATTTGTATACTGATGCTTTTGTGAACTTAATGTTACCATTAGAGAATCTCCAGTATTAAAAAACAGGCCCCACAGCTGCAGGGTGTAATGCTTGCCCTGGTGTTTCCCACAGATGTGCTGACTGTCAGGCTGCACTGACCAGCCATTGGAACCAAGTTTTTGGGAATCACAGGTCAAGAAATGGGCACAGCTGAAACCAGGAAGCCAGATTACAGCAGCTCTTGTAGGCAGCACTCAGTACTCAGAATCACAGTACCCAGTACTCAGAATCACAGACTATTCTGAGTTGGAAGGGACTCACAAGGATCATCGAGTCCAACTCTTAAGTCAATGGCCCACATAGGGGATTGAACCCATGACCTTGGCAATAATACAACCAAGTTTTAACCAACTGAGCTAATCTCAGGGTCTCCTGCAGGGGTAGGAAAAAAATGTTCATCTGGACACTTCACCTTACAGGGCACTAGTGTGAAGTTTTCAAAATAGTAATATAGTACTAAAAACAAGCGAGGGCTGATGAGCTCATGAGATGCTGTAATTTATATAGCAGAATACAAATTAGTTCATCACAGATTTTCTCTTGTGCTGCAGAAACGACTACCTGTCCCCATCAAATAAAAAACCACAAAAACATTCATTGTTCCTTAACATAGGAATACCTAATGGGTTTTTTCCCTACATTGTTAAAAAGTAGGTATTGCATAACAGTTGAAAAGTAGAACTTACATAGATATACAGAGATCATATGATTAACCCAGCTTGGGTCTATTTTGTAACACTCCACTCACCTTTGCCCCTTTTAGTAGTTCTTTATCACCACCACCTCCTATTCCCTTAGTTATATCTCCAGTTGTTTAGCACTGTGGAGTAGGGAGCATTACCAGAACTGATGAGACCTGAGCAGTGCCCTAAACATGCTGCAGGAGGCAGCTCCATGTCTGGCAAGCAGCACAGTCTTCAGTTCACATGTGCACCACCCCAGAGCAGCAAACAGCATTCCCACACCACAACCTGCCCCAGGAAGCTGGGCACAAAGGCCAACCTCTGCAGAAGTCATTAAGAACAGCAGGTGTTGGCAGTTTCTTATGCAAAGCAAATCGCACATTAGTTTTACACTTTCTACTAAGTTTAGGGAGACTTATGTTGTCCTCCCTTTGATTGTTGTAATAGGGGAATGTAAGTAGTACTTAAAACACTTGTTCATTAAAGATATACAGCAAATAGATGTTCATATATTTATGAGAAAAACTGCAAGTTTTCTGCGTTACTCATTTTTACTTTAACCAGTGGCCTGACATTTAATCCCAGGGAAGCTGTGAGCTCTGCTTTCAGTGTTTTCTCTGGTAAATGTCACTCAGCTACAGTGCTGCATTCACCAACTCTAAAGTAGCTTTTATCAGAAGTGGTGCCATGTGCCAGAGTTCCCAGTGTGCCAGACTGCTGGCTTAGCTGATTTTCTTTCAACAGCTGTGGAAAATATCTGAAACATAAAATCAAAAACTATTCAATTTTTGTATGAAAGTGTTTAATGTGCAATTAGATTTATAGAGTAGCTAAAGATAAATTTTATATTCTGGTCCTTTACTTTTAAACTTGCATTAATATGCAGCCTGATTAGTTTATTGTACTGTTTAAAGTCTGGTTGGATTGAATTAGTAGAGGTTTTAGTATGTAGGACTTAGTTTATAGATTTCACTGTGAACACAGGCAGCCAGTGAGCCAATTCAGCAGTGATCTGAACATTTCTTTGCATTACAGATGCACGTAAATGGTGTACAGAGACCTGTGTCACTGGCTTCTGGAGCAATCCCTTACCACTTGCTGGCAACAAAGTCAGATAGCCCAGTGACCAGGAAAGTCTTTGGGCATTTGCAGCTCAAGAGGTCACAAATGTGACACAAAAATTGTCTTTGGACCCTTCTTTCCCCCTTTCTGCTGCCTCCTTAAGGAAGACTGAACCAAATAAACCAGAGACTTCTGAGACATACCCCATGCAACACAAATACTCTACAGGCAGCCTTGTAGCTAAAGTAAATAGATATTGAGAAACACCCTGAACAGCTGGTTGACCTTGTAGAGGCCCCGGTGCCTTCTTGCCCAATAGGTACCTGTCTCTTCCCCACAGTATACTGATGATTGCCTTTGGATTCACTGAGAGATACTTGTATACTGCTGGAGGGGAAAATCAGAAGTTGATCTTTTCAATATGTAAGAATCATTCTCCAAAAGTTACTTTTGAATAATGTTTTGAAATTCACTACTAGGACAGCTCACCTTGTCTTACAATATTTAAGGAAGGCTGTAGATGATTCAGTTCCTTCCCACCATCAGCACGTTTGTCTACTGGCAGGAGCTGAACAGCCGCATTTCTTTTCTAGCTTACAGATTGTGCAATGGTTCCTCTTCTTTATAATGGACAAATTTGTTTTCTCAGAAGTTTCCCCTGTAGCCCTTGAAGAGTGTGTGATGTTGGATTCCAAGCAGAAGGAACACTGGTCTCCCTTCCTGCTGACGGTGTGAGAGGGAGTAAGTAGGACTGGTCAGACCAGATTTTTGGAGGGGAATTGCCACTGCAATTGCAACTGCACCAGTTCTAGGTAGGACATGTCTCTAGACACGCACTGAAGGTTAACTGAAGGTTAATTTTTAATTATCAGAAAGATTGATTAATAGTTTTGATTTACAGATCATGACCCCCAATTCACATAGGGACCTATTTGTCTATGGGCTTCAGCAGATTTATACCTGAGTCTCTTTCAGGGGCAAATTCCTAAATCCAAACATTTTAGAATAGCAACATCTATTTTATGAGCATTTTTATACAGAAATCCTATAAAGCCATGTCTGCTTTGTCTTGTTTGAACTGGTATGTGTAAAAGGGGAAAGGGCAGAGGACATGGGTTATGATCATATCATGTTTCTTTAGAGATGCCAAGTCCATAATTTTCCTAATCCTTTTTCCTGCATGCAAGTGCATTTCCATGAATGAAAGGGCATCTGAAAAGCAGCTTACAAGTTATAAACAGTCAGTAGAAAGTATAAATGGAGTGCATCATAACAAAACCTGAATATAGGAGAGGTATTTTATTATGATATTAGTTTTGGTTATTGTTTTTCTCTTATGCACCTCAACAAAGTAATAGCAGCAGCTCAATGTGACTTTCAGAGCTATACAGAGGTTCACAAATAGATGCCTTTGCTGTTACTTCATTGCATGATCTTTTGTGAGTACACTTAGTTTGGAATTCATTGTGGCATTTACCTTTGTGTCTGCATCTAGACACAAGAATACCAAATACCAAAAGGACTGGAGCTGCTAACCAAGTTTAATAAATAGGGAAAGTAGAACAAAGTATATGGCACAGTGACTTGATAAAGACCACAACTGTAATAAATCGGCTTTTTATAAAACCTGTTTTACAATTGCTAACTTCTGGGCTGAGGAGAATGTTAATATGTCTACCTGACCTAAATCATGTCTACAATTGGTATTTTTTTGGTGTCAGACTCTAGAAAGTAAGGGACCAGTGTGAAACCCCTTGCTTTAGAAAACTGTAGTGATGTAATGGTGAATTTTCAGAGGGAGGCTAAAAGAGTGCAGAGTCATTCCAGAAGGAAGATAGGTGGAAGGGCACCTGAGAATAGGTAGGGATGCAGAGGGAGATGAATATCCACAATGACAAATTAAACCAGGGAAGAGGGGGTGGGTGGGAGACAATAGAGAAGGGGCTCGGGGAGCAATGAAGATGACACAAGGTGTAGACTCCAGGTAGCTCTACTAAAAGGAAGAGAAAGTGGAGTTTCTGTTCAGCAGTCGTGCCTAATTTTATCTGTTCACTTAAAGCTGAATTTTGAATATGAAACCAGTAGTTAGACTGTATATTCAACTCAAAAAAATAAGTAGTTAATAATTTATTGGGACTGTTTTGGTGCTTCTTATGCACTTGTCTGAAACAGCCCAGCTTCTGCAGCAAGTCAGGGGTGCTGGTGGGTTTTGCCTGCAGACAGAGGAGAGCACTCCACATTGGTTCCTATTCCTTTATTTACAGTACAGTAACAAATGTTATTACTAATAGAGATACCTAAACATGCCTTAATTTACTATCAGTAGCCATGTATACCAGCATCACAATCAGCATCCAAGCAAATTAATCAAACTTGTCAAGAAATAGGGCAAAATTCATGGTTTACTTCACAGGTATGGGAAAGTTTCTATGAAATGCTAAAAGACAGCGTGTGTGGTTGGTTTATGACCTTCCTCACTATGCCAAATGTATAACATACATCTCTTCATTCTCAGCAGACTGTAGAGTAGGGTTTAAAGTCCCAGTCTGGATTTACTTGAAATCAGATTCAACAGGTGGTTTGAAACCACAGTATATTACTCTGATTTCAAAATTCTAGTATGCAAAGTTGATGCATTCAGCTTCTTTGCTTCTAAGCTATATCATTGCTAATACAAAATCAGTACAGTATTGCATGTTTCAAATATGAGAGTGTGTGGACATTGATACCTTAAAATTTCAAGATTAAAACTGTGTATAGCATATTGCTTGTAAGGGACTTTAAGAAAACAATTGTAAGTCTTGCATGAATGAATAGTTCAATTAAGATCAACAATAAAACCAGAAGAATTTTGCCAATAGTATTACATTCTGTTGATTCTGATAGGAAAACACAGTAGTATGGTCATCATATCCCCAAGGGAGATTTTTGAGGCTATGATAAAGGCAAAGCATAAATGAGAGAGTTTGGAACTCAGTAGCATCAAAACAGTCACCTCTTTTAACTGAGGCAAAGGGCTGCTAAGCATTTTATAAATGGGATCTTGCCATGGAGCTGGGAAGGAAGCTTCTGAGATGACTGCTACAGCACTGAAACAGAAACTCAGATTTTTCTCCCACCACTATAGTATCTTGCACAAGCTGGAGAACTTGGAACAAAAAAAATATGAGTTTATAGGATATAGGGCCATGATTTTATAAAAGAACTCTTTATTTCCATGTAATCACAGCTGTGCAGAAAAGTGCTGATTACATGGTAGTATTTTTTTACCAAATAGAGTGCCTAATATACTCTGGTTTAAACCTTTTAAGCAATCTGTATTTCAGTTGAACAGTGTCTGCAATTAGAAAGAGTACTTTCTTTAATGTTAACATTTACAAGCGAATTTGAGATCCTCTGCTACAAGGACATGAATGTTTTCAGCAAATCACCTTCCTTCTGTATGCTTGTAACTATCTACTAATGTTTATTAAACATAAAAAATATAATCCAGTCATGCATATCAGCTGACAGAATCTCATGAAAGTCCTAATTCATCAGCATATTTTTTGTGACTTAAGCCAAAGTTCAAGAGGTTTAAAACTGGATCTCAGGTTTAGTAATCCTAATTAAACTTCTTTGGCCTTATTAGGTGCACAGACTTCATAAGCAATACAATATCTTTGGAAATAATTTTTTTGTGTAAATGTAATGTTAAATGAACATGCACCCTTTTAATTCTTTACTGCATGAAAAAACTCATGGTTTACTTCTGTAATATGTTTCATCTCTTTTAGATACTGTGCAATGGGCCAGGAACATGTGTTCCTGTCTGTATCTCTGCTCTTCTTCTTGGTCTTCTCGGAATAAAGAGATCAATCATTGTGTATGTAGAGAGCATCTGCCGCGTGGAAACTTTATCGCTGTCTGGAAAGATTCTTTACTACTTTTCAGATTATTTCATCGTTCAGTGGCCTGATCTAAAGGTAAAATATCCCAAGTCAGTTTATCTTGGTCGAATCGTGTAACAGCAGAAGACAAGCTTTACCTAAAATAAACTCTGCAAGCTCCTGACTGAAGAACTGCATTCACATAGCAATTTATTTTCAAGAGTTTCTGTTAAGAATTTAGGCTGGTACTGGAAAATGAGGCAATAATAAAGATATTTCTACATTTAAGTAAAATTTTTGTGTAGTAGTATTTATTGCTGTCATGTAGGTCTGTTTACCAACACTCCATAATGGCTTTAAGTCTGTGCTGCCTCTGTTTTCATCTAATTTTCCTTCTTTGTGAATGGTAATTTTTGTCTACAAATAAATATGGGAATTTGTATGAATGTAACATTTCCTGTAAGGAAACTTTGTGTAGTTTTCTAAATTGTAAGCAACAAAGTCTTTTTCTAGCACAACAGACTTTATTTCCTGTATGCTAGCAGTGAAGTCCCTTGTGAATCCTTAGAGTATAAAGGAAACAGTTATATTAAGTTGGCTTCATGACAGTTTGTACTCTACAGCCTTCCAATACCCCCAAAGCATTAAACTAGTATCATTTTTCTTCTGGTCTTGTCAAAGCTGTCCTTATAATCTGTGGTGCACCTTTTGAAAATTGTTGCTCAGTTCTTAAGATTATTATAAAGGTGACAAGTGTTATGCTACAGGCATAATACTTAGCAATTTAAGAAGTATTTTCTTCAAAGCTTATGTGCAAAAAGCCTTACCGAATCTACATTAAACAGAGCATACTATCAAGTGGAAATATTGAACAGGTTCAAGCTCTAAAATATAGAAAAAAGTATTGCTATCAGTAATAAGGGAAGGAACAGTTGCCCTTTCTTTTCCTTATACAGTGAATCTGACTTTCAGTATATCCTGTTTTCTTACTTGAAGCAACTTTTTTCACCAGTACGACGTGAACTTAAGGCTTTGCCATGAAAAATGGTATTCTGTGCATTGGAACAACTTTTGAAAGGTATTTTATTGGAGCTAAGTGTGTGAAAATGTACTTTAGCATTTCACATTCATCTGGTGAAATGTAATTCCACACACTATCCCACATATAAAGCAATATAAACACATCTGTCATCTACACACACGCAGAGCTATATGGCTGGCTACAGAAACACATACAAAGAAAAGCAGAAACACCCAAGAGAGTGCACGGCCTGACTCTGGTGAAGCCAACAGCAGCTCCTCGAGCTTCTGCAGGAGGAGACACTCTCAGAAGCCTTTTCCACAGTGTCTGATGTCAAAACATTGCAGCAGCTATTCTGGTTGGGCATAGGGGATGGAGCTCAGCTGAGCAGAAACAGTGGTTCATGCTGTTAGGAAACAAGGGTCCAGAGGAATAGTCTTTGTGCAGAAAATAATTAGAAATCATCAAAAAACATCATGCAGAAGGCCCTGTTGAGAAGGCAGCCATTATAACCTGTCCAACAGGCTTAATAATCCTCAATATAAGTAGAGTCCCTTGATGTGGTCACATGTGAGCCCAGAACAGGGAGGTTTTGTGGTTTTTAAACGAGATTATGCCTGAAATTAAAGAGCAGTTAATAGGTTAAGGCTATGTGAGAAGGACTTTGTGCAGCCCACACTGAGGTCCTTGAAAATGACTTGGCTGAAGTAAATTTGATGTGTGCAAGGGCTTTTTTTCCATGAACTGGAAAGAGGACTATTTTATCATGACTTTCTGCACAGTTGCAAATAGTCTGATAAATTGGAGATACACTGGACTTTATTATGGCTAATGGTAGTTTATTTTAGATTAGTGCTTTCTGTGCTGAATTTTACTTTGAATCTTGCATTCTGTTTTGCAAAGAAACTAGAGTAGAGGGGAGGAGGACAGAGTCAGCCTCTTCCTCTGCTCTGGGTAAGGGGCAGCAGCAGAGGATCAATGCCCTGTGGCTTAGAGAAGCATGAGAAGAGAAAGGCAATGAATGCTCCCATTCATGCACCACATCCCATGCCTGAATAGCCTGCTGGCCTAACAGTGAAGCCGACTCCCTGACATGGCCAAGGCTCAAGACAACACTGAGTTCACTTGCTGCCTCTACTTCGAGCAAAGCAGAAAGTAGCCCATTCTCATCCTGCTCTGGATTTATACCTCAGTGAAAGCATCTCTGACTGCTCAGTTACTCCCATAGAGCCCTGCCCAGGGCAGGATTTTGGGGTTTGGAACACTTTCAAACTGTATGTTCATAAACATTTTAAGTCTGCCTTTGAACACTGGGGAGTTCCAGAATTTTCTTCCACCTGTCACCTGCATGGCAATGACTACTGCTAGAGGAAAGCACTTGCCTGTTTAGACTTGTAACCCTCCATGTAAACACTGAAGGTAAGGATGGATTTCTTCACAAGAAACTGTTCTGAAAAACTCAATTGCTCCAGCCCATCTGATGTGGAAGAGTCTCATTTTCAAGGACTTGGGAAGACTTTTCCCCCTTTACTTCACTGCCAGCCTTTTGAGGGAGCAAAGTCAAGACAATCTCTCACTGCGTTCCCCAAACAGCATGTTTTTTACTCTGGTCAACCTCATTTGTAATCAAGACAGTTGGCTATGAGAGGGTGGGATGGTACCCATTCCCTTGTATTGCTGTTTTCCTTACTGGTTGTTGTACCTACTTGCGTTAAGGACATTTAATTTTTGACAGTTTATAATTAAGTTCTAGCAAGAAACTTGGATTAGGAATTACTCCTAAGTCTGTAAAGTTGAAACAGGTAGAACTACTCTGGAGAGCTCAGAAACAGGACGAGCACAGCCTAACTCTGACCAAAGCCTTCAACAAAACACTGCATCTCAGCCATAGGGGACAGTATAGAGAAAAAGAGTTACTGGCTTGAATTCTCTTAAAGGAAGTTTTGTTATCAACTACATTGACTTTTCCTTGAAAAGATTATCTCAAATAACTGGTAGTTCTCTCCAAAAGCACAGTGGAGCCAAAGTAAAATAGCATTTTGTTATTGAGTAGCTCTTTCATATCTTTTGTTTTTAGTAGGTGGGTACGACCAAACAGTCAATTGTTCTAGGGGAAAACTGCATTCTTCCTGCTCCCAGTATGGAACAGAAAACTGCCCTCCCAGGGTCTGTTCAAAGAGTTAAAGGTCGCTGACTGGATTCTTGAAGTTTAAATTCCTGTGTTTTAAGGTGTCTTATTTTTTCCCTTAAATATTAATATCGTGGTAAGCACATTTGTACTACGTATATGAGGGACATTTGGAGTGAAATACATTACTTCTTTTTTCTCAATTTCCAAAAGAGGAAACCATAACATCTTACAGATTTAAAGCAAAACTTAGAAGAAATACATTCTTAAAGAAAACAAATATGACTTTATGGAAATACCATCATCAAAATTGGCAGAAATTCAAAAGAGAACAGAAGGTATCCAGAAATTCTTTCACTGCATCCTAGCCTGGAAGCCAAATTCTAAATGAGTTTGAGTTATCAGATTGTTTTACTGAGATATGCATTAGTCGGCAAATATTAAAATATTCAGAGTTGCTTCTCTTTTGACCTGGTTGTCTTCTAATGAAGAGTATATAATGTGCATTAAAAACCAGGTTAATTTTCTTTTAGAAAAGGAGAAAGGGAACATAAAAGAGGATCATCAGTTAGCCTGTAATATAATAACCAAGAAAAATATTGACTCGATTAAAATGGCTTAAGATACTATTTCCACATTATATCAGAAGAAAGCTAAACAGACTGATCTACTTTTAGCCAATGATTCAAATTTCTTAGAACTCAGCAGTGACATTCCAATAAAGTTATACTGTTCTGTAACATTTTGCAAGACATTAAGGATTTCTGGGGACTAGTCAAAGTCTCAAAAACAACTTCCAAAGTTGTACTTACACAATTCTTCAGATACCTGTTTTTTGTGCAAGAACACCCTGTCATAATATAGGACAGGGAATGGCTTGAAACAAGAGATTCTCTATCCAATAGTGCATAGAGCATTTTAGGCAAACAAATCATGCTTGTAAAGCAAGAAGTTCCTCTTACATCTGTGCAAGGGGCCACAGAGTATACACGGATCTGGTGTGACTGTCTTTTCCATCCTTTACTCACCCACAAATAAGCCTATCAGTGTGCCTTAATCAAAACCCTGAGTTTGGCTCAGTTGGTTAGAGCCTGGTGCTAGTAACATCAAGGTTGTGGGTTTGATCCCTGTATGGCCCATTCACTTAAGAGATGGACTGGATGATCCTTGTGGGTCCCTTCCAACTCAGAATATTATGTGAAATCCATGAAATTACATCCAAGCAGCAGCCAGTTTCCCTGAGGCAGGAGAGAAAGTATGCTGCCTATGTGGAAGAGTATCTCAGAGACAGACAGGGGCACTTGCACAAAACCCTTTACTTTGTTTGTCATTAAGTAGCACAATCCAGTTGAACACATTTTTACCCCACAATGCAGTCCTTGGGAAATGGCACAAAAGACTCACTGCCATCATTTCTAACAACTGTGTCTCTTAACATCTTCTTAATGGAAATGAAAGGTTTTAACAGATCCTTGCTAGATGTCTTCACATTTGCTCAAACACACTGCATAAACACTATTTATGTTTCTCAAAATAATTTTGTGTTGCCTTTCACCTCCTGATCCCACTTGAAACTGAGTCAGCATGGTGGGCTGTGGAGTTACTGCAAGAGATACCAGCTGCTGATCTGACAATGCTTTTAGTTCGCTAAAGAAGCTTTCTCTCTCCCAGCTGTAGGCACACAAGCGTACAAGGACTGTAGCCATGTCAATCCCACTTTGTTTTAGTTGGTGTGCTCAGTAAAAACCTGCCAGAGACTTGTACTAGGTCATGCATGTTGTAAATATTGAAGCTTTAAAAAGTCGCTTTTTAAAATTTGAACTTACTGTGCAAACCAGAAACACACATTTTTATCTAACATTTTCTGTTTTAAGACAGTATAGCAGGATAAGTAGTAAAATTCTCTTAATAAATATTTGCTACAGCAGATTGCAATACCCCTTTTAACCTTGTATGGATCAGAGTAAACTGGATTCATACTGTCCCTGTAATGCATTTTGCATGTTAGCTTGGACACAGGTAGAGTCTTTCTTCCCTTCCAGTCAAGCAAGGGCCACCAACAACCATGGTGTACATAAGAGCTTTGATCACTGAGGTGTGTATCAGAGACTTACCAGCACTGGGAATAGATCATACAGCCCTTAATCTACATTTTCAGACTGACTTCGGAAAAGTAGTTTCTGTAAGTAATTATGAGCTGGCTACTGACTTTCATGTTTAAGATAACCAGTCCCCAGGACATTAGTTTTTAATTTTCATTTCAGTGAAAATAGTATTCCATTCATTAGTAATGCTATGTGAACGAAGGACTGCTTAAATGTGATGAACACACAAAGATCATTTAACTGAAGCTTATGGAACTGGCCATAGAGCAATGTATTGGGAGGATGGTGTCTGTATTATGGGACAGAAAGACACAGCTCCAAAATTTTACAACAGAAAATGAGAGCTTTCAATAAAATGTACATTTGAAGAAAACAGGGTTGTATTTTTTCACTAGGTCTGAGAGTCATGGAATGTAGAAAACCACTAGTACTGGTTCCTGCCAGGCACAGCAGAGGCAAGCACCGTGTTCGGGGTTTGAAGAAGCTCCCTGGCCCTCGGTCAGTACTTGGATACACCTCTCCTTTTGCTGGCCCATGCAGGGGCCACATGCTGTTTGTTCTAGGAGGTGGGTGAGGATCTAGGAAACTTGGATTTGACTTTTTCCAATCACTGTACTTCCTGATAGCCTAATGATAGTCTCATGACCAGTATTGTTGAAATCAGTAGGAAGTACCAGAGGCAGAGGTCATCTTGCAGAAAGCTGCTTCTTAAGGGACAGAATTCTGCATGAGCATTTAAGAAAACCAGTAGCTTTCGCTGTAATAGTTTTGGATAGCATTTGTCCTCTGCATTGCTGTTTCATGCTGCAGTGGCAATGGAGAAGGAAACGAAAGTGGCATGTGATACACGAAGATTGACCGCTGTTGACATGCTTATTTAAACTCAGGTGACTATTCTTCACAGTGTAAAATTTCACATTTAGATTTTCTTACCTCTATTTTACTTCCTTACCCTAAATTTTTAAATGTTTTTATAATCCACTTAATGAGTTGAGTCAGAAATATGCATGCAACAGAAATAAGTAATCTTACATTTAGCTGTTCAGTGATAGGCTTTAACCATGCATGGGTCTATAAAAAGGTGTATCTGTTGGCTGATAACATCACTTTTACACATACCTTGTGCTAGCTTTGCTCATACCTGAGGAACAAAGCTAAATGAGATGTTTGATGTGTTTGTTTTTCTCTAAAAAGGTACTAGGGGCAATAATGATATTTAACAGTGAAGTTCCTGCACAAAATCTTGCGCCTTCCATGCATTGGTGCACAGTAGGTTCTCAAAATAAATAAAAAACCTCAAATCTCTACTTGGTTTAAGAATGAGTGGATATTTGTAATGTTATATCAACAGTCAGATCTGCTTAGTTAGCATTACTGTAAATTCTACTTTCAGCTGCCAGCAGTTTAGCAGTTAAGAGTTTCCTGCTTTATTGTTAAACACTGCAATTGAACTCTGCTGCTTCTCGTTTATGATCCAGTTTGGGATGTCAGCTGACACTGAAATGAGTGTCCTAACCTCCAATTCAGTGGCTTAAAGAATATCTCCCCAACATACACTGCCAAGATGAAATCCCAAAATTATTATTCAGCAGCAGTAAACAAGGCCTGTTTTTGCAGGCAACCATTTGTAAAAATGCAAGCATGACAGCTGGGAATTACAGTTAAATGTTCTTTTTATACCCAGACTGAAAAGTAGAATATTAAAAGTAATGTTGCTGTATTTACAAATACATGTAATATCTTAGGAACTCTGCAGTAATATATGTAATACTTCCGTTAAAAAAGTAATCTTGCAATAGAGAACACTAAGTCAGATTTTGCAGTGTAGTTAATTACAAAATAGATACTTTCAAAACTTATTGGTGGAAAGACCTCCAGTCTTCTGTCACTTAGACATAAAGGATGACCACTGACAAGCAGAGGTAATTATGTCAGAGCACAATCACAATTCTAAGCATATTTTTCATTTAACTCCAGACTAGAGATAATTTGTGGAAATATTTAACTTTTTCCTTGAAAGCAAGAATGGAGGTAGAATTGGAAGACAGAGGTAAAAATACAGAGAGCGCTGCTTTCATATGAAGTACTACTTTGGAAAGACTGAACAGGTAAGTCTGAGAGGAAATAAATTATTACTGATGCCTTGCTCCCCTAACCCACCTCCCAACCCCACCAAGTTCTTTCAAGTTTACTGAAGATTCAGAATATATAACACAGCACAATTAAGGTTTTATACTGTGTAGGCTGAATTTGCTGCTGGTGCTGAACTGTGCTGGCTGCAATGTAATCAGTATTTCTAGAACATGGTCATTTACTGAGCTTTTTCTCTGAAGAAAAATTTTTATGGACTGCAGATACAAAATAAAAGTTGTGTCTGTTTCCTTGCAGTTTTAATCTCCATGACCAGAATTTTGTGTTTCCAAGTAAACATTCCCAGTACTTTCTACAGGCATGCAGCTCTTGCTGCACCGCACACCCCCCTCTTGGAGATGGGTCAACACATGAGGGAATTGCAGGTACTGGGCTGAACCATCCCTGAGTGCATTTACCACTGAGCAAGCACACCTAGCACATACAAAGTACATCATATTAGTAACACTGAGTTTCAAACAATAGGTATTACTTGCCCTAAAACTTAAGCAAATATCTACTTTAAGTATTAAATCTTTGTTCCAGTTTGAGAGAAAAAAAAAGGGAGGAAAAAATACTTCTCCATAGCACAAAAAAAAAAAAACAAACCAAAAAAACCCCAAATCAAAACAAGCAAGGGAAGAAGCCCAAAACAAAACAAAAAACCACAAACAAAAAAACCCAAAACCAAACAAAAAAACAATAACCAAGGGGGAAAAAACAACCAAAAGAAACCCCCCCACGCACAACATCTTCTGGAAATTCTGAAGTTCTGTGGGATGCAATGCAAGCATAAAATAGACAAGATTAATGATCTGGGATAAAGTGGCTAAAAACCTCAGCATTCTGTGCTCTGATATAGTCTCAGTTATCTGAGCATCAGCTATTCCTAATTCCCTCCTCTCTCCCCAAGTCTGAATCACATCCTCTGACATGTACTGAAGTACATTAACAGTGACATGGATTATTTGAAACCTCTCTTATTCAAACAGGTTTGGGAATGAACTATTGTAATAACTGAGTCTCTGCTGTGGTAGCCAGGCTCTGGCGAAATGCCACTGTATCTCAGCTAGTCACTCATGTGCAACACTCAGCAGTCTTTGCTTCTTTGCACCATTTCAGTCCCAAATAATCCTATAAAGCACTCAGGATCACTTGCTGTGTATTGTTCAGGTCTTGAAATTATCTTAACTTCTAAGTAAAGCTTTGCCGTGAAATTTCACAGAAGGATAAAGAACTAAGGCTAACAAAAAGGCAAACCCCACCACATTGTCCAAAGCTTGTAAGAATACTATCTCAGACTTGAAAATATTTCTGATGGCTAATTGGTCTTACTTAGATAATTAAAATTGAAAATCTAAAAAAAGTCAGCAAGGAGAAGGTCTCTTTTATTTCTATATTCAGATTTTAATTATTAAGACAAGTATTACTAGGTAATTAACCAACCTTTTAAAATATCACCACTGCTCAAGCACAGTCTTGTTTCAGTAAGTCAGTGTGAAGATTTTAACCATCAAAAAACTGATCTGTTCATAAGCCAGTATGTTTTAATAATTTTGTGTTTGGCATCCAAACAAATATATTTGAATAATGCAACATGAAGCTGCATACTATTTTATATCAATTCTCTTCTGAGGTTATTATTGGGGAACACAAAGGAGGATGAAGAAAAAAATTGGTATAACACACCAGTCCTTGAAAGACATGAATTTGTCCAGACCCTATTAAGAGTTACACTCAAGCAAAAGCAAGGAGAATGTGCTCAAGGGGCATAAAAATCAAGTTGGAGGATTCAGGAAGGGAGATAAAGTGTTGAAATCAATCTCAGGTCATGCTGAGCAGGCATCAACCAAATGGTAAACACAAAGTCTTCTTCTGCATCCTGGAGAGACAGAAATTGCTTCTTCAAATTATATATGTGTAAATTTATATTTTTGTATGTATATATGGAAAATTGAAGTGGTAGCTAAAAGCCAAGAATTATGGAAGCACAAAATATCACAAAGTAACTGTTTTCTCCCTTCCTTTAACTCCTTAGTAGGGTTATCCACAACAGAGAACAAACCTGACTTATGAAGCCTTACAGGAAAAAAAAAAAAAGGAAAGTTTCAGGCTCCAAAGTAATTTTGCATTAGAATTAACAGGTTATATCATTAATTTTTGCATCCATCATTAATTTTTGCAGGGTTTAAGAAAAGTGAAACATTTATTTTGTGTCAACCCTTGATAATTTTAAGTGTTAGTGCAGCTGCACCTTCTCATTAGGCCAGAAGTGCCCCATGGCTTTGAAAATTCCCTCAGCCCCTGGAGTAGCAGTTTCTGTGGAGCTGCCATCAGCAGCAGCTCATGGAGAGACCACTGGGAATTTCTCTCCGTCATTACAGAATTACAGTTCAAAGAATTTGTGTGTTGGCAGTAGGTGTGTGTATGCTCATCCTCTGCTAGCTGCCATGGAGAGGAAAAATTCTGGGCTGTGTTGGTCGTTTGGTCCACACCTTGGCTCTTTGACATCCCAGGCTGCCAAGGAAGGGGCTTGCTGAACTTCAGGAGCTGCAATGTGACTGATGGGAAGTTTTAAGAAAAGCCATCAGATGCAAAATAATTAAGAAGGAAAAGGCCACCATTTTAAGAGCTCTAGTGTTTACAAGTAGCACAAAGATACCGTGGCTAGTTATTTGCCTACCAAGGTCTGTCTTAAGTAGAGATACAAAAGCTGAGTTGGTTTTTTATCTTTACATGGATGAAAAAAACCAAACACACACAAAGTCTTATCTTCCTCATGGGAAGACGAGGAGCCATTCTAGTAACACACACTATCCCTGCAGGCATTTCATTTGTATGTTTTGCTATATTGTTCTTGCAGGTAAACATCACTGTGAAATAAGACTGATGGCTGTTAATATTTAGCTTGCTGACAAATATAATCAAACATTTCAGTACCTATATGCTGGCAACACAGACTGTCTGCCAGTGGTTTAGGTCCTACATGGAGAAGTAAAGCCATCAAATAAAAGGGAGAAGCGGCACTCTGCCCTACCTGCTGCAGGCCTACAGACTGCTGTTCCAGTGCTTGAGGAACAGAATTGTAAAATATGTCAGGCATTTTGATTGCACTGCAAGCAGTCTGAAGGCCTTTGTTGCCTTCTGCTTATGTGCTGGTTTGGCAAAGTTAAAAACATCAGCAGCAAGCCTTTCACTCAGTCAGGGGGAAGGTGGGGAGGGGTACGTGACAACGCAGGACCCCCAGCACTAATCAATACTAATCACATCACAGGTAAAGTATATCTTTAGTCTTTTTTTTTCTGTATTAGCAAGAACATAGAAAAAATCTGCATTCAACTGTTCTTCTAGCTATACCCCCACTGATAAGAATGCAGCCATCACACTTTAAGAGAAGGTCAAAATTTCAAATAAATTTTAAAAAAGAGAAAAGTCTGCCTTAAACTCATTTGTCAACAGCCAGCATGACTAGATAACAAACCCCTTACTGTTTTCATAAAAGTGTAGGGGACAGAAGGTGACATCAGTGTTAGAACAAATGAAAAAGTGATGGATTAAAACCGAAACATTCAGAAATTTTAATAAACTGAATATATTGTTTTGTTTTAGATAAAGCTTAATCTCTAAAAATACAATCATATAGATAAGTCTTTCCCTGTTATCATAAACATGATTAACATTTATGTCCTTAAAAATTAGACACAAAGGGGACTCTTTCCCCAAACTGACTTGGGCTCCCAGAATTACAACTGTCAAAACTGGTGCTTAAAATCCCTTCTCAAATGAGGTTTGTCCACCAAACCCTCTTGTAAGAGAAGTCTGGGTTTGAATTTCTTTTTTTTTCTACTGTAGTATTTTAGGTTTTGTTCTATGCAATTCTCTGAGCATTTTGGCATTATGTGCATCTCTGAAGACATCTCCATATAAGGGAATTTACTCCAGCAACACAGGGAAAATACAGAACACAGATATCAGATAATAATTCCATCAAAGCTGAATTTGGCCCCATGATTCAGTTTGTGGTATTTGAAAGAAGTCTGTGTACTTAGTTTTTCCAGATGTTGATTTTAAGACACTTGCAAGCTGGCCTTTTAGGTAGAATTAATGACTATCAAGAAAATGTCTTCTGTGGTCTGGTACAGCGGAAAGAGGAGCAAGCTACGAACACCTCATAGTGCCTGAAATCTACAAGGCAAAATGATCTCTTGTGGGATGAGAAAAATCTGTTAAAGTAGTTGAGAAGCAATACAGAATATATACAGCATGACATGTTCAAATAAAATACCAAGGACAATACTGCATACATGCAAAATCTTCCAAAATATTTAGCAGTATCAGCACAGCAATATTTTAATTATTTAAGATAACATATGAACAAACATTATACAAGCTTACCTAGAACATGCATTATTTTCAAAAGGAATCCCAATAAATGAGAGATTAAGAACAGTTTTGGGTAGTACTAAGGCTCTTCTGTAGAGTTCTTATTTTGCAGTTTCAGTGCTACTGAATATTGTACTAATGCTTTACCTTAACAGGCATCAACCATCAGAAAGACACAAGTCTTACTGGAGTCACAAGTTGTATTTATCCTACAGCAGTTTTAATAACTTTAGTCACATAAGTTAATTGGGCTAAAACATTACTGAGTGTTAGTGTCACTACCTCCCCAGGACAGGCCATTTCACACCACCAGCAGTAGTAACATGCTGCCTGGAAGAGATTCCCCAAGTTCAAGAGAATTACAAAAGGGCTTAGTTAGCTTCTTGCCTCTTAGCTGAAGCACATCAAAGGGGAAGCAAGCAGTACAGCCTTCTTCAGATTAGTATACTCACTCACTAGTATTTTTCCTCCTTAATTCTTAGGCAATAACGTGGTTGTGACTCCCCCATCAGTTACCTGCAGGACAGTGAGGTCCATCGATAGCAGTGCAGTGCAGGATCACCTTCTAACCAGTCACCTCCTGTCCACACCAAGCTAGTACAACTCCCTGCTTGGATTTCTTGCTGCACTCCAGTGCTTTCAAGCACTGTAGCTCCCACCTCCCACCCAGGAACCTACTCCTCCACTCCAGGCAAAATCATACCTATGACCACAAACACACCCAGTGGTCTGTTTCTTCACCTGCTTCTGCTCAGCACTATGGCTGGTACCACCATGCTCCCCAGTTCAGAACTCTACTCTTCCTTCTCTGACTAGCTACTACACAACTCATGACAACATTCCTCCTTCCCTGTTATATTACCCTTCAGACCCAGTCCTGGCAAATTGTCTTCCTGCAAACAGTTTAGCTCTTCCAAACAAACTCCCTCTATCCTTCAGGGAAATCATCCCACTCCTTGTCAGCTGAGCCAGCTGATTAAACCAAGGCCCTTTATCAGGATCAGATGGGTAGGAATGAGGCAATGCTCCATCTCAGAGGTGGCTCAACTCTGTGTATAGGACTCACCAGTTGCCCCCTTGCACATCTTCAATGATTAAGCAGAACACAGAAATCACAACCTGTATTTGAGAGTTTGATTGAGCCACATTAATTCTATAGATTATGGTGGAATTACACACGGGATAATTTAAATTCAGGGAGTTTAATAGGACTACACATATGCTTATAATATTTGTGAGATTATGGTCAATTTTTCCAAGAAAACAGACTTAGTCTCTTCAGAGCACTTTTTCTCTAGTTTCCAACTGAAATAATCAGTGCATGTTTAGGATATTACATGTGGTGGCTGAAGAGGTTATTACAATGTCACAAAGAGGATTATGATTTCAGGTGGGGAATAATTCTTTTGCAAATCTTCTTTCCATACACAGAGCCTTAGTAATAAGAAATGTAGAAAAATAGGGCAAAGATAAGAGATTTACCCATAATGAGCCAGATTGCCCAGTATGCTCCAGCTGCTTTGTACTGCACTGATGGGCTTAAATTTGTTTTGTGTTATCAGAGTGGTGCAAACCAGAATGTGTTTTAACTACACTCAAATATTTCTTGGACAACTTTTTCTGCAGTGTGAGTATATTACTGATCACAGAATAAAAGGCAGCAATCACGTTAAAAAAATGGTAATTTTCTTGTCAGATGCTCACTATCAGCATAAAAACAACAAATGGTATTTGTGCCCTGCTAAGATGAGGTAAAACCCCCACAAACTATGAGATTTATTGGAGGATAATTTAAACCTGACTGTACAGCAAGAAAATAGTAGGCCATATTTTTATCTGCTACTAATCAGGACCATTTTATTTCAAAATTGATGAAACATACAATTTATGGAGCTGAGAAAAGCATACCAGTTGTAAATGTCTCAAACTTCCTAAGCACTGTGTATTGCAGCAAAAATGATTGAGAGCATTAACAAATAACATCCTGATCCAACTTTACTTAAGTCAATGGAAACATTTCCAAGTACTTTGGAGGATACTGAATCTAGTTCTAAATCACATGTTCTCTGAGGTCATGAAAGATGAGTTTATCCCAACATAAATGTCTGAAAACTAATGAACTTTCATTATGTTTATGTGAGCCGCCAATTTCCCTCACCCCATTCTTCAGTTTCCTGCTTCTCTTGTATGGTTTCCTTTTCCCAATGGGTAGTTCAGGCAGTTCTGCTTCCTTTAATTAGGAACAGCCCTGGCTGTTTTCCTTAGAGGCTGTGCAGCAGACAAGCGGTTTGAGCTGAGCTGATCCACAGCACCACAGCATAAAACAGCCTCCTGGCTGCCCTATGAGCTCCTCAGGACGGTTACGGCCCCTTGGGGCTTCCACCACAAGTCGTTTCCAAGAGTCCTGTTGGTTTCAACTGGAGTTAGAACAGTTAGTCCTGACTTTTTGCTATTAAATGGAAGCAAACTGTTCTTTCAGCAGGATATCAAGTAGGTGGCTAGGTGGGTCACAGCTCCAACAGTCAGGTTCCAACAGCCTGCTGTGCCTCATCCAACTCGTCCTACCAGTAGATCATTTTATGATTTTTGTTTTCAAGTTTGGTAACATCTAACTGTATTTGAAAGGTTACTTTGTATGTAGTAACAGTGAAGGAAACACAGTGCTGTATTTTCGGGTCAGTACTTCATTCAATGGACCAAGTGTTCACTGTGTACTCGCTTTCCAGAGCGACTTTAGTGACGAAGCCAGTCGTGGTCCATCGCTGGCTGCCAGGAACGAACGCTCCCTGGGCTGGATCCCGTGTAATCCCGCTGGTATGCCCAGCACGCAGACCTTGTGTGTGCCCTGTGCCTGCCACAGAGGTTTAGAACTCCCACGGCAGAGCAGACTGACCACTCTCCGCAGCAGCCACCAACACAGCGCTGCCTTGCCCGTTAGTGCCTTAACGCCGTAAGGAACGAGGTGATCCGCACCCAAATCCCGAGGTGCCTCCAGGGGATCCGCGCCCATAGCATGGGGCAAAGGAACCATGAGCTCGAGACGAGCATGAGCCCATCGTGCTGCTACACCTTAATCTCACTTCCACGATCGTGCACTTCTTTCCCCCCACCCCCTTTCCCCATCTCCCAGTGTTTGCCAAGTTTCCTGAAATTCTGTAACCTTTTAAAGGAATGTCACAAGTAGCTCAGCCAGGGCGCGGGAGCGGGTTGCAGGAGCGGCCGAGGGCTCTCCCAGCCGCCAGCCCTGCCCGCGGCTGGATCCGCTCCGGCCAGGCCGTCTCTGAGACGGCGGCGGGAGCCCCCGGTGCCGCACCGCCCGGGGAAGGGCCCGAGGGCAGGCATTGCCCGGAATGGAGAGTCCTCCCCGGCTTCCCTGTGCCTCAGTGCCATCATGCCGGGCCGGCCGCGCTTCCCCCCGGTACCCGCCGTTCGCCGACCGGGCCGGGGAGGCCCCCTGAGCTGCCGGACCGCGACCACCGCCCGCTCCCCGAGGGCACCGCGTGCCGCAGAAATGCGCGGCGGCGGCGCATTCCGCGGCGGCGGCCCCCAATGGCCAAGGATTCCTTCTCGCTGACGTCTCCCCGCTCCGCTCCCCGCCCCGGCCGGACCCCCGGGCGGCGCCCGGCAGCGGTGGCGGCGGACGGGGCGGGCCCAGGCGGGGCGGGCGCCCCTCCCCGGGCCCCCTCCCCGCGGTCCGGGGGGGCTGCCCCGGCCCCGCGCCCCGATTGGCGCGCGGCGGCTCCGGCGGCCGCGGGGCCGGGCCGGGGGGGTGGGACTAGAACTTTCCGCGGCCGCGGGCGGACTCTCGCCTCAGCCCGGAGCCGCCAGCGCCCGCGCTCAGCGCCCCCGGACCGCGGGACATCGCTGCCATGACCCACTTCAACAAGGGGCCCTCCTACGGGCTCTCCGCGGAGGTTAAGAACAAGGTACGGGGGGCTGCGGCGCCGGGCTCGCTGGGCTTTGTCTGCGCCGGGACGGCGGGGCGGGATGGGATGGGATGCGGACGGGGACAAGGCGCGGCGCGATGCCGTGCTGGGCTTCGCTACCTCCGGCTACCGGCGGGAGTCCCGCTGGTCCCACTTCGTGGCGGCTCGCAGGGATGCTCCCGCCGCCGGCCCGGGACAGCGCTGCGCTCCGCGGCACCGCTTCGAAACGTCCTGCCGCGGCGGGGGCTGGAGAGCTGTCAGCGCCGGGCGGATCCGTGTTCGGAGCCGCGTTTCACGGCAGGGCTGCACCTGCCCGTCGTTGGTGCTGGCACGGGGCAGCCCGCTCGTCCCTTGTCCTCCCGCCGGGACCGCGCGGGGCGCGCTGCCGTCCCACGGCCGTGTGGCGGCGGAGCGGAGCGGGGCAGCGGCGCCGCGGCGGGGCCGGGCCGGGCGGGGCGCAGCCGGCCCCCCTCTCAGCGATGCGCGGCTCTCGCCCCCCGCGCCGCGCATTCCTCTTGCATGACATCATGGGACATCACGGGCACGGGCGGCGCGCGGCCAATCGGCGCGGGCCCCGCACAGAGACGCGCATTGTCCACCCGTCCGCCCCGCCCCGCGGGGATGCACAAAGGAGCGCCGAGCGGGACCCGATCCTGGCTTCCCGCAGCCCTGCACCCTGCTGGGAGCTCCGGCAGCACCGAGAGCCTCGGCGACCGCCGCCACCACGAGACTATGGTGTAAAACGGGCAGAAAGGCCAGCGCTGACAGCAGCCGGGCCCCGGGGGTTGCGCGCCGCTCTGCCGAGGTTTCTGCATAGTCTGTGGAACAAAAGGTGCCTAGTGCTGCCCTGTTACACCAGCTCTTACCTTGCTAGGAACAATTACCTGATAAGAGGAAAAACTTTTGTACTATAAAACGACACCGCTAAACAGGCGGGGATAAGTTCGTGCTGTGTCTTTATTCACAATCTTAAGTTCTAAACGTGGTATTTAATAACTAGTTGTTTCACCCACATGTCTGGTTTCAGGCTTCAGCAAATCCCCAAATCCTGTTTTACTTGTAGCTGAGTAGAAAGGGGAGGAGGGAGAAAAGTAGTTAACTTTAAGCGTTTTAATTTATGCTTTACAAAATAAAGTTTTGTCTTTTTTTTTTCTTTATTGGCTTTCTCAGGATGGTTGTGGGTTCTGCTGCAAAGTTTGATGACATCATGTAACCAAATGTCTTCCAGAGTGGTTGCTTCTAGCATCTAATTTGGTGATTTATCTACACCGTTACAATCCTAAAAACAAAGGCCTAAGAAAAAAGATTAAAACATATGTTGTGTATTATTGCATGTGAATTAGGAAGAAAGTAGATCCTCTTCTACTTTAAAAAATATTGACAGACTCATGTAGGCTTAATGGTGATCTCTTAATGGAGACAAGATGGGAAGACGGTCTTTGTTCTTTCTTTCAGTTTCTTATTGTCATCAGCTTCCTTAGGGCCTCCTGAAAGGAACTATTCCAAGTCTGTGCATTAACAGAGGGTTGGAAACTGATATATTTCATAGCTCTATGCAAAGGGCCTTCTACTTCATCCTGCTGAGTGTTGTTTCATTTGCCTTCAATGCAAATATTGCAGAGGGATGGATGTTCTGGGGCAGCTTCTGTTTATTTGTTTGCAGGTTTCTGTTGCCATCCTTGGAAATGTTAGTGCAGCAGTGCCATAGAAAATAATTTAAGTGTGCCAAAGATGAATGAACTCATCTCCTTTTAAAAATAAACAAGCAAACAAAAACCCTGCAATGAACAACGGAAACTCCAGAAAAGATACAACTTTGAACTTTTAGAATGTTATTTTTATTGTGCAAGATCAAATTTCAGAGCAATTATGTTATATACAGATCTATTGGGTACCTCTAATCTAGTCTCTTGCATGGGTCTGTGTTTAGATGTGTGTCTGTTTCTCTCTATAATTCTAGAAGATCAGCGAATAATGTCTCTAAAAATCAGAAATTCCTTTTTCTAGATCCTTCTGTTGTCTCATGAAGATTTGAAGAACAGCATCTAGTTTCGGACTCTTGGAGGATCAGGCTTTGCTACTGATTGTAATCACACTTTCTAAGACACTGGCCTTTGTGCAAAATATTGTTTTATGAGGGTCTTATTGTGGTGTTGGAGTAGTACTTGTAAGTAGCTGTAGTACCTCCCTACTTGAATGACAGTTAATGTTAGATACCCTTGTTAGAAATATTCAGTGCTCATCCCCAAGCAGTGTTTTGCTGTTGATGTTCAAGATTCAGTCTCTAAGCATAAAATCTTTTTTTTTAGTTTGGTCTTTAGGGCTTCGCCCTTCCCTCCCCCCTTTTTGTTTTTTTGAGGCTCCACCTTTCTCTTGTTTTACTCCTTACCTTAGTTCACACCAATATGGTGTCTGGCTCTTGTTATGGATCTCTTTTCCTCATTCCAACAAAGAAAGCATAGATTTTGTTTACTGGTTCCCAGCTGTAAGGAAACTTGTCTGCTTGAGAAATGTGTAGGTAGTCAAACTACTGTAATCCCTTTGAAGCTGATTCCCTGTTTACTTGAGATCACAGAAGATACTTGATCCAAAACAAATACTCAGTGAGGAGCCCTTTAAGCTGATTGAAATGGATGATTTCTTCTGCAAGCAAGAAATTATTTTCTTCCGGAGCAATGGGAGAGTTAATGCAGTACATGAGGTTAGCATAGCTTGAGATGATGATGCAATTAGATAAAGCTACCAACTAGTTTTTATGTTTTTGTCTGATTTATGAGCCATTGTCTCACTGCATAAGGTGTGGAGCAAACAGGAATGTTTGGCAGAAGGAGAGGTTCCAGTTCATTCAGCTGCTTCCTAGTGACTCCACCCTTCCCATGGAAATGTTATTTGTATTGGGCAGGCATTTATCTTCCCCCTCCTCTTATGTTTGATGCAGTGCCAGTTTCATCTTCATAAGAAAGTGAGGATGGGCAGAAATATGGTTTGTGTGGGGAGTTAAATTTTGCATAGCATTTGGCTGTTCCATGTCCCTGACCTTCCTTCCAAGTCATCCCTGTGGCAGGAAGCTGTCCACTGGTCAGTACCACTTTCCAAACTTTTTTAAGACCAGGGAGTAACTGAGGTGAGTTATCCTGTTCCTGCAGCTGCCACCCTCAAAGGTCAAGCACCAGCAAGATGGAAAAGGAAGGGAAACAAGCTTTTTAAACAGAAGGCTATTAGACCAACGAAGCCTGTAAACAAAATATCTCTCTATTTTGCAAGTGTGCATGAGGGCAGTTGTACTTCCTGCTTTCCTTCTCGAGGGCAAATACAGATTAAAGAAAAAGAATTGAAGTGTCTGTGGTGAATAATGCTAACCAGTCCCAGGTATGATTATCTTCCTCTTGAAACTGCTGAGGAGAAAATCTTGTCCTGTATTTTACTTGCTAAAGACCAAATAAACAGATGCAATTGTTTTTTTTTTTCTGATAGTTGATCATAACTCTTGAAATTAACATTTCCTAGCTAAATATCAGTTTTGCTGTGGGAAATACTAAAACTTTCTCTTTGTGTCCAATTTCTGTGGTTTTTTTTTTCAAAGAAGTGTGAATTTTCTTCTAGCTGGCTTCATGTTTTGGTAACAGATCTGCAGTTCAAATGAACTTCCTAACTTTGTCTTTTATATTTGTTGATTTCCAGAAATCTGAGTGTGTTAATCTTGAAGCATCCTGTTTTGTAATGGCTGTTCCCAGTCCTCCTATAACCAAGATACACAGAGATGAATGAGATGCTGAGTGAAAATTTCTGCTTTTTTACTCAAGAAACTGTCAACTAGATGCCTAGACCTCATTTGACACAAGAGAAAAGTACTTAATGGTATAGTTTTGATAATTGAGTCAACAGCAAAACTGTGCACAAAACATAAATATGACAATGGAATAATTCCATAGCTAAACTTACAGTCAATCAGTGTTTGGCACATTAACTACATATATCACTTAAAAACACATTAGGGATATAAAGAATGAAAGCTTGTATTTTGTTAGTTACTCTTGAGATGCATTTTTTTACTGCATTAGCAACCAATTTATGAGTTCTTCAACTTATTTACAATATCCCTGCTGGTTACTTCTTTCTGATACTTAGTTTTACCCTGACTGACAATATTAACATTCCATAACTTGGGTTCAACAAGAAGTACTAGAAAATGGTCCTGCTGTGTGCTGCCCTCCACTTCCAGATCATGTAACCTTCCTTTTCTGGCCAGAAGCCTTTTGCACTTTGAGAACGTGTTTGTCACCTCAATTGTCGAAACATGAGTTAAGCCTATTACTGGAAATTTTGTAGAGGATTTTTTATTTAAAGAAACCTAGTGAATCACTGGCTTTATTAAGCTGTAGTAACCTATTAATTTGTATTCTAGTGTAAGACCCCACATGTAAAGAGTTCTCATGTTGACTCAGAAGTGGTATTAAATGCAGTGGCTCTAATCAATAGCTACCTGTTTTGGTTAGATTTTGTTGTTGTTGCTGTTGTTGTTAAAGGAAGAAATAGTCCAGCAGTGGAGAATCTTAACTGCAGTATTTCTAGACATCTTAATCCTTTACTTTCTATCTCAGTGTGTCTGCTCTATCTTGATATGTCTAATCCATTTTTCTCTTTTACACTGTTACAATCTCAGGACAGGTCTGCTCTCTTAGGCATGATCAGGTGTAAGTTTCCTGTTCTGTGGCTACTTCATTAGAAGTATTAATAATACGGCAGTAATAAGTAGCCCTACAAACAGCTACAGACTGATAGTGATGGAACTTAATGCAGCATTGGGTTGCCAGTTCATAGCAATGATACAGCTCTTTTTACAATAAGCAGATGCAAGTAATTGGCCATGGAAACACTTGTCTTGCCAGCAGCTTGGATATTAGCACCCATGCCATTAGTTTAAAGCCGTTTGTAGACAAGCTCTGCCTGTTCTGTGCATTTGTCTAAGTCCACAAACATTGAGGCTTGCCTTTGGGAACCCATGCATTACCCCAAAAGGTAGCCTGAGCAGGTGAGATGGAACAGAAGAGTGAAAGTGGCTGTCCCAGTGACATCTGGCAGTTGTTGCTGTAAACCCCTGACACAGGAATTGGTTTCTTATGCCCAATGGTTTAAATCCCCAGTAAATTTAGATACATCATTGCAAAGCTGACAGTTGTCTTTCAGAGTCCTCATGTTTCAGAACTGTCACTGCTTGAACTGCGAGGCATGTATTGCTGCCCTGTGAAAAGCCCCAAGTGAGGGGTGTAATTTCCACTTCTGTCTTTTGGCTTACACCATATTTTTTAGGAGGAAGAGGATGAATGGCATGGTCTAGCCAGGATTAGCTACAGCTACCTCATGAACATCAAAGCAGAGGTGGAGGACTAGACCCGTGTGCTCCTGTGTGTGCATGAGGCCAGGACACAGAAACTGCTGGTGCTGCTGCCAGCAAAGCACAGGGCCTAAGTAAACTGAGAATAAGGATGTTTGCTGAAAACTTTTGACTATGTTTAACCTTAGGAAGCACACTGTGTCTGCACTTTCAAATTTGAAGCACTTTCTCTGTATGTATCAAATGTATTATAGTGACTTCTTTTGTGGTGGATTAATAAACTTTTAGTAAAACTTCTACCAGTGGTAGGAAATCATAAAACTTTCTAAGGTTAATTTTTAAGGGTATGGGATAAGTATCAAGTCTTGCATCCTTTACTTGGAAGCTCATACCTCCTATGGCTGGAATACTTCTGAAGAAAGCAAATAGAGTTTGACAGTCATGACAATTAAATGGGTTTAGCAGTTTCAGAAAATAAAAGGTGTGATTTGCATTACAGTAAGGCTTGCTTGGTTAAAATCTAAAAATGAATGTGCTCTTTGTGTGGCTCCAGAGTTTGACTTAGTTTAAAATATAGATTAAAATACTTATTACAGTCCTGTTCCTGAGTCAATACCCTTAAAAGGCAGATGGATGCATGCATTCTTTGGGACAACAGTACGTCACTGATTTTTGTCTCACCTTGTCTTTTTTGACAGAACATTAATTCGGAGGCTTTTTCTTGCCTCCAAATAATTTATAATTTGCCTTGAAGAGTAAAGGATAGAAACTTCTTTGTACTCAGAATTGTTAGCTTCTGTAGCTGCATAACACCGTATACACTGGGCATCTGACACGTCCTTTTAAGGCAAACTTTGTAGAGATTCCCATCCCCTATGGAACTGTTCAGGAAAGGCCTCCAGTAAAAATAGGCTTGAGGCCAGGACACGTAGGGCAATTTGAAACAGATTTTTTCTAAGTGAGATCATGTGAAAATCCTTTTTCTTTTCTTTAAGAGGGACTCTTTTGCTTAAAAATGTTTTTGTAAGTATCAGATTCTAAACAACTCTAACTTGAATAGCTATATTCAGCAGCAAACGCTCTCTTTTGAGTAAATACTTTCAGTTTTAAAGTAATGCCTCATAGTAAGTTATGTTGTTGTTTTTATTTAGTGGAATTGAATTATAGTGTTTTTCTCAAAAACAGTTTTGACTTTCTTCAGGTAGGTGGTTCTATGTTTGGGGATTTTTTTTCTGTTAATTCCCCCGCCCCCCCACCCCATTTAAAAAATAAAATAACCTTTTTTTTTTTTCCCACTTTCTCCTCTTCCTTGAGCCACTGCAGATTTTAGTAGGTATTTGGAGGGGAGAAATAATTAAACTTCTTGTTGCTTCTATAAAACCGACTCTTATCCAAAGCGGATACTATCCTGGATGTATAAATGATGGAGACTGGAAGGCATTGGTCACGCTGGAGGAGCTGGCAGTGAGTGAAGGCCATCCCAGCGAGGCATGAAGTGCTGTTGTCACAGCCACGCTCTAGTGCCCTGTTTGGACTCTCACCAAATGCCTTGCCCAGTCCCAGCAACAGGGCCAAGCATACTTTAAAGCCTGGGGAGTCTGAACTTGCTCTGGTCACTGATACTTACTTGCTCCTGGAAACAAGGCTTTAACCATTCAGTGCCTTTGCTGCTTCCCTTCTAAGACTTGATTGACCCTGTCTTCTGGGGTCAACACGGGATTTTTCTTGAGGACTTTATGTAGGCAGACAACCTTTTGGCTACAGAGTAATTCTTAAGAGTTATAGAGAAGTGAAACTGTATGTGGCTTGTGTATACACCCTGCAGGACCTGAACAACCAGTATTTTCCTAGATTTGGGCAAAAATTAAATATTTCTGCACTTCGTTGCTGTTCTCAAGTGCCTGCCTGAAGGTGGAATCTTTTCTATTGCAAATCCTAGCTGTCAGAATTATAGATGGATTCTAAAAAAATCTTCCTGGCCTGCTTTGCATATTTGTGCCGTGGCTCTTCCCAGGATAAAACTGGACATTACTGCTGTAAAAACCTTACTTTGCTTTTCTGCTAAGAAAGTTCTCCTGTTATATTGCTTTCCTGCTGATATTTCCACTACTTCAGCCTCTTATTTAGAGATCATTATCTTATTCAAGCAAAATTGGGAATACAAGTGTAATTGAAAAATACTTTTCTCTTGTCCCTAATCAGTTGACTACATACTAGAAGCCTTCACAGAAAAAGATAAGGCATAATATCCATGTGAATTTATGAAGGGATTTGGTTATATTTAAATGTTCATGGTGAAAGGCAGCTCCTACCTCACTGCTAACATTTCCCTTCTGTGTTCTGCCCATGCTTAAGATGAGTCAGAGCTCTGGCCAGTACACACCAAGCGGAAGGATGTGTTGGAGCAGTACCTGTACTGCAGCTCCTGCTGAGATTCCCACTGTGTAACCTGCCACTGCTTTGCTTAACTTCATAACACTGTGGGGGGGATCAGTCTGAAGTTCTGCTATATATCATATCTGAAAGTCAATACATTGTTAAGTCAATGAAGCAGATGTAGTTCAGGCACATATCTCTAGTGTTCTAAGACTAAATGGTCTTTGCTTGCTTTTGTGAGAAGCTGTTCCCTTACCCTGCTGATGTCATGCCCCAAACAAGTAAAAAGTACAGCTAACTTTCTATGAAAATAAAATCTAAGGCCTTTTTATTATGGTCTGTCTTAATACCAACCTTTATCATTAATAAATGATGCTGAAAATGTTTCTCTTGTGGAAAAGTACTTCTACTTGGAAGAATCTAGCAGGTTTTAATAAAAAAAAAAAAACTGTGAGATTAAATATCAGAGATAAAGCACTGGTCTTTGAATGGATGGAAAAGAACTGGAACAAAACATAACTAACAAAGTTAGAGTTCAGTCAGGGCACCTGAGCATTTTGTTCTACAGAAGAATTTAAGGTTCCATTATACTTAAGGATTGAGATTTCTCAGTTATTTGCAGCACAGAATTTCCCATACATTCTGCAGCTTGGGTATTTCAAACCTACTGTCCATTCAGGTGTCCAGCACAATGAGACCACAACTATCCTCGTGGCATCCTAAGTTTTGGATGCCCTACCCACCCCCAGCAGTGCCAGCTGTTCTTTCTGCTTGTGCTTAATTCCTGAAAAATGTTGATTTAGAAGTTTCTACAGGATGTTGAATCAGAACACCTTATGCAGGAGTTTGACTATCTTTTCTTCTTTTCACGGTAGTACTTTCTTCGGTAGTCATAAATTTCAGTGTAGCAGGACTATGGCTTGATTTGTACATTACTAAAACTACATTTTCATTAAATAAAAAGTTGAGCTAAAAGTGCGTCTAATAATAAATTTTGTCACTCTTGTCATTTCAGAATTTTAATGGTAGACCTTTAAAGATGGATATTATTAGAAAATTAAGTAAACATTTTCTAACATCTTTATGATCATCACCTATTTTTTAAAAATATCATTATAACACTTTATGTGGTTAAAGCACAACTTGTTTGGTTGACCATATCTAAAATATATTTGGATGTTTCCTGGTTTATAATCAACCTTGTGCATCACCTACTGAACTTTAACTGGTCAGAGACATACCCGGGAAGGGAGGGGGTGAGGTGGAGGCCTGGGAGCAGCAGATTATTTTTCATTCTTTGTGCTAAGTCCATTCTTCCAATATTTTTGCTGGCAATAAAGCAAAACAATAGTATGAAGCAGCTGATAGACAAGGTTTTCTAAAGCTTAGGGTGTGAAATCTGCATTTTTTGTGCTTCTGCTAAGAAAACTGGCTATGGGAAAAATTACCTCAACCAGAAAAAAGTGCTATGCATGAACTGACAGATTTTGATCTCCTGACTTTGTGAAATAAAAACCTAGGCAGACCTTGCTAACTAGAAGCAGCTAAGGAGCTTCTCAAGAAATCGTGTCTTTCACCTAAATTAAAAAAAAAAAAAACAAACCAAAAAACAAAAAACAAGGACAGATTGAATCATTATGTGCCAGGGTGAAACAGTGGTAGGCATTAGAGAAACCTGTGTTTTCTTTATGAATACTTACGACACCCAGCTCAGTTAGGCCATTCAGCTAATGTGAATTCATGGAATTAAATCAGCACTGGCTGACAGGTGACCAGGCAGGAAACACTGAGCACTGTGAATTGGGAAATGCCTGTTACCCAAGACCTGCCATGTCATCTGGTTCATTTTCCAGTCAAAGCTGTGCCTGGGATCACACCTCGCAGCACAGCCAAGTGTCTGAGCTTACCATGTGGGGGCAAAACAGCAGCAACAAGAGCAGAGTCTTGCAGCTTACCTTTGGAAAAAGTGCAGAGAAAATGAAGCATGGACTGTGTCTTTGCTGGAGAGGAAGAAGAAATGTGCATTTTGAGTAAATTTTTTAGCATTGCTTGTCAGCTTTCTTTAGGCAACTGTTTTGAGGAATGTTTGAGTTTACCAATTAGCCACTTGCTGCTGTAAAACATAATTCCTCTGGTTTTGGTAAGTGAAGAGGGTTTGAAGAGAAGAAAGAATGTATAGAGAGAGACTCTGACTGAAATAACCAGATTTTTTGGTCCTATTTGAAAGGGAAATTTGAAAGACTTGTCAACAGAGCTGGGCCTTGGGAAAGGGCTGCAAACTCACCATACAGTTTGCTTATGAAAAGATGTATTTTAAAAGCCATTCTGTTGGGGAGAAAAATAAGTAAACTTCAACAAATATATAATTTCCTGAGTTTTTGTAGTAGCAATAGATTAGAAAAGTATTCTGAGAAAGAGCAAGTGATCATTGATGATACTGTTTCTGTTTGCAGGCTCCTTTGAGGCTTTGGGAACTACTGTTCCAACAGAGTTACAGTAGAAGTTGTCTCAGGAGACACTTGCTGGGTTACTACTGGAAAAACTAAATTGTTTTCAGATGCTTTGGATTTTTTTTTTCTGTTTCTGCACCAAATTGCTCTGTAAGAGTTATTTTCTTCCCCCCTCAAAACAAGATTAACTAGGCATCACTAATGTCTGTCAGTATGGCAGGCAACCAGTATTTTCTGTGCAGTACTCAGCAGGGTGTTTCAGAAGACATCACTAGTGATGTCAGAGCCTGCCCAGATTTGCTACGTCATATCAGTCATACCAGGGGTGGGTTTAAAACCAAGAATTCAGTTCCCATCAGGAATAACAGGCCTTTGTGCATTGAGTTGGATCTTAGCTGAGAAGAATTGTATCCCAGTGGTTTTTTTGAATGAAAACAGCAACGATTTAAAATAATAGGTAGTGACTACTCCTGAAACCATACTCTGTGAAGAAATGTAGGTAGTTCAGCAATATACAGACTAAATTAATAGTGCAAAGGAACTTGATACCAATGTACGGTGGCATGAGGTGCTACAGCTGACGATTAAGGAGAATTGGAATTACAAGCTAGAAAACTGTGACTCTGACAAGACATGATAAGAATGAGAAGTACAATAAAAGTATGAGAAGTACAATAAAATGAGAAGTACAATAAAAACTGAGAACAGGTTTGAAAGGGTGAAGGTGTTGCAGTAACGCAGCTGCCAAGATCAAGAGGGAACCAGCACCCAGTCCAAGGGCAGGTAGTGTGTCTGAGTTGTTGGTGCACTCTGGGGGAAGAGATGGTAGCATTTGCTTCTTGAATAGTCTGCAAGCTATCACAAAGTCCTACTGGACAGCCAGGCAGTAGAATACCTAGTTCTTCCAGCCAGCTGACTTGGCAACAAACACCATGCACAAGTACAGATATCTGTACTTGTAAGATGACTTGGAAACTTTGAGGCATGGTTTGTTCTTTCTTCACAGAGTTTAAACTGGTGCCTGTGGGAAGAATGCCAGGAATTTTGGATTGATGCTCATCCTTCCCTCCTTTAAAGATTAAAGCCCAAATTTTGATTTACAGAGAAAACAGTGAGATGTTGGCAAGGTATCAGTTATGCTACACATAACAAAAAATATTGTTGACTATTAAGCAAAATGGATACAGATGTAAAATTTTGTGCTAAGTAGCATAGTGGGATATAGTGAGATCTTTCTATATAAACAACACAGAGTGTTCTCTGCCTTTCTATACAACAGTCCATAATGACAGAAAAAAGTGCATGTTCAAATACTGAATGATGACTTTTAGTTCTTGAAGTACTATTTTTTTTGGTTTTCATCTGGATTTTCACATTCCCTTTACCACTGGGTTTCTTGTGCACAAATATGGCTCCTCTGACATTTGCTTTTGCATCAGTTCAGGTCAACATACATGAAATTAACAGGGAATTTTAATTTGTCCTTACAGTGAAACGTCACTGGGTTGGTAGCTCATATGGCATGAAGCTTCACTTGACAGTCATCTTGGTATCATGTCACTCCCTCTTCTTACCCACTTTCAGTAAAAATCAAAACCTTGTATTTTCCCCACTGTCTTAGATTCTCTGTCTCAACTTAGAGGCTATGTTATTTATTTACTCTATGACTAAATACCCAGTGATTATGTCTTTACAACTTTCTGTCACCTCTGAAGCTGAAGATTAGATATGTACAGTAATCTATTTACACCATAGAATTTTAACCAGAAAGTTTACATTTGGTTGTGTAATTAAAAAAAAAAAAGTAGAAAATCCTTCTCCCTGATTATAAGAACTTATTGTTCTGTGACATTTTCTTGGTCATTCACATAGCCAGTTAGATATTAACACTGTTCTTCTCACCAAAGTTTTGCTGTGTAAATTTTAGATACGAGGTAAGCTTTCTCCACTATTTTTTTAATTGGAAAAGTTAGTAATTTTGTGTTACTTCAAGCAAGAATAGGGGCCATATGAAATTTCTCCCTACAAAGAATGCTAACATCCAAAACTTAGGGCTTTATCTATTTTTCTGTTCACTTTGGTGAAAAAGTATGTATTAATCTCTTCCTATGCCATCTTGGAGTAAAGTCCTGCTTATTTCTCTTACTGTACATGTCCCTGTACTTTATGTACCTTGGAAAACCACAACATACAACCTACACTCTTCTGTGTATATAAATCTTGGGTTTTGTTGTCACTGTTCCCATGATAGAGTTGTTGATGCACTTTGACGAGCATATGCTTTTACTGCTAAAACTCCTGACTAGAGAGTGGGTGTTGTTTTAAATGCCTACTACTACTTTAAATTTAGCATGGTGCACTTTAAACCTTTGACCCTTGCTGGGAGGAGAAAGCCTTTAATCAAAAATTTCATCAGAACTAAGAAGTGCAAGCCGTTATGACATGATATGTAACTTTGAAAGTTTTATCTTTTATACCAGTTTTTTAACTTACTAAGTTTTCTGTTTATTACTGCCAGTGTAAAAAGCAGTTCGGTGTGCTTAAACTTTTTCTTGAGATACTATTACACTATTTTTCCAGAGTAGCAGCAATATAGGCAGCTGAACTCTTAAACCAGAGATCTGGCATATAAGTAGCCCTTAGCGCACAGTGTGTACTGTGTAATTTGGAAAAGATTAGTATGAAAGGACAACTGAAAGGCCATATGCTATCAGTTATGGTGTGAAATACTGTTTAACATCATCACTCAAACTTAACATGCTGCAGGCACCCTGAGTAACTTCAAGGGACACAGACAGATCATTAAAGTTGGCCAACATAACTTTGCTTGTTTCCAGGAACTCTTACGCTTGATAAAAACAGTGATGATTGCTGTTCTTGTACTACAGAGAGAGGGAGGGGTTTTACAGTGGAAGAGGTCCCAAACAGTAAAGTCCTACCTGAACAGAACTAGGTGTGAGAATCAGCTATGAACTTGCCAGAGGAATCAAGTTTAACCCAAGGATTCTAGCCTGAGGCATACATTGGCATAAATGTACGTATATCGGTTTATAATAGGCAAGTAACACCTACCCTCTTCCTTCCACAACCTTGGATCTCCTATAATTTTGACCACGTGTGTAAACATTAGTTTCCTTTCAAAGATATTTCTAACTATTTAATGTGTATCTGAAGTGTCAACAAAAAGAGGAGCATTCACAATTTTATCTATCTTTCAGTATTTGTCAGAAGAAAGTAAAGAAATTAACAGTTGGCTTTGTGCTATCTTATTTTGAACTTATATAAAATCTTTATATCCATTGCTACAATTGAATAATTTCTACATATTCTGAAACTGAAGCTTTTTTTCATGGCGCTGATGATACTTTGAATGAAGCTGCTTAGCTACTGCTTTCATCTTCAGTAGATAATGTTTTCTTTCGCTGTAGACTTGTAAGATTTAAGTCTCCTCCATGAAAGTTCAGTATTTATAAAGGATCAAATGTTGGCACATTGGTTAGTAGTAATGGAAAAAGACATCATTTTTTACATTTATATCAAAGCTTCCAGCTCCACCTCAAAGATACCAATCAAAGGAAAACTGGAACAACTCTGATATACGCATGTGGAAAATCTGAAATACTCTCTAACTTGGTGTTACATAACTTCTGGTTGTGCTATTGGGAGTAGAAGAGCTAAGCATTCAGAGTAAGCATAATGCCTTGCTTCTGGTAGTAGCTGACTTGTCTCCCCATTTAACCCATCCTTCTCACATGTTTGAAACCTGATTCTAAAATTTCCACATCTCTAGCTATTCAGGGTAGATTGAATATAATTTTGTGAAGAAACTAGCACCAATTTTTACCTTTTGTAACCTAGTTTCCCACCAGCTCAAAAATCAGAACAAAAATGTTACCATATTTAAGTCAAACTGTACAGTAGGTGAAGACAGTTCTGAAAACTAGCAGGTTTAATAGTAATGCTTTTAATGGCAAAAAGACAAGTCTCCTCATATGTATAAGCATTTTTTTCTTCCTATCCCTAGATAACCACTGTAGTGATACCCCAAGACAATTCAAAACCTCTTGAAAAACTCAGTATTTGAACATATGGCGAAGTACTCCAACATAAAGTAAATACTTTTCAGAAGTGATAAAATTCCATCTGATTACTTCTAAGTTCCCCAAGCAATGGGGGCAGCAATTTAATACTCAACTGTAATCTCACATATGGAATGCACTCACTATTAAATGAGGAAAAAATTTGCCTTTTATATGCTTGCCAAGAAAGATTAAAATAGCCACACTTGCAGAAGCATTTAGGGTTCTCACTCCTCCTGGCTTCCATATTTACTGACTGAAAAGAGACAAAAACCAAAGCAGTGTCCTTCAAGGAAGCTGTGAACTTCAGTTACCTTTTCCAGTCTGCTTCTCATCTTAGCTATCTAATATCCAAGAGGTGTGATTAAAAAAAGTCATGACATTTTCCTTGTCATGTTGTGCAGAATACTGCACAAAATTTTATACTTTAATTAAGATCTGAGCATAGGGATGGGATAAGTGCATTATCCTGATCTGTAACTAAGGCACCATAGCACTACTATTACAAACAGTCTAAGAAAAATAAGTATTACTCAGGCAAGTTTTTGAAGTAAAGCCAGAGATACAGGAATTTTCCATTCCACTTAGAAGAAAAATAGAGAACAGAGTACTGTAATTTTTAGCTTGGTCAGTTTGGAGTTAGGGATTACTAATGCTAGCCAAAATGTAGTAATTGCCTCTATTCAAGTAATTCACATATGCTGGAATTCTCAGCCCCTGCAGTATAAATATAGCTGCTAATAGCTGGCCTTCCTGGGCTGACATCTTAAGACTATATGTAAAAAGCCTGAAATGTACATTTTAATTTGCATGTGAATGGCTTTACGCGAGTTTTTTCTTAGGAATTTGTAAGGAACTGGTGTAGGTGAGCTGATTTCCCATGAGTTGGAAACACTGCAAGTACATTCTGTGCTTGCCTGTCTGGTTTCTCTCGGTAGCTCCCTCGCTCCCACCTTGCTAACTGACCCATGCGGGACAAGTAATGAAGGTGGAAAAGTGTTGCCAATCTCCATACTAATGGAGGTTATTTATCACACACAATTTTGTTTTGTTCTCAGAAAAAGTAGTGATGTTTTCAGTGATAGAATCTCTTTTGTCCAACTCGCCAATATTGAAAAGTATTGCAGAGGTGACAGGTTTAGGCTGAAGGAAGTTTGAGCTACTTTTCAGTTTGTTCAGGGGAGGGGAACAAAGGGCAGAGTGAAGGAACACGGAGGCCGTTGGCAGCTGGCACAGTTGAAGTTCACTGGTTTTAAGCATTCCTTTCACATGGATTGATTTCTAGTGACTGAAACATAAACTGACACGCAGAGTAGTGAAGTCTGAACATCTGGACAAGGAGTTTTTAAGTCACCTTGCTAAAAGTTCTGGCCCTCTGCTTGTTGCCTTTAACTTCAAGACTATTGCAGGTTTTCTTTCTTTACAATTAAAATGGGAGATCAGTTTATTCTATCAGTCTTGCAGCAAGGTCAAAAAGAGAAATAGCAGGCATAATAAAGGTTAAACAAAGATACACAGAATCCCCAGAATCCCCAGCAAGATAACTGTTAACGTTGTAGCAACAAGGGGACTTTACTGGGTCGTTTCCCCATTAATCATAAACTAGCTATAAAAGCAAAGGCACCATAATCTTCAGCTTCTAATCTATTATATAAAATGTCCCTGTAGAAATGTACATGTGAGCAGTAGTACTGATGGCTTGGCAATTCAGAATTCTTGTGTCCATAACACGCTATTTCCCTTTCTTACTTCCTGCCAAAGTACAACTTGTGTCAAATATTTTTTTCAAAACAAGTCTTCATTCCTCAGCAGCTGTGAAAAGACTGTTCACGAGCTGCAGCAATTCTTACACTAGCGAGGAGTGGGACATGCTTCAAAGTGCTTTTTTGAAAATAGACCTTTAGTAAAGCCATGAACATTTTAGCTGAAGTTCTTATATCTCCACTCTGATGTATAAAATACAATTTAAAACTCCAGCAATAAAATCACTGGACAACTGCTATAGCATACTCTGAAATGAAGTTGGAGTGGAAAGAGTTGGAGATTGCTCTTCTGAAGTAACTTTATAACTACTTGTGTTACAGATTGCCCTGAAATATGACCCCCAGATAGAAGAAGATCTGCGTAACTGGATGGAAGAGGTTACAGGGCTGAGTATTGGTGCAAACTTTCAGCTGGGTTTAAAAGATGGCATAATCTTATGCGAGTAAGCATTTAATAAGTAACCTTATTTTTAGGAGTTTTCTACTTCTGTGGAAATAAGAAGGGACTTTCTGAAGATTCCCCTTCAAAACACATCAACAATAAGAGTCAAAGATAGCTGACTGTAGGGTGGGAGATTTCTTTGAAACTGTGGTAAAAATGAAAGCTTAAATCTCCTTTATATTTCATCAAAAATTTCTAAGTGTTTCTAAATTAATTGGTGAAGCTCATTTCTGTAGTAATCAAATGGCACACAAAAACTCTCATGGTCTCCTAGACTTATTAGACCTGAAATTTGAGCTAGACACTCTGCATAAACCAAAAAATTAAAAATTTTGATGAAACTAATGGAACTAATAATGCGTGAGTGAAAGTATTATATAATGCTTGCACAAATGGTATAAAGATGAGATTTATTGTTTAAGCATCTCCCTCTTTTTCACCTCCCCAGGCTTATAAATAAGCTGCAGCCAGGATCAGTGAAGAAAATTAATCAATCAAAACTAAATTGGCACCAGGTAAAACAAAAAAAACACCACCCAAACCCAAAACTTCACCTCTAACCCCTTTCACCCCCAAACAGTTCTTTTGTTTTGTATTAACAAATTTGCTGTGAATATGGTCCATCTTAAATCTTAGTAGCACCAAGTTTGCGTATGATACATATCCAGCAGTTGAGGATACTGCACACATGAACACTGTTTAACAGAAAGCAGCTACAGCTGAGGTGGCTCATCACTGGCAGTTGAGTATACATATTTAGTGGTAGTGCTTTAGCTGTTCAATGAGGTGTCACATGGAAGAAGAACTTAGAATCCTATAGCAAGAGGCCTTTTCCAAGTTAGAAAACAAAGCTGTTTACTTTTTATTAAGTCACAGCTGAGCTTTCTATCCAGGTAGTGCTGCAAGGTGTTAGGTCAACAGGTTGCTTATACCTGGACATTGCTGTATGAAGTATCCTCCTGAGAAAGCATCTAGAGAGGATGCAACATGCATTTAGAACAAGCACCGAAAGGGTTGCTACCTAAAGTTGGTTGCTTTTGCTGTTGTTGGGTCTATCTTAATACTGCTATGTCAGCCTCCTTGCTTCCTTGGCATCGAACACTTCTAAATCTGGTGGATTTTTATTTTTTTTTTAAATTTTAATACCTCTTAAGACTTCAGAAGGAAAGATGAGATGCAATTCTTATTCCTTGTATTCCATATGGCTTTCCAGTTTCTACAGTACATAGTGCTAATAAACCCCAAAGCTTATTTGGTCCCAGGAGGTGAGCAAGATAATACCTTCAGTCCAAGTTAAACCTTCTTACTATCCACATAGTTATGTGATTAATTTTATTCAAAATTACCAGTTGCTGAAGTCAAATAGTATGGCCACCATGTCAAATTTTCAAATTTGAAGCAGGTTTTAGATTAGAATTTCTCTTGGAAGGGACACACAGCTGAGACAAGTTTTCTTATCAAAGCCCACTCCGATAAAATATGAGATATTCACTGATGGAGAGATGCCAGGCTGGATAAACCCTTGGTCAGATTTCTGAAATCAGTATTAAAACTAACAAAAAATAATCCCAGACTTCCCACCAGTCACTCTTAAACATGCCAGCTATTTTATTGAGTTTGCACAAGACAAAGAACTTGTGTAAAAAAAGCAAATGAACCAACCCACAACAGAAAGTTTTAAACGTTTTTAGTTTCTGATTTGAAATTCTGAGTAGAAAACTGGCTTTCTCTTGTTTCTGTTTAGCTGGAGAACATTGGGAATTTTATCAAAGCTATCCAAGTCTACGGCATGAAGCCACATGATATTTTTGAAGCAAATGATCTTTTTGAAAATGGAAATATGACTCAAGTACAGACTACTCTAGTGGCACTAGCAGGCCTGGTAAGTATTTGTACCCTGTAGCTGGCACAAATCCACATCAGTCCAGGTGCACCCTTGCAACCAATGTAAATAAAGAAAACAGCACACAGCCTGTCAGGAGAGGACAGACTGAGAGACTGATAGTGCAGAGGTTGCCCTTCAGTGGGCTGTGTGCTACCACATGCCCCAGGGAAGGCTTGGAGGACAGGGGAGCCTCACAGGAGAACACTAATTCCTGCAGACTGACTGGTAGCTTTGGAGTGCCATCTTCAAATGGCATGGGGAACTGTTACCTTCTCTCAGCCTTGACACACAGTCTGTCATAGAGACAGACTTGCTTGTGGCATCATTTGAGAGCCCATCATCTGGGCTGTAAAATCAGTGTTCCAGTAACAGAAAATATACTGAATACTCTATTTTCCCTCTCCCTCAATAGGCAAAAACTAAAGGTTTTCATACTACAATTGATATTGGTGTCAAATATGCAGAGAAACAAGCACGAAGTTTTGATGCAGGAAAACTAAAAGCTGGTCAAAGTGTAATTGGCCTGCAGGTAAGTATGAAATTCGAGTTTGCAGATAATTTCTTACATTAGAGAACTATTTTCTTGTTTTTATTAACTGATATGTTGTTTATACAAAACCAGCTGCAGAATCACAATATATTCTTATCATGGGAGGAGGAATGAAGTTTTAATTCTTGTAAGCAGTTGATTGGCTTTGTAAGTTCAAGTGACTGCCTGGAAGATTGGTTTGTTTGTTTTAAATCTGCTCTATAAGAGTAATTAGGAGGAAATGAACAGCTGATATTAGCAGCATCATCTCTGTCTTTTAAAGTGGTTTTAAAGACGGAGTTTTTGGATAGCTAAAGCTCCTTGTATGGTAGAAACTTTTTTTCTCACCACTTTACTTAGCAGTCATAAAAAACAAAACAAAATCTTAAAATTCCTGTGGTAGAGAAGCTGTGGCAGTATAAAGGAATCATTACAGTCCACTGTAAAAATTACTTATTATGTTTTGCTGCATACATCCATTCCAATTGCAATGCAGCTGGGCACATGCCAGTCATTGAAATGCCTTAGGATGACAACTGCATCTATTTTCCCTTTTGAAACTCAGTAAGGAGAAAGGGTAATTTGTTAGGGTAGTGGTCAAGCTACAGGAAAGCATGCACTGAAATTTTATTTGCAGCCATCAGTTACCAACCATATTTGTTTCCTTAGACTATGCTTAATGTACAAATAAATTTTTTTTCTATCCCCCAATAAAGATGGGCACCAACAAGTGTGCCAGTCAGGCAGGCATGACTGCTTACGGAACTAGAAGACATCTCTATGATCCAAAAATGCAAACTGATAAGCCATTTGACCAGACAACGATTAGCCTACAGATGGGCACTAACAAAGGAGCCAGTCAGGTAAGCAGCACTGTGTGGCACTGGCAGAATGGATACAGCTCAGCCAGGGAGAGCTGGTGACATAGGAGAGTCTGTGAGTGACACACAGCCACAAAGTCTTAACAGGCAGCAGCAAGTGGGTACAGTTCAGCTGTGCCTTTACACAGTAATTAAAGAGCTTGAATTTCTAATCATTAACCAGTGTGTTTTGTGTTGAGTGTCGTAAATCATAAATATGACCCGGTGATTCTAGAATTTCCGGCTGGCAGTGTTATACCAAAAGAAAACAGTAACTTCATTTTAAGTACTAATTAGACAGAGGCAAAAAAAGAAATTGCTTCCAGGCACCACCATAGTTGCAGCACTTAGTATATTCTTTCCAAAGAGGAATGTAAATTGAACCTTTTTCTGTGTCTTACCCACGAGTGAGCTTATGCTGCTCTGTTATACTTTAATTCGTACTTTGTAGCACTTTCAGTAAGGAGTACTAGTTGAAATCATAAATTTCATAATCACAGCTCTTGACCTTCTTACTGAACCTCTACAATCCTGTTTTATTAGGCTGGTATGTTGGCACCAGGTACCAGGAGAGACATCTACGATCAGAAGCACATATTACAACCTGTGGATAACTCAACTATTTCATTACAAATGGGTACCAACAAAGTAGCTTCACAGAAGGGAATGAGTGTGTATGGGCTTGGACGGCAAGTGTATGACCCCAAGTACTGTGCTGCACCCACAGAACCCGTCATTCACAATGGCAGCCAAGGGACAGGAACTAATGGGTCAGAAATCAGCGATAGTGATTATCAGGCAGAATATCCAGATGACTATCACGGAGAGTACCAAGATGACTATCAAAGAGATTACCATGGTCAGTACAGTGACCAGGGCATTGATTATTAGCTTTGCATCAAAAGTTCAGTATTAGTCCATTATTTTATTCAATAAGAACGAAACTAGCCTTGTGGAATTGTTACCTGTCTTTCCTACACACTACGCTTAATGTACCTAAAGAAATACTGCCTTACATACATTCCTTTTTCCTTTCTCTGCCCTTTCCCTGTCTAGTTGCCTTTAGTGCTGTAACAGTTGTAGTCTACAGCATAAACAATAACTGCATATGAAGTAAAAGGAATACTGTGAAAGGGGAAGTGCTCTTGTACAGCCAGGTTGTTAAATAAGGAGCTATGCATTCTCACAATCTCTACTTAGAGGTATTTACATACCATGTTAAGCCTTCATTTTACATATTTACAGCTTTTCTGTTTTTCAGAGGAGATAAAAATTTCATGTGGTCTTTGCCAATTAAATTTAAGATACCCCATTAGTGATTTAAATATAATTGCTATGTTTCTAAGGTATGTTTGCTAATGGTTAAGTCCTACATTAGACATAAGCGTGCATTTGTGATTGTGTATTCATTCCATTATCAACACTGACCAAACTTAGAAGTAGTTGTCTTACTAAAAAGGGAGCTTGTACAAAGTCTTGAGCCAACAGAAGTCTCATGATTGATGGTGCATTTACCTTTTGTTGTGCCATAATATATCCATGTAGAAGTGCTTTTTTCTTCCTTGAACTGTATTTATTGCCACACTTCTCAAACTGATCCCATTGTATTTTTATAAATAAATATTTTTTTCTTAAAGGTATGTAGAAGATCTTGTCTCATTTGTTATGCTACCATTCTTAAAGATTAGATGTCAGAAGAATTATTCCCAAATCGGCATCGCCTTTGCTTGTGTTAAGGGTAACGTAGAACTATCTCTTGCAGTTTGGGTTCATTCTTTTCCATGGGATTTAATCTAACAACCTTATAAAAATCTCCCAGGAATGAGTGACACTGACTTAATAGGAAAGGAATGTAGCTCCTTCACAGCCCAGTTCACTTCCCCTCTTCATGACTGTGAGGTTATGACCAGAGACCCTTAACTGTTCACTAAATCCTTGCGGTTTTCTCAAGGCCAATGAGGAACTGCACATATTTATAGCTGCCTCTGTTTCAGCCTATAGCCTTTGTGCCATCACTTGGAGAACTCAAAACATTCTTGCTTTAGATTACATAAAGAGATACCCACTCTTTGTTCCTGCTCGTCTGCAATCCAAGTTACTTGGTTACCGATAGCAGAGCTTTATTCCTAAATGGAGGATGCTTTCTTCCTCACCATGGAGTGCAGACAGGCTGTACTAATTTATCTGTACTGTTTATAAAATGAGAAGAAAGAGCATGGATCAGTGGGGGTCAATGTTGCAGATTCTAACTTTTGTAAAAAAATTAAAGGCATCTGAAAACTCTTTACAGCAGTGTAAACTTACTGTATTTACATATAGAATGTTTTACACTTGCAAGTTCTGGACTTGTGAAAGATTCTTCGCTCAAGACTAGAAATTGTTTCTTCTTGTTTAACTAGTTTCTGTTACCATTGAGTGTAATGTGGTGACCTGACTTGCAGCTGACCTATTTGTTGTGTAAGTCTTAAGCTTATTTATTTCACAGAATTTAAATTAGAAAGGCTCTTTAGAGGTCACTGGTTCAAGCCCTGTGTCTGAGGCAAGAGAATTATTGGCAAGATGTCTGTTAAGACCTGCACTTCCTGAATGATACTATTTCTCCCCCTTCAAAATAATTGCATGTAACAATTTAGAACTGTTGTATTGAATTCAGAAATGATCAACAGCAAAACCTTCATTGTTTTTATAGTTTATGTGGAAGCAATTTTTTGGGTTTTGTTTTGTTTTTGTTTTTTTTTAAGCCTGACCATGCCCTCCTTGCTGCTCTTTCCGAATCTAAAACTTAGGCTTTGAACTGCTTGCACAACTTTATAATGTTTTTGAACAGAAGAAACAAAATAACACACTATTCTCAGTATGCCTGTTTTCTTTCATCCACAGAAGTATCCAGTGGAATCATAAATGAATTGAGAGTTTGAAGTAGACACCAAGAAAAACCAAAATCAAGCTGCCTTGCTTAAAACAGGCTGCAATACTGAGCCATTTCCTGGTAAAACATACAACAACAGTCCCCATCTCTCCTATTTTTAAGGAATAGAGTTATAAAAGTACCTTTCATTCCACTGAATCTTCCATAGCTGTCGGAAAGAGTCCTCACAGTATTGGGCTGCTTTGCAGGCAGGCATCACATTACTGGAAGAGGCTTAGACCACCATCAGAGCTAACACTAACTGTACTCCCAGGAGCTGTGCCTACATACAGCCTACTTTATAGTTCCCTCACTACAATACCCTGCAGGGGAAGAGGAAGACAGCAGTGAGAAGCACACACTAGACAGCCTCAGCTTCTGTAGAGTGCCTTATCCCCCTGTCTCAGGTGAGGACTCCTGCCACACAGGAATGTTACAGCTGGAGGTTGTTGACACAATTACTAGTAAAATTGAGAGGTCTTGTGTTGTACCTAAAAGCTATGCAGCTATGCTTTGTGTGCAAATTTAATCAAAAGCTTTATTTTTTGAAGTCTATAAAAATATACATGGCTTTCAAAAACATATTGGTACAATTCTAATTTCTGGACTAATGGCAGTACAGCATGGCTTAAACAAAACACATTCAAAAATCATTTAATTGGCATTTTTACTACCTTCCTTCTTTAAAGGTCAACCCAAAATTTGCGGTAAGTGTCTAAAAATCCTTTCCACTCCAGAGCTGCAGTGAAGGCAATGACTACATCATAATTGCAACGAGCAGAATCACAGTCTTTGAGATTGGAAGGGACCTCTGAAGGTCATGTGAGGATCTCTGAAAACAAGGACATACTTAGATAAAAATTTCCCTCCCTTTTTTTCCACCAGGATGTTCCTGAGTCAAAGGCCAAACCATGCAGTGTGAGTATCAAATATAAACAGGAAAAAATCCCTAATGGGTAATAACTGATTTTTTTTTTACCTTCCAAGCAAACCTCTTATGCTTTGTAAATTGGTAAACATCATATTTACATTGGGAAGGCACTACTTGGAAGCAATGTTACTTGGACCCATGGCAGACTAAAACTTTTGCCCCCTTTGTAAGTACCGTATCTGCACTCTTTCTCAGGGTTAGAGAGCTGTTCTAGAGGGTTAGAGAGCTGTTCTTCATTCATCAGGATTTGCAGTTCCCACAGCACCCACAAGCCAAATATCAGAAGTACCCAGCTGCAGAGTTTTAAATAATAAAAGATGTCAAGTCACAGACAGTAGATTATCAGCTTCACCTGCCAGCATAAAGTAATTAATTAATTCTAAGTAATTAATTCTTTGCTCTTTTCATCATCTATCCCATATTCCACAACTTCTTGAAGTGGCTCATATTAAATTAGACTAAAGTTAATTAAATGATGAATAAAAAGTAGCTCTTGGCATTCAGATAACTAGTCTCCTTTCAACAGCAGACCAGGATTTAGGTGACAGATTTCTCACTCAGGCCATCAGTGAGCTTTTCTGTATGTCATTTCCAAGCTGCAACTAATCAAGGGTTTGTCAATCTATTCATCAAGGCAGTTTCTGAGTCACTTACCTGCAGTGATGTCTCACTTCCTATACTGATGAGTACTTTTCTGAAATCCCTGATTGGAGTCATCGTCCCACCTCAAACAAAGGAGCTTTTGAACAAAGAGAATAAAATGTGCCACTGAGTAAAACTACCCCATATTCAGAATGAGGTGGAGCCCCTGAAGTGTATTGTAATCAGGATCCAGGTACAAAGTTTAAACAAACCTCAAAATTGCTCACAAGAAAATGCTGACAGACTCTTACCAAGTTAGTTTTTCTAAAAGTGTCTACACTTAACCATGTTCCTCTTCTTATTAGAGTCCTGACAGTCGCTATATTCCTCCATGGCACATTTCACACCCATGTTACAGCTAATATTTCTATATTATTTATAACATCCTTTTATCTCCTGTCTGTCCTGTTGTTTTATCTCTATCATCTGCTACTTTGCCAAGCTCTAAATCCAGATACAAATTTTTCTGCTTCATCTTTTCTATTGTAGAAGGAAGGTAGTTGTTTATTTTTACTTAAAAAAAACCCTCCAAGGACTATTCCTCTTCTGCCCTTTGGGGAAAAGCTGGTGGATAGTTTATGATACTAACTTGTAAAACCCATTTCCAAAAGAATATAATTAAAGATACTTGCCTCATAACTGCTAATTGTCTTGTCTACAAAGAATTTCTGTCAAGGGTAATTTCCATCAGTGAGCTCAGTCTGTTCCTTAACTGGCTGTTCAGATATGCAGGAAACAGTCATCCCAGAGTGCCTCCTCTGCAAAGGTTTCTACATTTACTCATCCAGGGATGACTGGCATAGCATTCCAGAGAAGCATGAATAAAAATCCCATTAGTAGACACACCAAAAAGCTAAGGAGAACAGCTTCATGACCTTGTTAACTTAGTAACTTTAGTCTGACAACATCAAAATTTACAGGGAGTTTGTTTATTAACGACTTTCAGACCATCATAACAAGTGTAGTAATAATCACATGTGATGACACACAAAATACTTTATTTGTACAAACAGATTGTGTGTCATTTTACCAGTGCAGAAAATACAACAGAGATTTAGAGAACTAATACTTTGTCCTGGGATATTGGTAACCTTTACTTTTCCTCTATGACTGTTTCTGCTATTTCTGCTCTGCTTTCATTCTTCCTGCTGTGCTTCACATTCAAGTCTACAAAGAAAGAAAAAAAGGAGACAAATATGTGTAGCACTAGTTGTTCCTGCATTTAAATGTCATAAGAGTAAACTGGAAAAACAATTAAGGTTCTTTTGTGTCTCAAATCTACAATCTTTTTGCAGGGAATAACACCCACTCCCTCTCTGGTTTCTGTGCTTGGCAAAAAATTACTCAAGAATGCAGTAACAAGACCCAAATTAAGTACAACTGTCCGCCACTGTAGCAGCAAACTGGGGCAGTGCTCTGCCGCTAGCAGAATGCCCACAAAATTGTGCGAGTGTTGGCTAGAGCCTGGTACCTCTTGAAAGCAGATCAAGAAAAATAACTGACATCTCTGACACTCCTGTAAGTAGCTCTGACAGCAGAAGACACTTCTGGTAGTGCCCAGCAAGTGTAGGTGCCAGAGGAACTGTTGCTGCAGAATCTTTCTCTGGCAGCCCTAGCTTGGCCCCCTCAATGCTTGGGGAAAGTCAGTCCTGACTCTGAACTTGCTCGGGCAGCTTCTCAGGTTGGGCAACCTAATATTTTTTCAGATGTCAGTTAGAACATGTTTACTCTCAGGCCTTTCCCAAGCCTGGGTGTGGGGAAACACTCCCTTCTGGCACCTCAGTTTTGTTACTCCAGCATAAAACAGAGTAAATAAATACACATACTGATAAAATAGAAAGAAGAAGGGTAGTGGTGGAGAGGCAAGGCCTCTCAGCTCTGATATTACAGCTCTAGAACTTCAGTTCTGGCATGAAGTTAAGCAGCCTACCGCTCTGCTGACTGTGCTGCAGCAGGCATGTGAAAGTCTATCTGAATAGCACTGCTCTTCCACCCCCTTGCAAAACTTTCTCTTCCTCTGCTGGACACAATGGGGAATGGGAAGAAGGATGAGAAGCAATATTTGATCCATCCATTTTGCACCAGCAGAGGGTTTCCTGAGGAGGGAAAGCAATAGAAATAAAAACACTGGATACAAGATGCATGTTGGTTGCTGTGAGACATCAGCAGAGAAATTACAACCTACATCCATTCTTTTTTGGCAAACACACCAGCTGGCAGAAAAACACATATCCCATGCTCCTATCTCACCATAGGTTGGAGCTCTGTTCCATCTTCATTATCCTGGAAAGGTCTTGTGCTTCTGTGTTTTTGCCCTTCTGTTAACTTGTTACTCTGACTCACAAAGGTCTAAAAGCAAAAACCAAGGTGAGATCATTTGGGAAAGCAAACCATTATGTAAATAAAAATACCTGATAAAGGAAGATAATTAGCCAGGGGCTAAGAAACTGTAGCTGGTTCCTGGCTGGATGACACTGAGTGATACCGGGAGGGACTCTGCAGAGGCAGCAGCAGTGATTTTTACATCTCCTACTGCAGGAATGAGGACTGGCTGTATGAAATCCTTCACCCAGCTCTCCACCCACTGCTGCATATTGTCCTGAGGGCCACAGAGCCTCCCCTCCACCCCCGGGATGTTTGTAATCCAACCGTAACACAGACAAATGCCTTCATGTGTTGGGAAACTCCAAATTCTTGGCTATGTGAGCAAACTTACTCTTTATCATACAATGAGGAGGAGTTTGGATGTACTGCCCCCAGTTTTTCCATACAAGGGTACAAGCCTGTCCTGCTTGGAAGACTCCTTAGCCCCGTGGGAAATCCTCTCTTCACCCACAGCCCTAGGGCATGACTAATTACAAGGAATTAAGACCAGAGTAAAAGAAAAACTACTACAAAGTTTGGAAGTGTTTTTTTCATAAAGAAGAATTTGCTTAAGAATTACTTTAGCCTTTTGCAAAACAGAGAGGGAAGAGTGGAGGTCAAGGCTTCAGAATTTTCCGTTCAGTTATAGCCCTGTCCAGGACATGTGTGTAAGTGCTGTTCTGAAACAAAGCCAAAGACTATATATCTGCTTTCTTCTGTACAAAGGGTTAAGCCTGTCTTTAGGCTGCCTTTTTGTTGTGTTTTGATTTTGTGTTTTTTTGTTCTCAACAGAATTCTATGAACATTACAGAGACTGTAACAGCAGCATTAGAAAAAAATTAAAAACACAACAAAACAGTTTCTCAGATGCTGTCCTGAAGAAATCCATCCAAAACATTCATGTCATGTGAGCTACTCTGGCTGCTGAGTTTGTTTTTCCTGAATCACTAAGATTCTCTTTGTTGCATGGTTTATGAAGGAAAAGACAGAACTGGCAATCTGCATCTTCAGATACTCTCTCAATAAGAAAGGGATGGCACGTATGTATTCAAATGTTTCAGATACAGCTCTCCATTGCTATTTCCCACATACTGAGGGTAATACAATATGGTAATTACAAGGGTAAAGACATAGAACAATCAGTCCAGAGGCAGAAGGATTTAATCAAGAGACAGAAGGCAGTGTTTTGGCAAAAGAATCTGTAAAGGTAAAAAGCAGAGTAACTCAGGTTCCCATGAAGTTTGTTCAGATGTACAGCTTCTAAAGGAAGTGAAATGGATCCCTGACCTGTGTGGGCAATAAGAAGCTCCTTGTTGTTTACTTTTTCTTATTGGATTAAGTCACAATAAATATAAACACTAATCTTAGGGCATCCCATGGATCAATTTCTGCAGCTAGCTCATCTATTTCTTAATATTTTTAATTACCAACAATATATTGAAGATATATCTAATAAGGCTTAAATAGTCTGCCACTACTTGCACAGTATGATCTAAAGAAGGCAGCAGATGATAACTAGCACATAGGAGTCCAAGGGAGCCATTTACTTCAGTTTATGAATTAATGTATGACTTGTATCCCTGAGTCCATCCTGTTCTAAGGTGTTGGAAAGGAAATGTAATGGGTTATTCAAAGTACTAGTTCTTGGGGAAAGAAAAAGAGCTCCAAAGCTTAGAATGGCTCAAATATCTTTGCTGTTATCACTGGGGTTTACCAGCAGCTCCTGATCCACGAAGTATGGCTTCTCTGCAGTTCCATCATTTGTTTCCATGTCAATAGCAAAGCAAAGGAACATGGCATCTGCTGTCACTTCAAACACAGACAGAAAGCTGTGGGACATCAGGTAGGCAAAAAATCCAACCAGCAAGAGAGGAACTACCCAAGCTTGCAACTCTCGGTGGTAGTTAAATGCCATCAATCCTCCAAAAACAGTAAAGCAGACAACAAACACCTGTAAAGGGCAGTGAGAGAGTAGTGCAACCTCATTAATCATGTAGAAATCTAAATCTAAAAAACCCTCAACTCCCCCAAAATCCTGAGGCAAATACATTAAAGCCAGTATGTCAGTGGCACATCTCATCTGGAAGATAGCTAAGTGGTTTCCAGCACCACATAGTTGTCACACTCTGTTCAATTCCACGTGTAGATTCCATACGGCAGAGGCAATCTTTGGCTATGTATCTACCAAAGGCTTGTTGCAGTTGAAACTGCAAGACTGGCTCCAAGCACACTGCTGTAATACAACTAAATAACTGCAAAGACTACAAAAGGTTTAAATTCCTGAAACATTCTTCTCTTGTTAACAAACAAACCTGATTTTTCACTTCATTCTTACAGAGCAGTACTTTTCTTACTCTTACCTTTCCTAAAAATAGGAGAAAATCTCCAAAACAGCTAATGGATGTGAGTTTAGCAGAATTCCTTGCCAAAACACAGTCAGCATCCTTTGCTGATGTACAGAAATTTGTCCCATTTATGGCTGTAGTTGTGTATGCATGCTGAAATGAGGTAAGATAAGAATGCAGTGAGAAGGGAAAGACTCATAATCTAGATTTTACTTCAGCAAAATGCAAAGCCTTAAACACTACACGGACATACTGACTATGAATATAAAGAGTTACATTGCATAATATGTCAATTTTAAGTTACTGTAACAACTATACTTCTAATTCCAAGAGTTTTTCTACATAATTTCCACCATTAGCAAATGCTACAAAAGTGAGTAAATATATGCCTGAACCACCCTTTATCCATTTTACTTTAAAACACCAAAGTTCTCTACCTTAATTCTATGAATGAATATAACACAATTACCCTGAAACACCTGGAGTCACACTACCCAAACTTACTTGCTATGTAACTCCAAGACTGCTGGCAAACCTTGTAAGTGGAATAACAAAGTTATGCATTTACTAAGTCATTCAAAGTTGATGATTAAAAAGCTTTTATACATGCTGCTTTCAAACTATTTACATGCTACTGAAATTCACACTTATGGTTAAAGCCAAAAAGTAAACCTTTTCATGAAAGATGAAACCAACTGTGAAAATTACTGGAAAAGAACAGCTGAAGGATCCTGGACTAGACCAGTGACTGTTAGGTCACAAGCTCCACCCAACTCTGAAATTCAACAGACAGTGGGGGCACTCCCAGTTTTAAAATGTTTTGGAAATTTTACAAGACTTAACCTGGACAGGTGGGGAGAATAGACTATTTATGTTCATGGATTTGATTATTTTTATACTTGTGCGTAAATTGACATATTCCATTTATGGAACTCCTCAACAAAGTTTTGAAACTATGCTTAAAGTATCAGCTAAGAAAAGCAACACTCATGATACTTGAAATGTGTGCTGGGTTCTACCAGCAATTCTTATGAGTAGTTTCCCTTTACTCAAAATATTAGAAGGCAGACTATGCCATAAAACCTTTAGTCACATCTGATATGGTCAGTAAGAACCACAGTGTGCAAGGGATTACTGTTCTGAAGGAATTTATACGTCCCAACACGTACTTGGTGTTTCCATCACTTTCTGTTTCACCTGGAAGTGAAAAAACCCAGCCCATACCTGGGTTGCTGAAAGTGAATTATATCGGCCTACTGAAAACACTTCCTATTAAAAAATCTGGTTTTTCTTACTTAAAATTCAAAATATAAATTACCAGATATCTGAAGGCAAATAAAATTATGTCTGTAGGGTCCAGTTTTACTCCAGAGCAATTTCTTCAACCTACTGTAGTGCAGCGCAGCTATACTGACATCATCTTAAATATTACAGAGAAAGGAAGAAATTAAATGCAAAGATTCTTTGTATCTTTATTTTGGATATTAATTATTTTATATGAAAAAGACTTAATTTTTCTCTGATAATAAGCAAAAAAACAGTGACATTCTGTAAATATTGTACTTACATGGCAGCAAATATATGCATGGATGGAAAAAGTATAAATAAAGACCATGGATTTACTGCCTACTCTAAGAAAAATCAGAGACTCCAAGGAACTCTACAGAAAGACGCAGAGTATCTGCATAAAAATGTTTGAACAAGCAAGTCTGCTTAATTCCTAAATAGGGAAAAATGCTTTCTGTGCAGTTTCATTTATCCACTGCTGTTCCCTTCCCGGCAGTGCTGTTACATCCCAGGACGTGGCAGCAGGAAGGGCTGGCAGTGCCCTGAGCCCGGGCAGTGCCCTGAGCTCAGCTGGCCTGGGACACAGCACAGGATAAATGGCCCCATGTCAGGCTCCCTCTGTCCTCCATCTGTAACTGTCACTGCTCGCTTCAGACACCGGTAGAATTCCCTTTGTAACATGCAGTGAGTTAAGTCTGTTTCATCACTCCCATTAAACAGACAGGGGACTGAGACATGAAGTGGAAAAGTGTTTGCTAAGTTTGTTTCTGCCCCTTAAGCACTGACTTCACACAGCAGATCCTGATCTGGTGAGGTCAGTATAAATTTTGCCAATAAATAAAACAGATTCTGTATTTATTTATAAGTGGCAAAAATGTGTTTTAAAAATTAAAATGACTGTTGAAAATGCACACGCACTTGTACAAACATTGTTTCCAAACTTAAATACCCATTTGTTTGCACTCTTGAAGTAGCCACTTTGGCATTCAAAGAATGTGCAATGAAAAGAATTTCTGATATTTATTAACTAGAACAGTTATCTTGGAAAGACTGAAAATAATGCTGGAGACTGTATATTACCCATACAGGGATTTCTTGTGTTACAAACCAGTTGATAAAAAGTGGCATTTATAACAGTTACAACTTAAATAAATCATGTAAGCACTAACTAATCATAATATTCAAGAAACAAATGCAGCCAGGTAATATTCCAACACTATAAGAGAGACAAAACTAGTCAGACATAGGCAAAGAAAGAATATTACTAGCACACAACTGAGCCAAATGATCTCTACCTTTCAGCAAAAAATACATTTCTGAGAAATAAATAAATATTTGGAGGTTTCTTGTTCAGCCTAGAATCTTTTTCCATATACTTTCCCCACAATTCCCAGTTTCTCATACAGATCCCACACCCTGGTCCCATCCAGCCACAGAGAAAACTACATGTTCTCACTGACAAAACATATCAAACATTTAAGCAAATGTGTTTCCATGAAACTCAGTGTGGCACAGAAAGGAGCTAAAATGATTTCTCATTCTTACTCACCAGAGAACACCAAACACACACAAACCATTACCAATATTGGCAAATAATTTTGGACTCTGGACTAAAATGGTTAGAGATCCCATTAATTTTGCAATTGCAGGGTATGGCCTTTTCAAATTAAAGATTGTTGAGATGGCTAAGATGGTAGACCATGGTCAGTTAAGAACCTCCTAACATTTAGAAAGATGTTATTTAAATGTGGTTTTCTACAGAATGCTTTCTTTTTCCCTGCACAAAAGCTTTAGTGGACTTCAAAATGTTTGAGAAGGTCAGCAGGAATGATCCAAAAGGTATGGAATGTCTTCTGTCTGGGGAACACCAGGCTCTTCTGTCTGGAAAAGAGATGATGGAAGGAGGATGCAGTAAGAGGGGCTACAAACTCATGAGAAATGCAGAGAAAGTAGGTAGGGTCACATGGCTCACTGCTCCTTCCAGACAAGGACCAGGCAAGGGGAGGACCATATGAAGAAGTAGGAGCCAAATTTGAAAACAGATGGTATTTCTTCTCACTATAAATCTGTAAACTGTGAACTGCTGGACAAAGGATATTTTAGCTGCTAAAAGTTCACACCAGCTCAAGGGAGATGGGGAAGTTCAGGGAAAAGGAATCAGCTGAGATACTAAGCACACAGAAAACACTCAGCTCAAGAAGTCCCTAGGCTGCAAACAGATTCAGAAACAGCACAGGGGCAGGGCAATTCACTCACAGCCACTGTTGGAAATGGGATACTGAGCTATAAAGAGACTCAGTCTAATCCTTAAATACATATTACAGCTATTACATTTTTATCTTTGCTTTATGAATTGGTATTTTACAATTGGAGTCTCTGCTATGGTGACAAGCAAGTACTAAGAGCATTGATAGCATATGACTGATCAGACAGCACGGGAGATAGTAGGTCAGGAGCAGTCTTTATCCTTATTGTCCTGTATCACCACCTCTATGAAGAACACAAGCCTTTGCTGGCTCTTCTGGGGCCTTGGAACAAGACACGGATTTCTGTGTCAGGATGAATAAATAAGGAATGTGAATGTTTACATATTTCCAAATACCACAGTATGAAAAAAAACTATTTAAAGAATATATCCTTCTGTGCCTCACAACACAGAATGTCAAAGGCCATGGACAAATTGACCTGCTAGTTTCATGAGAAAGGCGCTGTGGCTCAGATCCAGGCCCTAAGTTCCCCAGTTGTTGAGAATAATTGCTACTTTGTGTAACAGCTGAATTCAGTCCTCAGTTCTAGGGCTTGCTTTCATAAAGCAAGCATGGGGAAGACAGAATTGCCATAGTAACAGAATCTTCCTAAAAAAGAAGCAGGAGACATGCTGGTCTCAAATCCCAGTTCAGCTTTCTCTGCTCTTCTGTTTTTTTCAGCCTGATCTGATCTTGTTGCTGCCAACTCTCCTGGGGGCTGCCCTGGTTAGCTACATCCACTGCAGCACAGTGCAGCTCAGGCTGGACCTTTTTAAGTGTCTTAGCTTGCAAGTGTCTCAGCTGTCACTGGAGGCCCCTCAGAAAACAAAATCCAATGATAGCAAGAGGCAATGACATTTCTGTGACTGCTGTGCAGCAGTTACTGACCCGATGAGAAAGTTGTATCATGAGTCTCAGATAGTGGGGAGAAATGAGAGCAACAAGGGCCTGGGAGGCCCCACTGGAGAGATGAGGACATATAAGACTGGAAGGGACTTCCAGACCCTCCAGTTCCTGGCTATCTCAGATTAGCACATCATACAGATCTTAAGTAGACAGTTCCCTCTTTAAACCACTTATGACTTCTCCCTCTCCCAGCCCTTACATTGGGAGCTATTCCAGACAGTTGTCCCTGTGGTCCTTAGAAACCTTCTTCCAACTTCCAGACAACATTTACTCATGAACAATTTACATCTACTTATTTTTCTGCTGATCTTGTCTGGTTCTTATCTCTCTCTACTGTCTCTAGGATGCAAATGGGCTTGCTCTTACCCTTCATTTGTCACAGGATATTGCAGTCCCCACTGTGAGATAAGCCTGATCCCCCAACCAGCAACTTGCACATAGGCATTTATCTCCCTCTTTCCAATGAAAGTAGTTCATCTTATACCTTCCAGTAATCACTGTGCTTTCTGCAGCCTTGTTAACTAAAGGCTATTGTCCTGTGGCTGACAAACACAGGGAGAAGATTCTCCTCCCACACTTCCAACGAATAAGCACACAACTAATACAGAATGGTTCATTTTGGTTCTTTGGCTAATTGCCATCTGTAAGAAACCCTTCAATAACCTCCTGTATTTTCCGAAGCTATCCAAAAAGCACAACTTGCATTTACTTCTGTTCCACCTTATATTTGCAGTCTGGACTTACTGGAGAAAATTTAATCTTTCAACTTTCCTTTCTTCCTACTTTGTGTGTCATCTAATCCCTCCATGGCTGTCATCCAGTGTGTAGGACCAACACAGCTTTCTCTTCAGAGGGTAGTTGGGTGCCTTTTCCTGCAGCATTACAGTGTTACACATGGGCTCCATTTCAATGACGGGATGGATCACAAGGATCCTGCTTTGTGTGCCCATTGCATCATGACTACATCATTACTGGAGTTGCCCGCAGTGGCTTCTGCACTTAGACAATTTGGGATTTCTGAAATAAAATTAAACTGAACATTTCCAGAGAGTTGTTCATAAATTTTTCTGCTTAAAAACACTGAATTACTGGTCACTTGCTTGCTTGCCTTTTATTTTCTCTTTTCTTTCTTCTTAATGGGATAGGGAAGAAGGGAAAGGTATCAAAGCAATAATTAGTCAGCCTTGTTCATCCCCTACATGGTTCATCTTACAGTGGAAACCAAGAACCTAAGGAATTTTATTTCCTGTTATCACATGCATAAAGCCTCTAGAGGGAAAACAAACATATTTAAAATATGATTTCACTGAAGATTAACATTTTATCCAACTGTAATTTCAAGAGGATTGAAAATTTAACTCAGTGTCTAGAAGCAATTGTGTCAGTAATATTAAAATGCAGTATTGTTTTGGGGAGGAAGTAGTACTTGATGGGGTGAGGCACAATGTGCTTGGCATGAAGAGAACTGTGCTTACATTTTATGCGTGAGTTTTGGTCTTATCTATGTGAATTCTCCACAAGGCATTTAACTGCAACCTACCGATAGGCTGCCATCCCAAGTTTAAGAGACAACCAAGTGCCATGGACATACAACCATCAGAGAGACTTGCTTCTGGTTTACTACACCAGGCAGTTGCAGGGTCTCAGGAGTAGCAAAAGCAAACATGCTGCTGGATTCAGGCACAGCTGCCGCAGGGCTGGGAAGGCTGTGCTGCAAGTAACTGTGCTGATGGAAACAGGGAAACCACAACTGCTCAGCAACCCCTTCAGAAACCCAGGAGCTGAACTTTGGAGTGGCTGCTTTGCCAGCTGGATGCAGATGAACACAAAGCAGACACAGAAGAGTGAAACTGTCCTGAAATACTTGTGTTGTTTAAAAATAAAAATAAAATAAAATCACTGCAACAAGGCTGCAAAGGGAAAATATGTGAGCGCTGTGATGTATCAAAAGTTGACAGCCACTTCAACTTCAGAAAGCATGAGAGACACAGACCTTGGAGTTCCAAAACCACATTACAAAAACAATATATTCTTTTTACAGAAGAAAAATTGCAATCTCCTAGATTTTGCTTGAGATGATTGGATATATTTATCTGGAACATACTGAAATCATCAGAGCCAGAAGACAAAAAAATCTGTGGTAATTCTGACAAGTGTTGGCAAACAGAACTGTCAAGTAAGGATAATGACTTTATCTTCAGAAAGCACTTTTCAGCCACAGAACCCAGAGTGCTTTACAATTGTTACTAATGGATTATACACACACATGAATCACTTTGCCCATGACTGAAATGGAACAGCTTAAGGAGTGAACTGTTTAACAGCACATAGCAACACTACACCACAGTTTAACACTGGATCCAGTTGCAAATCCAAGAGAAATTCAGAGAAGTAGAATGTAACTATTCATATTGCAATGTGCACAGGACACTGGGCTTACATTACCCTTCCTCCAACCACCACCACTGTAAATATAACAATTCTTTCAGCATTGAGTGCAGTACTCTGTCACAATGGAAAGATAACAGGGTAACTTTTTGGCTTGTTTCTGTCCACTTCTAGAAGAGCTGAACAGAAACTTAGCTGAGCCTGCAGAGAATGAGTCACTGCAGTAATGCATGCAACTATATAAGTCAGTGTTAAATCCCACCTGCAAGTTGGTACTCCAGCCTGAAAAGCACTCTTTGGTAACAGAGCACCTGGTTCATTCTGCATGGGAAAAAAGAAGCTGGCACTCTATCACCAGGGTTACTTCCTCCAGCACCTGTTTTTCACCTGCAAGTTTCTCAGAGGGAAAACAAGGGACTGTTTAATCCTGATTAAACTTGTGAATGAAGAAGCAGAAAGAATTTAAATCACCTAAGCAGTGTAACAATAGGTTGAAGAAAATAGTGCTGAAGTGATAGAAACTCTTAGGTTTTTTAGAGTTTCGGGTAATTATATGCATATTACTATAGTGAAAGCAATACTAGAATAAAAGGTAAAATATAGTAAGGAATGAATGTACACAATGACCTTTGGACCAACTTCTTTAACAGCTGTTCCACATTTCAGTGATTTCAGCTCATGCAAAAATGAAAATTTGAACTTAAAGAATACTTTGAAAATGTTAGAAACATAGTTACAAGCAATTTTTAACTCCTCCAAGTCCTAATTTCAAGTCTGTGGGAAGTTTCAAGGTTGTTTGCAGCAGCTTTCATCAAGAGCTCTTAAGAGTTCAACTACTTCTGTTAATCAAGCAATACGGCAAAGCTGCTTAAAACTGCAGAATTCTTTTCCCGTTTGTTGTTTGGTTTTTTGTTGTTTTTTTTTTTTTTTTGCTTCTACATTTGGGCTCAGATTTTACAAAATTAAAAATAAAGATTTTCAATCTTAATCAAAATATATTTTTAAAGAAATAGGTTCAAACACATTAGTTATAAAGGAAAAAAAGAGAAAAAAATGAATTAGATAAATTAATTACTCTATGAAATGAAATAACCTAAGACCAATGTTAACACTTCATACCAATAAAATTACTATTAAAATCTGGTGGCCTGTTCTTGCTTTTCTTCTTCTCTAACCATTGCCCAAACGACCCTGGATTTCGAGCACATGGAATGCAATCATCTTTGCCAAAAAGACATTCAAACAAACAGTTATCTAAGAGCAAACATTGTATTATGATCATTAGGTTAAAAGCCACAACTCATATAAAACCAGAAATTTGCCTACAATAGTTTAGGAAACAGGAAATCTTTCAGGGGAACAAGAGCTACAATACAGCCTTCTGAAACAAAAGGAAGAATGTTACAGTAATTAATTGTTTTAACAAAGACATAGCATGTAACAGCTGGAGAAGGTAAACAGTGGGATGCTGGATATCTCTCTGAAAGGCAGGAAACCAGGTCGAGTGGAAAGGGTAACTCCAAATGGAAAGCCTGGAGTCAAAATGAGCTCTGATATTCCTCAACAAGTCAGTGACCATAAGACCTACCTAGAAAATGTAAGTCTGGAAAATTCATCAGAGATTTCATTGCACAAGTATTTAATGTAGGCTGAACTAAATTCATAGCTGTCCAAGATAAAACTTATGCACCTATTTAAGAGAAGAAGCCAGTCTGTTTGTCAGAATTGTCTTGTTTACTTCACTACTACCCTCAGCAATGAGATCAAAGAACTCAGCAGTCAGAGTGTTAGGAGTCAGCATGAACATCTGATTCCCTTTCACATTAAGGATATCATAGTCACCAGAAAAAAAAAAGAAGTAATGATAAAGAGAAAAATTAACTATTTACAATTACGTATTATAAAGCTTGAACACATTTGGAGAAGAAAAAAATAGGTGTCCAGTATCTGAAAAACTGCTGTATGTCAGAAATCATCCTTTTCCAATAAAACCACTTTTTAGACAAGACTGCTAACATCATGGATCATATTCTCAGATATACAGATAATGGCAATCAACCAGGAGTTCAAGTTGCTTTATTCAAGACCTTCAGGTGGAAAACACTGTATCTAGTTTAATGATACATCTCCAGATGTGTTAATTCTTTATTCCTTCCTTCCACCCAGACCTTCTGTGTCTCAGCACAACTCAATAAAACATTAAGTCTTCTTGCCTACAGAAATAGCAAGTGGCCCTCTGAAAGGGCTATTTCAAGTTCTCTAAAATCTTGAACTTTGCACATTTGTCAATTCCCTGTTTCTTTGCAACAAGTTCCATCTGCACTTGAAAGCTTTTTTGTTTTCGTTGAGGTGGCCAGCAGGTCACTCTGGCCTGCACACACTGGCTGCAGCTTTTCAGCCGTGCTCAGGGCCCGAACCCACACCCGGCACCCAGCCTGGGCTGAGCCACAGACATGAGAGACCATACCTGGTTCAAGTATCTTAAGCAACTTTCCTGGCAGCAAAACCAGCAGAAACAGTACTTGACCAGGCACTTTGCATTCTTCTGCAATAAAATGAAATGACTGGTTACTGGACACATAATTAGACCCATTTTAGAAAAAAAGCTTGCTTTACAGGTTACTGACTCTTCTAATAAAGCATTCACTTAGGCAGTAGATATTTCCATTAGGATTACAGGAATTGTATTTAATTCAGACCCCTCAGTATTAATGACTGATGAGCTGTGCACATTTTTTTTCTCCCTGGGGATGGAAGATTCTTCTCTGAGAAAAGAAAGTAAGTGCTGCAAGCAGCTATGTGAGCTACCAGATACTTGGAGAACCAAACAGACAGGCAAGTCAATAACCCTTACAGCAGCTGACAGTGAGCAGAGAGTACACTGACAAATTTTTAACTTGTTTTATCACAACACCATCACAGTCCTGAAATGACTGGTACTCTAAAGAACAAAAGTAAAAGAATGGGTAGAAGGGCTTGTATACACATATATGTGTTTTGACTCAGCATACATTCATTTTTTGGGACAGGAACAAAAAGCTTGTAGAACAGACTACTCATACACCATTGATCCATATGGATTAATTAAAAATACAGCAGTAAAGCTCAGTGTTTTTCCATGTCCCCTCACCCCCATCACCTCATGAGCTCACAGCTGTTCATCACAAAGATGATGCAAGACAAGAAAAAGAGATCTTAGTAGCCAGGGTAGCCTTAAAAATTTAACTAGCTGTTTTTCTTAACAAAAGGAAATTCATAAAAACCTTATCTGTAAACACTACATAAAGGTGGCTTTTAATATTGGTATTTTCTGCTTTTAAAAATATCTGAGTTGAGAGAAAAAACAAAGCATTGGTATCTGCATTGAGAGAAAAAAAAGCTTCCTTAATGAAGAAAACAGGATAAAATAAAAAAACCATGTAATATCATCCGGTGTTTAGCAAGAAATATATTCTTCACTTTCCCCCCCCTGTGATCTCACCCTTTAATTACTATTTTTATTGTGTTTCAGAAGTATATACTTACCTTTTGTTTCAGGATATTATGAAGGTACAAGAGAACAATCCTTGGTATTCTCAGTAATGTGATTAAAAATGAGCCCTTGACAGCAGTTCCTAGATGGTAGCAAAAGAGAACTGATATGGAAGACAGGACTGGGTGAGGTGGTGGGCTATTTTTATTTCTAGAAAGAAAAGCAAACAATTTATAAATGGTTTAGAAACTTATTTAAGAAGATAAGCGTTGTGTCTTTTCAGTATGTCGAAATTTTAAGGACTAAGCTGTTATCTCCTTTCCTACTTGAACAACTCCAGTTTTTCTACTAACTTCATCTGAATGCACACCTTAGTCCAAAGAAAAGCAGCCAAGTTTATAACTTCCATTGGATTCAGTTTTTGAGCAATGTCTGTTTTCTGTAATGGAAAAATATCTAGAAAAAAATCTACAATGGAAAATAGCAGAAGTGAACAGTATCTGAAAATACTCCTTGAACAACTCTCTCTAGTTTCTGTCACTTCTCTTATTCTCTAATCTTTCATTTGACTGTTGTTTCTACAAGATTTAGTCTGAGGGAATGAATTCATTACTCCTTATTTAGTGGTAAAATTAAAACTAGAAAAAAAATCACAAGTTCTCAAATGTAAAATGGAGAGCTACTATCTACAGTTGCAATTTGGCCAAATTTTGTACTACGTTTTGTTCAAATTTTTAATTTTGGGTTTTTTTCACTCAACAAGATATTTTTTAAAATGGAATACACACACACACAAAAAGGATATCATACTATATAGTTAGAATAATAATTTGGACTAAAAATTTGTAGTTCTAGTGCACACTAAGCTGAATTGTTTTGGAGACAATGTCTCTGCCAAAATCCAAAGGCAAAAAAATGGCCTAAATACAAGTTCTATTTTTTTGGTTCCTTTATAAAGGTCAGTTTAATGTCAGTCATTTACAGACAGTGGTACAACATAACTCTCTAGAGTTTACATAAAACCTAAGAATTCAACTTAAAGACACTCCCTCATCCCTTTAAAAACTGGTTTGTTGGATTAGAAAACCCCCACACTGATCAATAGTCATAAATAGCCCTTCTTCAAAGCAGTTCTTAAGCAACTGGCCCAACCCTGAGAAATTTACTTGGGGAACAGAACCAGCAGTAGTTTGACAAAGCAGCCAAGGGAAGAGCAGGCCTCATAGCACTAACAAGAACCCCTGTTTTCAGAAGTGATTCTTTCAAAACCTTTGTTATCTTGGAAAATCAATAGTTTGCACAGGAAACTAAAAAAATGAAAAGGCTCCAATAAGCGTGACTGGTTGGGACTGAAAAGCTATAAAAATATATTTTTATTAAATCCTCACTTCAGAAAGTATTTAAATTATACACATTGTATCAAGATAGGTATTACAGTTCTACAAGAATCCTAAAGGTATCACTGAAGCTCATTCAATTCTGAAGACTTTGCAGCTGAGAAGTTACATTTAAATATGTGAATATACCACATTATTTTAAATAGGAAATTCCAGAAAAGCAGTTGCTGCATTTATTATTTTTGGTCTTACAACTAGGGGAACAGCTTGGGGGATAGTGGAATTTTATACTGAATAAGGCAGTTTTGTTTGGGTTTTTTTTTCCAAGTTCAGGTTTCTGTGTTAGAAAGACACACATCACAATATGAATGAGTTATTCTAGTCATATCAAATCAATTATTCTTTCTCACTCATACACTACCTTACATATGACACACTCAGTTTGATCTTGGAATATAAATTATTAAGTTTCTGTAAGTCCAAGGTTAACTATTGATAAGAAACAAAGAAAGGAGAAAGTTTACTCATGTTAATAATGTATTTGCTACTGAATAGAAAAAATAAGAGAAGTATGGGTTTGTTTGTTTTGGTTTTTTTACAGGACAATTATAAGCAGGAATGTCAAAATGTGAAGCTTAGTTTAGATAAATTTTTATACATTTAGATGCTTTCCACACCTGCTTTCCCTAGCAAAGGAATCATCACAAGAATAGGGTCTGTGAAGGTTTCTTGCTTTGCTTCCAAATAGACTAGAAAAAGAACAGATTTTCCTTGTAGTTCTGGCTCAGAGAAGGAAACAGGACACTGGCTAACCACAGCAACAGATGATGCTTGTGACTCTGAACAAGCTCAAGATTGGCTCAATCATCCACCTACTCCCATTACTCTTAAGGCTGAAGTTTCACCTACCTTAGTACATGTCCACAATCCTGAAGTTACTTTAGTGCCAGCATAGTCAGTCACATGCATGGACTTTGTAGGCAGTTGCTATTATGCAGTGAATCCTGGGCATCTGAAATCCACTGCGTGCATACAAGTTACCAGGGAAAATCAGGAATCTGCCTGGTTGGTTGTAAGACTGAGTAAGGTCCCAGCTTCCTTTTCCTCTTGGGTATTTCTATTTTATATTACTATGAGATTGTGTGATTTACACAGAACACTACTATTTCAAAATCTTGTGGACCTGTATTCAATACAATAGTATTTTTTAATAATTTTCTTTCTTCAGTACTGCTAATTGTTTTATTTTCTTGTGAGCTCTGTGACACTCAAATTTTTTTTAACACTGAGTTCCTTGAATCAAATGATCACAGACATGCATCTTGGCTTTCATTTTAAAAATATTGGTGAGAAGAAAAAATGTGATCTTGACACACCCAACAGTCACAGACATGTGAATGGAGAAAAAAAAAGTGTTTCTTTATTTCTTTAAAATCCTGTCCTCTTCAGATCTATGTTTACAGTCCTCTTCTCTCATGCCTCACCTGTTTCAAAAAGTGCCTAAAAAGAGCTTTAGAACAAAATTTTTAGAAGTGTTAAGGAATATGTTATATTCCTCAAGTAAATATGAATCTCAATTTTAAAACAAATATAATAAATTGCAAGATTTGTAATAAAAGAGACATTATCAGACTAACAGACAACACACAACAGTACTTCCATCTGCCCTTTTACCTGATTTAAAAACACATGGGACAGGTCTGACTTCATACATGATGATGGCTCTTTTAGGTCAAGAATATAAGTAGGGCAAAGTATGTTCACAAATATTGCAGATGTATTTGAAGAGGGAAGAGGAAGCCTTTAAAATTTTGGTTCTAGTTCATCTCTCAATGACTTTGGTGCAAATCCTTAAACTTTCATTTCTGACTCACTGGGAGATGTATCTCACCTCTGTTCGAAGTTATAGTGCTGAACACTTTGGAACCCTAATCCTGCAAATGCTTATAGGGTTCCTTAATTTCCAATCTGTGCAGTGACATACTGGAGTTACTAAATAAGCTCAAACATGGACAAGACAGTGATGCCTGTGATGTGGATCAAGATACCATATCACCCTCCTTTAACTCCGGAGAGTGGAAAAACCTCATCTCCCTGAAAAAGTAATTACATTCATAACATGTAAGCACACCAAGGTGAAAATAAACCTTCATGTAAAACACCAGTAGTAACAAAGAAGATTTTTTAAAAATACTGGCCCTTTTCACAAGTTGCAAAAGAATTCTATTTATTTTAATAAAATAATATAATAAAATGTATTCATGTTTCATCTAAAACAAAAGAAGGCAAAATGCATTTTCAGTCACAGTATTACAGGTCAAACATACATAACCTGCAAAGCTCTTCCAGCTGGAATGCCCCCTGCCCTCCCCGTGTACAACTGCACTGTGGCTGTTGGCTGTGCAGCACATTGCTGGGTGTGCTGTGGAATGAGATTTCCTCAGGGAAAGGCCACGCCATTTCCTCGGAGCACTTACAAGCAAAGAAGAAAGCCTCTCTGTAAGACACCATAAACAAACTCTTGTGACATGCCTTTATGATGCTGCCCAAGGGAATACATTAAAAAACACACAACAGACAAGCTCAGAATTGCTGGAACAGCTCAAGATAACCCTTGCCCTTGATGGTGTGACTGCTCCTGCAGCTAACCATCCTCTCCCCACTCCCGCACTGCTCTGCATCTCTGCACATCCATGCTGACAGCCTAAAGGCCAGGAAAAGGGAATACCACCACAGAAAAAATCACATTTCCCCTTCCAACTACAGCTCTCAACACAGCACATGTCACCTGGCAAGCAACAGGAGAGCTTGATGGTACATGTACAAAGTTATTTCAATTCAACTGGGAGCAGGAACCTTCTGTACTTGATAGCCAGTTCCTGCAGCAGTAAAATACAGCTGGAAAGTGGAAGCACCTCACAGAGCAGTAAATGTCATCACAGCGGTTTCTACAGGTGCTTCCCTGCTCTATGTGAACAAGATATGGACAGTACCTATGCCTTGGGGATTTACATGGTGTGTTGTACCCAAAGGCAGTGCAGCACACAGCCCAGGAACTGGACAGAAGTCTTTTACTTTCCTTCAACTTCTCAAGCCAGTTTAAATGAACCTTTAGTGCCTCAGCATTCAGCTGCTAAAACTGAGGTACCCCAACACGCCTACAAGAAAAGAGCAGCCCACAGTCTGCAGCAGCACAGCCATGTGAGTTCCTTGCCATTAAAGCTTCAACAGCAAAAAAAAAGAGGCAGCATCAGAAATGAGAGTTCCTCCCTTTTCAGATCCTATCATGGCATGTAAAATAGTTGTGTGAGACTGTGCCGCTCTACAGATCGCAACTTTTTAAAAAGCAGCATTTTAGGTTTTGGTCTTTTACCTAAGCACGAGTTCAGTGGCATGGCTGTTGGCTGTGTAGAGAATCCTGCCAGGGACAGGATCCCAACACACGTGTTAAAACATTGTCCTGCCTTGGCTTTTGGAAGAGATGGTAAAACACTGCTTGAAACAGTGATGGCCACTGGGGCTCTTACCAGTCTTCCAGCCCTGCTGGAAGCAGCACAGCTGTTGGCTGCTGCAGGAAAACCTTACAGAGCCACTCCTGCAGGCAGAGCCTGCACTGGTGTCTCTCCTGGGCAGAGGGGAGCACACCATCTGGACACAGCAGGCCTTTTGATCAGCCACTGAAGCATCCAGGGATACATTCTGGACACTATCAAAAGAAACCTGCTTCCTAAATGTTGGAAAAGCCCAAAGCCTCCTTTCCCAGGTTGCCCAAGCCAGATGGTCCCGGGCAGCTGCTGCCAGTGTTTCAAGGTCCCCAAGCCCTCTCCCATCACGCTCCCCCCATCTCACTCTCACATCGCCTTCCTCAAAGGTTAATTTTTCAACAAATTGCCATATTTCTCTAATACAAAAAGAAGAAATGCCTTAAAATGTCAGAGTCTTTCACAGATCAGAAAATCTCATCACTGACACAGAAGAACAGAGCAATGAGGATGAGAGAGCTTATAAAACACTTATGAGAAAAATGTTATCAGGCTACTTCATTGTAAAACAACTCAACAACATACTGTGAGATTTACATCTTCCCCTGCAATCAGTTCATGAAACCAATTTTATTTCATTTTACTTTTCCTCACTTTCTCCACATTTACATTCCAGGGCAATATAAAATTCAGGAAAGTTTGTTTACACATCTCTGCTTAACTATGATGTAAAAGTATTTACAGTTAACTGAAAATAACTGCACAGAATGAAAAAAAAGAGTAATAAATCAGGCATTTATGCAGTGAGAATAAACATAAACCCAGAGCAGGGATGAACACTTACAAAGAAGTCAAACTGCCTATGAATACCTGAAATTACTGAGGAAGTCTAGACTGCTTCTCATTTGGAGCTTGTGCAGTCTCCTGGAAAAGGGCCAAATGCAGCCTGTGCCTTCTGAATGGTAATTCAAGCAGAGCCAACCAAGCCCTAATGCCTTATATCAAGGCTCAGTTTGGCCCCCTATCTCCAGAGGTAAGGGTGAGTCACATTAATACAATGCACATTATAAAATCTCACTCAAGATCTTGCAATAAGCAACATTATTTTATAGTAAATTGGATTTCAGATATTGACATAAATTGCAGTCTATTTTAGACTATTTTTCCTAGGAAAAGATTGAAAGTAAATGCTGGAAAATTCCCAAAACTATCCAGAGGCAATTCTGCACTCACCTGTTGAAATAACAAGTAACCACTGCCCCAGCAATCACCATTTGCTGGCAGGCAAGAATGAATTCACTAGTCCAGATAAGGCCAATGAAATGATACCATGCCATGTAGCAAATTCCAGACAGAGCTCTGTATTCTACTTGTCCTCCTGAAGTAGACTGTGCAGTACCTGAAGGTGGGATCACACCATTGTATTATTATAACATACCAGATAAGGGGTGGGGAAAGTATATGTGCTTCTGTATCCTTTCTCTTAACTTCTCTTCAATAAAATTACCAAACCCCCAACCAACCAACCAACCAACAACAAACAAAAAACCCAAGAGATGCTATTTAATTTTATCCATTCTAAGAAAGCTAGAGTGACATAATTTTGTAGTTTGAACGAAATTTTGAAAAATAAAATCCTGCAAAAAGCAAAAGATTGTGTTTAAATGGGGATTGAGACAGCTGCCAATAAAGTCAAGAGGATAGCCACAAATGAGGAAGGATCTTTGAGAAGATATCACTCAAGATTTAAGGACTCAAAGAGTTCAGAAGTAAATTAAATCTTAATTTTCTTCATTCAAATTTGAAATAAATTCGTAGTTATGAAATGCTTTAGTTTTTTTCCTGTAAGAAGCAAAAGAGAAAGATTGCAGAAAAATATTAAGGATGCATAACATACAGTTGCAACAAAACAAAGCAAATATTTTTATTGCTATTACTATTTAGAACCATGCCACTAGTTTTCTGTTCTCTATACTTTGCAAACTTTGTGCAAAATACAGGCACATAAAGATGGCCTCTCTGAGGGAGAAAAATAAAAAGCAGACATCTTTACAGTAGTATATGCTTCAATGTTACTACTGTATCCAGGAACATTGACAAATGCACTTATTCAAGCTAAAAGACCTCACTTTCACTTCTGCTACTAACAAAAAATTTATTCCATACTCAGTAATCGTTTTTCACAAAAGGTGGGGGCAACTCACATTACTCAGTAATCAGACCTTTCTCTGTGCAATCTTATTTCTGGCACTTGACTCTGAAGGCTGGTCTGGGGATAATGACATTAGGACATTTGGTCCTTGGCAAAGTTCTCTAGTTCTGTAACATGCTTTCTCTTTTTTTATTTTATCAAGTCTTAAGTCCATTAACCTTAAAGAGAAACATGTTCACTAAATAAAACAATCTCTGGAGGTGAATAGTTTCTTATTCCAACTCCATGAAAGAAGTAACAAAATGAGACATAGAATTGGCTATTACTGCTAGAACAGCAATATAACTTAAGCTTTAATACTTCATGTACGCATTTGGCGGACTTGGCAGTGTTAAGTTTACAGCTGGACTCAATGATCTTTAAGGTCTTTCCCAACCTAAATGATTCTATGATTCTGTGTTCTCTCACAGGACAACACACCACCTTCAAGTTCAAAACCACCACATATACGAAGCCATCTAGGAAATGGTTCACTTCTGGCCTATTTTTCTATAGCCACAGACTTCTAACTTAAAAATAACTAAAAGTAGAAACAATAAAGACTTGTTTCAGCACTACCATCAAGTTTAGACAAGGTTTTTAAGTTTTCAGAACCAAGGTCTATGTGTCTGTAAATTATGAAAAATATTAATCTACCCCATAGCAACATTGCAACATTATTTAAGGTGTTTTGAAAGGATGAAAAAAAATGCTGTATAGGTTCATAAATACAGACATACATTCTAGATATTTTCTTTTCCAAGTGGTTAACCATTTTAGCTAAACAGGCAAGCCCTTTACAGTGCTGTACAGTTGGTCATTTGCAGAAATATTGTTGCTTCCATTATATTCAAATCTATTTTAAGCCTATAAAGTACAAGATACCTGATGGTTTGAAAAAGCTACTAGTCAGATCTCTTCTCACAAACTCACCACCATTTGTCCCCATCTTGTGCCTCCCTGGTTTTAAGTTTGCAAAACTTTTTTTAAATTTTTTTTAAAGGAGAATCTCTGAGGATATAATAAGTTATTTAAGTAATTAAATTAGGCACTATATAATTCTGAATTCAAGGGATTTTTCATTTTCCTTACTTCTTTCAGAGGCTCTAGACTGCTTCACACATATAGCCAAATACGCTCATTAACCTCAGCCTATAGCCCTTACTGAGGGAACTTAAGCAAATGGTAAGTCAATGAGATGCAAGGGCTCCTACCACTCCATTTTTTCCAAAGACATGATGCCATTTGGTAGCAGAATTAATCACATTTCCCACTATACAATCGACCTGAAAATTTCTTTTCCAAAACAAGTCTTTTCAGTCTTTGTTTCAGTGGTTTTCTCATGAAGACTACCAAATGTACATATGGTAAACTAGTTCTGTTTGCTTTTTGCCAGCCTACTGAAATAACCACCTGCAGTAACAACAGTAATAGCTCTGTGTTCCCTGGCACATTACACATGTGCACAGTGCTGTTCTCTGCTGCACAGAAATCAAGCACAGCCACCTGTGAGTTCACATTTCATCACTTTGCTGTCCAGGCATAGTGAACTGTTTTTGTTACTTCATAGAAATCTGTTTACCAATGTAAACTGACAGATTCCCTGCCTTCTGAGCCTACCAGACATGCATAATTTTGTCAACAGAACTACATGCAATGCTATTTTTGTATGTCAGTAGCTCAGATAAACTTTAAAGCTATCCTAAATAATCTGTCAAGAAAAGGATATGCCATTTTCCTCATCACTACTCCATGATCTATCTGTTCACACAAATTACACTTATTCAACAGAGCCCTGAAATACAGTTTGATCTGTCAACAGAGTATTTTTCTCCAACTACACAATCATGAATCTTTCTGGGGTACTATACACTCAGAGTGATAACAGTAACCAGTCAGTAAAGAACTGAGGTCCCTGCAGTTGAGTCACTAAATCTGGAAACCTCTGGTCAGTATGAGTGTTGATCTGCTGAAAATACTTCAAAAGAAGCGATGTTAACAATGTAAACAGGCACAAGGGTTTGCAGCAGAACCCAGGAGAGCTTCTCCTCTGACTCCACAGCCCAGTGCTGTGCTGCTATGCAGCCAGCACAGCAATGCCATGATACAACAGTCAGTGTGCACATGCAGTTCCATCAGCTACATTTTGGTATTTCCAGACCTATGTCAGATGTTTTTACTCGGCAGCTGCCGCTGCGAGGTTTTGCTGATGCCTGCAGCTGTAGGCTGTTGTAAGAGACAAAAATTCCTGGGAAGTCTAGTCCAGCAGTTTCCTTATCAGAAACAAAGAGCTACTGACAAGAAAATACTAAGAGCCTGTTTATCAGTTCCTGTTAACATGAAAATATGATGTGCCCCTCCCACTGCTAAATGAGGAAAGGTTCTGGCATCATACACTGTATCTTCATACTTCCTGCAACCGAATTTAGTGTATTATTTTATTTAGCAATTTTCCATGCAGAGGTATCTGCAGCTAAGCTGGCTGACTGTAATTGGAATGTCAAGGCTCCTGCAGGAAATACATTTTTATTGCTGTTTTTGCTACTGCATGTCTTTATGTGGCAGTTTTACTGCTCACTTGCCTGTGGGATGCCCTTTCATTACACAAAAATCTCACACCACCTTCTCATCCAATATTACACACACAGGATTTATGCCATGTGAACCTCACAGCTCCTGCAGGCTGGAAAAGTGAAAGACATGCTCTGCTGTGCCACATGACCACTTTAGTTCTGCAGTGAAATACCCACAAATTAACAAACAATAAAACTCAATAACCCTAAGACATATCAGCTTTTCCAAAGCATAGCTGAATTCCATTCCTAGCCAGCTAATGGTTCTAACTGGTGCCACTGCCTGCGCTGCCTAAGGTCTCACAAAGTCTTGGCATTTCTCCTACTTTTCTAGGTATGGAATTCACTCAGTCTCTGCTGCTCTTACAGATTCCAAGTGCCTATCTTAAAATACATAAGTAGTCCCACTGATTTTAATAGGATTATCCATGTGTTGCAAATCAGTCATGTGCATAAGTCCCTTTCAAGTGCGGGCTATAGTTTTCTATAGCTCCCAATAAGTTGTTTTTTTCTTGCAGTAACCCTAACTTTTGGAGCGGATGTAAATAAGTTATCTGTGTGGTCCCATAATGATCAGGTGCACCACAGCTGAAACAAGCATCAAGTGTTCCAGAATAGCTAAGATGCAGAGACAATATAAATATTGTATAACCAGTGAAGATTCAAGGACAATATTAAGAACAGGTGCAGCACATCAGCAAGCCAATTTCATTTACCACTCCCTCTGTATTAGACAAAAGACTAGTGTCATTTTTTCATCTTTCTTGGTATATTTGCATTTAAAATACAGTCTGCATAGCCCCCAAAAACATGTATGTCAGAAAAAAAAACTCGGAGTGTCAAAACAAAGAAAATCACCACCTGTATTTTGCAAGCCAAATCCTGGACAGGCAACTATTTGTCAACAAAGAAAACAAATAGCTCTGTAAGAGAAAGCATATCTTTGGATATCTCTCAACTGGTACACAAAGTCCCCAAAACGCCAAAGAAAAGGAAATGTCTCCCGTTTACAGGACAATTGTAGAAAACTAATAAATAATACAGAGCTGTTCTGTCAACGCATTAACCATATAGTACCGTGTATCTTTGTTGTTACAGGATGTGTAAGAACTAGTCATCCTAGAACAGCAGAACAATCCCCAGCAAGCTATTTTATGGAGAGCTGCTTTAACAGCCACCATTTCAAAGGACTCATATTTGGCTTGAAAATTTGAAATACAATCTTAAAGGAACATTCTCAATACCAAATGTAGTTTGCTGTTCATTTGTTCAAGTTTTGAATTACAAAACAAATCTGAGGTGGAGAAGGGACTGGAAATCCAAACAACTATCTTACTGAAACCGACCTTCTGCCACCTGTACAAATCGCCTCGATCGGAGAGCTGGATCGAACGCTTCATCAGCACCTCTCCGGATTATTAAAGGGCTAAAATGGCCTTTGTTTCCCGGGAGGAGCTTCCCACCCCTGTGAGCAGAGCGACTGCGAACAGCCGAGGAAGGGGAGGCAGGAGGAAAGCCCTTCCCGCACTGCTCTGGCGGCCCCCGGCGGGCACGGGCGCTCCTGCGGGTCACCCATGGACGGGCACAGCTCCGCCCCGGGCTTGGCCGAGAGCTCAGGGGGCACCCGGGAACAACAGCACCACTCAGCATAGATGGCTTAACAAAAGCAATAATTATAAATACAAAAGGTGAAATAAATAGAATCAAGTTTCAACAAGAAAAATAATCGAATAAACAGGGTGGTATTTTTCTATCTGTATTCACACTTAGGTTGTAACTTGGAATTGATTTGGATTATTTATCAAATGCACATTCTCTTCTAAATATTAACATGCTGTTAACAGAAAAATCTTATAAGGACTGACATCTACACTAAAAATACCCTACCAGAATATCTCAGTCAAAATATGTTTTACTAGATTGATCATATAAGCAATATATTGACAGTTAAGTGTATGGAACAGACCTTCACTTCTTATACTAAATCTGCAAAAAGTTAATTCTTCCAAAACTGAAACTTTACTATCACTCTACTACTGTGCAGCAAGCTCATGCTGCCTTCTGCACTGTGTTGTTTGTACCACTCACTAGAAACATCAGCATTCCCATTAAGCTAGAGAGAAGACAAAAAAATAAAATACCTTTGAGTCAGGAGTTCTGTGCTACACTATGAATGTAATAGCAGGTCATACACTCTTTGAATCCTACTCTCCAAGCAGGCAGAGGAAACAAAAAAAGTTCAATGAAAATGGCTAGCAGGAAACATAACATAACCAACAAAGGAAAATAGCATAACATGGAAAAACCATAAAAAGACTCTCCAAGGCAGTTTTCATCAGATTTTATTTCCATGTGACTATATCTGGAATTTGCTTTTGGATATAATGTGCAGGTTTCTATTTTCCTGCAAAGTCTGTAAAAGCATCCAGGAAATACCTCATTCCTCATCCTGCTCTTATAGTCAATCTATTTCTGTTACATGACTGAAAATATTTCTACTCTTCTAATGATTTCTGCATTTCCAAAAGCTTTTGAATATAACAGACTCAGCTGGTATTTTCTAAATTTAGGTATAATGAGGGCAAGATTTATATTCTTATGCATGCATATTAAGAGTAAGTCAGCTCGACAGCATCAAGGATGTAATGTTTCCTCTAATAGTTCTTGTTAATTATATATTTAGAATATATATATATATATATTGTGTGTGTTACAATTAGTTTTATTGACCTGTTACTAAATTTACTATAGTTAATATGTATCTTAAATTGTATCTGAACCAAGCAGGTGCATGAAACGAACAGTGCGTTGACAGCTCAGGAGGTCTCCTTTCTATAAAGGACTGGTCTAATGCAGTGATGAGGTATCCCACAAGGCCAGTTTCAAAATTACTGCTGCCTGCTGATCTGTGCATAAATGATAGGAAGATTTTGCAGAAAAGTTAATAACCACACAGAGCTGTGCCCAGCACATAATGCTGCTTCTGTAAAGGGAAAATCCAGCTCAAAGAATTGTGGACGAGGATCCATGACACCTAAATCAAAGTGCATCAGCTTGACTATTTAGTCAGGAGGAACAACTCACAAAGAGACTTCAGGCTGGACACTTGACCATGCTAGGTTGGACCCTTTTGCACGAGAAACAGATTATCAGCCAGCCAACTGCTTTAAGTAGCCATTTCTGACAGACATGAGCTACTCAGGAAAAGGCAGTAGAAACAGAGACTTGCAAACCTGCATGACTCTCCAATCAATGATGGAGGGACACGGATTCCAGTCTAGCCTAAGGAATAGGTGAGTGATTTGCAATGCCAGCATGGCCTTGGAGAGATTCTCATGTTACAAGTGAATTCAGTATTGCATAGAGCCAGAATTAATAGGGTGAGACAATTGTGATAGAAGAGAAGTGAGGTGCCTGACCCATGGTAGTGGGAATACAGCCAGCTCTGCCAAACTGGCTTAGTTATAGAAAGGCTGGAGGCTTTTCTGCCCTACGGGGAATCTGTAAGCCTGTAGAGACGAGTTACTGCAGCCACTGTCTCAAGGAGTCATGGAAACAAAATAAAATGGTAACACACAAGTATTTGAAGAGTTAGCCTGCATTTGGTTTTCCACACAGAAGTCACTGCCAAGTTTCAGAAAAGAGAAAACCCATAAAATGATGGTCTCTATCCACAACATTTCTGCTATCAGCTCCAGCCCTAAGGACAACTGGCTCCTAACAGTAGCCCTAGAAATTTAAAATGAAAAAATAACAACCCCCAAATCATAGTGCTTTCTATGTACAAAGACTTATGACTACATGAGGAGTTATCCCCAGAGCTACACCAAATTTAGCTTCACTTCTCTGGGTGATGTTACATGGAAGGACAACCTTCCCTTCACTTGGACGGCATGATGCTGGGCCAAAGCAGCATCCAAACTACCCTGGTTCAATCAGTGACAGATCTTACAGTGGTATATCCCTCAGTAATTACATTTCCATACTAAAAATCTGTTCTTGCAGATCTTTCATAGTGATTGACTATGAAAGTCAATCGCTATGACTATTGACTTTCCACCTCTCCTGCAACTGCAAGAACCTCTGGATTAATCAAAATACAGTTGCAGTACTCTAAATAGTGATAGCAGTTGTTACTGAACTATTGTTCAGAAGCAACATTCTGTCTCTGTGACAATTCAACATTGTTTATCTCCTTTAACTATAAACATTCTTATTTCATAACAACTGCACTAAAAGCTGTCCCCTCCCTCTTGCTACTTTCTTCACTTAAATACACCCTATATATACTGTATCTACCACAATCTATTAGTAAATTAAACAACTGAGATAGAACAAAACCAAAGTCTGCATATAGAAGTAAAATGGCAATGTAGAAGACTCCAACAAGTGGGAAAGAAAATAAAATTAACTAGTAACTCAGTTGTGTAACAATGCTAGCCCACATTTTGTACAGTAACACCAAGAGGTCCCACATTTAAGAAGTGAACTTAGGAAATAAAGAGCACTCACTCAAAACCATGGAAAGCATTTACTTACCTGCAGTTCCTAAGCTAAGTAGTACAGCAACCCAAAATACCCAGAACGTAACGAGAATCAGAAAGGTCCAGAGTGGTTGGAACAGGAGGAAAGGAATTCTGCCAATGATTTTACCAACAATTCGAAAGAGCTGTACAGTAAACTGAAGCCTCTTTCTTAGTACAAATATAAGGAAAAGCAGAACAACCTGTTAGAGGAAATAAAAAGACAAACTGTTGGGGATTTTACCTTAAGAAAACTATCAGAGTGGGATCAGAGTGGAAAAATGTGGGATTAGGCAATACAGATTTCACAATGACACAACAGCAAGGCATTTTACATTATCTTACTGCACACTGGAAAATCCTCCTGAGACACTGCCTATATTCTTTAAAACAATAAATACAATCAGTGGCAGTTGCTTCACTAGTTGCTTACCTCTTTAGTATAAGCAGACGTTAAAAGGTTGTAACTTACAGAGGATACATAAATGAATCTGATCTGTGACACATTTATATTTCTCACTGTAAACTGTGAGAACAACAAACTGACTGTATCCTCACATTGAACAATGGCTCCTTTAACATTGCAACATCAGAGGTAAATAATCACTTTAAAAGTTGCAAACCACACTCAAATTTTCTGTTGGAAAACAATGTCAATGAGAGAAAACCAGAATTTAACCCCATAATTTAAGGTCTATACACTGCTGCCTGTGTTTCATTGCCCCTTCCATTGTCTTGAAGAGAGCCACCCCTTTTTCCTACTGACAGGGTAGGCTGAACGCACAGATCTGGTGTTCATACTGACTCAGTGCTCCTCTGTTTGTTCAACATGATTCTCCTGTGAGCTGATGCAGAGAAAAATTGGCATGGAACACAATTCTTGCATTTTTACACTACCAAAACTAACACTGTTATATATAGGTTTGAAGTGTGGCAGAGCCCTGTGCTGACAAATAAGTTTCACAATAAAAATACAAAACTATTCTTCAGTTTAGACAGGGGTGTTGGAACTAGACAATCTTTAAGCTAACTCCCAAACCAAACCATTCCATGATTGTATTTAAATTCATGTAAGCAGATCTTAGAATTTCTTCTCATCTTCATATTTGAAAAGAATGAGGAGTTATTTTTTCTGCTGCAGAACTGCTGTAGTTCAAGTTACAACCTTTGCCATTGCTTAGGATAAAATGCTACTTACAGTAACTATTGTTGAGAAGATAGCATATCCAAGTAGAAATTTTACATTTTCCTTTTCTGTTTCCAATTCAGTGCTGGGATCGTTCCTGTAGTCATAATGGAGCCACCAGAGAACACCTGAGACAACTGAGCAGACAAGAACAGCGTGAGGGTGGGCAGTGCTGCCCAGGCTGCTGCTGGCTGGCTGACCCCTGCCTGCCCTCCCTCCTCAGTCTCTCACCCCTCTGCCTATCCCCTGCTCAGCTCCAAAATACTGTCTCAAAGAGAGGTGTGGTACCCATGATCATAGAGAAAATTCACATAATGGTCTGTCAGTCTGAGGTGAAACTGCAGCACAACGTTTGGGGGTTTTGCAGTTACTCTGAAGCTCAGGCATGTAATTTCACTGTGGAGATACAAAGCTAGCTTTCAGGGAATGACTAGGTTTAGGAGGACACATTACTATAGCTCTCCCTTTGTAAAGAAGGCAGTATAAAACCTCACTAAACATTCTTCAAAACAGTAGCATTTTCATAAAACTCCATTCATCTGCAAAAGAAGTGTTTCCAGACATCTACAAAAATATTCAATAAACATCACCATCATCACAACCCTCAGAAGATGGAGCAGCACAACCAGACCTTGGTACCAGAAAGCAACCAGGCCTCAGCCTGGAAATGGCTATGGTAATCTGAAGATTACTGATGACAGCCATGGAGCAGAAGGACAGCTGTTTGCTCAGCTGCCTCTCCTTCAGTTCAGTAACATGATTCATATCACTAAGGATATGCTAAAAGGCACATATACTTACACAACAACCCAAATACAACCAGTGCAATCAAAGTATGGACCAGAAGTGTCCGAATGAATCTGAAGGCTAAAACCAGTATGAAAGAGAAGGCTGAAAAATACATAAAGTGAGTTTAATATGAGTGTTACAACTCATTTAACTTAACCCCTTTTTACTTTAAATATAAATCGAAGGTTCTTGCAGAACATGGGCTTTTATTTTTAAACAGTCACCTCAAAAGCAAGAGCATTTAGTAAAGCTGGCAACCTTTCTAGCATTTCAATCACACAGTTACCTGTAATTTAACTAATAAGCAACTTAAAACTGATGTATTTCACCATGGGAATTAGCATTTCAATAATATTTTGTATAATATTTAAGTTCAAATGTTCATGCTGACATCTTTTTTTCATCAACAATTTCTTACAATCCCCTGAAATGAGACATGTAACCATATCATGGAACACAGAGTCTGATATTTCATCAAGCTGCATTTTACCAGCCTATTAAATGACTCCTGATAAAACACAAACACTGTTTCTTAAAAACAACTCTGCCTAGAAAACATGAAAAAACCCGCTTTGAAATTAAACATATAAAGTTAATAGAAACATTTGAAATCCCACCTTTCAATTGAATATCATTATTCATTTTTTATTTATAACCTTACCTAGTGCGAGGACACTCAGTCCTATCACAGTATCTCTTCCTGCCAATATTCCACTCAGAATTCGGTGAAAAACATCCATTTTATTAACCATACTTATTAAGACAGATGCATATTTGGAATAGCATTCAGGATTTCGTGGAACACATCGATTAAATAACAGAAAGGATTTACTGGAAGGTTAAAAACAGAAATGGTAAAAGACTTTAATTATTGGACAGTTTCAAATGCAGAGATCCATTCCACTAATCTCCACAGAGAGTGCTTTGTTATAAATGGTAGTTTTATATTTCATCTGCAAAATTAACTCCTAGTAGCATCATGCCTACATCACTGTACCAGAATAGATCCATTTAAGATCAGTCTGGGGAAAAAAAATTACTATCTCAGTCACCATCAGCACGTAGCTTCTATTCCTGTTCTAGTCTGGCTTCACCTGCTTTGCTCCCATGTGCTTACGCAAAAACTAAATTCATGCTAATATAGCCACAACCTACATTGTAGATAATTCTAGATCATAAACACTTTGGTTTTATGAAATTTAAACATTCTAAAAGCCACATCAAAACAATGCTTATAAGATACAATTAATATCACCAAATATTTATGTACAAAATTATTTGGCCCTCCCAGCCAAGCTTCTTGCATATATTTATTGTCCTACGTCAGCAATGCTGCACTTCAACAGTCAGACATATTCATGCCTAAAAAGGAGAGGTTTGGTCATCAGCAGTTAAAAACTTCTATGACTAGTTTTGCTTCTACTATGAAATATTACTGTGCAAGATGAGCAACTTTCTGAGTTCCTTGACTAACAGAAAATAGCCTAGAAAGTTGAAGAAATAAATAAACAATGCCATATTTTTTCATCAATTTACACACTCTGCTTTGATCCACTGTATGTAATGCTTTTATGTGTCTCCTGCTCCCTTCTGTTCGCTTTGTTCTTCCATTTTCTCTTGTTCAGAGCAGATGACAGCTCTGCAGACATGAAGATTTCAGTTCTCTGCTGTACTTTCATAAAACAGTGGAACTTAAAATCATAGGTTTAAGAATTTTGACTCACAAATGCCAAATGACAAAGACAGCACCATCCATAGACCTGTGCTTCAAGCCAGCTGGCTACGAAATTATTCTTACGGAAATTTCTAGGTTCAGGATGAGCAGAAGGGCCCAAGATCACAGGCTCTCTTTCTTGGCATTGAGGAAGAGAGAAAAAGTCTCTGCAGGAGATAAGCTGTTCCTCATATGGAATGCCTTTCTCCTGATTTGCAGAGGGAAAACTCTCCGAAGACTAGAGGAATGGAGGGAATGCAGTCCTTCTCTATTCTGTGGGAGAGGACGCTGGCATGTTCACAGGCACATATGAGAACTCATAAGGATACATGTCCAAAAATAAATAAACAAAGCAAAACCATCCTGACCTTAGAGCATCAAGTCAAATACAAAATGTGAGCAAAAAACAATCTGTAAGGAGCTGTTTGGACTCAAGGATGTTGCAAAGTACCCAGTAATTCTTACCTTGGTGGAACTGGCAGTGTGGGACACAGCTGAGCTGCCTTTGGATTTAGTGTGTAACTGGAAACATTCAGGTTGTAAAGGCAAAGAAAAGAACCTAAACAAGGGGGTAAAAAAGAAAAGAAAAAGAAAAAAGGTAACTTAGTACAAGTTTTACAGAAAAGCACATTATCAATTAAGTTTTGTTTATACTTCTGGTTTGATCCCTTAGCAAGCCATAATCATCCCTGATATTCCAGTAGGAATGTAAATAACAAACTAGTTGGCTAAATCTAAAGCAACCTCTGCAGAATATTTTGCCTTCTACACTTAACTATGGTTGCCACTTATCTTCCAGGAGGCCAGGCACACTATTCCACAGTGCCATACTTAGCTATTAATTCTTGCTCTTTGGAGTAAGATAACAGAAAAACCTAAAATGACAGAACCTACAGTAGAACTAGGCTTCTCATGAGGTAGAACAGAATATATATATATCTCCAGAAATTTATTCTGGGCTCTGAACAGAATATTACCAGGTACTGCGCTAATAATACTCTGCTCCACTGTACAACACTTCTGGGAAAGAAAGGCTGGATACATCCAAGCCATTCAAAATGCAAGAATTCCCTCTCCCTTGAGACAAACCTGCAAGCAGTTTTAGCTGGAATTTGATGCAATTATATTCAGTTACATTGAAAATATTTATCTAATTCACAGGTGTTTACGCTTTCTGTACATGATGTCAATGATGTCAAGATACCCCAAAATTAAATTAAAAGAAATATTGTCAATTTAAATAGCAATCCCTACAGGATTAACCAACAGCTTTTGATTTTGAGAGCTGTAACATTTCTAGAAACTATGACTTCAAAATAAAGCGGAAATAAATTTTATTTTCTGTTGCCATGAACTTTTCAGGAAATCAATGGTAAGATATGACTCCCTAGTGAGGAAAACATAAGAATAACAAAGTGAAAGCTGCTCAACTGTTCTACAGATACACTAAGATATTCGTATTCCCTGTAGCACACCATTATTCCTTGCAAAGCTCTGGAGATCTTCCAAAGAGTTGAGTTGCTCTTGTGGACAACTAGACACACACAAGGAAAGTGAGCTGCTTTTGAGGCTTTGCATTTCCAGGCTACATGAATTCAGAAAGAACACATACCTAGAAAGAAAAAAAGATCTCTTTTCAAAAAACAAGCTTTCTGGGGTTTATAGGTTTAAATTCTGAGCCTTCTTTCCATCTCTTAAAACTAGTACAAAGCAAATGAAACTTTTTCCATATATAATGGAAAAATGGATTTTCAAGTCAGAAATTAGGAAGCAATTTGAGAATATGTTACATTTTTGGACTTCATATTATGTTCTTATATGGGATCAGAAGCTGACAAGGTGGGTGCCATTCTACAAGGACTGAAAGGAATCAACAGAATGACTGGCAATTTCAACATGCAACTTCCTTAAGTACAAAGATTTGCTATATTGAATTGCTGCCCGTTTGGCTGAAGTCCCATTCAAGATCTTCTTTAAGAAGAAGGTAGCATAAAGCATAACAATGTGGAACATTTTCAAATTCTACCTTAACTTTTTAATTTCACTCATCATTTTGTTCCATTCCCACTTTTTCCCTTGTCTTTCAATGCAACAATGTACAGATACACACATGTATACGATTGACAACCAGAAGATGAGGATCCTACTAAGTTCCCAAATGTTTGATTTATTTGGGCATTATCTGATGTACTTACTTTTTGTTAGTCATGTCCTGTCCAGAAAGAGGTGCCCCTTTTACAGGGGTATTCTTCCTACCACATATGTTCCCAAAGCTGTCATATCCAAGCACAAGTCTTTCTGCAGCACCAGCCATCACAGCATAGCCAGTTATAAACATCTGTTAAAATATTTTTTAACATGAAATCATGCTATGACTGCTTTTTCTTCCTGTTCTCATTAAATGCTCCTTTTAAGCCACACATTTTTGTCTTCTGGATGGAAACAGTTAACCCTAAAATTCAACCCTCTGCAGAAGGCCAGAGCAAATCATATGGACAAGTTTAGCCCTATTGCTTCCATAGAACTTTCCTTCATCCACTGTTGAAAGTATATAAATTAAGCAGAGTTACACAGGAGAAGAAAGATAGGGGTCCTTATTGGAAAGTTTAAGTAAGGTGCTAGACACAGTCTATACTAAAGTTTATGTGTGTCACTAGACTAGATCACTCAAATGGTGATTTTTCACATGCTCACTGCATCTTAGTTTACAAGGTAACTTCAGGACACACCTGGTCAATATATCTGCTGAAATGTTGAGACTGTGAAGCTGCTAGTGAGTTTAATCAGTTATTATAAAACACAAAGTACAATCAAAACGCAAGTTATCTGAAATTTCAGGAAGAGGCAATCTTGAGCACACATGAAAAACCTGGAGATAGCCATACTGTGCACTTAGGTGACACTGCCCTGACCATTTAGTTGTTCTGCTGTCAGATCAAAGTTCTGCTAAAAGAGCTCCATATAAACCCCAGGGGCAGCTAAGCACATCTGTTGTCCAAGTAGCTGCAATCCTTTGTCAATATGAAACACCTTGACTAGGAATGCATCTTAAACCCTCCTGTACCCCATGAAGGCCAAAATAATTCTGGGAAAGAACCTTTACAAGTGCTGAGAATTAGCAATGCTTCTGTGAAGCTGGTGAAGTCCTGAGCACTACTTTACCCAACAGCTTATTAACAGTACTCTAGCTATTGAAGGACTAAGTGATTCAATCTTCTCCTCTGTCCCATGGGGTACAAACCACATTTCACACACACCAAGGGCAATACACTGAGCTCTGGGGTTATGTGCCAACTGCTGGCAACAGCAATACTTCTCAGTCCCACATTAACTGCTACTAGTTTGCATGGATATGGTTGAACATTGGCTATGCTGGAGGCACATTGCACATATCAGATCCAGCACAACTGTTTTCTTCCTTAAGGTTTAGAGCTTTATTTGTTTTTCTACTTTTATCAGTCGTGACTAGTGATGGGGTCTGGGCAAAAACTGAGTCTCATACACAAACATGTAAGTATGTACTGTCTTTGTCCCCAAGGTAGTCTCACTTTTGTTTGCAGTAGATTCTTACCTTACAGTCTAACTAGTTCAGTAAGTTTTGTAAATTATGACTGCATATTAAGGTCTCAATATGGACATCTTTGTAGAGACTCCACAGTCAAAGCTGACATACTACTGTGATTTGTTACAATAACAAAATATTTCAAGATCCACTTTGTTTACATAGCAGGGATTTGTTAATAATTAAATTGTTCTCAGAAAGGAAAAGGAGAAGTGACTGCACTGTAACTCAACTGAAATATGCTTTCAGAAAAATTATGGTTTTCCTTCTAAAGATGGGCATTACAGGTCCACTTGGTACAAGTGATTTTTTTAAAGTGCAAAAACTGGATACAAGCAATAAATAAGTCATAGATGGCTGTATGACTGCTGGAGGGGTGTGTCGACACGACAGTGATAAGCACTTCCACAGAGTTACTACTGTAGTTTCAATTTTTTTCATTATATGATCAAATTAGTATAATTAAATCTTTAAAAGCATTTTAAAAATAAGATCAACCACAAGAAAACAAATGTATGTATGCAATAACTTATTTCACAGAAACTGAGTAATAAAAACAGTGAGAGAAAACAAAAACACTAAATCTTTACCATTTAACAGGTTTCATTCTGGGCATTCCCTCCCACTGATCAAAGCACCAAGCATTAGACAGCATATAAAAAGGTCTATCCTGCTCACAAAGTTCAGTCCCCATTTATGCACTATTCATAATATGTAGGTACAATTCTGCATTAGCTTCCATTAAAAGAGTTACTAGGAATGGAATTAAAAAGTGTATTTATGAGAATCCCGCACAGACTCAGACCTATTACATTAAAAAAACAACACCCCCCACCCCCACCCCACTCCCCCATTTACACTTGAGAACGACAAAGCCTGTTCCCAAAAGCTTGCATGCTTTTCTAAGCACAGGTCAGATAGTGACTTAATGTAGCGTCAGCTGGACATGTTGCAAGATAACAAGACTACAATGTATGAAAAAGTAGAAATAAGAAGCCAGTCAGAGCCCAGCCCGATTTATGAAAAAGCAAACTCTAAATAACCCAGCCCCGTGTATACATGGTATCTAAAGCATATGGGCAGAACTTACACCATGTGACAGACATCACAATAAAGGACCGGAGCACCGCAAAGTTCTGTCCCGGTGTGATCCTGCGACCATCACAATTTCAGTTTAGATTTAATATAACACTGTGAAGAACCCCATTAGCTTCCAGAAAAAGAGTGCTTACCAATCCAGCCCAGAAAAGACAGAAGACGAGCAGCCAGAGAGTGTCTGTGCACTTTCTGTAAACTACGGGTCTCCATTCCTGTAGTTCAGAAGCGCTACCTCCAGACTCCTAAAACGAAAGTCCAAGAAAAGTACAAAACAAACTTCCTGTGAAATCAAATGCCGTACCCAACAGCAGAGATTTCAGAAAGAGCATAACCTCGCACTTTAAATGCCGAGCACCTGGCAGCTCCCCGCCCGCAGCTGCTGTGCAGCTCGCCCCCACCGCTGTGCGCCGCCCCCGCACCGCCGCGGGCCCCGTTCTCTCCGCCCCCGCACCCACCTGCCGGCGGCCCCCGCACCGCTCCATGGCCCCGCTGGCCGGGCGGGTCCGGGACTCGACGGTGCTCAGCACCAGCGCCGCGGGGCCGGGCAGGGCGGTGGCACCTCCGGCGGCTCCGCCTGTCGCCGTGGCCGGGCACTGCCCTGCCCCGGCCCCTGCCCAGCCCTGCCCCCTGCCCTGCCCTGACCTGGCCCCTGCCCAGCCCCGGCCCCTGCCCCAGCCCCAGTCACTGCTCAGCGGGCCAGCGGGGGGGCAGCTGCGCTGGCAGGAGGGAGGGAGGGAGGGAGGGAGCGAGCGGCATTCCCGCGGGGCGCTCCCATGGCCGAGCTCCCGGGACAGTCGGCCCGGGGCCGGCGGCGCTCGGGGACCGCTGCGGGGTCCCGCGGGGCAGCGCCCAGCCAGCGGGAGGGCGCCGCCTGCACAGCTCCGCAGCCACAGGGTTACACATGGCCCCGGCCAGGGTGGGAAGTTTGTGTTTCACCGTCAATTATCCTGGTTTTGGGGGTGACTGAAGATTTGTTATTGCCAGCACAAAATGGGGGCTGTTCATGGTGTAAAGCCCGCTGACAGCAATACACATTTGGGTGTTCTGGCTGCATTATCAATATACATGCTATGTCTCATTAATATATATAATACATTAAAAAAATCTGGTTGTTTGTTGTTTGTACAGTTATATTACATTGGCATGCTGTGTTAGGCTATAATTACCTCTTATTGATGTCCATATGAATTTTGCACACACAGGAATAACCTGTACTAACAGGAAAGACACTGAATTAGGTCAATGCTTGTAATTTGAATGTCCAAGGAATGCAGGACCTAGCCATTTTTAATATGTTTTCTCAGCGTTGTTGCCTTTTATTTATATGATCACTAAATTCAGCTGCATAATCTAGAGAAAAGTACTAATTGAAAGGATATTAAAAGTATGGTTTTTTCTCCTTGCTGACAGCTAGTGAAAAAATTTTCCTCCATAAGAAGTAACACAACATCTACTACTGCAGTAAAACGGAATTAAATTGAAGCTATTTTGCAAAACTGTTTAAGAATTGGTCCAGCTTGTATAGGAGACAGAGCACTAGTCTGGTTTTGCTTAGGCATTAAAAAAAAAAATTCCAGTTCTCCAGAGAAAATGCAGAATGAAACCTTGTTGACAAACTAGCACAGATGGAAGTAAATTGGAAATATTGAAAACTTGAATATTAAAAAAAGAATTAATCTCTGCCCCAGAGCATTTCAGAGTCCTTCTAAGCTGACTGGAAATAACTACGTTCTTCAAAAAAGTGAACTTGTGCAGTGTTTCTGAAATTGACATTTTAACTGATTTAACAGAACTCAGTACAATTCTGATTTGGATTTACACCCCTATTCCCCCCACCTCCCAAGAGACAGTTCTGACAAAACATGGTAGGAAAGATTTCTAAACCCTCTGTGTCTTAGAAAGAATTTATTAAGTCATTTAATTTCCAGCCAGCTCATGGGTCTTGTCTTTATCAGAATTCTGTCCTTTAATGCTCATTATTCATCAATTTGTCTAGAGGTTCCATCATTTGTGTGAAAATTAAAATAAACTTCTAAAACCAAAATGTGCTTGTAGGGCCTAAATAGAGCAAATAACTCTTCCTTCACATTGTGCTGTTGCACTTTAAAAATATGTGGAAAAAACCACTTTCCTTTGAAATACAGATGTGAAATTTCACATGAAATTTAACCCTTTTTATGAGAAGTTCAGTATTTTGATTATATCAAGAAAAATAACCAAAATTATTAATAGTCTTTAACCTAGACCTAAGAATATTTTTAGACAGAATCATTATCTAAGAAAAATAATTTTAAAAGAACAATGCCAGTGATGAAAACTGATATCACAGTGTGATGACTTGCTGTCATCACATGCTAATATTAGTTTTGTTGTTCATCTGGCACTTTTTGAATGATCCTCCTTAAGCTTTGTGTTATATTCTTACTATGAAGAAAGGAAACAGCAAGTGGAACACTTATTTTTTAATAAAATCCAGATTCCAAGCCAATGAAGTTCATGTAAAAACACTGGAATCAGCAGTAAGGCCTGGTTTTACCGAGAAATAAAAGTCATAATTCTTGTATTTCTTCAACTAGCTTAGGAAAATTTATCTTATAAATGATAGAAAATAACTCCGATTAGAATAGGAATTTTTTAAATTTTGAATTTAATATTTAAAAGGTAATATTTTTTCCCCTGAGTTTCCATCATGATGAAATAAAGTATTTATTCTACTCAGTAGCAGATGAGTACTTTTACCGTGTGTCACTAGGTGGGGCTCCTCTCCGTGTTTCGAGCCGCAGCACCGAGTCTGGGATGGTGCGCAGGGACTCCTTCTGTGGTTACCCACTATTCACAAATGAGGACAAGCTACAGTCACAGAAAATACCAGGCAGCAAGGCTCTGATCGAAAAAGGGATTTAAACATCCACAACCAAAATGTAATACCCAAAACTCTTGCTTGTTATTTGTCCAGTCCTGCAAGTGCCCAAATTGCCAAGAATGATTTAAAATTTTGTGTCTTACCACTTTCACAGGATGGAGTGTAGTTCTGCAGCTGAGTCTTTCAAGCACTAAGTGAAGAGCAGGGAGTTTTAGAACTGAGATTTTGTAGGGTTGATTCAGTTTAATCTGAAATAGAAATGAGATTAAAATGAGTTCTGGAAAAAAGAATATTGGATTACAAAACTAATGACTTGGCCAGAGAGGTGTATGCTGGTTTGTGCTCTCTGTGGTGAGAAGCCCATGTTGGAGCCTTTGGTCTCAGTCCCTTTGTCTATACACACAAGATGCTGACTTTTTAATTTGCTTAATTTCTTTCTTGTATCCAACTACAGCCCTTTCCCTGGGTGATTAATGTGTGAGGGTCTGAGTTCATTCATAAGCCTTCACTGATCTTTCAAGTATGTACTGTTTGTTGTAAAGGGGGAAAAAAATAGTATTTACAATCCTGGAGTACCCAGGAACTCAGAGTGATTTAATTGTGTTTTAACACATTCACCATTCAACCTGCTTGGTGGGCTGTGGTGGGAGAACCACAACAAGGGAGATTAACATTTGCACATTCAGGACTGCTTATAGTTTTTAAAAGGTATTTTATATGTTAACCATCTTCAGAAATACCGCAGCAGTGAAACCTCATGAGAGTTTTCAGAGAATTTTTCTCTGGTTTTGATTTGTCATTTTTTCACAAAGTCACGCAGAATACAAGAAAAAAATGAAACATGAACTCAAGTTTCCTGACTCCAAGTCTCTGCTTCAATAACAAAATTCTCATTATTTCTTATGAGCCTGGTGTTTGTTCACTGAGAATGAATCCTGGTGGTGCCTGCACTTAAGGCTCAACTTTCTTACCAAGAAACTTACCTTGTTAAACTGGGGCAGGAATGCGGATTGGGAGAGGAAGCGTTTAAATTAAAGCATGACAGTTCCTCACTAGACTGGTTAAGTGAGATTACTACCCCTACCTGTATCCCTTGTGGGTCAGACAAGGAATGGAGACCAATTACTTTAATAGCAGGACACAGCAACTGAGAAACTCAACTTAAAAGCAAATATTTTCTGCCTAATTAGGGAAGGTGCAGCTGAGCATAATTTCCATCACTCTCAAATGAACTTGTTTATGTACAAGAGCTTAGCAGGCAGGTACTGTTCTCTGTATGTAGCTATGTTACTCAGAATATCCTGACCTGAAACACCCAGAAACTGAACATAATGCCTCCTATTATGTTCAAGCTGTTAGTCGGGTTTGCATTCTGAGACCTGGTGTTTATGATAATAATGCTGCAGGCAGTGGGTTGTGATCCTTCTGTTGAGCCACAGTAACAGACTGAAAGCTATAACTGGCTCAGCAAAGACACTAGAAACAGAAGTTTTGAATTAAAATGGAAGACTAGAACAGTAGGGGAATGGCAGCCAGAGAGAGAAGGCAGAGAGGGAACAGTATGCAGGATTCGAGGGAAGGGTAGGACTGGATGAGACAGAAAGCCAGGAGGAAATAGGTGGAAAAGGGCAGTGAAGATTGAACAAAGAAGGAACCTGAGAGCTAAGGGCAGTTAAAATTTGTATAGGGAGACATACAACTGGCCAGGGAAGAAGAGGGTAGATCAGAGAAGCATGAAAGCTGTGTGGAGATTAAAGAAGCAATAGCACAAATCTTAATGGTACATAAAAGTTTAAGACTGTGGTGAACAATCAAAAGAATTTTGGTCTCCTAACACTCATGTTCACGAGCAGAGTATCACCCTTCCTTTGCTGTCAGCAAATATCCACAATGTTGGCCTGAAAGTGCTGTGCCAGTCTCTGGCCTGGCTAACACCCTGCCAGGTTTCTGATGAGCCTGTTAGTACTGTCAGCTACTGCATTGGATCCACTGACAGGCATCTGCCCTATGTATCCAGGGAATCCAATCCTTGTGATGACTTGAGTTAGTTTCTTTACGATGCTCCATGTTAGCTTTTCTGTTTGTTTATCTAGAAAATCCCACCTAATAATGTATTTACAGCTGGAATGTTTAAACACTCTATTGTACATATAATGATGAAAATAGACAAAATATAAAATAAAAAATTTTTTTTCCTAGTAATCTGATGATTTCTGGGGTGTTCCACTTCTCAGCCTTAAAAGTCACTTGAATTTCAAAAATTAATCATCATCAAGGCTAGGCTTTGTGAACGAAGATTTGGGAAGGGTTCTCCCCATGTGGGTGTGCCCTTCCAGCCTGTGCAGTGGATTTTTTAGGTGAGGCTCAGCATGCACAGAACTGGCCCCACCCTTTAACTTCTCAGGTTCATCTGCCATGGCCGAGCGAGCTTGGACAGTGACAGTGAAGTCCTCAGTACCAGAACCTACAGCCCCCGGTATTCCCAGGAGGTCTCCCATCCAAGTACTAACTGAGGCTGACCCTGCTTAACTTCCTAGATCAGACACGATCAGGCATCAGAGTGGCATTTAACTGCCTTAAAAATTAATGACCAATTAATAAGCTATTTATTTCCAGCTTTTAATTAATGATAATCCCATGTTCTTCTGGATATCTCCTGTGCATTGAGAAGCTCTATTTTAATTTCAGGATAATGATTATTGAGTAGATTATCCAGGGATCCTGAAGAATAGAATATGCACATCTTGTTGCCAACCTCAATAGTTTTAGCTTACTCCTGCTAAAAACCATCCCTCCCGTGATTTACCAAACATATGAATCATTCAAGGAAGGAGTATAATGCCACGAAGTTAATTTGTTCCACTTTCCTCACAAGCAAGCAGAGATCCACGCAAAGAGCCCTTTATCCCTGTCAATACACAAGCTAGAGCACAGGCTGACCCTAGGAAACTGTTTGCCGAGTTGAGCCTGATAATAGACTTTAAAGGTGACTCATTTCAAGCTTTTAGAATAGAGCAAAAGGTTCAGTGTTTCAGGATTACATGTTACTTTACATACCAAACCAGACAAGAAGCAACACTAGAGCTGTACCTTTGCGGGATGTCAGAATTGCAATGTACTTAGGGCTCTGACTGCTAAATGGCATGGGCACCTCAAGACGCAAAAGCTTGAACTGGGACTATTTCTGTGGTTCAGGACTGTTATGTCCCTCTCTGGTCCAAAGAGTCGATGTACCAGTACATCTGAGTGCCTCAATATAGAGAATAGAGAAGTAATATTACTCTACAGAACACCTCCAAAAAACCAGGGAAGTGAATTGCTTGAATTTCAGAGAAACTGAAAAGTGAAACATGTGGATTTGTAAGACTGGAGAAGGGTGGCTTGTTCTCTAAACTTTGTAAATAGACGACAGGGTGGAAGACATTCTTGAGAGCACCAAAGAAAATGTAATTACCCAAGATAAACCCAAATCAAACAAAGTTGCAAAAGGCATACAGTTGGACCACATGGACTCTGTAGAACGATCTGTGACCTAAACAGTCATGTCTAGTTCTGAATGAAAAGAATAAGAGGTTTTCATTAGTTGGTGAAAACATAACTAAACAGGGCAGTGTTTTTTTTATGAACACTAAGTAGCAGAACCATTGCAAGGACTAGAGGGAAGTGTTTTCTGCCAGCACAAGATGCTTCATTGAACTTTACATTAATGGAATCAGCTACAGAGTGCCAATGAAAAATAATCATTTTGAATCCAGAGAGACATCTTGGACTGTAGGCTTGGCATTAGGCCCTTTCAAGGTGCTGCGACTGCACAAGAAGCAGCTGCCCCACACATTTCCCACTTGATGTCACTCTCGGGCAGTTCTGTCAACCCGTGCACAGCAGCTCCAGGTGGCAAAATAAAAAGCACCACTTTGTTACAGTATCTTCTAAGCAGCTTAAGTGCGATTTTATTGTTGCTTTTAGAGTTGGACTTTGTCAGCATTTCTTTTCACTGGTTCCTGTAGTGACATCAGCCTAATTCAATTTTATTGTGTCTAGAGGCTTATTGTACAGAGGTTTAAAAGCATGTACAATTCTCCCTGTATTAGTTGTCTTTTTAAAAGACAACTTTTAAGAGCATGTTAATGTCTAGCAAGGTTTGGACAGCAGCATATATTATTCTGCTTTTTCTTCTTAAAAATAACACAGTTTTTACATAGAGGCGATAGTAGACCATCTAGTTTATTCAAACCAAATGCTCCCAAGAACAGTGCAGGCAACCAGCAGAGAATCTACTCACATTGCTAGTCCATTTGTAGACTTCATTGTATTCACTGTGCAGTGTGGCCTATTACTGCAAATACTATAAATCAGAATAATCATTATTTTAATCAGGAGTTCCAGAATAAGGGTCTTCATGGGTAATACTGTACTGTTGCATACTTTTATAAAAGTGGGCAGGATCCAAAATTCTGCTGCAATGCACATTAAGGAGACTTGAAGACATGGCATCTTCATAGCAAAAAGGAAATACTTAACATGCTGCTTTGCTCAGCCTGTTAACAGTAGGAGGAAAGGTGCAATTTGCTTAGTGCCAGTAGGCTCCCTTGTCAAAGAATCATCAATGTGCTCTCTAAACACTGAGGTTTGAACAGCAAGTTTAAAAAAATCCATATGTGGCTAGTCATGTTGAGTCAGATAATGGCCCGCAGATGTCTATTATCTTAGATCTATTCTTTACACTACCTTTGGTTTACCTTCATGTTTTTACAGAGACTTCTCATAAATTATCTGCTCAATTTATGTATCACCTTAATTAGTCACGAGAAGAAAATCAACAGTGAGTGGAATGCAGTCATGAAACCAGCAGCCAGTGGCAATGTTTCAGAATATGTGATGTCATGACTTACATAAACAGTTTATTCATCTTCATTAAAGTTATATTGAATCAGCACCAAGGCCACTCTTCCAGGTGTAGTTCTAACTCATGGAATTTCTGTAGTCATCCTTATAGGTACAGCTATTTACAGGGTAAGAGCCCAATAGCTCAAATATGTGCTAACAACAGTGGTCCAGTACTGAAAAATAATTGTGTCGAATAGTTAGAGAAATAATTCATATTCTATTAAGAATTTCTGGGATCTAACATTGTAATGTACTATTTCAAAGAGAGGAAACCTGAAATCTAAAGACTCTTCCATAATACTTACTTTTTTCCCATTATCTGAAAAGATATAGAATACTGCTGCATGTTATATATCAAACTTTCTCATAAGATTTTATCCTGCACATATGCATGAAGTTCAGCTAGACAGAGCAGCTGCATTCTATAACCAGAAGCCTCAAATCAACATGTCTTTGGCCAGCCCTACTCTGCTTCAGGGCTCCATCCATTTGCCTCCCAGTACTTCCACTTCAATATACAGTTTCATACAATATTTAATCACTTTGTGTCAATGTTTCCATTGATCATTTAAAGTGAAAGAAGAAACAGTTTTCCTATAATAGCAGTAAGATCAATATTAACTGATTTTGTAGTATTGTCACTAAAGTTAATTTTTCTCCATTACTAGGATTAAAGAACTGTATTCTTCTGAGACTTCTTGTCAAGTAACAATGCTGCTTCTGCAATAACAACTCATCACTCTGTTCATAATGCTTGTTATGAGCAAAATCATTGCACAAATGTTTTGTGGAGGTAGGTGACATGAGATACAGTATTATACTGAGATGTATGTAAAGAGAAATATACGTAAATGTCTAGATATTTTTGAAGTTTTGATTTATTTTAATCTTTGCACGTAAACCAAGTAGTGTTACTCATCTGTTGGGATTAAATAATAGAACAACAGTATTCCTAGTCTGTCCCACTGTGGGTAAAGTTATGGAATTGTTACTGTACTTTGATAACATTCACACAATTAAAAAGATTTTTCTTTCTACTAGCATTCCCTTGAATCATTCTACTAGCTACAAGATCTGCATTTTTCCTAGTAACTGTATCATTGCAGTGGAGAAAACTATTAAGCAACGTATGACGGAAAAGCATTTGATAGAAGGTAAAAATATCTCCTTTGAGCAGCTATTTGAGGAAACTACATTTTGCAGCAATCATTGAGTGTTTAATAATGGAAAGATACTTTGAAAAAAGGATGTTGACCCTCTTTCTAGTGACTAAAATTTGAAGTTGTCTGAGCAATGGCAGTATAATAATTTCCTGTTCACGTAATATATTTGCACAACATAATATTGCTGATAGTGATAACTCATATGGTGTATAACCCAAAGAATGTGCATGTGTCTGGGAATTCCCATGATCCTTCCTGTCTACCAGTAAAGGATATTTGTAGGAATAAAACAAAACAAACATCTATGGGCTAATCATGCAAAGTCTTATTCACAGAGTTTACTACTCTTCACCTTGCTGACCTGTGAACTTTACACTTCAAGTTTCCCTGTTTAAAGTCAATTACTTAGCTAGTAGTGATCCAGCTTTCTGTCAACACTTGGCCCAGAAAATAAGTACATGCCATTAAAAAACCTATTTAGAAACTGATTGTTTTGTGTATGTAACTGTTCCAGGAGAGCTAGAGGCAAAGGATGTTTCTGCTCAGCTCCTGACTTCTCTTTGAACACATAGAAACCCATGGGTCAGGTAGTGGTCTGGCTGAAAATGGAGTATTTGGAAACACAACAGGACTTACCAGCAGCTTGCACTCACAGTGTGCCCCCATATGATTACTCATTTGTAGTAATTTGTTTGCTCATTCTTGTGAGAAAAATTTGCATAACATTTACGTTATATGTAGGGATATATATCCTTTAGGTAGTTTTTCTCTTCTGTGCCTCACTTTCTGATGTCAAACAAGTATATTCAACTCTCCATGCCACAGTCCTGCCTCTTGCTTGCTAAACTGGGAGCAGTTATGTTCATCTACTCTCCAAAAGCACTATCCTATTTATGTATAAAAAGCATGTTATCTTTGCCAGAAATGGCTTTGTTTATTGCATTAAACTGATTATGGTCTATTAGGCACTACACTCAGTGTAAGGAGAAAATTACTTATACTGCATGTAAGTTATAACTTTGATAGTACTCATGTAATAAGACTGTTGAAGGTTTTAAACCAGTGGTCAGAGTACAACAGTTTTCCTATTTCCAGCTGATTTATTAAAAAAATTTCAAACACTCAATTTTGCACTAGGATAACAGTTATCAAAATGAAAATACATTTATTTTAGATAATGTAATCTGAATAAAAACATTCAATTGTGATATGTTTCCCCCAGGAACAGCTATCTACAAAGAAATTTCAACATCCTCGTCACTAGGAGTCACAGCTGGAGCCAGATGTCCTTGAATTATTTTGAAAATCATTAATAAATGCAATAGTTTTGTCCCTCTCCACAGAACAAAGCAATTTCCATTCTCACCAAGATACAATCCCAGAAAAGTAATATTCAATGTGTATTTGATACTTTTAAAAGGGCAATAGGCATAACCCACAGAATTTTAATGTGTGTGGTCTGCAGTACTTACCACTCGTCTTTTGAGGCAGTTATGAAACAACTACTGGGGGCCAAGGTAAACAGTGTTTCAGCCATCACTTAACAATGCGTGTCATGGATGCAGCCTGTTAAATGGCATCTGATCAGTTCTCTGGGAAGTAGCTGCAAGTTTTCTTATCCACATTAACAAGCTATACTGCACGTTTCAGTTCTTGTCGCTGTGGAATGTCTTGAAGCCTTTGTTTAAAACTAGAAGTGTAAAGATAATTTGCAAATGTGGAATGTTGCTAGTCTGGGCAAAGCAGTGTGTTTCTTTACACCTTATTTTAGAAACTCCTCTGTTCATATATTTGTAAATCAAGCCACCAGCCTTTGGTGTTGCAGCTTGCTTTTCAGGCTTTTCTGTGAGAACCCAATGCTGGTACTTTAGTGTTCTACAACACTTCAGATTTCCGGAAATATCTGTAATTTTGGTAACTGGAAGGAAGTTCCTTATTGCTTAGACTCATGTCTGTCGGAAGTTTTTATAATTTAGAAATCCTCATGTGCAAATCTCACTTCCTCTAGATGTTTCCCAATATGATCCCTCTAGAGATCAGTGAAGTAGTTTTTTAACAGTGGCTGAGGAGTTTTGTTTTTCAGGCAGTTGTCCATTCTTCTTTAGATTCCATTACTAAATATTATCAGGCAATCAGTAGAGGAATAATATAGAAAATTCGGTGTGACAGAGCAAATAAAATGACCAATGTCTCAAAAGTTCCCAGGTCAGAAACAGAAGCTTCTGCCAGAAAAGCTAAGGAGAGGGAGAGAGAGGAGAGATGTGCTTTTAATGTGATATTGAGTGCTTGGGTCATCAGGGAGAAAACAGACATTAGGAGTGTGGACAGCAAGGTTTCTCACACAATCTCTTGGGGCTTTTTTCTTTGTTCTTATTTATAAGATTGAGTATTATAGAAAGAATGAATTCAGAAATTTTATGAATCTCAATCCTAGTCATTATTTCAATGTCAAAATACAGAAATGGACTAAATCCTGTTGGTCTATGAAGAATCATTCAGAAAGATTGTAAAATATTAAACAATAGAACAGTAAGGTTTGGGGACAAAACTAAAACAGGTATTCAATATGATTCTCATCTGTCATTGCTCACTGTGGTGAAGGGAAAAAAATGTATGGAAGAATATACATTGGTTGCTGATACTTACTGTCCTTTCTGATGCCTCAACAAATGAAGCCTGTACATGCCACACCTCATGCCTGAAGCTCTGCAGAGATGGAAACACCTTTGTCAGACTGTATCTGTTTTCTGTGTTTGGTGCATATTGATTCAGGGACTTTGAGTTAGCCACGCTGCTAGTTACCGATGCCGTGCAAACTTTGATGTTCCCAGAGTACAGTCCACATAATATCACTGCTGAGGCACACACTGTCTGTTACAGTAGTCACTGCATATACATTTTCCTCCTAAAACAAAACTGATTGCATAATGGGGTTTATGACTGATTCAGCCTTTTCTTCTGTTTATAAAATTATAGTGATGGATTTTTTTACGTTGTATTTTTTAACTTTTCCACCCCTTTATTGATGACCAGGTCTAAACCCAATTTGTCTGTTCAGCTGTGGCTGGCTGAACAGAAGTATGTGTTACCATTATTTACTGATGATAAGAATCTGAAAACTTTCATGGACCAAATACTGAATGGTCAGATGTTTCACACTGGCAAATTGGAATGCTCAAGTGCTCTTGCATGTAAAATAGATTTAAAAAATTGGTTAATTTATATACTCAGCTTGCTGAAAAGTGTATGCATTACTCACCCTGTGTTTTTTAAAATCTGATTGGCATATGGGTAGCAGCATGCACTTTTCGATACACTGCATGTAGTTAGCAATACTGAGGACATAATTGCCTGAATCACCTGTGTTTTAACAGTGATGATAAAATTATATCAGAGCCTGCTAAATACAACTACATTAATAGTTAAAAACCATAGTTGAATAACGCATAGTTAAAACTGTATTAAATCTAATGATTGATGCTAACCTACTTAGATGCAGGCCTACCAATTTGACAGCGTCTTTTCCAGGGATATATGGGACAGTTTACTGGTCGGCTGGAACCACACATTTAACCCGAAAGTAATAGCACTGGGAGGATACAGGTGACCAGATATTTATAGTTTCAGGGCATTCCTGAAAGGAAACATAACAAACCAGTTGGTAACCAGTTGCCTACGTGGCCACATTCACTTTGCATGGTTCTCTAAACTGACAATTGTTAAGTCACAATATTGTGAACCTGCAGTATGAATGTGAACAGCCAAAAGAGCAGTAAGAAGGGGTGGATATGTAAGCAGACAATGGACAGATGAGCAGACAATGCAAAACTATCCATCTGCACTTTGATTCATAGAAATGAGTGGGCCAGGCACAATGAGAGATGGGCAGAGTCATTACTTTGTTTCGTTTCATTCTTCTGAAAGGAAGTGATATAATGAGGACAGAAAATAGCATATGCAACACATTCCTTTTTTGTCTCTAATGTACTCCTTTTGTGCTTTACTTCATCTTTTTTTTCTTTATCCTCTTACACCAAAGTTAGAAAAGAGCACACAAATGAAAATAGATAAAGGAGAAATGAGTGGTAGAAACTGAGTCACTCTGATTCACAGCCCCATCAAATGGGCCTTGCACAGTTCAGGTGGTCTAAGTTGGGGTAGCTCTGTAGTTACAGCCTATTGGAGAGACAGAAAATGCCTCTGGAACTGCCAGGCTGGATTTTTTTACAAGAATTAGCATTGTTGTATTAAGAGACAAAGTGGGCAAACATACTCAGTAAAGTCTATTAAAAACAAACCTTGTGTGTATGCCTGTGCTTCCAGTTGAACTCCAGGCTGGCAGGAATCAGCCTGTTGCTGAGAGGCACCACTGCAGAACAGCAAGACATCAGAAGGCAATAAGCAAAATAACTTTATAAAGATTATTCCTCCGTTCACTTCACATATGCATAGCAGTGCACCCAGTTAGGAGAGTTGTGTCAGTGCATCCTGGCAAACACAGACTGCCTACAGGCTCCCACAGGCTCAAAAGTCACATTATATCTATACCCTCTGTGTTTCCCATTAATATGTGTAGAACAGCTAAGATGTAATACTGTAAAGCAATAAATAACACTGTTCTTACTCAAACAATTAGAACATACTTATCTTCCCAAGAAATACCAAACAGTAGTGGTTTACATAAAGGCTTTTGCTCAATACAGTTAAGCAGCCACCTTACCAGAAAAGGCAGCAAACACCAATCTAGACTAAATAGTATGTTCATCCATGCAATGATGGGACACAGTATAAGACAAATATTTTCCCTGCTGCAAGAGTCCGTATGAGACAGAAAAGTGGCCCCAGAATATATTTCAGGACCTGACTTTGCCTCTGTAGAACGGAACAGAAAGATTCCTCGTGCTCCAGCTCCTATCAGCCATAGTGCTTTGAAAATATATCATCTAATCCAGAATCTAGTAACCTTGGATAATCTAACTAAACATACATTTCGCAGACTGTATGAAATGCATTTGCTGGACTAATTGTTCTGCTCTAAGGTTTTAACGAGTGCCATACATGAACAGTTGAGTCTGGACCAATTTTAACGGAGGTGATCTAATCAAGATTTTGGCACTTTTGCAGGATATGTGTTTGATAGTCTAAATACATTGTCCCCAGAATTAATCTAGTAATCTTTTTTCTTTCCCATTCTACTGTTTACTGTTATAGTGCTATTCCATTCCCAGAATTGTCAGTAATCCTCTTAATTCCTCTGTCAGATCGTTGTTGACTGATTAAGGAAACAGTGTCAAAATGTCTGAAGTGAATCAGACTGAAAGTTTGTAAATAATGGAGGAAGGAGCTATGCAGTATCTTCACATTACAAAATATTTACATAACAATCATCTTGAAAGTGTGTTCTTTAGGAAGAAGTTGCTTCAAACAGCCTTCCCAAATTATGGCTTAAAATTAAAACAAAACAAAGTAAACCCATAAAAGTGGAAACAAGACAAGTCATTAACTCTCTTCATTTATATTATACAGGATCCATCCTGGTTCAATTTAATGCAAGTGTTTAGTCCTCTGTAAAGATGGACTAGGCATGACTGCCAAGAATAACAACTTGATGAATGATGATTGAGAGTAAATACAAAATGTTTATCTCATGTTGTGTATGGAGCCCTGAAAAAGTCATTACAATATTGAGTCATTGATTTGACTAACTTAAACAGACATAGAAGGTGTCTCAGATGGAGGAGGTGGTGCTGTGGAAAAGATTAAATATGAACACAAGACGCAGCCTCTTTTCAGACATACCCAAAGGATGATCACAACCATTACCTGCTTTGCCGTTTGCAGGACATTGCTATTGAAACAGGCTCTGGGAAGCAGGGCTTGAGGAACCATATGTAAGTAATGCTGGCTTCTTAAAAGTTACATTTATCCTGCAAAGACAGAAATGTCTTTCCGAAGTGACAAGGATTTTATATGTCAGTCCTGAAGGCACCCAATTCACTGCAGATGCTGCAGAATATGCAATGCCAGATTCATCTCTGGCATCAGAGCCACTGCTGGTTTTTGCAAGGTGCAACTGATGAAGCTTGCAAATGATGATCCCTTTGACATTCTTGTGTGATTTTAATACATTTTTTACTAGAAATGTTTTACTAGACAGTGCAAAGAATGGGGACATGAAACTTCTCAAACTCCATCTCCCTGAAGACACTGAAAGGAATACTGTTTCGTTCTGAATCAATTTGAAATGTAAGCAAGTGGATATTAAACGTTTCAGAATCATTAGTATTTCAATATGTGGAGTTTTTTTCTGACAATGACACAATGCAGTATTTTGGCATTCTGGTTCTTTTTTTCATTTCAGACCTCTACGAAAATGTCAATATTTTACTTATGATGAAAATACAATATGTATTTTAATGACAAATACTTCTGTTAAAACAAAAACGTTCTCAATGCACTAATGAAATATTATAAATATAATTGAAATTTTCACTCCAGATATGTTTCTGTAAAATAAAAGTATATTATTTACAATCTCGAAGTCTATGTAGTCTGAAACTTAACTGCAGTTCCCCTCTGCCAAATGAGTCTCAGAGTTTGAAGGGGATGTGGGTTTGCATTTGAGTTTTAAGACTCTAATTGTAGCTATTTATCAAGAAGGATCCAGTCGTCACTGGAACAGCATTTCAGACCCTAATAATTGATTTGACAATCCTCAGTAGTAATTTAGACTAACATAGGAACATGTCAAAACAAGATGAGAAGAGAACATTTGTTTTTACTAGTATATGTCAGAGACCCTATCACCAGAAATAAAATGTGTTTGTTTTCTTCTGATGATCAAGAGAGTACATGCTTAGGTAGTATATGAGAACTGTCTTGGTTATGATCTGAAACTAGAAAGGAGTTCATACTGCACACTTTCCTTTACTTAAGAAAAGAGGGGGAAAAAAGGAAGATAATTAGATAAAAATATGTAAAATTTACTTAATGCCATAATGAGAATAAGAAATTCAGAGAGACAGATTTCGTGTACTTTAAGAGTACTTGTAGTTTAGGAATAATGATAAGCACAGTTCTCAGTGGTCTCAGTATAAGGCTAAGAACGCCAGGACATAAAAAGTACAATATAGAAAGCACTCAATCATGTCAAGTCAGCCACAGAAGGTAGAGAATGAACGCACAACAGGTCAGTGCAGAGACCTGTCATCCCAGGAACCATCTGAGAGCTGTGATACTTGAAATCTTGTCCTGTATTTCATTTCATGCCTACGCAGAAGAACAACAAAGAGACCACTACACCTAGTAAAGCATAATCTCAGTGTTCATCTGAAGAGAATAAACCACAAATTAGCAAGGTTTTTGCAGTGTCTGTGTTTAATTTTACATATGCCACCAAGCAGTCATGACATAGGACAGTGGGACTGAGCTCAAAGTTTGCAGAAAGGGAGACTGGAGACAGAATCTGGAGCACTGGGAGGAGGTGTGGTGGCAGTGGGAGTGCAGCACAGAGCCTCAGGGCCCTGGGCTGAGAGAGGTGGTAGGACGGGCAGGGCAGCACTGAGGAGCTGTGGCCTCCTGCCGTTTTGGAAGCAGAGTAAACATGGTGGAGTAAAGCTTAGGGGTTGGGAGGATGACACCAGGTGTGGTGAGAAGGCAGATGGCAGGGCAGAGTTCCAGGGGCAAGGCAGGCACAAAGGAGTGAGACCTGGGGCAAGGGAGGATCATGAGAACAAACCTTGAGCATAATGAGGAGGTGCAGATCATGGCACCATTCAGATGTGAGGCAGGCACAGAGGTTGGGTCTTGTGGCTGAGGAGGGCCAGCAATGGGTCAGGCTGAGGGTGGGCCAGAAATAATAATGAGTCCCTGGCTTGGCTACAGAGAAGGCAGTTTCCAGCAGAGCTTCTGTACCATGGGCACATGCTGAGCTCCTGGGTCTCCACGGTTGGCTGCCAGGCCCAGCAGATGCTGATGACCTGGGACGGGACAGGCACAGGTGTGGCAACCAGGGTGTGGTGAGAACAACGAACAGCACAGCTGAGAGTGGAGTATCAAAGTGCCCAGACCTTGGTTCTGTGCCCAGACAATCATAATGAGAAAGGAGAAAGAAAGAAATCTCATACAGCAAGTGGCAACATGCTCTGTCCCATGATCTGCCCTGGAAATACTTGGCAAAAAATGGGTTGCGGTCCAGAGGGATTTGTGTCAAGTGACAACAATGTGTCTGAGAGGCCAAAAACTCTGTTCAGTGCACCACTGTGCAAGGCAGGAGGCTGCAGCCTGATGATACATTTTTTCTTTGTGGCAAAGTTGATTGAACAGTTTGTCATTTTTTCCTTTTCTCCTTCTCCATATACTTAGCTGAAGGGTTGCCTTTAATACATCCTCTGACATGGGACAACTCACATTTCTAAATTATTTTAAACTTCAGAAGTGAAATAGCTCATGGCACCGTTATTGTTGGTGGTGGTGGTGTTATGCTTGCTTTCTTTTAAATGTCTCCTTTCCCCAATTTAAAAAAGTGAACATGAATTATATACTCCCCATGGCCAGCTAAAACTGAACATCTGAAAACTCTAAACAAATGAAAAAAGTTGACTCCTACATGTTCAATTTGCTGAGTAATGCTACCCCTTAAAAATTCTACTCTAACTCTTGCAAACTATTTGCTATTCTTTCAAACCACATCCTTTGGAGACAGATCTTACTACTCTATGTTGCATAATGTCTGTGGCAGTCATGCTCTTTATCAGCTTTATTAGCACTTAACAACTCTACACTTAATAACTCTACAAATGTTTTCCATTTCTTTTGCTTGTTATGTCTCTGTATGGTTATACTAAACGCTCTGTCAGAAATTGCTATGAATAGGACTGTTACATTCCTTAGCAATGAGCAGTGATCTGCCTTTAGAAAGAAGAGGCATAATTTGGAAATGAGCTTTTTCCCTCTGTGTGGTGCATACATACTTAAACATACGTGTAGGTATGCGACAAGTATATTTATACATATGTACATAGCAGTACATATACATACTGCTAACACGTGTACATACTATGACACAAAATACAGTATTTCTGAATGTTACAGTTCAAATATGCTACAGTCTAAATATAATAGCTTCGATATAAAAGGTGGTACAACCAAGATGTGTTAGAGACACATTTTAGAGTTTAATGCCTCCTGGTAACAAGACACAAATAAATACCAAAACAGTTAATTTTTTGTCATAGAAAACAAAACTTAATACAGAAAAATAACAAAGAAATCAAAAGGGAAGAGCTGCCCTCTATCTACCTTACTGAAATCTTACCATATCTTAATATTACATTTGTTGTGAACCCTCAATTCCTATAACATTTGATATGGAAAAATAAAGTGAAAGTTGGTGTTTTAAAAATCCATTCACACAGATTAGCAAATGGATATTGACACAAGTACAGCAGTTCTTTTAGGACATTAGAATGGAGAAATGAAAGTTTGTTTACCTCAGAAACAGAACTTAGTGTAACAATAAGAAGTTGTATAATCAGACAATCTTCCATGTCTTATTTCTTTTGCTAGTTAAACAGTTCCGTGACTAAAGGTGTTCAGAAAAACACTGGGATGTGGAAGCTATGATAGCATACCTCCTGGTGCATAACATCTAAACACACTGGAGATGGGTTTATAAAAATATGAACTTCATTTTCTAACATTTATCAGAAAATGCAGTCAAATATGAAGTATTGGAATAGAAAACAGCAGTGAAATCTGGGATGTGTTCAGATTTGATAATAAGAAAACACCCTTCTCTATTTCAATAGAGCATTATTTGAAGTCATATAACCTTTAGACATTGTCTCTTACATGAGAAAAACTTTGTCTAATCTCTACATCAACATACTGATTTCAATATGATTGATTTCAAACTCTTTGCCAAAGGTTTTTTTCCACTGACTCGGAAACTTTGCTTATTATGCACATTACTTTACGCCACTTGCTTTGATGTGTCACTACAGTAAATCAATACTATTACCATTTCACAGGGCATTCATTTGACAAAATTGTGACTAAAGATCATGGTTCTAACAACTACATTTGAGCAGAGCTAACACTGAAAAGATATGCCCTATCCTTACAACAAAGGTACACATGTTTATAAACAAATGCACCATAGCTCAGTTCAGCAGAACTGACAGAAAAAGTTTGCACATGACTTTAACCAAGGCATTTAATTCTCCTTGACAGACAGTATCACCTAGACTTCCACCTTCCTTTTATGGTGTTTTTCAGATTAAAAAAAATGTTGTTAGTATTATTACTTTGGTTTGCTTTCTCCAAAATACCTTGTGATATAAGAAAAAATATAAACAAATGCTCCTTTGATAGTGGTCTGGTAGTAGGGAAAGAATACTAAATACCCTTACATTTCATCATTTCCTATTATACACTACCACAGTGAAGAAGTACTTTATGGAATATGATCAGTAATCACTACAGTGCTGAACTACTTGAAGAGGCAAGGACAGCTAAAAAAGGTAAAACTTGGGGTAGGTTTTAAATGAAGAGTAGGAATTTAACTGTATGTTTAAACTCTTTGAACCTACCAAGATTTCAAAATTGTGATGATGACTTTGTGAAAAATTATTATCCTCCCCAAAGCATTTCTGACTCGTATTTGCTTCTACTTGTAATAAAAACAATATAAGCACAGTATTTCTGAAGGAATTTCAATGCCTTTGTGTTTGATGCTGGTGAGAAGTTATAAGTCTCCATTTTAGGAGGCTGTTTGATCTTTTCTGTAGCATATGCAAATATGGTATGAGATAGCAGAACTTAATACTGTGATCAAGATTTTCATCTTTGGGAACTTAATCAAAATCTGGCTTGGATCAGATACACCAATAGTTTTAAATTTAACACTGGAAGAACATTTGAGTTTAGCAAATAATATAATGCCTAACTACTGAGTGCCCAGAACATGCAAGGAATAGGATACCAAATACTAAATGCAACTACCAAGCACTCAGTTCGGCCAACAACACTACAAATATGGACACACATTTTGTATAGTCATGGTCTCTTAAAATTGAGATTGTAACTTTTTATGTACTCATTTTCTAAGCTACTAAATAATTTTTAAGCAATGTAGTTTAGTAATGATAGTGTAAGATGTGTATCTGTTTGCCTGATGATGCAAACCATAAAGAATGCATGGAGTTCATTCTCTGTTAATTTCTGAGCATTCTTTCAGGTGGTGTTTCAGGCTATCTACATGACTGCTTACAGGATGTCTGTCTTTATGCAGTATTGTGACACTCGGAATCATCCAATACATTTTTGCCAATGAAAATGTCGTAGATTCAGAGAACTCTCAGCTCACATATTTGTTCTGAGAAAGCTTAGTCTTGTTGACTTTGAAGTCAGGAATCTGTTTTCAGGGGCTTTTTGCATAGGGTTTGGTGGTGGGAATTATGTTGACTTCTGCTGAAGTGGAATCTGTTAGGTATAAACATTTATCCACATATTCAGACTACACTTTAATAGCTCTGCTTATACAGTAGTTTAAACATAAGTGTGTCTTTGTAATTAAACTGTGTATCCAAACTCCGAACATGAGCCTGTGCTCATACATGGGCTCTGGGTGAGCGTGCTAACATTGGAATGGGACTTCTTGTGTGCCTTCTACCCTGTCATGCAGAACTATTGGTAGTGTGGATAAGAAACACAGACATAGCTATGTCTGCTCAGCCCAAGTGTGCCACTGTACATCCCATCATACTTTGCAGCAATATCAGATGCCAGCCAGGTTGCTATTCTGTTCAATGACTTCATGGTTCAATAGAAGTGCCTTACCAGAAGTGCATGTAACCAAGCCTGCCCTAAGCGTTGCAGGTATCCAGAGCACCTCAGGCTCTCAGCTTGCCTGGAATTGGGACTCCTATTTCCTTTGGCAGAATAAAGATAGGCTGCATATGAAAAGAGGGTTAGAGGTTGTTTCATACATGTTTCCGAACAAATATAGATGGGGTCTTTCTGTATAAATATTTTTCAACTTTTCCAATAGGCTTTGTTTTGAAATTTGTTATTTCCAAATACTCTGGAAGAACCAGAAAATCAGTAGGATCTTGGAACAGACTGCTGGAGTGGGAAACCTCTGGCAGAGTTCTGGGTAAACAGGAATCACACATAAAGAGCAAAGTTCCTTTGAGTTTGGAAAGAGTTCAGCCATACATTTGACTTTAAAAAACATCTGTCTTCAACCATTTCCAGCATATTTATTTAATTTGAGACAGATGACTCTCATTAGCCTGTTGGTGGGGCTTGGTCCCCTGAGGGAGTGTCGTGCTCTCCACTGCTAGCTGTGGCTTTTTTAGTTTCTGAATGAAGAGCTATAGAAGTTCCTCATTAGAACAGACACAAACATAAAGGGTCAGAAGCCAGACCACATTTTTTCTGCAGTAGAGTTCGTCAGTCCACCTATATATTTTCAAGTCTGTATTTGGATAGCATATTTTAAGAAACTGAAACAAATGCTACTGGATGCCAAACCTCCCATTTTTCAAAACAGTTTCTTCTAGTGCACTATCTCCTCATTACTTATCTGGTTTCTGTTTTCAATGAAGCTGCAATAATTCAGCAAATTCTTGGTATTGAGTGGGTCTACCTACTCACAAATGTGGTTGGACCAACAGTGGTTAGGAAATCTCAGTGCAGCTGCGTTTCTCAGAAACCAACAATCTGGAGTGCTGGCCCTATAACTGGCAAAAGAAGGGATCAAATTGTTTTGTTCAGCTTCCTTTTAACCAGACACGTACTGCACATATTAGGGGAAACACATTCTGCTGCAATAATTTGTCTGCAATTAAGTTTTTCCTTTCACCAGTGTGGGAAAAGAAATACATTCAGCTGCCTTCGCTGCTGTCCCCTCTGGCTATTCGATACAAAGGAGTCATTAGAATTACTTTGGGGTTTTTTTAACTGGAATTTTGTGTGCTAGGGAATAGAAAAATTGAGATAAATATCTCATCTGTGGCTTAAAATCTGTCCAAAGAAGATAAATGGGAGGTTCTTAAATTAAAATTTATACTCTACAGAAAAAAATTCCTTTGTTTCAAAAAATACCTGGTGTTTGTTTTTTGGTAGTTGTACTTTTTCAATTCAAAGACTAGCCAGTTTGTTTGTAGAGATTAAACAACTATTACTTTTTAAATTTAGAATCTTTCATCACATCTCTCAGTTCTCAAATGCTTTATATTTCTCTACTCCATGAATCTGGAAAAGACTGATGCAAAAGTGGGAGGCTATGGAAAAGGAAGAACATCTGACTCACACAGTTAAAAATCATGGCCAAACCACTCTGCAAGGAGGAGGTACAATGTCCTGGGAAAACTGAAAACTAGCTGTTGGAAACAAGAAATGCCAGCTGTGTTCAATAGTCTGTGTGAATCTGCGTATTTGGTGTACTGCTCTAAATATGAACTTACCTATGTGCATTTAAAATTAATGTGACAGAAACTGACATAAATAATTACTGAATTAATGAAACCAATTAAACTAAATGCAAACTTACTAAGGCCTCTCTGTGTTTGAAAGAAGAGTTGGGATATTTATATATTAAATTGTGTGTATATCTGTAAATATTAATAAGACTGATAATTACATAAGTAAAACAGAAGTTTTCTTTTGTCTAAAAATCCATTTTTATGCTCAAAAGTGATGTAATCAGTTGTTTAATTAAAAGTCTGTGCTCACAGACAACTCTGTTATGGAAAAGAAGAAACTAATTTTTGATTTTTGGAATTGTTACAGTAGACTGCAGTTATCCATGTGACTCAAGCCAGCAATTCTCTTTTTTTTTATTACTAGATAGCTTTTATTGCTATTTGTCTTTATTGTGTATATGGGAGGTCTGTTTTTAATGAGCAGAATTTTTTACAGTGATGTTCTCTAAGAAATGTATCAACAACTGAGATTTCAAAATATTTCTTTCACACATGAAAACTTAAGTAACTGAGGCACCATAACTGCGAGAATTCCGAAGGGCATAAGGGATCTCCCCAAACGCGATGAAGTGGAGAGGCCTGATGGAGACAGGAGCAGCACAGACACTGCCAAGTGCTGGCTACATTCCCAGCCCTCAGTGACAGCCACTTTACCTGCAGCAGGAGCAGTGCAAGAGGTGCTGGATGGATATCTAAGCGCAGGCACTGAAGCTTGTTCCCTCCTCATTAGACCCCAGATTGGCTTAAGGGCATAGGTGCTTAAGAAGATTATTTATTTTTTCATGCAGTGGCCTGAAATACTTCATTTTTTCAGATTTGACAAGCAAAAAGGCCAGAAAAGTTTTCTCTTGGAGCTGTGACAAACATTGCTTGGGGTGGGTTACCTGTATATCATGGAAAACATGAACAAACAGCTGTGAGAAAACTTGGATCCAGAAGATGTGGTAAAGGGGAAGGAGCAGTAAAACCAACTCCATAGCATATTCTGGTGAAGCAACAACTGCAACCACCAATAACAAATGCTATGAATAAGTATTAAAGCCCACTGATAACTAGCAGCAAATCCAACAGAAAATACAGGAAAAGCAGTGCTTTTTAGCAATTACAGCAATGCCTTGCCTAACATTGCAGTTTCAAAAGCAGAAATTCTAGAAAGAACTTAAAGCAATTTCTGCTCTTATCTATGAACCCACAAGAGCTGAAGTTCCTACTGTGGCACTGGGAATTGCTATAAGGAATATGGAAGTCCTCTTAAAAATGGAGTTAAGTCTACTCAGAAGTCACTGCAAAAACTTTTCAGATCAGTAATTTACAACGGGATGCAAGAGCCACTCAAATGGATTACTGTCTCACTGGGAAACGCCACACAGTGAGTATGAGGTGCAGGGTGTTAAAGCCACCAGAGACAGGTATCTCCATGAAGCTTATCCAGATAACATTGACCCAAGTAAGAAAACTTCAGAAATCAAGCTCTAAGCAGTAACTTAATAGTTCAGAGTTCTGTATGTGCATGGAGGCTGAAAACTGAGACATGTTGCAAAGGCCACACAGAGTAAGGCAGACTAAAACAAGCATGATGTATCTTCAAGATAGAACTTGGTCCCACTAGTGGCTTGTATTTCAGCTACCAGAGGCAAGAGATCTGATAAGAAATTACTTGAAAATGGTACTGGACTATCTACCAGCCGAGAATTGAAGGAGCAGTGCATCTTGTAAGGATCAAATCCAAATGTTGAACCCTTTCTGACACAGTTTGGCTTAGGTTATTCTATGTGTTGTCAGACAACATGAAGATTAAGCAGTTTCAAGAGGTGCATGAATGAAGAGAGAGGTCTTTTCTTATTTTATGTTGTGATCAGGAGGTAACAACAGCAGAGGCTGCCCGTTTGTGTGGCACCTCATTCTGTATTTCAGAATCCAGGGGAAGATCCACCAGATAATGTTGTTTGTCATGTCCATGTACGTATGTGGGCTGCCTCTGTGATGATGTGCATCTCTAGTCTATGCACAGGCAGACAAATAAGATATTAATTGTTACTAAGCAACTGTGGTACCTAGTAATATAGACCTAAGTTTGGGCTGCCGGGCCTGGCCCCTGAAAAGAGTCTTGGAAGATTTAATGGAAAAATACTGCCCTTTCTGACCCTCACTTGTTGATCATTAGCCAGTATGCTGCTGAAAACAGTGCTGAGGCAGCAGGGAGATGTCTGTAGCCCAAAGGAACCCGAGGGGGTCGGGGGTGGGGGGCGGAGGGGGGGGAAGCCTTGGAGTGCAGTGTAGTACCAAAGCTCTGGGAAAATATCTTAGGAAGCAGACTGCTCTAGCAAACCCTCTGTGACTGTTCAAGATTCTCCGGTATCAAGACAGACTTTATCCAAGGTCAGAGAACCTTGTGTTTTGTACACACTGTTCAGCAGATGGTTGAACTGCTTCCTTTATTCTGAAGCTTCCTGCAGATGATAATCCCCAACATGGTGGTAGGACAGGGAATTGAAAGCACACAAAAAGAAACAATATGTTCTTTGTGTTTTTCACCATTTTGAATGACTATGTGGAAGGCAGCCCAACAAAATACTGGAGTTCTGCTGGGAATACGATCAGAGGGCCTGTTTGTTCTTTTGTCTTTGGTAGTAAGTGTAGCATCCAAATGTAATGTTTACTCAATATCTTGGATTAATGAAACACTAGAAGGGTCCAGGCAGGCGTGATATTTGTATAGCCACACTTGATATGACACAGGCAAACAGCATGGGTCCCAGAATTCAGAGCAACTCCCTGCATGTTCAGAGTGTCCTGTTTAGAAAGAGTCTTAGTGATATTTTAGAACCTGATTTCCAGGCAGGTGATACACCTTGGTGGTCTCTAACAACCACTTCATGGGCAGAGCCGAGCTCTGGCAGAATGAGCAAATTGCCCAGGAGTCTCCAAGTCAGTTTGGCTAAAGGTTGAGTAAGGCATGAATAGAGAAAACACATGAAGTATGAGCTGAAGAATTGAGCTGCCTTTTGTCAAGAATTAAGACAAGATGTCTTTAGGTAAGGTAAGATTTTCACTGGAATCTCCTTTTGTATTAAGCAATATAGGAAACTTTAGGGATGGTTTCAGTGAACACAAAATCATTAGCTGATTTGCTTGGAACAGGAAAGCAGAAAGTACACTACAGTGTAGAGAAGACCTGTATAAATGCTTTTGGCAAGATACAAAGCCAAATGTATAGCATTCTAGATTTTACTCTGTAGGTGGGTGCTTCTCAATGGTGATCTTACACCTGTGGGATTTTGGTTGCTACTCAGTGGCTGACATAATTAGTTACTACTTACTATGTGTGGGTAATGTGGCCAGTATAAACTCATGGAAAAAATCTGCACATAACTCTTTCAAGAGATGCATGTAATTTCTTTGCTACAGGTAAAAGTTAATTAATTTCTGGTATCTTTTAGTATTCTATTGCTTTTTAATTTATTAGTGAAAGGTTTTGAATAGGCTGTGGAGTTCAGTGCTACAGTGGAAACTTATTCCTTATTCCAATGAATACATAATAAGAAATCTGTTCTCTGCTGGTGTTTTGCTTGGAATAGCACTCACAGGCCATGAACATCATTGGTATGAAACCTTGGCATTCTTTCGCTAAGGGTTGTGCACTTTTGTTCAGCATCCTGCTTGCAAACTGCTAGATGATGATGATTAGAGCCATAAAATCTTCACCATTTCATGTGATAAGAAGGAAAGAAATACAGGTTTGTATAAAATATCTGTGTTACAGAAATACACGTGCAGGTGATTGTAACTTCATCTAAGGTTGCTGTCTATCTAATAAAGCTGCCTAAAGCTTCCAGATGTCTTAGGGCAAAAGATTGTGGCTTTTTCAATGCAAAATGTATTACATGAAGTGGAGGCCCTTTTCAACCCATCAGAGGAAGACCTTGAAAGCAAACTCATTTCTGCCCTTTTTTCCACCCCCTTCAAGACACGGAACTATACTCATGCTAAAATACAAACTCCTCCTTGTTGTTCTAATCTGTTTCACAGTATGAAAATGCAGGAATTTTGCTGTAACTCCAACTACACTGTCTAGAATTCAAAAATTAGAAAAAATAAATTAAGTAGAATAAATACTATCTTTTCCTCCTGATTTTGAGAGGACTAAGCACCACCACTTGATGGATGTTTCTGCCATTTCTATCGCACACCTAAAAGAACCAAAGGAAAAGAGAACACCCAGAAGAAGTACTGGGAAGTGCATGCTGCTTTTACAGAGGAGCGAACTAGAGTGCAGGGTTACCTTTGACCTTTCACCCCTATGAAAGCATGACCTGCTGAGTTGAGTCCCAGGGAGTAGGACATCCCTAGGAGCACACCTGAGGAGAAATTTCATGCTTGGAAACTAAAACCATGGAGACTGTTCTTGGCAGTTTAGCAATCCTCCATCCAGAAATAGATTATGTTGCAGACTTTCCCCAGATGTGAAGTGCTGAAAGCCACAGCTGCACAGAAGCAAGCTGAAGGAGTTAGAAAGGAAGCAGCCAAGGCTCTCTAACAATGTACTGCAAGGTATCAGAAGCCCTAAAATAAATATTCTTTACTAATAACTCATTTAAACAAACATTCACTCATTTACTAGTGAAAACTACTATCACTTTTTTATAAGGCTTCCATTCACAATTGGAAGAAACACTATTTCTTACATAATTTGATCCCCTTGGCCTTTCAGAATAAGATGCAGCAGATCCAGCTAAAACTAAAAAGCCAAAGCCATAAAAACCTAGTCAGATGAAGGGAAAGCAATGACAATCTCACATTCCATATCCTCCTCCTGTGTTATGAAACCAAAATCAGAAATTTTTTAGACTCTATTAATCTCTAATAGGTTATCTTTAACAGACACAATTCAAGAGGTGCAACACTTATTGACTTTAAAGACCTTATGTGAGGCATAAACCTCTAATATTGCTTTGTGCTCTATTTTAAGAGCATACACAAATTTGCTGAGCTCTAAACTTTTTTCAAAGAAGTAAGTGCCATCTCTAAACTCTGTGCTCCCAGACAGACAAAACATCCTATGTGGATAGCAGTCTAATAACAAAATGTTCGTTTCTGAAAAGAAGCTGCATGCAGTTATTGTAAAAGCAGCTCTTCTTTCTGGAAGAGGTATGCATGACCTGATGGCTTACAGATGTGCACTGAAAACTGCCTTTGGCCTCCTTCATAGACTACCAGATGGTCTCACATCATGAGATTCCTCTCATGTATGACTATTGCAGTCTATGTGCTTAGTCACCAGAGCTATAAATAGTCTAATTTCTACTAATTTTTTTTCACCAGCAACATTCTTCAGCCATTTTCAAGATCTTTCTCAAGGAATTAGCAACAGCTTGAACACAGGGCTGGTTTATATAGTACTTGTTAAAATTTACAAACATAAGTATATCAAGTAGTTTCTGGAAAAAAATAATAAAAAAGGAAATAATTGTTGGAATTGCTGCCCTGAGTTCCCACAAAGAAGTTTAGCTTTTAGTGGTTGGTGTGGGAGGCACTGGTAGGAAGGAGCTGGTAATAATTACTAGTCAAAGTTTCAGCCTTTTGCTTAGTCTATATTCTTCTGAATCTTACCACATGTGTTCTTTATTGCAAAAATCTGTTAACAATAATTACACAGTTCTACAGAAAGCACCCTGGTAGTCATATCAGATTCCCATGGTTTGTGCTGGGAATGGTTCTTGAAAAAGCAGAAAGGAGCCTTCCTTAACCCTGTGCTCATTGCATTATTCTCAGCACGTCATCAATGATATCACACTTCTCTTGTATTGTGCTTTTACCAGAAAGCCATAAAGAAACTCAAAAGACAATTAAATGGTCTGGTCTAAAACTCATTGAGGAAATAATTGGAAAAAGACTAATGTTAAGTTCAGAGGATTTCGATTCGAAAGGATTCTTTTCACCCTGAAGTGCATGGCTCCTTCCTCTCTTTTCTGAAAAATGGTGGATTTGAAAGGGACCCAAACGTAAATTCCAGTTCCAAATTCTTCACATATCTTGAGGCTGTACTCACTGAGCTCTGAATTGTGCATCTGACTCCACACTAGTGGCTGAACCAAGCACCTCATTTGCAGGCACCTTAAGAGCATAGGTTATTTGTGCCTTTTAAAAAAATTAACCTATTTGATTGCCATACATATAATGCACCGTGGTGGAGGAGGGGGAAGGTCACTTGTAAAACACAAAGTTTAACCAATGGTTTGCCTGCAATTAAAATGAGAAAATACCTAAACCAAGTTTTATTATAGAACTAAACATTATTTGATTTCAGTTTGTTTAAGGGAAACCCTCAGTTTTGGGCCAATTCAGACATCTCTTCATTCCTTCTTTTTTAAATAAGAAGAGATAATTTCCTAGGCAGGTAACATAGTAAAATATCTGAATATGTTTTGTCAATGTTTAAGCATCAGTTTGAATTTTCTGGGGGTTTTGTTGTTTTGGGGGTTTTTTTGCTACAAATGAAATACGAGATACTAGTGAAATGATCTTCACAGTGACAGAGAAATAATTCCATTTTTAGAGGACAGTTTCTCTCAAATCCATTTCATACACTCCTCTCCCCAGGCATTGCAGACTTGACTCACGTACTGTGATGATCAGCGGAAAGCACTCCATGTGCTCACAGCTGTTTTCTGAGACACGTGTTGGAACTGGTATGAAATGCCTTATAAGGTGTTGCTCTGACTTGGCCTTCAGCATATTATTCTGAGATGTTTTTGCATGACTTATATGAAATAAAAAGTTATGTAATCCAAAACCTGCAGATGTACAATGAGGAAAAGCCTCGCAGGGATTAAGTGATGTGGGTTTAAAATAACTAAATACTACAAAAATAGCTATCAATTGTCTCCAGTGACACGGCTTAATCTACTTCCTTATGAGATATTCTTGAGTCTTTATCTTCTCACTTAATGGAAATAATTAAAATTTTAGAGAAAAAACTTAGTACAGTTCTTATAATGTTCACTGATATTCTTCAAGGGCACTGGCAGCCACACAGTGGGGAACATGAAATGTTTGTGGACCATGTAGTTTTCAGGATCAGTTTTGAACATAGTGGTACTTGATTATCATTTACAGAGAAAGAGCTGTTCAATCTCTCCATGCTAGCAGACACACCCACTGGTGAATGAGATAGTCCTTGACTAGCAGTTTGAAAAGCAGGAAATTACCCTTCATGTGACAGCACCTTCACGTGAAAAAAAAAAAAACAACCTTATCTCTGACTGTTTTAACTTTGCCATTTGTCAGCACGTGTTTTATGGAGCCATACCACTACCTGTCCCCTACCATTGGCTTTAAAGCATTTTAATACTGACATTTAAAAAATAAATTAGAAAGGAAAATGGTATCTTCATCAATGATTCCATTTGTTTCAGTAAACAAGATAATGAGAACGTTATTGCTGCACCTGAAACAGAAAGTCGCTGAGGATGAGGATACAAGTGAGTTGAAAGGACCCAGTGGGGTCTCCTGACTTTATTTATTTTCTTGTTATTGATCCAAACTAAAGTTCCTATACCAGTTCCACTTTTGATCAGTCACTTCACATGAGCATTAGAGCTGAACTTTACAGAAGAGGCATGTAACTTGAGAGCTACAGTTTGGTGTCTTGTGCTAGAGGATCCAACAATGTCCTCCTCTGTTTTTTCAGATGCGCTCTTCTTCTCATTTCCTCCAATACAGTGAAATACCCTGGTTGCCTAATAAATTCCTCTGATATAATGTTATTTTATGAAAGCTTGTATAAGAAAAGCCAACGGCTTCTAACCTTTCAGCTGACTAATTTCCAGTCCTTTTCTTTATAGGCAGAGGTGTTAGTCATTGCTTCCCACTGCCCTGCTCCAGGCTGTTGCCAAGCTAGTTTATAGTAAAGCCATATTTCGGAAGACCGCTGTACAGGTCCCAAAACCATCTTCATCCCACAATGGTTTTGGAAAGAGCACTTCATTATTCCCATTCCAGCCATGCCTGGAAACAGGTGAATGCAAAATCAGAATTCCCCCCTCAGCACTGGAATATCTGCTGACCATGCTCATAACCTTCATCCACTGCCAAAAGCTACCAGTGCTTCCAGGGCAGTAACACCTCAAGTCTGTGAGTTTCCCTTCACCTGACAGGAAACTACAGGTCTAGCCAGCAGTAGAACTATTTTCATTCTTTACGTTTTTCTGAAACCACAAGGTGCATGAACATTTAACTGTTTAGTTAGCTCATTCTTGAGTGCAATGCCCAGTGCCCCTGATGAACACCAGATACATTATAAGTTTGTGTGCAGTCTCTGGGAGAGGCATATTGAACATTCTGTCAAACTAGTGCTGTGACTGGATGAAGTCTGTTTGCCTGGGAAAGGGAAGCACTTCATTGTGAGAGCAACCGGACCTTCTTAGGGTGGAAAAGTTCTCAGGGTACAGCCTGGGGCAGCCACAGGGAGAGAGAAATGAGAAACTGTACAAACTGGGAGAGTCCTGTGAGAAGGGGTTGCACCTGCTGCGGGGAGCAGCTCCAGTGTCAGTATGACCCATAACAGGTAGAAGGCAGCTTTGACTGCAATAACATGTGAGGTAGGAGCAGATCTGGTCAGTTGGTTGTGCAGACCAGATATCTACAGTGGTCTTACTACAGTCAAGTTCTACACTAGTCCTGCGACCAAAAAGCCCTACTGTAGTTGTAAGACATGGAGTGTCCCGGAGCAAATCTTGCACTTCAGTTCCATCTGAAAGAAGTCCTGTTTGTGTGCTCTGAGTTTGCAATACATCTGTTTACAAGTCTTCTTTTTAGACTCCTATGCCCAGCAGAGCAGCATTTTCTATTATTACAGATTTACATTTTTAAGGTTTATTATTTGTGCATTCTAATGTATATAGTTATAATAATGTACAACCCATCTTAAAGGAAAAGGCCTATGTGGAATGGAAGGGTCCCAGTTCCTTCTCACATCTCTGACTGACACAGCTTAATATTGTGTCTTGTTTCTATAAGCCATACAATATTCAGCAAAACAACACAAAATGACTGAGAGGATACCTAAACAAACCCATAAGCTAAATTCTGCAATTTTCTCAAAGGATACAAATGCCTATTTCCCATTAAATTAATGAGTATGGGTTTTCCATGGTTTACTGAAAAGATAAGACTACAGACTGTAACAGTCAAAGTAAGTGGATTTTTCAGTCATCTGAAGAACATCAATCTTGTTCTTCCCTTAATAAACCAGTACCCCAGAAATTCTGAGCTGCTACTTATGTAACAATATTCAGGATCTATTCCTCTGCATTACTAAATTTACAAACATGAAGTGCTTTTGGTATTAATAATATATTCCTGACCTTTTTCATGCAGTCAGCTTCTCACCATTCATTCTGTGATGTGATGATGATAGAAGGAAATGAGAAATGGAAATTCTGGCACTGAAAGGCAAGCTCAGAGCAGACAGAAAGGGAAGTATCTGTACATTCAGATCATTGAAAAGGTGTATTACAGGAAAGCAGAGTCAAAAATCTTCTCCATGAACTCATATCTGAGGATAACAGTTTTCAGCTTGTGCTTTTTAATAGTACAAGATGTGAACTAATTTATTTAATTAGAAGAATGCAAATGTATTTTATAAAAATTTTTAAATCAGCATGTGTTTATCTGATTCCATTTTTACAGTGAAACTTTAGCTTCTCTATTATGACTTCCTTTTTGACCTTAGTCACTTCTGAAGAAAGGAGAAACGAGCTGTATTGCAGTCTAAAGCTTTTGTCATCAGCCATAGAAGACTCCAGCCAGCAACTGGAGTGTTAACACCCGAATTTGGTCTCCTGTTGACACTGCATCAGCCCTTGAGCCTTGTTGCCCTTGCACAGCCAATTTGGTCATATGAATACAAAAGGTGGGATCTGAGAAGACAAGACTGCAAATCACCTTGTATTTGCACAGGCTGGTCTTAAGATATCCCATCTAGCTAGCAGCTCCCTCCTCCTGCCCTTCCAGATTTTACGACTGACCAAAATTCTGAACTCTGCAGTTTTCCCAAGCAATGCTGCAATTCACCTGCATATTTCTAGATACACAATCATGACAAGTTTTATCTTTTTGATGTCTATTCAAAGCAGAACTCATAACCTCTATCACAAGGTCTCTCAGCATCTTGTCATTAAGGTGGACCAAGTGACGTGGGAGAATACTGAGAGGCATGAGGAGAATTTGAAACTAATTTTTCTTCTAAACATTGAGGAACATTCTTCTCTCTGGTACATGTACACTACGAGGTATCACCTGCCATTCCTTAAGAATGCTGTAGAGCAAGTACACTCACCCATGGCAAGGTCTGTTAGGTAAAATTATATTTCCCAGGCCATTCAGGTATTATTGCCTTTTTTGCAATTTCCTTTTAGCAAAACTGTGCTGATGGGATAACACATCAGCCAAAGGAGTATCAAATGGTCAAGTCACTTGTGGCTTGACAGCACAGTAGACTCTATATTTTGGCATGAATTTAACATGTACAGAAATAGATTACTCTCTCAGCAACTGCATGGTATGCCACACAATATTCATCAAAACAACACAAAAAGATTGAGAGGATACCTAAAGAAACTCATAAGCTAAAATTCTGCAGTTTTCTCAAAGGATACAAATGCCTTTTTCCCATTAAATTAATGAGTATGAATTTTCCATATCCCACATATAGCTTTGGCCTGTAAATATTTGATAAGGGTCCTTATAGGAATGGCTTGAGAGATCCCCTGCTCAGTAATTGCTGCAATACATTTGTTAATTTACTTGTTCTTGAGCAAAGAGTCAGTAATTGAGAATACTACAGACCAAATTAGATGATTTACTTCTGCTAAGCCTGTTATTGGGGTTATACTGTCACAGATGTAAGTAACGAGAATAAAAGTTTCTGGTAAAGCTCAAGACAGTAGTACTCAGCTCCTACTTTTAAATGTTTGTGGGGAATAAAATAAGAAGGAAAAGTACCGAAAGAAGAAAACAAACAGAAAAAAGAAAAACACACCAAAAAGCTCAACAAAATATACTTCTGAGACAGCAAAAGTTTTAAATGCATTGTTTCTATTTCATAAAAAGAATGAAATATTCTTCATACTGTATACTACCCTTTAGCAGTTAAATTAATTTTCTTCAATAAAACCTTGTAACACGGACTTGGAAAATGCATAATGAATTGTCTAGAAAAATTGATTTTCTGAAAATTTAAAGAACATCCATTTTATTTTTTCTGAACAGTTCACCTTTTTGTCATAATATCGTGCTGCAGATGTGTAGCTTTGTGACCTTTCAGACTCCTGTGTTTAATTCTGGCTTTGTGCTGCTCATTAACAACCTCAACAGATATGGAAAAATTTGCTCACAATATATTGATTGTTTGGGGGCTTTGTTATGGTTGATTTTTTTTTCACTTTGTCATTACGCTGTGGCTACAGGAATAAGAAATTAATTAGATCCTTTTCTGCTTACTCTAATGAAGCATACTTGACCTTAGCAGAGATATACTAGCACAAATAACAATTAAAACCCGAATAAGACATTTTGGCAGAAATTACACCATTAAAGGAGTTCCATGTGAACAGGGCATATTATGATACATTCACTCTAGAGATTTTCAAAAGCAGAGTTACACAAAGAATTAATTTGACCAAGGATAAGAAACTCAACTGTGCCAAGAGGAATGGCATTTGCTATGTCAATACATCCATCAGTCATCACTATAGGAACCTGATACAATAAACAACTTCAAATGCAGCTGGACTGTATAATCCCTTGAAAAATAAACTGATATGAACTCATCTGTATGGATAAACTAAACCCATCAGAGGTCAAGGACTGTTCCACAGAAGCAGTTATGCAAAAGGAACAAACTGTACTCACCTGTGAGCAGGCACAGGAAGACAGGCTGGGACATCTCCCAAAGTGTAGCAGAAACCTGAGCAGTGGGAAGGTAAACAAGCATAATCAGGTCTTAATCTCTCCAGAATGGTGCAAAGAAAAGATTTCTCATGATTTGTCCTTTCTCTTTGCTTGATGGGATTCAGGCTGCCCAGTACTGAGCAAATTACTGCCATTTACAGAAGTGACAGTAAACTATGACGAAAAACAGGTATTAATAAAGCCTAGACCAACACCGTATTTTCCAGAGTAGACAGCTGGGATGCCACAGGGCATTACAATTCTAATTCACTAACCCGTTGAACCTTATTACCTTAGGACTAAGCCTTTCATACTTAGTCTTCCTGACTAAAATAGACTAAGTTACATTTCCAAGATTTCAGTATCATGAAGATTTCAAGAACACAAGTTGTTTTTATAATCTGCCTTTCTACACCTTTTTGACTGATTTGCCCATAAATTGTGAAACTTTGTTATTTGATATAGCACCTTTGCCCAAATGATGCAGGTTTCATTAGACATGTAGAGAGGATGCAAAGGTGCATGACCAGAACATTTTTCTTTCATAATGAGAGATGATCCTAAAGCTGTTTCCACAATGGAAACAGTCTGGACCAGTCCTAGAGGTTTCAAATTTGCAAGTTGAAGCAGTATCTGAGTAATAGCATTTGCCTCATAAAGACATTTAGTCATTGTGAATAATCTCAAGCATTATAAAACCTATAATAATATTTGTATCTAATGTTCTGCTTTGCAGTGACTATTGAAAATTTACATCCTATTACTGATCTCTAGATTGCCTAATTTCAATTACCAAGCACTATCTGGCATCGTAAGTAGACTTAAGGGAGTCACCTCTTCTGCCAGCAGTTTCTTTTAGACTAACAGGAGTTGTATCTTGGTCTTCACATCAACAAGTAAACAGGTAGCGAATTAATTTATTATTGAACTAAGTAAGGCATGTTTTTCTATTCTAAAATTATTCTGTTATTCTACTAGTAATTTCTGTTATTAAGCTAAAAAGAAACAGTTAAACTCTCTATTGCTTATTGTTTCTAAAAGTGACACTGGATGGTGACTAAAACCAAATGGGATAGTTGAGTAATTAGAGAAAATAAAACAATTGGAAGAGATCATAATTTTTCTGATTCTGTGAGTGAAATCAGTTCCTGTGTCTAGCCAGGAAAGAGCCTGAAGGTTTTACAAAACATGATGCTTTGTTCTTTTTCCTTTTAGTCTTCAACTGGAAGGAAGGACAACAATTATCACTAGCATTAATTGTGCCTCTAATGCAGTACCAAAACATTTCAAATATGAGTTGGTACTACCACGATCTGACCCACGGTGAGTCAACTCAGGGAGCTAAGCTAGTAGAAAACTACTATTTTATATTACCAAATATAAAAACTTTTATGCCAAATGCTTATGCGAAAACATAAGGAAATAGGGCTGTGGCAAAACTTAATTACTTTACTAAAGTAATTCTGGAGCAACACTTTTACTGTAAGATTGATCTGATTCTAACACCTGCAAATGAAAGCATCTCTTATGAATCTATTTACTCTGTGCAACAAGAATGCCCTTGCAGATGACAGTGATTTATGCTCACACTTCTACGTTCTTTCCAGCAAGACAAGGCCAGCAAACAGCTAGAGATGTGAGTTAACTCCAGCTTTGTCTCTTGGTGTACTTGTAGCAGGGGTGTTAGAGAAACCAAAGAAGCATAGCATATAGGAAACTTTCAAACATCAGAAGAAAAGCTATGTCAAAATTAAATTTTTATGGCTTCAAGAATGAAGGCAACATTCAACTTTGCAGTGTCAGCAAAGATTCCAAAAATGAATAGGTGAGAGACCACCCAAGTTTGAACAGTCTTGGTGCAGTCAATAGGGTCTTCGGAGTGTCCTAGGAGTTGTCAGGGGAGTGACACAGGCTAACAGAGCTCCACCTGGCTGGAGGTTGAGGTCTTGTTCTAGATTTCCAATGAACAGTGTAATTGTGGACATGGCTGTGGCCTTGTGACTGAATATGGGCTCTAGGATTCCCAACTCTACCCAGCTGCCCCCCAGCATGTTCCTCCTCCTCTCCAGACCACAGTACAGAACTATCCCCCAGCCCAGTGTCTTATCACCCACCTCATCTCCCCGCTGTAGCATATCACCCATTGGTGCCCCAGACCCTGCTCAGCTCTGCTGCATTTCCTCCTCTGGCTCCTTCCACTACCAACAGCATGTGAGACACCATGGGAAGCAAGGATCTCTTCCAGCAGCGCTAAAGCTTGTGATTATGTTCAGGATGGCTCTTTACACAACGTGCAGTGCAACCAGCTCAGATGTCACACACCATCCGCAGAACAGGCTCTGTGGTCTTGCTTGAGCGCTGCCTCCTCAAAACCCCAACCAGGCTCTCCTGCCCTCTTTCAGGGGCCTCCTGTCCTCATGTGCCACATGTAAGCGGCTGATTAGCCCTGTGAAAGACACCGGGGGCAGAAAACAGAACAATGACAATTGGGTTTAGTGCTGTTGTGTTTACAGCATTCTGTTCTAGTTTTGAAAAGCTGTGGATGCTGGAGCCAGGGGAATTCTTGTAGCCAAAAGAGCCCTTCCAAGCTTTACACAGAGATGATAACCTCAACACAAATTACAGAAAAACAGGGGTAAAAGTAAAACCAGGCTTGGCTGACATTGGCTTTTTACTGACACAGTCTGGGTTTCTGCCCAAACTACCCACTAAAGAAAATATCATAAAATCTTTCTGCACCGCATTTGTGTGTCATGTCAGACTGGGCTTCAACCCAAACTATCGACTAAACAAACAAAACACTTGCTGCCCAGCGTTTGCACATCATACATCGCTTACTGCAAAATATTTATTGAACAGATCTATGTAGTGGAAGGCTACAAGTTCTTAACACGATTAGTTTTCAACTGGTCCATTTAATATTCACCTGTTCATTCACAGGTAAATAGACTTATTCCTTTTACCAAAATTCTCAATGCTTTTGAATTTAAACATTTTTTAGTTTTTTAGTATTTTTCTTATATGCTTTTATGGTGTATTAGTGGCACTTATTACAAGTGTTTGAGACAGTTGAAAGGGCTAAAGGGAAAGAGTGGCCAAAAAGTGAATATTTTAATAACAAGAACTTCAAAGGACTACACAACTACAGAGTGATTTTCAAATTCTACACCCATTGAACTAAATTTTACTCATATGAAGTTGTGTAACTGCTGAAGACAATGAATTTAGTTAATCTGAGGATCAATATGACAATGATACGGGAAAATAAACATCTATTACTTTAGATTTTAAGTTGTTTTTTTGAATCTGATCATGTTTTGAAATTGCGAAACTTTTCCTAATCTCAAAATATTTTTACATGCATTGATTTTATGTAGCAGAATATGGAAAGTAGAAGAACGATATTTAAATGAATAAATATTTGCACATTTCTGAGGAAATTGTGCAAATTTCCCCATTTAGAAACTCACACGTCAAACTGGCAGTTCTGCTGTTCAGAGATGTGACCCCACTAACCTGGACTTCCCTCTGACCCCATTCTCAGAAGTGACCATTCCAGGAGAGCAAATTATACTCTTCACTTGGGTTTTGGAAAGCTAACTACAGAAGGAAGCATTCTCAGTGCTCACCAGCACTATCATTATTGCCTTTTTATTTATGTATGCAGTTGCACTATTTACACTTCATGTTACAATATATTTTCTAATTCTAAACAAAGGAATCTGAGGAACAGCATATCACTTCAGCAGTATTACTATATTTTAGTCTGGAAAAATCATGAAGTTGCCATATTTATTTGCTCAGGCATTCTGAAAAACAGTTCAGAAAAGAACTTCTAAGACTTCAGATTTTTCAAATAGAGGAAAATTTGATGAGCATTACAGGCATACTAACCTCTCGGAGAGGGCCTTCCTCCTCATAATATCAGAAGAGAGTTTAAAGAGAGAGATCTTGCCATTTTTAATTTAAATATTTGAACAGCTTCCTCTGTTTGCCACATTTAGTCACTAAAATAACATTGTCCAATGTGAGCTGCAGGGTCACATGTTCAGTAACCAAGGAGTGTTTTGTGGAGTTGCTAAGTATTCTGGTTTTCTCTCCTCTACTCTGAGCCCGCCGTGCTCATTAGACAGTAGCTGCATGTGACCTGCCACACTTAACCCCAGTCAGTATTAGAAACTCCACTTAACACGTGTAATCATATCCACAGCCATATTTCTATTTCACTTCACTTTTTAGCACTACATCCCTTATCTTACTATATACCAAGACTGAGGAGGCAGTGAAAATTTATGTCTTCTCTGCATCTTATCTTCTTATCTTTAGGAAACAAAGCACACCAGTTACAGTACATTTCATGTATAACAAGTGCCCTTACAACAGACTGCATCTTGCAGGAATAGTCTACCTACACTGCCTGCAAAATAAATTCAGTAAGTATTTCTACAGTGCTTTTCACAGTAGCGACTAAGTCAGTTGACAGCATTTGTAAACAAATCGTCTGCTAGCATGGATTCCTCTCTACCTGAAATGAAAAAGCTCCCGAGTTAAACAAACTCCCCCTGCAAAAAGACTGCTCACTGTGTCATGTCATCACAAGCAAAGAAAGAGCTCTTTCCCATGCATCTTGCAAACTTCCTGAAACTTCTCAGAGTTCTCTAGCCCTCATTTCAGAAGTGATGTAATTTTCACAGTGATGGCATGTTGCCAACTGCCAAACTTAGGACTGAAGAACCAATCCATTCTAGTTTCAAATGCTTTCATGTTATGTTCTCTCTGCTCTCCAAGTAATTCCTATGGACATTCCCTAGAATACCTAAGGAGGCAAGGATAAGAACTTTTCTTAGACACCTATAACTGAGAAAGTTTCAGGAATTTATGAAGATTAGAAATGTACTGATAGGATCTTTTGATGTTTTACCTAAATAAGTTCTTTCTTGGCTGTAGATAAAATTCAGCTGTTTCATAAAGGACACGTATTTGAGTTTTGACATTGAAAGCTTTAGACCAAACTTCTGAATTCTTATCACACGCCTTTCTATATGCTTCACAGGTCTATCCAAGTCTGTGGAAATGGGCACAAAGATTAGAAATAACACCTCACTCCCTGGTCTGCCCTGCCTTACATTACATAGTAAATATTGCAGTACAAACGAGTGGATTGAACAAACATATGTGTGTATTTAGATTAATTAACATTCAACTTTAGCCTAAATTAGGAGGTCACTCCCTTCCTGTAGAACCATTAAAATCTAGCTAGGCTACTATGAAGGGTCATTCAGAACAAGATATGCTCCATCTCCACTGACTGAAAAGGGGGTGAGGCAAAACTGAAACTCCAAATCTCCGTATTTAAAGTTAAAAGCATAAAGATAAGCCATGTGAATATCCTCTTATCCTTATATCCAAAGTACATTCAATGTTGTTACTCGTATCCCTCCTGGTTCACTTCATTTTAAACACACATTCATTCTTCATTTTTCATTCAAAGTCATCAGCATATTTCAACAGGCATTAAAGATATCCAAATCAGATTTTATGTGGTCACAGTGTTTTATGTTCTATAAGTTATAGTTACTTTATCAAAATCATTGGCTTTTGACTCCAGAAATATTGTTCCAAGTTCAGGTAATGTATGGTAAACAAGTTTAAGAAAAATATTATGGCAAAGCAACCTATATATCTCTCTCACCTGAATAATGTTAGCAAATCTACTGGGTCAATAGTTTCACTATATCTACACAAAATAGTAAATTGACAAGTGCTGGTCATTAGGTTCTACCTTAAACTTTTATAAGGTTTTAGAGTAGACAGAAGAAATAAAATAAAATAAAATAAAATAAAATAAAATAAAAAAAAAACAACAGAGGTTTAATTAAACCTGCACCACCAAATCCCAAAAATCTTCTGGCATAAAATAGAGCCTTATTGGAAATAAACTTTAGGGTGAAAAAGTCCTGGGATATTAACTGATCACAGAACAGCAACCAGACACTATGGCTATCGCACCATGGCCAGTCTGCATGTGATACATGTGACCCTGTGCTGTACCAGAAGAGTTATTTCCAGCAGAGAACTATTAGTGCCTTTGTGCAAGTCATCACCCACGTTAAGGACAGGAGAACTGAAGGTTCTGGCCTAAAGGAGCTGGTACTTTGATCGGGGGAACAGAGATCCCAGCTGGCAGAAAAACCTCAGAGAACTCACCATGTTTAAAAGTAACACATGAAAATTTCCAAGCTATGATTTCTGTGCTAAGTGCACACAGATAAAACAAAGATGAGGGGAAAAAGCTAATCAGGTTAAAACCAAATTTGAGCACAATTAAAAGTGAGTGCAAAGTGACTTATAGTACTTTTAGGTTGATTATCAAAGGAATTACTTAACTATTACAAGTAATCATATTTTAGAACAGCATTATAGTGAGGAAAAATATCAAAACCCAAACCACATGTTCCTCGTGAAATTAAGCATTTTATGAAAGATTACATGATTTGGCATCTGCAATAGTCTCAAATTCCCACAGCTCTATGTTCCAATTTTTTTTAATATACATCCCAACATAGTAACATTGTATAACAGTGTATTTATCACTAGCTTACAGTCATAGCTAGTATGCTTACCTTTTGTCAAAGGTTTTACAGAAAGAAGACATAGGATTAAAATGAAATTATGGATCAAGAGAAATGCGGTGTTATAACAAAATCTGATTTGTTAGACTTCTTCCAATATATGCCTTTAAAATATGACTATTAGTAAACTTCGCTGGCTATGATCATAGGCTATGCTGAAAAATCATTTGAAAGGAAGATACTTGAAAAAAAGGTAATTCCCTAGATCCTGCAGACAAAGGCAACAGTGTACATTAGGGATTGAATCAACAGCAGGATTACATTGAGTCCTTTCTTGTGACAATTAGCCGGTTAAGTTTTCTATTGCTGCCGCTGAAGTCTATTTCAGGACAAATTCCTTTTGACCAGCCTTTTTTGTCATTCCAATGATTCACCAGTCATCTCATTCATTGTCTTATTCTTTATCTCTGTATCGCTCTCTCAAGTATCCTAAGGAGAGGTGAGATATTTCAGTGCTCCATTTTTTACTTGCTGCATGACTAATCTGAAAACTATATTAAAAACAAAATTGTATTCATCCTCCTATGACTATTAAAGGCTGAGGACCACAAAAATCTCTGTGATTATTTGGTATATAAGCAGGTTTAGCTGCTTATACTTACATATCACTATGGTGCTATCTAGACAGTATCTACTGCTGCTATTCTGAGTTACCAATACAATATACTAACTGTAAGAAAACCAAACAGAAGATAGGCTTCTGAAGTCATTATATGGTCTCATCTCCTGCTCCTGCCCCCAAAATGAAAAAATCAGTCTGAGGAAGAGCACACACATGACCAGCTACAGCAATTGCAATACTTAAAAGGACAAAAAATAAGAAACAAAACACATAATTCTGAAGGAGAGGGAAAGATATGGCAAGAGAGCTGCATGACAAACAAACCATTAAGGAATAAAACCTTGAATGCACCCAAGTCAGTTAATAACCCAAGCCAGGCATTTTGGGCTAGACTGCATAATGTACATAAAGGTCTGTGTTGAGGGTGTGACTCAGCTGCACTTTATCAAACAATTGTCACCACACTGTCTATTATAGTTGCATAGTGTTTTTGCAGCTCTAGTCCTTATTTCTCATCCTGTCCCTCAAGAGGAGGAAAGCTGGGGCACATGGATTTAACGAGCCTTAGTCTGTCTGGAGTACATTATTATTAGTTCACTGGAAAAAAATATGTTCTCAAGTCCCCACACTACACTTTGCGACATGTCCTTGTGCAAGTCATGAAACAAGACTGGAGAGAAACTCGTTCTGTGTAATCACCCACACTTATCTCTAAAATGATCTGTTGCAATTTTTACTGAAGGGCAAAGTAGTACCTATGAGCAGACACAGCACACACATGTGTCATTAAGCGGTAAATGGTACCTTGATCATTTTCTTTATTAGTGCCAACAGCTTTTAATCTCTTCAGTGAAACGTCTGTGTTTATTATAACAGTACACACCCAGAAGTGTCTCACTGAGGTTATGAATCCCAATCAACGTTAGAATAAGTAAATAAAATTTCTCTTATTAAATTTCTCTTACCTTACTAGGACGAATCATTTCCTATTGGTCTATTTATCTTGCTGGTTCAGTGAGACACAGGCTCATTCTTTTGCCATATTGCTTCAGTATTTTATTTCAGGAGATCAACAATTCCTTGGTCTTTGTCTTCTATGGTCACACAGATCAAATGGCTGCAATTCACTGACTACAAATACACAATTTCTGTTAGAGTGATGAAAATTTTTGCTTTCCATTTTATCAACATGCCAAGATTAGTACTTTAAATGTCACTCAAGATGCAAGTTAACCTACATAACATTTAGATTTATCAGAAGTCACCAAACCCCCTATAACTGCAATATTGATTGAAGCTATTTCCTAATATGGTGAAATGTTTGAAGTTATCACTGAGTTTAAGTTTGTGACATTTTGCTCAGTGAAGCAAGAAAACTTGTACTGACATGACTGAGCCCTAACCATGGAGGTGAGGAGAGTGCTGCTGAGCATGACAGGTGTTCTGCACAAAAACAAAAGAAAACGTGAAATGAAGATTTGGAGCTAAGAAAATTTACCACTGTTCTGCAGTTCTACAGCAGCAGAAATGGTCAGCTGACAGCACATACTACCTGGGAACAGTATGGCTGGTTCCTCAGTCTACAGCTTACTCACAAATGCCCCTCGAACACTGCATTTGTCAAAAAAAGGGCTTTCAGGAGATACAGTGCATGCCCTCAAGGGGAAACATGACTGATATCAAAGTTAAAATTTAGCACTGACTATGTGATGACTAGAGAAAAACAAAGTAATAAAGACACTTTAAAAACATAAATTCTGAAAATGGCAGTGGGATTACTTGAAGATATCTAAGGAAGTACTGGCAGAAATAAAGGAGAGAGATTGAAAAAAATGTACTATTGGATAAATACTATTAGATCTACTAATTTCAAATAAAAGCATAAGGAAATCCTATAACTGGGAGCAATTATGTTTTTATAGAGGCATGGCCTACATCACCTGAAAGACTTAAAAGCTATGGAAAAATCTATGACTTCATACAGTTATTGTAGGACAAGTACAGGAAGAATTATTCTGGTCTACTAACAAGAAAGAATACTGCCTGTTAGCAGCGAGAACTGTAAAAAGATTTTGCATATAGTTGAAAATAAAACATTCAAGTAACAACACAACATCCCTTCCTCTCTGTTTTGCATGATACAAAGAGGGGGAAAATACTCCTAGTTGTTTGTTACTGAAATCTTTATATATTATTGTTGGTCTGTTATAGCCAGTCTGTACCAAAATAGAAGGGATCTTGAAAATTGAAAAAGCGTAACTGTAAGCACTAATAAAGGATTGTTATGAAGCGATTTTAGCCTGTACCAAAACTAATATTTTTCTATTATAGTACAGTTCTATGACAGATTAATGTTTGTCATTTAGACATCTAGCATTTTGCTGTATCTCATGCTTCAGCACATCCAATACTTCTATATATTAGACATTAGATATAACTACTATTATTTCATAAGTAAACATATTTCAGACTCCACAGAGGTCAGAATCCCCTCTGTCCCTTTCCAAAGTAAGCCAAAATAATACAGAACAATAATGTAACTGATCATAGAGTCCCACTGATGGATCTGGCTTGAATGAATTATGAAGTCCAAACTGTTAAGGTCCCTTTTAAATACAATGCTTCCTTCTGAGTTTTGGAAGTATTCTCAGCCAAGCCCATAGGAAACATAGAATGATTCTTCTCTAAGAAGCCTGTTTGGGACAGGCAAGGAGAACAGACTCCATCTGCCTTCTGCCCAATAAGCCCCCCAAGCCCCTAAGCAGTCCTACTTTCTACTCTCCCCTTACCATGCCTTAGCTGACTCACAGGACAAAAATTTTCATGACTGAACTGCTGATAGATGCTTTAGCTGACTCACAGGACAATAATCTTCATGACTGAACTGCTAATAGATCAGAGTATTGTCTCTAATTGAAACCTACTGACACTCTCATATACTTTCTGTTGCAACAACTGAATTCATCAAGGTTCTTCTCTGAGAAGCACTAGAAGCAACAGCTGGTCTTTCCAGCTCCTGGGACAGCAGCTAAACTAAAATTCTGACATGGACAGTTCTTTTCCTACAGTGTTATTATCTTTCCTCCAACTAGAAAGCTCAAAACCTTGTCAAATCTTGCTGCTCAGATTTATTTCTAACCTGGTCTCCATGGCCTTACAAAGGCTCAACTTTTACTAGTAAAATCCTTTGTGTATTAAAGACTTACAACATTGGCTCAGAATCTTGTCTAACTGATAACATTGCAGTCTCTGCTAAAGATAACACTTCTTCAAGAAATAAAGTGGGTTTGACAAATATTTGATTAATACATCTATTATATAACAACTAATTGATTATTTACCATAAATACTGGGGCTGGCTGTAACCTAGTACATATTGTTGCACAACTTAAGTTATTAAAAAAATTACAACACACTGAAATTCTCATTGCACATCTGACAAGAATTTCTGCTTTAGGTAAGTAAAAGAACTCTATCACAGTGGTCATAGTAGAGAACAACAGAAAACTGAAATAAGTGGGATAAATCTATGATATAAGCCTACATTCTAGAACTGAAATGTACAATGTATCTTCATAACTAACGAACTTCTTTACAAAGCTGATCCTTTAAAACAACAGGGAGCTTCAGAGTAAAAGCAGGTATTGGAGGAAATGTTTTGTTGAGAACAATCTTTGGCTGGCTACAACCATCCCTTGTTCCAGTTCCCCGAATAATTAGGAGATCTTTAATGTTCCAAGAAAAAAGATTAATTACTACTCCTTAAAACCCTTTCCTGCTCTGGCTATCTGTCTTGGCAGAAGATCAACTCATCCCTGCTTGATTACATTCTGCTGATCTGAATATATTTAGAGTATGGTGAGCCTTTGGGACAGATGTCCTGGGATTATTTAGGATACAGCCAAGAATGTTGTACAATCATTATGCACATCCTGCAGTGACAGAAGACTAAAAGGGAGCTATATTCTATGCCTTTATTCTCATATTGCAAGTCATCATGGCAATACAGATTTTTTTGTTATGGTACAGATAAGCAAAGTCTGTAGAGTATTCTAAATGCAATTAAAAAGTTTTTGTAGAGAAAACAAATCTCAAGCTTTGAATATACTAAAAACAACATGATGGATGATAGCAGTATATAAAATTAATTTCATTAAACAATAATTTACATTTTATTCAGTGACCTCACTCTGTCTTCTTTACACTGTCAGCAAAAATCTTAGGGTCATAAAATCCTAAATGGTTTGAATTGGAAATGACCTTAAAGTATATTTTCTATTTTGCACGCCCATTGCTCTACTTCTCTGTCCTTCCTTAAAAATTAACTATTGATGTAATTGAAAATTTTTAAGTTACGGATAGATAAGATAAAACCACTTATAAATGTAAGGTAGCTGCAGTGTAAACTCCACTTATTTCACCAGTTTCTTGTTTGCCACCACACAGCCCCATCCCTGCACCAAAAAACCCCATACCTCTAAAGCCTTCAACATGATTCTTTGGCTCTTCATACATATACTGAAATAATCTTCATACATTCTTTCTGCAGAAACATATTTGCGTTGTTAAATATCTTTAAATTGAAAATACCATTAAATTGAAAATTGAAATTGAAAATACTCTTAGGAATCATAGAAAGTGTTTTACAAAATACCAACAGGGACCAAAGATAAAGGACCAAAAAATAAGCTTTATCCTCTGGCTACCACAAACTACAAAGAAATACCAGAAATATACACATCAAAACATGGAAAACAGAATTATCAGTTAGAATGTATGAAAAAAAAAAAGATAGAAAAAGTAGAGTGGTTACAGATGCAATAATACTTTACTTTTGGTGGAATTGATAAGACCTGAATTATAAAACCTAAATTACCTAATTTCAAAGAAAAAGAGGTTTGTGTTTGATGGTACAAGTAGTATTTTAAAAACTAATTGCTAACAAGAAGGAAACATTCAAATAAAGTGTCTGAGCACATTTTTACAGGCTTTTTTCCCCTCGTGGTTCACTGAAGTAGATGTAGACATGGTGCCTAGGGACCTGGGTTAGTGGTGGACTTGATGTAGTAATAACCATAGTGTACCATTTATATTGGGCGCTCTGTTAAAATCTTCAGTCATAGGAATAGTTAATGACTATTAACAGGTTAGATTATTATTATTACATGTGTCTAAATCTCATATACCCTGAACCTGATTTTCCTCTCTATCCTTTCTATCAACAAATTAAATCCATAAAGCTTAAGCTGTTATCCAGTCAATGTAAACAAGATTAGAATATGTGTCCTTGTAATAGGATTGCACAACTACATAAAGATTACAAATAAATGCAAATTGATTAGAACTAGGTTATCTAAAACTCAGTTCCATGTTCAACAGGTTCAAACTTGTCATGAACTACATACCTTCAAATTATAAATTTAAGTTGTAATTGAAGAATCTCCTGACAACTTCTCTCAGATCTAGAGAGAACTCATGCTTCTTTATTAATGGAAGGTAGGTTTTGATCTGTCTCAGTAGTACACACTTTGGCATTCAGCTAGAAGGGTAGAAGGAAAATCTCTGAACCTGAAGTAGGACATAAGTAATTGACTTTATTTACTGTCTTTCTCCTGAAAGCACTGTAGTGAAATTAGTAAAGGGTTGGGTCACTCATCTTCAAATCAGAGACACCTGAAAGAAGACAAAATCAAAAAAGCCATTATACACTGGGGAATAATTCCAAGACTAATGACAAAAATATTTATAAAACTGGAGTTGGGTCTCTGGGTATATCCAGCTTAAATATATTTTTTGCAATTAAAAGATGTCATTAAGAGAAAATGAAGTCTCTGGACAGATAAATATTTTGACTATGATTCTGGATTTATGGTTTGCTCATATACTTAAACCTGTGTAACTTTCTTGGTCAAAGGATTTCTGTATAGTTGTTTTCATAGTCCAGCCTTGCTGATACGGTTCACTTATCTGGCACAAGTAAGCTATACAGGAACACTAAACAAGAGCAGATGTAATAAATATATATATTTGGCATATCACTTCCTATATTAATTAGCCCTGTCTCTGGAAACGAGAGTAACACATTTCACCTTGAGCTACAGTTCTGAAGAATAAAGTTGAGGATATAAAAATATCTAATGTCAATTATATGTCCATTGCACTTAACAGTCTCTGTTATTTGCCACTTCTCTATTGAAGGAGAGAGAACTGGCAGAGTTGCTGGAACAGACGTGAAAGGAAACAGAGAACCCAGCAGGGCAAAGGCAATTAAACCTCACAACTAATAAGGGAATTAGTTGCTGAGCAACAACTATGGGAACATATGGAACACAAGCTCTGTTTACCAAGTGATCAAGGCAAAATAAAGAGCTATTATAGACACTAACTAGAGTGTAAGTTTAACTTGGCAGCATTTTTAGCTGTAATATTCCTTTTTAAAAATACAGTTTTCTTTCAGAATTAAATTAGATCAAATTATGAATGTAAGCTACAGAAGACAGAGAAAGGGGATATGGCAAAAAAGACTAATAAAGGTGGTCCCCCATCTGCCTTTATCAAATGGGAGTCTACACTGCTGATCACTGGCAAAATATCCAAAGAAGCAGAACAAAACTTGCTTGTTTCCTTTCTGGCAGCAAGAAAATGCATTTCTCTGTGCACTTTTGTTAGTTTCTTTTGACTTCAAGTTTCCTTTGTGACATCAAGTCTAAGTCCAAGAAAGTGTCTGTCTTCATTCATTCTTTCTTTACCACATAAAAGCTTTTGCGAGTCTAGTATTTTTTTGCTTCTCAGATTCCTGTTTCAAATAAATCATTGAGCAATGCATTAGTCAATTCATGGGTAAAGCAGGCCATATTTATATTCAAAAAATGTCCAAGTTCCTGTTCCTAGTGATATGTCCTTTCTTTCCTAGGAAATGGAATTATCATAATCTTTATCAGAAGAAGGTTTAGGAATTAGCACAATCAATGAAAAAGAAATTCCCAGTGCATGCTTAATTCAAAAATCTTGTTAAGAATCAAGACCTTTAGTTGTATATTTTGTACACCACTGCAAGACTTCTCAATTAATTCAGTCAGTCTTTTCAAACAAGTAATAAAGAATCAACACTCACTGAACTTTGAATGAGTCTGAGAATCTATTCACAAATATTTAAACAGAAGAGCACTAGGGCTGGATGTAATTATTCAGATTCTGAGGATATAGATTTGGACTCAACACAAGATAACAAGTCTGGATATAAGCAGAATAGTACAGTAAGAGTTTAAATACTGCATCAAAAGAACTTGGAAGCTGAAATCCAGCCAATTCTAGCCTCTCTTAATGGAATTCCACCTCCCCCACCGAATGACTGTCTCTGCCTGGCAGTCTCTGCCTGGCAGTACTACATGTTTGAAAAGGTAACACCTCGAGTTCAAATTCCTCCTGAGATTTCAAAATTCCAAGGCGATACAATCTCAGCTTAAGCCTCTGCTCTTTGTCAAGAGGTGCCTGTGTCAATCATGCTTCTCAGAATAAGAGGAGAGAGGGAGGAAATTGTTCTGTGAAACATTTGAAAAATGCAGTTCAAGACTTTGTAGCCCGATTTTAAGTTTAATGAAATACTTAAAACACCCACAAAGTTATTAACAAAATATAGTAATATTTAATATTGGAATTGGGTAACCTAGATAATAATTTAGACTTCTTTTTTCTAAAGCATTTCAGGAAAATTTATCAGGGCTGATTAGGAGAAAAAAAAAGACAGGAAAATGGAAACACTATGGCAACAGCAGGTCCACAGACTATTTTACTCTTCTTGGGACTGCTAATTGATCAATACATTGTTACCTATATTTAGTGTTTTGCAATATTGCACAATACTGTATTTGATAAGATCAGCATAGATGCTATAGATTATTCACAAGAAAGGGCAAAGCTATGCATATGTAGTTAAATCTTTCCAAATCTCTCTATATATTTCAAAACCTAGTATGCTGCTAGCACAGTTTTTCTTTGTTCTGAGGAAAACACTCAAGGTAAGAACATATTTCCTCTCTGCACTTTACATTCCTTTCAAATACACTCACAAAACCCCAAACACTGCTAATCAAACAGCTACATGTTTAAAGTTAACAGTTTGGAATGTCAGCATTTAGGCTTTACAAGAGACCCTAACTTGACTCCTAACATAATAAAATACAAAATACAATGACACAGTTGTTTCAAAATCCTTGAGACTTTCAGGGTTCAACATTCAGCTCTCTGCTACAAAACATACAGCTTTACTAGTGAAATACTGGTTACTGGTGTGTTACTCACCCCTTCTTTACTAACTGCTGAAACAATTCACACAATCACTAGAAGTGCACTTTGTCAGGCCCCTGATATGGTGAAGGAATGCATTTGGGTGCTGGCTGCTGCAGAAGGATCCTCCACACACAGGAACGGAATGCTCAAATCAGTGCTGCTGCATTAGCCTTTTATGTACTTTAATACTTTCTTTGTTCCTTGAAAATGAAATTTCAAGTCTGACACTGGGGGTACAAGTATACCTATTGCAGTAAATTTTATGTCTTATATAAATTGTTATTTCATTGGAAAAAAGTGATGTCACTTTACAGTGATATTTAATGATTCAGTAAGCAATTATGTCAAGTTAAATAGATATTACACAGTGTTTCCACTGTGTTCTTTCCATTATGATTTCATTAAAGAATAAGGTACAACTTTAGATCTATTCTTACAAACAATATGCCACTATTTATTTTCAAACTATCTAAACAACAGCCTTTCTTTAATTGCATACAGTAACTAATATTTTATGAAGCACAATTCTAGCTACCACTGACGTGCTTTGTTTTCTGAGGAAAAGAGAAACACAAGGATATTAAATTCCAATGATTATGATAATGTGTTTTCTTACTAAGTTAATTCCAATAGAAACTTGGAAAGCTCAAAAGACTGTGCTGTGACTGATACAAGATAATCGTTAGAAATCAGCCATTTTACATGGTACAGAAAACGTTCAGAATTTTAAAGGCTGACTAAAATCAAGGAGAGAATCAATGCTGATTCTTATTCTAAGTCATAGGAACATACAAAGTGCAGTGTACAACACTACTTAGCTAATGTTCCCCAGGAAGGAGAAAAATGGGGTACTGTGATGGAAGAGAAAGATGACAGAAAGGACACAGCAATCTACTGCCTGAAGCTGGAGAATCAAAGCCATATCTACAGAGATGCAGGTTATTAAAGAAATTCTCAATTTAATATTGCTGTTTAGTGCTGAATATATTTTTGTTGTATCAAATTACTCTAAAAGGGAAAGCTATTTCACAAGAGAATTAAACATTTTAATAGCAAAGTCAAACAGAGTGCTGTTTACCTTTTCATCTCTCACAGTTCCTAAGAATAAGTCTAATGACAGTCTAGAGACCACACTTGTTGAAAATGAAGCTTTGTTTATTTTACTGGTGTAATTGCCTAACCTTCAAGACACGCTTAAACAAATATTTTAAAAACCACTGAATTTGACTAGCTCTACCTTCACTGGGAAGTTATACATGCCACATCTAACATTAAAAAATCAGTACTTTTTAACAGTTGGTGAGAAAGGGAACTAAGTTTTACTAACAGTTTTAAATAACTGTCTACTAAAATGCACTTATTTCATCCCTCAGATGTAAAGGATCATGAGCTGAGATTGAATTCAGTATGAAAAAAGATGCTACTTTTAATATACTTGCCTCCTTTTAAGCAGCCTTTATTGTCAATTAATGTTTATGTTGCCTTTTGGTTTTTTCAGTTTAGTCTCTTCCTCATAAACTCAATGTACAAGACAAAAAAGTAAATAAGGTCTGGTAGTTGCACTTCTGTCTAGCATCATTTGTGAAAAATAAATCTTACAAGAAAGATGCACAGGAACTGCAAGATTAATTTGTGTCATTCAGATATTATGGGGTAAACTAAATACCCCCAGAGGCTACTTCACAGTTGTGATGGAACACCTGGAATAAAGGGAAGAGAGACAAAATCAAACAATAGGTTTAATCCTGGAACAGTTTGGTTTGGACACCCTAAAGCATCTTGGCCCAGAAGGAATTGATACAATTTAGTGTCTCTATCTTCATAGTTTCTGTTGTACTTCAGTGACATTTACTACTACTTTTGTGATTGCTTGCCCTCTGGCAGGAGGGAGTCACTAGTAAACAAACACAGCTGCACGCAGCTCTAGGGTTGTGCCCCAGCACTGCTCACAACACACTGTGGGACTGCTCTCGCCACCCGCTTTCTGAGGGCATCAAAATAACTGAAGCATAGTTTAAATTTTCATTTACACAATCTTATTTACCCCAAGGGGTTCCTGAAGATAATAGAAATTAAATGCACAAAAGTCCGCTGGTCAAATTCCTTTTTTTTAAATAATGCTGTAAAACAAAGATTCGAAAAGGATAATAAATGCATCCCACATCATTCTGTGAGTAAGAAATAGGAACTTGGAGTTAACACCAAAGCAAAGACAAAAATTTTCAGTGTGGGAAAGGTTCAAAGCCTCCCTTTCCTGGGATGTCTCCCTTGCCCCTCAAGCAGGCATCATTTCCACACAGGGATGCCAAGCCCGTCCAGACCCAAAAACTCCCATAAGATGTGTTCTTTTGCTAGGGTCTCTTTTTAAAGTACCCATATGAGGAGATGTCTGTATGACTAATGGGCTAACAACTCACATTTTGGAAGCAGAATGTCAGAAAAAACATTCAAATATTTGCTTCATGATTTCTACTATCAATGAGAAATTAATATTTTATGTGTGATTCCCCTGTAAGAAATATATTTTGCTAATTTCAAGAGTTTTATATCAGCTTTGCTTATTTGTTACTTTTCTTCAGAAAGTGAAAGGAAGATCCATTAATGTCAGAAATGGATTTAAAATATTTCTATCCCAGTGCAACTCTGTAGTTTTCAGTTAAGCTGCATGTGATTTTATAAAATCACCAGGCAGTTTTAGAATCACAGAACAATTTACTATAATTTAGGAAGGAAGAAAATCTGGGATGCACAAGGAACTCACTGTACTAGGTCTTCCATTGGTATGGGGATTTCAGGGATAAACACAGCTACTTTTAGGTATAAGTGTTGATTCTTCACTCCATTACACTAGTTTAATGACATTGCTTACCACAGGGTCAAGAAAACTATACTAATTAAGTTTCTACACATCAAAAAGGGAATGTGGTAACCAATTTTAATTAGAAGTACTGTTACACTGGTATTTATGAGTCTATGGATGCATTTATGACACAGTATTTGATACAGCAGCTCTTCAAGAGAAATGCTAAAATACTAAAGAAGCAGGTACCACATCAGAGATTGTTTACCTAGAGTTCTGGGTTTCCTAATTAAATACAATTAGTTGTATAATTACATTAATTACCCAATCATATGGGTCGTTGAGACAAATTAAAGATCTAAAATTCCAGAGAAATATCAAGAGCAGTTCCATTGTAGAAAAAGCTCCCAGGGGTTTCAGAACTTGCTCACATGAGTAAATTTTACACTATGGAGCGTGACAATATTGCTGACTTTTACATTACCACAGAATGATGAATGTTTTATAGCACTACAAAATTTCAAAACACTAGTAAGTATTACCAAATTTTACTTACAATCTTGCAAAAGCATCAGCGTAAAGAAACTAATCTGTTTCTGATGTCACCTGAGGCATTACACTTCAACAATTATACATGACTGTACGGAAAACACAATGTTGCATTGCTTTGCTAAGCACAGAATGATTTTGTAGCTCTCTCTAAGTGAACCAGTTTAGAAATCTGCATTTCTTTTTTAGAAAAGGGAATTTTACAGATATAGTTTTGCTTTTCTTTTCACTTTTCCTATAATCAATATGTGAATTGGTTCTGTAACTTGCATATCAAGACAAGAAAATCTGTAGAACCTGCTTGTAATCTGGCAAAGTGTTCCAATGGTGAACAACCTTCATTCCACTCAGGTCACCAGGGTGAAGATGTCACAGAGTGGAAGAGGTCATGTAACATAGAGCATCGAGCCAAGCTTGTGCTCTTGCATGTCTCCCACATATTCTAAATAGCCACAGCAAGATCTTGGCCTACACCAATAGAAATGTTCCATTTATTTCAACATACAAATAAATTATTTTGAATTGGTTTAGACGCCCATACTAGGACAATATGGATTTCACCTTAGGAATAATTTTTTCTGCTTGTTGTAAAATGAGCAGATGATGACTAAAATAGTTAGCAACATGTCTACATTTTGACATTTCACTATGGAAGCTAAATACTAAATTTCTAGACAAATTTCCAGAGCTCTACATCAGCAGAATTCTTGCCTGCATTTAGCAATATGTTTGAAAAAACACACAATTTTTCTGTGTTGAATGAGCTGCTGAAATACCATGAAGTGGGCAGGAAATGTGACCAGAATGTCAAAGTCAGTAGTTGCTGAACAGGCTTCTGGCGAGGGTCATCAGCTCATGCCAGGTAGTGCCAGTGAGGTTCCTCGCACTGGAGCCAGGCAGTGCCAAGCAGTTCTGAGTCTGTAATGAAGTCTGCACTTGGTCAAGAGGAGAAAGAAGAGCAGTGGCAGCAGCAGCTCTTCACCTCAAGTGCTTCTCTCTTTTCCATCACACAGTTACCCTGCTAACCTGATCTAGCTACACTGCCCCCTTGCCATGCTGTCTTTCCCCCATCTTTCTTTTCCTTTCAACTTCCTTCCCTCAAAATGGCTAGCTTGGGAAAGTTATCCTGTTTTCTCTAACCACACAACTCCCCTCAGCTGGTAGGTAAGCTGGTTTAAACAGTTTACTTTGGCAAACTGGTGGCCTCGTTCTCTCATTCTGCAGCACGGAGAAGGACATCTGAAAGTTTAGTTTTACTGAATATTGAAATATCTTGCTAGAAATTGAAATAAGGTAACAGCGGTCACACCAGTTAGCCTGGCCAGGGTCTGGATGCTTCCTTGCCTACCTCAAGAATGGGAGTTCATGACACAGGAGGTGGGAATGAGAAGGATGGGCAGGAGAAGGGGACCCTGAGACTATCTCCATAAAAACTGGAAACTCCTGCTGTCGCACTTTCCATCTTTTGTAACTGAACTACAAGAAAATTAAATGGAATTAAAGCCTGAAGGTGATTTTAAAGTTTTATATAAGCTTACCTTTTCTTTAAACAAGAGGTTACTGCTTCTCCTTGTAAAGTCTTCTGAAAATCAACTGTGATCTTATAAGATCTTGAAAAGCTAGACACACAAGGTCTGTATCCTACAAGTTAAAAGCATGCAATATTTTTGGCTGATGCAACACTGGCATACAACTACATAGAGACATGGTTGAAATTTGATCAAAAACAAGGCAGGAAAATAAGAAGGTATATGTCAGACTTTAATGAAGGTATGTTAGTAATTTAAAAATCCAGGGTTTAGTTGTGCCTTGAAACACAATATATGAATTTTAATGCAGACTCTAGTTTAAATAGATATTGTAGTTTCGTTCATATGCATTTATTCTGCGTTATGAGACAGAACTGATTGTTTCCATCTAAGTATGTGTCAATCATGAAAATTAAAGGCAATTAAATATGAAACTTCCCTATTACCTTCTTACCTATGTTTTCCAGGTACATTGTAGAAGTCAGCATCAAAATATAAAGAAGAGTCAGCTTAAGATTGTAAATGTATATATACCCCTGAATTATGATACAGGTTCTACTGCCTAGTCTGTTTGCCACATTCCTGCGTCAGATTCCTGAGCTCAGTACGAACAGAGCTCCCTCTAGAGCTTGAGCATTAGACAGAACCAAAGCACGCACCCCCCGATTCCGAAGCTTGGTTAAAGCTCCTAGAAAGGGAGCAACCGCGAGAGCCACACACATCCCAGAGGGGCCTAGGAGCCTGGCACAAAGGCTGAGATTAGGAAAACCTTCTGTCAGGGACTGATTCCCTGTTAACAGCGAAATTGGCATACCTTTCCAATGTGAGCTTGTAGGAAAAGGGCCAACAAGTCCCCGGTTTACGGGAGAGGTGAGGCACTAAGGCCCGAACACTTGAAACAGCTGGTGCCTGGTGTGACAGGTGAGCCTCGGCAGGGCTCACGTTTGCACTGCGTGAGGGAGTGGAGGATGTGACCCGGCTAAGCAGCTGTGTCCAACGTTCTCTGTGGTGAGGCAATGACTAATATATTTAGCCCTTCAGAATGTATAGGGTCAAAGCTAATTAACCCAACCACTTCTGCCTGACCAGCTGCCCCACAGAGCAGCCATTTCTGAGCTAGGATGCTGTTTGTCCCTTGACAGCCGACCAAAGGCTGGCAGTGGGTGAAGCTGGTTATCCACTAGTGTCCACTTTCACCAGTATTCCAAGAGGGGAAGGGAGGGCTAGTGCAGGTGTATGGTAACACCAAACAGGCAGGGGGACACGGACTGTCCAGGTGTGCCCACACATCCAGGTGGGGCTGCGCCCGGGAACGGGGTGGCGGGACTGGAGCCCGGGGGATACTCTGACCGCCCCTCAGTGCCCCTCCTCCTCATGACAACACCCCTTTCCTCGAAGATCCCCCCCGCTCCCCTTGCTCAAGCAGAGATATTCCCACCGCCCACGATCCGACTTGCCTTGCAGTCCCCGCCTCCAAGTCCATATAAGGCCGAACCTCCGGCCCCGCCGCACTCACCGTGCTGGACGCGCTATCCCTGCCGAGGATGCTGCGCTGCGCCGCCGGACGGGCCGTGCTGCTGAGCGCGCTGCTGAGCCGCCTGGCTGCGGGTGGGTGACCGACCGGGACCGAGACCGAGACCGCGGCGGGGGCGGAGGGAGCGGCGGCGGGACTCGGGCTGTCCCCGAGGGAGCCCGTGCCGGGGGAAAGGGGGCAGCGGCACTCACTGGGCACTCGCCCCTGGGCCGCGCTGGGGCAGCGGCACTCACCGGGCACTCGCCCCGAGCCCGCGGCGGGACAGCGGAACTCACCGGGCACTTTCCCTCGGACAGCGGCATTTACAGGGCACTCGCCCCAGGGCCGCGGCGGCCCCGCTCCAACCCGGCCCTGCTTCGGCTCCCGGGCGGCGGAGCGCTCGGGCCGCCAAGGGCTGGCTCCTCCTGAAGGGTATCCTCGCTGTTCATGACCGGGACAGCGTCGGGAGTCGGCAGTTGCAGTAAGGCTGCAAGATTTCCTCCCTTTATCCCCAGCTCCGAGATTGCCGAATAGGTAGAGAAGAGGGTAATTTGAAAACAACTAGGATACCACTCAGTTAAAGTGCTTGATTTCCAGAGGTTACAGGGGTGCGAGGGGTTTTCCCATCCGACTTCCTCCCAGGCAGTTCCCCGACGCGGCAGTGACTGTCATGGGCCACTGCGGCGGCCTCCCATCCGCTTGCGGGGGTCAGCGGCTCTAGCTCTGGTGTCTGAACATTCTCATGTCTATCTCCAAGCTTTTGTATCTTCTTCAGAGGCCTTGAATCAAAAAGGGTGCATTAGACAAAATTCCAAATAATTTAACTCATCAATTTCAGAGTTATAAGACAGAAAATAATATTCTTCTCATATTTCTTACTTCTGCCAGGACACATTCCTTTAGTGAGCTCACAGGGCAATACTAAGCCTTTTCCCCAAAAAAACTTTTCCAAGTAGGAATTAACAGTAACTGCTTCATTTAACTTAACAGTGAGTGCAGGGAAGCAGGAATTACATATGACTCATGGTACTCTTCTCTTTTCTGTTTAAAGGCTATTCAGAACTACCAACAGCAGTCAATATAACTTGGTCTTCAATCAATTTTAAAACTATACTACAGTGGCAGCCAAAACCGTCAGGTTACTTCTATACTGTAGAAATACATGGGTAAGTTGATAACTCCGAGGTATATCCACTAATGGCAATCGAAGAAGATGCAAGTAGAGCATGTTTGAATATTTCTGAGAGTAAATGTAACAGGAAAAGGGCCTGAACATTAGGATTTAGGAGAATGAGCCCAAACATTAGGGTTTAGGAGAATTGCCATCCCGGCTGTTAATACTTCTTTCTATCCAACTATAAGAACATGTGGTTCAGGCTTCTGGGTTTGCCCACTTCAGAAATGGAGGGTTGAGCTAGAGACCAGTATTTCAGTTCTGGGGTTTGATGCAGGCCAGCTGCCCAAGAGATCTAGGCCAGGATATTTTGAAGAAGTTGAGGCTCAGTTTAACATACCATGTATTAGATGGAACTTCCCCTATTTTGTTTTCAAAGTATCTGGTCTGAGTCTTTTGTCTTCAGTATTGGGAGGTGTCTAATAAATGAGTCTGCATTTTATTCTAATTGGTGAATCACAGTAAATGAATAATTTGTCTTGCTGGCTAATACTAAAAGTCACCTTAGTTTGTCTACCTCTGTCAAGATTTTCTCTGTCATCATGTATTATGTAAACTATAAAATATTGTGGAGATAAAAAGTAGCTGGTTTACCTAAGCATCTAACACCTCTTTCAGAACTGCACAAAAACTTCCACGAAGTTCAGTAATAGATCTCTGGTATTCTGAGATCCCATTTTAATACACAGAGCACTATCAAACATGTTCCAAAGGGAAAATGGGTCATCAAATCTTCTACATATTAATGAAAAACTGATTCTGCAGTTCCTTCTCTCTCTAAAAGTGGCATAGAAATGAGAGCTCTCTCATGATTTACAGATGAATTATCAGTGCAATGGCTTAATGTGCCCTTTCATTCTTTAAGGGAGTGATTAGATTAGTAAATTTAAAAGCACACCCATAGCATAACAAATCTTAGTAAATCTATGAATCTGGAGTTTCTTTCCAGTGATTTTGATTGTGAAAAATTGAAATCCATTTGCCCAAGATTCAGTGTAGAATCAGGTGTAGTTCCGTGACAGAGGCACCTCTTTAGACAAGTTGCTGTTCCAGCATAAGTAAGCTTAAATGTTTGCTTTCTTGTGTCTGTACATTTACAGAGTACTTTTGTTTCAGCACAAAGATCAAATCTCTGTCCCATTTCAATGCATCTCTTGTGACACTGTCAATAACTGATCTGTGGCATAAGAAATCTGGTGAAGTGAGAAAGGGAGTTCAAGTAGCTCTTAAAAATAAAACTTTATCTACTTTGAGGAAAACCCATGTGTTAATTTTCAAACAGTAAGCACTCTTGCTCTTCCAGCTGAGATCACACAATTTTTCTTTTCCTCAATTCACCAACAAAACAAGGAAAACAATTGAAGGAGTAAAATCCAACGTGGTTTTTTTCATTCCTTCTTGTATCATTACTATTTCTCAAGTAAATGGACGTGCTTTTTTTTTAAAAATCAAGATAAGTGCATGGGCCATGGTTTTGGTCAATATTTTAAAAATTTTGATTCTGCAATGAAATTTGCTGCTATTGTCTAGTTCTTACTGTCATTTGCCACTGCATAAACACAAAACCAAGTGACACATATGCAGAGAATCTGCTGTGACATTAAACAATCAGTATCAGTACAGCTTCCTATAAGATCTGATGTTTTTTAAGGCAATAGTTTTCAGATGTATCAAGGATAATATACGCAAAGTAATTTATCTTTCTTATACTTTTAAAAATAAATTCTGCCACCACAGAAAAATGCAAAATCAGAAATACTGTTTCTAATAAATTAATATTAAAGATTGAATGTTTAATTGATACATGTGTCCAATAACATATTTCTATCCTTAATATGGATCATACTTGATTCTGTTTTGAATTGTGAAATATAGCTGTACATGATAGGGTCTTTTGAGGTTTTCTCTTCCCTTTTTCAGTCGTATACCCCTCCAAGACTGTTCTAATGGATGAGAAAAATCTATACAGTTAGAGGGGAAAAATATTTTTCAACACATCTAAATATGTAAGTGTCGGGTTGGAAATTGTTGACACTTCTGTCTTGCTCTTTTCAGACAGACATCTGACATTAAAAAAAAATGCATACTGACAACAGAAACAGAGTGTGATGTTACTGATGCACTCCAGGATGTAAAAGAGACCTATATAGCCCACATACTGTCTATAACATCCACAGAGATGGACAACTTTGAAGAACCACCCTTTGCAGTGTCTGAAAAATTCACCCCTTATAGTCAGAGTAAGTAGGATTGCCAATTAAATCTTACTATCAACTTCCTTTCAAGATTACTTCCATTGACTTAAACAAAGTTTAGATTGAGTTTAAAGGTTTTTTCGATAGATTCTTACAGTAGCCATGCTCATACCAGAGAAGACATTCAAGTATAATGCTTTTGTTAAGATTGTGTACTAAATGAAAAGACTTGTTTACAATCCATGACTTCACTGTATTACTTTGGCTTCGTAAAATTAAAATAGACTTGAGAAGGGAAGGTAATGGAGGGTGGAAGAAAGAAGATATTGTGTAGAAAAGATGATGTCAATATGCTAATTCTAAAAATCTTTGTTTAGCTGTTATTGGAAAACCAGAGATAAAGAATTATACACAAAAAGGTTCTGAACTGACTGTTGTGATCAACGATCCAGTTACACCATATACATTTCCTAATGGAAGCTTTCAAACTATTCGAGATATTTTCCAGCATGATCTGGAATACAAACTCTATTACTGGAAAGATCAAAGTTCTGGAAAGGTAAAGTCTAATTCTAGTTTTTGTTCTGTGATACTTTTTATATTCTGTATAACACTTACACAGTTTCTGGGCTAGCTTAAGAGTTGACACTGGAAATATTTTTTTCCTCTTTAGAAAGATGCAACAACAAAAAGCCATACATTTGAAGTAAGTGTGGAGAGCACAAAGAACTATTGCTTCTATGCACGGGGAATCGTTCCGTCACGAAGAAAAAACCGGAATGGTCAGGACAGCACGATGAGTTGTACGAGTGTAGGAAGGAGTATCTTTGATGGTGAGTATCGGATGGCGTTTGTCACACAGTCTTTACATTCTAACAAAAAGACATATCTTATAATTGTGATGCCTGTTATAAAATGAACCATTTACTGTGTGAGTTAGTTAGAAGACACAGATGGAACATGGGAACTCATGGGAAGAATTCATTTCAAGAATCCAATGTCTTCAGCTAATTAGAGCTGGTTTTTAGGGTTTTGATTAAACTGTTTGAATTGATGGCTGGTCACTGAGGTTTCAGATCTCATCACTACACTTCAGCTTTGGGGTTTTTTCCCATTGTTTTCCTCAGATCCTTCCAATAGGAGGTACCATAGTAAGTGTTTGAAGGATTAGCTCTAAAATGTAGGTGTGCTGGAAACCTGTGTATCCACTGACTCACAGTTTGAACTGACCTTTAGTTACCCCTAAAGGAAGTGATGAGACTAAGACTTTCTTTACTATTACAAGGTCAGAGATTGGCAGGTTGACTTCTTTACTGGTAGATAAGTTAGGGAGTGGTCAGGGAATTGGCCAGTCAAATTTCAGACAAACAATCTGGATAACACTTTCTTCAATATCAAGTCATTGATATTATTTAAATAATATCACATTGCTGTACTCTATCTTTCTGCTCCACCAGGTAAAAATACTTTCACTCTAGAAAATCTCTTCTAAAGTTGGCAAATAAATTAACTTATCTAGATATGTATTTTTGTTTATCACAACAGTGATAAATTACAATTTAATTACAACTTAAACAGAAAACACTTCTCTTGGTGTTTTCTAGCTTATAACCTAGAATAAATTTCTACTTTGGTGAAAATAATGCAGGGAGAATGTATTGACTTATTCTTGTGATGTTAGCATGGTATTTTAGTGCACTAACTAAACAGATTAAAACCTAGTGTGAACAAGGTGAAACAAAACTTTACCTCAGTTCAACAAATTCATGTTAAAATGTATTCATTTCTAAAAATGTATCCAGTTCTAAAATATAGAAAGCATTCTTTCATTCAGTGGAATGAGTGCTAAGTTTGTAGCACTGTGTCATTATGGGTTCTGATAACTGAATCTTGCTTTTTTTTTTACTCTCCCACAGAATATGGAGCTGAAGTCTTTATCATCATAGCAGTGATAGCAATTGCAATCATCACTCTCGCCATTGTCCTACCAGTGATTCTGTGTAAACGCAAGAAAGCAAGAGCTCCAAGAGAAAAGGAACCACTTAATGTTATCTAAGGAAGAACTTTTGTGAACACTAGTGTCTGTACCAAGGAAAAAAAACCACCACAACAAAAATACCCAGAAATTGGGTAATTGGGTAGAGCTTTTTAGGCTCTCTGAAGCAGGAATTTTGAAGCCCAATCTTCATGTGGATTAAAAAAATCCATTAGGCAGTCACAGATGAAAAATCCAGACAGCAGAAAGCCTCTATGTCATTAGTGGCCCAGAGGCTGGAAGAGCATTCTGGTGATCTGTTGCAAGCACAGAACCATAGATTATGCTGAGTTGGAAGGAACCCATCATGATCATCGAGTCCAACTCCTGGCCCTGCATAGGATACCACAAGGCACACCACATGGTATGCCTGAGAACATTGTCTAAACACTTCTTGAACTCAGACAGGCTTGGTGCTGTGACCACATCCTCGGTGAGCCTGTTCAGTGCCCAACCACCCTTGGGGTGAAAAACCACCTTGTGATAGCCAACCTAAACCTCCCCTGGCTTGGCTTCATGCTCTTTTCTTCAGTCCTGTCACTGGTTATGAGACTGAAGAGATCAGTGTCTGCCCCTCAACATCCCATGGTGATGTTGAAGATCGCAATATGGTCTCCTCTCAGTCTTCTCTTCTCCAGGCTGAACAAACCAAGTGAGCTCAGCCACTCTTCAATGCCCTTCACCACCCTCGTGGCCCTCTCTTGGACACTCTGTAATAGCTTAATGTCTTATTTTTTATATTGTGGTGCCCCAACACTGCATCCAATATTGCAGGTGAGGCCGCCCCAGTGCAGAGCAGAGTGGGACAATCCCCTCCCTCGACTGGCTGGCAATGCTGTGCCTGATGCCCCCCAAAACAGGGTTCGCCCTCCTGCCTGTCAGGGCACTGCTGACTCACATTCAACGTGCCATGACCAGGATCCCCAGGTCTCTTCCTGCAGCACTGCTGTCCTTCCCCAGCCTTTACCCATAGCCAGGGTTGCCCTGTCCCAGGTGCACAATCCAGCACTTGCACTTGTTACACTTGGTATGGTTGGTGATTGCCCATGTCTCTAATTCATTGAGATCTCTCTGCAGAGTATAACCATGCTCATAACTGTTCCCAAGCCCCTTCTGTTGTCCTGTCTGAAACAGGATTCTGAACTAAAGGTACTTGTGACTTGATCAGTATGGCCTTATTGAGCCAGAAGATTTATGGTACTTATGAGGGAAAAGAACACTACTTTTGAAAAATACATGTCCTTTACCTAACTAAAGGAACCTCTTTTTGTTTCTGTGAAACAAAACCTGTATTTATCTGCCTTTTAATGTTAACTGGTGAAATGATCTGTTAGCTCAGATGTGACAAAATTGCTACTATTATTTCTGCACTTCTTGGATAAAATTAATTTGGTCTGTTTCTCTTTGGATATAGACAATCATAGGAAAACAAACTGAAACTACTGGTGACTTGTAAGGAACACTCTTGAAGCAGGTACCTGCTATCCACCTGCAAAGTATATCCAGATTACACTACACTGAGAGTTCTACAGACAAGGTAGTCTGGTAGTTCCAAGTAAGTGTTAGAAGAAATACTTTGCAGGCTTTGAGTCAGTAGTAACTCACTTCATGCAAGCACTGAATAGGTAGCAGTATTTACTATACTTTGAACACTATTTTTAACTAAACAGTTGATGAACAAATGATTTCTATGGCATAGATTCAAATCATCTTGGTATTGGGATTTGGAGGTACATTTTGCTTTGTCTTTTAGTATTTATTTTATAAATGAGAATCTAACTTTTATACTGGTGATACCTGTATTTATAATGGTAATTTATACTTTTCTAGTGAAATAAAGGTGACTGGAAAAATAAGACTTTCTTTTCCTTTTCAAAACAATGCTCCGTTTTTATCTAGAACTAAATTAAAAATATGTTTAGAAAACTTACTTTGCGGTAACAGGGTAGGCAAGCTGCCAGAAGTCTAACCAGGACTCCTCCTCAAAACAGACTACGAGAGCACCTACTACCTGTAAGGGTGAAACTATGAGAAGCCACAACTGACAAGCTGATGAAAGGTTTTGAAGACCCCTGAGTCACTTCCTGGCTGTCCACTTATGTGAGCACTTAGCCAGAGTTTGCATTCACAGCTCCTCGTTCTAATGGAAAGCATACCAGACATCTCTGGATATATTACATAGGGATTCACAGGCACAGAGGTGCCTGTACTGCTTGTGGTACTAACATTTATTCAAGGCAGCACAGGGCCTGGCCCCAAGACAAGAACTGCTAAAGAAAAAAAATCAAGAGAATGGAAAAAATTCATCTTGTAGTTGGCACTAATTGGCTGTGGACCTCAATACTTCATACATGCCTTAAAAGAAGATATCCATTGTATTCATGAGAAGGAATATATTACAAAATTAGTAATCTGATCTACCACTTTGTACAGAATTGTATTTTATAGTTTTCATCCCTACTGTGTTACAGATGCCATCTACATATGGATTATGACTCCAGTGAGTGTGTAGTAAGTGTGCTTTTATGGGGATCTCTTTTTGCAGAAGGGAGAAAACAAACACTACCATTCTCCCCCCAAGTCCTTTGCCTACTTAATATTGTGCAATAAATGCTTAATGTATTTTCTGCTGATACACAAGCCTTGTATGGAAAAGGAATCTTACAACAGCAATCAAAAAAAAAAAAAAAGCTTGTGGGAGTAAATTTAAAAACATTCCAAAGTTGTCATCATTACTTCCCTTCCCTGTGGTGTTCTGCTTCCTCAGCTTCATTCAGCACCCAGCTCAGAAAAGGGAAGAGCTAACAGGAAAAGGAAAGCCTGCAGATTACAGCATAGCATTTATTAAAGTAGACCATGCAGCTGCTTGTCATAAACTGCATAGAATGATGCCATAAATTGTACTTCATTACTTAAAGAGATTTTTGGGGTTTTTCTGAATATAAAGGAGGGAAAGGGAGAAGCAGGGGGTAAGGAAGGGGGAAGAAGGCGGAAAGGAGGAGGGAAGAGAACACTCAGTTTGCAAATAAGTGCCTTAAATGGCAAGAGTGTTCCATGATTGCACAAGTTCTGGAAACCTGAAGCACTTCTGTTTCCTAGCTGCAGTGTTATCATCCAACAATGCTGAGTAACCAGGGTCACGGGGCTCACAGATCCTATTTCAAAGATACTTTTTGCTCTTTCTGGAGACAGTTGAGAAAGAGGCTTTTTAATTGCAAACTTCCGTATGTATTATCCCTTGGACTGAGCCCAAGTAAAATGTTTTATGCAGAGATTTTTCTCAGAGTATCAGGGTGAGCAGAAGTTGTTGTACCAGTAAAGGTGTTGTCAGCAGGGAGAAGGAATAGATTCTATCTACAACACACATGCGGCCACTTCAGCACTGGATTTAAGATGGAGCCAGACACCCAGGGAACTGATAGGACATAGGGAAGGTTTTTCCTCTGCAACTAAATTTTCTGGCTCATCTTCTAAGCAGGTTCCTACTGATGCTCCCAATTACCCTGTTCTGTTTTGCCCATTGTCATACGAAAAAGTTATCCAGCTATTTCAAGTGGATAAATACATTTGCATAGTTCCCTGATACAATGTGTATGTCCTCTCCTCCACAAGTGAATGTGTAACATTGCATACTATAATAAGCCACTTTGATTTTATAGTACTGTTTTAAAATAACATTTTTCTTCACATGAATAAAGGTTGATATTGTTTTGCTACTTGTCTATCAGCCCTAACAGCATTACAGACAATAAAATTATTGCAATTACTTAAAATTAACAACTCTACAGGACTTCATAAAAGTATATATGATAGATATGGCAGCAAAGAGCTTAGCTAAACTATTTTTAGCAGATTCAGCTTTCTACTGTGAGAAGGCTGCTGGTGAAAGGCATGTAATGATAAGAACGTCATTATAAGCTTAACTTGGATCACTAGTTATGTGGCAACTCAGGACAAAGAGTTTCTGCATTAAGTGAGAATAAACAGCTGTGATAGATTACCCTCTCGGTTCAGATTTATAAAGCTGATTATTTTGCAGATTACTAGTGGTTGCCACACAGTTTCAGAACCTTGTAATACATAGTACCAGATCTAAGACTCAATCGAATCTTCTAATTACACCAAATTTATCCACATACAACTAACCATGCTTTCTACAGTCTCTGTTTGTCCTGGTGTTCATGTTTGAGAATGACAGGAAAAGAACAACCTGCTAGAGAGGACAGAAGCAGGAACTGGCCAGCAGAAAATCTTTCCCCAACCCTTAGGTGTGGTGTTACTCACCACAGCATACACTCCCTGACACAGTAAACCCGTTCCATTACAAAGAAACTGCCACAGAAATCTGCCCTTCCCTTACTTGATTGTGTGTGCCCTCCAGTGCCCTCCAGCAGGATTCTTTCAAAAGCCCGGGGTGTAAAATGCTGCAAATCACTTCCTTACACCATATGATGAGAAATTTTCCTACCAGTGAAATCCTTTTGCTTCTTCTGGCACAGGTTCTCATTCAGCCCACAGAGCCTCTAAGCATACCCACAAAGGACCAGAAAGAACATCTTTGTAATTCCTCAATCTCTAGCAGTATCTGAATTAGCCAAGCTCATAGGAAGATTTCCCTCAGGATGATTTCTACCAGTAAAAACTGGTTATAAACCCACAGCCACATTGACTGCCTCCAGGGTTTCTCAGCCAGGTCCTGTCTCACATGTCCAACAGCAGAGATTGTGCCTGTTTCTCATCTTGTCAGAATTTACACCCTGTTAGTGACACACTTTAGTGACTGGCTTCTGTAAGAAGCTGGCACCATTCTTGCTCCTGACTTCCCTTGGCTCCTTTGCTGATGTTCCCATTTCTCTCCCCATTCCCTACTCATTTCCATTACCCATTTTCCCCAGAGATGAAGCCACTGCCTCTTTCTGCAAACAACTGGGCAGATCTCATTCAAGTCAAAATATACTACCTGAATAAATCTATATCCCTTAATCACAATCAAGAACATACTAATATCATGGAAGGAATTTTTTGTTTTACACTCTACAGCTTTACTTGGGCAGTTAGTAAGCCAGTAACTTCCAGAACATTTGCTAGCACTGCTTTGAGTACCTTCTCATTGAACCTAGTATTTTTAGTACTTTATTTAAAATAGCAATAATCTTACTAATCTGAACTCAAAGAATATTCAAAGTTCCAGATCTCATTTATTCTCCCTGATGAACTTTCTTCTAGTTTTATTTTCAAATTTTCCACCTTAGTACTTCAAGACATATTTAAGTAGCAAAGTACCGTCACTGTTTCATTCACAAAACTATTTCATCAAAAGAGGTTTAATTAAAACTCACCTTCTTCTGAACAGAGAAATATTTTCCCAATGAGATCACATGGTAATTTTTTTAATTAGCTACTCAGTAATCACATAACTCAATTAAAAAGCTAGTGTAATAAAACAGTTTAGAATGACAAGTGAGGTTTTAAAACATTAATAAGGACTTCTTATTCCAGGAAGAAATGTGGGTTGTTGGGGTAATTTGTTTTTGGTTTTTTTGTTTATTGTTGTTTTTGTTTGTGGTTTTGTTTTGCCTTTTTTTTAGTGCATGCATTCTTGATTAACACAAACATTTTTCCCTTGGCTGCCTTCATACTTTACCATCCACTCACACTGAGCATCATCTCAGTCTCATTTCCTGTCTTTCCACTTTACTCTTACCCTGATCACTTGCTTCCACCAAGGGTACAACCACACCACTGTATGTCACCACAGTAACAGGCATTATAGCAGTGGGACTGTGAACACCAAAGATCTGTTCCTCCTCTGCCCTTCACATTGCAGGTTTCTTACACTGGAACAGTGACCCTGCAAACACAACTTGTACTCTGTGAACAATCTCTGCAACATTAATTCTGCAATCTGTCAGGTTCTTATGCTTCATGTGACCCCAAGCGGCAAAAAAAGGCATAATCAGCATGTTAACTATCAAAATGTTCCTAAATGGCTTGCACCTTGAGACCCAGTTAGAATCCAGATTTCACCAAAATTTCAAGGAAGAGGGCATATGAAATTTGTTAATCTTCTCTTTTCTAGTAATGAAGAGCAACAGATAGATCTCATTGAGTTGTTCAAACATATTAAGGGTGGGAGCAGCTCTCTCTTCCCAAACACTCCCTATCTTCCATTTAGTGCTTCCCTATGACAGGTTCTTCAGGAATCTTGGATTGCAACATACCTGTGTTGTCCAACTTTCAAGCACTGCTGGAAACCAGGCCCCAGTTAACAATCCATCAGTACTTATTTACCCATTGTTTGCACATTGGTGTTGAAGCTCACACAAAACCCATACTCCCTTCTCCTGACATACTTCTCCTTTAGTCTCAGAATCTAACTCAGGAGTAGCTCAGAATTAGGAGATTTTCATGCTGTTAAGCTTCTTACCAGACTTTCTTTTCTGAGTATACTTCAAACAGAAAACAGTTTCCTCTTGCTGCCCTTTTAACTCTTACAGAAATAGACCGAGAACCTCAGTCTTGTAGAAGCACTGAAAAAAGTTGTACATATCATACATGGAGAAGCCCTGTAAGTTACACTGAAGTACAAGCTGTTTGGGACTGTGACAATATGCTATCTGTCCAGCAGTGAGAAGAAAGGCACAGGTAGGAATAGCTGGAAGGCAGCTGTGTTTGTAACCAGGGCTATTTTGGGCTGTGTGTGCTTTGAGTTCTGCTGAGCTTGTCTTGAAAAAGCAACCCTAAGAACATCTTTCAAGGAAAATGACCTTCCACTCTAGAAGAGGCAGTGACAGGCACAACAAGTCAAAACAGGTCCCTGCTGAGAGGCTGCTCTTCGGTACCCAGTCTCTCAAGCAGGTCACTACACTATAGCACAAACTCAGGGACAATATACATGGTGTACACAGGAACTGTCCCTAAGACACATCTACTCAAGTACCTTCTATTCCACCAGCATGATGCACCCCAGGGCCTTTGAGGAAGTTTAGGGAGGTAACACCCAAAGTATGAAGAGAATTTTGTGAACTTTTTGTGAACTTACTGGAAGTAGCCTTTACAAACCCCTCTACTTAGCACTATTATAAATACAAGTATTCTAATAATAAAAAAAATTAAAGTGATATCTTTAGTTAGCATTTGTGGCTTAAAAAAAGGAAAGCATATCAAAGTGTAGATTTGACCTTGGCCCTTAATACCCTAGTAAGCTCCAAAAAAATTTTGCAAAAGGTTCCTGGCTTTTCAGAGAAGTCCTGTTGCAATATATGATTGGATCCAAATTTTAAGAAGCCTATGGCACAAAAGCCTTTGTCCAGAATGCTGTATTTTTGCTGCCTGGTCCTTTAGTAAACATTCAAAAATCCTGCACCAAGGCTATTGAACATGCTCAGAATATGGTGGATTGATCTTTGTAAAGGAGTTTGCATTTTCTGCTCCATGGCTTCAGTGCTACTGTTCAAGGAACTAGTGTCTTCCCACTATATAAGGAAAAATTTAAGTGTTGAGGCACACAAAGCAAGCATTTGGAAAAAACCGATAATTGAAAGCCCAGAGCAGAACAAGCAACAGACTTCATGCTAATCTAAAACAAATTTTAGTATCAAACATCCCACCCACAACACAGAAGTTCCTTTTTTTTTTTTACTCTCTAGCTCATCAGCTAAATTGAATGACAGATTTTCAAGACTGCATCCTTGGTTGAGACGTTTCTTTCAAAGGGAGCTCTACCCTTTAAGATTAGTAATGCAACAGATGGGTTGTGTAGCCATCTCAGTTACGAGAAGGAAAAATCAGTATTAGCATTAGAAAACACTGATCACTTTAAAATCAGTTAATTCAAGCATATCTTGGTTGCACTTTTACACTTCTGTGTTTCAAGTATCCTGATAGCTGATATATCTACCACAGCAAAGGAAAACCATTAAAAATCATAAACACAACAAAAGAGGAGAGTGATTATCTTATTTTCCCTTAAGGAGCACTCAGAAGAATTACCACAGTATGTACTATATTATGTTAATCCTGTTCAGGTCTATACTCTTCTAAAATCAATAAAGGGAAAAGAAATGGCCAGCAGACAAAGGAGAGAAAGATCAGAATCACAGAATATTCTGAGTTGGAAGGGACCCACAAAAACCTTCAAGTCCAGCTCTTAAGTGAATGGCCTGTACAGGGATTGAATCCAATGACCTTGGCATTACAAGCACCAAACCGTAATCAGTTGAGCTAATCCCAGTATGGGCTTAAAACAGATTACTGCACCTAGAATCCAATTGCTCTAAGTACATATCTTCAAGTACTGAGCTCGTGGACTTGGTTAAGCCTATAACTGGATGGCATCACCTGGCTGATTCTAGGTCAAATTTCAGACAGTACTGCAGACTAAGTGGAACACAAGTCAACTGGGTCACTGAGTTACTCTGCATTTGTTGAATATGCATTCTCTGTGTTATTACAAAATTCCTCATCATCAGTAAGAAACATAAAAAGCCTAGATACATTTTATCTTTAGATTTATTATTATTTCAGAGGCACTTAATGTCTTACATTTATATAGCGCCATTTCCCCCTCCAAAACACTTTACAGTATTTACACACAGGAATGTTTCCCACCACTGTTGAAATGCAGCCATCTGACTATTACCAGTACCGTCTTCAAAGCACCAACAGTTTGAGACTGAAAGTATTCATCAGTACTTGTCTTACTAAGAGAGTTCAGAATTCCGATTCATGAACTTCCAGCTTGTGCTATTAAAGAAACATAACAACTAAAATACAGTATCACAGTGCAAATCTGCAACAGAACCGAGACTTGGATCATTTTCATTAGTTTTTACAATCTTTCATTAGATCAAGTCTATCTCAAAACACTTAAGTGTAAGGCCTTTTAAGAATATAATTCTAAAACATCATTCCATTTTATACTTTCTTTATAAGTATCTCTTACAATCAAGCACAGAAGAGTATTTTAATTTCCTTCCAGTATATTTAGAAACACTAAGTCCTGGCCCTAAGGAGATACCAGTATCCTCAGTTTCAATGAGTTTCATGGCATCTAAAGGCAAACCTATTCCTCCTTGGTTTTGGAGATGGATTTTTTGTTTGTCTGTTGTTAGTTTTAAAAATAAATACAAGATTACACAAAATTCTGTTATAACGTGTTAAATTGTAAAGTACAATTGGGATTGGCTGCTGGGGGGCTATGTAAGTGTGCTGTGTGTGGTTTTGCTTGTCAGCATTAAAAATACATCTATCCCAAGTTTACTACTCCACTGCAAAAGACTGCCTGAATCACAAAGATCATAGCAACTTTCTCATTTTAGAGATTAATTTTTTTCTCCGTAAAAGGCTACTAAAACAGCCCTTCCAAGAGAAGTTGCATCTGTGCTAAGAACTTTCAAAAAATAAAATCCAAACAAAAAAACCCCCTGACACAATAACCTATGTGGCATCCCTATTTTCATGGTTACAATTAAAAAAAGACTATGACTCCCATACAGCATGCTGCTACCTGCTACCTTACAGCTGATGTGAGAATGTGAATGAACAGGAAAAGGAGATTAGTTAAATCAGGTATCTATTTGCCTTCTCATTAAACAAGCACAAAAAAATTATTCTGGTACCTTATTCTCTTGAATATGCTTTTTTGATTTTCATTGATGCATTATACTCTGAATCTACTGTGGTCACTAGACTCTTATACCACGATAGCTGTTTGCATTTGAGAACTTCAAAAGAATAGTGGCAGGAAGGGGCAAGAACCATGACAAAAGAAAAAATATTAACAGATAGCAATTTCAGCATGAAAGATTATGACTAATCAGACTGGGAAAAAATTAACAAATAGCAGTGCATCCAAGCATATGTCCATTTCATAGAAACTTGGGGTGTTTTTTTAAAATCTAAATCCTTGATAAAAGATGTACAGAGAACAGATGTATCGCATATTTTATGCATGCCTTCATTTAGTGCATTCCTATATTATATCTTACATGGAACACTAAAAAACTACTAGACCTTCACTGTACAACAAGTATCATAAATATTTGTTTTAAAGCCTAAACAGAAATTCAGTTTGAATTATACCTTCCTATTCCTTGATCACAAAAATCACCTTGCTGCATTTATGTTTGTCAGAGTCAAATGACAACCACGCTAATCACTTGTATGGAAAAAACAAACACAGTAAACTATTTTAAGAGTTTGGTTTCTTCAAGGGGATTTGGCAGCTCGTACAAGAAAACCAGCAAAGACTAGAGATTCTTAGACAACAGTGAGAATCACTGGTAAATAATTTGTATCAGAAATCAGGAAACACTATGACAAATAGGAGAATAAACAAAGAATGAAATCATTGCTCTCAGCTTCACAGCCTAGAAGGCCAGAATGGGAGTACCACTATCACTTACTTTCAAATTCAGGCCCGAAGGGTAGCTAAAACCAGAAGATCTGATTTTTTGAAGAGGGAGAAAAGGAGTAGCTTGGAAAAAGTAACTGCTGTATTACAGGACTGAACACAAGACAGACAACAGTCTGCTATTTCAGATTAACATTCTTGAGCCCATTCTAACCTCTACTGATTTAAGAAAAGGAATGACTGGACCCATACACTTTTCTCTGTTTCTTCTTGTGGGAGTCATTCATTTTTTCAGAGCTAAAAACATGCACAAGATTGTTCAATACAAGGATCATCACTCTTCTTGCCCACCTTTTTTTTTGTGCATCAGTCCTTTCCTCCCTCAACTTCCTCTCTACTATTCATTCCTACACTACTTCTCTGAGAGAAAAAGGACAGCTGGGGTAGGGGATGGATGAAGCTCTTGCTAAACTGGGAGAGAATGGGATTGCTGAGCTGCAGAGAGAACTGCATGGACAGACAGATGTTAAAGAGAATCCAACACCCAGCAAAGAACAAGCTTGATTTGTTGGGGTTTTTACCACCAGAAGGAATTAGTTTTGTCTTTTAGTTTCAGTTCATTCCTTTTCAGCAAGGGCACATTGGCTACATCACAAGGCTGGAACAAGGAAAAGGCTCTTTCATTTAACAGGGCACAGATCTGAAGATGGGACAATGTCGTGCACCACATGAGATCACTCTGAAATATGCATAGAACAGAGCAAAAATCCAAGACTGCTTTGCAGGAACAAGAGAGGTAGAAACCCTAATTTTAACAGGGCTTTTCACTGAAGGGAAAGAAGGTCTACAAAAGTCAAATCAGCTGATTTCAAATGGTTTGCATCCCAGGATGAATCAGGTTACACCAATTTAAGCCCAATTTAATTTAGGCAGGTTTTTAAACCACAAGAATAAGGACATTCTTAGTACATATCAATAATTAAACCAACATATACACAATTAGCAATATCCTACATAATAGTAAATGCTTAACAAGCTGACTAATTTTATGGTACATTGTCTGACATTCTACACACTTCCTGTAATCATCAGTCTCTGTAGCAGTTCAGTTTTTGACTTTAAGATCCAAATTCAACTGTGTCTTCAGTTATCTTCTTGAACTCGTAGTTTCCTCTGCCATCCATATGCAAATAGAACTGGAAAAGAAAAGGTACGTTATTAGCCACCTACAAGCTACTAGATCTATAAATGCCTTACTAAATTGTATTTTAAAGTAGTTTTAAAAATAAAAAAAAGCTTTAAAAAGTTTTAGCAAAATATTGAACTCAACTAACCAGCAGAGGGTGAGCTGCTTCTACATCATATTTCAGTAAATGCCTCTGTAAAAACCTTAAACTGTTTTTTTTGCATATCATACATCAGCCACCCTCAGGCTTAACACTGCTCTCTTGGGGTTTGTGACAATATACTTTAAGTTACACATTCATCCCTGTGTATTCATTCAGCATTTTTACCCACACATACGGTATGTCTGCATAAAAAGAAAAGTAAAATCTTAGTTTGCAAGAAAAGAAGTTCATGTATTAGAGACAAACTTTTTTTTACATCACAGATATATTACGTATAGTGAAAGCAAAACACCAGATTCTAATTCAAGGGTTTTTCTAAGAAAGAAGACTTAAGCATCTAGTGAGCCTTTCATATTTTTGTGGCTCCTTTTACAGATACATATAGGGATTTTTGGATAGTGTTCCTTCATAAATATAAGCATAACATTATTTCAAATACTGAAACTGGAATATGAAAGTAAAATATTAAAAAAAACCAAACAAACAAAATGCCATCTTGAATTTCAAAGTCAATTTAACAGTCAGTCAACAAAACCACCACCACCTACAAGGTATTCTGAGTAAAGCAAAGACTACATACATCATGATGTTTCCAGAGTGACTTCCTGTGGGAAACAGTGAAGAGAGTGATGCCAACCTATATGATGAAAATACCCACAAAACAGTTACTTTTTCTCATGGGTTAGACATTCTTTATTTTTCAGCATTACATCAGACGAAGATCTTAAATTCATAACCGCAAACTTCTAGATAATTATTAACACTATACATATATAGCCTTAATATAATACTTGCAGGGAGGGGGAAAAGCAAGCAGGAGGGATTTATCTTTTTTAATTGATTTCACCATTCTTTTGCTTCTAATGATTTATCAAACAGAATGGCAAACCAGGCAAAGGAGGTAAGGTAGGAGGCAGGTAAAACAATAAACCTGGTGAATAAAGAAAACCTGATAACAAAAAAACCCAAACCCACAGAAGTTATACTGAATTATAGAGCGATAATTTAAAGGTGACTAATCTTCCTTTGTTTCCTTGTAACTCAGTTAACTATTCATCCTTAACAGCAGCAGCAAGGACAAAATGGCTCTGATGATAAAACAAGGCAATTTTTTTCCTTCTGCAAGGCCAGCTTAACCAGGAATTCTATTTTTCAATAACATGTATTAGCCACTTGGCAAGTACAAATGAATATTCAAGTTAACAGAATAATAAATATATGGAAAATACACTTAAAAATTGTCAGCGTATTGATATCAGTGTCGTAAAATTATTTCATGAACTAATGTCCTTTCTTCTGCAGAGTCCTCACCTACTGTCCATTCACTACCTACAGAAGGCTCCTCAAGTTTCCACTTCAAGTTTCAAGCATGTATTTCAGTGGATGCACAGCTTTGCTCCATTATCATCCTGAGAATACTGCTACTAATAACTAACGTTATTTCAAGCCCATTCTTTCCCAGACTAGGAGTGTGAAATTGGATCTTACTGATATTTCACATGGCACTACATAGAATCTGAAATGGTGAGCTTAAGAGGAAAAGAAAAAACAAAATTATATTTAATATCATGTTTTCGGAGAGCGCTTGGCTTTTCCTATCTCAGAATAGATGGAAATGTAAACTTCCAGCCTTTCACTTCTGTTGCCCTGGCCAAAAGAAAGCTTATGATCAATAAAAAAGTCTAAAATTTTAGATCCTTTCATCCGGACATTCTAAGACTATCTGGAAAAGTAAGGTTGCTCAGCAGTTAGAAAGAGTTCTCTGTATATCACAGAGCCTACATGTACACCTAAATTGCCCTGATACAGAGGCTACATGTACACCTAAATGATCCTAAGACTACAAAACAATTACTGAATTCTAATGTGCAGAACATTGCATACAATTCTAAGCTTTTTTTTAGTTGGTTTTTTTTTAATTTTTAGTCTGCACTAGGTATAAGGAAGAGTGAAACTAATACTGCTGTTAAGTTTCCTCTTAACACAAAGTGATACAATTATAGAATAAAGAGCTTACCTTTCTGCAGTGGCTGTAAATGTAGCCTTCTACATCAACACTAACAGCACTGGTGCACTCATCCAGAATTGCAAACTGGGGCTTGTGATAGAATAACCTTGCCATCTGGAATACAAAGCAAAAAAAGCTGCTGTGGATACACAACTACAACCAATAGGGCAGTGTTGGAAGCTAAACCAAGAATTAGTGTCAAAAAATTTACTATGTCAAGGGAATTAAGTTGGTACTTACTGAAATCTGAAAATTCAAGAGTGGTATACTATCTTTGCTACTCCTTTCAAGACAATTTTTTAGAACTTCTGTTTATACAATGAAAGCATGAGGCATGGTAAAAGGGTGGTAAAAAGTCAACATTTCCTTTTAAATTTTGAGTGCAATAAACACAATTTTCAGTTGTTTTCTCCATATTCAGTTATTTCACCTTTTGGTGGTTTCTCCTACGTAAAATATTTAGTTAGCAAAGCTAGTTTACAATCCAGATTATATTTTTTACTTATGTTCTGCATTTGTTAAGCATTTATGCTTTTGAGACATACTGCCATTCTCTGTTTCTCTCCCCCGCTGAGGACATCCATCCAATCCTGAACGCTGTCCCAGCCTCCTTCACGTTCCAAGATCTGACCCAGCTGGACATTATCCAAGTACTCCTTCAGCACCTTTTACGGAAACAGGAATCACCAATAAAGCTTACATGAACTTAACAAAAAAATGGCTGAAAAAGGTTATAAAGGATTATACCTTTGTGTTATCAATCCTGATTTATCAGTATTAAAATCAAATTAAATGCAGTGTTTTTAATAGCAGTTTCAATATTACTAAATCTGAAGCATTATTCATCCTAAGTAAGACAAAGGGTTAATGAACTAAGTATCATTACCTGGTCAGAAATCCCTTTCTTTCTCTGATCTTCCAAAGTATCTGGATATATAACTTGATCTCTGAGAGTTCCAAGAGTCATATACGGTCTCTGAGATACAGTTAGAACCAAAGAAATATGTCAAATATTTCTAAACATAGTGAAAGTGGAAAGAAAGAGAACACTATTGTCAAGTAAAGCACTTGGTCTCACCTGGGGAACATAGAACAACTTTCCTCTTACAGGTTTTGTTAAACGTCCACCAAACAAGGGCCACAACTGCAAGAGGAAAAAGGTTAAAACTTGACAAAAAAGTCCGATTACAACAGTGCTTTGCACTCTCTCCTATTTGTCTCAAAAGGTTCCCTTACCTCACCAAGAACACGGAACAGTGAGCTCTTCCCACACCCATTTGGCCCACAAATAAGTACATTTGCACCAGATCGAACCTAAAAATCCAAATCCAACACATTAAAAAGGCAGTGAAGAAGTTCTGTTGAAAGGTTCTACAAACAGCAAGACAATGTGGTATCAGCATAGGCTTGTACACACATACTTGCTGGAATTCTAATGAGTAATTTCCAGCAATAATTGATTTTTCCCCCAATCAGTTTAGCGCCAACTGCTGGAAGACAATACATCTGTAGTAATAAAAACTTCTTGGGGGAAAATAGCTCATTGTCCCTTTTTAAAACTAACATGATGACTCGTTTGTACTTTTTTTATAAATCAGATGACCTTTGAAGTTGTCCTCTTCACTTGAAAATTTTATATTAATATACTTTTCTATGATATTAAAAAACCTTACCTCAAAGTTAAGATCTTGAATCAAAACATCTCCATTAGGTGTCACCAACGGAACATGATCAAACCTGTATGTATTGCAACATGGGGGGAAAAAATGAACAGTAAAAAAAGTTAATACTGCATCCTTACTTCAGAGATTTATGGAACAGGGCAAGACTTCAGCAGTACTTCATTCACTCTCCCAGTTTCAAACTATTAACAGCTGAGGAAGTCAAAGTACCAAAATGGTACTTTAGCATTGAAACATCTAAAGGGATTTTTTTTTATCGCCTTCACATATTTGTTTTCCAAATCCTTCTAAGCCTTTGGTCTCCAAAACATCTTGGGGATATAAATGTACATGTAAGGATGCACTTCATTTTAAACCTACTAGTGAAGTGTATTTCGTTACTTCTAGGATACACAATGAATGAATTCTTTGGTCACCTCCCCTTGCCTTTCTTTTAACATGAAAATACTAAAAATAGCTCTATCATCTCTTTCCTCTTTTCCCCCTTCCTCCAGTCTTTCTCCTCCACTTCCCTATCTTCTTTCCACACTGACCAGATTGAGGTTACTTAATCTCTTAACTGGTTGTATTTTATGCCTTTAAGTAGTAATACTATGTCAGTGCCATGTTCCTCTGACAGCACACAATGAAGGAACTGATCCCTACACAAGTACATCAATGACATCTCTAATCTAAGCATGTGGAATTACAAGCAAGTATTTTCAAAATGAGTACAGATTCGCCCCTGATTTTTACAGCTGAACTATATAATGGAATAAAATCTGTACTTAACATGTTATTTCTAAGAGGAAACAAAATGGTCTAGGAAGTCATTTTCCAAAGGACAGTAGGAAATGTTATCAAAAAGCCGAGGTTCAGGGAGCAGATTATGTCTTCTGCTACCATGAGTGGATAAGGATTGACTTACACAATAGAAAAGCTGAGTGGGCATGAGATGGAATTATTTGTAAATAAACAATAGCACAACAGGAACTGCAAATTGTAATCATGTGTATTAAAACCTCTATTAATAGTCACAAAGGAGAAGACTTAAAAGCCAATCTACATGAAAAATACCGAACTCAAGGAAACTTGGTACACATACTTGATAAGGTTATCAGTGTTGATAATTTCTCCAGATCCAGGTATCAAAGGCAAAGCTTGCTTTTTCTCCACATCTTAAATTAAGAAAAAAGTATTAGAGACTGGAACACTACACAGAGATGCATATATTACATATTATGTCACATCTACCTTTTTCTTGTGATATCATAGTACGTTGGTATTTGCCACTATTCAAGTCCTTCAGAACCTGCATTAATTCTGTAATTCGAGCTGTAAAGCTAAAAAAAAAAGAAAAAAATCCATAGAACCTCTAATAAAGACTGTTTAACTGTCAAAATGACAAAGTTATTTATCCCAGCATAGAAACAGAATGTTTACATTTTAGAGTTGCACCAGATTATCCAATATTCACAATATTTACATGGTCTTTTTAGTGTAATAGCCAAATTTTTTTTCTTAAGATACAAAAAAAAAGTTTGGTAAATAATCAATGTATAATTGATTTAAGAGCATTTGACAACACTTTTCAATTAAACAGTCGAACTGTATGCTGCTACTATTCAGATGTGAAATAGTGGACGTAATTAGCACATCTTCAGGTATGTTTCCAGCATAAAATGTTTTTAATGTTTAGATTTTTAGGGTGCTGCAAGGAACAAAGTACATAAGTTTATATTAATTCTACAGGTAGTTTCTTAAAGTGAGACGAGTAATAGCAACAAAAGTTTAAGAAAGATTCTTTTACAGAACTGCTTACCCAGCCAATCTTGTCATTTCACGGCCTGCTAGGACTATTCTCCCCAAAGCTTGCGACATTCTCAGTAACATTCTTCCACTTTGGTAGTAATCCTAGAGTAGAAGAAAGTCTCTTTATGTGGACTAACAAAACATAAAAACAGGAGATTGTTTTAATTCTGGTCTATTTACCTCCAAAAGTTCTGCATGAGTACTATTTTGATGACGAGGATCAGACAGGTTCAAAAATGGACGACTCACAACCAGGTAACCAACCACAGTGGCAAGGTCTGCAGTTTAAGAACAAATATTAGGCTACACAATAAGAAAAAAAGACAATTCTCATGTCAAAAATTTGTTTTGCTATTTACAGAAATTCATTAGCACTGACAAACACTTACATTTGGCAATGATTGTATCAATGAAACCCATAGAGAACCGGAACAGGATGAAATTATGCAAGTGTTCCACCTGGTAAGTTACAGAAGAAAAAAGTTCAAATTGTATCAGTACTTGTTTTACTATCCTTTATTATTTTACAGACAGTTGATTCCAAACAGTTTTTTTTCAGCATGTCATATACTTCAACACACCTCTAGCTGTAACAAGCCCTGCAAAGAGTTCATGCTGGCAAAGAATTGCACTTGAGATCAAAACAACCTACACATGAAACTGCATAATAAGAACAGTAATTGTGGTGGGTGAAAAGGAGGTAGGTGGCAAGGGAAAGACCATTCTATCAAAAATTTGTGTTCTGATTAAAGCCTTCTGGTTTACTTTCCAATCTAAGGACTGAAGCAGCAAAAACACCAAGTCACTGTAATTCAATTTCTATGAATACATGTCAAGGATCACCACAATAGAATTAAAGCATTTTAAGCAAAACTTCAACTAAGATATAAAAGAAGGCTTACCAGTTTATGGAAGGTTTTGTGAATAGTCTGCTTTTCTCTCAAGTTTCCATTATAAAAAGCAATTTCTTCACTACAAAAAAACAAATGGAAAGAACGCAACTTTTGTTAAAGACAGTCTTTGCTAAAAGTCAGCCATGAAGTATGGGAATGTAGCACTTTCAGTTACATTTTGAAATACAGGTTTGTACTTTTTCCTCACAGTAGAACATAAGCTTATTATATCCCAGCTACAGTTAGTCTTGATTATGGAATATAATACACTTACAAATTACTTTATAATACTCTACAGAAAGATGCGAACACTTGGCTCAGAACTGAAAGCACCAGACTTCCCAAATATATTTTAATGCACAGCTTCCATTTACCCCACAGTACTGTCCTTTATATCTTGCCATCCAAGTAAATCTATACCTGTTTGTAATGAGTCGTGAGTTGACATATCTGTACTCTCCTTCATATTTTTGTTCAATAATAGTCATCTTGCCAATTGGTCTCCTTAAACGTGTAAGGAAAAACCCTGATATAATCAAGTATGCCATCATGCTAGCTGGACCCTGTGAACATCAAAAAAGAATAAATCTTACCATCTACACAGTCTCAAATGGCAACATAAACACCCAGAATGCCCAGAAAGCATGAATCCCTTAATTCTTACCTCCTATGTACCTACATTACCAATTCAACTACATTTGCAATTCCCATCATGTTCCATTCTTTTGTGTTACAGATACTGCTTTACTAATTTTACTAATTCTCTGTCTCTAGAATCCCTTCCTACTCCAGCCTTCCACACAAGCTTTTATCATCACCCAGTGTCCTACTGTCACAGCTTTTTTAATTAATAAATTCCTGGTCCTCTCTCATTTCCTCTCCTATCTACCTAGTTCTTTGTCTCTATGTTTCCCACACTGTCATCGCAGTCAGTATTTCAATACCATTCTCTTCTTTGATCTGTATATCCCCAACACACTTCCTGGTTCCCTCCAGCAGTCCTGGCAGGAATCACTTACTCTTCTGAATCCTAAGCTTCCATAGACAAGGGCTCCCAAACAACACGCCTAAATATTACTGAAATGTGGTGTGGCATAAACTGCCTGTAGTAACTATCACAGAGAGCTATGCAAAGACATCTGAGACTGGAAAAGTTACATAGGTTCTGTTAAGCCTTACTGCAAGACTGCCTCAACAAAAACGGCATGATGTGTTCCAGAGCTACTTCTTCTCAATTCCTGAATTGATTTTGATAATGCATCATTTCACCATGCTGAAGAACTATTTCTGAAATGATTCAGTGTTTTGGTGGGAGGGGGGCGAGAAAACAGAGATCACACAGTTCAGTGCAAGGAATGGCTCCCCTTTACAGAGGTTGCACAGAAAACTTATTTTTGCCCTTAAATGGAATTCATGCAAGACATAAGCAGTGAGAAGGGTACTGTACTAAATGGGACTCTCAAATAACTGCAAGAAGAAAATAAAAAACTTTCTCATGTCTTCAAATTGTTGATCAAATGTCTAAAAATTCTGGGGGTTATTTTCCCTGCCTCAAAACAGAGTACACTAAAGCATACAAAACATTAAGTGTAAATGCATATTTTCAGTATATTCCTTCAAATAATGGAGGAATCTATAATTAACACCTAGAGTTTTCCTCAGATTCCAAACAAGTCTATACAGGTCTATACAAGGCTATAAGCAAAGAAGGGAAAATGTAATTCAAAAAAACCCGATTCAATTTACCTGTGCTCCTATTGCACTTGTTAGCTTGAAGATATACAAAACTATATCCAAGAAGGGCTGTAAGAAAAGCAGAGGAAAAAAAGCCTTAAAACACAAACACAAAGTAATATAAAATGGTACAGAAACCATGCACCACCCCAAGAACAGTTACAGCTCTACATAAAAAGAACAATAATGGTTAACCTACTACACAAACTAAAAGCTGAAACTAAAGTACTCTCAGCCACATGGTTTTTTCCTGAAAACATTAACTCAAGAATTGAGCACAGAAGCATCATGATCTTCAGATAAATACAAACCATTTAAAAAAGTACTTCACTGTTATAGGTCTGTAATAACACTCTGCTCACTAATCAAAGGTGGACTAGACTCCATAACTACTTAACCGAAATAACTGTAAGAAATAATAAAAGAAAGGATAATGCCATATATTTGGCTACATCTTGAAGGAACATTCCAAATTGCAAGCATCCTGTTCCATAACCTCTTTCTCAAAGCTAAAACAGCTAAAACAGATTTTGAAGTCAGAAGTTTTTGAGCAAAGTAACTTGTACTTTGCTAATACTTCAGCTTGTATGAAAAACATAGCATAAAAAAATTAGTCTAAAAATGTCCGTAAGTATTCTCCTTCACTACCTAAACCCCCTGAAATTTACACCAGAAATGGGAAAGAGCTTATTGAACCTCACTTCCCTACCCAAAGTAATATTTGTATGTATCTAAAAGCTATAGCTATTGATTTTCTTCTGAAAGTGGACTAGCTAAGAAAGCAAATTCATCACTGTTCAACTGCAAAAGAACCAACAAATTCTTTAAAAGAAAATGTAATACAAATTAGAACAATTCCCAAACAGCACTCTGAAAACCACAGAGTGTGAAATCATATAATACCATAAACAATTTTTTTTCATACCAAGTTCCAAGCAATCCACAGAAAAATGCACACACTTGTTGACACCACATCCTAAACATCTACAGCTGTTACACACAGTTCTCTCCTGAAAGACTTACCTTGCTTAGGTTTGAGTACAGGTCCACTACACTGTTACAGAATTTTTCCACATCCTGTGTAAGGAGTTGATCTGGATTAGCTATCCTGTTGTCCAGATTTCCCATTTTGTAGTACGTATAAGCTCTGAAACAAAACAATAGCTAAGCAGCAGAAAAAAAATCATTACCTGGGATCTGAAATAATTGGAACCCCCTTCCTTCACACAACTTATATGAAAAGCAGTGCAAACATTAAATGACTGTATGGAGTCAACATAGCTTGTGCTTCTGCCTGGCCAAATCTGCATTAAATCCTGCAGGGTTATAGGCTCCAGGATGTCTTAGTAAAAGCTCAGGCCCATGCTGCTATTGAACTTAGTTAGAAAATGCTCACAAACTCTGCTTCAGCACATCCCCCAACCAAAATTCAGCATAGGACAGAAGGAGCTACTCAAGCCTATGCATCCAACTCAGTCTGCACTAAATGAAAGGAACTGAGTACTTTGGAAGCTGACCCAGTCATGGAAGCAGTACTGTGCTTCTTTTTTAACCCCCATTTGAGCCAAATGCGCGGTCTTTGTGCCATATACAACCCGGACAAGCCACTTATCCTCAACTGCAAGTTAATGGAAACCAAAAGCCTTTCCTGAGCAACATACCTAACCTACTGAGCACCTTGCAACTTTCTTACAATATACTTAAAATTATTTGAATCCATTTTAAAAAACTTTATACTATAACCAGTTAAGAAGGTGTTACTTACTTAAGGTATTCCTCATAGAGGTATCTGGTAAGTCTGACTCGGAAACAAAGTTTCAATTCATTTAGACCATACTTCAGGAAGTTATTCACTAAAGAGATCTAAAATGAGAGACAGTATTTCAAAATTTGGCTAACACGCTTGAATATACTTAGATCAGTTTGCAGCATAAATTATGTAAAGACTTTAGAACAGGTCAATTCTTCCCTTAAAGTCAATAATACCATTAATACGCCTAAGACCAATCATACAGGGTCTGCAGGACCACTGTGTAGGTTTCTGTCTCCAGTTCCCAGTGGCTCTCACTACTTCAAAAAATTATGTTCATACAGCATATTTTCAGCTCATCTGATAAGCTCTAGAAAAGGAGCCATCACTTGAAAACCACTCCCTTAAAGTATCGATTTGTTTCAGGTACATTATCTATTAGACTGTAACAATTATTTCTGTCTGGTGCTGGTCAAAGATGTCAACATGACAGAAAGTTAAAAGATGGAAAAAATATAATAAATCTGTGAAATATAAAAGAATTACAAAAATTAAAGTCTAAAAAGAAACCTTCATCTTCAATGGTGCCAAAAGAATACCAAATCTACTGAGACATAATCCAATCCATAAGGCATTGTTATGCAACACTACAGATGGCACATTAAGCTATAGTTAAAATTGCCATCAATAAAGCCAACCTGAGAATCTAAATATATTGTTGGAAAAATAGTTGTCACCAATAAAGAAATATGCTGATAAAAGTCTCCCACATACTGGAGTCAGGAAATTAAATGTGTCTTAATACAGACACGTGTGTAAAATAACTCATTTCCATGAGTTTTAAGACACTCCTGAGAGATCTTTTCCTCAGATTCTTAATTTACATATAAAATACGTTCTGCTAAAAGGTAAGAACAAGTACAGCACTTACAGCGGGCATTGCGGCAATGAAGTTGAACAAATATTTCTTGAAATCTTTCCTGCTGCGGCCAATGATAGCACTGTAAGTGACCACAGCTAAGCGTTAGTTACAAGAGAAACAACAGTCTGAAGTGGATAAATTGTCAGTGACAGACCAAGCAGTTATCTCCCTTCTGCTCCTGCTGTAATTGCCCACATCAAGAGCTCAGAAATTCATGGTCTCTCCCTTCTCTGCTTTCAAAGATTCTCACACTAGAAAACAAAGCACTAAATGTGTCTCCTGAAACACAGTATCATTTGAATTCACACTTCAAGACACATTTTCGCTTGCTTCCATTGGTAAAAAGACCAACAAGAATAACCAGAGGTCTAAAAAACATTTTCTAACAGAGAACGACTGAAAGCACTGGCTTTACCCAGCTCAGTAGAAAGAACTAACACTCCTAGTATCTACATATCTAAGTCCATGACAGAAAACCACCATGTCACTATCATTCTGAAGTGCCTTCTTAGACACTCATTTCAACAAGATTTAGAGTTTTCAGCATACTAAATGTGACCAAAAGAATATGTAATAAATCACATATCATTTAATATTTCTATTAATGAACAAAAATAATTTAATAAATAAATCTTTGCTTAAAAAGTAAACAGTTCGCAACAGCAGAAGCTGATTAGTTTTTTTCTTTACAAAAATATAGTGATCCCTTCCCAAATTGCAACTACACCAGTTTTGTTTTAAACAAGCAAGATATAAAATGTCTGAATAAGTATTCTGACAGCCAACTTTCCCTGTTAAATACAAGAAAGAATGTTTAAAAATAACAAGTGTATGAGTACCTTTCAATGACTGTTCCATTCTGAATCATCCAAATATCACAGTAAGTGCGGACTACCAGCATCACAGCAATAAGCAGCAAATAACCTGTCTAGTACAACCACAGAAGTGTAACAGTTAAACAATGGGCAAAATTCACCATTTTTTTCCAGTAAGTAGTCCTATCATGTCTAGCAGAACCATATTACCCTGCTGCCCCAGCTACTGTAGTATTTGTTTACTTTGCAGGAAACGCACTAGCATACAATATTTTTAATAAACTATTGAATACATTTTTATGGGGGAAGTTTGTCTTTTAACAAAGCTGTATTTGTACCTATACCCTTTAAGATGGACGACTGCAGGGATAAAGATGTTACTGCTATTCTGACACCTTTCTGCCATAAGGTTGCAAAAGACCTCTGAACATCACCCACTCCTAACTCCCCACTGAAAACAGGGCCACTAGTAACCAGTCACGAGTCAGACCTTGTACCATTGACCAAAACTTTCAGCTAAACTAGTCCAGTCAGTTTTTCACCCACTTCACTGTCCATTCACCCTTCCAATTTCGTCTGGCTATCAGAGTCCTAAGTGAGACCTTAGAGTTAAGGTCTCACTGAAATCAAAGGAAGTACTCAACATCCTCTGTTCTTCCCTTATCCACACAGTCATTTGTCTCATTGCAAAGCAATCAGCCAGTAAGGCATTGTCTGCCATTGGTAAATCCATGCTGGCTGTTTGCTATCCCTTTTTTGCCCTTTGTGTGGCCAGAGTTAGCTTCCAGGAGAAATGGCTCATAGCTTTACTAGGAATATGATGAGGTGGACCAGCCTGTACCTTCCAGTGTACTTGTTTACAAATACAAGAGTAATACTTGGTTTTGGTGGATTGTAACCTCTTCTGATGGACATGACCTTGTGAAGTTGATGAAGGCCAGCTCTGTGAGCAATGTCACAGGCATTCCCATCCATGCTTCTACCTTCCATGTACCTTCATTTAGTAAATGAGGTGATGAAGGTCCCTGTTCATGCAGGCTAAGCTGGCTGTCAGGCTTGCTCTACATTCTGTACATTGGAATTCACTGCTTGTGCCCAATGTACGTTGAAGTTCTCACAGTTCATCACTTAGAAGTTCTGAGCTCAACTAATGCTCTTTTTAAAAAAAAAAAAAAAGTGTTCTGGAAAACATGAGAAAGATTTTGAGGTAAACAATTTTATTTTTCTGAATTCTACTCTGCATAGCTTTCCTAAAATTATGCAAAGAGATTTCTTAACAAATTCATTTTCTAATAAGGGTTGGCCTAGACAGAAGTCACTAAAGCAAAATTATGGATGAACTGCGGGCTATTTAAAGATAGGCAGCATTTGCAAACATAAGTGTACTACACTACATCAAACAAGCAAAACCCAGACGCCCTTTTAAAAGTTATGCTACAGACAATAGTTATCAGCTGACAGTAAATGGTTTCTCTTGTAATTGAAACCAGAATGTAACTTTTTAGTGATATAACAACTGAACATAACCATAGATTTTTATATTAATATGTTGCTATTTTAAAATACATCACACAATTTCCTCCTTTTCAAGTAATGTATATGCTTTTGTTTAAATTCTAATATAATTTCAAAAGAAACTTAAGTCCATCTTTATTTGTTACTGCAGGCAATGCTTACCTCTTTGCAAAGTGTTCTAGGGACCATTATTTTCAGAATTCGACATATTCTTGCAATAAACACTCTGTCCACCATTGCTCGCTCCTTCTTTCCCTCTTTCTGCTGCATATAAAACAAGCAAAACAAGGAAAGTGAGATTTTGTTTATTTGTAATGTATTATTTAACTGTTGATGTGGTATATTCTCTATCCAAGTTATTTACAGCTACCTTCCCTCTGAAGCATTTGCAGTATGTCCTTCCAACTTGCTCAGACAAACTAAATAAAATATAAGAACGGGGAGCTATCAAAACAAACTGGAAAAGGAAGTAGTTGACATGATACAAAATACTTTTATTTTAAATCTATGCTAAGGGTGACATACAAACAATGCAGACCACAGTACTAAAACATCCAACCACGAGTTGTAATGCAATGTATTATCCCTTAATATTGCCTGTCTCTAAAAGACACCATCAGCCAGTACTTCTAAAGATGCCTTCCAACATTTGCCTAGACAATCAATTATTTAAACTCTTTGACTGCACAGTTCGAACTTGCTTCAAGGGAAACCAGAATGTTTTATTTCTTTACTTCTACAAAATAGTGCAACACACTCCTAGTGAGCTACATCTGCCAGACTAAAAACCCTTATGTACCCAAACACCTTTTATTTGGGTTGGTTGCACTTGTTCATTCCATATAATCCTATCTTCTGTAACTTTTTGAAAGCTAATAGTCCAAGTATTTTTTCTGTTTTTAATTTTTTTTTACAAAAGGATGTTACAGAAGAATTCAGTCCTGAAAAACTGACCAAAAGGGCACATGTGTACTTCAAACAAGTCCTGTGTAATCACCCCAATCCTGCTATCTTTGCTATCCAAGGCTCATGTGAAGTTATCAATGCCTATATCAATATTATAAGATAGACAGGAAACCCGAAAGAAAAAAAAAATCACTCTGAAATGCTCTGTGAATAAGCCTATGCCTGTTTTTCACAGGATGAAGTCAACTATAGTCCCACCCTTTTCACACAACTATGTGAACACCAACTAGGAATAAAAATTCTAGTCAGATAGGCTGCTATGTGGTAGATGATGAAAACATTTTAATTAAAAGTTAGTAACACAAAAATCCAACCAATCTAAACAACTAAAGACTACTGCCCATGTCAAATGAAGCACAATCCTATTTATGTTATTGCTTTCCTGTAACAGAAACAAGAAACACAATGTCTGATGTGCTGCATTTTCCAGGAGTACCTGACTAAACATGTTTGATGCATGAGTTGAACCCAGTCTTCCTCTGTAATCAGCTCTTCCCCATTTCTATTTCTGCATTTCACTTGTATTCATTCTAGTATCTCCTTTCCCAGAAGGGTTTTTTTTTCCTTAGACTGTTAATTCTTCAGTCAGTGTAATTGTCTCCAAGATGGGTAGGAACAAGAGCAAGCTGGTTAAGATTTTTACAAATAGGTGTAGCTGTGCAAAATGCAAGCTCATGGCAGATAACACAGCCAAGGTGTGGCTCAAAGATAACATGATGCTTGCACACACCTCCAGATTTATCCAGTGCAAGCCATAAGTTTTCAGCAAAAGATTAAACTACATGAAATCTATTAAGACCATCATAAGACCTGATACTTCTAATCATGGACTTTGCCTTTTGATCTGTCATATTTTATTTGAATATAAACCAATAAACTTGGCTTAAAGGGATCTATGACAAATGAATGAACAAACAGACAAAAGATTGAGGATGTACCAAACCTCCTAGCAGAAGTTTAAAGAAGTTTTTAGAAATTGTCAGACTCTATATTTTTTCCCATGCTTTTTTCTTTTAAATAAAAGATACATACAAGTTATAGCAAATCTACACACAGCTGTTTGTTGTTATGCATACAGACAAACTTACAACACTAATCCTTACACATTCATAAGGCACTAAGAGATAAAAAAGCACATGGTACACATCAAGCGCAGGTCATCATGGAGTCAAACCTCCAGTGATTAACCTGATTCTTCCATTTGTTTCACCTGTGCAAGTCTGTATCATTCAAGCTACATTTGCACCATAGCCATCATTCTGTCCAAAGTTAAACTACAGCAAGGTTTAAAGTTTTAAAACATCAGATTTATTATTAAAGAATATATGGACATGAAGAAAGAATTACCTCATTGTTCTGCAATGCTTGTTTTCCACTTCTTTTGCTGTAGAGGGAAGAAAAAAAAGTTTTATTTGTTACTTACATACTTGTCTTTGTCTTGAATCTCTACACAGAAAAGAAAGCTTGCCATTTATCCCTGTTTCTTCCAAAGTAATGCAGCATGATTAGCAGGGCTACATTTTAGATCAAACCTATGTGCTGTTTTTATACAATGTCAATGAAACTTTACTCCTTCCACCAACCAGTGTCATGCAGGGAAACTAAGCCTCACTTTCATCTCAGAGTTCTGCTTTACCTTGGCTCTATCATGAACTCCCAGCATGTTTATGTTTCTCACATATACTCCACAAGAATGGCTACATGATTCCATTGACCACAAATGAGAACTACAGGAATGCAGATTCAGCAATCCAAGCAACTCAACTTTGATGTTTCCACATGATCTACATAAGCCAAACAGATTTGTTTGCATTGTGTGTATGTGTGTGTATGGCCAAACTTTAACTTTCACATAACACATTTTACTATATATGGAGATTATTTGTTCATAAACATATGATGCAGGGAAAAAAGATCCTCTGAAACCAAGATCCTGCAAAGGTGTGCACTGGAATGGGAGCTAGTTTTTATTCTGTCCATTTTCCTTCTCCTGCATTTTACAGAACAGTTAGAAGAAAAATATTGATCAACTAGTGCTAAACAAACATTCAAAAGCACAACGTTATTCTTTTTCCTCTACTTTTAAGAAAGACAAGCTGACATATAAGACAGTTACAGTTGGTCTTTCTCGCTTTTGGAACACTCAAGCATCAGACACGCACAGGAAGCCACTGGGGGAGTGTGTATTTACATAGTTTAAAACTGGCAGCCAACCATATAAATTGTAACTCATTATTTCTGAACCATGATACCAAAACACTGAGAGCAAGCTGCCTTAAAACTACAATATTCACATACTTTCAAGGCACCACTTCAAATTACAAGGAAGTAGAAACTAAGAAAGGCACTGCTCCCATCTGCCTACAACATCAGAACAACTGCAGACTGCCACATAACCAGCCATCCCACAACTTCATCAATAGCATCATTTCACACTTGTGCTTCAAAGCTCTGCGAAGAAAAATCTAGAATGAAACCATGCCTATTTTAATTTATGATGATTAGAAAGATCTATGAATGTCTGACCAATGAAAAGAAGTAACTTAATTACTCTGAAAGGAAGAGGCAAGGTAGCAGAGGAATATGAGAAAAGAAGGGAAGGAGGAGACCATGAAAGCAAGTATGGAGAGATGCCAATTTAGCAACAACTTAATTAAAGGTAACAGAGACAGAAGCCTCAGAGAAGACAAAAATCTTGTAAGACTACTTGTGCAAAAGACAAAATGAAGAACATGAAGGGCAGCAGAGGGCAGTTTGAGGGAGAAATAATACAAGTTCAGAAGAGTGGTAACGTTTAATCAGGCTGTGATGGACGGACATCTGTGGAAATGGTAACAGTGCACAGTCTAAGAAATAATCTAGTCAGAGACTGAATCCTGGTGACAGAAGAGCAATGTATTGCTGGTACAAGAAACTTCTCAATACATCTTGTAATTTTTCAAAGTAGAAAAGACTGACCTATATAACTAAAAGTGTCCTTGAATATGGATCATATCTGGTTTGGTGCTAGGAGAAAAGTAGTATTCTTAAGCAGAGTAAGTAGTTATCAAACTATGTGGTTATTTCACTAGATGATTCATGACTTGCCGCAATGTAAAATGAAAGCATGATGCTCTTCCAGATATGCTGTAATAATTCCTATAAGCTTTGTTGCTTCAAGCCTTGCCAATGTTTGAAGTCACAACACTTGTAATACACAACTATTTCAGCTTTAAAAGAATCAGAAGTGAATACATTAAGAAGGCCCAGAATTAATCTGGCAGTTAGTTGAATATCTTTGATGTATTTAGTGATATATTTTTCCTAGAGTAGCTGTTGAAGGAAACAGAGTAGCTGGAACTACTGAGCTGGAACTGATTATCCATTAAAGAGAGAGAAGGATTGTTCAGAAATCATAATCTTACAACTCGTTGTGAACTCACATTTAATTAGAATTTATATTTATTAACTTGAGATAAAAATTAAGTATTTTCAAATTTAAAACCTAATGGAAAAAGAGTTTTAACAGAGTTTTGTTCTCTTTTTCCAGAAAAAAAATGTGCAAGTTCAGAACAAGACCAATACTTCAAAAGGAAAAAAATCTTATATATGAAGTCTAGAAGCAAAAAAAAAAAAAATGCCTAAATAGCTCTCATGTGGCTCTTGGTACTAAAAAATAATAACCCATTGTTATTTTAACAGATAAAAACATTTTACTTGCAACAAAAGACTGTGCTACAGCTCTGCCTGGAATAAAACTTCCACCAGTTGATTACTGCAGAACTCTTTCTTCTCAAGAATCTCATTCTTTCAGTCCGATACCGACTGGCACTACTCCAGGCTCCATTACACTATTGCAGAACTTTTTCGTGAGAACTGTGGCTGCACTCTCATTGAATTTAAAGACTAAATAACACCCTCAGTTAGTCAGCAAGAATACAGCAAGACTATCTGCTTACAGCAGAGAGCTCTAACATTTGGAATAGATTCAAGCCCTCTGTTATTCCAGACCTCTCATTTACTTCATGCTGGAGCATCACAATCCTTATTGGTGGAGAAGGTAAGTGCTACATGCTGGCCAAGTAACTCCTCCGTATAGAGGCCACTGCTCTTTGTGCTCTGACAGGTAAGAAGGGGTGGTGATGAAGAAGTTCTTGAAAAGGGTTACCCAGACAATATATAGAAAAAAAAGAAAAAAATATAGTACTAAAACGTTTCTAATGCTGAGTCAAAAACTGTAGAATTTGTCATCAGATGCTTTCAAGATCCGACTGCATAAAGCACTCAACAAACCAGTCTGGATTCAATGTGGATCCTGCTTTGAGCAGACACTTAGATTAAGTGACTTCTTGAGGTACCTTCTATCCTAAGTCACTTTAAAAAGAATTAAGAAAGTAAATTTTTTTTAAGAACATGAGAAGCTAGAGGTATAACGGAATATGTATCACCTGAAGAAGTTTCAGGAAAAAGCATCTCAGATGTCTGTTATTTAACTGCTCAGAACTTTTACAGCAAACATACGCAAAAAACAGAGAAAAATATCAGCAGCACTGGAATGACATAACTAGACCAAAGTTGTCATTCATACATGCATGGAAACTGAGTAGCAACTCACTAAAGACAAGTAAATAGGCAAGTAATTACCCAACCCACAGTAGGCAATACAACAAAACACCTTTCTCCAACACTCCAACTCAATTTACATATCAGGTAAGGCTATTCTCTCTAAAAAAACATGCAACAATACTGGTTACTCAAAAAGGATCATTCTCAAGACCACTGAAGAAGAAAGTGATCTGAGAAATTGTGATGTCTTCAAGCGGCCACTGAGTCTACTTACTGAAAGGCCTCAGGCATACTAGTTCTGTGGTATTTATTAGCAAACAGGAAAAAGTTAAAGGATTACTGTCTTTAGAAACACCTGCCTCCATCCAGAACAAAGTTCTAAGGAAGCAACCTACACTGAGTTAAGTATAACAGGGAACTTAGATGAGAGTGATAAGCAAGACTTCCAGTTTAATGAGAGGTGAAGAGGAAATAAGGGCTTGAAAATCTTACATTGTCCTTAACTGGAAAAAACCTACAGATTTCAGGTCACCCTACCTTTCTTCTGTAAAGTAGGAGGACTAGCTCAATGCAGTGCAAAGGAAGAATATTCATTTTTGGATAAAGTGAGCATTTCAAAGAGCTGCTCCCTATAGGCAACCTTTATATTCTGCAGACCTTACACTGTAGAACAGCACTGGGCATTTTGCACACCTTTAAAAAAAACATGCAAGACAAATGATTTTGTAATAGTTCATGATCACTTGTGCAGTTTGCAGGTTAGTTTAGCAGAAAAGGTAACTACTGAGACATTATAAAGACAGAGTAAAACTGCATGAAGAAGTAATAGCTATAAAGAGAAAAGTGAGTTATTGCTCACCCCACATTCACTGGCAGGCACAGCTTCACCCTGTACACCCTGCACAGAGTGGAGAGCAACAGCCCAGTTACCTCAGGTCAAGGGCAGCAACCTTACTTGGAAGCCTGGGCACAGTCCAAAGCATGACCATTTGCACTGTAAACCCTGAGCGCACACACAAACCAAGAGCACAAGTTTCTTGGCTCGAGGTTGGTGCCTGGTTGCAGCATAACCAAAAATAATGAGGGGAATGTATTCAGGCAACCAAGAATTGGACTCTGAGAAGGTCACAGACATCTATGCCACTGCAAGCAGGAACTCTGGATTGCTCTGCAATGCTAAAGCTCAAAGGTTTTCTTTAAGAAGGCATCAGAGCCGTACTGTTGTGGTGGAAAGTCTAAGTTTCACTAGAAGAATGCATCTCAGAAACAAAGTTTACATGTAAGAAAATTCTTACCACTATTAATTTTGCCATAAGCTGTGCTCTGGCCTGAGCTGTGGCTCTAACTCTCCTTCAGGGATAACTGGAAAATGACTTCTAGCTAGTTACCCAAAAAAGGGAAAAAAAAAACCAAAATGGTTTCACAGTGTTACACACACTTACACTAGATCTTACCTTAGATAGAAAGCATTTTATGCACCTTAATAAGAGAGAAACCACTAATTAGCTATAGAGGCCCAAAACAAAGGCAGTCTAAATACAAGGAGAGGGGCTGAGTCATCTACTTTCTCCTGTCTCCATACCCTCCAGCTGAACACAAATTTTCTGAGCCCCAGGCAGGTTTTCCTATAAGATTGCCAATCCTATCTGTGTATTTTGTCTTTTTTTTTTTAATGCTAGCAGTAGACTGAACAGTCAAATTCACATCCTGGATAAATTTACTTCACTGTACTTAGCACAGAGGTTTTTTTGGTTTTGACACCTGTCACCTTTTACCCAAGTAACACAGGTTCTCTTTAATGCTTTTACATATAAGAAAGTCTATTAATCTGCAGCAATATAATTTCTCCCTTCCTGTCAAACAGCCAGGATTCAACTAGAACAGGTCCATTCATGCGAAGTACACTAGCAAGGCTCAATCAAACACCTTCAGAAACTAAAGAAATTAAGCCAACTGACAAGTGAGAATAACATTATAAATATACAAAAATTGTCACCTTGTTTCAAGTTACAACTACCACTTGCTCTGCTCAAACTCCTGTGTTACATGTGAAACCTTCTCCAAATGTTGTGTCTATCACCTCCAGTACATTGGTATCCATCACTGCCAAACTGCACTGCCACAGGCTGTGCAGCTAATGACACAGAGTGACACCCACTGAGTGACACCCACTGCCACTCTGTCAGAAGAGAATGGATGAGGAGCCCAGTGACAGGCAAGATGAACTGTGTAAAACTGAGTTGATACACACTGTGACTACAGCTCTGCTGACCTCCCTCCACTCAGGCCTTTTCCCTTGCTTTAGGCATGTCTAACCTCCAAGGCCCCTCCAAGGCCCCAGGCATGCACTATTGTTGCTTTATGCAATTCTTCCCTCACAGGAGGGATACCAAGCACTTGGATTTCAGAAGTTCAATTCATATAAAATTGAGTTCATGTCCTAGCACCCTCTTGAATGCTCATGGACACAGCTAGGTGACAGGAAAGGTCAGTGTGCTTAGGAACAGACTCTAAAATATTTTATTTTGTGACCTTTCCACATATTATAAATTCCTTCCTATTAACTCCGTTCTGTTTATTCCCTTTCCCTCACCTTGCAGTTCTAAACTCTTTACCTTAATTACCTTCTATTACTTCAGTCTCTCTTTCCAGCAGAAAATTATGAGTTAAACACATTCTTTTTGAAAGTAATCCAAGTTCATTCTCTAGTTGTGTAAATACTTTATTTTAAACTACATGAATAATCAAGAAAAATTCTCATTAGAGGGATAACAAAAAACATCCAGCTCTTTCATATAACATCCCTCAAGGTTTTAATTCTGAACCAATCAAATCTTAAGCAAATATTCTGTTGCTTCTTGTTTGAGACAGGATTAGGGAAACGGAACAAACAGAATGGAGCGACTGATTTTTCTGCATCATATACCCAGGATAATGCAGTTTCTCAAAAAATTCTTATGACTCTAAAAAACTCAAATACTCCGACTGAAGTCGCACTTCCATTTAGATATAAAAACTTTCCCCTTTCTAAGAAGACATGAAGCTTTTCTGGAAACAGACTTCTTGACAAGAACAACTTGAATAAAGAAGCAATGCATTTTTCTCCATGCTTTACTCCAAGGAAGTAACATGGAAAACTAAAAAGTTACTATAAGTAAACAGTTCTGTATCATTCTACTTTGGGAGAGTTCAAACAATTGCGGTTAAAATGTATTGCAAACTGCAAGAGATACCACCTCTCAGTTCTGCAAAACTAATGAGCAATGTAATAGCTCTTACAGAAGAACATCTGTGACTAATCCAGCCGGTACTAATTAAGTGATCTTTGACCTACTAAGGCAGGTTGGCATAACATATACAGCTTAATTATTCATACATTACTACTTGATACGAGTTGTACTGGACCTTGCTCCTATTGTTTGACAGTAGAAAAGTAGGTAAAAGTTACTCCCTGTCCTTCCTGTTATCAATTTCTGTAACTGGCTATTCTATATTAAAATTAGCACATGTACTATGAACAGCCTATAAAATAACTTTCTTATTACACATTCAAACACATTTGATTTGCTAAAAGGTGGTTTTCCTTTTTTTTTTTTCAATTTGTATGTTATTTTACTCTTCAACTTTGACCAGGAGCAGACCTGTTGCTGAGACTGCAGCAAAATTTAAAAAAAGCACACAAAATAAAACAGCAGTTACTCCAAGAAAACATAAAATAATAACACCTTATTTTAAACATAAAGTATGTGTAAGTATAAACACTGAAATGTGTATTCTGAAACTATGTGAGGAAGGAAAAAGTTTTGCAGGTAAAGTTTACAGTTGCACCAAAACACTTCCATGATTCTCTGCAATGTTAAGGCCAGTGTTTGGCTGTTTATATTCAAGTCTGCAACATTCGTCTTTGCCCTTAGGAAGCTTAAAACTAGATTTTCACCTTCCAGAATTCAAGCAGCTGAAATTCACCTCACATTAGCATGACACAACATTTTCAGGCATTATATACCAAGGTTAAGAAAGGAATTCACACACATAAAACTAAATCAGCACTATTCTTTACATATTTTAGCCAGTTAACCTAAAGCAACAAATACACTTCCAGTCCTCTTCTAAACTATCTACATTGTCAAGTTCTTCTCCATAGGAGTAAGTGCAAAAATTGAGGTCAGCCATACCCTCCCAACTTCTCCCTCTCCCCACAGAGGCAGGGAAATACAACACAGAAATTAAAGGGTACACAAGGCCCTGGAGATTTTTATCATTACTGCGCAAGGGCTGTGTGTTTTTTATTATATGTCAGCATCATATACCAGCACAGGAATGCCGAAAATATGTAAAGATCTGGCAGGATGACAATCCTTTCCAAAAGTATGCCATAATTTACCTTAGCCAAAAGCATGAAGAAATGAATGATACATGAACTAATGAGACTAAAGGAGGATGAGGCAATGGTAATAACCAGATGGTTTTGTCTAGGCTGGTGATATAGGCAAAGTAGCTTACCTACTGCCTAGTCCTCACAGGTAGCATTCTGTAAGGCTCCTGGCAAGGTTTGCCTCACAGGGAAACATGGAGAAAAGAATGAAGACCAGTGGGCAAAAACCATCCTCAAAATATCATTCAAGCAGCAGCACAGCTATTATTGAAACAACCAAATGTTGGACGTTGGAGTTCGGAATCCATAGCCACAATACAGTACCAGCAGTAAGTAAGACCTAAGCTGTGGAGGGACTCAAAAGCATAAAGCAACACACATACACAAGTGAAACAATCACGTTTGCAAGCCTGGTACTTACTTTAGCAACTCCATCTCTAATAGATTCAAGATGGCAAAATGACCAGAAAGAGAAGATTACAGAAGTAAAAGACAAGGGATCAGGAAGACTGCAGTATAGACAGAGGAAAAGGGACACATCAGGTCAGGCTCTCGCAAGTTCATTCAACTGCTGAATTAGCCGGAATCTAATTTTTAAGGTATCTCCGCTTTCCAATCCTCACTAATCTTGTAATAGTGTTTGGTCCACCTAATACATATGAATGCCTCTGTTTTTTAACACTGTACCTAGCAAAACTGAAGATGCATACAGGAAGGGACACATTCCAAATATAGTCTTCAGTATTAAGGCTAATGTTTACTTTCAGTACATAGACTGAAGCCCCATACATGCATTGCCATTGTCAAGTCCTGCAGATCAACATCAGAAGACATACAAGAAAACGGTTTAGTGGGAACAACGCAGGACCCACATAGTTGTTTCAGGGACAGGGAGATTACTATGGACAAGTTCTAGACTTCCATTAAATTAATACTATTTAGTAGCAGGAATATATTAAATGCACTTCAAACCTTTGCTGGACTTGCATCTATGTTTGAAGATGTGCTTCAATCTGAATGTAATCTGGTTTGTGTGCTCCAAGATCACACCTCAATAAAGGCAGAGCAACATAAGTGTGGACAATTAAGATTCCTCTTGACCCAACAACACATAGATGCTCCCAGTACATCTGCATGGCCTACTCTTTCTTACCAACACTATGATATATCAAGTGGGAAAATCTCACAATACACTTTAACTGTTCCGGTTCATCATTTTTGTGCCCTTCCACACAGCTCTTCTCCTTTTATACAACACTATTTCACTAAATTAGGCAGAGATATCTGAAAAAATAATCTCCCCCTATAAGTGTGATAGAAGAGTACTCTCAGCCACAGTTTGGGATCTAAAGCGAACAATATAAGGTAGGAAATACATGAATTGTCAGCAGCGTGTCAACGTCTGACATGTCGTATGACAGTTACCCAATTCCATGAAACTCTTGCAGATATCGTGTATGAAAGGATTTAGGTAAAATAAAACTGGATTGTTGCTTAATCACAGGTATGTTATTACTTAACTCTTGAGTAAGTCCCTTTCACGAGTATCACTACAAGATGCCTAACTGTAATTCTGTAACATACCAGATCTTTAGCATATGGTCATAAACCTACAGCCAAAAATAGAGACTTGTAAAAGCACTGAGTTTGAGATATATTCTTCCTCTGCCACATTTCATGGCACTAGTGCTTTGTAGGATATTAACAAATACACAGCCAAGCAGCACACACCTGCAAAGCAACCTCACAGGGAGCATAACCAGATTTTGCCTCTGAAATTGTAGTCCGTATACCTCATTTTCACACGGCTGCACTCAAACAACACCTGAGCTCCATGAGCGGTCTATGCAGACACGGACATCGCTAGAACTCAGATGTTAATACTTGGTCACTGCCAGGAAAACAAAAAGCTCGAGTACAATTTGGGTAACAAGGTGACAGTGATTGGATACTCCCAAGAGGGGCACCGATCTCACCTCGGGGGAGCGCCTGACCCCAAGCCCAGGAGCGCCCGGGGGTGGCCCGGGGGCGGCCCGGGGGCCGCGGCTGCCCATGCGCTGGGCCCGGGGAGGGCGAGCGCAGCTCCCGCCGCTGCGGCCTCTCCCGGCCCGGCCCGCCCCGCGCCCCCCGGCCCGCGCTCACCCGTGCTGCGCTGCCGCCCGCCGCTTGCCGAGCAGGCACAGCAGCGCGCAGGCGGCGGCGGCGGCGCCGGCGATGGCGGAGTGCCGCGCGGTCAGGAACTTGCTGTAGGCGGCCATGGCGAGCGCAGCGCAGAGCCGCCGAGCCGAGCGCAGCCGAGCCGAGAGTCGAGCGGGGGATGCCGGGAGGGGGCGGTGCCGGTCGGCCCCGCTCCGCCGGCGGGACAGGCCGCGCTGCGCCGGGAGCGAGTTGTGCAAGGGGGGCACGGTAATTACCCTCCCGCGCCGTTCCCCTGGCAAAGGGCGCGCCCCTGCCGGCCGCAGGGAAGGGGCGGGACGGAGCGCGGCTGGGCCGGGCCTGCTGCCGGCTGCCCTCGGCCGAGGTCGGGCTGAGGAGGACGAGGCTGGGCCTTCCCCCGCAGCCCCTCGGCTTGGCCCTCCCGGCACGGTCCCGCCGGCCTGGCCCCCCTGGGCTGCAGCCGTTCACTCCCACCGGGGACCGTGTACAGGGGTGCGGTGTGGCTCTCGAGTGTGTGTTGGGAAAGAGTTGTGGCAATACGAAATAAAAATTTGAAAACAATAATCAGAAAAACTTTGATGTAAGTTTTGCCATGCTGGTTTGTTTTCCCTTTCTTTTTTTTTTTTTGTTTTTGGTTTCTTTTGTTAGTGCCGTGAGAGGAGCTGCCAAGGCTGGCTGTCAGAGCATGGAATGAGTTGTCATCCATGTAAATACAGGAAAACAATCCCTATGAGGTACAGCAGGAGATACCAGCCGGCCTTCTTCCACAGAACCAGTTATACTTGCACAGGTGATTTTTCCAGCAGAATTAATAACAGGTTGCCAAGTCAAGTTGTACCAGCAAAAACACCCATGCCAGCATAACTGTATTTACACAGGATCTTCCCTTGTGACCATATACCTCAGAGACCTGATAATGTATACGAAGTGGTTGTACTTTCTCTAGGAACTGGTCAGTCATACATAGAAAACCTGTATTGGTGCAATGGCTGACACTGAAATGAAAAAACAATTCCTCTGAACAAACTTAAATTCAGATCAAAATGCAGTTAGAATCAACTTATCTGCTTCTGGTCTTAAAAAATGTTTTCATACAGCCTTTTAAACACGTTTGAATACCTTTGAATGTTGTGCTTTTGTTACTGTAGTATAAGAGTGTGCACAAAGGTCAGTCCATTTATCAAATATTCCCATTTCTTCCCAATATGTCTGCTTGGAGTAGCAGGGCTGAAGGTGCAGTTTGAGAAGTAATCCCTGGTTCTTCATTCTGAATCATCACATATACTTTTCTTTCTTCCTCTATCTCCTTGTCCTTGGTATCGTCAGATATTTTGAGGCAAGTTTGTGTTTTGATATAAAAGCCGGAGTCTCAAATTTGGGGCAGGTTTATGTTTTGATGTAAAAACCAGAGTCAAACCCTCAAACTGTTACCATTTTCTAGAGCAATAGGGGCAGGACTGCTACATCTAGTTCTCTGGCACTTTTCCTGTGACCTTGGACAAATCAGTAACCCCCTGCTGTATAGTATGGCTGTACATTGGTGTTTTTGACAGGGCAGGGTAGGAGGGATGGCTAAACCATTTGAAGTGTCCAGATCCTCAGGAAAATATACAGCAGAATCACACAGCATTGATAAATAAATTTCATTTTATAAGATGAATGTTTGTGAAAATATCTTGGTTATTAAAATCTTGGATACTTTGGCAGCAGATGAATGTGAGAACCTTAAAATAATGGTAGTTTCTTTATCAAGATAAGTTTCTTATATTAGAATCATTATAAAAATGAAAAATTCTGCAAGTTTTCCAGTTTATGAATCTTTATAGTACAGTTCTACTTTTAGTCTCAGTATCAGTTTCAGAGATCAAGAGCATTATGATATTGCTGCACTTTTCTTTAAAAGTCCTCTTCCCTCTTTAAGCTTAGGTTGATTGTCCCCTTCCACAGAACTTGCTATCTAACACAGCCTAACTTTGTTTACATGAAATGTCCATCAGTTTGGGCCATGCTGACCTTTGTTGTTTGCATGTCTGCGTGACTCCTGGTTTGCTGTTTGTCTGCTTCAGTGTCCTTATCCCACTTGGTGACACTAGTCAATACCATGTCCTACTACGTATTTTATTTGTCTTCTAACTAGTCCTTAAATAATTTTGCATGTATCTAACATCTTCTAAGAAATTTGTCTCATGCATCCAGTCCTCCACTGTCTCTTCTGCTGCCTCCACTCTTGAAAGCTGCTTTTTTTTTCCAGAATAACTTTCTTAGCATGATTGATAAGTGGGCACTTAGTTCAAAAGATGAGGTTTTCATTCATCCGTTATTTCATCAGTTGCCAACAGCACTCATGGCTAAACATGTCCTTGATAGAATCACACACACTGATCAAATGCTTTTGTCATAAAAGCTCTTTGTTTTTTCTATTCAGTTTGGAATCTGCTTCATTTCAATACTTTATACATTGCAGCCATTTTGCTTTCTTGGTATTCTTGGTACAAGTCAATCGTGAGGGTTTTTCAAGGTGGCAGAGTGACATTAATTCAAATGTATCTCAAGTGTAAAAGCTAGAGGTGAGAAGGTAGCTTGGAAGAAACAAAGAGTAGCATCTCTGTCACCTGTATTAGTAATACTGTTTCTCAGAAAAAGCAAGACTAACTTGACAACTGTCCTTTTAATACCGTCTATGGTATGGTTCAAACTTCTATGTAGAAAGCAAGCTATTTAAATGAGAAGTGCACTCTGGAAGACTGAAGCCTGTAGGAAGAAAAATGTGTATTTACTCTTAAAGCCTTAAATTCCTGTAGCAGACATCAGGAGACCTTCTAACAGCAAGGCTTAGGCTGTGGTCCTGTGTCTGAAGTGTTAAGCAGTGGTATCTGCCTACGCAGTTCTTCTGTTTTGCAATTTAAAAACAAAGTTTGATCAATAAAAAGCAGTAAGAAAATTCCTAAAGAGTTCAGATTCTCAGTTCATGTCCTCAGCCAATCTTGATTTTAGACTCTTGAGTTTTAAGGAGTCTAAGTCAGAAATATAAGAAATTTTTATGAAGCGAATATTTTGTCCCACTAATAGTTATGTGAATACATTTTTTTAATGGAGTCTAGGTAACCAAATAAGAAGATGCTCTGATTTGGTTTCTCCCAGAACAGGAAGAACCTGTATTATTTGCTGTTGGCACTTGGCATGCAACACCCAGCTATATTCTGAGAACAACATGTCATCTAATAACTAAATGAAAAATCATGTTGTTTATTGTACGTCCAATGTAACATACATTAATATCATGGAGAGCAATTTACCAATGCTGTGAAAGGTGGCAGAAGAATGAGATTAGTTTATGTGAGTTGAGGTAAGCTGTAAGATGCAAACTGTATCATGTAGGTTAGTTAAGTAGAGGTTGATTTCTGTAGTAATGGACTCCATTCTGTAGACTTAGATTTGCTTAATTTTTAAGTCCATATCAATTTGGTAGGATCATTCACTTGTTTAATGTTAAGTAAAGTACTATGATATTGAAAACTTAATAACTAGTGGAACAAGAAGGGAAGTTCCAGGAATTGATGTGGTCTCTTTTGTGAAATCTGTGTTATCTCCTATCTATATCTCATAGTTGTAGAATCTGGCATGGTTTGCAGGGAAATTAATGAATTTCTCTGTTAATGCAGTCATTAGCTTTAAGTAATAAGGTTTTGTCATTCAGCTGAAGAGCTGTACCAGAATATTAAGTTTGTTGCTTGACTTTTAACAGTTGAAAGTTACACTTCTGAAGTTGAGCTACAGTTTATTGTGTCAGTTCATAGATGTGCAAATGTGGGTATATGAATAATGGTACAGATTATCCCAAATGACAGCATCTTTAATACAATTTATGTCTGCCAAATGATATCACTGTAAGTTTAGTCACTTTGTAGAACTTCAAACCCCATTACTGGTGAAGTAGTGTCCATATGGTATCAGCCACTCCAAACCCATAAGCCTCCACCTCCGTGAAATGTATGCTGATGATAACACAGGTTTGTTCTTCAGAGTGGGGCCTACAGGGTGAAAATTAAATGGATATAAACTTTCTTTTCAACTGAGCTGTTCACATACTTCTTTTGTGAGTCAATTTCATTGAACAATCTGTGTAAAATACAGAATTAGATTTTCCTCTCAGATGCAGTGCTCTGCATTTCTAAACAGTCAGTGTCAAGTTACATTTAAAGCTTCTCTTGCCTACCTTGTTTGGACTAGGTGAGTGGGTAGAAAAAGGGTAACTGAAACTAGATGTTCCTGTTCAGCTTGTTCAGTTTTTTCCTGAAGTAGATCAGAGCTTAGTTTGATCTTGATAGCTTTTGGTGATCTGAATGGCAAGGTATTTCACTGCTCAACATTTATTTCTAGCTTATCTCAAATATTGTACTGTTTTATGTTTTATTTGATACATAATAAATAGAAGACCAGAAGTCATTGATGTTAACTTCTTATCCTACGTAGTATAATGTGTGGCTTACAAATTGTTCAGTTTTTCATCAAAAAGTGAGAAAACTGAAAGAAATTTGTAAGGAACATTTTACAGAAATGGAATTCATGAACAGTATCATGGATCTTTGTGAAGTCAAACTGTCAAGTTTCATATCTGAATTCAGTAATTTAAACCAAAGCATTTAAAATAGATTTGCAACTAATTTCTATTCCTAGATAAAGCTCTAATTCTTTTCTTGATATTGCTTCATAATTCCCTTAATAAGTAGTGTTTTTCAGCCACTTATATTTTTGTTGATTTATATAATACTGGATTTATAATGATGCAAACAAAGTTGGCATAAATTTTCCATCTCGGCTTAGATATTAATTTATTTAATAAAAAATGTCATGCCAGTGTGGTCCAATTATTTCCCAGAATGAAGCAATGGAATAGTAGATTACTTTCAATATCTTAATAAAATGTAACAAGCTTTTAGGTCCTTGTATTTTATTGCAATGCAGAGTTGAATTTGGCAGACTTGCTTATATGAAAGACATAACTTTTGAAAAACTATGTCATCATCACTGTTAGTGCTTCTTATTTGAGGTGATGAAGCTTGAATTGTTAAAACTGTTGAAAAAAAGGAATCATATCTCTCATATTTTTTCAAGAGATAGCAGACATTAAGTTTAAACCATAGTAACCTCATCAGACCCATCTTCCTGTTTTCCAGGAGCTATGGCCACAGATACATATCATGATTATGTGTTCTTTAAACAAGTGTAATTTGGTTTTAACATTGGTAATTTAGAAAGGATGCTAATGTAACAGAATAAGGATTTTAATACATTCTATGTACAGATCTATTTGCTTAGTTAATTACTGTCATGATCAGTAGTGAGGGTCCAGTTTTAAATTCCTCGAAATTCTTCTACCTATTGGCATAATTCTGGAAACTAATGTCTCCTACTTCCTCTCACTAGATGGTCTTTCAAACTATTTAGTATTAAGTGCATGTTACACACTAGACTTCTATCCTTGACATGTGATAATCATTGTTTTGAGTCAATGTAGTTCAGATCATTTTTTTAAAATAAAATTAGAATTTCTCCTCTATATGCAATACTTTGCATTTATTAACACACAAACTCAATTACCATTTTGCTACACACTCACCAGCTGAAGAAAGATAGGAGATGGAGGAGCAGTGTCATAACTTGAAGTGGATTTCTAAAATCAAAGTCCTGTCTCCACCCATTGTTTCACAAGTTGGTGGTTATTATGGGAGCCCTTCTGATTAACTGTGAAGAGACACTGAACATTCTGGGGGCCTAATGGTCTGCTCTTATACAGCAATAACAGGTGAAATATTGAATGTAGCATTATTGAATAAGTTTTTTACTTACTCCTTCACACTGCCAAATTACTTTCAAAACCAGATTTGTATGACTTCTGTAACAACTCTTAGGCTACCAGCAGGGCCTCAGATTCCATCTCTCAGTACGCTGACATTCCGTTCCTCACAGCTCCTGCTGCAAAGGAAACTCTATCACTCTGCAAAGCAAACATAAGCATCCGTTTCCTTACAGATGCTGCTATCCAACCTTACAGCTCCTGTTTTCCAAGTCTCTGCAACCTTCCTCCATAAAGACTCAGCAGTCAGCTGCTCAAGCATTGCACAGGCTCAAAGGTTTTTTCTGCAATGGGTGTTTTACACCAAAATGCAACTCAGGCTGGGGATGAAACTTAGGTAACAGTTTTTGACCTTAAGAATTATCCCACTCATCTGAATGCAAGCAGATAAAACCAGATTAAAGATGCATTAGGATGAGGCAAGACTGAGACAACGAAGAGAAAGCAAGTGGCTTAGCAAACAGTGTTTAGGACAGGAGTCTGAGCCACCTTGGTTCAGGAAAGCAGTGGAAGGAGAACCGAAAGACCAGCTGAACAAGGAGATTACATGGGCTGAACACTGATTCTGTTATTAGGAGGGAATTAAACTATTAGACAAGAAAATCAGAGTGGATATATGTGGCAAAGCAAGACTGTGACTCTTAGAGCTACTGAGCAAAGCAGAAAGGAGGGATTTAGAGCTAATTGACTGGAGAAGAAAAAGTTTGAGAGAAGCCATGATGGGGGAATCATGGTAGGAGTTCAAGTTCAGTTCTAGAATCACAGAACTATTTAGGTTGGAAAAGACCTTTAAGATCATTGAGTCCAAGTGCTAATGCAGCACTGCCAAGTCCAGCACTAAACCATGTCCCGGAGTGCCACATCTACATGTCTTTTATATACATCCAGGGATGGTGACTCAACTACTTGTCTGGGTAGCCTGTTCCAATGCTTAACAACTATTTTGGTCAAGAAATTTTTCCTAATGTCCCACCTAAACCTCTCCTGGTGCAACTTGAGGCCATTTCTTCTCATTCTAGCACTTATTACTTGAAAGACTAACACTCACCAGGCTACAACCTCCTTTCAGGTAGTTGTAGAGAGTGGTAAGGTCTCTTCTCAGCCTTCTTTTCTCCAGACTAAACACTTCCAGTTCCCTTCTTGCATGAACCTGTACTGGATTATGATTGTACAGGTAAGTAGGCTGTTGCCTACGGGCCTACTCTGTCATACGTTACAAAAATTTTGAGACACAGCATATGAGGCAGGTGGTGATGGAAAGAAGAATGACAGTTCTATGGCTAAGGCAGATAAATGCTGATAAGATGATCTGAACTACCACTTTAACTTTGTTAAAGAATCACTGTAGGATGCTGCCCCAGGGTAAGTTACTGAACACATTCAAAGTTGGCCCACTATTATTCCCCTTTTTCAGACTATTTGTCATGAGGTAAACCAGAGAGACATTTGCAGAAGTGTTTTGTGCTACTAAGTTGTTGCTGTTTGGTGGAGCTTTCTTTAAACAGAGTGGTTTTTAAAATACTTTGTATTTAGTAATATATTTTTAGATTTTGCATGTTATTTTGATGGTGTTCATTAAAGTCTAGTGCTAGATACTGATTACAAATTAATCCAGTATTACAAATTAGTATTAAATAGCTGTCTGCTCACTGAATGGGGCAGCAATACTGTGGTAAAAACCATATGAAGCCATATAATTAAGGGTTGCATCCTGATACAGCCCTAATTCAAGTTTCTTGGGCAGTTTGGGGCAGACTTATTTTGCACTGTTCCAGAAGACACACATGCAGAATCCATCTGCTTTACTTAGCAATATTTTCTGCAAAAGGGTGTTTTACTAGTGCAAGCACTGATACTTGTCTAGTGCTAAGAAAATAGAGAATGCAGTGGAACTATAGAGAAGGTACAGTAGTGGTGGATCTTCAAGTTCCACTGAGGAAACCGAGAGAGACTTTAGATCTCTGTGTTGATTAAAGGTCATAGAATCATAAAAAAAGAAGGCTGGAGGATCATCCAGATGATTTTTAGCAAAGATAGTATAGAGTGAGAAGAATGAAGAAGGCTAAGGAAACAAAGTTATTAACACAGTGAACCTCTGAGTTGCATGGAACAAGCAGGGACAGACACATTCCTAGTATACTGTAGAATATGTAACAAAATGTGTCACACAAGAAGTAAAATTCAGATATGTGAAACAAATAGTCTTTTGTTAAATAAGAATAGAATCAATACCAGTAAAAGAGAAGGCAAAAAAATAGACCCTGGAAGAATGTGAAAAAAATAGTAAAGTTTTAAAAAATTATGAATCTTCTCTCCATGAATATACATAGAAAGAGGCTGCTGGTATTGTGGTTTTCTCTTTTTTTTTTTTTATTTTTAAAGAAAGGATGTTGCTAAGTGTTATTACCATTACCACTACTTGCTAATATTACATATTGCTACTAATGCTATTTTTTGCTACTAATTTATTAATATTACATCTTGCTGATTACAGGGCTTTTTAGTCTAGCTCCTGTCCACTAGAAATTAAAATTTGAAACTGAATTTACTGGAGGATCTAGTGGACATAACTGTACAATGTAATACCCATTAGGATAGTTGCCTTCGTGCTATAGAGGTGAGTGTTCTACATTTTAGACAAAAAATTACGGAAGTTTCTCTAGGTATATAGATAGACATATGTGTGCATGTGTGTATATATAAATACACAGATTTATAACCACATTTGATCCTTTTTTGATACAGAAAATAATATTTCTTTCATAGGAAAACAGAAATAGTGAAGTTTTGTCACACTGTAGCAGAGGGAAGGAAAATATTACTCTTCAGCCTTAGGGGATAAAGTTGCATGTCTCCAACCAACGTGAGAAAGTTCTCGGTTCCTTCCTACGTAGAGCTACACCCTAAGCCACAGCTGGAAGCTCATCCTCTCTGACTGCCAGCCAAGGCACAGGTTCTAAGGTAGAGCAGGATTCTTAGCACCAGCTCATCAAGACTGAACCCACAGAGTCCATCTTAATGCAGAACATATAAATAGAAGATACCCAGTTTAACTATTAAGTAAATAATCATCCAAATTGCATCATTCCAAGTCAAAATTCAGCTGCCAATTGCCCTGTTATCTGAAATGAGAGTGAATTTTTAACACAAGTAAAGACATGTTTCTACGTGAATATCACAGCTTAGTTACTGCACTGAATGTTCACATGCTAATTTATTTCACACTAACTTGATGGAAATAGCATAAACAGCCAGCAGAAGTAACCAAATATTAAGTATGGAGCAAAACTAACAGTTGTGTATAACTAAGCGAAAAGAAATATAAACTTAATATTCCTAATTATTAACCTAAACTTAGTTGTGCTGAATATTTTACCCTCAGAAACACCTGTAGCATAATTTTTAATCTTATTATAGATTTCTTTTTGTAATCTGAAATTGTAAGTCGTAAGGCTTGGCTCACATGACTACCAGGATAAGTAAGAAGCACAGCAGTTGAGTTGTCTGGATTGTGTTGTTGAAATACCTTTCAGTCCAAGAAGCCCTGCAGCCTGGCAGAAGAGGAGGATGAATAGCTAGAAGTAGGCAAGAGATCAAGACATGCAAGTATTGAGTAGTTCTTGCAGGCAAATACTGAGAGTTTACTTCAGACACCATTGAAATTGCCATTTCTCCGATGAATGCTCAACAGGCTCCTCTTCTGTGCCTTCTCACAGCTTAAAGCAATTTTCCAATTACAGGGAGACCTTCACATATTAAGCAACATAAGTCTCTACTTCTTTCAAGATCATCTCAGCAAGGAAAACTGAAGTTTTTGTTCATAACAGAAATAAGATGTGTAGCAATGTAGCACAACCATAGCACCTGCTGCTGAGAAGAGAATATCTGTGAAGAAAAGATTACATGCCTGAATAAGGCAGGACTTTAGGGAAAGTGAAGCACTGACTCCTACACTGGATGAAGGAGGGAAGCAAAGTAGTAATTGAAATCCCAGAAAAGAAGGTTGAAATGAGCAACAAAAGTCTAGGGAAGGAGAAAAGAGAAAAGGGGAAGGTTTTTACAAGTGTAATTTAAAGTCATAAGGGTTGTTCCTGAGAAGTTCAGTGTTTTGAAAAGGACTCAAAATTACTGTATATAAGGTAGTGAATTCTTGAGCTGGGAAGCCAAACTCTTTACATATTTAGTTTGGTGGTTGGTTTTGTTCATTTGTTTGCTTTTCCAAGGCAATATTAATGCAAGCAAGAACCTAACAGTAGCACAAAAGCCTTCATCCACTTGTGCCATAAAACCAGAAATGTCACTATGCTAATGACCATTTACTCTATAGCCATTCCAGTATAGGTATCTTTGTGAACTATTTTCTTTCCTTTTGAAGGTAGACTTCTGCTTGTTCCTAGTCAGCTCTAGTACATTAATATCCTACCAGTCTCTAGTTGATAGGATCATCTAGGAAATACCCGATCCACCACAACTAAGTCTGAGCTGGCAGTTTATGGAAAACTCAGCATTTCCTGAAGGACGATTTGTTCAAGATGAACACTGGAGAGAGCAGTGCTATGCATGACACCATGCTGTGCTCTGGGTTTTTCCCTAGAAGTGTTCTAGGCAATTGGGGGCTAAAATGCGAATAGTATAAAGCTAATAATTTCATATTCCAGGATCATATTTGCAAAAAGGCACAATTAATCTTCAGAATAATAGTATAAAAAGAAGATACAGGAATCAAGTCCGGTTCTTGTCATCAGAAGCACTGGATCACTTAATTTCTTTTGTTTAGCTTTGCTATTGAAGACTTTGTTTACATGTTTCAGTTGGAAATCTGAAACTCACTCCTCTACATGAGTATCTTTCTCCTAAACTCCAATCTAAATTTTAAAATTGACAGTTTATACTGGCTTGTTCTTCATTGCCATTGCCCTTCCACTCCAGTGTATCTCCCACCTTGTTGTTTACCTGGTTAACATATTTACATGACACAATCACATGTAACCTCAGCCTTTTTTTTTTCCCTTTGGTCACCTCAGCAGTCATTTCTGCACTTGTGCCAGTGGAACACGTGTCTTTTCTGCATACTGATTTACTTGAATATTCCCATTTAAAGCTTTACCAGTGTCACCCTTATTTCTGCAGGCAATACCTCATGTTGCAAGTAAATCCTGATATTTTTGCAATTGTATCACACATCATCCTGTATAACACAGACAATTTCTTTTGGTATTTCAAAATATTGTATTCTCTTTATAGCACATTTTTGTTATTCTTCAGAAGTATGATGTTATTGTTTGTATTGCAGAATTTCATTCCATTTCATGCCTCCATTTCTTGGAATCAAGCTTTTTTTTCTGCATGATATTAATGATATGTTTGAATTATTTCTTGTCAAGAGAGCCCTGGTAACATTTATGTCAGGTCACTAACAACTGTACCTTACTGCTTTTACCAAGTTCCTTGCCTGAACTTTAATCCTTATAAAAATTATCAGTTTTCCCAACTTTGTTAATAAATTTCTGAGTGGCACCACATAATGTGTTTTATTGAGGTTCACTTCAATAAAGTGTCTTTGCCTGAAAATCAAGTTATTTTTGAGGAAAGTCCAGCTAAGTCAAATATAAGCTTGTGTACTCTGATTATTCACCACTTCACCATTTTCTTTAAATTATTGAAGATAACTGAATGCAAATTCAGGGACTTGTGAGATATGAATCACTTCTGGTCTTTACATCTCTTTTACAGTCAGATACTGTATTGTCTGTTCTCTAGTTAAACACCACTCTGACTCTACTGGAAATATTTCTCACAGAACTGATCCCACAGTCATCTTATTCTAGTTAGTTTCAGAATTTTGGAATGAATATTTGCAGCCCATCTGAGTAGTTTCTCTTCAAATACCAAGTCTATATTTTATTTGTATTTATCATACTAGCCATAGGTTGAGGAGTATATTTGAATCAACTTTAGGAGAGTAGGGAAAACTTCCTTTCCTTCAAGCCACTTTCCCAAGGACTCTACTTTATTAGAGTAGCCAATGTGATATTTAGCCACAGAAAGAGACATGACACTGAAGCTCCAAACCATCCTCTGCTCCCCCACGGTTGGTGGAACGGTCATAGGCAGGTAATAGCAACTGGAAAGCAGTCGAGAGCCATGCAAGTGCCAGATGTGCCACAGGATGGTGCCACAGGGTTAGATTTGTACATGACTCAGCTGCTGTTCACGTTAAGTTAAAAAAACCCAAATGCTAAAGTGAATTATGATATACACTAAAGAGCTGGCAACATCTGCATTTGCTATAATCTTGACAGACAATTTAAATTCTACAGTGGATTTGCTGTTTTCTTTATCCCTAAAGTAAACAAACTTTCGCGGAGAGAAAGGACTTCACCAACAAGCTTATGAAGTTTATAGTGAAGACCTTTTATTACACACAGCACACGGTTTATATAGGGTTAGAGGTACATCTTATTGGCTAAAAGGGTCTCACCCCAACACCCTAGAACTTCTAATTGGCTAAAAACCTATCTCTCACAAGTCCGGTGTTTGTATTGTCTCATCCCGATGTTTTGAGGTCCATGTCCGGAGATCAGGAAGGCAGTTGAGACGTTCTCATGAAAACACTTACAAGGAGTGACCGTCGCCTACCGGACAAACAGCAGGTGTGTGTCCTTGCAGGCTGAAATATCTGCATGATTCTCACGGAGCTAGAGCAGTTTGGATTGCTCAGAAATTAACTTTTTGCAAGCAATATCACAACATATCCCTACTCATCTGATCTTCATTTCCAAATCCCATGAATGTACAGTCTTATGTATGACTGTAGTTAGTCCACAGACAGTCACAAGTGAACATCTGTACAGCAGGGGCTTATTGATGATGAAACAGCATAGCGCTCTCTACCTTTGTAACTTTGATTTTCTAGAATACCTGTAAAACACACTGTGCAGAAATAATTTTAGTAGTCCAACTATGAAGCTAATAATCTACAGATCTCTTTGCATTCAGTTTTCCAAAGATGAATTACATGAGCATATTTCTTCTGCTGTCATAGTAGTTAAACCAGTCTAATGTTAGTCTGCTTTGGGTAATGTTTCAGTAATTCAAGGAGTAATGAAGAAGCATATTTGTACAAGACATCTAAGAAACAGGTATTCCATTCTTTTCTTGTGGAGTGATAGGGTTCTTTATACAAAGAAAAAAAAAGTTCTCAAGAATGCCTGTATAACTGAAGTAGTTGATGTGAGTATCCAGACTGATCTATAAAATAAAAGCAGTGAATGAACATTGTCAGATGCTTTTTTGTTGTTTGTCACAGAACTTAATTTTTTGAGCTTAAGAACAAAATGATACCATTAACTTCACTCTAGTAGGAGCCCGGAACACGTTTAAGACCCCTCTGTCTCTCAGGTTTATTTTGAAATTAATCACAAGCAGCTACAGGACTGGAAGCTGTAGCTTCCAGTATCTCTGAGTACAACCCAAAATATGGATTCATTGATACAGGATACATACAAAACTATGCAACATATGGTAACTGTATACCATTTTCAAAAAGCAATGTTTGTTTGTTTTACCCTTTTTTTTTGTCATTCCACTCTGTACTTGTCTCCCACTTACATAATTCTCTTATGTTGTTGTCAGAAGTCTTATACTAAATCATTACTGATCTAGATTTTTTCTTCAGTGGAACAAACATGGGTGAAAATGGAATTGTGAATAACTCTGTTGTCTATCATCCTGGTTGTGGTCTTGCACATTTTTGGAGTCATGTTTACCATGATTTTCAAGGCTTAGAAGCCTTCTGGTCTTACTTACCCTATTTTCATTTCTGTAGTGGACACATGAATAAAGAGCTGGTTTATGTTGAAACTTATTCTGACTACCTGTGCAATATTGTGACGATGCTGTCTAGTCAAACTCACTGGTATCTCATCAAACTGTCAAAATATTTTCAGGGAAACAACCGTTTTCAATTCTATTCCAGAGTTATTCTCTATAACATTAATGTTTCATGTCACTTGGAACAAAATCAGGCAACACAAGTGAGCTTTCAAACCTTATTACAAAATACTTCATAAGATATGTTAGGACCAGAACAAGCACATAAGAATGACAAACTGCTTGGTTTGAGTGCATATGCTTACATATTTTAATTTTTCTTGTCTAATTGGAAAAAGGTATAAATTTGTTGGCTTACTACTAATTTAGAATTTAAGTCTTGAGACTCCTTTTGGCATTCTGTGTGAATGGTAACTACAGAATGAGAAATTATGACCCAGTGTACTTGTTGACAATATTTTGTGACAAGAATTATTTATTGTCTGAATAGCTTTGCAAAATTTCAGCTGCCTTGTGGAATAACACTGCACACCTGATCATGAATTGTTACGGAAATGTATCTTTTTCACCACTAGTGAAAGCAAACCAGCAACATTCCCTTCTCTTGCAGACCATTCATTGTAAGGAAGCAAATATTTCACTCACTACCACAGCTTATTACAATAAACAGTTCTTCATCTTTCTCATATCTGTTCTAAGTCTTTACGGAGTAATTATGTTTGATGACACTTATAGACTCAGTTATAGGCACAGTTACACCCAAGAAACTCATAAATCTTCATATGCAAATGAACCTGTGAAACTGTTCATGACCATGGGGCTGGGTGCTTAACCCACTTTCATCAGAAAGAAATCGTAGTTCCTCTCTCAGTAGGTGCTGTATTAACTGACAGGAATGCAGGCAGTGGCCTCCAGGTGAAGACAATTAAGCTATCCTACCAGATCTGGAATGTGTTGGGAGCAATTCACTGACTGCTTATAAAGGAAGGAAGGAATGTGTCCTGCTTCTCCTTGTTAGGACTTGCTACCACTCTAGGGATAAGGGAACTGTTTATTTTCCTCCTGGAGGGATAAAAAAAAAAAAATAAAAAAAAATGGTTTTATGTTGGACATGAAGCAGGTGATCTGAGCAGCTTAAGCCTTCTTGCTGTATCTTCTAGATTCAACAACATTCCTTTTCACAGCTTCTTTTTCTTTTTTTAATTGCATGGATGCAAAGCAGGAAAAATCTGATCTACCTTATCATTTGCCTGTAAGCTTCTCTGTCCATATTGGAGGCTTCAGGAAATCAATGCTTTGACATTGGAACAACAAAAAAAAGTAAATTAAAAAGAAATCCATTTATGTTACGCATTCCCAGTGCAGAGATAGAGGTCCAGAGCTGTCACAGATTCTCCCATACTTGGTAACCCTGCAACTGCGTGCTGAAAATTGAAAACAGAACCTCACAAAAAGGAAAACACATAAATCAATGGAATTTTAACTACATCCCTGTGCACTCTGGCACCATGGTAAACCACAGAGAGCACACACAAGTATGCTCTAATGCATTTTGAACATGTCTTCCTGTGGTCATTTTGATGTTCAAGATCATATGCTGCTGCTATTTCCTTCTCTTTTCCAGTTTGTTTCACTTATTACACAGTGGCATTGATGGAAGACCCATTCCTGCAGCTTGCTCCAATAGAGTCTGTCTTCACAGAACAGGTTTTGTGGCAGGAGCCAGATTCAAAAACCCAGACTGAATCTCAGTACAGGAGATATGACTCTTAGATATCAAAACTTACCAAAAAAAAAAGGTGTAATTCTTAGTATTTCTTTGCAGTGGCTGTAAATCTGGGAATTCCTTGCTTCAGGATATTGTGTTTCCTAAAAATTAACTTTCAGGAGAGGATGACACAAGTACATGGGAGAGGAATTCACTGAGAATTTACACAAGACATGCTTGGCTCAGGAAGTTTCTGAGCTGTAAATGGTTGCAAGCTCAGGAATATATTCCTGTCCAAGGTTTCATATGTCTCTTAAGCATCTATTCATGGCTATTATGAGAATCAGGATACTGGTTCTACTGGACTCTTTGTCTTATCTACTCTGGTCATTCTTATTTTGAAGCCTTACCTATTTCCAGTTTCAGAGTTCCTTCTGCATAAATGCTATGCATTTTTTTCAGGTTTTTATTGATGAAAAATCCTTGCTTAAGAGATAAAGTACCAGAGATTATTAAAAAAAAAACCAAAATAAAAACCCTTGTACTATTGAGATTAATCCATAGCTGAATAAATTTCCTACATTAATGCCTTCACTTTTGGGTGTTTTAGGTTCCACATGTGGATTCTGGCAGGTTATGAGAAGGACCTGATCCTTAATGGTGGTGTCTTTCACTATTACATACTACACTGTGATAAACTATGTTATTTTTTAAAAAAATCATATTCATCATATTCTACAGTAAGTACCTTTAGGTATGCGAGTAAAAAGAAAAATGTGGATATCAATTACTGGTCTCCTTTTGAAGCATTAACTGTCTGTGTCAATATCCTGACCATAGCAATACATACACTTTGAAGAAAATACAGCATGTGCTTATACAGTGCATGTACACATGACCATAAAAAGCAGTACATATTTCTCCCTTTTATTTCCTTTCCCACTTCTACTCGTCAGAGAAAATTTTTGTTTCTCCATCTGATTTTGACCAGTGTTGTTAACTTCTTGCCTGTCTCCTACCTTTGAAGTCTTTTAACATTATCTCTGAGGATTTTCTTTTAGATTTTCAGTTTTCAGCCCTTGCAAAAGCGTTCTCTGACATACGTTTTGATGTTTTTGTAGGTCACTGACATACAGCTTTTACCTGCCAGCAGACTTCAAAGCCTGTAATGCTTGGCAGTCAAGCCTGTCTCAGAGATTTTTCTATTGGTTGGAAGAAGTTACTGAAATTAGATGGCAAATGCTCCAGCAGCACTGAAGTCACATTCCTACACTAAAGAAGATTGCCAGTGTGGCTTTCTTGATTATATGCTGCTTCCTGGCTGCATCTTGAACTGGAGGCTATCTGTCTGAAGAGGATGGTGTCCAAAGCTGCTCCACAGAACAATATCAGGGTGGCAAGGAAGGAAACAGCCCAGGTTTGTGCCCTGCCCTTGGTAAAGAACTCTGGTTCAAGAAGAATGGAATTTTCATCTCCAGTGACTTGTATGCACTTGCACTGTTCTTCCCAGAGCAGCTCCCAGCAGTCTGCCAAAGCAAAAGGACTGTCTGCAGTCACCTTGACATGACATGCAGCCTAAGCCTCCTCAAAGGGGCATCCCGTCTTTGTGAATCGTGGGACAACCTGGGGTACTCTCAGTGAATCCCCACGTGTGCCTGTTGCCTAAAATTGGTTCTTAAAAGAGGCCTCTAAAGACTCAATTTGTGAGTCTTTATACTCTCTGTTGCCCTATAACCATAAGTATCAGGTTGGATGATTTTACCTGGGCAAGATGACAGAAACAGATCAGCTCTATTACTCTAATCCTTCCATGATTAGTATCATATTTCAAAATATATACCGCTCTTTTAGATACAATTATATTTTCTCATGTTTATGCATAAAATAAGAATGCTCCTGATTTTGTACATATTATTCAGTAAAGAGTTTCAGAAAGAGCAGTAAGCCTGGCTTCAATAGCACAAGAAAATGTTAAATAATATTAAATAACAAGTCATTTAAAGCAAGGCTAGAGTCTGTTCTCACATCTGTTATTCAAATATTATATTGCCATAGCATCTGCTATCTTGCAGCTAATCAGATTCATCATTACTATTTAAAGCAAGAACAGGAAACAAAACAGACAAACCACTGTTGGTATTGGATTAGAAATTTGTTGGGCCAAGTCCGGTGAGACATTGATGGGCTGTAACGCTTGGTGTCCCAGCCCATGGCCTGCAGGGAATTCTGCATTAGGCACCTATGCTCCCTGTATTGTGAATAAGAAGATTTAAGAGCCTCATTATAGGACAGCTGAACAACCTTCGCCCTGAGCAAAGAGCAATTAAGGTCAGTAGGAAATCCCCTTAAGGAATTCAGGTGCTGCACCAAGGCTGAGAGCCACTCAGAAATTGCCCCTTGGGACCAAGCACCTACAACTGCTCCATCAGGAACTGGATGGAGTACACCATTTTCAGTTCAGGGATTAGCATACTCAAAGATATGTCAGAGGTGTTTAGTAACTTGCTTGGCTTTAAAGGACCCATACCTGTATCTTTTTTACTTGTGTTTGTTTATACAAGATCTGCTCACATGAACAATTCTCACAACTGCATGGCACATGTTTCTTCCCTGTTTGTAATTATGTCACTTGAGTGAAGATCCAGTATTTTGAAAGAAAGGAAATTGATGAGTGCAAAAACTCTGTTAGTGAGTCTTCTCCCAGAAGCTTTATCTGAAACTCATATTCATGATCAAGAAGTATTCATGATTGTCATTGACAGAGAGCAGACTTTTTTAGATGAGAAATATCACCAATGAATTACGTAAACTGTAATACAGGACTAAGAGCAGAGCCCTCTTCTCATGCTGGTGTAGAGACATGCTGCAGAATTCTTATGACAATATTGCCTCAGGAGACTGATCTGCATTCAGTGACACAAAAGACACAGGCACTAGCACTGTACTTTCCCTATGAACACTTCATAGTCACTTTAGCAACTTCATTGAACATTATTATACCCTCTAGCATATATGCTAACACCTGTGTTCAATAAAGTGTGATGTCATTTTAAAGACCTCAGTTAGTACAGGTGGTTAAAACTACTGTATGACAAAGCAGACTGTAATACATAATTTGGTAAGAAGATGTTAGGAAGAACTTGACCGAGATATTCAGGTTATGAAGTCCAGGATGAAAACTACTGAATGAGCTCCTTGTACAAAAAAATACTTCTTCAGGTAATGTGATCAGCATGTGAAATTCAGTAAAGCTTCAGATCAGCCATACATTATAGCTAGATTATGTTTTCTTAGCCTTACTAATATTATGGTCAAATGCTGCCTCTTTAGTTAGAGAGAAGAGTAATCACAAAGCTCTACTTTAGCATAGAGCTTAATTGTCTATGAGCTTTAGTAAAGATAAAATATATCTTGCTCTGTACTGATGAGAATAACCTTTACTTGCCAGTCCTTTTTGGTCCTGCAGTACCCAATAGTGGCCATTAGTTTTGCACAGGAGAATCCAGTTCATCCCCTTTCCCTCACAGTATCTGAGAAATTTCCTAGAGCAGCTCAGATACACTGTTGTACCAACACGCACAGTCAGAACACTCCAGTTTCACTGTGAGGAGCTCAATTGTCCTTGCCAGCCAATACTGGCCAGCTTTATATTTTAACTACACATTAAATAAGCTTCACTTACTTTATTGTGAAGATACCCATATTGAGAATATCTTACCTTGTTCCAATTGCAGTAAAAGACAGGGGTTTTCTTATTTAATTACAAGCAGCTAGAAATAGCTTTGGTTTAACTCTTCTTGTGTGTGTTCTCTCTTTTTTTTCCCCCAAGCAGGGAAAAAAATCACCAGAAAACATACATAATTGTGTCTGAAACAGTTAAATTGACATAAAAACTGAATATGAAACAGTTTCTTCCTGCACAAACCACATAACAGCAGAGGTAACAGCAGTGCTGATCTTTAGCTAAATCCTGCTTTTTTTGTCCAGGCTCCAACATAAAAATATGAGCCCTGGCAACAAAACTGCACATAGAAGCCAAGTAAAGTCCCTGAGACTAGCACAGAAAACCCTAAGCCACAATGAGAAAAGCTATTCCAGCTTCCCCTAAAGCAGGTCATGAGGTTGCAGCTCCCTACCCCGTCACAAAGTAGTACACTTAGGTTTGCCAGCATCAAGGCAAGCTGTGCTTGCTGTGTTGGCAAAATGATCCCAGTGAAATGCGTGACCTTTAACCATAAGGGTGGTTTTAACCCAGATCATTTTGTCAGCTCTGGATTTGAACAATCATGACACAACATCAATGGTGGGAGAAGGAAGGAAGAGGCAAAAGCATAGATCTGGAAATAGAAACCACTTAATCACATGGAGCGCATTTGATTGCTACTTAAGGACCTTACCTGCTTTCCCAACCTGAAATACACTCCATTTTTCCTCTAACAATTGTTCTTTACCAGAGAGAACAGTGTATGTTAAATAGTTCCGAAACTATGGAGGATTAAGGGGTTTGTTTGCTGCACTTGAATGGACTTAACTGTTATGTTAATAATTAGTCAAATTTGGGGGAAGGAAAAGTTTCTTGCCACACCTTTTTTTTTTTTTACCTTATTTATCAAACACTTTAACTAGTAAAACCTGTCAAGAAAGTACAAGTTAATTTTTGCTTTAACGCTGAGAGCAGCAACAGCCAGTGCTTTCAGAAGGACTTTGCATCTCTCCAGAGCAGTGAGACAGAAACCCAGCGACAGTAGGAGCCCTCCCAGCACCCTGAAGGCCCAGCATCAGGAGGGCTTCCAGAAACTGGGTGACACTGTCTCTGTATCTTATAATCTACTTCCAACCCTTAATTCAAATCAGAAAGCCAACAGAAGCTGTATCACAACCTCCTTCTCCTGCAAGGCAAATTCAACAGGACAGTTTTCCTTACCCCTCGCCCAGCTGGCAGACGGCAGAGCTGCTGCCCAGAGCACAGACCTGCAACTGCCTGGCGACAGCCTTTGGCAAGATACCACCAACAAGGAGTTCCCAGCCAAGCCTCCTGTTCCCTGTAGAAACAGGCTGTTTCTCTGCTGAGCATTAATTGTTGGGCTTTCTCTCCCTTCAATCCTGCTGGTACCGGTAGGGCAGGTGGGGCTAACTGAGCCAGGCTGGTTTAGCTTCAGGCCTCCTGGATCCCAGAGCAGCAGGTCCCTGAGCCCTAATTACTGTTGATTAATAGTATGTTTGGCAAGCTGCAAACGTTCTGGAAGTTGTTTCCTTCATGCAGTCTTTCCTCTCATTCCTCACCACCCACTGTTCTCCTTGGCAATTGCTAGTTAAGGTGGAAGTTTTTTAAGAAACTGCTTGTTAAAAGTTAGGAAATGGGGTGCTGCCCATGCCAGTGGCAATCCTTTTCCCTGGATAATCAGCAAATGGACTTGTTCGGTGTCCAGCTGCATTTCTCACATCATGCTTCCAGCCTTGCATAATTTTTGAGGAATAATTTAGGATGTTATGTAGCTCATTCTGAGCAGGACAGGATGCCATATAAATGAGAGAAGACCTGGAAATTGGATCAGTTGAACTAACTGAAAAGAAAAAGACAACAATTTGGGGGCTTCAGATTTGTGAATAGTTCTGCATCAAGCTAAAAACCTGCTAGATCAGATGAGACAAAAACCGGGCAATAATTGTGAAATAGAGGAGATATTAGTGGAGAAGAAGGCTATTAGCAAGGGGAGAGATGACTGAGTGATTATCTCCTGTAAAAAGAGACCTTGTTCATCGTGTTAAAAAGCATGGAGGGATTATCTTGGGGTTGAATTGCAATGAGCCATTAAAACAAAAAATGCATTTTTAAATGCCTGCTGAAGCTATGAATTTCATTTCCCATGGTCATCTTTTGAAGTATTTTGTGGCCTGCCTTGAAGATTGGGACTGAGAAGAGAGATGGCTGATCCCTGTGTGAGAAGGACTTCTGCAGGAGATGGGGTGCTCCTGTTTTCTCTCAGTTGCCTTTGCAGGTTCATTCCAGTGCATAGTGGCTGCTGCAGTTTCACCCACGTAGTTCCCCTAAGGGCATTTGGTGCACTGACTGAAATGTAGGGTGTTCTAGGAAGGGTGCATGAATCTTATATCTTGATGGGTTCTCAGGTAGGTGGGTGGCATTTATTACAACCAGAAAGTTCTTGTGAGAGAAAAAAAATATATATTTTTTAAATCATCAGAAGATGTAATGGGGCTGGGGGCTCAACCTTCTGAGTTTTCTCAGACTTTATACAAATAATTTTCAGACTACTCATTAAAACTTAAAATATAGCAGTGGGCAAAGTTTTTGTTTAAGCAACAATGTAACATTATTTCCTTTAACAGAAGCTGAATCTTGAATGGTTTTCTGATACACAGATTATGTTTGGCCTTTTGCAGGAGCCTGTATACATGTTCTTGAAAAGGAATGGTTTCTGGAAATACTTCCTGAGAGCAAAATTCTGCTCGCTGGAATGTAAGCAGGAAGTGGAGACTTCTACCAAGTTACCTCTCTAAGTGATTTGTTAAAAATTATTTAAAGTGATGCTCAGTGTGTGGCCAGGGTCAGGTTCCTTGCTGATGCTTCTCTCACAGACTTGCCAGTTAACAATAGTTACAAATGTCCAGCTCTGTCTCAAATGCTTATTGCTCACAGCAAGCTATATATTCATAATTTATGTCTTCCAACTAGTCTAGAATATCTGGCACTTCTACATGCACTGAATAGAGATAGTATTTTGAAATTGATTTCTTAAGGAAAGTCACTTTCTCAGTTCTAGTTCCATTAATGCTGCTACCTAGAAATGTTTCTTTCCTTAACAGTGATTGGAAGCTGCAATGTAGAATTTCAGAGAGACTTTTTCTGTGTGTATTCAGCACTAAGAAGGAAGAAACACATATTTGGAATTTTGGGTTTTGTTGGTTTGTATTTTTTATTGTGCCAGAATGGTGCTATATATAGGTTTTATTTCACTGTGTAGACACGTTCTATCGGGAAAAAAGCCTGTTAAAAGAATCATACAAGTGGCTCTTAATGAGTTAGAGATTTCAGTGGCTGCTCTCAGGAAAAAACAACATTTTTAATGAAAACATTCAATTTTAGTGTCTCTTCTTGGAAACTACATTGTTGAGACACTGTACTATTTTTATTGCCCCAGTGTTCTCTAGTTTCCTAATAACTGATTGTTCAGTTAAAGAACTGATTGTTCCAAGTAAACTATGATAGTTGGATAAAGCGCAGAAAAAAGGAGACTTTAAGCAACCTTTCACCTGCTCAGCTTCTGAAAATGCTCTGAAGCATTAGTGATGTTGTAGATTATCCTTGGCTAAAAAGGGGTGGTAGCCCTGTAAACTAGTAAAGGATGACCAACATCCAGCAGCTGTCAGACCCTTAATCCTCCTTCCAGTTTATCTGCAGCACCAGTAGTTGCAAACTGTGACGTACCCCATGCCTTACACAAACCATATTTTCTTGAAGGTACATCTGTAGGTTCCATTTCTCTTTCATGAAATATTTTCCAAGGAAGTTTAGGAGGTAATCAACACTACACAGTCTGGTACATGATTGCAGCTGTTTTGTGCTAGATTTGATTCAGGGGGAATGCAGAGGACTCTCTATTCAATTTGGCAGCCAAACTGAAAATGGGGAGGAAAAAAGCACTGAACAACTAAAATGCAAAAGGAATATTTGTTGTTTTACTTTGAGGAAAACCCAAAACTTCATTTAACATTCCCATAATGTGGCAGATGTGGGCTCAAATCCTTTTTTCAAAAGACGTTTGAAGCTAGGCCTCCCACAATGAAGAACACTTTCATGTTTCAAATCAAAAGTAACTGAAAAAATATTTCAAAAGCATAAAAACATGTAATCTTATTATTTCTATTTCTTTGTCACTTTCAGTTTGACATCTGGGTCTGATTCTTTTTTTGCACATAAACAATTCACCCATAACTTTGCTGAATTCTTGTATGGACTCAGGTTAGCTTATGTGGGAGCTGAGATAGAGAGTAGACTAATGCATGGAGGGGCTGAAGTCTAATAAAATGTATGTCTACTTCAGAAACAGTAAAAGGACTAGAGCCGGGTATGTACTTGGAACAGCTGAGTTCATTCTTCCTAGCATTTTCTGTATTATGCCTGGGAATGGTGAATCATGGCAAGATAAAGTCACTTCTATTTTCAAGAGGAGTGTCTGTAAGGGAGAGTCTGCTGTACCTGTATGCTTGTCTTTTGAACAAAGTTTTGACAGACCAAATAGTATCCATTGCTTTGCATTCTATCTATGGATAAGTATAGGTGGAATTTCTTGTTTCTCTTTTTTATTGCTATCTAACACTTACCTAATGGTTTCAATGTAAACACTTAATTCTTTTTTTGATGATGTGATTGTTGATTGTACTATTTAACTCGAATTCCCTACTGTAATTCCTTGCTTTCACATTTAATTAGTTTACAATTGTTTACTCTGGCCTGATTTTGACATCTGCAGAATCAATTACCTGAATGATCAAAATCTTTTTGAAGCTCAGGCTATTGTTTTCTTTGTTTGCTTTTCTCCATACTTAGAAACTTACAGAATTTATAACACTGGATTTCTAAATTTACATCACATTTTATTTAGGATTCTTTCAAGGTAAAGAAAAGTTATTGAACAATGCTTAACATTGACACTAAAGAAAAGAATTGTCACAACTTGTTTTAGTTTGGTGGCTTAGTTTCAGGCTTTAAAAATTCCAAAAGAAATTGAATAAAGTTCTTCCAAAAGAATAAATTATGGCAAATATGGAGAGGAAGGATGAACCAAGGAGAAGATTGGTGCTCTAGCACAAAATCTTGCATGGACCGTCTGCTGGAGTGTCTGGGGAAGGAGACTGGAGCAAGGATGGGTGAATTCAAGATGTAAAGCCTGGAACTGCTAGGGTCGAGGAACTGGGCTAAGAATTAGATGCTGAGGGCTTTGGTATATTATTGAAATTATGTTCCATTCCAGAGCCTGGGCATTGGATCTAAGGTTGCTGAATTTAAAAGGCTTTTTATAGCGAGGAATAAACTGTGGATTTATAGTCCCTGCCTCTAGAAGGTAGAAAAATTGCTGCTGCCATCAGTCACTGTGAGATGACATAACAGAACCCAGTAATGAGATCTAAAAGTCCTCATGTTGCTGGGAACTATTTGAGTTTCTGTTTGATTATGCAAATTTCTGCTTTTCCAACTTCTCCTTTAGCAGAAAACTCTGAATGTATCTGCACATGCAAATGAATTCAGAAGCTAAATTATGCTGAAATTTGGGCTGTCTGGATAGGTGAATCCACTCCCATCATGGGGGTAGAGTCTGATCTTGTTATGTTTTGATTTTGTTACTGCTTATGTTTTCCTTAAGTAGCCCACACAGCTTGTCCAGGAATAAAAGCAGGCTGAGTGTAGTAGAAAGCAAAGCGTGTCTGTGTGTGTCTGTGTACGCTCACGTTACCCATTCGTAACAATTCTGGAAGCCGTACAATGAATGATAAACTGCATTCAGGAGTAGAAAGCGTGGGAGGTTGAGCATGAGAAATATGTTCTCCTCTTTGCTACGGTGTTTTTGTTTCTTCTTGGGCAAATCACTTAAAAGTAAATCCTGTTTGCTAAACACCACGTATCCCAAATTTGGACTTTTCCTCGCTTCTGAAGCTTGTTTTGTGTACACCAGTTACTCCTGTGCCTCTCTCCTTTCCTCGAGCCGTGCACACACGCGGAACGCGCGGTCGGTCTGCGCTTCTTGCAGGAGGCGCGGGCTGTGCAGACGCTGCTCGACGGGGCCGCTGCGGGTGCGGAGGGGCCGCTGCGGCGGGAGCCGGAGGGCGAATCCTCCCTTTCCGAGTCCCACCTCCCATTGTTCACCTTATCGGCGCATCGCCCCCGGCCCCGCACTCCGGCGCCCGCTGCGCGCCCGCGGGGGCGTGTCCGCGCTCGCCTCGCCCCCCGGCGCGGCGGCCAATGGCGGGGCGGGGGCGGTCCCGCGGGGGGCGGCGGGGCCGGGCGGGGCGCGGAACGGGCGGATCGCGGGCTCTCCATGGGCAGCAGCGGGGCGGCCGTGCGAGGGGCCCGGGGCGGCCCGGCCCGGCTGCTGTTGCTGCTGCCGCCGCCGCCGCCGCCTGCTCGGCCGCCGCTCTCGGGTAAGGGTCGGCCGCGGGAGGGGGGGCGCGCCGCGGAGGGAAGGACGGTGGTGGCGAGGGAGCGTCGCCTGTCGTCGCTGTGAGGAGCCGCGGGCGAGCGTGTGCGGCAGGGTGGCGATGAGTGGCGGGGCCGCCGGGGGGGTCGCCGCCCCCGTCCCTGTGCCGGCCGGCGCAGGTCTGGCCCCTCCGCGCCCCGCCCTGCCCTACGCGGTGCCGGACGGGTCCCAGCGCCCACCGCCGCCTGCCCCGCTACCTGCCGCGGCCCCGGCCGGCGCTGCGGGCGCTGCGGGCACCGGGAGCGCGGCGGGGGCAGGGGCAGGACCGAGCGCCCATCCCCGCCCGGGGCACCGGGAGCGCCTGCCCTCGGCCCGCCAGCGATGTGGCCCCTTTCCCTTTTCCCCTTTTTGTTTTTGCTCTTTTTTTTTCCTCCTTTCTTCGCCTCCCTACCGGGGAAATTGTGCTAGGAGAGCAAATTTCTGAAATATCTGGCGCTTTAGTTTTTTTAACTTTTTTCCATCGGAACTGGCAGTGGCTCGCTCTGAGCCAGAGGAGTCTGGAGGCGTTTATAGCAAAGCTGGTGGACGCTTTTCGTGTTCAAAGCCAGAGTCTCCTGAAGAAATATGAAACACTTCTCAGTAATGAAAGGCATGTGTTCTGGGAGGGAAACTTTTCCCCATCTGCCTTGTAACACAGGAGGAACAGACGTAAGGGCTAATATTTATGAGGAAAAAGTGCCTTTTGTACTAAGCTGCTCAGTTTTGTTTATGCTTCTGCTTTACAGCAGAAGTTTCTCTCAGTTTTTTTCCCATTCAGAAACACTTTGTCATCACTTTTATAATTTCCAGAGTGGTGGCATTATTGTACTGCTTGTACAAAAGAAAGCAACATCTCTGAAATAGCACAGCTTTAAAAGTATGGACTTGCCACTGGAACAGGTCTAACACATCATGCTGCTTAAAGTTGACTTTGAAGCTGGCGGATTTAAAAGAGGCATGTCTTTTAAATAATATGAAAATATCTGTCTCGATATAAATAGATATCACACTTTTTAAAGGGAGAGAAGGTTATGTGGCTTGTTTTGCCTTAATTGGAAGGTGGAATTGCAAAGTAGCTTTATAGCCATGGGAATTATATGTGGGAACAGAAGAAACTTAGTTAAACACTGTGTTTAATGTAAACCCCACTTCAATCTACTTGAGGTGTTTGGAATTGCTTAATTATCTGCATTATTTGTATAGTGTCATGTGTACTCTTATTGGTACAGACTTTAAACAGTAAACAGAAATTAGAGCAGTTAATTTGTGTTAAATTCTGAAGTTTTCTTCTCTCTCCCCCCCACCAGTGCACGCTCCCTGGAAGGCCTGCCAGATTAATTACAAAAACAACTGCTTTGACCATGTTTCCTCCGATATTTTTGAAATGCAAAGAGAAATGAAACAGAAGTAATAGAAAAATAATTGAAGTGCATTAGCGTAATGCCTATTGAATTCATAGTTGGAGTGTTTGAATTGTTAGAGGTGCTACTGTTTCAGTTGGTCTAACCAAATACAAACATGCAGGAGAACCCGTTTCAACCTGCATTTTTTTAGTTCATCATAACTTTTATTTTTAAGTTAAATAATTGAATTTGAGAAACTGCTGCAGATGTGTCTGCAACTTATTTTAACTTTCTAGCCGTCATGTTCCAATTTGGTTTTTGGTATTTTTCCTCTGGTGTTTACGCTAGAGTGTAAACACTGAGTATTTCTCCTGGTGTTGAGAGAACAGCAGGCGTTGTGAGAGCTTCTGGAAGTGTACCTGACTCTGCCACCTGCAGTTTGCTGCTTTGAAATGAATCGCTTAACCCAACATGGTGAAATTAGCAATAGCTTGCTCTTTTTTTCCTAAATGAAAAAAGCAGTTAGTTGCTTAGTTATACTTCCCCAAATTTGTGCATTTTTATGGTGGAACGTTTAAAGTGTACTAAAGCAGCATAACATCCTTCAAGATAACTGCACTGAGATTTGCAGATAAACTTTGGTACTAAGGTATTTTTCAACCTCTTCACTTTACTATAGCTTGCTTTTGATTGCCTTTCATATTAAAAGATAGCAACCTGAAAAGCCTAAGTAACTTCTTTCAGTATGTTTTCCTTTGTGAGACAAATTGTGATAGGCCATGATGTTGGCACAATCTATACAAAATTCATCCTATCAGATCAAGGCTTTATCTTGAGAGACAGGATGCTGAATACAGCTTGGTGGTTTGTGCAAGAAGGGCTATTGGTTGTGGTCTGTATCACATCAAGTGTTTTTGCAGTTGTACTCAGTTGCAGTAACATTTCATGGTAAAGAATAGGTCTTGGTAAATGTAAAGTATGTGATTTTTAAGGTTTGCAGAATAAATATTAAAGGAAGAAACTTTTCCTATGAAATAAGTATGCATCATAATTTAGCTTTTGAAATAATTTCTGCATACTACTGATGTTTTTTATGCAACAATCTACCTACTTTACAAATTTAAATAACTTCAAACAGTTGAAAACCTTTATAATACTCAGTACAGCATTGTAATGTAAAGCAGTAGCATCTTTAAAGAAGTTCTGGATCTTGTCAGTACAAAAGTATTGCTTAATATGTATTTCTCTACTAATCAGCATTTTTCCTTCTCCATCGTGTTCCCCCTCCCCAATTTTTGAAGGCTTCACCTTTGGCTTGTCAGATGGGTATTAAGCGGCAGTGAGTGCAGAGTGCAGGAGCTCCATCAGCACAGTGGCTGCTGGGATGTTGCGACAGAACGGCGGAAGTAACAAGCGTGGTTTGGGATTAGCCCGACTGTCTACCTCCAACTTCTTCGCCATCTCCAATTCAGGAAATTGGGGAATGGGGCGCAGCACCAAGAGCAGCTCTCTGAGCAGCATTAGCTCCAACTCTGACTGCTATGATAATCCCGTTGTGGATCCAGAATATATCATGCAACTGGCAAACGATGTCAGAAAATTTGCAGATGTGCTACTCTATTTGAAGGAAGCCATTCTTTCAGAAGGTATGTCAATTGTTCTTTATTCTTAATTCTTAGTTTTATGAAACTCTTAGAACTCCATTGATATGTTTTAATTAGTGTTTACTGTGGTTGTCCTTTACCTTTGCTATTTATCCTCCCTTCCTCTCGCCTCTCCACCCCCACCATGATGATTACGGGAAATAGTGGTTTTTAGTTTGGGTTCTGTATTTCCTCATCAGAACAGTGCAGTCTGTTTCGTAATGATAACAAGGGAAAACAGGCTCTTAGCAGGTTGGTTAGGCTGATGCTAAAAGTTAGTGACACCATCAAGTGGTTTGTTTTTAACTGCTTCAATGTTTTTTGTAATTCCAAATAGTTCTGTTACTATTTTGGTGAGTGTTTCAGTTTTCTACGCTGGTTTGGTTTTCAAAAGTCTAAAACACTAGTAAGTTTGAGTTTTAAGGTAGACTAAAACTCTGCACTTTCTTCTTTTGCATGGAGAGTATTTATCGTCTTCTGCCAGCAGGTAGAAACTTCAAATTTTCTTGCTTATGAGAGGTGTGTACTGTGGGTTCCTGTTCCTTTAGGGAAATGCCATTAGCACATTTTTGGTCATCGGGAGGAAAGCTTTTATCTAATTTCTACAGAAACATTGTTAGGTTAATAGCTGAAATGACATCTGGAGCAGTTTTGTATAAGATGTCCTGAGTGCTGAGCATTGGCAGTCTGTGTTCAAATGAGTGTGCACACAGCTGAAACACCATTGCCAAAAGGTGTAAACAGCTAACAGAGCGATAATTTGACACTAGTGATCACTTGGTGTCCCCAAAGTTTTTGCTTGAGCACACAAGACAAGCAGAATTGGTTTTGAGTTTCAGTGTCTGGTGCCTACTGACACTGAAATAGACATCCTGTAGGAAAGGACTATCAAAATACTTGTGTTCCATTGCCATGCAGCAGCAGTTAATTAATGTTTAGTTTAAAATATTGAACTCAGAAGATCAAAAAACTAACATGGAAACCAGGAGTTGTCATCTTGTGTTATACTACATTATAGAATTAATTTGTGAAACAGCGTTGTCCATTTAAAGGATTGTTAATGTATAAAGGAGAGATGTTTCTTTTCCACAGTTGGGAGTGTTCTTTTGATCTCTGTCCCCATAATACAGTGAGTTCTGTAGTACTGGGCTTGCTTACTGCTGGCTGAAGAAAATATCCTGGAAACTGCATAGTTTGGTTTGCATTTCTCTGTCTTGCTAATCTTTGGATATGTTTACAATTATCCAGAAATTAACAAAAACTTACTAAGGTGGTCCTTACACATAAAATTCTGGTATGTAATGTTTGCAGCTTACCACTAAGTGCAATTAGTAATATTAATTATTCCAAGGTGGAATCAGTTGCAGGGATGAGAAATTTAATTTCTTCTTTTTTGGGTGGCATTAATCTATTGACTGGTTGTAGGCTTTATTGGATAGTAAAACCTTGCTCCAAAGTTGATGAAATAAGAACCAAAACTAAGTTTTGCTGCTGGCTGCGGGTGAACAAAGTGTATTTTGGAGCGCATGCGCTGGATGCATCTTCAGGCAGTGCGGAAGCGGCAAATATAAATGGTGCAACAGGGTTGCATCACTGAGTGTTTGCATTTGCCTTGTAAGCGTTCTTAGAGTCTGCTGTGGGTCCTTCAGCCTCTAACCACTATTCCCTCATCAGCTGTTAATCACAGTATTGCCTCTCCGGCAGATTGGCCTAAACTGCTTCTGATGCACAGGCGCTTCACTCTTGAGCACGCAGCTCCCTGTTGGCCTGGGCTGGCATTCCACTGCTGGGCTCTGTGTTGGCAGGGGGGCTGGCTGTGCCTTGGGTTTCATGCCCACTGGTGCCTGTATTCCGGGGTTGTGTTCCCTCAGCTGCCGTGGAAGAAGAGCCTAGCAGTTATTCACTCGTGGTTCACTTAACAGTCATACAATCTTGGATGAAAAATCTAAGATATTTTAGATGATAATGTGTATTTGAGTCTAAACTATATTGTAAGTGCCTTGGGATTACAGACATGAACTGTGTTTTGTTACAATATTAATGCAAGGAATGCATATGTAACAGGAAAATAAGTTGAGGTCTCCTTTAAGGGGATTGTTACATAAATTAAATGTTCTGTAGATTTCAAGGCAATTTTTTTGCATTCTTTATGCTAATACAATTCAATTTCTTACAGTAGTCTAGTTATCATAATACTGAATAAATTTTGGGTACCTTTCAACAAAGATAAACCCAGCATTGTACCATACTTTGTTTTCAGACTGTCACCCAACTAAGTTTTCTGTATAAGCTGAAATCTAAAAAACTTGGAATCTCCTTGCTGGTATCAATTAGGAAATGTTTTCCTTAATGATACTTCACATAAACGCCACCTCCTACCTCAAAAAGCCCAGACCAGCAACCAGGCAAACAAAACACCCCAAACCCACAAACAAAACACCCTCTGAATGTAACTGTAGAGTTTAAAAGTTTGTCAGCTGTTAGGACATGAGGGAGCTGCGGTTTGCTTTTGTGTTGAGTGAAATACTATGTGTTCCATACACTTCAGTTCTTGCTGTCTTCTTTTAAATTCTCTTTTGAATCTAGGCGTTGTACTAATTGGTTATAACATTCTGTTATTAGTCACCCAATCTGAGGCATAGGACCAAGATACTTTACCGTTGTCTTCATTAAGAAGCGCTCTGGGCAGTTTTTGAACCGAGGGCAATGTGCTGTTTTAGAAGAAATTTTGTATTTAATTTTACTTCTTGGCAGGCTGAAACTGTAGTGGTTGTTAGTGCATCTGATGCAGTTAATGCATCAGTCTCTTGGTCCAGTCTCCAGGTAAATTTCCGGAGTAGCAAGATTGTTGTGTGGCTGACACTAGTAAGAATAGTTATGTTGTCTTCATGGTTTTGTGTTTGAATTGAAAAGTTGTCTTCATTTGTGATGTTTGTACTTTATGAAGTCAGAGATAACCTAAATATATTAAGGAGACTTAAAATAAGTCAATCTTTCTTTTCTGATGAGAAGAAACCGAAAACAATTTCCGAGCAATCTCTTCCTGGAAGGCCAGTCTTGAGAGTATATGTAGAGTTAATACTCAGATCATTACCTGTAATTTGTGCTACTCTTAGCACTGTTCATTTGACTGTTCGGTTTTATTGATGGCCTTTTGTTTTCTTGATCTGCCCCAGATTTAGTTCTTTCGGTTTTGATGTACATTCCAAGTACCAACTGTTAAAGTGTAATGGCTTGAAAGCTGATGAATTTTCTCTTTATGCTTTGAGTTCTAATAGTAACTTTGGTTGAGTGTGTGTGAATCTATTTGTTGCCTTCAACTTGCACCCCTCTTTGGGCCAGTAGGACATGCAGTGAAGCACAGTCTTAAGTAAGGTCTGGAGCTGTCTGTGCTTTTCAGAGGTAGTGGCACTCAAGAAGTCACTTCCCATGGTAGAGAATGTTTTAGGAACTGAGAAGTTGTTTGCCTCCCATGGAGACCTGCAGGGGGATTAACAACCTGACCACAGTACTGAAAATACTGAAGAATTTGAAGTGTGTGAGGTATATTTAAGGTAAATCCTGCAACTTGAAAAGTCCTTAGTTCTTGTCCTAAAGCACGGGGTTAATGCGCCTGCAAGTAAATGATGTTAAATTTGGAGACTGGGTGGCTTCTGCACATGTGTAATAAGTGCTTTTGAAGAATAGGAGATGTGGGCTAATTGCTGTATACTGTCCAATCTTTGCAAAAGGTAAGAATGTCTGTACCTCATACAAGTTGTATAGAAAGTTTGTAAGCCACTTTTGGGGACTAAATATGCAGAAGCTGCCTCTGACAAACTTGTAAACTTGTATTGGACAATCTATCAGTGCAAAAATAGTATTGCTTTTTGCACTGATGTGTGAAGTTGAGAATCCTTCTAATAGGTATTTATGTATGAGATTGGTGACTACAGTCTGTGCTTTTACTGTATACAATAAATTTTACTGTTGGCAAATGATGTCTCTGTGTGGTCTTTGCTCAAATGAAATTCGTTTACTCAGGTTTAAAAGGACCACCCAAAAGAATATTTAAGATGGTAAAATATCCTGTAATTAGGAACTCAGACTAAGTATTTCATCTTTAAACAGTACATAGTATCTTTTACTTGTATTGCATAGAGAAGGGGGAGGCATTTCTTTTTCCATACTCTGAAGACAGTCAGCTACTATTTTTTTTAATGGAATGTAATGTATACTGTAAGGTCTGCCCTTGGGACTGTGGGAAATACTGTTCCATTATGAATAGCTCTAAGCTAAAATTTGCATGTGGTTTAAAAGTGCAGGAGTAATTACGATTTAATACATAGTCATCTTGACTGTACTCTAGAATATCTTTTGGAATTATTGCTTACTTTATCACAAACTTTAAAGTAACCTTCAAAGTGTGATATTGTGTGCTTCATGTGGGTAATTCTGCATCTCTTTCAAGAACAAAAACTTTTTCCTCAAGTTCCTCCCATCTTTGCCTAATGTAAATTCAAGTTCTTTCTAAAATGTCAGTATACTGTTTTTCCAGGTATCTTAGAAACCAGAGTAGCAAGATAAAGCTCTTACATTTCCTCACAGATTTCTCTGTGAGGATCAGATTTTGTCTTATTTCTTAGAGTTTGATAGAGTTTTTGTTTTTTTAAACTGAAGCAGAGTAACTGGTGAAGCTGGATGGCCTGGTCAGAAATGTCTGCATCCTCTGTACTGTGGCACCAATACTTTCAAAAGGATCAGGAATGCTACCTAACTTGAAACCTATCAGTTCCTTATTTTTGAAGGTTAAATATTTTCAGCCCAGTGGGACAATTTTAGAGGTGTGCCAAGTTAAATAGTTTCCTCAAAATAAGGAACTTGCAATCTCTAGTGACTTCAAAACCTGCTTTTAGCACCACAGACACTGCTGTTAATCGCATGCTACTGAGGCTCAAAGAAGAACGATTTCTCTTCAGCCCTTCCTGGCTTGATAACAAATACTGTCTGTATTTTTAGTATGATTAGGCACTGTAGTATTCTTAGCATTTGTTTTTCATTTCTTTATTTTCATGTAGTCTAAAATATTAACGCCCTTTTTCTGAGACAGTGTTTTTGAAAGTCAATTTGCCCTGTTTTGCTAGGGAAATCTGAGGTTCATTAGCTTTGCAGTGAAGATTACAGATTGAATTTATGATACTTTGTAATACCAGGTGTAATTTTGCTGTTTGTTCTTTATACTAATTTTGATGTTTCTCTGTGAAAGGTGCTGTCTTTGATACACCTTAAACTAGATGTATTTACCTGTCTAATGACACCTTATACTATTAATGCTTGGTAGGTGGGCAAACTGCTCTAAACAAGGATCTGATAAAGTTTACCTTTCTTTGCAACAGTTTCTGGAAGGAATGTGGGGCTTTTGGGGGGGGGAGGGGGGTTGTTTTGTTTTGAGGGAAGCTGGACTGATTTCTTTGAACGTTTTGTGGAAGACAGTGCTGGTTTTCTGCTCAGTAGTTCTTTGTGTGATAAATCAAAAACTTCTATGAGAGAAGGGGAAGTAAAATGCTGCCAGGGCACCTAACTTTTGGGGACTCTGAGAACACAGTGATTATCAAATGTGTCAACAATCTGCTTGTGAATTATTAAATGACCTTTGAGGATTGTTAGAAAAAGATGGAGGAATCTATGTAAAGTGTAGCATATTGTTTCTGTTATTCCATGTAGCACAAAAAAGTGGGAAACTAACTAGTTAGTAGCTAATTATTTTACAGAATTAAAAATATTTGAGGATGTTGACAAATAGACTAAAGTGGAATTTTAATTTTATCACTTCCAGAATTTACCAAAGTGCAATATACTTGCAATATCTGAAGAATAATTTTGTGATTTATTACTAAATTGTGAGCTTTTTCCTACTTTGTAGCTCTGTTTTAACTTGATCCACAAAGAACTAACTGCATGTTTTAAATGTATCTGCTTGTAATAAGATTGTTCATCTTCTTGCTGAACCAAATTAGGTGTTAAAATATGAATTCTGTCAGTTTGTATTTCCTGGTTTGGATGTTATTGTTCCTATGGCAGAGTTAGCAGAAGTGTCCTTGTTAACGGCAGTACCAGAGAGGCCAGGACTGAATTAAGCTGGGACTGGTGTGAGGCATCTGGAAGGAGGAACTTCTGAAGGTGCTCCTGCACAATTTCTTTTTTTTTCCTGCACACCAACAGCTGAATTGTTGGTATGGTTCTGTAATTTAAAATCTACAAGATGCATCTAAAACTGCTGTTTTCTTATTATAAAGCTTGTAATGTTTAGGCCTCTGTTTTAAACATGCTAATAGTTTATTTCTACAGCAACTTAGGGAATAAACTGAAGTGTGAGCTGCTGTGATCTCACTGCTCCCTCCTGGCACTCTGGTGACTGCATAGCAAGCCAGTTTTGATGGCAGATCTGCCTGAAAAATAATCCTTGGAAGAAAACTAGTTTTTAGGTAGATTTGCCTAAAGAAAGAAAGTTCCTTTCTTCCTAGGACTAGTTTTCAGGCAGATCAGTTCCGTGAGCTGACTGTAAGGGTTGTACTGAGTACCAGCAAAGAGGGAGAAGGTGGCTGGCAAAGGAACAAGAGGCCAGAGGTTAAAATGGAACAAGACTGTGAGGCTCTAGGCAGAGTTGGTGTGGCATTCCACCCTGGCATCCCAGCATACACTTCTAAACCCTCTACCAATCCTTTTGTCTCCTTTACTGAATGCTAAGTTTGACAGGGGTGTATGAGAGGTGGGATGGTGATGGGGAGAACAGCAGCAGAAAATGCCCTTTGGTTTGGTTTTGGGGTTTTTTTAGCAGTTTCCGGTGGGTTTTTATGGCAAAACTGAAAGGAAGAAATTAGACAGGCATATAAAGCGCTTCTCACGGTGGAGCTCCAGGACCACAGCAAGCCATGGACCTCCTGGTCATTTTCCCATGTTTCCCTTACTTTCACACCATCCTCTCCTGGTCCCTTCCATGAACGGAAAGCATTGAGATTCCTGGCTGTGAATCCTGTTCCTGTCCAATGCCAGATTCCTCAACCTTGAGAAGTTCTGCAAAGAAAGCAGAAGTTTGATGTACAGTGTTAATGAAGACAAACCCGTAACAACCCAACAAAAAGTAGTTTGTTTGTCTCCCATAAACTTTGACTGTATAACTGCAAACATGCTTTTCCCGGGAATGTTGCACTTAAGCTGAGAGAGAGAACTTTTCACCCTTCTTTCCATTTCACTCCAGATCATTCCACAATCTGTTTTGCCCAATTCTCTTGTTTTAGATGAGTCTATCTTGCAGGCTTTTGTTAGGGAGTCTTGAACTTCCAGATGGCTGTGAGCAGAGCCAGAGGAGCTGGACATTTTGTTTTGCTTTGCATGTGTGCAGTGGTGGAGCACTGCTTAAGTCACCTGGAGTCATGGAACCCTCCTGCAGTTTCCACTACTCTGAGGGAAAAAACAACCTGCTCTTGAAGTTGAGTTCAAGTAAATCCGTGTTCTTCATAGTCAAAGTGTAAACTGTCTGTTAAATGCAGGTTGCTAATGTTCAATAGTAAATGCTGTTTCTTCAGTTCCAGGGAAGACTGAAGTTAAATAATAACTTAGTGGACCAGGAGATAAGTTTGTGGCTGATAGTACTACCCCTCCCCCACTTGCATACTCCACATTCCTTCAGAACAAATGTTCACTTGTTGCTATAGTGTCTAAGATCAGCAGTCAGGAGGGGGGGGTGTCTTGAAGGCCTGTGAGTGTTTGAAATGTAAAATCAACCCTTATGTGCAGTCCGGATATTTTTGTTGACTTAATTAATATCCCTCTTTAGGAAAACCCTCAACTATTTATTTATAAGAGAGCATGAGCATTTGCCATTTTTGTGTTGGTTTTGAAGTGCAAAAAAAAATTGATACAAGGAAAACCTTCATTCTCCTGTTTGCATTTCTGATGTACAGAAGGACCTCAAAACACTTAGAGCCTTAGCTATTTTGTTAATTAAAATTGCTTCCCTTTTCCATCACAGCAACTAGAGTAATGAAACTGAAATTACAAGATTAGCAAGATGCAAGGTGACTAGTGAGGAAGAGGATGAAAAGTGAGATTTTCTGTTTTGAAAAGGTTTTTCAAGAACAAAAATTCTTCTAATATATTTTGAAGCTTAAGAAATGGGAACACTTGAAAAAAATTAACTTGTATCTCTCAAAGAACTCTGCCTTAACACCTGAAAGATAAGATTTGATCCATATCTAGTGTGAAGTCTTCTGTTCTAAACAGCAATTCCTGTGTACATGTAGGAGCTCATGTGTTTAAAAACAAAACAAAAACCCATTGCCCTAAATTAGTTTCCTGCTCTTGGCAAAATGGATTATAGTGTATCCACTAAAATATTCCATTTTCTCATTTCTCTGATGCATCAATTTATCAAAGTTCAACTTAAAACATCAATACAAATAATTTTTTTATGCCTAACAGCCTAGAGTTGAGAGCTGTGATTGTCATCTTAATGATCTTGGCTTCGTGAAGATTTTATGGATTAAAACATTCCTTTTCCACCAGGTTCATTGGAAGTGTTCGTTCTTCATATTTCTGTAGCTTGGTCACAGAACTGAAGCTGACTTGTTTCTCAGTTCTGAGCAATGTGGCAATTGCAGTGATTTGGTGGTTAGATTTAATGTCCTGGTAATGGAGTGGCGTTAGAACTGCGTGGCAGGATAGGAGATTTGATTTAGAGCCTGGACCTTGATCTTCATAGGGAGCTGTTTCCCTTTTTAATGGAAAGTGGGGATTTTATGAGGACTCATTCCCTTTTCTGCCTAAAGTGCCCCATTTTGTCCAAGATTGAGGTGATTCGTGTAAGGCTGTAGAAGATAGTTGCGTTTGAGTTAAACTTTCATCTTAATGACATTCATTACAGAACGGTGTAACTGCAAACCTAGGATTTGAGGAACTTTTTTTTGTAGAGGCTGTGATTCAGCTGAACAAAGTATTTTTTTCCTTTTTACCATTTTTTCCTTCTTTCCTGCTTGCATACTTTCTTGGACTAATTTTTTAAAGTATGTTGGAATTTCTGTTTGCCAATTCTGGTTATCTTTAGTTGATAAACCAGTTTTAAATTGAGAAAACTTACCTCTTCAGTGTTTTGTTCTTTGTCATGACTGGATTGCTTCAGATAGTTAAGCTATTTTAGTAGTATAACATGTTCCCTCTTAATGTGTTGATTCGCTGTGATGTTTATAATTTGGGTTCAGGGCCAACAGGTGGGTGTTGCAGTAGTTCATTGCATATCTGAAAGTTCTGTTAGTACTCCTTATCTGTGAGACAACAACCGTGGGATTATGTATATTGCTACATATGCAAAAGGGAAAGGGAGGATCTTATTTTGGAAAGAGTTGAGTGTTTCTTCTAAGTCTTGTAATGTCTCAATCCTTTTCGAGTTTTAGAAATCTGCAAGAAGTGGAAGGCCTGGTGAGGAAGTTTCAGCAAAGATGCTTTAAAAACAATTGAAAAAATGAATTGCAGGATTGTAGATCAGTAAGTTGCAGGAAGTGTATTTATACGGTGGAGTTAAAGCACAAGTGTGTCCTCTTTCTCACCTCATGCCTTTTCAACAAGAGGCTTTGACATCTTTAGGACTTGGGGGCAAATTTCAGTTTTGTAGCCCAGCATTTTCAAAGGGTGCTCTTCTCTGAGTATTGTATTTAATTTTTTCCAGTTTATGCAGGTGTGATGGTTTTAGGGCTCTGTCTTGTGAAGAAATGTAACAACCCAGTAAATGTTCTGCTTTTGGGCTACAGCACATTCTTAGCTCTATTTGTAAGATCAGATGTTTCTGAAATAGTTATGAACAAGGTATTCCTGAAGCATTATCTTAAAGACTGCTTAATGTTCATAAGTAGATCTTGATGATTGTCTTGATAGTGGTATGAATGGATTCACTAGTAGAATATTCAAGGTTTTTGGGGGGGTTTTTGTCTGATTTTTTTTTGTTTGTTTGTTTCTCCTGTGTACTTTTTCTTTCACTCATTGATTGTACAGAGAGCATATAAAGGACTTTGTGCTACCACAAATATGAAAGTGAAAGGTCTGTCCAGAAGTTCTCCAATGCTGATGAGTAGAAAAAAAACATTTACTGGAATGACTGCAGTGGAGGTGCAGAGAAACTGAAATGTACTGGTCAAGAAAATGGGCTGTGGTGTCAGCTGATGAGTAGGTTAATGGCTTCCAACAGAAGAGCCTTGAGGAAGTGACCATGAGAAATAGCTGATGCCAGTGGTGAAGGAGGAGGATTAAGACTGCAGAGTGGTCAGATTAAAGGCTTTTTGGTATTCATGTGTAAGCTTGTGTTAAGGACAAGCAAACAAATTTGTCAAGGAATGGAAAACTCCTTCTAGCTGTAGTTGGCTTCAGATAATGACTAGACATGAGGTTTTAGAGAAAGTGGCTGAGAACTTAATTGGAAAGGCACAATAGGTCTGGAGCATATAAATAAATTGGGTTCTTAATAACGAGATAAGCTTGTTCTACAGCATCAAATGCTGCATGCCATTGGATGAAGAATTAAATGCATGGGACTATTCAAATATGTACTTGACTAAGTTCCTTCTGTTTCTATTATAGCTCTCACATTCTGTAGGTTTTTTGTTTGTTTGGGGGTTTTGTTTGTTTGTTTTAAAGAAATGTTGACTAGGTGGAATGACAACTTCAGTAGTACCAGGGAGAAACAGCTGTGTAAATCCAGAACAACAAAGTAAACAAATTCTGTGGTTTGTCTGTTTCACCTTTCTATCGCAAAGTATTTATGAAGACATACTACTTAATTGGAAATTAATAATGAGATGTGCAGTGGGTTACAGTTGTCTTTGAGTGTGCACATAACAGTATGACATCAGTTACTGTGATAATGACAACATTGTTATGTTTTCACTTCATACAAAATCAAAGATATTTGAGTATGAAATAACTGATACCAAAACATTATATTGCAGAGGGGATTAACTGGTTTTGAGTCTAGGAAATGGGAAGATTTTAAAGTGTTTCCTTTGGAGCATTCAAATGGCTGTGTGTCACCTGTGTGAGTTATGCAGGCAGGCTTTACTCTCTTGGGTGGTTGTTTCAGCAGGACTTCAATGCAGGAACTTCAAATAATCCTTAATCCTTTATGTTCACCAGTTTTCTTGACCATTAATGTTACTGGCTGCTGCTTTGGTGATTTGAATACCACTTAAAATCTAAGTTGATTTTGTCACTTTTTTCTATTAATCAACAAAACAGAAATGAACTACTATCATATCCTATAGCAGTCCATAATTGTGTTTTAAAAGATTCTTTAAAAAATGCACAAAGTACTGCACCTCTTGTTTAACAGCATATAATCTCATAATCCTGGCTTTGTGTGGTCTTTTGAAAACTAGGTGGGCAGGCAGCAGTAAAACAGCTTCTTCATACAGGCAGTGACTTAGGCTAAAGGTGGAAGGAGCAGCCATGTAGAACAAACAGTATTTTAGACTAAAATTAAAATGAGCTGAAGGTTAAGTATTGTTTTATAATCTCTTGATGTTGGTTAGCAAAGGTTAAATTTATTTTATTTAGAATGAAAAAAACAGAATTTTCACGCTACCCTTTCTGTGTGCCAGTTTGATACGGTGTGATCAAATGGCTGGGGATTGTCTTTCATTTTCTGACTTGCTTTTTTTTCAGAACTTTGTGCTGTGAATGTTAAGTGAGTATTACTTCATATGCTTTCAGAACTTGAACCAACATGCAAGAAACATAGTTGCTTAAAGCATAAGATACTTATTTAAAGTGTCTTACATTGGCAGCTGTTCAGTCCAGTGACTGACGAAGTTTTAGTGAAATGTCTTTGAAGAAGAAGTAAGTAGCAAGTTGCTACTAGTGATATAGTCTCCTGTCCTGATGGGTATCACTTTCTGGTGAACTGTGACTGATCAGACTTATTGCAAATGTATTCATCATAAAGAATGGTATCTTATGTCCTCTTAACAATTTACAATTCCGACTCAAAATCTGTTCTGAATCATCTGCAGCATTTTCCTCACCTGGCTTTATTCTGAGGAAAGGCTGACAGACCTGGAGTTGTTCAGCCTGGAGAAGAGGAGGCTCAGGGGTGACCTCATCACTGTCTACAACTACCTGAAAGGATGTTGTAGCCAGGTGGGGATTGGTCTCTTCTCTCAGGCAACCAACAGTAGGACAAGAGGGCATGGGCTTAAGCTCTGCCAGGGGAGGTTTAGGTTGGATATCAGGAAGGAGTTCTTTACAGAGAGAGTGTTCGGGCATTGGAATGGCCTGCCCAGGGAGGTGGTGGATTCTCCGACCTTGGATGTTTAAGGTGAGACTGGATGTGGCACTGAATGCCATGGTCTGGTAATCAAAGTGGGGTTGGACTTGATGATCTTGGAGGTCTCTTCCAACCCAACTGATTCTATGATTCTATGATTTATCTCCTGAAAGATTCAGGGAAATTATATGAACAATGTCTAAAATGGCCATGTAGTGTTTTTACTCTCATTTGTGAGAAACAGGTAAATAAGGAAAAACTAGCAATTTTTATTACTGGTTTCTGGTCTTTAAATTTTGAGTTAATAAAAGATTAATGTATTCTAAAGATTAAACTGCATGGCTGAACACATCTAGGTTAGTTGACTGGAATTTCGGGGCTAGTAAAATAAAAAAGTTGAAGGCATGTAGTGTGCAGCATATTGAAGTAGATTAATGAAAAGCTGCATTGTGGCAGCTTTTTTCTGGAAGGCTTCCCCACATACACAAACAGGGAGTTCATCTATGAATTTAAATGCAAAGTGAATGTGAAGTAACAACTGTCCTGCTGATGTCAGTTGGCAAACCAACAAAAGGAAAATAGGTAACTGCTCTCAGTGTAGGTAGAATTACAAGATTTTGATTATTCTGATGTATTTTGCATGTGCACCAATTTTATTGACTTTTTGAGATTATTTTAAGACATCTTTATTTTTAATTTAGTCTTGGTTTGCTCTGTATCTCTAGTCAAGAAGGACTTCTTACTAAGTTTTGACTTCACAAGTACAGACCTGGTCTGTAACTGAAATGGAGTAGGAATGTTAGCCCAGTTTAATAAAAAACAAAACCCACCATAGCTCAAGGTCACATCAGAGGCTAATCAGCATGGTTAATGGTCGAATCTGCATGGATAGATTGATGTAGTTTGGCCAATCCCTGATAGCAAATGACAAATCTGTTTGGGTATTTGTGGTACACAACAAAAGGTCATCCTGCTCAAAATAGTTTGTTTTATCTAAGAACAATTTTTCTGCAAAAATTGCAAGCCTGAACAGTCACCCTGTTTATTTCAAAAAGTAGAGAGAGAATTTCCACCCTTAACACAAAAAGAAATGTATAAGTACGAGGTGCTTTGCATCTTAACCTAAACTTGTACAACCTAATTTTAAGATAAAACTTAGTACTTTAACAGTAAATAGGCAACTGACTTGTCAAATGTTAGAAGCATTCTTCTGTTATAAAAACATTATTTGCATATAAAAACTGAAGTCAAACATTGCTGCTGCTTTCAATATACTGTATTCAATGAGCTGTTTGCATTCTCACTGAATTAGGTCAGTATAATGCTCTTCTCCAAAAACCCCAAACTAACAAACTTACCAAACTTTAATGCTTTCATATCAAATGTAGGGTGTTCAATTACTATTTTTATTACTTTCTGTTCCTCATTACTAACCAAACTTCACATGTCCTTAGATTTTCTTAATTGAAATAATTGCTTAACTGATTATTTTCCATAAATTGTAATTTTTGCTGTGATATAATGTGATTAAAATATTGGTTGCAGTGGATTCTGGAGCACATGTTGCCAAAGACTTCATGAATTTGGTGTAGTGTCTTCTAATGATGCCATGGCAACAGGGGTTGCCGTGGTAATGATTAGCAAAAAATCTAGGATTGGCTATTTTTGAAGCTTCCAGTATGATGTTTCTTGGCAGAGGGATGAGTAGGCAGCTTCCAGTTCTTCACCATAACACAGGGGCGAGAGGTAATGACTTTACTTGTGCTTTTGGTGGCTTCCAGCCTTGGTAGAGAGTTTACAAGGATAAATTCATGCAGAAATTCTCTGAGTTTTTAGTTCTCAGTGAATTTAAAGTGCTACATTCCTTATTTATACAGAATGTAGCCCAATAAAGGAAGAAATGTGATAGCTAAGACTGCTGTGTTGTCATCACTCCTGAACTATGGCCATCAACAAACAAAATACACCACCATTAAAGGAAAAAAGTTTTTTTCATTTTATATCTGTACAATCAATGAAAATCACATTTAGCTTATACATTTATTGCCTTAAAAAAGCTTACTTGACACTAGACTAGACAGCAGTGACAGAGATAACTTTGCTATGGTCAAACCACAATGTAAAATGTGTTTTCACAGTGTGTTTGATTAATTCTTGTGGTCTTCCAAGTGTGGTAGTGACCTCTCTGAAATCAGACAAATATGACAGGCTGTGAATTATGTTAGAATGGGGACGACAGGGAGAGGAGGGCAAAAATAAAATGATGGTTTAATCTGGGACAATTTCCCAAACTGCAGATACAGGAATTCGGTGATTTCCACACAGTTCATTGTTGTATGATTGTTTTGCTGTGATGCTCACTGGAAAGTCTCATAGTCTGGATCATATTCAGACCTGAGTGCTGACAGCTTCCTGGTATGCAATATGGAGATGGGTGAAGAGGTTAGTAATATGATTTTAGTTTAAATCTGTTTTACTTTGGATCAGCCTTATTTCAATTCTGATTTTTTTCCCCCTGCCCTATGTGGTATAATCCTTCTATAAAACATAAAAGAAACAGGATGTAATTTACCTTAAGTCAAGAATTAGTTTTTTAGTAAATAAGAGTGGACAGTCTTTTAGCCAAGATGTTGGTCTTGCAGATCGAAATTTTGGTTACTCAAACTTCTTTCCTCTGAATCCTTCCAAGACTGAAAGTGGTGAGAAGTGAATATTTGCATGCCATAAGGTGAGTCGGTAATAAAAATTTCTAGATCCAAATAATCAGTTTTTGGGAAAATCGTTTCACAGCTTTTGGGCTTGTTCTCACCACCATCTGTTTTCTCTGGCTTCTCCTTTGTCCAGAAAGAGGTTGGGATTTTATGCAGAAGATGTGAAGTGATACTTAAAGCCAGAGTTAAGACTCCTGTATTTCAGTGGAAGTAAAAAAGGAGCTGAAGTACACACTCTTCAGCTGATCCCAGGACAACAGATTTACAAAGAGAATTTTTAAAATGAGGACTAGACCTGGTGAGGGTGGTGGTTACAACCAGCACTTGAGTGTTCTCACACAGTTGCATTTATTGCAGTGGTAACAGCCATACAGTGAGTGAGTTCATGGTGGACACTTTTCATAGTCGAGGCATTTTATCATGTTCATGAAGGTAGATGGAGAAAATATTTGTGCAAAAATAGAAGTTACCTTGATTGTAGGAAGATTTTTACAAGTGAGATGAGTTCATGCGTATTTTGCAGCCCCCACCCCTGGCAAAAGAGACTGGTCTGTGTCTGTAAATTGTGGCTGCAGGGAGTGTGCATGGCAGGTTCTTCCACACTAACATTGCTGAGAGCCGTTGAATGCATGACATAACTAAGCATACCTTTCTACTTGTAAAAAGGTTCTTACTGAAAGTAGGACCTTATTAGGTGGTATGAACCAGCATATCTGCTTTGAAAGTATCATATGTATTCAGACGTCAAGATTTTTTCACGGATATGTTACTTTTCATTTGTTTTCTGTAGATCGTTACCATGTCTTTCATCAGTGTGATCAACTTCAGTTCTAAACAAACTTTTAGCCACAAAATAACAGTAGTTGTATTAATGGTTTCCTTTCTCTTGTGACTGGTGAAAATTCGGTAGTGGAGTCTGCTGCTGTTAAAAAGCATTAATGTTCTAGGTGGAGAGTCTCTTCTGTGTGGGTCTGAACAGCAGTGTAGGATATGCAGTGGCCATGGAGGGGAAAACTGTTAGTCTGTATTTAAACTTGTCCTGGCAAACATTTGTTGACATAAACAGCTTCAGAAACGTTTGGGCCAACAATAAATCGGGTCAGACAAAAGAATGCCAGCCAACTGACACAGCAGTGCCTTTCCTGACTCTGTGTATTGTGGCCAGCCCTGACTTGGCAGGGAGGGTGACTGGCACTGACAAGCTTTATGAGCAAATTTGATTTTGTTGTGCGTGAATAGAATCCATAGCTGTAAGGCCATTATTGCTTAGTAACTTACTAAACAAAGGCTTCCCTTGGAGAAATATGTAAAATTAGAAAATACATAGATTATGGTGTTTTTACATTAAAGATGAGTAGTTATAAAATGTGGTGACCAAAACCATTGAGGAGTGGGATGCTAATCACAACAGCATGCTGCTGAGATGGCTTAGCAAACACTGACAGACTTCCCAGCTGCTTTGTACTGTCATTCTTGTGCATTAGGTTTGTCAGCTTTGAATACATGCTTTTTTCACCCTGTTCTCTCTCTACTTCTCCTACAGAGTATGCTTTCATTTTGGAAGAGCATGTTTTCAGCTATTGTAAATGACAGTTGAAACCCTAATGAAAGATTTGCAAATAGGCTACTGAGCTCTGTCCAAGTCCTGTTTTTTTCCCTCCTTCAGTTTTAAGGGCTGGTTTTTTCCTTTTGAGAGGTAAGGGGCTGACTCATTCCTCCAGGAGATTCCAGGAAATTGTGGTCACCTGAGTGAACAGCTGAACTCAAGTGCCCAGAGAGGTCCTCCTCCTTGCTCCTGCAGTCACAATCTTAGTCATGGTGTTGCAATTCAGATTATTAAGCTAGAGAGAGATTTTAAAACAATATAGCATCCTTTGTTGGAGAATTTCATGCTGGACTTCATGTAGATAAATGTGTACAGGGATGCAAGGGACAGAAAAACCCCTGAAATTAAGTATTTTTTATGACTACTTATGTCAGATTGAATTGCTGTGGGAACTTGTTGGACACTCGCTTCCTCCTGCATCCCTTTCACTCTAAGCAGTATTTGCTTTGCTTTTGTTTTGGTCTCAGCCATTTTTGGACTTCTTACGATCAAATTGTGTTTCTGTTGATCTGGCATATTTAGATTGTTTTGCTGCCTGAAGTGTCTAAATCTGCCCTGAACAGGAAGTCTCTGGTTCAGTGTCTGTTTGGTACCAATCACTGAATGCAGTGTAGTTGTGGTTCCTGATGATTTCTGCCCCCACCTCTCCCCAAGCACCACTTGTGTCACAGACCTTTTGTCTGTTGGAGGCAGAGAAACAATGTTTCAGATATTTTGTAAACAAATGATACCTAATGGAATACAAAGAAATCTCACTTGGGTGTAGCCAGACCGTTGCTTTTGAGAACACAAATAACTAATCTCGTGCTTGAGTGCATTATTTTAGTGATAGTGTTCTCCTGGATGGTATGATAAACATCTAATTCAACTCAGCAGATGTTTTCAGCTTGTATTTCCCTTTGAAACTTGCTGCTTCTATTTCAGACTTGAAGAGGCTTGTGTCCTCTTCAATTTTGGGGTTTTTTTTTCCTTTCTTCCCCTCCCACTTATTTTGCTTTTTTCCCCCAACTCTATTGTTCTGGTAAGATACTATAAAATTTTAATACTAAGAAACTGCATTTGAGATCAGATATGCATTAATAAGTCTTATATACTTTTTTCTGCCTTTGTGTAACCTATAAGGAACCTTAATAGACTTTTTTATCACATAATGACAAGTCTGTAGTTGTGGGTCACACTGAACTCCAAAGAGTAATTCATGCAGTTTGATGTATGTCTGTGATGCGTTCCTTCCTCAGCACTCTCAGACACGGAGAGTAATCTCTGAATTGGTTTGGCTGCTTTATGGCCTTGTTTCCCCTATCCTATTTGTTAGGGGTCCAAAAGTCCACCCACCACATTGCCTGATCATGTGATTAGGAACACTTCTTTCCAGACACGAGAGAGCATCTCTGCATCAGGAGCCAGGGACACCTTTGTCTTGACTGGGCAAGAGAGGCAATTCTAGTCAAACAATGCACCTGTGCAGACCATCTCTAGTCTATTGACCACAATATTCATGCCCTTTGTGTGAGGTCTGCACATAGTAGACAGAGGCAGCTTCTGGGGAAGGTTTGTGGCATATAGAGCCTTCCAATGCCTTCATAAAAGCCAGTCCCAGTCCTGCCAATATAAATCATTAGTTCCAATGAAAGATTGTGGAATATTTGTCTGCTTCTGGAGAACTGCGAGATGAGAACTCCTTAGACTAACAGATAGACTAATAGACTATCTCCTTTCTAAGTGCTTCAAAACTTGAGTCTACACACTAGACATTTCTTGGTGAACCAATATGAATTATCTTTAAATATCGTAATCCCTGAAGATAACATGTTGCTATAATTTTAAGATGCATTTTCTCTGCTGACTGATCCACTTTGGGTTTGTAGGCATCAGCACAACTCTGCTTTCATTTTCCTCATTGCCTTTGCCTGGAGCTGCCTGGTACTCACATCAACAATTTATTCCTGCACTGATGGGGTGCAATTGAGGCTTTGATGGATTAAAGCCTGAAGGGACCATTAAAATTATTTGGTTTCATTTTGACAGCTGCAACATTTCTCTGAGTGTTAGAAGGTGGGAATGGTCATACTGGCTTCGGCTAAAGCTGTGTCTAACAGTGTCTGAGCTCCAGTGATTGTCAAAAATGAATAGCTAGAGAAAAATAAAAATGACAAGTTTTACATACCCTCTGAACTGTTTTTGCTTGGGAGAATTCTTGAACTGTTGCACGTTACATTGTTTGTTTTATACAATGCTTAGCAGTTCCATGAAGAGTGGAGTAGTTGAGTGAAAAGAAGTTGTGGAGTCAGGTTCAAAAGGAATTAATTCAGACACCAAGGCTGTAAATAGTTACCGAAATGCGTAGGAACAGCTGTGGTGCCGCAGTTGTGGGTGCTGGGTGACTGGACTGTTCAAAGCAGCCAGTCTGGTGTAGTCTCCTAAGCAGCATCACCCACTGCTGTGAAAGGCACAAGCTGGCAGAACCCATGGCCAGACCCCCTGAGGCATTTATTGACTCATTAGTAATCCACAGGGAAACTTAAAAGAACTTGTCTAGTCTCTCCTGGTTTCCATGTAAACTTCTTGTGCCAATGCTGTTTTGGCAAGAAACTCCGCAGGTCTCTTACATGAAGAATCACCCTTTCCTGCTTTGAATTTGGCTCCTGCTTGCTCAGTTTAATTGTCTGATGTGTTTACATATAACTGAAAGACACGGATAAGCAATTGATTCTACCCGCTGTTGTAATAGGGTTTATAATTTTCTAATCTCTCATTAACTTCTGCTGTTGTTGCTTGCATGGAAACTACTTCAAGTCTGGGTTACTTTCCCCAATAAGTCCCAAACTCTGAGCTATAGTATGCCTTTAGATCAATGTGTGTTTGTCATAAACAACCTCTGCTGCTAATGTGGAAGCACTGAATCATGGCCCTGTTTAGTACCAGGCTTTTCACATTGTTTTTCCTTTGCTGTGTTTGAGTCCTAAGTTAAAAATCATTGTGTGTATGTGTAAATGAAGATAAAACCACAACTAAGTTTCTTTAACAAATTGCATAGAACTTTCTTAATTTACTGCTGTGTAAGATGGGTTTTCCTAAACTTTTGTGTGTCCTGTTACAGATAGAGCTTCCTATTCCCTTCCATTTCCCTTCAGGAAAAAACATACAAAGTGCCAGTGAATGGTAGATAAAGTCTTTGCCTTAGTCCACTTCCTGAGTCAAGGTTTTTCCTTTGACCATGTATAAACCACTCTGGCTTGGAGGAAAAAAAAAAGTCTGATATTTGTCATCTAGGGAGGTAAAGTCTGAAGCACAGCAGTCCTTGGGAGACTTGCTATTGCACCTGATACAATTGTATGCAATTTGTATGTAGTCCCCTGACAGCCGTGATAAACTGTACTGATGTACCCTATTGTACTCCATTTATTCCTCGGAAAATTTTAAGTGCCTCTAGCCTAAATACAATAAATGCAATAAAATAAAATGGCTCTGATTTGAAACTGTTCTCTGAGCAGCACTGGATCAATTTGCACTGTACTGTAATTGTCTGTATTGACCTGTTTGTTATCACGGCCATGGAGAACACAGAGTTGCTGTTCCTTTTTGCTCAGTGGGGAAGTGAGTCAGCTTATATTAGATCCTCTTTTTCTTTTTCATAAGCTAGACTTGCCTGAATTTCAAAGCTTTTTACCACAGCTTGCAACACAGCACTCTAGTGCATGTGAAACTTTAATTCCATGCACCAGCACCTCTTCTGTAACAGAATGGAAGAGCTTCTGGTTGAACCTGTGCTATGAATGCAACAAGAACTATTTTTGAAAAAAATCTAAGACAGAGTGGAATGTAGAGGCACATAGCAAGAGACATATGCTGTAAAAAGCATCACCATCTTGGAGTGTGTGTTTTGAGAATTTTTCTGATTAGGCTTAATTCACAAAATAATTTAAGTATTTAATTTATTTATCCAGACTGATGTGCTTCAAGACAGACCTTTGTAGATCAAGCATTATATACTAAGGATGCCTAAGTTTTCATGATACTTTTGCCAGAAATGTTTGTTTAATTCTAAAATATACAGAAATGGTCTAAAATTTGTATCAGGTGAAGAAATATTTAATGAACAGTCCACATCTGTTTATTTTGATACCTTTTTTCCATATGTATAATTATCAAAATAGTGATTGATGCAATGACATGAGAAAAAGATGGTTTAATTCAGAAACCTTAGGGTATTGGTGTAAATTCCCCCACACCTTTTTTTTTTTAAAGTTTGACTTTTCGTGAGAAATGAGTTTATATGTAAATGATGTACAACATTGCAAGTAACCTCTTGGCAACTGCCAGTACAACTACTTTTTAACAATTTCTTTGTTCTAAATAGACCCAGCTTCAACATAGCCTGAAAGTCCACGCAGCTGAATATCATCAACGTGGTTTGTAGTGTATTTGGGTGTTAATTCACTGCTCTAATGCAGTTTCTCCTTTACTTTTTTCAGAGAATCAAGATGACCTGCATCAAGTTGTGCATGAACGCCTGGGGGAGTTGCTACGCGTTTTAAAAGCAGTGATAAATAAACATCAGACTCTCAATTCAGTTGATGTTCTTAGTGCTGCAGGAACAGTTATTGCAAAAGTAAAAGGTAAGGAATTATTACCTTTCATATTCTTGGAACATTTTTGTAATTAGTGACTTAATTGACTCTGGCTTGGAGTTATAGATAGAATTCTATGTGTACAGAAGAACCTGGGGGTTTCTTAAGAGTAATGTTTCAATACTATTAAATAGCTTGTGCTCACATTGATGTGATAAAATTCTGTTTATAGGAAGCTAACTGTAAACCCACATCCAGTTTTAAAAGCACAAGCCTTTGTGACCTTGAGCTTTTCTTTAGCTGTGTATCACTGGACAACATCACAGAGTCATAAACCTCGCATTTATCCACTTGGAGATTTACCCAGAAACTTTGCCTAATTCTGTGCATGTATATGGATGGTATTGTTTTTATATCAAGTGAAGAAATATCTAAATGAGCAATCCAAATCTAAATGGCCTGACAGTTACTAATTAACAAGATGGATCATAGCCATGGTAAAGGTGTCAACAGCAACAAAAAAAGTGCCTTGCAGTCATAACATATGTTAATATTTTTATTGCTGACCTGTTTCCACAAAAGCAAATAGTTAAGCACTCAGTTGTTCCAACCCCATAAACCATAGCTCTGGTTCCCTGTGGAACCTTTGACTGCAGCTCTCCCCACTCTGGAATAAAGTCTGGTATGTTACTATGGAACTAGCTTTGTGTCAGGTCAAATCTCCACCTCTTGCCTGTGTTAAATAATAGAGAATACCTTCCTTCAGAGACACATAAATTGTGTTTCTCCTTGTTCTGGGGTTTTCCCCTCTTGTTTCCTAATTATCTTGGTATGTCTGAGAAGTTATGGCTTCTGTTTTTCTGTCAAATGTGTTCAAGTTGGTCGAGTTGTAAGACCATACTTTAGGTACAAAAGAAAAGTCTGTGCTCAGGCATAACTCACTTGAACTGTCTTAAAAATTATCTTGTATGATGAGACACTTCTTAAAGAAAAAAAGGCATGAAAGGAGTAGATGTTGTTATGGTAACAGTCTTTGTCCTTGAGCTGGAACAGAGCTCAAGTTTTGACTTTGTTCCCCAACTTAGTTACATTAACTCTGTGAATAATTTTCTCATTGGAATGGTTTGACAGTACTGAAAATTGAGCTATAAGACTCCTGCTACAGCATCCAAAGTACAGCGTTGTACCCTCAGAGGTTGGTATTGGCACTGATGTTGTTTAACATCTTAGCTGGGGACATGGACAGTGGGATCGCATGTAGCCTCCGCCAGTTTGATGCTGACACTGAGCTGTGTGGGGTGGCTGACACACTGGAGGGAAGGGATGCCACCAGAGGGACACTGACAGGCTTGAGAGGTGGTGGACCTGTGGAGACTTCGTGGTCAGTGCCACAAGGCCAAATGTGAGGTCCTGTACCTGAGTCAGGGCAATCCCAAGCACTAACACAGGCTGGGCAGAGAACGGATTGAGAGCAGCTCTGAGGAGCTGGGACATGTTGATTGGCAAGAAGCTCAACATGAACCAGTAAGGTGCACTCACAGCCCAGAAAGCCAGTCCTGGGCTGCATCAAAAGCAGCATGGCCAGCAGTGGGATTCTCCCCCTTTACTCTCCTCTCACGAGACCCCCCCATCACCTGTAGTACTGCACTGAGCTCCGGGGCGCCCAATATAAAGACATGGGCCTGCTGGAGTGAGTCCAGAGGAGGGTCACAAAGATCAGAGGGCTGGAGCCACCTCTCTTATGAAGACAGGTTGAAAGTTGGGGTTGTTCAGCCTGAAAAAGAGAGGGCTCTGGGGAGACCTTAGAGCCCCTTCCAGTACCTAAGGAGGCTACAAGAGGGCTGGAGAAGGACTTTCTACAAAGGGCATGTGGTGACAGGGCAAGGAGGAAATGGCTTTTAAACTGACAGAGGGCAGGTTTAGGTTAGATGCACAGAAGAAATTCTTCACTGTGAGGGTGGTGAGACACTAGAACAGGTTGTCCAGAGAAGCTGTGGATGCCCCATTCCTGGAAATGTTCATGACTAGGTTGGATGGAGCTTTAAACAACCTGGTTTAGTAGAAGGTGTCCCTGCCCATGGCAGGGGGGTTGGAACCAGATGATCTGTAAGGACCCTTCCAACCCAAACCATTCTATGATTCTTTGGCTAAAGTAAACACAAACATGCTCTGTGGCAAATTGTTGTTCCTGTGATCCAGACTGTGTGACCTGGCCACACAATTGCAAGGAAAGGGAACTCTAGATCACACTAAAGATGATGGTCTCAGTTAGTCCTACCTCAATATTTGTAGCCATTGATACAAACACCTACTTTAATATGAAGATTTTGGTAATGCCTGTCAGTTTTTGCTCTGACCGTATTGTATTCCTCACGTCTCTAGAGATGGAATTGGGGAGTTACGAGACTTCAGCTCTTTCTGAGTACTTAAGTCCTGCTTCTCTGAGAACAGCAAAACCTTTGTTGTATGAAAACAGACCCCCCAACATAACCTGTGGAATATGTGAAGACGATTTGTGTGTAGCACCTGTTTGGTTTGTGCAGCTGGTTTTTGTGTGAGGATCATACTGCTCCATGTTTGTGTTCAAACTGTTGATACTGAGGAAGTGGAAGTGAAAATACAGCACGTTCTGGTGAATTGTAAGCATGTTATTTAGGCTTCAAGTTTGCTTCCAGTGGCCTGTCTGTAACACATGCATTCACAGGTTTTCAGCTGTGGTTATTTCACTAATGTAGCTTTTGAATAAACAGGAAGCTACAAGAATGTGAGGAGCTGGTAGAACAGAACCAGTATCTTTTTTCCTCTGTCTTCCCTGTCTGTCTTCATGTGACATTATAAAAGAAGTTCATGTGACTCATCTGTTTCTTGTCATTAGAGGACAGAACTATAAAAAGATATGGAAGCACTGTGTATTTGTGGTCAGATTTATGACTGGGAAGAAAATTAACCTGGCATGGAAAACTTGTGATGTTTATTTAGGACAGGACGAAATAGAAACAAGCTGGGATTTATACGTGATTCCACCTCCTATTTTTTGAGTTGTTGTTTAATGCCAGGGTTTCAAATATAGTTTGTCTTTGGAGCTTCATACAGGGAAAAATTGCTGTTTTAACAAATTAATGCCATTTGCTCTTCATAAACCAGTTACAATAACTTTGGAACCTCAGTGACTGTCTAGTGAAGTATTCTCATAACTGACAGTTTGTGGTGTGCTTTAAACATAATGTCCAGTGCAGATAGACCATTCCCTTTAAATTACTGCAAGTGTAAGTATTTTGAATGCTAACAAAAATTAGGGTGTTTATGTCCCTCTTTCAAGCCTCTCAGAACCTTAGAATTGGAATGATACAAATGTGGTTGTAGTTCTCTCTGGATGCCTAATGCTTTTTCTTTTAGATAGATTGAAAGAAAAACTAGCTGTAACATGTTACCTGAATCTTGCTAAATGATGCTTGAGAATGGTGCTTGGCAGAACAGATAATGTCAGACTGGTACCTTTTGGGACTGAGGTTGAAGGAAAGTGGTGGGGTGGGGATAGGATGGGATGTAACACATTTGATTTCTCTGATTATATCTCAGACATGACTGGTTCACCGGGCCCCTTTGGACTCTATTACTTACACTGGAGTGTCTTTTAAATGACACCTTACTTGAGCTGGAAGGATTGAAACTTTATTGAAACGTCTTGCTTGGAACCTGTTTAGACTCCTGTTTACTTCCCAGTTTGACACACCATGATATTCATAGTTGTTATTTTCCCACTTAGTGCCTTTAAATAGTTGATGGCCCCAGAGTACATGATTCACCTGATCCCATGCTGAATTCAACTTTGTACTGTCCTTTTGTTCTAAATTACAGCTCTTGACTTAACGGAATCATTAGACTGAACATAGATTTCCTGGTAAAGCCGAAAATTGCACTTGTAGAAATTTCCTATTTAGGCATGGAGGCTTTTTGTAGTAGTTCTGCATCAAAATGAAATACCTCAAAGAAGATGAAGTAATTTAAATTTTGTTGGTTTATCTGTGATGTAAATTCAGAGCAAAATTTATTGTGGAGGGAAAGGAAAGCAGTTCTTCAAACTTGTCTTGTTGGCATCAAGCTCAAGTTGAGGAGGCTGCCAAACCTGGTATGAAGTACAGGCTGGTAAAATTATATGGCACTAAGAAAGGCCCGGACAGCCTGCTGATGCTTGCCGGCTGTGAGAGTCAAAGAATACTCTTCTGCCTCTTTCCCGTCTCTGTGCTGCTGGTCTTTACTCAGGCTTCTCTCCCCATTTATTTTATACAGTTTTAAAGAAGAGAGGTAATAGCAAGAAGTGTTGCAAGTCTTTGTTTTGGGGAGAGGGAGTGTTTTTTGGTCTTAACTGGGTTTTTTTGTTTGCTTGGGTGGTGGTTTTGTTTTTGAAATAGTTCTGAAAGTTTCTTGAAAGTGTTCTGGGGAGTTTAAAGATAAAATTGGTTGCAAAGGTATTCAGTTCTAAGAAGTCATCCAGTTGCTTACTGCTTAGCAGCCAGCTAATAAAGTATGGATTGAAGATGTATTCCTAGTCTAAAAAAAATAGATTATGATATTACCATGTATGTCTATTAGGTACGAGAAAATTGGCCTGAAAAGAGCAGATTCTGCAGGCTGGGTTTTGACTTGTCCAGGCTCTGCAGAGCTGGCAGGGCAGTGTTGCTGCTGCCAGTCCCGCATGTGTCTGTGGGGAGGGTGTTGAGGGAGCAGGTGAATTCTGCGTGGCTGTGTCCCATGGGTTGTGTGCCTGGGAGTTGTGCTGTGGTTGTGTGAACTGTCCAAGCATCACCTTCTAAAGGTGCTGGTTGCACTTGGATCTTGGCAGTTGTAGCCTCTTCTTCTTAGCTTTCCAGAGGCATTACTCAAATGGCCTCAGGCTGTGCTTCAGCTCTTGGGATTCTCACTTCCAAAATTGCATGGCTGTTTTGGGTTCCCCAGCCTGCTCTGTGCTCGATTCAGAAATGTTTTGATGGCATGACTGAAGAGCTGAAATGCTGCAGCATCTTGCAGCATTTTGATGAGATTGCCACACCCACCTCAGTTTTAAGACAGCTTTGGAAATAAAGGTCCACTATAAGCTAGATGTGCATTTCAGATACTTGATTTGGATTTTAATGTATCACTCTTGTATGATTTTTTTTCTGACGTTCATTGTGTGTCATCTGAAATTTTACTTAAAAGAGTTGACAAATTGTAAACTTGCTTTGAAATCTGTAAAACTATAGATAGATAGTTGTCATTTCCAGCCATGGCAGGATTACTGTAGTTCATTGTTGTCAGGAGCTATTGTGTGCAGTCAGGATGTCCTGGGGAAAGAGAGTGCGTGGTTTAAAGTTGATGTTAAGTACCTCAGCATTCCTTTGGTGGTAAGCTAGAAGAAAGCTGTTTGTATTCTACTGAATTACAAAGAAATTGCACTGATCTGTTTTGTGAGAAGGGGTAATTCAGAAAAAGTCGGTTGTTCCTTTTGGGATGGATCCTGAAAAGAAAGGATTTGCCTGGCATATGAACTGTAAACCTTAACAAAACTCTTCCTGGAACAGGAAGGCAGAGCGAAACAGGCGGCATTTCTTTAGAGAAAGTCTCCCTATATTAATCTCTTCTTAACTAAGTGAAAGAAGTTCTGTTTCTCTGAAGACACTCCGACTAATGGATATACAAATGTTTCAGTGGTAAGTGCTTTGAATGTATTGACAGTTTTTGTTAGTTCCTTTTAATTTTGAAACAGTTTGCAGTTCATGCTGGCACTCAAGTGATTTTTCCAGTCATTAGTGGCTGGTAATCAATAGGTCTCATAGTAACTGTTGCTGCTTAATAGTTTGGAATGCAAGGTTTGGATAAGCAGCATTATTTCTGGAAAGTTGAGATTTTCAACTAGCCTCAGTTAAAAAAAAAGAAAAGCCACTGCTGTTTACAGAGTTGTTAAAAAAATTTTCATCTGTTGACCTTTATTAAATCTGATTTCAATCAAAGGTGCCAGAGGCCTTTTTTTTATGCAATGACAAAGTGTAGCAGAATGAAGAGGTGGGAGAAGCTGTAGTTTAGCACTGAACCGTGGCAACAGAGACTGGTAATATTTTTGTAGTATATGGTGATTGTTTTTTGCTGTAGGCTTATTGGAACACATTATTCCATATCTGCAAGTAATTGTTAAAATAGGCCATGAGAAGAGTATGTATTTTCTGTAATAGCTTTGTATAGAAATAGTTACAAAAATGTTCTGCAGGCCTGTTGACGTGCTCTGTAGAAAGGAATGGATTTGGCTGTGTAACTTTACTGGTTAAGAACTTTTCCTTTCACAAAGGAAGTCTAATGGGAGAGCAGATTATTGTACTTTCTTTGTTTGTTACCCATTAGTGTTTAGGCACCTGGCAGGAAGTTTGAATACTTTTTAAGATTAAAGCCTGTTAATTTAATTTAGTAAGAAAATGTGTATAGAATGGGCAACATTTTAACATTATTTTGTTTTTGCTACTTCTATAAAACATTATAGCCTATTATTTCCATATTCCTACTTGAAATGTAAGGAAAATACAGAAATTAACCTTGTTATGGGTTTTGCAAAAAGTGGTGAATGGGGTGAATTACCTCTGCCTGAGTCATTGCTGCCAGTGATGGTGTGAAGTTGGAAATGGACAAAAATAGTTGCGCTTTTTGTCTTCTCCTTTCTCCCTCCTTCTTGTTTGGTAGTTGTTATTAGAAATTCCGGATGAATCATTCTTTTCTTGTCTCATTATTGCAGTTTGTCATGGAAGCTTCCTAAATATTCAGGGTTGAGTGACTGAGTATGTGATCAGTTTAAACTCCCTAGTTTGTCTAGCAACACTGCTCTTCTTATTGTGGATCTTATCAGCTGTTATGCTGAGTTTCTTATCCACTTTTAGCAGGAAAAACTGAGGGGCTTTTGTCAGACTGTGAAGCTAATTATGAAAGGGTTTTTGCAATGGACACTACTGTTTGATACCTTTCTGTTTGCTTGTACTCAAGCCAGAAATGCTGTGTTCTGGATTGCATTTGGGGAGGCAATCCCATAAATGACTGCTCCTGTTCTGAATTCTAAAACTTCTGCTCAGAAAAGAGTTTTTCAAATATCTGACTGCATTTTGAGCTGCTTTGCAGTGCTGCTGCTGTGTGCTTTGACTCTTGCTGGTGAATTACTGTTTTTTGACTTCCCATCACATTACCAACATGTTCCCACACAAAGCTGCTTCTTAAGTGGGAAGATACAGGAAGTGAAAACATAATCTGATTTCATTGTGGGAAGTATCTGGATTGTGTTAATTTCTTTCCTTTTGTGTTTACTTTCTAACTAATGTTGTTTAAAACTGTGTTTTTTCAATTATTCAGAAAAGTTTAATGTTGAGTGTTCTGCAGGAGACTGTGTAAAATTCATCTTTAGGCCTAGAAAACTCCCTTGACTGACCTCACCTCTCACCCTTTGGTTTTCTTTTTTTTATCTAAGCGGTGAACTTCAAAGAAGTTAACGAAGAAAACAGGAGAGAATTCTTCAGTGAAATATTTTCTTCCATTGACACATTGGCATTCACCTTTGGAAACGTGTAAGTTGGAATGCAGTAGTTTTTAAAGAGCTCAGTGGAGCTGAATCAAATTAAGACTAAACCCCAACAACAAAAACTTTAGTTTTCTTTTGGACAAATATTAATTGACAAACTAATTTAAATGAACCACATCTAGATTAATTTTACTGCTTTGTGTGTTTGTCTGTTTGGTTTTTTTCTTAACAAGGAAATCTGTGATGGTATAGAAATTGCAGGGAATATAAGACTTCTAAAAATGGTTTGTAGAACTTTCAAAGGATGTTAGACCTTATCCAAATTTTTATTTTCAGTGATACAAAATTGCTTGGTGAGGTAAAGTAATGAAGTAACACAATTCAATTCTTTGTTTTTCTGGCAGTGTTTCAGACTTCCTTATGGGAGATGTAGACAATGGCTCGTCATTGGGACTTCCTGTATCTCGGAGAAGTCGGGTAGGCTAAACACGTTCTCCTGGAGTGTGGAATGATATCTTTTAAAGGAGACTTCCATTTCCACTGGAGCTCTGTGCATCTTGGGGCTGGGATGCTTGGAGTCATCTGAGTGCTAAACCTACAATAAACTCATAAAAAATATGTATTCAAGGGTCCCAGTACTTCAATGGATTCTAAAAGATAGTGGTGACTCAACAGGGCAAGCGCTCAGATATGTAAATGATAACCTGCTGTAATTGCTTCTGAGATTTTTAAAGTGGTGAAGTGAAAATAAATACTAAAAAGTAAGATCAAGAATGATTTGCATGCTGTAGTAGTTAGAATATACCTGTTAAACTTAGAAACGAAAGACTTAATGACCTCTTCTTTGGCTTTTAAAGACTAATATTCATTACAAAATAAACCTCTCTTCTTCCAGAATTCATCTTGTGCTGTAACTGTTTCAGCAACAATTCACTAAGAGAACTATCAACTTAGAGGTAGTCAAAGAAAAACTTTAGCATTTTAAACTCCCCTTTAAACACTTTGAAGGTGTGACTAAAAAATGCTCTGTACTAAATTTTGTTCTGAATTTTTGTGTATCTAGAAGCAGACTTTCAAGTAAATTAAATAAAATTAGAAGTTACATGCAAAGCAAGCGCAGTTGGTAATCAGTATGTAAGACAAGCTCAGGTTAAAAATTTAACATTTTGGTATGTTTTTTTAAAGGCTTTGTTGAAACATACTTAAAGCTTTGCATTCCTTCACACAGACTTGATCACAGCAATGCTGTGCAGCCACAGCTGAGATGTGGTATTTTTAAATTGTCTCTGTTTGATAACACACATGAGAGAAAGATGGGTTATCATACAAATTCTGCTTCTGTAGTTGCTACTCATCTTCATTAAACAATATGTAGGCCACACAGAAAACTGTTTCCAGCAAACTTAGAATCAGGTTACTGATAAGAAGTATGAAATAAAATAGCATAGAAGCCAGCATGTCATGGAAGTTAAATGAGATTATTTGAAGAAGTACTAGTTCGTCTAACTGGTTCACCAGGAGAAGGAAGGTGATGAATTTGCCAACACTTTAATCTTGAAGTGGTTTTGCATTGCAAAAATATATGCCTGTGAAATAAGATGGTCTTTTATATATTGCATTTTGAAGTGAATGATTGCCTAAAAGATCACTCTTCTGAACACAGGAGTGGGGGAAGGCCAAAAAGAAGTTAGAATACACTAAAATGAAAAAGGAATTCTATTCTAGGTGCTTCAGAAGTCACCAGCTTATATTTAAAAGCCCTTCTTTATAGTGTCTCTTCTTGATGTGGAGGTGAACAATTACAAATTTTGGAGCAGGTAGAATAACATAGTTCAATTTCTTAGAAATCTGTCTTAAGTGCATTTTCATTTAGGCAAATAAATACACATTTAACAGATGAATAACTTCAGTTGGATCTGCAATTCGGAGAGCAGTTTGGAGGCCAGCTGGGAGTTCAGTGTTAGAAGGAACTAAATGCAAAATGTTTAAGAGTTATATTAACTTTTACTGTAGATGTTTGTGTTCAATGGTTGATCATAGCAGCCTGCTGTATCTTAGATAGAGCATAGCATTCTGGTAGAATTTAGCATGTAAATTTTTTGAGGGTTGATTAAGAAGTAAGATTTTAATTGCCGGTTTAGTTAGGGACTTCCCTTGAGAATCCGAGGAGGAGGAGGATGGGCAACACTGATCTTGCTTCTCTTGACTGCAGGGAAGTCTACATTCTTTACTTCAGGCATTCCACTTGGAAGTTTCAGTTGACTGATATGTATACCCCATCTTAGCAAATGTCCTTGTTCTCATTTTAGCCCTTTGTAGTGCAACCAGAAATACCAGGTGGAAGCAAAGATATTTTTTTAATTAAAAACAGAAGGACTTTAGAATACACTGGAAGAGACATGTCTGACTTTTCATTACTCAACAAGCTATTTGAATGCTATTTGATGCTATGCACATCTAAGAGCATAATAAAGGAGTTAGGATAAAGTTTTCAAAATGTGTGAAGAGATTTTCCTTTGTCATGTTTTAGTCTATGGAAAAACTGCTTTTTCTGTGAAGTAAGCAATTATTCTTGAGAGATCTTCATAGGATTTATGATCCATTTTCTTTTACATTAAGAAACCCCAACAAACCAAAACTACTTGCATTGTTGATACTGTGTCCTGTTTTAGCAAACGTCTGAAAATAAACCAGCACTAAATTTAAATGGAAAGAAGCTGTTCTTGTAAAACTTAAGGGCACTCTGCAGCTATTTCTTAGCCTTTGTTTTCTGTCTGCTCTGTGCTTCAAAGTTGTCAAGAGCAGTTTATCCATTTAAAATTATGTAGGGTTTGTAATTTTTCTTGGTTTTGGTTTGGTTTTTAAGGGGATAGTGTAAACTTTTTCTTCATTTAAATTTGTTGAGCAGTCAGATCTACAACACAGTCCTACAAATAGTTTAACTTGCACAATTAAAGGGGTAGCAAAATGCAGCATGAGGTCAAAGCTAGGGATGACATGATGTGCTAAATTCCTTTTATTATTGGATTACATTCTGTCAGGTTGTACTGATTGTCAGGGCTTCCATTAGCAAGTGCTACTAGTCAGCTGTGCACATTTGCAAGTAATTTAGGAGAAATAACTTTATTTCTTTGAGGAAGAAATCCAGAATTCTAATGGCTTGTAGAATTATGGCTGTTACATGACATTAGGTCTGTATGAAATGGTTTTTAGAAGATGGATAGGGATCTAAGAAAAGCTGGAACTCAATTGTTTAACAAATCTTGTTGACTCTTTCATGGTGGTTGATTTAAAGGTATATAATGATTCCTTACTGTTCATTATGTCTTATTTGACAGCTATAGGAGGTTAGAAAGAGTTGTGCCTTAGTTGAGAGGGAGTTACGGTGCAATTTGCTTTATCTGCAAAAAAAATAAAGGGGCAGATAATGCCATTTATTTTGTTATCCTGTCAGTTCCAGTGAGGGCTTTTCCTTGCTAACGTAATGTTTTGTTTCTTGTACACCAGTCTTTTGAGAATCTTTCTGTGGAGTCTGGGGGTTCACTGCATGAGAGGGATGATATTCAAGGTAGGCAATTCATTTAACATTGATAAACACCACTTTGTATCTGTGGGTTTTATTGTTTCTAAAAATGTTTTAAGTAAGGTGCTTGGCCACTTGTTTACACCCATGCTGCCATTAAAACTTCACTGTAAAAAAAGTGCTATTGCAAAGGTTTTATTAATTTGTAAATAATCAACTTGGTTGCTTTTTTGGGGGGGAAAACAAGCAAGGCCTGAAGCACTTCTGTATGTCATCATATGACTGGTGTTTTGTTGGGTCACTTTCTTGAAGAAAGTTATGCTGGCCATATGACTACTCCAGCTAAAATACTATGACCCTTTAATTTGTTCTAAAACCTCTGTCAGTGCTGTTTAGAGTCAACCAGCATTAAAGACCAACTCAAGATCAGAGCTGCTTAAGCATTCACAGTTGGCTAATACTGGCTTTGCTCTCAGTGTGTGGTCATGTCTAAAAATCACTCCTTTGTGTTTGCTGCTTTATTTGCAGGACATCTTCGAGCAGAGGAGGTGGATAGCATGCTCCTGAGGAATGACAGTGGGATCGAGTCGGCTCTGGCCTATGCCAAAGCGTGGTCAAAATACACCAAGGATGTAGTCGCCTGGGTAGAAAAAAAGCTTAGTGTGGGTGAGTGGCTCTTTCTGGCATTTAATCAGCTTTGTCATGATGAAATTAAATCTGTTGTCAGGCCTCTGTGCTGCAGACTGTCAATAATGTGATTTCTAAATTAGTAACTGTTCCACTGAAGTAGACAGAACTATCGTGCATTTCCTGTAATTAAGGGCCTGTAACAAAGTGAAGGTGGTCCCTCCTGTAGCCTGTTTGTTAAAGGAAGACTGTAAAAAGCATTTACCATGTGTTACAACTGTTAGTGTAAACACTAACTGTGAATTTTTTTTAACAGAAGTGGAGTGTGCTAAAAACGTAGCAAAAATGGCTGAAACTGCTAAAGCTATTGTTGGGCACCAGGTGAGTACACCTTATTAGGGGCTCTGTCACAGACTGAAATCTGTATTGAATGCCCAGCCCACATGCAAAATCTGGGGATGTTGAGAAGTGGGTTTTTAAGCTGATACAGAATGGGTTTATACCACAAAGCAGTGGTTAAAAGATCTGCTGTATTTTATGTTTTCCATTTGTTCTGGAAATTTGGTTACATTGTATTACTTTTGTTGAATATGCAGAATAGTTTTCACAATATGCTTTTTTCTGTCTAAAGTCTTGTATGCTTTGTGATTTGGACTTTTTTCCTAGTAAAATGAAATACAGCTGAGTAATTAGTAATACTCTGCATTCATACCTGACTTCCACACACATAAATTTCTTACTAAACTTAAGTGAAAATCTGATTCAGTTATACAAACATTTAGAATGTCAGTATACCTTTCTTACCTAGAACACTAATGTGTTTTGTGTAATTTTTAGGATTATATGCCATTCCAATCAATATTCATTAATGCTTTTCAAAATGATATCGAGAACAATCAACTTTGGCAACAAACAGCTGCTGCTCTCCAGTCTAACAAATTTGTGCAGGTAAGCTTAAAGAAAAAGGCCAAAATACTGTTTAGGGGTTTTAAAAGTTTTGTGACACCGCAGAATATTTAAAAGAATGAACTTGCAACTTATAAGCCTTTAATGAGCTCTCTTAATATTTCCTATTTAGCCTCTTCTTGGGAGGAAAAATGAATTGGATAGACAAAGGAAAGATATCAAGGAGCTTTGGCAGCGAGAACAGAAAAAAATGGTTGGTAATTCTTTCATATCTAATGGTTCAGTCTAAAATTCTTCAAAGGGATGAAACTTTCAAACTAGGCTGTTATGAACTTATATTCACATGTAGAGTTTGCAGGGCTTGTTGGAAGTAGCATGTAACTCTCAATTCCATGGCAATCTAGTATTTTAAGGGGTTATCTTTCAATGACTGCAGCGTACAAACCTTTACATAACACCCTCTTCAAACATCATATTAAATGACTGAAAAATTAATATCAGTTATTCTTCTGTTTTGTCTTTCATTACATTCTCCAGCAAGAGCTTGAAGCTGCTCTAAGAAAAGCAAAGTTGTTATATGCACAGCGTCAGGATGAGTATGAAAAGGCAAAATCCTGCACTGCTCGTGCTGAGGAGGAACATCTGAGCACAGGTGGAAGCTTTGTGAAAGATTTCAGCAAGCAATTGGAGAAAAAACGAAAGCTGGAAGAGGAAGCTCTTCAAAAGGTAGAAAGATTTTGTTCCTTGCTTTTAAAGTTAAGCCTATGCTGTCTGTATTCATGCTTTCCCAATGTAAGTGTTCAAGTAAGAGTTCAGTTTATAATTTAATTTTAATCGTGCTATGCTCTTTTGGGCTCTTATCCTAAATGGCAATCTCCAGTTACAAGCATCTGGTGTGGGTTTTTTTGTTTTTGCTTCTGTTATCAAGGCCTGCACTCCATCAGCCCTTTATACTTTTGTTTTCTCCAGGCTGAAGAGGCCAGTGAACACTATAAAGCAAGCATGGCAGAGGTTGAAGAAAAAAGAAATTATCTGGAAAGCTTTAAAAGTGATGTTTTAACACAGCTTCGGGAGCTTATTTACCAGTGTGATCTTACTCTTAAAGCTGTAAGCATGGTTTTTAAAACATATTTTGCACAGATTTATAAATATTGTTAAAAGTAAAAAAGCCCCATCTATAGTGTTACCACTTAAAATAGAAAGTTTTCAAAGGACAGAGGTTAAGCCAATAGAAAAAGAAAGAAAACTTTTAATTTTTTCTGTGGTGTTCTCCTTCTGATAGGCATTAGGGAAAAAAAAAGCGAGGGGGAGTTACATGTCTTGAACATTTCTGGGTGTTTCATGAGCTGTGGCCTTGCAAGCACCCTCACTACACAAACCTTGTAAAATATCCCTTAAGAGTATTGATAGCAGTTATGTTCCTCTGTTGCTTGAGTGCATTTGCCATTACTTTCATTAGTTCATTAACAAAGACATCTGGATCAAGCACAGAATGGTCATTAACACGCTTCAGCACAAAGCCTGCCAGTCTTGATGGCAGTCTTAATTACTGCAGGATCAATTGCAGCTAATTGAATGTATTAATTTATTGTGCGTAAATAAGGAAAGGATGGTCAAAACTGTACATGCACAATTTCTGAAAAAGCTTTAAGAACACATATGTCAAGAGATTGTTCTTTTGATTTTTCTTTTAGATGAGAAAAGGACAATTTAATGCCAGGACAGGGAGGGAAACTAAAACTTCAAACACACACACCTCTCCTCAGGCAACCCCAAAACCGACCTGTAAGACCAGTAGAAAGCTTAGACTTGTCAGGTCAAGTACATATAAATTGCAAACTACTTTGCAACCCCAAAGCTAAAGAAAGCAGCCACACAGAGTCCCCTTTTCTGGTCTCTGACTTGTGATAAAATCATTTAAAAGCGTTACGATGTAATTTATTGAAGAAAGTGTTCAGTTAGTCTTTCTGTAGGGATAGAGTTTTGTCTGTTTCATGTCTCAAGGCAACATGGAGTTCACCTGGGTTTGGAATTCCAAGTGCTTCATCATCACAGTGCTGACTGAAATTCCTTTCAGAGCATGAAAAATACATTTTGGTAGCAAAAAACCCTTGCTGCTTATCTTGATCAATGCAAATTGGGAAGCCATTGGAATTGTCTTTGCGACCAGGAGGATTTGATAACCCAGAGAGAAGAGAAATACTAATATCTGTATTACAGATGAAGTTCTTACAGTTGACTTTCAGGAATCTTCCACAAAATAACATATTTCTGAAATTTCTATTTTCTGAAATTTTTTTAGTCTTACTGTTTAAATAATCTTCTGTTTGGATATTAATTTGGGTTGAACAAAGTGTGAGTATCTAGTAAATGATCTCCAAATAATGAAAGTCTTTTTCTCTCAACAGGCAACCGTTAACCTGTTCCAGCTGCAGCATGCTCAGGTTGTATCTCTTCCAGTCAACTGCCAGTCCCTCTGTGAGAGTGCCAAGCTCTATGACCCTGGTCAGCAGTATTCAAAGTTTGTGAAAAGTTTGCCAAAGGATGGTGTTCCTATGGAATCAGGCTCTTTTGAAACCCAGAGCTCCCAGGTCGATGGGTAAGACCCAAAGAGCAAGTGGCATCTGCTTGGTCTAGAATGGAATACTAAGCAAATGGGCTTAGCAGTAAAATGTTGGTCTTGGAGGAATTAAAAGAATCCTGGTATTTTACCATGCTTTACCATTCTCTGTCTCTGTCCCATCTTTTGGTAGATTATATATAATGTTGGCATTAAAACCTGCCTCTAAATTCCAAAGCAGAATGTCATTTCATGCAATAAGACTTGCTAAAACATTGACAATTGTTGTGCTAGACTTGACTTGTTACTATTTTAATGTAGATACTGGTTAATAAGAAAAATGTGAATTTTGGACTTGGTAGTGCTGTGTGGCAGTAGTATTTGATAATCAGTTTAGAAAGTCTGAGGAGGTAGTTTTCCTCTCCTACAGGCCTTCCTGCTACGGTAGCTTCTTTCATATTGTTTACACTTGACAACTTTTTGGCAGGAAGTATTGCTCCATTTCTGTCTCTTGCTATGTGACTAAAAAAACCTGAGTCTGTTTGTAGGGACATGTTATAACTTAATCATTTTTCTTCCAACCTATATGAAATGGAAGTTTTTTACTGTTAATCTGTGAAAGATCCAGCTAATGTGGAAGTAAAGACTTCAAGACAAAAACCCAGCTCCTTGTGTCAGCGTGCCAAATGCTTTTCTACCTTTAATTTGTTGTAAAATAGTCATCTTGGCACTAAAGCACCAGCATATCCATTCCAATCTGTGTGTTTCACAGTTCTGCAGGAAAGTGTCGTCATAGTTTTTCAAAAGGAAACTAAGTACAAAAAACTGAATGCTTGAGTCAGACATCTACCAACAAAAGCCAGGAAATTCAAAGTTAAAGCTGAGATTCTTAGTTCTTGTCTGTAAATTTCCTGCCTTTTAAGACTGATTCAGGCTATACTCATAAACTTTGACTTAGGGGGATTTAACTATGTAGCTCTCTGAGAAACTGGTGAGCATGAAATTTCCAACTCTTTGTGTGCTCTCCCAGCTATTTACTGCTTAAGATTTATGGGAGTGTGTTTTTTCTCCTCCTCACTCCCCTTTTGTTATGTTTGTCAGGCCTTGTGATTCTTCATGTACTTGAAGTGATCATTTCTGTTGTTTAGGTCTGCATTAATTTAAGGGACAGTAGCTTGAAAAAATCCAAATCTTAATGTTTTTCAGTCTCTATTTCCTTACGCTTGATAGGGTAGAACTGATTAAGGAACAGCTTTCTGACTGCTAAACTTGGCCAGCAGGCCATTTTAGTCCACAGGGTGCTTCAGCTTTTACATTAATTACCATTAACAGTGTTCTGTCCTTATCGTGAGAGCAGATTTTCACAACAGATTGACTCTCTGGTACCATCAACATATTTTCTGTGCTTTTTAAAAAGCACAGCATATTAACATTATAGGTGGATGGTCCTGATGGCTGGGCAGAGAATCTTTTAGAGGGGAAAACATAGCCATAGGTGGCCATGGCTTCTGAATTATTCTGATGTTCAGATGAACAGATAGGCTGCTTTTTCAAAGTCTGCCAGATAACGTTCATAATATCATGCAGAGATGTGGAAAAGCTGATTCATGGCATAGAGAGGAAGCGCTGGAAAATCACACATATTTAATCTAAAGAAATGTCTACCTTTATTTTTTTTTAATTTGGACTTTAATAATTACATGTAAAATATATATGTTCATGAGTAGTGATTAAAGAAAGCATTTTTGGTGCCCAGGGATTTTAAAAATATGTTGATTTTCATTCATTTCTGTCTTATTCATTCTTCAAATTACTTTCTTCTTCCTGAAGGGTTTTTAATAAGCAGTCAACAAACAGCATCCATACATCACATGGTAACTTATCTCAGTGTTCAGGAGATTTTCCTGCGCAGACATTAGATGATGTGGGAAGCCCAATTTATCATCGTTCACAAAAAGTTAGAGAGAAGAGGTCTTCCAGCAACACAGATATTCAAGGTAGTTCTGTATTTCATCTGAAGCTCAGTCTCTGATAAGTAAAAAAGTAAAAATTAAAAAGTACACTTGATGTCTCAGTCAGAAGTGTAGCACTGAACAGTTAAAAATGTATTATAAAGTTTGAAGCCTAGAAAGCATTATGTACTTGAGCATAATAAGGACAAATGGAAAACTATATGCATACCCTAAATTCTTTGACAAGAAAGGAAAGATGCAATTCAAACAGCAAGTACTGTCAAGCTCAGTGGACTAAACTATTTCAATTAGCCTTAGCAATTGAAAATCCATTGGTTTTGTAAATACTGTGTTGATTTCTGTGAAAGCACAAATACCAGTTTCTAAAATTAATTTTCTTAGATCGAGAAGCTTTTACAGGAATATATGATGATGAGTCTTTTCACTATATTGCATGCTCATGTAGCTTTCGCAATGTTTTCCTATTTTGAATGTAATCAATAGTCTTTAAATAAAAGACAAAGTAATTTTTGTCCTTGACATTTGGAATTAGTGGATTTTCTTTTCAAAAGCAGTACGAGGGCCGCCACCGTTCAGATCGTGGTCAGTTGGCAACCAGAGTGGAGGAATGTGCAGTGATTCTGAAAGCGCAGGGGGAAGCAGCGAGTCACGCTCCATGGATTCTCCATCTGCCAGCCCAGGTACAGCTCTGCTCACTGCTGTACTAGTAGGAAGTTTTCTCTTTGTGCTGTTTTACAGTAATGGAGATATCACTGTTAGATAAGCAAGTATGGGGCAGAGCATATAACGAAAATGAACAGTTAGGTAAAAGTGATAATTACAGCTTCCTGAAAATTCTTCTCATCTGCTAGGGGATTTTAAGAGACGACTTCCCCGAACACCTTCCACTGGTACTATGTCATCTGCAGATGATCTTGATGAAAGAGAGCCACCATCTCCTTCAGACTGTGGTAATGTTGTTTCCATACCTGAAGTCCCCAGAAGATGCTTTTTGTTGCTTTTGTTTCTAATGTGCTTAAGAAAAGTACTTTAACAAGGCTCTGATTACCAACAGCGTTGTTTTGCAATACAGTATGTATCCACTTGAGGTTAAAAATAATGTTCAAGTCATGTTAATGAAGAGGTGCAGAATTGTCTTTGTACTTTCAGGTTAACTATATGGGCAGCCATTGAACATTTCTAGTGTCTTCTGGCTTATGTAAGGTAACTTCTAAACTTTGAAGTAAAATGCACAGATACATAGAGTTGGTAATTGGAAAATTGGAAAAGAGTGAATCCAAATGTTTAGGGTAATAACTGAGATTCTGCCCTTTTCAGCTAAGAGAAGCAAGTTCAGTAACATCTGTCCCAGATTTAACCTGGCCATTTCTAATTTTTAAATGAATTTTGACTGTATAAAGACAATGTTGCCAAAGGTAACCTGAGTAACTGGATTATCAGAAATAGTTCTATGGGAATAGTTCTACAGTACTCACAAACTAATTTTGAAATGTTTGTGGCACTTGCTCAGTAAAGCCTCTAGGAAATTCTTCAGTTAGTCCTTATTTCCTAAATGTATACATTGCTTTCTATCTATTAATGAATCTGTGGTTAACAATAATAATTTAGATCAAGATTTAATGTATGGCAGTGTGTTAATGAGTGCAAACTTTCACTTGTAGTGGTAATGCTTAATCAATGTTTGAGCTTTTAAGACGTTTTCTGAACAATTACTTCATGTGCTAATTTTAAGTTATCTGTAAAACAAAGGATTTTGGTTTACAGAGTTGTTGATAGCATTTTAAGTAAATTGCTTGAAAAAAACAGGACACAAAAAGGACCAGTTGCTGTTCTTTCCAGTTTAAGAATCCTCTAGAAAATAGTCTCATGTTGTTATAGGACACTGAGAATCAGTAATTTTTTTTTCTAAATTTTATATGCATTCTGCCATGGGTGTGGGTTAGCTCTTCCCTGCTGCAAAGCATTTTTTTAAAGTATTTCAGAAACACTACAGGCCAAAACATATTGCCATCTCTCATCTTCTTGTACAGGACCTTGAAATACATAAAATGAAACTTTCATGACTTGTTGCCTGACTGCAGGGCAGCTGGAATTAAATGTCCTCATATTTTCACATGCCATTAATACAGAAGAAAAATGGAATATTTAAAAATGCAAAAATCATTGTTTGATTCCACTTTTATGTAAAATTCTTTGATAGTTAATGTGTCTGTTATGTAAACTGTAATGTAATTTTGCTTCCATGTGACTGGAATGTTTTTGATAGTTGCTGTCACTTAGAGAATTGTGTGTTCTGCAGCATAGTTCTAAAAAATCAGAATAAATACTATCCTAATAGTAGATACTAAAATGATTATAACAGAGAAATTCTCTCCAGGCTTAAATGATCTGACATCTGAAACTGCCAGCTCTCCAGGACCTTTTAGAAATGCTATTATGTCTAAAGCAGCTCAAACACACAAACTAAGGAAGCTGAGAGCTCCATCTAAATGCAGAGAGTGTGACAGCTTAGTGGTATTTCACGGAGCTGAATGTGAGGAGGTAAGTGGAGAATCAGTTTACATTTCTGCTTGGGATTTATGTGAAGTTGGGAGTTTTGGAAACTTTAATTATGTTCCTGTATAAAGGCTATAGAGTTTGTGGCTCATATAATCACTATGAACTCAAAGCAGAGTCACAACATACTACTAAATCTTGCCTTTTGCTCATGTATGGGGTGACAAACATCAGAGATATTGTTTAGGGTGTCAATTTGCATCAAACTGTGTTGTTTTTTTTATCTCCCCTGTAGTGTTCACTTGCATGCCATAAAAAATGTTTAGAGACTTTAGCTATTCAGTGTGGGCACAAAAAGCTTCATGGAAGGCTTCACTTGTTTGGAGTGGAATTTGCCCAAGCTGCTAAAAATGTTCCTGATGGCATTCCTTTCATCATCAAAAAGTGTACATCAGAAATTGAAAGCAGAGCACTCAATGTCAAGGTATACTCAAGTTTGTTCATGCTTAAGTTTTATAGACAATCTCTTTAAAAACAAATTCTCTTTGGGTGTTAATGCTGTACTGTCAATATCTCTATGTTCTACACTTTCCTTTCAAATTGAAATAGGGTTGTGCTGCTCTTTTAATTTCAGGGCATCTATCGTGTGAATGGAGCCAAATCAAGAGTTGAAAAGCTTTGTCAAGCTTTTGAAAATGGAAAGGATTTGGTTGAGCTCTCTGAACTCTATGCACATGATATCAGCAATGTTCTCAAGCTGTATCTCCGCCAGGTATGCAATTGAGAGGTCAGATGGAAAACCAAAGTACTGTAATATATTTCTTCAGTGCAAGAGGGAAAACAAAATCCTTTTCAGCAGTCCCACAGCAGAAGGTTCAACGAGCGCCTTGTATTTTTGCAGACTTCTTTATTTTCACATGGAGCCTGTGACAAGGGCAGGAAAGCTGCCGGTATTACATGGTATTCCACATGGGTGTTACAGCTCCTTAAATATTAGTACCACACACAGCACAAGCTTTTGCTTGTCTGCTCTTGGTGAAGCTTTAGTTTCTATAACCTTTCTGATTAGTGAATATACCTGTCTTACCTGAAGCTTAAAAGATTCCCATGTTCTTGCCTCCTCGTGCAGACAGTTGCTGATATATTGTTAATATCTGCTAACAAAAATGTCATGAAACATTCATAAAGGTTAGGATGTGTTCATTATGTAGGGACTATCCATTTTTTTTTCTAAATGGAGCTCTAAAGTTTCATGATTGAATTTTCCAAACCAGTTTCAATAAGCATCTGAAAAAACAAAGCTGCGATGTTGCCAAGTGAAATTATTGAGTTGCTCTGAAAATTTGTTAACCCTGAAAGGAATAGTTCTTAGGTGCATAGTCCTGTCCTCTTCCTTACACTGGCTGTCAGAGATGAGCATTCCAGTCTTATGATCGTTGCCATTAAGTGATTTTAAAAAATTACAAGATGTACCCTGCCTACATATCCAAGTAAAAAGGTAGCATGCTACATACTGGGGTACCAGTTTGAGACACTGTGCTGTATTTTAAACAGGACTTTAAAAAAAAATCAAATGTTTTCTTCTGGTCTTACTACCTCCTTTGTAGCTGATCTGTTGGTGTTAGGTAAACCTGCTTGTTTTAAATACAGGAGCAGTCCTAGAAACATGCAGTTAAAACATTTTTAGACAGAATTCTGAGCTAAACCATTTGAGACTGATTATTAAAATTAATCATATACTACTGATAGACTATCAAAGACCGGAAAATTAAGTAATGCCTCTGTTATTACAGTAATTGAGCACATGCGGTGTAACATCTATCTCATAGCAGTCACATTCCTGAAATCTTACCTTTTTCTTGAAATCTTATTTCAATAAAGTATTGATAAATGCTCAGTCCTGCAGCTATTGTAGGAAGGGGCTGGCAAAAGATTTCTGGGAAATAGTGTAGGAAGAGTGTTTTCTTTACCTAGGATTGGGTTTGAAAAAATTGGGGTTTGAGCTAATGAACAAGAATTATACAATGTCATCATCTAAGAAAAGATGATAGACCAGACAAAGCTGAAGAGAATCAGGGAGAAAACAAATTAAAATTCAGTTTTGAGCATGTTTCTGAAATGTTCTTATTTCTTCAGCTTCCAGAGCCCTTGGTTTTGTTTCGGCTTTATAACGAGTTCATTGGACTTGCAAAAGAAAGCCAGCATGTTAATGAGGAGTTGGATGCTACACAAGCTAGTCCCAAATCAAAGAAAAGACAGTCAATCTGTATTGAACTGAATAGAATCATCATTAAAATTAAAGATCTTCTGAAACAACTCCCTGGACCAAACTATAACACTCTTCAGTACCTTATTGGACACCTTCACAGGTGAGAGAAGACTTCACATTCAAACTGATGCTGAAAAACAAACAGCTGCATGCTGGCAATCTCTTGTACCATTTTAATGACTGTAGAGGAAGTAATCACATATACCTTAGAAGACATTGTTCCATTGCTGTTGCTTTTTCCATGTAATGAGTTCTCAAGTGACAGAAGAATATGAAAGGGAAATAAAGCAGGGAAAGCGCTGAGCTCCATTATTATTGATTCACATCGTGGTCAGCCAGTAGTAACTACTGTCAGGTGCAGGGATCTAGATGAGATTTAATCATGATATGACCCAGACAGAGCAGTGATCTGGGGGCTGTTAACAGAAAATTGAGACTTGTATCATGTCTCTTAAATAACTATTCTCCAGTTACATTTCATTTCCTTGTCCTCCAAATGCTGGTTTGTATGACAATGTACAACCTGATGACTACCAATAAAAATGGGCAATATTGGACCACGACTATGTTATTACTTAGAGTGAGATGCTCTTTTTCCCAACACCAGAAATGCCAAATAGCCACAAATAACATTAAAATATAGGACATAAAAACATCCTATTTGGAGAGTCCAAGTTGCTGTTAAATGCAGTCTGCACTGAAGAATCTGCCTACCAAACCAACTTTGACTTTTTCATTGTCCTTTATCCCTCTTTAGACATAAGATAGTGTTTTAATATCTAAACTATTTTGGAAGCAATAAACCCCTCTAATTCCTGGGAATGTGTTTTGATTTTTCTTTTCCCCCTCCTTATGCAGAGTAACAGAACAGTCTGATGAAAATAAAATGTCAGCCAGCAACCTTGGCATAATATTTGGCCCGACTCTGCTCAGACCACGTCAAACCGATGCTACAGTTTCTCTGTCATCGCTTGTGGACTACCCTTATCAGGCTCGGGTGGTGGAGCTGCTCATAACACACTATGAAAAGATATTTGATGTTTCATTGAAGCCACTTCTGAGCACAACACAGTCCGAAGAAACAGCTGTTACGGTCAGAGTTGCTTTATCAGCAGATGAGAGGGAGCCACAGCAGCAGAGGAATTTGTTTGTTGCTGTAAAGGAAGTGAGTGACTCTTCTTGTGCTGCCAGAATGTTACTTGTGCCATCTTAACTTTTGTGTTAAATGCTGCAGCATTCCAGAGCCCATTTTTAATAAATCTTTGCTGGCTTCTTGTTAGTGCATTTTCTCTTGAGTTCTCATTTACTTTTTCTCTGACTTTTGTTAGCAGGGTTTTCTAATAGCTCCAAGTGAAGGCAGAGCTGCAGAAACAGCTGCACTGTTTTTGGAATCGAACAATAGGAAGAATACAAAAGAACAAGAAGAAACATCTGTAACTGGTTAGTATGCTGTTAACTCTAGCAGGGGGAATGAATAAGGACTTCTAGATGCATTAGATTATTGTGCATGTAGCTCTTCAAATTAGACAGAAGCAAGTGATAAAACCTGCTTGCCACTGCTCGATATGCTGTTTCTTTTTGTAAGAACAACAGAATTAAATCTTTCTAAAGGCATTCAAGAAACCTGTGTTTATGGAATCTGAGCTTAAAGTACTTGGTAAGAGAATACAACACTGTTTTAGTTTTTCCCTTTAAAAAAAAACCAAACAAAAAACAAAACAAAGCCATAATTACACTGTGATTGTGGATTTCTGAAATCTACTATAGTGTTACAAACTAATACCCAGCAATGAATGTGTTTTGACCATTGTTTCCCCCAGAATGTGTATCATTGCCACTTACTGGAATTAAACCAGAAGTCTTTGGGAAGAGTAATTCTCTGACAGAATCATCAGCTAAGAGCATTTTGGATATCAATATTTCTGCTCAAAAAAATCTAGGTTTGCTAACCTACTCTAAATTCTTTTCTGTTTATCTGCCTGTGCTATTGCAGTGGGTTGTTTTAATGTAGGTATGATTTCATCTACTTTATTTAGGAGTAGCTGTGCATAATCCCTTTTAATTATACTGATTTTCAACTGCTACCAGTTCAGTCATGTCTTGTACATTAACAGTGCCACATCCTGAAACATACTAAAACTGCAAATATTCAGGGATGGGAAGGTACCAGCCAAAAAAATATAGTGTGTGTCTGCCCGTTTTCTGTTTGGTGTCTTGGTTACAGCTGCATAGTACATGTTTTACTGCTATTGAAATGCTAACACTTGGTTAGAGTAGGATACTCCTAGTATGCATACAAGCTCTCCCTAAAAATTGTTATGCCATTAAAATACCGACTGCCAAAGGATCATTAATAAAGTCTTGCTGACTTCTCTTTATATGTAGTGCAAAGGTCCAGTTGCATCTATTTGTGTGTTTCTAGGTGATGCTGTGAGTCCAGCTTCAGAGAAGGACAATGATCCGTTAATTTCTGTAGGTGAAGACAGCTGTAAAATTAACTTACTTCCTGCAAAACCTAACCATCAGATTACCAGAGTCCCACTGCGGGTTCCAAGGACAAAAGCAGCTTCTCGCCCTGTGAGTCTGCCTGTAGACCGAATACTTCCTCCATGTGTTCTGAATGAAAGAAATTCACGAAATGCAGGCGCAGTAAGTTCAGAGAAGCTGGGCAGAAGCCCTACGATTGAAGAAGTTTCAGAGGTGAAGGCAGTCCCTGCTGTTAATCCCTGCTGTAGATTTCCTTGTTATGATACCCAGATGCTGCGAAAAACTTGGGACAAGCAATATAAACAGTATGATATCACAGCAAGGACAGCAATGATCGTGACTAATGTACCCCAGGAGAACCGAGCCCTTGAGAGTGGAACTGCAGGTGCTTTATCATCATCATCATGCACCACTGATAACTCAGTTACTGCCATTCTTCCTAGTAAGCCATATTCTGTTGTTGGATCAGGAACGACAGCTACAGAAGAGAATGGTCCTGATGTTAATCCTCTTGCTGCCGTCAGGGCACCAAGAACATTGCAACCACCCCCAGGGACATTTTATAAACCACCTGGTAACAAATCCAAAGAAAATGGAGATGGTTCTTCTGCTAAAGCTTGTGCACCAACCAGTGCTGGCTCTGTTCTTCACCAGGAAAATACTGTGAAACTGGCTAGGAGCTCTGCACTTCCAACAGGTGATCCTGAACAAAACACAAACGAACAGAAAGCTAGCTCAGAGGATATTCACCTCACAGATCTGAAGCCTGCTTACCAGAGACTGAGACCAAAGAGGATCCAAGAACTGGAACACAGGGAAGCTCATTTTGTATAGGGTGCAAATTTCTCTTGGACTGTATGCAATTTGTTGATGTTGCCGGTGGAGGCTTCCCTTTGCCCCCTTATCCTTTGCCTTCACTTTAGAATCCCACTTTTGTGCCATATTGGAGTTATTTTTATATATGCAGCATTTTAAAACCAGGGGGAGGGCTGGGGAATTGTGAATGAGGTAAGTCAAACTTTTTGTAGTTGAGTAGCTTTCAATAAAGATGTAATACATTCCCAGTGTAGATATAGTTAAAGATTTCATTGAATAAGACACTGAGCTTCATTTCATTGTGTGGAATGGAGTGTTTATTCGTAGAGAAACAGCTATTTTTCTTAATAGATGTTATAATAAAAATGGAAGATTTAATGTTCACCGTCTAAGCATAAACCAAAGCTTGTGCTTTGCTCTGTAAAAGCATTTGTTCATTTTTCTAATTTGTGCAATTAAAGCTTTGCTTATGAACAGACTTACATACTGGCCAGCATGGCCATAATTATGTATCATATGTGTATATTTTAAGCAGACTTGGTTATCTGTTGCCAGTTTTCTATGTTGTCAGTTTAATATTTTTTTTTGTACAGCGAGGATGCACTTACTGAGCTTTACTATTCAGAAGCAGCAATCAATTCACATCTGGTTTCTTGTATAGCTTAGCAAGTGCGGCAAATGTGCACAGCCTGTTTTGTTTGGATGCCCTGCTGGAGAGCCTATCAGTTGCAGTGGTGCTGTCTTTCCCAGGTGGATGAAAAGGCAGTGATTTGCTTGCTATAGATCAGTTTCACCACTTAAGCTGGTGTAACTGAAATGAAGAGCATAGTTTCCAAGATTCAGTGAAAGCTGAAAATAACCAAAAATCTGCATTAGTAGGTGCATCTAATGGTTTTCACTTTGTATTAAATGGTTTTAATGTGTACACTGTGTTATATTTGCTTTAAAATATATTAATGTGTTAACATTTCAGTGACTCTATGGTTTCTATATCTGGATTTCTTCTAACTTATTAAAATACAGACATTTGGCCTTTGCAATAGTCTGATACTCTGCTGCCTCTGTCTTCTGGGGCTGGGGGTGGAATGCTTCTCCTTAGAGGATTACAGTTCTCATGACCCTCTTTCACATACTGTAGAGCACAGTTACTTTGCCGTGGTACTTTCTACTGATGTAAGAATGAAGAGGATTCCCAAAGGACAGCAAAAGCAAAGAATCACTTTTTTTTTTTTTTACATTGTGAAATACACTGGACTTTCTTACTCCTTTACCTTTACCCATCTTCCCAAAACATCCCAAATAGAATCCCAAATTCCCATCAGTGGACATAATCTGATTTTAATTTCCAGAACAAGAGATACTCGACTCACAAAGCTGAACTTCTGATTCGATATCACGTTTCCACGGAAGCCTGGCTTGCATTCTTGGTACAAGCCATGCTATCACTAGATGGTTCTGGCCATGCAGGACCTGTTTCTGGGGGGAGCTGCCTCATCCTGCAGAAAAGCTGAAGATCCCAGATGCTGCTGTGTGCCCATACTGGTGGTGTGAGCTGCATAACACAGTAAGTGGAGGGGTAAAGACTTCTTGATGTAGATGGAAGTTTGTTCTACTTTGACAATAGAGGAGTGGAATATAATCCACACAACTGGTAATGAATCATTACAGATACTGTAGCAGAACTTAAAAGCACAGCTGTGAAAGGATGGTGCTGGTCTGTCTTGATTAGGGCAACAAGATGGCAAAATAATTTGTGAATTACCATTAAATTTATAAATCTATGTGTTTTAGCGTGTCTGGCACTGACTATGCTAATGGCTTAAGAAACAAGTTTTCTCTGTTTAATAATTTCTTAATTTGATAAGCCTGTTCCCCTAGTGGGATGGAGGATCTCTGGTACTCCCCAGAGCAGGCTGCTGAGATGGAGAATTTTATTACCGAATACTACTAATCTGTGAGAAACAGACAAATGTTTCTTAATCAAGTCATAATAGCAGTTACTACTACTAGTTGTTGCTATACTGCTTTTTATATATTATCTCCTTCTAGGTTTTGCTGCTGTGAGAGGTTTCTGCCCCTTGAGATGCAGTTGGGGTTTCTGTTCCGTGCTCACAGCGGGGCCGGCGGGGCTGTGCGTCCCCACTGTCAGTGCTCCTAACTCGCTTTATTTCATGGAAAATGCTAACTTCAAAAGATGAATCACGCGCCTCCCAGCTTTTTAATGCCTTCGCCCGGTTTTATGCAATACAGACGCAAGGACGCTTCTTTGGAAATAAAACCTTTGGAGCCCGTGTGGGAGCTGTGTCCCCGCTGCCCCGCGCGGGGCCGGGGCTGTCCCGGGGCGCTCCCGCCAGGCCGGGGAACAGGTCAAGGGGGCCAGCGGGGGAACTGCGAGGCAGCGGCTTAAGGGCCGGGGCCTGCCTGCTTAACTTGTAAACTCGTACACGTTCGCCCGTTGTGTTCGGGCCCGTGCCCTGAGGTGGAGGGAGCGCCTGGGCCGGCACGGGCAGGGCATGCAGGGCCGTGAGGAGCCGTGCGGGGCCACGAGGGGCTGTGCGGAGCCGTGAGGGGCCGGCCGCGGCACAGGCTTTGGCTTCCTTTTGGACTGGAAGTGTTACTAATGACCCCTGTGGTTTCTTTGGCCTCTGATGCAGATTTCCCCAGATCTAGCTTTGAAATGGCCTCAGTCAACCCGCCCACCTGCTCCAGGGGACCAGGCTGCGGGTCATGCAAAGTGCCACAACCCTGCGGCTTGTCCTCTGGAGAGGAAACCTTTTATGTCAGATTTGCCCGATAATTGCATTTTCTGAACTCGTAATGCACTGCCTCATCCCTCTTAAATCCTTGGCAGAGTACAAACTTCTCTAAGTCGCTGACCTAATAAGTGATAGCAGCTGTTTGTTTAGTAGGGCCCCCGGTGCTGCCAGAACTGCTCTTCTGAGACCATCTTTCAAATACAGTTTGCTCAGATCTGAAGAAATACATTCAGAAATATCAGCCTCCTCGTACAGACTTGATTTTGCTTGTGCTGGTCATACGGGTTATTTGGGAGTATTTTTATTCAGAAGTCCTTAAACTCGCTGATTAAGCTGTTCTGTGTCAAGTAGGGGATTAAGACAATCTCCTTACAACTGAGCAGTGTTACTCTGCAAGCACTGACTGCATCCAAGGGACACGTTATTTGCCACCAAGCTGAACATTCCTTCAGAAACCTTTCAGTAGTGCTCACACATGACGTAAGCTTTTGTGGTAAGTGCTCAAGCTTTTTATTGCTTCTATTTGAAAATCTGTGAATTTTTTACCTTCTGTGGCATAGCAGAGCCCTAATGGAGTTAATCTGAAAGGAGACACGAAATGCTCTGTGAAGACAGGTGTGCTAAAGTTGGTAACTGTGCTCAGAGCGTGTTTATACTTTTCAAGTGACTTCTCTACATGCCACTGTGGCTTACAGTATAGTGTGATCTCAGAGCACACAAACTCGATTCTGTTTGGGTGAGACTAAACTGGAACTTGTGCTTCAGCAGCACACCTGATGTGCTGCAGCTGCTTATGCATGTTCAGTCTGAAGTAACCCTTAGGCAAGCAGTGTGTGGGTCCTGGATCCTCAGCACTCACTCACTGTTTCACTGTAAAGCCGCTCTTATTGGGCCATCTCACTTGTCAACGTATACATAAGCTTAATATGTTGGGAAAATTGAACAAACCAAATGTTTTAACTTTCATTACTAAAGTTGGAGGAGGAAGGGACAGAGAATGTCTGATATTTACAAAGTATGTTATTTTGAATATTCATGCAAGTAAGTTTCACAGGAGGATTCTTTGGAGACAAGCCATTCTGAATAAAATGTTCTATCTGTGTGCCTATTTATATTCATAGAGAGAGGAGAAGTCTTTTTCTGATTTAGAGATCTGAGGGATCCGTGGAAAGTGTTTTTACTCACAGGTAGAAGAAAAACTATCCCAAATCTTCCAAAATGTAAAATGTTTGAGGAAGGTGAATTCTAGGAAAATCCTCACTCCTCAGCCCTTATGCAGCTGGATGACACAACAATGTCTACATGAAGTAAACTGAATTACACCAAAAGTAGAAAACACACCTTTTGATCTTCTGCTTGCTGTGCTTTGTGCATCTGTATGCACAGATTGGGGTGATTAGCCAACTGCTGGTTTTGCACATGCATGGGATCTGTTTAAGATTCCACATTTCTCTGCATTTGACATGTGGAAGAGTCTGATTTTGATTATCTTTGATTTGTAGAAATACACCTTTCAAACAGAAGTTTCATGGTGCACTTTCTTATTCTCTCTGATTTTTCTTTATCATTTGATCCCAGCTTGACAGAACTTGCTGTTCTTGTCCCTCAGGTCACTCCTTACCTATTTCATGGAGGGAAGCCTCTGAAATACACAGGAAACACCTAAAAACCTTCAGCTTATGTTTTCCCCAGCAGTTTAAGATAGCTGAGTGCAAAACTTACCTTAACTCAAAAAGCCCCAGCTTCTGTGTGTGTAGTTTTTTCTATACACACATAGATATGCCTGTTAATCTATATAAGATACATTTATACATACCCACTCCTACAGTTAGCCTAGGCAAAATTGTGTTAGCACTAATTGTGTTATGTTTCTAGTGAGGCTGTGTTTAGGGACATGCTCTTCTACATATGTAAGAATATCTCACTGGTTAAGAAATGGTTTGGGTGCTGGAAAGCATTATTCTTGAAAATTAGAAGTGTTGGTCCATAAGCATACCCAATATGCTGAGTGTGCATATTTTCAAAGCTATCTTTTCAGGGAATTTTTAAATTCTGTTATTTTTAGAGAAATATTTGATTGTGGTGCAGGAGAGATTAGCAGGGATGTTTGTATAATTTGCTGGACAAACAGAATTTAACCAGACTTGATTTTGTAGTAACAAGTCAGTAATCCGTCTGGAAAAAAGAAAAAATAAAATGCTGATATTTAAAACAGCTTTAAATCTATGGCATATGTGTGAGGTGAGGGAACACAACACACATGCCATGTGACCCTATGTGTGGCACGTAGGCGCTCGTGAAGCATTGTCACAGGGCTGGTAACTTGTAGGCACAGTGTGAGAACTATTACCAAATACGTATTCCACCTATTGCTTTCTTTATGTTCTGATATATAAATGGAATGTCTCATTTTTTGTTGCTGGTGGCAACAGCCAAGTACCAGTGACAACTGTGGGTAGAGCTACCAAAGAAATTGTGCAGTGTGCTCTATAAGCTGAACAGTGTTTTTCACTCCCATGTAAAATGTTAGGCCACACATAGACTTTCTCTTATTTACTTCCAAAGATCCCTTTGTAAAGCTACGAAGCAAAAATGTGTCACAGGAGCAGCTGATGTAGTTGACCATAAGGAAGCAAAATATACCCTACCATCATCCAATTGTGATGTAAAAAATCTAATTAGGAGAGATTAGTTTAATCTGTTAGAGCTGTCTCTGTGAATATGTGGACAACAAAAACAGACCCACTTTCTTAAAATAACTTGACTTAGGATTTTAGGGTTAAAATTCTTGTTTGCTGAATAAAACTATTTAAGTATCTGTTTGCCTCAGACATAGTAGTAGTACTTGAACACAGTTTACAGCTGAGCAGCAGCAGCAGTACTTGTTTCTCTGCTTTGCACTGCCAGTAATCAGAGTGAGCTTCCATCTGTGTCTTTAGGCAGTCTTTGTTTCTCTGTCCAGATGGAAGCAGGGTCAGTCTCAGCTGTAATATGAACATATGTCCATCAGAAGTTAGATCAAAGCTGCATGTAAAAGGAGATGTTGTCATAGGATGATAGAACAAAATCATAGAATCATTAAGGTTGGAAAAGACCTCCAAGATCAAGTACAACCTTTGAGCAAACACCACTTTGTCAACTAAACCATAGCACTAAGTGCCATGTCCAGTCATTTCTTGAACACTTCCAGGGGTGGTAACTCCACCACCTCCCTGAGCAGCCTGATTCAATGCTTGAACCTCCCCTGGCACAGATTTAGGCTATGTCCTTCTGTCCTTTTGCTGGTTGCCTGAGAAGAGAGACCCCCACCTTGCTACAACTTGCTTTCAGGTGGTTATAGAGAACATTAAGTTCTCCCCTGAATCTCCAGGCTAAACACCCCCAGCTCTCTCAGCTGCTTCTCATGTGATTTACTCTTTAGACCCTTCTCCAGCTCTGTTGCTCTCCTCTGGACACACTCCAGCACATCGTGTCTTTCTTGCAGTGTGGGGGGCAGAACTGGATATGGTACTCAAGGTGCAGCCTCACCAGTGCTGACTACAGGGGGACAATCACTGCTCTGGTCCTGCTGGGCACACTGTTTCTGACACAGGCCAGGATGCCTTTGGCCTTCTTGACTGCCTGGGCACACTGCTGGCTCCTGTTCAGTCTGTCAGTCAGGACCCCAAGATCCTTTTCTGCTGGGCTTTCAAGCCACTCTTCCCCAAACCTGTAGCGCTGCCTGGGGTTGTTTATGACCATTTTGCAAATGGTTGTCACATTGGCTTATCTCTGGTCCTCTGGAACCTCCCCAGTTAAGCAGGACATATACTAAATGATGGAGAGTGGCTTAGTGAGCTCTTCTGCCAGCTCCCTCAGTACTCTCAGGTGGATCCTATTCTGCCCCCTAGACTTGTGTGTGTCTGAGTGGCTCACCAGGTCCCTAACTACTTCCTACTGGATTGCAGGGAGTCTTTTCTGCTCCCCATCCCTGTCGACCAGCTCAGGGGGCTGGTTGCCCTAAGGATAACCAGTCTTTATGTTGAAGACTGAGGCAAGGAGGGCATGGAGTGCCTCAGCCTTTTCCTCATCCTTGGTTACAGTGTTCCCCTCTGTATGCAATAAAGGATCGAGATTTTCCTTGGCCCTTTTTTTGTTGTTAATGCATTTATAAAAACAGTTTTTATTATCTTTCACAGCAGTGGCCAGATTGAGTTCTAGATGAGCTTTTGCCATTCTCATTTTCTTTCTACATGACCTAACAACATCTTTGAGTTGCCCGTGCCTTCTTTCAAAGGTCATAAACTCTATTTTTCCCTGAGTTCCAGCAAAAGCACCCTATTCAGCCAAGGCCAGTCTTCTTCCCTGTCAGTGCATCTCTCCGCATGTAGGGATGGCCTGATCCTGTGCCCTGTCATCCTTTGTGAAGGAAGCCCAGTTAACTCAGTGGTTTAAGTGACACATCTGCACAGAGGCCCGAAGGTCCTGCGATAGCGCTGAGAAGGCAGTGGAGTGCTGAGTGAGCACTCTGCTGTCAGAGCTGCAGTGTGCTCTGGGGTAAATCTAGCTATTATTAAATCCAATGAAACAGTTTTGTGGAAGAATATTCCCAGCAAGGTAGTGAGAGAAGCTCCAATAGTGCTTATACAGAGCCACTGCCAGGCATGAGCACTGCTGCAAGGTTTTGCTGCATTGCTGTCTCAGCCGTTACAAGTGAAAATCTGTAAAGAATTCAGTGTTCACTCAGTGCTCTTTTGCTTCTGGATTTGACCATGCTCTCCTTGGGGGAAATTTAGGTTGGTGATGTGAAATGAGCCATTTAATGCTGATATGTAACTTCATCTAGTATATATTAGTTGAAGTAGGACAGAACTTGCTGAAAAGCTCTCAGAGTGCATCGCTGGAGCTCTGAGTCTAAACACATATGGTCATTTAGCTTAATGTATTCATCTGTGATAGGCAGTTAAATGCCACCCTGACACCCAGTCCCATCAGACCTCAGAAGCTCAGCAGGGTCAGCCCCGGTTAGTACTTGGATGGGAGACCTCCTGGCAATACCGGGGGCTGCAGGTTCTAGTCCTGAGGACTTCACTGGCACCATCCAAGCTCGCTCGGCTATGGCAGATGAACCTGAGGAGTTAAAGGGTGAGGCCAGTTCTGCACACGCTGTGCCTCACCTAAAAAATCCACTGTGCAGGCTGGAAGGACACACCCACGTGGGGAGAGCCCTTCCCAAATCTTTGTTCGTGAAGCCGAGCCATCATTTCTCTGTGAACCTGCAGTTTGCTGGCATTTTAGAAGTTCCAGAAAATAGAAAATTGAAAATTGGATTATAAGAATGAATTTTTTTTCTCCTCTCCTGGTGTTGTGAAACAGTCACTTTTGTGTTTCACTGTCTGTTCTTTGAGAAGGATGGTCCACAAAAAAATGTGGTAAATTACCTGTAGATCTCCACACATAGATGTTACAAGAACAAACTTCCCAGGCCTTTCACAAGAGAAGTATAGCAACAGCAAGGTCATTAATTTTGTCAGAAAATGTTGTGAGAAGTTATAGGTGACAAAATCAGAAAATTAATGAAGAAAAGGCTGTTTTTATTATCCTTTAAAGATATTTTTGACACTTATTTTTTTGCTCTGGTTTTCATAGGTGTATGGGTCTTTTTCTAATTTTAGAAGAGTGTTAATATCTATGCAATTAAACTTCTTTTCAAGAAACTGAATTACTTTCATTGCCTGTATTCTTTCTAATTGCAGCAGTCTCAAGCCATAACTGATGAGCAGGGTTGCCTCTAAAGAGGGATGATAGATGTCTACCATGACTAATCACTCCAGAAGTTCATCTACCTCCTCAGCCCAAGTGGAGTTCTCCACACATTGTTACTAGGTACTATTTTTATCATGGTTCTACTCCATTAGTTTACTATAGTGTTTTGCTCTACTTAAATTAGTAGAGCTTGAATCTTAACCACACAATTCTATGTTATTTTCTTTAAGTATTGCCCAGATAGAAAGGAAATTTCAGGATTGAAAATTATTTCTTATTTATTCTGTTTATTCCTTCTACAGAATCTGGGACTTATCTGTCCTGTGTCTTCTGACCACATTATTTAAGGGTTTTTTTCCCCCTATTCTTTTGTCTGTGTTCTAATTCATTTATTCTTTTATTCTGTCTTTTAATTTAATTCATTAAATCTGTCTGATTCAGATTGCTAAGCAGCACAAGATTAGCTCACATCTCTGAAGCTGTTCCATTTAGGAAAGCAAGGTTGTTTCCCAGTAGCTCCTAGTGAAGGTTTTATAAACCAGCCAGCCTGGGGAGATATAAGTTTGTCCTTGTTCATCCTAAAATGAGAGATGATCCTAATTCTGATGAGCAATATAGAAACTTACTTTGAATTTTATATATAGATTGGACTTCATGTATTAACGCCAGTGTTGCTTTATTATTTTATCCCCAGTAAGCAGCACAGCCAATTCTAACTATTTGGCCTTAAATACCCTTCTCCAATCTCTTTCATGCCCAGTATGTCAGAAGAGATCTGCGCATTCTTTAATGTCCCTTTTCACCAGGGTTAGTCAGGGCTGATGTCAGCCCTTCCCTAGTGCTGGCCACCTCCTCCCTTGAGGTCAACATTCCTTTTCAATTCATAAAATGTGACCTGAGATGATTTTCTGAAACAATCAAATCATTATTACTGATCTATATCTAATGTTTCTAACTATAGCTTTGTTGACACATTAGGCCAAAATACTCTGGTGTGTTTTCCAAACTTTGTCTCTTAAAATCCAACAAAATCTTCTTCAGTTAGTATGTTTTCCAGAAACAAAGTTCTAGAAGAACAGTGACAAGTGAGACTTAAAAAAAATTACCTAATCCATGAGCAGTTTTGCTTGCGTAGGTTTTGATAGAGCTTTGAGTAATCTCTATCAATAGAGACCCACAGCCCACCCACAAAATCAGTTCTGCTACTTCACATTCTTATAATTAGAGAGTGCTTTCCAACATCTAACTTCCCTTTCCTTTCCCACACTTTCCCAGTTACTAATTATTCATGAAGAAGCAACTCTTCAATCATTTAAATCCCATAAAGCAGCTATAAAGTAAGAAGTTGATATAGGTAGCAAATTTAAATGGATTTTTTAACAGGTCCCTGTACCTCATATTTGAATTGATATGTCCAACTCTCTTTTTCCTTTTGAAGGTAAAAATTCGTGGTGATTATAATGAGTCATGGATCTAAAAACAGAGTATAAAATAGTTTAAATTCTGTTGTATTCCTACTAAAATGTCATAGAAACTGTTGAATTTAAAAGCATAAAAATATGAGATCCTGTATTTTTAATGAAGTGGCAACAAAATGGATTTGCTTTTACAAAATTCATTCCAGACTGTTAATCAGTATATATTTATAGTGTCTGAATGGTAAACCTAATTGGGTCATAATAATGAAACAGTTTTGTATAAACTGATGTCTAGTAGTAAATTCATCTTTTCATTGAATAAATAGTTTGAAAACACAGATTTATTGTATTACACAATGCAACAGTTAACTGCCTTCATTACATACAAGTCCAAGTTAATAGCCGGATTTAATGTTAATGACTTCTTTTTTTCGAAAGAGATGCTTTTCCTCTCTACTGCTTTTTGGTGCTGATAAATGTGTCACAGGAAACAGCCTCCAAATAATGGAAAACCACAATTTTTCATGTATGATAGTGTATCAAGTGCAAAATTAAATGGTGCAGACAATGAAAGGAACCAATCTCTATGATAACATAATCTTATAAATAAGAAGAAAAAGCTGTTATTTTGCTCTAAGATCTGTTTCATCGGTCAGCTGAGAAATGACAAGGCATCCTTTGCTACAGGTTAACCAGAAGTGTTGATGCAGAAGAATGAGCTTCTTTAGACAAGTCAGACTTCTACTCTGGAAGAACTGGATCCTCCGGAAAAGACAAAAAGTAAAGTATTAGTCTTTGGATTTCAGCTTTGGACTGTGCACTCCACTGGATTAAGTGACTGGTACATTTATCAGCATATAAAAACCACTAATCTCTCAAAGAATCAAACATGATCTTCATATGGGCCACATTTCTCTGTGTATGTTGCTGGGATTTCTGACTATTTATCTTGTGGTTCTGCAGGCTTGTGGGCTGCTTTCTGATACTTAAGTGAATTCTGAGACACCTATGTGTCCTCAGGAGAAGGTTCACAGGAAAGAATCAGAGGGCAGACAGCATTTGGTCCGTCCTTACCGCACGACACACTGTGTACCAGCTTGAAAGAAAGCCTCCCTTGTGCTTTAGACTTTAATCCTTTCCAAACTAGTTAGCTCAGACAGAGAGGAATTACCAAATTCAAGTCTGAGGATTTTGTATTTCCTGGTGATGAAGAAAGAATCTACATCTGAGTATTAACAAAGATTAACTCTGCAACAAAGGTGATGACCTGTCTCCCCACATCTTGCCCATCTGAATTTATGGGTGTGTAGTGCTTGTCCCAAATGCCTTACCAAATGGATGGCAATGGGTGTTGATCAGCCCTTGTGGGCCCTGCAGGAAAGTCTGTAACGTTGTGTTTCTGAGCTGTGCACAACAGCTGTCAGGTTTCCTTCCCTAATTGTATCATCTGCCCTTTGCTGCTGGCAAGATTCTGTCTGGCTTTAAAAATATTAGGCAAGCATAACTTCCTAGGTGGTGGTAGGTGGGTTTTTTTGTTTTGTTCTGCTTTACAAAAGAAAGCCTCACAAGAGAAAAAAAATACTAAATAGGAAATTGTTGCCTCTGTAAAGCTTTCTACCCTTTTGCTGTAAGGGTTTGTTCTACTTAACCAAAGCTATTAGACAAAACTATAATGATAAAAACAGGGCTGCTCAAAAAAAACTTTTCTTAATTATGCTCTCTTGTCCAAAACAACATTCACATGTGACACATCCTGTCTTTTGGTTCTGCTGCTACATGCATCATTGTTATGTTTTTGGTACCTAGCTGGAAAGGAAGGAGCAAAGGTAAAGAAGCAAGGAGGGCTTTCCTGTGCATGTGCTACAACCCTGGTGCTGAAGGTACTTGTCCTGACTCTTGTTGGGAGGAGCAAAAAAGTGCCACGTGTCTGGACACAAAAATCCCACTGTTGTTCCTCAGAGCCCAAAGCCTGTGTCACAGGATGAAAGGATTGTAGTTTCAAGCCTCTGCCAAAGCACACAGAGGCAGTAAAACAAACTGAAACACAGGAGGGGAGGAAACAGACTGAAAACCAGGCAGGATGTTGCACTGTGGTATACCAGTGCCCTTGATTTTCTGTCATGACACAGGAGCCAGTGACTGTTCTAAGTGTACTGAAAGATCTAGACAATAAAGTGGCCTTTGGTGGGATCCTCTATGTTATTGACTAAAGTGTATGATTTTAATGTATAAAGTTCTACCTGTATTAGGAAATTAATAATGTTGAAATGAATGATGACAAAAAGAAGCAAAAATAAAGGTCAAAGAGTGTTAAGCTTGGGCTGAAGTCTTTTACCTTTCAGTAAGCACAGTGCACTGACAGCCTGCTAATGAGCCCAGCGCTGTTAGAGTGTGGATACAAACCCCACACTTTTTATGTCTTGTTATCTATTCCTTGTAGAGTCATCCACTACTTGCTGCCTGTTTTTACCTCAGACAGGGTGCTTAGATATTTCCTTAGAAGAGGTGGAGAACCCACTGAGTTAGTGGTACTGCTTCATGGCACTCTGATAAATGCTTGCTCTTTGTAGGTGTCCTGTTCAAATGGTGAAAGAGGCAAAGAATAGCCATGGGCACATGCTGCACTGGGCATTGCTGCTGGGAGAAGAGGCCTCATCCTGTTAGTTGCTTAGTGACTTTATGGTAGTTTATTTCTAACATTTATTTTTAAATTGTGTTGTTCTTTTTTTTTCCAGCTTCGTTTTCTAGTGGAGCTTGTATGGCCTCTGTCATTATTTCTTGCCCTTGTCTGGCTGAGGAAAGCGAATCCCCTGTATCGCCAACACGAATGTAAGAACATTTAAGATGTTATAATGATCTGACTTGTTCTAGGTAGTAGCTAGAAGTTCTTAGACAGAGATACCGGCACCTCTTTGTGGACTATTGTTTTCCAGTGGCAGAAGAACAGACTTTAGTTCAAGTAGCTTAGCTATTTATAGCCATATGTTGTAAGAATTACCAGTGAGGAGGAAAAAAAGTGCTCTAGTTTTCCCATGAGGTCCTTTCTGGTCAGACATACATGAAGTCCTGAGATGCTATCAAGTTTTGAATTTCTGTAATTCTGTTACTAAAAAAGTACTACCTCACTACCTATTAACACCCACACACTCACACAATAGTTCAAAATTTATTCCTGTTGAAAACAGCCTTATTGGTTATACTGATGACTTCTTTCTCCTTGGCAAAAGATAAACCTATAGGATTCCTATCACATTCCTTCTTTAGTGAGCCAACTCATCATGCTATTTAGATTCCCATAGGCCGCATTAGAAAAGACACCTAACAATTTATATTTTGTGTTTCCATACTTTAGGTCACTTCCCAAACAAGGCAATGCCATCGGCAGGAACATTGCCATGGTTACATGGCATCTTCTGTAACATGAACAATCCCTGTTTCCGCAGCCCAACCCATGGAGAGGGTCCAGGAGTAGTGTCCAACTACAAAAATTCCATGTAAGCAGAGTTGTATATATGAGACTGGGTTGCAGCAATACAGGCCTGCTAGGCAATGCTGGTGGCCTGCTCTTGGCACCTGTTGAGTGGGCATCAATTAAAGGATGGAGTATCCTCAGCCTGCTTAGAAAGGTCCCTTAGTGCACCCAGGAATATTTTAAAGAATAGTTCTGTGGTGTGAATGAAAAGGGAAAGGTGAGCATTAAGACACCAGCATGCAAACAGTGGAAGGCAAAAATTTTCAATTCTAGTATATGGGTGTCATGCTAACAATGGTCAGTGAAGTTGAAACAGCTTATGATGAGAGGTTTGGGCCTTTTGAAGGAAGACTTCACTTGTATTAGTCTCTAGGAAGCACATGTTCCTTTAAGAAAATTTATTCTTTCTGTTGTTGACTGCTTACTGAATGTCTGGGGGCAGATCTTTTTGATGTAAGAGCATGAAACCCCTAAGCCTTCTTTTCTCATCACTTGAGTTGTCCCTTCTGAATGAGAGTTCTAATGAAGTAGCAGAAAAGAAAAACCTTCACTGCCACTTCTTATGTGGCACCTGTCTTGGCTGTATCCTTGTGAGACTTTAATCAGCACAGTAACCTTCAGTACTAAGCTTGTCAGCAAAATAGAAGGATGGGAGGTTTCCTGACTGTTATTTAGAAAGAGCTGTGGGAGTGCTTTATTGCATTGTTTGTTATAGCTGAGTCATGAAAGACAGCATAGCAGACAAGGACCCTTAGAGTGAAAACCTATTAGAAAAAATACAAAAAATGCTCCAAGTCTTCCTTTGCAAATCCACTTTGGAGCATCCAGTGGTTAAAATTAATGAGCTATCTATGTCAAGGCCTTTGAAGCACCAGTCATGTGAAAGTCTGTAGCTTGGAGTTAACTTACCACTTGGCCTTTTTTTCCTAGCAAACAGGGTTGAAAAATAGCTGAACAGGTTTGGGGGGGTATAGCCAATCACACAGTGAAGCTAGAGGGTTCTGTTTCCTATACATTGTGGCCTTTCTAGGTTACTTACAGTGCAAACTGTCGCTTTGGCAGTCAGAGTAAATTCAGTGCATTACAGCGGAAATAAATACATTGTGTTTTATGAAAGAATTTGGTCCTTCCCATTTGCTGTTTCCTGTAAGCTAAAATAAGTCATGAGGGTTGACGTATGCAATTCCACATATGGAAAAACATAATACTGTTAAAGAAATATAATGGCCTCCCCTGATAATAAGAATTTTCTATACTTGTTCATAAGCACAGGACCTGATGGCATCTGCATGTTCTAACCCAGAAACAGTAGGTGAACAGCTGCCTGTGACCATTTGTCACTTGTGTTTTCCTGCCACTCCTAGAAGAAATGTTCTGAAGTGACCTAAACACCACCCTTACATTGGAGGGGACTGATGTTAGAGAGGGAGGAAGATTCTGTTTCTGAATGATTCTATGTGCCTTACCTGGCTGAGCAGTGCTGCATGTGCCCAGGGTGCCCCATTCAAATGCTGGAGCTGAGTCTGGGCCAGAACCAGAGCAGATTGGCACCATAACTGTGAGATGTGTGCAGTCTGGGGAAGGTCCTGTCTCCCCAGCAAGATCAGCATGGCTAATATAGGAGAGGCCAACCTTCTGCAACACCAGTAGCCCTCTTGAAGCTTCTGTGGACTTCCAAATTTAACTGAATCTCACACTACCTGAGACTGAGAAAAAAATAACACAGAGAAAGTCAACTTTGCCCTTTTTTTTAACATAAAAGTTTCTCAAGAATCATCAATCTGAAATTATTGTTTGTTCACTATTTCTTTTTACAGCCTTGCAAGGGTATATAAAGATGCTCAGGAACTCTTACTGGAAGCCCCTGAAATCCGCGACCTTGGCAGAATCTGGGAAGAACTGATCATTATGACTCAGTTTATGGAAACAATGAGAACTAATCCTGAAAGAATTGCAGGTAATTGTTTTGTCTATATCCTTTAGACTATATAATTTTTCCTTCTGAGAACTGGATAGTAGTTACTCTGTAGACTGGCAGCATTAAAATGTATTTCATGTGTAGCTGTTACTCTGCTTGCTGTTAGGGTAAGTTAAAACCTGTTCAGTGCTGTAACACTTGGCATTTAAGAGAGGAGAGGGATGATCAACTCCATTCTACAAGCATCTTCCTTAAATAAGAGTAGAAAAAACTCAAAACACAAAAGCATGGATATCTCACCACCCAAAGTAAAACATGTGGCTAAAGAGACTTCATTATTAATTATTACAGTAGAGGCAGAAGCAGTAAGAAAGTGTCACTGGAAGATGCAGAGGAATGGAATGCTGGGAACATCCCTGAACACATACTAGGAGCATAGCCCAGAGAAGTGCTTAGAGGTACCTTGTTACAAGTGTTACCTAAACCAGGTATGGAGCAGTGAAGAAGGAAACACTTTCCCCTTGTTTTGATAAAGAAGGCATTGAACACTTCATATAAAAAGACTGCAAATAGCAAATTGACTGCATTAATTTTTATTTAAAACAACCTTCCACACTTAAAACACAGTCCTGGAGGAAAATAAGAAATGATATAATAATAATTTTTTATTTAATATTTGAAATTTAAGCACAGAATTTGAAAATATATTCCTAAAACTAAAGGCATAAAAAGGGACTGGCTTTGAGAATTGATATGTCCCATTCTCCAAATCCTTTGCCATTTAGCAAATGTCAGAGTTGAGATTGCTCCTTCTTCTGATTCCTTAAACCATATCTAACTCTTGAGACCTTCCTTGTCCCATTCTCCCCCTGCACTGAACCGTTTGATGAGATGTATTCTTAAAATGTGCTTTTTCCTCCATGATGCCTGGGTGCCAGGAAAGGCATCAGTGAGAACGTGAGGGGCAGTCCCCTACTATTGTTTTCAGTGTTCACTGCTTGAATAAATCCATAGAGAAACAATTGAAGAAGTCCTGCTCAGCCCCTGCAGTCTTAGGCCAGAACATGCTTATTGCAGATGGAATTGTGGAAGTTAGTTAGTTGGCAAACTGTGCTAAGACTCTGCTTAACTCCCAGGTTGGAGTTCCCAGCAGTACATTTGTGCATGTTTATGTGGAGATACCTAAAGTTGTGTTCCCGATGCCAGTGGGATACGTGCTGCTCCTGGCAGTTTTTATTCCCTATTCTAAAGACTAGGAGAACTAGTGCTTTTCAAGCATTCTTTACCAGAGTTTCTTAATGCTGTATGAACTACCCTTTAAAAAGACTGTAGTATTCAATGGACATGAGCAACATTAACTTCCCAAGCTTTTGTCTTGGACCATACTGAGGCAGAATTCTCATTAGTATGATTTGTAAGCAAGACAATTTAAAAAGGATTGGCACTGTTTGACTTTTGAAGCAGCAGTACTTTTAATATTGTTCTAGACAGGATTAAGGAAGTTTGGTGACCTCTTACATGTGTTTAATTTAATGTTGATTTGCCTGAAGATTTGCCAGTTTTTAATTTAGTAGTTGTTAAACTAGTATAAAAAGAAGCATAAACTACAATTTCTGCTTCTCCAAGGAAACTGAGTTTTGTGTTGGGGAAGATTCTTAATGGTCACTTCTGTTATGCTAGAGAATAAGATGAACTAGCTAAAATTAATTGGGATAAATTAGTGTAAATGTAAAGGGTTGGCTAAAGTTATTTACACAAGGCCTAGAAGAAAGGACACTAACAACAGTAGTGTACTTGAATCTGAACATTTAAAATAAAACATTAAATTAAAAAAAAAGGCAGACACTTTCAAATGCAGTCAGAGCTGCTTTCAGTGCATCCATCACTGTAGCTCTAGTCTGAAACATCTTTGAGAGATCAGGTTTGCAGAGGCAGAACACTCAGCGTTTTCTGATTATCATTCCCCAACAAAGGATTAAAATGGTTTTGAATGGCAAAAATAATTTTAGACCCTGTTAGTCACTACTCAGTATATGAGCCAAAGTACATTCTTTTTGAAGGTGTAAGCCAGGGTGTGAGTTGTTCTTTAGGTTCCTTTGTTTGGTATCTCACTGATCTGTGCATTCCTTTCTTCATCCAGGAAGAGGAATACGAATTCTAGACATTTTGAAAGATGGGGAGACCCTCACTTCCTTCTTGCTGGAAAATGTTGGCCTCACAGATTTTGTTGTTTACCAGCTTATTAATGCTCAAGTGCGCCCTGAACAGGTGGGTAGAGTTTCACAGTTACCAAGCTGTTTTCTGTGAGGAAAGACTCTCTTGAGTTTTATGTGCAAAGTAGCCTCGGTGAGGGCCTTGGGCCCAGGGCACCTAATGTCGTATGGGTTGTTTGTGCAACTTCTCTCTTTGTTTTTTATAAATCTAGAAGAAGAGATTGTTTGTTTTGTCTTTAAAAAAGCATTTTGAATATGCATTAAATGTAGGTATTTATTCAATGCTGTTGTTGCTTCCAAATAATGAGCATCAAGAAACGATACTGCCAAGCAATGCATCCGTCCCCATGACCGAAGACTTGATTCAAAAGCATAAAGCACCCTTGTGCAACAGTAGTCCTGAGGAATAACAAGAGAGAATTATTGGAGGTTCTTAATTTATTATTCTCTGTCCCAGTGTCAGCAGAGTAATATGGCGGCTTTTTGGCATTGTCTCACATCATGAATAAGTGGGAGTAGAGAAGCAGATGCACTTTCTTAGATTCTGACTGAATAATAGATCCGCTCAGAAAATTCAGAGTGAAAACTACAGGTCAAATCCCTCCTGAAGCAGCTAAGCAGGGGACTGTTTGACCAAGCACAGGCTGTCTCTGCCTCTGCATATACTGGTGCTGGGAGCTGTGTGAGGAATGCTGTACTAATGAATGAATGTTGCTGAATCGGAATTCTGGAACAGTTTCTGCACTGTGTTAGTGTGTGGGTGGAAGCAAGTGAATAACTGAGGCTGAAAGACACAATTCCTTTTTTTCACTGCCACAAAAAACACAAATGCTGGAACTGTGTGTGACCAGAAAGAGGGAGGGCATTCATGCACTTGCATGCACTTCCTTTTTAGCAGCACAAGTTCCAGCTGGTGTAGTCAGTAATCAGATAACTTATCTGCTCTATTCTTGATTAGTACCAGGGAAGCCCAGCCCTCTCCTCACTTTATCATGAAGCAATACCACATGATCATACCAAAGCCACTGTCATTGATATGCACTCCTTATTTTCACACCTCCATATCGGCTGAGATGGTGAAAATTTACTTCCTTACTGCTTGTGACAAGAAGTAAATATATAGATATCTTACCGGGCTTCTCTTTCCCTGTTAGTCTCTGACTTCTTCTTCGCGGCAGATCTGCTGTGTCAGGAGGACTGGGTGCTTCTGTGTTAGTTTCTACTAGCTCCCTAGTGGCATTCATTCATCTGCTGTTGAAACTTCTGCTTGCTGGTGTGTGCAGGACTGAAGTTTTCAACACCACCACTGAAAATATCATTGAAACCTGCTGGTGTCTTTCTGCTGTGTTTTCTGTGCTAAAGCAGAAAGAGATATAGTTCTCTTATGCTGGAAATTGTATGTATGTATGGCCAAACTTCGTGAACGAAGATTTGGGAAGGGCTGTCCCCCACGTGGGTGTGCCCTTCCAGCCTGCGCAGTGGATTTTAGGTGAGGCTCAGCGTGCGCAGAACTGGCCCCACCGTTTAAGTCCTGAGGTTCATCTGCCACAGCCGAGCGAGCTTGGACAGTGCCAGTGAAGTCCTCAGGACTAGAACCTACAGCACCCGGCATTTCCCAGGAGGTCTCCCATCCAAGTACTAATCCGGGGCTGACCCTGCTTAGCTTCCGAGATCTGACGGGATCGGATGTCAGGGAGGCATTTAACTGCCCACGATTGCTGGAAATTAAAGATATCTGAACACTTCTTAGAGAGGAAGCTGAAGGACATCTGCTATTAAATACCACTTTTACTGTCCTGTCTTCTTTTTAGCAGTAATCACAGGAATACAAGATCATTTCACTAGAGCTGATTTACAACTAGGAGGAAAGAAATTGCTGTGAATACTTCCTCCAGGAGAAACTGATGCAGAAAAACTAATCTCAGAATTTTCAAGAGATGGCAAGAGAATTATTTTCAATAGGAACTGAACATTTCATGTGAGAGATAAATTGCTTCATATCTGTAGACCTTCTTGTTAAGCAAGTTTCTTGGGCTAGACTTAGTATGGTTGAAGTAGAAGTTGCAGAGCAATGACTAGATCCTGGATCTATGCTTGGCTTCATCCTGAACTGTGATAGTTCATCTCTAGTTCTTCAAGCTTCTCTGCCCTCTGTTTGCTTGCATATTGCTGTATACCCTTTCCCCCTCACTCTGATGGCACAGAGCTGATGAACCGAAAGCAACTTGTTTACAAAAGCCTGACTGTTGCCAACAGCTGGCTGCAGATCTAGGTCTGAGCCGCCCGGGAGTCAGGAAATGACACACAGAGCTAAAAGCTAAACCTGATCAAACAGCCAACTAGCTGAAAAAATAATTTGGGCTTCGTCTTGCCAGCTTTGGCCAAACAGTGACACATCAATTAAAAAAAAAAGTATTGACGTTTCCCTCTAAAGGCCTGCTTTTTTGAGTCATTCTAAGATAAGGATAAGAGACTGATGTTAAAACACAAAAAGAAGTTCAGGAAAGATTGGCAGCAGCCCACCCTACTGGAAAAATTGGAAGGGTGGAGGTTTAATGTTTTTCTAACCCCATCTGTTCATGAACATTCTTGAAATGCAGTTAGAGTTTGTAAATACCTCTCTTTTTTTGTGTGTGTGGGTTTTTTCTGTGTTTATCCTTCTCAGTGATGTTAATGTCACTGTTTCCTGATTTCACAAGTCAAAGCAAAGTTCCCTGGCTGCATCCCTGTGCAGCTCAGTTTCATTGCAGTTCACACTGCATGATGAGGGTCATGCCAGATCAGGCATATATGGCTAAAAAATGCTCTTATCACACGTCCTTGGGACGTAAATGACTAAACAAATAAGCAAATTCTGTCACTGACATAAACTCAGTTATTTCTGATTCATGTGTTCCAGTCTGAGGGAGGGCAGGGGTGTTTGAATTTGGAGGTTTTAAGCAAGATGGACTGTATTTCCCCTTAGCATTCCTTCTTTTGCATTCTGCCTCTCTCCACACTCTATCTCATGTTAACAATGCCTTTATATGAGTACAGGTGTAGTGATGATAGTGTCTCTCAGTTACTTTAGCTAGAAATTCACATCCCTTTTTTGCATCATAATTCCAATACACAGTCTGTGTGTAATTCAGATGCCTTTTTTATTTCCCAACTGCAGCTCCATAAGCTGGAACTCAGGGCAGCCATAGCAGACAAAATACAATGTGGTACTAGACCTCCCTGCAAATGCCTTTTGTATTCTGGATGCTGACTTTCCACAGCCACACTCACACTTTTGTTGATAGCTTCTGACAGATAAAGCACTTAATGCATAACTCCTCAAGCTTGAATCTATTCTCCAAAACAAATGATTAAGTTTTTTCTCATTCCTCCATGTGTTTAAATATTCTCTTTAGAGATACCACCAAACAAGTCGCAGCTGCAAACTGGAGGAGGTTTGCAGATATAAAATTTTCATGTTTAGAATCTCTTAGGTGAACTTCTTAATTTGCTAAATAAGAAACAAATATGCACCTATGTCTGACCTGGTATGGATGTGATGTGTTTGTTTTTATGTATAAGTCTTAGAGATTGCAATGCTCAGCATATTATTTTTCTAAAGAAAATTTTATTCTGGGTAGATTTTGACAATTTTTTTTCTATGCAGCTTATTAAATTCATTTAGCCTATTGATACTGTATCAGTGTATAGTTCTTTTTATGTGAAGGTCTGTGTTTGTCTCAAGCACAGTAAGCATTTACAGTCATCACGGTGTTCTGAGCTTTTTTTCCTTACAACTTGTACTGTGAAAGGAGATGAATAGAGGATGGGAACATGAGCTTATGAGCAATTTCCAGTGCTACTTTTTATTATATTGCAATGTATTCTGTCCATTATAAAGTAAGTAGGACTTAATCATAGACTACCAAGAGTATTCTATAACAAAAACGTAAATCCCAAGTAAATCTGATTTATATGGAGTTATTCTGCATTTACATTGGTTTAACTATGAACTAATCTGTTTCCAGTGGTTGAACACTAAAGATAAAAATTTGGGCTTTTTCTGTTTCATGTTTATATTAGAAGCAGTAATCAGTAGATGGGTGTGCTTTAATGTAAAATGGCTTTGTAAATCCTGGCTGTATGCCTGTGCACAGTGGTAATGGATAATGGGCTGTGGGAAAGCATTGCAGTGGAATAGTCATCACTATGAAATAAAACACTGAGGGAAATCAAAGCTTGAGATTCAGTGGAATGCAATTGACAGCAAAAATATAACCAAACTAAACATAAAAGGTATAGAGTGACGTAGTGCCATCAGTCAGTCCTGGAACAGTAATTTCCAGCAAGCTGTAGCTATCCCTCCTTAGCCACAAGGATGGGTGGCATGGCCTCAAGTGTGCTTAGATGAGAGAGAGGAAGGGAGAATGATTCACAAGAACTTTTGAAATGAGAGGAAGAATCACTAATGAGAAGAGGAAATATGTGCCTGAAGGCAAGGTGATTGAGCTTAGCATCTAGTGAAGTGATTCAAGAGTTGATGTTTCAGCTGACCACATTTTTCTGACGTTCATTAAAATAATAGCAGAGACTAGGATCAAGGTTACCACTTTTGATAAGTTTTAATTGTTCCTGGGCAATATGAAAGTTTCACAACAGTAAATGAAACACTGGTTTTGGTTGCAGTTTGCCTATGGGGTCCCTAGCTTGACTCTGAAGGACATTGCTTGCAGTGAGGAGCTCCTGGACCGCTTTATTATCTTCAGCAGCCGCAGAGGTCTCCCTTCTGTACACAAGGCCATGTGTGCCTTGTCCCAGGAAAGTCTACAGAGAGTAGAAGATGCCTTGTATGCAAATGTTGATTTCTTTAAGTTATTTCAGCTGGTAAGTAGTAACACAATCGTCCTGCCTTATGTTGTCATTTCTTTTGTCTGATATTGCATTGCCCTTCAAGAATTTTTTTGTAATATGTCACCAATTTTCCAAGTGGTCTTTGTTTATTTACCCCTGCAAATGTAAGGATATGGATATGGGATGATCATGCTTTTCCTTTTTCAACAATTAATTTAATTTGCTAGTTTTCACCTTATAATTTAGTGTCATGAAGCAATCACATTGTCAGTTTGCTGTATAGAACCTGGCAGGGTATATGAACCTAGGAATTATTGATTGGGCTTCTCTGCCGCAGCAGTGTAGCATCATCATTAATTTAACATGGATTTTTTTCAGCTCTGAGTTGCTCAAAACTGGGAGCATAGGATACCAGAAGCTTTAATTGACACACCAGCAAATCACTGATTATTATAGCACTGATTGTAGCGTTGTCAGTCATTGTTCCCATGTGATTTTACCAGTCCTGACAAAAGTCTTTAGTCAGCTTCTGAAACTGTTTTCCATTTCTAAAACTATACTCCTAAATTTTCATAAATCAGATGCTTGCAGAAGTAGCAGAGAATTCATGCCACAGTACTTTTAAGGTAGATCTTCAGCATTTAATACCTTCCTGTGAATATGCACACTACACTTCCCAGCTATTTACAGGTTGCTTACAATACCTGTTCTTCACAGTTTCAAAAAGACCAGGTAAAGGCAAGTGCTACAAGAACCCTGTATAATCTTTCCAGAGACTGGTTCCCCTTAGGGGACAAGAAAAGTGTATTTTGATGCACTGCGTGCATGGTAAATGGGAGCTTCTGTATCACACTGTGCTAAATTTGGAAGTTACCACGAGCTGGTAGATCTCACTGGAAGAGTAGCCTCTGTGTGAAGCAGCTTCTCAGAAATCCCAGTTCCTGCATTCCTCCTCCATTTTTGCACCTTTTGGCACGATGGGCTTAGATGTGCGGAACAATCCCAAGCTGTATTTTTGGTGACCTGTGATTATTTTGATCTTGTATTAGAAAGAATACTTACACCACAGCCCACTGTGTGAGTCTGCACATGAGTACTGGATTTGTGGCCCCACAAGACAGGCTTATAAGATACTGTTCCAAATAAAGTGTTTGAGCTAAAGAGATGCCATTTGGATTTTGTTTTCACTGTAATAGCTGTTGTCATGGAGAAACTATACAACACTCCTGTGTATATCTTGTGTGTTCACAGCTTCCCACTGTGTTGGACAGAAACTCACCAGGTGCTGACCTGAGAGCCTGGGGGAGGGTGCTGTCTAATGTCTCCCAGGCAGTACAAAAGGTAAGTGATCTAATAGATTGCTTTTCTGTGTAGCACAATAGTCCTTGTTTTCCTTTGTTCTTTTTATGTTCCAGTTCCCTGCTTTACCAGGGGAAAACCAGACTTGTTTGGAAGATCTGATTCCTTAAAAAATAATTATTCTATTATTACAGAATAAATGTAGACATAAGCACTGGCAATTGTGAAGTGTCTTCTTTTCTTCAGAAAAGATATGAAAGAACAAGAACTGAAAATGGTGCCTGTGGCCAGGACAGAGGAGATAAAATGATGAGGTTCTGACTGCATTAGTGCTTTACCATCTGGTCACAAGTGAGACCTCACCAGATACTTACCTGCTTTGAAGTTTGCAATTAACAAAGTCTTGTCTTACTGCAGCTAGCCAGGAAGCAAAGTGTTCAGGACTTTTTGGTGGTCCTGCAACCATTTGTACAAGATGGAAGGCCAGAATCCTTAGGCCACGTGGTGAGTTCCCTATCGGATCTTTTCTGTGGCTACCCTGAAGGAGGTGGATCCAGAGTGCTTTCATTCAACTGGTATGAAGATAACAACTACAAAGCTTTCCTGGGGATTGACTCAACAAGGAAGAAATCCAGTTATGTTTATGATAATACAACCAGTAAGTTTTTCCACCAAATCATTAAGAGATTGTAGACAGGTGCAACTTATGTTAGAATACCACTGTTCCTTTTATAAAATAACATTTTCAAGAAGTTAGTTCAGGAAATGAGAGGCAGTTGAAATGATTTTACTTCATAAGTACTCCATAGCTGCTGGAAAGAGAGAATCCCAGGAATTGACAACTGACAGACATATGCATTTGCTTTTAATATGGAGGCAGAAACACAGTCATCATCGAAATTAAGACAGTCCCTCTGTTTTATCTTATATGCTATTGATAACTGTAACAACAAGATGCCTCTGAAGAAGATTCAGGAAAAGACAGTGCTGTATTCTGGAATTACTTTTCTCCAAAATATTTTTTCTAAATTCTTTTTTTTCTCTTAACTTGTTTGATGACCTGGAACACAGGAGTTTAGTAATCTCTCCTTTTAAATAATACTCCATTTGATACATGGTGGCTGTTCTCTTACTGCATAAAAGTACATATGTTCTGTAGCAGTAATGTCTTACAGCATGATTACATTTTACGTAGAAAATATTTCAATTTACCACTTCCTGTTGCTTTGATTTCCTCAGTTCTTTCTATTGTAGTAGGAGACAATGCAAAGAGAAACCAATTGTACCTTTTCTACCTTTGGCTATTTTATCTTTTTATTAGGTCCTCTTCTGTTTGCAATTTAGTTTTTCTCTACAGTGAGCTCACCAGCAATTTTTTGTGTCCTACCACCCATGTTATAGCTGGCAGTGTGTTTCTGTGTCCCGTCTGCTGTGATAGATGTGGTTGCATATTTACGAAGTACAGAAAGTACAGCACACTTTGCTTATAGAGACTCCTACCTTTCACTGTTTGTGTTGATATTTGGCTCTACTTATGTATGAACATTCAAAAGACCTGTAAAAGTCCCAGTACTCCATTTCTTCAGCCAGGGAACAAAATAAGTGCATGCTATCCAAGTAAACTAATTACTTCGTAGTGCAGAAGTAAGATAAAAATATTTATATTAAAATGTTTAGTTGTAAGTTATTGTAGAATCCAGTTCTGAACTGTTCCAGATTTCAACATCCAAGCCTGCTGGATCTACTTTGTATCAGGATCAACTACAATACAACAGAGCTAGGTCATTAGAAGTAAAGCAATTAAAGCTCAAAATTGCTCAGTAAGTTTTGAGCTGTCTAGTTTCCTTCCATTTGAAATACCATATAATTAACAGTAACTTTCAAATGGTTATTTATGTTTGTTTTTCCAATTTCCATAGTGTGTACTTTACAACTCCAATATCTATGAAATAGTCTTTTCTAACCATTCAGATGTTGTACTTCTATATTGCAGAATGTGCTTTAACCCATTCAGATTCAAAATGCTTTAAACTGTACATATTGCCAATAAAAAACCCTGTAGGATGTTGTATATGACAGGATTTGTGTAGGGTTGCATAAAGACTGTCTCTCTTTTTGTCTTTAGCACCCTTTTGTAATGCATTGATCCAGAACTTGGAATCAAACCCTTTAACCAAAATAGCCTGGAGTGCTGTGAAGCCCCTGCTGATGGGAAAAATTCTCTTTGCTCCTGATTCACCTTCTGTACGGCAAATCCTAAAAAATGTAAGAAGTTCTGAAATTAAAAAATGTATATTTCTTAAAAACTGCATCTTTTGAAAAACAGTGACCTAACTATCTCAGCCTAATCAGATTTTCTTCTCAGAACTCCATTTGTTCTGATTCCAATCAGAGGAAGCACAGTTAATCTTTATTTAAAAAACAGGAGAGAGGTCTGCACTGATTCATTCCATCTTGGTCCTTGTACATGCTTTTTTCTGCTCACTCAGGCAGCCTTTTGTTGGTGTGATTCCACATTTACACTAGTGAAAATAGTAATATTTACATTTGTCTTACAGAGGTAGGAACATGAAGAGCTCTGTGCTAGTAAATATTTAAATGGGGCAGGTGTGAGGCTTGGATAGGCTCATGGAGACCTAACACCGAGAGACAGCAAACCAATTGCAACATCATGGCTTAATATTATATCTGTTGAAATTCTAAATAATTTTCACTTCATGAAAATATGATGGAATCTGGACTATTCAGCAAAAGGTTTGAAGTTGGGTGAAATTGATCTGAGCAGTTCAACCAAGGTCACATATGACCTGGGTTTTGGCCACCTAATAACCAGCAATTCACTTACTCTCAGCATCTGTACAAGGCACAGAACTGCTGCTCATATTCACACAGGAGAACATCAGATTTACAGCAGCTCAACATTTCACATCTTAACTATGAGAGTATCTGTCTTTTCCAATTGCCTCCTATTCATTCATCTACCCACATCATCTTTCTTTTTAGTTCTTAATGGAGAGAAACAGTCCAGGGGGAAAAGAGAGGAATAAATAGTTCTACCTGAAGTTTCAGTGTTTAAAGGAATTGAGGTTAACTATACTTAAGGTGCACTTGTTTTTTCCATTACATTTTTCCATTACAGAATTTTATCAATGTTTATTTAGTTTTGAAGGTAAAAACTACAGCATTTGTAAATTATAGGTTTCTGTCACTGAATCTTGGATGGGTCATAAGTTCTGTTAGTTTATCTCCTTTGACTTCTAACACTCTTTTCTGCTGTTTTTTTCATCAGGCAAACTCCACTTTTGAGGAACTTGAACGCCTCAGACTGTTGACCAAAGCTTGGGAAGAAATAGGACCTCAGCTGTGGTACTTCTTTCAAAGCAGCCTGCAAATGAATATGATCCGTGTATGTTGTAACTTAGCGGGGATCCCCAGTAAGAAAAGCTTTTCACCATCCTTTGTTTTTACTAATGGAGAAGATAATTAATTGTAAAGGTTTGGCTGGAAGCACAGCCTTTGCAGCAAGGAATCTGTGGCCTTCAAGGCTACTGGCTTGTTTACTGGGCCTAGTTTGAAGGCAAGTGATAGATGCATTACAGCATCTCTGCGACAAAAGCTCAGATCTGGGCAGTCAAGAATCTGGTTAATGCCTTCTTAATAAAGGCAGCAACTGCTTCTTCCCTGTCTCTCCAAAATGTCCCTCAAGAGCAGACAACTTGATTTGCTTTGATTCTGTACAGGCAAATATATAGGACCTTCCTTTTGCTGGGCCAACAGTTTGCTACTTTGGGAAATTGCTTATTTCTGCATCTGTCAGATATGACTTTGATCAGCTGCAATTACTGCCCATAGTTAAATTTTATGAAGCAGTTCTATATTGAATTAGACATTTATAATATTTATCTCTTGCTTATAAGGAAGGAATGCAATAGTCAAGGGTAAATTTCTTTTCATCCATTCTTCAAATCTCACATGCAGTTATGCAATTACCCATTTGTAAAATTAATTGCTTAGCATACCCTTTCATACTTGTTGCTATCTCAAAAGAGCTATGGAAATGGAAACCTTCCTAGCTAAACAGGGCCAGGGCATGGAAAGACAGCACTGTAGTGAAACTGTCCTGGTGTGTTTCTCAGGACTCTCTGAAGCACCCTACAGTGAGGGACTTCTTGAACAGCCAACTGGGTGCTGAAGGGTTAACTGCTGAGCACATAATCAACTTTCTCCACAATGGATCTCCAAGGAGCCGAGAGAAGGGAATGGCAGACTTTGACTGGCGGAACATCTTCAGTGTTGCAGACCAAGTTCTGCGTTTGCTCAGTCAGTATTTGGAGGTAAGGCCAGCCCTACCCTCTCTGGGAATAATTCTGGACGATATCTTAAAGATGGTTAGGCAGTACTGGGGTCTGTAGTAACAGACAAGTAGGTTAAAATCATAAGCTGCAACAAGTACCTTTAAAATAATTTTTCCTGGTAAAGAAATAGGAAATGATCCTCCAGACACTGAACTCAGTTAACCATGTGAGATAGATGTGCACTCAAAAAATTAATAGGACTTGAGCCATCAATCTGATTTGATTTCTCTTCTGGCAAGCAAATCAGAGACTTTTTCTACCTTATTTTGCTTTCTGATATGAAATTCTATGTAGTTTAATTTTCTGAAGCAAACTAGGAAAATGAACACTTGAAAACACCAGGAAGAGTAAAGTTCCAAATTTAAGGTTATCAGTTAAAACGCTGTTTTGTTGTGAGTTAAAAAATATATTTTCACGTAGATCCCATTAAATTGTGATAATTCAAGTTTTAAAGGCAACAGAGCATAATTTACCACAGGGAAAGGTTAAGTAAAGGAGTTTTTAAGATTAAATAACAAACTGCCTTTATAAGCCCTTTGATGTGGTGTGATTTTTGGTTTTTGACTTGGAAGAGATGGTTGCAAAGATAAGATCAAACAAGTTAGTTTGTTGGAATTTTATGAAGCAAGGTAATTCACAAAGCGTCTTTCCAGTCCATTGGGGTTAAATTCTTCTGCTCTCTCATAATGTCCTGCCAGTTCTGAAGGGCAGAACCTAAATATACAATTATAAGTCTTAATTTTACAGGCAACTAATGCTAGAGTTTATGATGTACAAAGTCTTTGTCTTAGCATGCCTTTTAAGCAGGAGCTAAATGGAGGAACATAAAGAGCTTAGATTTTGATGATTTTGTTTTGTATATGGAGTGGTAAGAATACATTTTGTAGCAATGACAGAGACTAGGAAAGAAGACAGTTAATTACCGAGGTAGCTGAAGCTTGTTAACTTAAGCCAGCACGTTAATCACATGTCAGAATTCAACAGGGACACAGTATTACCAGTAAGATAGATCAACTAATTGTCTGGTATTACATAGGAATAGATGTCTAAACACTTAAGAAACATTAAGATTTAAATACATGCTTTGACTTTCCCAGTGCTTAGCTTGACAAAATGTTTTTCAGCTGAAGTCCGTGGTCAACATGCTTTTCTTATGGATCAGTCATCCTTCGTCTCCCTAGTGTTCATTCAGTCACTTCCTAGGCTGAAAAAAAGTCCCAGAATGAAAAAGGATAATGTTTTGATTGAAATGGACTGCGAAAAGGTTCTTGTGGCTAGATTTATTTTATAGCTGAGTTAATTTAATGTTCTGGACAAGGACAGCGGAAACAGTTTCTGATACCAGGACCTCATCTGTGCTGTAGCTTTAGCCTTTCTAAGGCAGATATTTGCCTTTTTGAGGGAACCTTCCAAGCATAGTCCAAGTGGCAGAATTCATGTTTTCATGCCTGGATGATGACAGTGGCTTAAATATATTTTTAAAAATTCTTTTATTCTGTCTAATTAGTTAATGTGGAACTTAGTACTGGCTATACATTTTGTACAGGTATGTCAAAATTTACCCTGTCATACTTAGATTGCAACAGCAGCTGCTGCTTTTGTGGCCACCATTTCTTGATTTCTTACTTGTGAGGGTGGAAATGTCTTGAGCTTGAAGGAAGCAATCCTTAAATATCAGAAATAATCTACTTTCAAAATTATTCCTTCCACTCACACTGACCACAGCAATGTTAAATCTGAGAAGTACAGTTCTTTTCTTTTTAGGAAGAATTATGCTCTGAGCTTATATTCATAATGCTGTGTGTTTTGAATTTGTCTTTTTGAGGAGAGTTTCAGGAGGTAGGTAGAGTCAACTTTTAATAGTTTCAGCATAAACTTTTAAAGCTGAAAAGAGCAACTATTTCAGATGAACCTACCTTCCTTTTCAACCACTGATGTTTGCTTTAATGTATAGCTCTTACTAGTCTATTCCTATGAAATTTTTCTCTCTGTAATTATTTGTAGTGCTTGACCTTGGATAAATTTGAAGGTTATCTTGATGAAACTCAATTGACTCGTCAAGCCCTTTACCTACTAGAGGAAAACAAATTCTGGGCTGGTGTGGTTTTCCCAGACCTAGAACCTACAACCAGCAATCTCCCACCACATGTGACATACAAGATCCGGATGGACATAGATGCAGTGGAGAAAACAAACAAAATCAAAGACAGGTGAGTGACGGTTGCTTCACAGTTCTTGCCTGCCATAACATGAGACATAAGGATATTAGAACCTGCACTGGATACATAAGTGAAATCCAACTGTGTTTGTTAATAGTTACTATGTAATGCAGTGCAGAATCCATCTCCAGTTACCAGGTACAAACATAAGTGGTACCACTTTTGTAATAAGTGAAGCAGTGGGTATGTATGTATATGTATGGCAAGGCTTAGCAAAGGAAGATTTGGGAAGGGCTTTCCCCACGTGGGTGAGCCCTTCAAGCCTGCGCAGTGGTTTTTTTAGGTCAGGCACAGGGTGTGCAGAACTGGCCCCACCCTTTAACTCCTCAGGTTCATCTGCCACAGCCGAGCAAGCTTGAACAGTGACAGTGAAGTCCTCAGGACTAGAACCTACAGCCCCTGGTATTGCCAGGAGGTCTCCCATTCAAGTACTAACCGGGGCTGACCCTGCTGAGCTTCTGAGGTCTGATGGGATCGGGTGTCAGGGTGGCATTTAACTGCCTGAATCAGTGGATATGTGCAGGAATACATGGCAAAGGAAATTACTCTGCTCAGAATCTGTTCAGTAACCTGCTTAAGTTTATAGTTGGCTTCATCACTGGGAAAGGCAGACATGAAGTCCTACATGGATTGTCACTCATCTGTCCTCCACCTTGACTGCAGAACTTCTCTGCTGTTCCTTCTCAAGTCCTCTCCAAATGGATTCACTTAAAAGGACTCTCTTAAAATTTTGATAGCAGAAATTATTTCTCAGGAGTGTCTACAGAGGAATATAATCGTGTCTGGTAGTTGCAATCCAGCTGTTCCAGTTTAATCTCCAAGGATACTGTATTCCAAATACCATTATTTCTATTGTAGAACAGTTACTTTGATACATGATTATTTTATGTACATTTTTGGCCAAAATTGCTCTTCTGAGTCAGTGTAGAGAAAATGAAAGAAAACAAAAACCTTCCAGATCATACTTTTTCCAGCAATGTGGTCTGATAAAGTCTAGAAAAGACAAGTCCAGGCACTACCCCTACAATTTCAATATCTAAGATTAATTACTTTATTCATTAGTTCATTTATTTATTTCCCCCATGACCCTCCCCTAAAGCCACTGTTTACCCAAATAATTTCCATATGTATTTTCTTTTGAGGTACTGGGATCCTGGTCCAAGAGCTGATCCTGTGGATGATTTACGTTATATCTGGGGAGGTTTTGCGTATCTCCAAGACATGATTGAGCATGGGATTATAAAGACCCAGACCAGCACTGAAGTGCCATTGGGAATTTATCTGCAGCAAATGCCATATCCATGTTTTGTGGATGATGTGTGAGTAAAAGCAGTTTGTCTTAATTCTGTTGAATACCTGGATTGCTGAATATTTTAAGTCCCTCAAGCACCAGAATTAATCCTAGACCTAAAGTGTATATGCAAGAGCCAGATTGCTCTTCAGGAATGTCTTTGGTGAACAAGTGAAGATTTACCTTTTGTTTTGACAATGAAGTAGCTATGATAGCATATGGCAAAAGTGTAGTTCTGTGGGGCTCTGATTTAGGAAACTGAAGGCTCCTTGTTTTTAGCAGCTCCGAGCTTTTGGCCTTTAAAGAATCAACTCCATTTTATTTTCAGGGTAAATTCATTGAAAAAATTACAATGCCAAATTCATAGAAAATGTTTTCAGCTTTTTCACCCCAAAATCTCACCAGGTAATTTCTTTTGCCTGTTTATATTCTCTCAATCCTTTCTTCAATTTCCTTCTTAAGGGCTATCTTCTTGATCAGACCCTCTTCCTCTCCTCTCTCTCCTCTTCTTCCTCCCTTTCTAATCAATTATATGGACCTGTTCTCCTTGTCCACCTTTTCTTTTTCACTACTGGGCAATTACTGTAGTTGCTGTTTGGGTCCTATCTCAGCCATCAGGTCCTGGCCTCAAGTGTGAGTCTGAGGGTACCCAACTGTGGCTCAATGGGCACAGGCCAGGCTCCAGTACAGGATGAGAAGTTGCTGGTTTCCACTGGGGTAGGCCAGGCACCCTCCTCTCAGGGGAGATGTCAGTTTGCCAAGGTTGATTACCTGTTCAGGTGTAAATTCCCAGGGTATAGGGGGTGATAACTGTGCTATGAACCTGCTCAAATCCCTCCACATGCCCTGCCACACAGGCACCAGTTGCTCAACACCCTGCCCACCCGGGGCACATGGCAGTATCTCCTCAGCCAAAATTTGCTTTCTCATACACCAGGACAACACTGGATTCCACAAACCCGGTAATACATTGGTAGTGTCAGTTAGTAGTATTAAACAGCTCACATAAGGATGAAAAAGGACCCTGGGAGCCTGAGTGATAAAACCATCCACATCAATGCCAGCCAGGGAGATGGAGATGCATTCCCTCATCTTCTTCACAGGTTAACTCCACTGGCATGGCAAGGCCATCAATACCAGGGCAAAGCTTGGAGACAATATTTTTGTTAATGTGTTCCCAGACTCAGCAAAATAAAGAGATAAGCACTGCAGCTGACAAACTCCGTGTCCTGCACAGGACCTTGCTACTTAATAACCACTATAACTATAGCAAGCTTCTATGAAACTGCTGCTGTCTCACCTCGTGTTGGGTGCCAAGGACTGTGGTGAGTTGACTTTGACTGGATGCCAGGTGCCCATCGAGCTGCTCTATCACTCTCTTCCTTAGCAAGACGAAGAGAGAAATAAAGATGGAAAACAACTCATAGGTCAAGATAAGGCTCTTCACAAAAGTAAAACAAAAAAAAACTTCCCAAGATTTATTCTCTACTTCCCATCAGCAAGAAATGTCCAGCTGCTTCTGGAAAAAGTGACTTCAGAAGACTAACATTGTAAATATGGAATGCCCCTCACTTTCTCCTCCTTTTTCTTAGTTTTTATATCTGAGCAGCCATTGTACAGAATATGGAATATCTCTTTGATCAGTTTGGGTCAGCTGTACTAGTTGTGTCCTCTCCCAAAATTTTGCCCACCCCCAGCCTACTGGTGAAGTGGGAATGTTGGAGAGACAGTGCTGATGCTGTGCCACCACTGCTCAGCAGTAGCCAAAACACTGGTGTGTTATTAATGCCTTTGTAGCTACCAATGCAAAGCCCAGCACTGTGAGTGCTGCTATGGGGAAAATTATCTCCATCTCATCTAGATTCAATACCCTGAGTCATGGTTTTTATGAATTTCAGCAGTCTTGCTGGCAGCATCTGGTGCTTTTAATGGTTAATTTGATTAATTCTTTGGCCAGTGAATCTTAGAAGCGTAAAAAGAAAGCAACACTCCTAAATTGTGAACATTAGCATATGTCTTGAAATATTCTTTCCAGATAATAGTAAAATAATAGTGACTAGAAATAACATTTGTCTAGCTCATGGGAATGCAGCAACCATTAGTTCATTAATATTTAGGATGCTTGAGAAGTTCACTAGTGATACATTATTGATGTTTAAACTGAGAATTTCCAGTTCCATATTTAATAAATGCATTCTTTCCCACTCCTTTTACTTTTCATCTCAATATTTCTCTGTTTTACGAAATTTAATTTATTTCTTCCTTCTTGCTTTGGTAGCTTCATGATCACCCTTAACCGCGCCTTCCCCATCTTCATGGTGCTGGCTTGGATATATTCAGTGTCCATGACTGTGAAGAGTATCGTACTGGAGAAGGAAATGCGTCTCAAAGAGGCTATGAAGAACAGGGGTATAACTAATGGGGTGATTTGGTGCACTTGGTTCCTAGACAGCTTTCTCATGATGGCTGTGAGCACATTCCTCCTCACAGCACTGATTATGGTAAGGATTGCTACTTTCAAACTCACCGTTGTGTTTGCACTGCTCATATCTGTTTGCTGTTGGGGAAGAATAGTAGCCATTGATAGGGAGATGTGAATGGTGGTGGCCTGTTAGATCACAGCACGCAGCCTGCCCATTCTTCTAAGCAGACCCCATAACAGTGTCAGCACTTGGCAGAGAACAGAAGGATAAATTCAGTAGTAGAGACTTATTGTGAGATCCCTCACAGAACAATACATCAGGCTGATTTTTCTGTATGTTGTATTTTCTGTAGGCAGATGCACATCTCATGTAAATAATAATTGTTCTTTTAAATCAAAGAGATAATAATTTGAAGATTTTTCATCTTGTAACTCACTATATATGGTACATGTATAATATCCAGTACTTGCCTGCTTAGAAATTGTGCCACTATTTCCATGGAAAGAGAAACTGCATAAACAGAACTTTCAGGAAAACCTAAAAAAACAACCCACCTTTTGCTTCAATGGCTCAGAATTACTGTTATTTTTGTAATTTCTCAGGATAGTTCGGATGTTGTCTCTAGGGACTATATCTTATCTCAGTTACCTGCAAACCAAACATTACGGGCTTGCTGCTATATTTGATTATATAAATCTGTAGCCTTTTGATAAGGACTGACTTGAAGTCACAATCCAGGAGCAGGGATAAAGTTAGATGTAGAATTCATGACTGTAATGACCTCAGTTGTTGAAACTACAACCTGGGAGAGTTAGTAGTCTTATTAGGTGAGAAAGACCAGCTTATTACTCATTACTGTTACATGTTGATGGCAATTCTGACCTTTTCTGCCAGTTCAGAAAGCTGCAATATTTCTATATGTTTTCCTTTTGCTTACAGCGTGGACAAGTACTACATTATAGCAATCCAGTTCTCTTCTTTCTATTTCTACTGACATTCACCACAGCCACCATAATGCAGTGTTTCTTGTTCAGCACCTTCTTCTCCAAAGCAAATCTGGCAGCTGCCTGCAGTGGAGTCATCTACTTCACCTTGTACCTGCCCCACATCATCTGCTTTGTCTGGCAAGACCGTGTGACTGTTAATCTGAAGATCCTGGCAGTAAGCCTTTCACTGGTTCTCTGGTGTCTTTGCTCCCCTTCTCACAGTGCATATATGAATTACAAAGCATTGCACGTCTCTTCCTCTCTACTTTTTTGAGTCAGAGAGGGACACCTCTAAATCACTCTCAAATCATTAAGGACTGCAAGTGTGTAAGCCTTTAGCTGGCCTAGTGCAAGAGATATCTTCATGGTTTTTCGAAAATTCAGTAAAATTATATTTTACTTTTTGAAGGCTAGTAAATTAACATACTGTTTAAATTGTTTTGAACACCTCCTCAGAAGTCAAAGCAAATTTAACTTCTGGTGTGTTTAATAAATATGAAAGCAATTCACAAAATGGGGAGAGTTATCTTTCTCATGTACTATAACCTAATTAACACCATAATATCTAAGGATAAGAGGATATTCTTTACTTGACTGTAGAGCTGGGATTTGAACCCAAGTGCCAAGGCTCTGAGAAATACCTTTCATCTAAGAATTTGTAGGTGTTCTCCATGCAGTGTGTCCTTGTTGGTTCTCTTCCATTTTAGGTAAGATACTTAACAAGTCAGGGAAGCTGGAAAATTCTTGCTGTTTTTTTAAATGGAACTGTGATCTTACAAAATCATTCAGACTGATTTTATGTTGCCCAATGAGCCAGAAAGGGGAGCAAGTGTTTGAGACCAGTCTCCCCATCTTTACTGAGCATTCCAACAATACAGGTAAAAGAACACTGTTCTCCCTTTCCACTAGGAAATCTATAGGGAAAAAGAAAATTAAACACTTTAAAAGCTATAACTAAGTGTAAATATGGCTATGAATCAGCTTTCTTAACAGATGTACTCTACAGATGTAGAGTTCTACCATTTTGTGTTTCTCTTTAGTTCTACTAATTATGGCAATAAAGTGCAAAACTTGATCCCGTCATTGACTCTGGAAATCAATAAGGTTGGCCCCTGACAGACTCTGATTTAAGAGGAAACGTTGAGACTGGCACACGGTTTAAGCATAAAAGCAACTCTCTCTTCACCTTAAAGGGAAGGAGGAGGCTTCCATGTAAGGAAGGATATTTGCTGGCCAGAAGCCATGAATGTTTCTGTCTGTTCCTAAACTTTTGTCTTACCTTTGTTGTTTAGAGGTTAGTTTAAGGGATGACAAGGGCAGGGTGTGCACATGTAGGGGGTCAGATAGAGAAGTTTAAATTTAAAGGACAACAAATGTTCTGCTGAAAACCAGATTCTTCACTGAACACACTATGATAATGCCTCACTGAGAGTTGCCGTTGGAATCCCTCATTTTCCTGAGGTCTGGCATTTCTGGCTGAACTACATCCTCTTCTTCCTCTGTTTTTGCAATGGAGTATTGAAGAGGATGTTTAGATACTCTCTGGTTTATTAGTTTGTTGTGTGAGAACCAGCTAGCAGACATGATGGGGAAGAGATGGTTGTGGTTTTCCTTATCCTGTGCATCTGGTGTACTTTCTGTCTTGTTACTTGTAGTGGCCCTGCCCCATACACTCATGAAATATTTTTTTCTCCAAAATAGGCAGAGGTGTACACTGCAAACTTCTAGGTGCATCTATAGTATTTTCTGAACAGAGATATTAATGAAAAGGCTCCAATCTGTGAGGGTTGCCAGGTAAAGAAAGTACAGTCAAGGTTCAATTCAGTGTATTATGGCTAAAACCTGCTTAGAGTTTTTGCCATTCAGAAAATTAAACATTATAGGCCAATATAAAAGTGAAACAACTTTTGTAATTTTTTCCCATGTCCCTAAAAGGTGTCTTTTTTTTTTTTTCACAAAATATCCCCCTGTCTGAGTTTAACATAATTTTTCCTTTATTCCAGAGTTTGCTTTCTCAAGTAGCTTTTGGTTTTGGTACAGAATACTTGTCACGCTATGAAGAACAAGGTCTTGGCTTACAGTGGGGTAACATCAGAACCAGTCCCTTGGAAGGAGATGAATATAGTTTTCTTTTTTCCATTAACATGATGCTCTTTGATACATTTCTCTATGGAATACTTTCTTGGTACCTCGATAACGTTTTTCCAGGTATGTCAATTTCTTATCCATATGAAGTAGTGATAGTTTTTGTGAACTGTGTTAGTCCAATCAGTCTCTGAATGTTTCACTGTAAAAACAGAGTCTTTGGCATTGTAGACCATGAATCTTACCCACTTTAGCACCACTGGTTTATTAAGGGTTTCCACTTTTCTCTCTTTCTTTTTTCTTTCTTCTGTTTTATTCCTGAAAAGAATGAAAAAGGAGGAAGTAGTAAAAAGAAGGATGCAATTTCTGGTCCAGTTTTATAATTTAAATAGAAAATAAATCTAGAAAAATATCATCTGTTAAAATCCAAATTGTGTACATGTTTTCTTTTGAGAAGTTTCAACCTTTTTAAATTAAATATCTTTAAATTTTTAAAAATGCAGGAGTAACAGTTCTAGTTCACATATATATTATGGCCACATTAGGCAAACTGTTTCTTAAAGGTTGGTACTAATTCCTAAGGCACATACTTTGTTCCAAGCAGTTGTGAAAGTTCATGTCTGGATTTGTTTTATTTCTAAATGAGAATCATAGTCCTAGTGTGAGTTCACAAAAGGATTTTCTTTGTTATCAATTACAAAATTCTAGAACTTTCTTTGTGAGCTAATAGTCTGTTCTTCTAGCTTAAATGCTTATCTTGCTTCATACTGAATATGGTTACAATATATTTAATGCAAACTCTTATGCTGAACAAGCAAATGAACTTCTCATTAATTTATTACTCTTGCATGTGAACTGCAGTTACAGAATGTGTTCTTGGCAGATGGCAATTTTTTTTCTTTTTCTTTTCTGCAACTCATTTTGTTTAAAGGAGAGTGGACAATGTACTATTTCCATGAACACAGCAGGAATCAAACAACAGGAGTTTCTTCATTCATATATACAAATTGGGTTTTTCTCTGTCAGCACTTTACACAAAAGTAACACCTTTCAGGGCTTCTGTTCGTATTTTCACTTCCCTCCAGTATTTGCTCTGAATGTCTCATTGGCTTTGTGCTCCTCTGTTTCTGTAAGATTTCTCACAGCATTTCTCTGTCACGCACATTCAGACCTACCAAGTCAATGCTGTAGTCTCTGAGGTGACTATATGAGTTCCCCAGATAATCCTAGAATCCTAGCACAATGGTCCTTTGGCTACTTGAGCAGTCCGCTCCATAGCAAATTTCACTTGGGTTTTGCATTCATCCTGAATAAGAAGCTGTCATTTTAGCCACCAGTTTCAGAGGGGCATTGCCCAGTCCATAGCAAGGGCAAGGCAAACTGTGGATGCAGACAGAGCATTTGTGTACATTAATAGGAGTATAAGTGGTTGCCTGAAATACAGGTAATTTTTGTTAATTCAGAAATGAGCAGACACTTTTGTAAACGGTAGTTTTCAATTAAGAAAAACTGGCCATCTTTCAGTGAGTATCCCAGACTCCCTTTGCTTATTTTGAGTAAGTAGCACAAGGCAAATAACACCTGCTTTCACAAGGATGCCGGTTTTAAATATAGCAGCTCAAATTCTTGTATTCAATAAATCAATATGACCAGGAAAGCAGTGGTGACTGGCTGTAACTCTGATCTGGCCTGACAAGAATTAGTAATGCTGTCGTACCTTCTCTTACCCAAACTGAATTAACCTGTGATCAAAAAAAGCCCATTTTTGCTTAAGAAGAGGATTACTCTGTTGTCACTTTTCTTGAAAGGCTGTGTGCTGAAATAACAGTCAGCATGTCTTTTCTCATTGCTAGTTGTGAATTTGGCCCCAGGGTACTAGTTGTAAGTATAAAAAAGTTTTCAAGCATGTCAACCCTGAAGTGTTATGTGGACCTTAAAAGCCCTGAGTGAGGCTAGTATCCCATCTTAAACAGTCAGCTGCCCCCTGGTTTGTAAGGATTTGGGGAGTAGCTTCATTCTGTAATTAAATCACATTCTACTTATCACAAGGTAAGGCAAATCACATCAGATATTTTCTTAATATTTTTCTACTGCCCATAATTGAAAAAGTATCTGTAAACAATATCTGTTCTGTCAGGTACTGGGTGGAGGATTTGCCTTTCTGATATGCAACAATAGGACTGCAAGAGTGTTTATAACTATACTCAGATTTTGCTTAGTTGTATTTGTGCCTACTGAGAAATGGGGTTATGAAGTGCACTTTACCTACTTTTTTTTTTTGTTTAGGGGACTATGGGCTACCACAGCCTTGGTATTTCCCTGTACAGGAATCTTACTGGCTTGGCTCTAGAAACACACAAGATGAGAAAACAGCATCTGCTGATGGTGAGTTCTTTTAAAACTTTGGTGTTAGAAATAACTTCGTTGATCTGCTTAAAGAAGACTATGTAACATTTCCATTACCTGAGCTGCTGCAAAGGTGAGACAGCCATACACTGGGAATCTCAGCAGGTGCCTTTGAACTTGGAGTGGACTGCTGTTATGAGAGTTAGTAGAGGTGAGTCCCTCTTCCATCTGAGAGCCTTTAAAGTGTGGGTTAACAAGCAGCATCAGACTCCCACTCTCTAACCAACACCTTTTGAGACATTGAAGGTGTTGCTCAACACAACATTTTTGAAATGTTGATCTTATTTACACTGAGGTTCTATCTGATCTTGACACTGTGAAGCACATTTTAAGCTAGGTGGTTTTGGATGCTGTGTTCCTAACCTGAGTAAAACACTTGATGGTTAATGCTCTTGGAAAGCTCAAGGCTTAGGACTATCTCCTTTTCCTCAGAATACCTCTAGAGATAAGAGGATATTAAATTTTGATTAATTAAATCTTTGTTACTTTTGGTTTATATAGAAAAATGTCCAGGTTCAGAAGGTTGTATGGATCAGAAGACTATGGAAGGGGAAAAAAATGAAAGCAGAACAAATAAATCTGAAGAACCTGAAAAAACAGAAGAAAAGAATGACAACCAGGGGAAGAAGGATGGTAAAAACAAACAATGTAAACACAAACGAGAAAAAGAACCCGGCGAGCAGGGGAAGCCTAAGACAGATGTCCAGGACAAAGATGAAATTAATAGTAAGGAGAGAGAGCAAGCTGAGTACTTTTGAGATACTATACTCATTGTACTTCATTACAAACCAGACATAGGAATGATTAGAGCCAAAGTACAAGAGCCCAGTCGGGTAGGCTCAGATACATGCAACTGCCAGAGACACAGTGACTCTTACTGATGCCTGAACATTCATAATCCCTTAGAATATTTTAGCCACTACACCAGACAACTGCCTTCCAGAAGAGCTCTATAACTTGTTTTTTGTTGTGAAAATGCAGGCTGTTTCTTTGGCAAGTTAGTGTTCCCGCTGAGGGAAACCTCAGAGACAGATACATTGACTTCTTAGAATTAAACAGAGCTATGACTTCAATGAAAATACTTACGCTGACAGGAATGTTCTTTACTTCCAGCCCCACCCCTCCTTCTTTTTTTTGTCTATCTTTAGTGTGTCTTGCATCTGTAGGGAAAGGCTGTTTTCAAAGGGATTTATCTGAAGTGCTCTGTGTGTCTGTCTGCAGCCTTTTCTGATGCTGACATTAACCACCACCTAAGAATTCCTGAATGACCTGCCTTGTTTTCAAATCCCAATGTCTTCTTTTGTGGGAAGCCAGAGTTTTCTGTATGTGATGCTCAGAGGAATGCATGTGGATTCTGTAGCACAAATAACTGCTACAGGCAGCTCTGAGCCCATTCTGACTCTCTTGAAAAGATGGAGATAAAAGTGGGGTCATCAGAGCTCCTCATGCAGGCACTGAAAACATGCATTCAGGGTGAATGGAAACAGGACAGGACTTCAAAAGGAAAAAGACAGGCAGAGGTCAAAGGTTATTTTACCCAATCTTCTCCTAGTACTGCCTTATCTTTGTGGTGCTGTACTCATCAGTTCCCATGTTCCAGCTGCTCCATGGCCACAGAGGAAGGGCTTTTTGCCTGTCAATGCACAAAAAAAAGCCTGTCTTCCCTTTCAACTACCCACACAGGAACTGGAGAGCATGTGGAGAAGCCAAAACCAGACCTAATACAGTTCAATGACACAGTTTCCAACATGGTTTCAATATAAGAGCCTATGCTTCATGTAAGGGTAACAAGATTGGAAATGGAGAGTAGTTCTAGTGGCTTAACTGCAGTGTGATCCAATACTAGCAGAGGTTAGCAGAGCAGGGCCGATGCTAGAAATCTGCCCTAATTCTTTGATACATTTTAATTAGAGCTTTCACCAACCCCCTATCCATACCCCACAAATGATGGTATCTCTGAGGAAAGACCTGAATGGCCCAAAATTGCACTGAGGATATAGGATCAGAATGGAGAAATATGAAACACAAAAAAAAGGGAGCTCACCCTCTGCCAGCATCCTTCAGGTGATGGGGGAGATCATCAGAGAATTTGCCTCAGAACTTGTCAGTGAGCCTTGCAGGAAAATATGAATTGAGCTCATGAGACATATAAAACCAAGGAAGGTGTCTCAACTGCCAATATATGCATCAATCTAGCCAGACTCGATGTGAACTTCTGTGAATACAGAGATGTTTGAATTTGTCCCAGTAAGGTAAATGGAAGCACAGATTCACAAAGCAAAATAAAAGTTATGTATAAACGTAATTTTATTTAAAAGAAAGCTACCCATTCTAGATTGATTATTTCAGCTGCTTGGTAGTATGCACAGCTCTCTCATGTCCAATATATTTGTGACTTTTCCCTGAGTATTGTATGTAGTGACAGTCACACAAGCTACTGAAGGAGGAGCTGGTTTCACCCAGATAGCATTGGCTGCTCTCCACACAGGCCTACTGGGCACTGAACAATTTAAGTAAACTACAATTGCAAAACAAGCCTCCCTACAAAGCCTAAAGCATTCTGTGTAAACAAAAGTGGACAGGGTCTTTAGTTTCAATTTCTCAACTCCCATAATTCACATTGCCCAGAGGCTTAATTTGCTTCAAAGGAAGTTTGTTTTGTCTAGAAGCTGATGCAATAAAACATCCTGATGGTGCTATTTACAATAATGGGGTTTTAATCCTGAGAGAAAGCCATCTCACATAGTCCTTGTGTTAGGTACTGTCTCAGTCTTGAGCTGGCCTCAGCAAAGGGGTACATTTCACCCACCAGGATTGAAGGCATATTTTTTTGTTGGTTTTGTTTATGTTTGGGGGAGGTTTTTTAATCATCACTGTCAAAGAATGCACAGCTGGACAGATTATTTGAATGGCAGATTTCAGCCTGGCCAGAAAAGCAACCTGCTGCTTGTGTAATGTGATTTCTCAGCCTATTTAAGTATCTTCAGAAAACAATCCCAAAAATCGTCCTGCTACAGAATGAGAACAGAAATCATGTTCAGCTTCACTTGATCCAATGAGTTATCTCTCCACATACCACCACAATTCTGGGCTCCACTTTTCCTGTCATTGATATGAAGGTAAACCTAAATAAATTACACTGCAGTTAGAAATCTGGCCTCAGTTTGGTACTGGTGTGACTTGGAGAAACTAGCCCTGGACCATGATGCTGTAGTGCAATTGCTTCTGCACTTATTGATGTGTCATCATTGAACTAGGGTTAAACCAGATGCTTTTTATTCTCTTTTGATTCTTGATATCTTGCCTTTCAAGTAAATACCTTCTTTGAGCCTGAGCCAACAGGATTGATTCCAGGAGTACGCATTCAGAACCTGGTGAAGATTTTTGCTAACAGACCCAAGCCAGCAGTAGATGGGATGAATATTACTTTTTATGAGGGTCAGATCACTGCCTTCCTTGGTCACAATGGAGCAGGAAAGACAACCACCATGTAAGTCTGTTATTTTCGAAGAAGCAAATCCAGGGCAGTGCTCTATTGCTGTATCCCAAGGAGCAGTCTTCTCTTTTCACACTTCCCTTGTCTCCCTTACCATCCCTGCAGCTGGCTTGCCACACAACATCAGGCTTTTTCCATACAGGGAAATGCTGCCCTTAGGCACAGAGATATATCCTGGATTAGCTAAAGCCCTGGGAGAGCGGCAATGCATGACACAAACAAGCGAAAGTCTAGAGAGAAGGAAGAGATTCTCTCACTCAGAATTCGTTTCCCATGGCCAAACCACCCATAGGTGAAGAAGGAGAGGATCTTCTGGATGAAAGCACTGAAGATTTGCAAGCCACCACATTCTGTGTGCTCTTGTTTTCTCTAACTGGCTTTAAGTCAATCACATATTTTGGTCTGTGTGCAAAGGAGTATAAATTACAGGCCCTCTTTAGATAAAATGGTTACATGCTTGCAAGATCCATGTCCTGATTAAAATGTGCCTCTAGTCCTAGAACTCTAGCATCCCAGGAAGCTGGACTTTAGGAATGTTTCATTTTTTTTATAAAGAACTTTATTTGGCAAAATAGGATTAATTGGTGAACAAAACATTTCAAGAGTCTGTGACAAGCTCACCAAATGTTGAAAGAACCGAATGTGCTTCATTATGACTTTTTCCAGCAGAATACTTCAGGGTTTTTTAATTAAAAATACTTTCATTTCAAAGGCACTGTAAATTGCCTTTTAATTTTTTTAGTTGTTCCACAAGAAATATGTTCAATCCAAAATAAAAGCATTCTAATCTGTTGAAATGTTTTATAAATTTGGGGGAAGGTTATTCTCCTTATAAAACCCAAAGTCTTTATTGCTTTGAACTTTTTAGAATTGAAAAATCCAATATTCACCCAAATCTAGTAACAGATGCCACCCATTTGCAACATAACACTTGGTTCCCTTCTGTATTATAGAAAATAAAGGGGTAGGGCATGAGCCAGTACGGCTTGAGACCTGAAACCATCATTCTCCAACTTCATCCTAGTGAGCTTCATTTTAGACCCTTTTATGCGAGGGGTGATGTAACACACCAAACGACCTACTCTGAAACAGAGTAGCAGACTAGAACAGTTTTCTAATGGAAGCCAGAACCATACAGACAGGTGTATCAAAAATCATGTTAGCAGATCCTCTCTGTAGTAGGGCAAGAGTACTTACATGCATGCTTTTCACTGGAGCTTTTTCATCAAGGTCCATAGTAAGAGGTTGTCATGCTCCATCTAGTGGAATCGTGCACTCTAGGTTCCTAATCTAGCACAGAAAGATAGGAGAGTGGGAATTTCCTCATTTTATTTTCCCAGGTCGATACTGACGGGCCTCTTCCCACCCACATCTGGAACTGTGCTGATCAGTGGCCTGGATATTCAGACTCACATGGACTCCATTCGGCACAGATTAGGCATGTGCCCTCAACACAACATCTTATTCAATCAGTAAGTATCATTCCATACCAGCTTTAAGAGGCAGCATCCCAGTCTGCATGTGTGAAAATCCCCAAAGCCTGTGTTGTTTCTCTTAACTGTGCTGGCAGTACATGTATTTCAGAGGCATTTCTCCATCTCTTTATACTCAGGTGGGGGATAAGTGTCCTTCTGCAGTAGAAGTCTCCTGCATAATTTTGCTGAAAACACAGTAGTTTCTTAGGAAAGTGAGAGTGGTCTCGGTGTTTTCTGTTGCAGTGTGGGTTAGCAGTTCATCCTCAGGGTTCATACACTATAATTTAGGACTCCTTAAGCAAAAGAGTCTGAGCTGACAGTGCAATAGCAGGAAATTTTTATGCCCATTTTGCACTACCACACAACCACTTACAGCCTTCTCTGGTGATTTCCAGCTTTGCTGCCATTAGTTTGTGTTCATCTAAACAGCAGACTCTCTTCCTTAATGCAGCTCCTCAGTTTAGCTACCATTTTATTCCCATAAATGGATGGTTTGATGCCTGCTATACCTGTTCCTTTAGTAGCAGGTTCTGCTTTGAAAAGGCAGAGAAAGAGCCTATGACAACCAAGTGAAGTGTGTTGATCCCGAAGATCATCTTCTAGGGTAATGCAACCTCTCTTCTTTAGCAAGATAAAGCTAGAGTGAATTTATTGCTGCTTGGGAAAAGAACCCAGCTTATTCATTGAAATTGTTTTGATGCCTTTCTGTCTGATTTCACAGCCTTACTGTAGCAGAGCACATCTTGTTTTATTCTCAATTGAAAGGAAGATCCAGGGATGAAGCTGAACAAGAGCTGGAAACAATGCTAGAAGACATGGGCCTCATCCATAAAAGGAATGAAGAAGCTCAGAACTTATCAGGTGCCCACAGGAACATTCTAAGATCACAGAATGGTTTAAGTTGGAAGGGACCTTAAGGATCATCCAGTTTCAGCCCCTCTGTTATGGCCAGGGACAACTTTCACTAGACCAGGTTCCTCACGGTCCCATCCAACCCAGCCTTTGCACAATTACTGTTTGAGTCACATGTTTGAGGCCATGTTCTGACACATCAATGTGCACTGGGGAGGTCTTTATTCTCAAAGAGTAAATGGAACTGTACAAGTAGTAAAGCTGGTACAACTTGTCCCTAAAGCTTTAATTTCTTACAAATATACTTAAAGCTATTTGTTTAAAATAAATATATATTAAAGAGGTTGGTTAATATAGGGGGGGAAAATACAATGTTCTATTATTTCAAGGTAAATGAAATATTGTGGTATCATGCTGCCCCACTGTTTGGATCAGTGCTCTATAATACTGTATTATTTGGGATTAGTAATTTCTTTCGTTTTAAAGGTACAAATGCACAACTCTCACTTTCAGATTCCAAAGCTGATTTGAATAAATAGCCAGGTGTTCTGATGCTACTTTGTCCTGATTGCAATTATAAGTTGGCTTCTTTCACAAAAGAACATGAAAACCTCATGTCTTCCTGATTTTTCTTCTGGCAAGAAGCAGAAAATGCAGTATATAGATAAAAATATATTTATTTTTTAAAATTGAACAAGCTGTTATGAACTTCAGAAGAAAAATTCCTATTGATTTAACTTTGCAGAAATATTTGTCTGAAGATGAGTTTTGTTTTATTTGTAGCCATTTGCCCCCACACCAAAAAAGCAATGTTAATAAATCCCTGCCACTTATGTAACTCATATCAGACTCCTGGATGTGTCTGTCCTCTGGTAGGTGGAATGCAAAGGAAACTGTCTGTTGCCATTGCTTTCGTGGGTGAAGCAAAAGTGGTAATCCTGGATGAGCCCACTTCTGGAGTTGATCCCTATTCCAGGAGATCTATCTGGGATCTTCTGCTGAAGTATCGCTCAGGTAAGAGGTTTCAGAGTAGAAATTGTTTCAATTTTTGTGGGTTTTTTTAAACTTGACATAGATGATGCCTGTGCCTTCTGTGTAAACTGTCATGAGTAGTGGGATATGAATGCAAGCAAACAAGATTCTTTGAAGAGATACCTATGGTTGTGGCAAACCTGTAGTGCAGAAGAAACCCTGCATTAACTGACAAGAAACTAAGCACAACTTCAAGTTCCAGAGAGACTCCATGCCTTGAACATTCCTCCTTGTTCCTTATAGGCAGAACCATCATCCTATCAACCCACCATATGGATGAGGCAGACATCCTTGGAGACAGAGTAGCCATCATATCTCAGGGGAAACTCTTCTGCTCAGGCTCTCCTGTATTCCTAAAGAACTGCTTTGGCTCTGGCTTCTATCTCACTCTTGTTCGCAAGATGCGAAACATAAGAATGGAAAGGGCTACAGTAAGTATGTATCTCCCTCCCTGCATGTGTAATCTGAAAAATACTTGCCTGCACCAGGGTAAAAAGCAGTTAAGTGCTGCCTGAGACTGTGTGCAAAACTGACTTCAAAACGAATTGCAGAATGTTTTGGATTGGAGGGGAAACCTTAAAGATCATCTGGTTACAACCCTCCTGCCATGGGCAGGGACACCTTCCAGTAGACCAGAGTGCTCAAAGCCCTGTCCAACCTGGCCTTCCAGGGATGGGGCATCCACAACTTCTCTAGGCAATCTGTTCCAGTGCTTCACCACCCTCATAATGAAGAATTTCCTCCTAATATCTAATCTGAACTTACCCCTTTTCAGTTTAAAGCCATTCCCCTTTGTTCTATCACTACATGCCCTCTCAAGCTCTTTTGTAAACCCCTTAGAGGCTCCCCAGAGGCTTCTCTTCTCCAGGCTGAACAATTCCAACTCTCAGTTACCTTTGTCCATATACAGGTCTTTCTGATGCTTGCTTTTGCAGTACACTGATTTTAAACATTATGTAGTCTAGTAAGTAGTTCAGACACCAGAAGAGTCTACATTTATCCACAGCTAAAACAGCCTCTCACACCTTGAAAAGTAAGGTTCTCTATTCTTTCTGCTGCTGGTAGTGCTCCCAGTCCTAGTAGCAACACAATCTGTATACTGATGGCCACTGCTGGTCACATTTCCCCAGGGATTTTGCATTTTAGAATGTACCGATGTGATTTGTGCAGGTGGATTTATGTTTTCTGCATTTTATAGTCCAGTTTTCAGATGACTTTCAGTATACTGTGTTCAGGATGCTCTGGATATGACATATTTTTCACTGACTCAAGCTGTTTAAATACTGACAACCCTGAAATCCTGTTTTGTGTGTATCTGAAGCACATTCTTCTTTGTTCCTTGTCCATGCTAGTCACTTTGTAGCTGTGGATCTCAGTGCTCGTGCTCCTGCTCTAGCTGTGTGCACAGTGATGAAGGAGCACCAGACCAGGAATTGGATGGTAAGAAGTGGGGTGATTCAGCACTCCAGCACATAGCTATGTTTCCTGTTATGCTGCAATCTCTTCTTACAGATCAGTGCTGCTGAGGCCCCCTTCTTCAGTCTTGTAATCTAATATTTGTCTAGTGTATTGTAATATGAATTTGATAAGGATTCTCAGTGATTTTGCTTACCATTCCCCATTTGTGGTGTGTATGTGTTCTCAGGTACAGATGATGAAATGGAAGTTTGTGTGCTTTGAAAGTGTAGTATAGAGTTTTGAACTACTCTGCACCAAAATGTGTAGTTTCTTAGTGAAAACCGAAGCGTATCTAGAGCAAAGGAAACTGATTTTCTCTGGAAAAAAATTTACTCTTCTGCAAAAGAGAAGAATATTTTGTGGTGCTTTGTTAACAAATCTGAAATAATTTTCTGCTACATAGTTCCAAAGTATTAATAGCAACATAGCCCAGTCTAGTACAGAATTAACTGAAATATCTGTAAGTCATGTAATAAAGCAGTCCCCTTTTAGATTGTGCAAACATCAGCTTTTGAAATCATGCTTAGTATGGTTAAATATTTATTCTATGAACACTGTTTTGACTTTTCATAGGCGATCTAAATGAGCTTGCAGAAGTAATTCACCATCATATCCCAGAAGCAAAATTAATTGAAAGCATTGGTCAAGAACTCATTTACCTTTTGCCCAATAAAAACTTTAAACAGCGATCTTATGCTAGTCTCTTCAGAGAACTGGAGGAAACACTGGATGACTTGGGACTCAGCAGTTTTGGAGTTTCAGACACACCACTTGAAGAGGTAACAGACAGATTAAAATACCTGCTGATCTTACCACAGACCACCAAAATGTTTAATGAGACAGTTCCTATTCTTAAACATGTAATTCATAATTCCTAACATCTCCTTCAAAACCTAGTCACCTATACTTTGGCATACTCAGAGAATCTTTGAGAAGGGCACAGGGAAAGATCCAAGCTTTCATTGTAGCCTAGTGGAGCATGACTCATTAGCCTGAAATGTGTCCTCTTTTTTTATATCTTTGTTCATTCATTTATTTTCTGAGGATTTCATAAGAGACCTCTGATTGTGTAATAAGTTGAAGTACAGAAGAAGTATCCAAATTTTTTTTCTGTTACATTGAAGGATGATGTCTGATGTTTTAAAGGTCAGGTTATTGTAACTGTTCTGTTCTTAACCGAGAGATGTATTTGTCTATGGCAGGTTTTCCTAAAGGTCACAGCAGAAGCTGACCCTGGAATGCAAAAAACAGGTATAAATCCATGAATCTGTATTTGATAAACTTTTAGTGGGAGTGTTCTTTATACTGAACACCCTGTAAAGAGGAGCATCAGAACTTACAGATTTGTATGGTGTTTTTTGATAAAATAAATTTGGTCAGCAAGTATCTGTTTTTAGGGCCTGACATGATATCTGAGAAACAAGATTTAGTCAGCAGAAAGAGTTGTATTTGGATTAGATGAGGTTCTTAACTATGTAAATAAGAATGTGGTTTTAAGCACACAGACAGCAGTGGTTTTAGTAGTTTTATAAAAAGTATTTTACTGACCATTAGTCCATAAACTGCATACACAATTAACTTGTTCATCCTGCTGAGTAAGAGGAGTGTTAACCTCCTGGTGTCACTAAATACAACCACAGTGAAACATTTGTATTAAAGCAATCTGATGATGTTATATATATGGTTGGTGAAATCTGGAGCTTTTAAAAATGTTTATGCTACTTCATGTATGGAGGAAAAAGTGTCTTCTCTGCTGCTTCTCATCATAGGAGACACTCAAGAAAATAGTTCCACTCTTGGCAAAACATCTGCTGAGAACAAACCAGTTGAACAAACTGCACTGAAAACTAATGACACTTCTCGAATGCCAGTAGGCAAAGCAGGAGATCAAAATGAAGGCAAAGGGTCCCGACAGTATAAAGGTTTTCAGCTTGTGCATCAGCAGATCAAAGCACTGCTCATCAAACGGTTCCACCATGCCTCCCGCAGCCATAAGGACTTCCTAGCCCAGGTATTGACTGACTTTGGCTGTTCTTGATTCTTTCCCACAACATTCTCAACACTGTATTTCCAGCAATGATAGCACTATGGAAAGTAATGGGGTGCTGGAAATGGGTAACAGTGTTCCTAACTGTGTAATTATGATTTCAACTCTTCTGCCTCTTCTTCTATTTCTTTCTGCCTGGAGACTATCCCCTGCACAAAGTTCATTATTCAATCACCACTAGCCCAACATTTTATTTTTAATGTAAAACAGTTCTATGACAACAAGAATTTTAAGTGAAAGCATCGGAAATTAAATTATTTATGTTCAGGAACTAAACTAGATTCGAACTGTGTGTTCCTGCTGTCCCTCTTTTCTTTATATGTATTAGGAGGTGTGTACAATGTCACTCTACCATGTATATATAATAACCTAATGTGAAATTTTGATGTTTCCTGCAGGTTGTTCTCCCTGCTAGTTTTGTGTTGCTTTCTCTGATACTTACAGTCATTATTCCTCCATTTGGAGAATATCCTGCCTTAGTGTTACACCCTTGGATCTATGGACAACAGTTTACTTTTTTCAGGTAAGAGGAATCACTTAAAGTACATCTGTCATATAAACACCTTTTCCTCCCTAGCATTTAGGATTATGTGGCCCTGTCCCACTGAGCTTTCCTCACTCTGTGTGATATAAAAAAAGATTACCTCCACTAGAATCAGGAGATTTAAAATGGCATGAAATTGGTGCAAGTGGAGAATACAGCTGCTCATACATCTAACAAATAGTCCTTCAAGTACCTTGCTATCCTTGTTACTCTGTTCTTCCTACCTGAATTCATGACCTCTACACTTTCAAAGTCACATATCTGGCCTAACAGGAGATCCAGATCTCAGTAAATGAAAATGAAAAATTTCTTTTTCATCTTATGATTACTGACCATGACAGTGCTGAGAGGACAGAAATGGGGATTCCAGCTTTTTGAAGAGTACTGCTGTTGCACTACGTCAAAAGTTATGCTTTAATATTAGGAGAAAAAGACCATTGCTTAGCCAGTTAACCATTTCAGAAGGTTCTCGGGTTTTGCATAAATAAATGAAATAATTGAATTACCAACATTTGGAGCGGGGCAGTTGGTTCTACCGTATGGCAGTGCTTCCCTATTTGCTGTGTGTATTCCAGTACAGTGCTTTGAAAAAAATATTTTATGAAGTCCTATCTTATCCTCTCAGCAATGAACGTCCTGGCAATGAGCAGATGGTCTCCCTTACTCATGCTTTCTTGAATAAACCAGGATTTGGAAATCGCTGCATGAAGAATCAGCCTCTTCCGTAAGTTGCTAGCTGATTTCTCTTGCACAAGATCCTAGCAGGGTATTACGATGTGTTGTTGGCAATAATATCTAATATCAGGTCAAAAGTAACAAACAAACAGCAAGACACTGCCACTGGATTAAGAATGATTCACAGTGCTCAATGTGACTAACTAGAAAGCCAGCTCATGTAGCCTTGTAACGAGAGTTAAGCAACCTTGATATTTATGTCAGTAGGTCAGTGGGCTTGGGCCCAAATCTTCACAGCTTCCCTGGCACTTTCCAAGTGTGAATCTCTTCAGGTTCCTCTGTTCCCACTGGTGTTTATGGAAGCGATAACTTTAGCAATCGTTCAGATTGTGAAGTAGCAATAGGACAATTACTATTATTTGAAACTGTTCTTACTCTGAAGTGAGGGGAACATTAGGATTGCTCCAAGATCAACTTTTGTTCTCCTATTTGCTTGTGAGTTGTGCTTTGCAGGCAGTTGTCACTGGCTTGTATGCTTTGACATTTTTTCCCTTTCTGCCACCTCCCTCCCAGTCATGATACCCAATAACTAAACTTTTCTGACTATCCTCTCATTTTGCCTTCCTCTCTCTCCTACCTGGTACAGCAGGAACAAAGAAGAAACTTTAAAAAGAGAAAAGATACTGCATGAGCAAGGAAAAGGATAGTTTCTTCACAAAGATATGTGTCCACTGCAGATTTCATGTGTTCTCAGGGGCCAGACATAGTCCCCTTGTTCCTTCAGTGTCCGATCTGCAAGCTCAAGTCTATAAACTAGACAGAGATGTGCAGGGAAATTATATTTATTCATGTTTACCAAGTACTCTATAATGTTCTTCTTATTCATAACTCTCAGGATAAGGGCTAAGAGGGGAATGTCTGCTGAGTGTGTTGTGACATTGTGGATTTGCAAGTTCTCATGAACTGTTATCTCTGCACAGCTTAAAGCTCTGTTCCTCTGCACAGGAACTACCCATGCAGTAATATGCCAACTGCCTGGAACACACCTGCTGTTCATCCCAACCTAAGCAGCCTCCTGCTGAGCCAAGAGTGGAGCTCTGACAATCCATCACCTTCCTGCAAGTGCAGCACTCACAAGAAACTCACCATGCTGCCAGAATGTCCTGCAGGTGCAGGAGGCCTTCCACCCCCACAGGTTGTGTCCTTGTGCCATAAATCTTTGTAGAAAAGTTTCATGGCTAGTACTAGAAAAGGGATTAGTGTGTAAGTACCTTGCCATGCTAATAGACCTGGAAGGAATTGAGTACTTTTTTTTTTTGAGGGAGAAGAATTGCTGGGACTTGGAATTCAGTTTCAGCTTGAACATTTAAGTGAAATTTGATTACTCTTTTCATTCAAATTGCAAACTTTTCATGTAGAACAAAATCATAAAAATTTTAACAATTTGTCACATAATTTTGTGAAAAATCATGCTTTCTTTTGCCTCAAAGAATAATTCTATTTAGAAGATTACTTTTCTTTAAAGCAGGGAAGGGAAGGAGGGAAAAAGAGGAAAGAAATAAAATTCACAATTTTGAAAAATACAGAGTGGGGTCATCTCATTAAAATCGAAAAACTAATATTCAGTCAACTTCAAATTATTTTTTATTGTGTCTCTCAGTTCCATTTCTAGAAAGAATGTTCTCAGCTACCAAAATGAATGTTTGTATGCGTGTGCATGAAGATGAGTAATTTAATAACCACTGATGCTGTATGGAGGGGAATAAAGCTACATTCCCACCTGCTCCTATCAGTGAAGGATCTTAATAGTGCCCTTCATAAAATGTGCTTGCTCTTTTCAAGAGCAAAGGAAAATTACAGCCTGTTCATGTTTACATTTTATAAATGTTTTTCTAGGGGGTTAAACAGAACTGCAGCCACTCTCAGAGTAATAGCTCACTAATTTAATGTGTCACCATGCACACTGTTTGGCTTTAATATTCCTGTTTGCCAGGCTGCATGCATTAGTCAAATGACTAAAATATTTCTAGTTTTCATAGAATCATAGAATCCTTAAGTTTAGAATATACTTGTAAGATCTGAGTCCAACCATTAACCCAGCAGTGCCATTTTCACCACTAAACTATATCCCCAAGTGCCACATCTAGACATTTTTTAAACACTCCATTACACCACTTTCCATGATGATTTCTTAAAAATACATCTTTCTTTGACTGTTCGCAGTATGTAAATAACTGTGAATTACCTCTAAGCATAGACAACTCATTTAACGAAAGCACTGTAAGGGTGCTACCGATCTTCCAGTCTAGAATCAGTGAGACATCTGTAATGTGCCTTCTGTGTCATTTGGTACTGCCCCTTTGTGGACAACTGTAGGAACTTCTGGAAAGTTCAGTAGGCTTACTTTCTAGGTCATTATCAGATCATTTCAGGCTGCAAGCTTTGCCCTCTGAAACTGCCCAGGAACCTTTTAAAGCATATTCTACGTTGGGATAAACTTAGCAAGTGTGACATCTTGCATTTTACAGTGGTCCCGTATTTGCAAAAGACTCAGCAAAGTTGTCATGTGACATATTTTTTATTAGAAAAAAAGAGTGCTTTTCATTCATTGTATCTTATGTGCTAGTGAAGGTGAACATTTCATATTAATTTTTACCTAAAGTTGCTGAAGCATAGAAAACTGCCTTTTTTTTTTCTTTTTCCTGGGGCCTCAATATGTTTTAAAATCCTCCTTCTTTCACACAGAAGAAAAAGCCTTTAGCAACCCTGACTTGTGTTGCAAATAAGTTTCAGAGTGAAGTGGCACACATCACGAACTTCTTGATTTCTTCTCAAGTCTTAGTAAAGTTAGTAAAGGATGTTTGGGTTAGAAAGTGAATGATCCACTCTCAGGGATATTACAAATCTGAGCATTTCCTCTGAATCAAAATTAATTTTGCTGTTTTCCTGACAAACTCTTATTTAATAGCTTTAGACAGTGTAAAGTTTACTGTGATTGATTAGGTTTTCATTTCTTGTCAGAGAGTGCAACGCAGCACAGAAATTCTTCAAGATCTGACCCACAGAAATATTTCAGATTTTCTTGTGAAAACATATCCCACTTTGATAAAAGGAAGGTAGGGGTGAATCCCTCTCTGTTTTCCATATGCAGTATTTTGTACCTGGCCACGAAATTCTTGTTTAACAATAGTATAAGAGCTGATTTGCCACAGTATTCTGTAGATTTGAGCACCATGTCCATATTTCTGATGTAAGACTGGGAGAGGCTGATTTTAGGGGAGTTAAATATTTTCAGTTACTCCTATTTACATAATCGCATACTCCTTTATAGGCAGAGCTGTTTCAATGTTGATGGAAAGCCATGTTGATGGTAACTGTGTTAATAGTGAGAAAAATGTCGCCTTGAACAGCACGGGGAACTGCCTTGCAGAGATACTAGTTTGTCTCCCTAAAGAACTGTAGCACAAGCGCATGACCATCTGCCTAAGTTAATTATTACTTGTTTCCCAGAAGTGCTAAAGAGCAGCCAAAGGACAAGGCTAGACACATTTATCCCACTGATAGCAAGATCCTCAGCTTGCCCGAGTGCTGTGCAGCATCCATGGCCTATTGGTTTTGATTCAGGCCTTGCTACGTTCTCAGTTCGCAGCAGAGTTCTTGAAATTTACATTATATTAGCTGTGTGCTGACTGCCTTTGACTGATTTCTCTTAGTATGTGTAATAATTGCTTTAGATACATCTTTTAAATCTTTTAATTATGGATTAGGATAGCTCAGCATGGATCACTTTGGAATCTTACTTATGTCAGTGTGAATTGGAGATGAATCATGTCAGAAAACAAAATAAAAACAAAAAAAACACTGCAGGGAATGTCAAAAGTCCTGTCAACCTGACAATTCAAACTTATAAGCAGCACACTATAGGTCTGCAAAGTATAGGAATTCAACTTTGCTTTTCATTTAAGCCTGATAATATCATTGACTTTCGTTTTGTGCATTTTCTCTTTCAGCTTGAAGAGTAAATACTGGGTCAATGAGCAAAGGTAAGAAACCAATTCACAGGTTAAGGAGGTAGATAAAGTAACAGTGTTTAACCAGAGAGCCTCACAATGTTTCTGCAAATGGCCAAGGGAAATTGTGGCAGATAGTGTAGAACAAAGAGATGGCTTCAGTGGGTTGAGGATCAGGAAGTCTCATGAAGACAAGGGGTTATTTTTGTTTGAACTCCCTCAACTAGGATGAAGGCCAGAGGTGCACAATGGAACTGTCACAGTTTTATTATCTACAAGAGTCAAACTAATGGGAACTGAGTGGTGGAAAGTTACAATACAATAGTGCAGAATGTTGTGATAGCACACTGACACAGCTCTTTCAGAGTGCTGCAGAAAAAAATAAACCCTCCAAAGAAAAGGACCTGAAAAGATGAAACCTAGACATCAGCCTATCAAACACAGAAGGAACAACCACAAATTCCTTATCCCTGCTCTGTACATGTGCAGTAGTTACAAACCAGATTCCACTAGTGCTGTGCAGTCAGCGAGAGGCATCACCTAACCCCAGTGATGTCTATACTGCAGATAATAGGCTTAGAAAGATGACTGGTTAGCGTGAAACATATGCTTATTTCATTTTTTCAGCAGCAGTAGGAGTTCACTTCAAAGACAGCAACTGGATGACTGGCTTCCTTCATGGAATGTCTGCTTGTTCACATGCAAACATTGCCCTATGTGGGATTAGACTTCAGTTCATCTCGTGCAATAGTATTTACCATTATGGAGTGCTGGCTCGTACCAACATTGGTGAATGAATACCTGCTCCTTGCAGGGCATCTGCAGCTTTAACTGAAGTCCATGCTGTCCTCAGTCCTCCATGCTGTCTAAACCATTATATATCAATTATCTTGATTTAAAGATTTTGCACTGTAGAAATCACTGTTTGCTACAAATCTTCTATCTAAATAATTTTTTAGGATCCTGGCATGAATGTCTGAGAAACTGATAGAACTTCTATTATTTGTAAATCTTATAAAGACCTAATACAGCTTGTTAGGAAAAGAGTAGAAATTGCTATACATGAAATATATGATTTATAGAAATTAAACTTGCATTAAGTGGATTTTTAGGGTTTCCTTCAATATATGGTTTTGAGTCTGTGGTTCAAGTTATTGATGATACTTTTCTCTTTGCTAGATATGGAGGAATTTCTATAGGAGGAAGGCTTTCAGTCCTTCATGTCTCTGGAGATCAAGTTGTCAATTTTTTAAGTGATCTTGGCCGAATGATGAATGTGACAGGAGTAAGCAAGATTTTGTTTATTTGGTTGGTTGGTTTGTTGGGTTTGGTCCCTTACTAAAGCATTGTTAGAAAGATGAAAACCTGAAGCATCAGATTTCATCCAGACTGCTGATCTTTAGGCTTTTTTTTTTTTACCTTAGGGACAAACTTCACTGGCTGCTTCTAAAGAAATCCCTAATTTCCTTAAATACATGGAAACTGAAGATAATATTAAGGTATTTGCTGGAAGTAGTCTGCTAACTCACAGTCTCTCCTGAGGTAGACTTCAAATTGTGAGAATATTGCTGATGGTATTCCCAGATGCAAGAAGAGCTCAAATGCTATACTACAGAACTAACTTGGCATTAACACTGTATCCTACATTATAAATAATTCTTATTTATAGTATTTCAAGTATGAGATTTTTTTAAACCATGTTCTCCATACTTCTTGCTGTCCTAAATGCCTAGAGTATTACATTAAATTTTAAAATGTTTCTATAAAATCCCCTGACAGTAGTTGTCTAATGCTTTTAAAAGCACAGTATGTGAGCTCCTCCTGCAGGACTCTGCCTAGGAACAATGAATTCCTAGTGCTGGATTCACACCTGCTGACAATGCCCACTGACGTAGATAAAAGGCAGCCAAGTTTTCTCCTGCAGCTCAGGGTTATTAGTGAAGGCTTCTTAAATGAATCTGTGCTTTCTGACTCTTCTAGGTGTGGTTTAACAATAAAGGCTGGCATGCTATGGTTAGCTTCCTCAATGTAGCCAACAATGCAATCCTTAGGGCAAACCTGCGGACTGGCCAAGCCCCTGAGGAACATGGGATAACTGCTATAAACCATCCTCTTAACCTCACCAAGGAGCAACTCTCTGAAGTCACTGTGTAAGTCTGCTTGTGCTCTGTAACTGGCTTTTACTCCTCTATTTCCCTGAAGTTTTATTCTAAACAAGAATGTATTCATACCTCATTATATTCCTGTAAGAGTTCATCTCCATCTCAGATAGGAACTATGACCATTGGTTATACATGACTGCATATTTCTGTTGATTCCCAGGCACAAAGATTGTGAAATCTTTGTTCATGCTCCAAATCCAATACATGTACTTGTGAAATAAAACACATATTAAAAGTTGGAATAAGAAGTTGTCCTTAACCGAATACAGGTAGGCCATAGTCAACAACCCGGTCTTGGTACCAGGGATAGCACACAGGTAGATTTTCAATGGCATGTAGTTGGGATGGTATATTCCAGAATCTAAAAGTCATCATTTCTTTAAAAAGACATCCCTAAAAAAGACAAGACTTTTCATTCACATCTCCTTTAAGGTTCAAAATTCAGTGAAACTGAAAACTGTGCATTATAGCACAGAGGCAAAATCTGTGCTTCATCTCACTGTCTTCAACTTATCTTTTGAACTCCTTCTTTTCCCAGCTACCTGAGCACTTTGGCTATTGTGCCTTAATGTCCAGTTTGAGTTGCCTCATATGGGAAAGGCTGTCAAACTGAGATATATATAGGAGTTACACAGAATGAAGGCAAGTAAAAAATCAGGGACTGGTGCTATATTTGTTAGCTACAGTCTCCAAAACAATTTGGGAAAATACACCAGCACATACTGAAACTGGAGAATTCTTCTACTTAAAAAGTAGCCCTGCTACTTCTAGATCTTAAAACACCTTCCAGATCCCCTGTATGCTAATACAGTATTGTTTTACATCATTCCCTTGCTTACAGTCCCTTCTTGTGCTCTGTTTTAGACTGACCACTTCAGTGGATGCTGTTGTTGCCATCTGTGTGATTTTTTCCATGTCCTTTATACCAGCCAGTTTTGTTTTATACCTGATTCAAGAACGTGTAACAAAGGCCAAGCACCTCCAGTTTGTCAGTGGTGTGAGCCCTGTGATCTATTGGCTAACTAACTTCATGTGGGACATAGTAAGTAACTGCTGGTCTGATTTCACAGCCTGTGGTTATCCTGGGTGTGCATGAACTGGGGACTAATTGGTGAATCGACTGAAGGTGATTCTGAGTGTTGCAAAGTATTCATTTCTTTAAGTGTTTCTCAGAGAGCACACTAAGGATCAGACCTCTGAACTAATTACAGATGTAGAAATTAATTCAGGTGCACTAACTCACTGTTCAACTAATGAAGCTGAAATTTTTGTCATCTTAGGATTTCCAGTCCTTATAACTGAATATATAATAAAGTACAACTTACCATAGCAGGGAAAACCTCATTGTCTGGTGCTAGTCACTTCTATCCTCCAGAGGACTCAAAACTTGTTTCAAGATGTTCAAGAAATCTAAGTGGGGAAGATTCACAGGCTTCTGGAACAGTTGCTGTGTGCCTGAATCCAGGGTGTCTAAAATGACATAAATATGTTTATTTTAGGTCTCTGTACTGTGGTCACTGTATTGTTCTGAAAAGATTTATACCACAAGTCTAGGCTTGCTTAGGCAGGGCTCAGCTTCTCTCCTGTTACTCTGCTTTGTCACAAAGAAGAAAATTCTTCACCTGGTTGAGGCACAACAAGGTCTAGTTTTCTATTCATGTCAACAAAGAAAGCAGCCAAGGGCTTATGGAATAAGAAAAGCATGAATATGGAATTGAAAAAATTAAAAAGGAAAAAAATCTAAATACTTGAAAAGCCCCAAACTCTTCAGGCTTTTGAAAGTGCTCTCTCAGGAGAAGATAAAGCATTATTTTAGTAAATGAGGGAAAAGAAAGCAGGTCTTTGAGTTCTTGTTCCCTGCTGTTCACAACAGCCTCCCAGCATCTTCCTTGACAAGAATTCTGCTTGGCTGTTGCCCTTGACAGCATGATGCAAAGGTATTAAGTGGTGTTAGCAGTTCTGAGAAACACCACCTTCCATTCTGCATGGGGAGTTCTGTGCATTGCAGCACACTAGTGCTGCTAATACTGAGCAGAGAAATTGAGCAATAGCCAAGCATACTCACTTTAGCCTCCTCCCAGGAACGTGGCTCAAGTAACTAGCTTTTTCTTTTGTTTGAATCACCAGAAACACCATTTTCTTTGCATACCCATGGCCCCTTCTTGTAGGAAGCCTTAGCAGCAGGACCATGAAATAATTGACTCACAAACCATAATCTAAGAAATAATAATGTATGTTGTATTTTTGATGAACAGTCTTATCTAATAAGAGATTTCTCAGAAAAAGGTTGAGTGTTGCCAGGGATCCACTGATCCAAAAGCTTCACTATGACTAGTTAACTCAAATTCTGGTGCTCCTCAGTATAAAATCCTTTTGGAATGGTGTGTAGGATTTGGATATGTTTGCAGACCTTCTCAGGTATTACACACTGATCTTCACCCTGTGATGTGGCAGGTGAATTACACACTGAGTGCTGGAATGGTTGTGGCTATATTCACTGGATTCAACAAGAAAGCATACGCTTCTCCGACCAATCTCCCTGTGTTTGTTGCCTTGCTCCTTCTGTATGGGTGAGTGTTCAAGGTTATTCCTGCAGTTGTGCCCTGTATTTCACATGGAAATTACTTCATGTTACTGAGCATGGTACTTAGTGAAATCCAGCTTTAAAGAATAAAACTGAGTGGATTCAATACAGGTTAAAACTGGATTCTGTCTCTACTACAGGATGTTTACACATTCTGTCTGGCTACATGCTGCAAAAGAGATTCTTCTGTCACTGCCTTACATTTTTAAGCATTAAATGTGATCCTTGCAGGAAAATATATTTGTTTGGTTTGCTGCTTTCTTCCTTGTATATTGTGTAGAAATTTAGTGGTTGTTCATTTGCCACATTCACAGTGGCTACTAAATATCTTTCAGCATTCAACCCAAGGGCAAAGAGTACTGAGTCTTCAATACTTTGTTTAACTTCAAATAAGCATTTGTGTAGGCAAAACAGCATTTTATAAGGCTGACTGAAATTCTCTTTCTCTCATTTAATTAGTGATCCCATCTTTTTTCTATAAAATCATACTCCTGATAGCCCTTGGACAGATGTAGTCTAGGCAAAGCAGTTGACCAGATCTATTTCTAGCCTGAAAGAGAGAAATTAATCTTTTCAGATCCTCCTATCTATGTCACAAATTGAGCCTAAGAGGGAACCATTCTTTTCTATGCAAACCAGCTTAATATTCTGAAGTTATTGTGTTCTTTCAACAAAAATCCTGAGAAAATGTAAAGCATTGTCAGCATTTAATCTCTGTAAAACTGCTGTCAGAATGTTGATTTGTTTTAATTTTTCATTATATCCTTTTTAAAGTACAGTAGTGGTATCTTTAATAAGTTGTCTGTGGCATTATGTATTTTTTTAAAAAATATGGTAATTCATGACTGCATGGATGGGCATCTTAAATGTCTTTGCATATTTTAAAGCATTGGCCAAGATGAAATTTTCAGAAAAAGCATAATCACTTTTGACAGTCACTTCAATAATTTCATAATTCAAAATCTTATGTAGTAACAAAAGAGAGAATACTGTAGTGGATCTCTGGTTGGTTACACCATTTAGTTACACTTGGGATGAGAGGAAAGTTCAACTTCATGTTTTTCTTGGGTCAACTGACCTGAGAATACTGAGAAATTATCACAGTTTTTCTATCTTTTGCATGCAGATGGGCAGTAATTCCCATGATGTACCCTGCTTCTTCTTTCTTCAGTGTCCCTAGCACTGCTTATGTGGCATTGTCTTGTATCAATCTCTTTGTGGGGATCAACAGCAGTGCCATTACATTCATCCTGGAGTTATTTGAAAATAACCCAGTAAGTAACGTTTTTATTGACTCCTGGCTTTAGAGAGCTGTGCAAAGAGCATCCAAGCATAACCATTCCTAACAGTAACTGTCTTCCTCTACATTGCCAGTTTTTCTGGCAATAAATGAGTGAGAAACTTGCTGAGTAACTGCAGGTACAGGTTAGCAGAATAACCCAGAGAAGTGACTCAGAGCAGTTGGTATCTAGGGTTGCACACACAAGGAATGACACTGAGAGCAAACTTCTGTACACTTTCACAGTTGGGGAGGTGGAGATGTGGCACTTTGTGCTTGATTCTGCAGCCTGTGTTGTGTGGGAAGATGTAGATGGTAGGCACTTACTCCTTCTGGTTATTATGTTAGAGATGTTCTGCTTATAGTAGCATTTTGAGAATTGCCCAAAAATGAATTTAACACCACCAGGAAAGTGACAGAATACAGCGAGTGCCAAAATTAGTTCTTAGAGAGGCTAAGAGATCAGTTTATGAAGTGCTGTTGGCTTGCATGCACTACTGCTGTCACCTCTACAATTGCTGAAGCTCAGGCCACTGTATTAGCTATCATTACTGATAGTGCATTTTCAAACACTTTGTGCTGATCAAGCATTGTTCTGTGCTGTAAAGGAGAAACAGATCCTGGTTGAATTCATGGGTGTGAGGGCTGACTTGACAATACTTTCTGTCCCTAATGTTCTTGCATTCACAGACATGCTTCTTAATAGCACAGGGTTCAGTCTAGTGCCATTCAGTCTGTGGGACATCACGGCAGCATTGTTACCTTTGAAAACATGTCTGTTGTAGACATATCTCCAGAGGGCAGATGGCCCTTCTCTGGATTCAGTGCTGATGCAGCTGGACTGCTGCTGTTACTTACACTGTTTTGGGCATCTGTACATTGTACCAAAGTCTACTGTGTGGTTATGCCCAGACTAGTCCTTTCCAGTATTGTGGCAGCCCTGCCTATCATCATGGTTTCATCTCAGCCGTCAACCAAGCACTACACAGCCACTCATTCACTCCCTGCACCACCCACCCACCCCGCCTCCACATGGAATAGGGTAGAAAATCAGATGGCTAGAAGTGAGAAAACTCATGGGTTCAGATAAAGACAGTTTAATAGGTAAAGCAAAAGCTGCATGCACAAGCAAATCAAAACGAGGAATTAATTTACCATGTCCCATCAGCAGACAGATGTTCAGCCATCTCCAGAAAAGCAGGGCTCCATCACACATAAAGGTTACTTGGAAAGACAAATCCTGTAATTCTGAACACTCTTCTCGTGCTTCTTTTCCCCCCAGCTTTATGTGCTGAGCATGAGGCCATATGGTGTGGGGTATCTTTTGGGTCAGTTGGGGTCAGCTGTCCTGGTTGTGTCCCCTCCCAGCTCCTTATGCACCCCCAGCCTCCTCACTGGGGAGGTGGGGGGGAGGAACAGAAAGGGCCTTGACTTTGTGCAAGCACTGTTCAAAAGTAGCTAAAACATCAATGCTGTTTTCAGTGCAAATCCAAAACACAGCCCCACAGCAGCTTTACATGTTACCACCAGAATTATGTTACCTCTGCTGCATAGAGAAATACTTCATTACAAAGACTAGTTTTTCTCCCCGTTGACAGTTTTGCAAAGCACCTTGTCTAGTGCAGTGTATTCCAGCATTCTGCTGTGCTGTGTCTATGTTGTTCTGGGTGTAACTTGATACTCTGTTTTATTCTGTTGTAAGAACACAGAGCATCCAGTTTCCCTGACATGACAAAAAATTCTTCAGTTACGTTGCCATTTTCTTAAACAGGTCTGGTTTCAACAGCTTATTATGTTGTTTCTGTTTCTTATAGTCGTTGTTGAAGTTTAATAAAACATTGAAAAATGTCATGCTTGTCTTCCCACATTTTTGCTTGGGCCGTGGACTCATCGACTTGGCCATGAATCAAGCTGTGACTGAAGTATATGCAAGGTTTGGTAAGTAAAGCCAATAAGCAACAAGTTACATCAGTGTCACATGTCCTGACCTTGGATGAGATGTTTGGAAGCGTTATCTTAGAAACGTAGATGTTTTTGAAATTCTCACCTCTCGTATCATCAGATGGCTGAGGACTCTGAAAGCTCACCCTTTCTGAAAGGGTTTTATTCAGAAAATTTGTGTGTTTTCACATAATCCATGCTAGCTGTATGTTATGATATCCAGACTAGTACATATTCAGAGAGCTTATATTTATTTTTACTCTCCTGCAGCAGTGTACTCACCTCCAGAGCATTTTTAAGAATCTTCCAAGACACTGAAAAATGAAAACTATTGCCTGGTCATGAGCAAATAAAGTACAGTAAACTGTTTGGATTATACCTTTTGTACTGAGTAATGGTTTTTTCCAGCAGTATTTCACCTGTTCTGGTGCTCTTTCTCCAAAGGGGAGGAACATGTTTCCAATCCCTTTCAGTGGGACTTTGTTGGAAAGAACCTGGTTGCCATGGCTATTCAAGGGGTTGTGTTCTTCATTCTGAATCTCCTTATGCAGCACCGTTTGTTCTCCGCAAGATGGTATGTCTGAGAGCTTCTATTAATATTCCTTTGTTAACAGGATGAGCGTCTTTGTTATGTCTCTAGGTACCTCTCTTTTTTTCTTTAATTTGTCTCTGAATTTGTCAGCTTTTTTCTTTTCTGTTTACTTAACTGATCTCATGTTAATTTATTGATACCCCAATTCAAGAAAGCTTTTACAAATAAGCATTATCTTGACAGGATTTAAGAATATTTTGTTAAAGGAATTGGTTTTCTTGAATTAAGACTTTAATGTAATTTTTTTCATTTAAGACATCATAATAGTGAGATTTTAAAATTCCTTGGAAAGTTTGTAGTGTCCTACGTACTGTAATGAGGTACTAGCCTGACATGCCAAGACAGCAGTTCCAGTCTATGGCACACGACAGTTTTATCCTGGACACTGTGCAAACTTCTCCTCTCTGCTTTGCAAATGTGCCTCTTCCTTGGTGAAAACAGCTACTTACTAGGGGTCATTCACTCCTGTTCAAGATTGTCAATGAGAGTACTAATTGGCACAATTATCAAAATACTGTCTTACAGAGATCTACTCAAAACTTCTGCAGGACTATCTCTAGCTACTAAGAGCAGCCAAATAGCAAAAGCTGTGGCTAAGGGGCAGCTTTGTGTCATATCAGTGACTGACAAGGCATGTGGTTTTGATCAAGCCATTTCCTCACTTTTTACTAATTAGAGATGAACTTTCAAAGGTCAGAGATTCTTCCAACTGCGGGAATACTCCAGTCAATGTCATGTTGTGAAGTTTCCACCCTACTGCTTCCACCAGTCACATTTTTGGCAATTGATTAGCCATTGTTTCACACTGTTACTCTAATTGCACCCAGGATAACTCACTACCTTGGATTTTTCCAGGTTTGCTGAGACTGCCATGTCACCTATTATTAGTGAAGATGAGGATGTTGCAGAAGAAAGGAAAAGAATTATGAATGGAGGAAACAAAACACATATCTTAGAATTACAAGAACTGACCAAGGTAATATTTTAAGAATAAAATAAGTAACTCTAGTGTAAATTTCTTCTTTCATAATATATTTTAGGTGTGGATACAAATGGCATTGTTTTCAAAATCAACCTTATGCCTTAGAAAAAATTAAAGATTTTAGAAGTCCAGGTTATTTCCTTTGATTATAAATAAATAGGGAAGTCCTGCAAGGACAGTGCAGCTCCCCCTGCTTAAGCTGGGTTTTTTACCTCTAGTTGCCCACCATGACTTATCTATTGAGTGTCCATTTCTACTATCAGTCTTTTCTTCTACAGTGCTTTTTTTCCCCATAAGTGAGTTTCATTCTCAAGTTGCTTTCATGTTGAGAACTACAGTTATTCTTAATTTATCTTCTTTCCAGACATTGAAGGCATCTGAGTTATGCAATCATAATGCATCCAAGCTTGCGCTACACAAATATAAAGATTACACACATTGCTGGGATCTCATGAATAGATAACTGGAGTATCATTTTTCAGACTACCTTGCTGTATTGTTAGACTTTGGTTTGATTGTCAGAGATACTATGAGATTAACTCAGTTGGTTACAGCCTTGGTGCTAATAATGCTCGTGTTGTGTGTTCAATCTCTGTATGAGCCATCCACCCAAGAGTTGGACTCAGTGATCCTTGTGAGTCCCTTCCAACTCAGAATATTCTGTGACTCTGTGACACTTTGTTTCAGAAAAGCATTAAGTCTGTCTTCTAGTGCTCAATATATGAAATAAGTGGCTGTAAGCAGAAAAACTGGTATTTTTAGGAATCATCACATTTATTTAATGTAAATACATGACCTTGTAGATTGCTTCCTGTTTAATTTTTTTTATTTACTACTGTCTTAGTTCTAAAGTTGCTTCATCCCAATAGCATTAAACTAAAATATTCAGATTTTCTTTGCTGTAGATGTCTTGAAATAGGAATTTTCTTTTTTTTCCTCCCATCAATATAGATTTATGCAGGTCGGCGCAAGCCTGCAGTGGACAGACTCTGTGTTGGCATCCGTCCTGGAGAGGTAGGTTGTTCAGTAAGACTAGATTATGTTCCATGGATCAGTTCAGATTTTATGCCCCTACTGATTTGCAAGTTGGAAATACTAAAGAATATTATAAATTCTGCAATTTAGTGCTTTGGCCTTTTGGGAGTGAACGGCGCTGGCAAAACAACAACATTCAAAATGCTGACTGGAGATACTGATGTGACATCTGGAGATGCTGTAGTAGCTGGCAATAGGTAAGTACCTTAATAAAAACCCTGTGACCATCCATTTACTGCAGTAGAACTGTCCAGATCATACTGTCAGTGACCCAGCAGCTCTATGGCACTGACACCACAGCTAACACACTTAAAGCATTTAACACTTTGATGTAAAACCTGTGGATAAGTTGTAGTAATGCTAACAGTGGGACAAGGCAATCAGATCTAGTGGCAAGAGCCTGCAAACATAAGATAACCAGTCCAATAGGGTATTTTGACCTGAGCTTTGGAACTTTCCTCTGGCTGTTTCTAGCAGCTTCGTTTACACAGTGCATGCATAATGGCATAAGTTAGTACGGTATGATCTGGTATTCACTTATGTTAGTTTACTTCCAGCTTGTGTGCCTTGGTTTCTTAGGTGTAGTTGGGTTTTGATTCTTGTGTGTTGATGTGATTTGAACAATAAATATTTTGTTGCCAGGACATGGTCCTGGGTACCCTGTTCTAGGTGGCCCTGCCTGAGCAGGGCTGGTGGACAGGATGACCTCTAGAGCCCCTTCCAACCACAACCATCCTGTGATTTTGTACTTCTCCTACTACTACCAACAATGTGTTAGCCTTGTGTCCCACCTGTCTGTTCCTAGTGACCACACTGAGTTGAAATCAACTGCTATTTTTCTTCTAGAAATAAACACTGTTCTCAAAAAATAAGATTGGAGTGGCTAAACTGTTTAAAGAAATTCTTGTTAAGTTAACCTATACTTAAACAAGAAAATGGGTGAGGGGAAATGGGCTTACCCTCTTAACCAGGAGACAACTGACTTAAGAGTTACGAATATGCTCCTTGCTCTTACATACAGACATATTTTTGTAGGATGTTTTATCAGGAAGAATTCATTATCCTCTTACAAGAGTTGTTGCCTCAGAAAATAAAGACTTCATTCAAACTGTTCTTCTCTGTCTTAAACTAGTAGTACAGAACTAAGATTCTTTCCTTTGTTTCTCCAGTATATTGACCCACATTTCTAATGTCCATCAAAACATGGGATACTGCCCTCAGTTTGATGCCATTGATGACCTGCTCACGGGACGAGAACATCTCTACTTATATGCACGCCTGCGGGGGGTTCCAGCAGAGGAAATCAAGAGGGTAAAGTAATCTTGCTTTTAATAGTTATAGTGATGATTTGTTATGATTAACTGCATTCATAACACGCCAAGGGCCAGAATTTCCAAAGTGGACTTGCCATCTGGGGGCTAAAATCTGGCAGTGGTTCCTGTCATTTGGACAGTTAAGTACAAGACTGCATTAACAAATGCAGGTTCTCAGGCGTTAATGGCACTTGTAAAACTGTGGCAGCAAAAGTGGAATGCTAAAGATGCAATTACCCGACTTAGAACTGCACTGGTTGCTGTTCTCGTCTTTGACGTTGTTTATGTCTAAGAAAGAAAACTTGAAGGTTTCAGAAGAAAATAATTTAAATTTTTGCAGATAGGAAATCTACAGCCGAGGCTGCTTTGTGGCTTTCCCTCAAGTAGTTAGAACTCCCCTCATCTTCACCATCATAAATTTTTTGTATTTCCCTGGTCCAGTTCCAAAATGAATGTGCTAAAACCCAGCAGACTGTCATGTTTCTGCCAGAAGAGCGATGTGTCAGCAATCCTGTCTGTTATGCATTAGCCACTCTGTAAAAAAGATGGTCTCTCTCACAGGTTGCCGAGTGGGGCATCCAGAAGCTGGGACTTCCCCTGTATGCAGACCACCTGGCTGGCACCTACAGCGGGGGCAACAAGCGCAAGCTCTCCACTGCCATTGCACTCATAGGCTGCCCACCACTCGTCCTGCTGGTAAGTGTCATGGTAACACAGCCCTGTGACACTGCAGTGCAACATCTCATAACACTACATGCTAAAGAGGTGCAAAGATGTTTATGACAGTCCTTGCAAGCTTGTTTCTGCCCTCAACTTACATCTATTTTAATGGACTTTTGAGTTATATAATTTCAGGCATAGACTGGGGAACTGTTTCCAGTGGATCCCACGGGATTACAATAGAAAGATCTTCAACAAAGAATGTTTTGAGATAAAATCTATAATCCTGACAAATCTGAATTTAAATCCTTGTTTGGTTTCAGTCTGCCTCTCCTTGTCAGAGTGTATCTACTCATGTAAAATATGATCTTCTGGCAAATATCTTGCTGCTTTATCCACCACAACAGAGGAAGATTACTACACTTTCGCAGCCTTTAATATCTTTGGAATAAATTACATGAATTTATATTAAACTATACAAATGCTGAAATGTAGTTCTTGTCAAATAAAGTAAGTTATCAGATTTACTATAGAAATTCTTTATTTAGAGTATACTGTACTACCTTAATTTGTAGGCTAAAAGGAAGTATTTCAATAACATTTTAGTAGCATGGTTCCTAGTGCCATTTAATACACCTTTACATGTATTCTGCCTGTACATAGTAAACAAGCAAAGAAAAGGTTTTCCCATAGTTTCTGAAGACAAAATGTTCAATAAAAATTTTTCTATCCAAATTTTGTTTTACATTTTTTGGTACTAACTGGGTTAACTGATTTGTGCAGGACCAGATCCTTAGCTGGTGTCTATCAGGGTAATTTCACTAGTTTCTTGGATTGAGCAATGTCCTATACATTTATGTAAGTAAGAAGATAACTTAGTGAGAACTCATTCTCTTCTTACAAGCATTGTTGCCCAGAAAAGGCATTCCCTGTCCTGTATCTGTGCCCTACACAGGCAGCATTGCCTTCTTATCTGTAACTTCTTTCCTTACTGCTTTGTGCCAAGAGGTTGTCCATTGGTACCCATCCACTCATACAGTTCTCAAGGGGTATGTGCTTTCTCAAGGCACGGATTACAATAGAGAAGCAATTATATGCTATGGTCCAAACAATAAACAGATTTTCTTGATTATAAACAGATTTTCTCTTTTTTATCTGATTTTCTGATTCTGATTGTCTTAACATTTCCCTTACAGGATGAACCAACTACTGGAATGGACCCTCAGTCCCGGCGCCTCCTGTGGGACTCTATTGTTGGTGTGCTCAGAGATGGGCGAGCAGTGGTTCTAACCTCACATAGGTAAAAAGAGTTGGAATTCAGAATCCAAGAGTAGCTGAAGTTCATCTGTTGACTTTTATCTCAAATATCTGTTCTCTCTTTTGAAAGTATGGAAGAATGTGAAGCACTCTGTACTCGTTTAGCCATCATGGTGCAAGGTACCTTCAAATGCCTAGGCACAATTCAGGAGCTAAAATACAAGTAAGGAGAATATTTTTATGGTGGTTTTTTTAGTGGGAAAACTTGGTGTATGTCAAATGTACCATTTTTAATACAAGCAATTCAATGTTTAACCAGACCCATTTCTGGTTGCAACTCTGTGGTAATCCAGACAATCTGAGCAGATCTCATTTCAACTCTGTTATGCTACACACCACTTCTCAGGGCAAATACAGGGCTTCCTGCAAAGCTAGATCTTATGCAATAGCTTTCAGACACTGTTAATGTTTTCATAGCTGCAGAAAATTAATTCCCTTCCTGAAGGATGAAACCATCTCTGCATCCAATTCCCAAATCCACTTGTGCTTTCCAGGTTTGGAGATGGCTACATTGTCACTCTGAAAATCAAAGCTCCAAAGTCTGGGCTGCCTCCAGATCCTGCTCCTGCTGAGCAATTCATACGCATGAACTTCCCAGGGAGTGTACAGAGGGAGAAACACTACAACATGCTGCAGTATCAGATTTGCTCCTCCTCTTTGGCTAAGATTTTTCGGTTAATAATCTCCAACAAAGAAAACTTGCATATTGAAGAATATTCTGTGTCTCAAACAACTTTAGATCAGGTGAGTGAAAAGTAAAACATCCATGAGAAAGTCTGTCTAGTGAGAATTAGGCAACATAGTGGGGATATATCTAAACAACTGAAAGACCAAAAGGTTCACAGTACAGAATTATTGTGGCACCTCTTTCTCAGGCAAAATTCCCAGGCCTTTCATCAAGGAGGGTGGATCAGTATGAATCGGTATAATTAGGTGCCATTTGAAAGTTGGTAAGACAGCATTTCCCAGATGACAGAATTCGCATAACCCATTCCTTTGGGAGCAGCAGTCTGAGCAAGGTCACCAATTTGGAAATAAGGCTGAGCTGAGAATAACATTTTATTTTAAATGAGAGGTTTGGAAGGTGTTGTGTCAGAGATACTGTGAGAAGCAGTAAGACACACAAAACCTGGAAAGTCCACTGGGACTTTGGGCAACTCTCACTTGCTAGAGGGTATCGGCCCCATCTGCCTGCTTTCCTAAGTAACTGAGGGTCCACATATGCAAAGCTGCCTTCAATGGGATTGCTACAGAGACATTCCTGGCTGTCTTTCAGCTTCCTACTAAAATATTGTGTCTCCTCCTTCCTATCACAACCAAACTCACACTGTGTAAGCCATAAAAATGTTGCTGAACCCATCTCCTCCTTAGGAAAAAATTGAATTTTGGTTGCAAACAAGTACATCCAAAGGAAGTTTCAAGAAAGGAAGTTACAGAGAAGTTTATCACAATAGAGGAATTCATGATCCTGGCTGATAACGCAGTGCTTCATTTCAGTTGATGTCTATGGATTCCCCTTTCTGTCTCTTTCCTGCAGAGTGGTCATTCCACTAACTCATCTCAGTCAACAACATGGTGACCTTTTCTGCTTTCCTCACACAGGTTTTTGTGAACTTTGCTAAACAGCAGATGGAGGATGAGGAAATCCCTTTGCATCCCCGTGCAGCTGGAGCCAGCCGAGAAGCAAAGGTGTCCCCTGCTTTGCAACAGCAGGCAGTTGCATAGACTGTTCTTACAGTCACCAGTGCTCAGTGTGTGCACAGTGCAAAGATGTGTCATATCAGAGCAGAACAAGGGTACAACAAAGGTTCCCACACTCAGTATTACACTGATTCTTTTGCACCTTTTTGAGCACTGTGCTCTCAAAAACAGCCCTAGCAACAGCCAGCTTCTACTGCTCTACTAAGAACACTTCATGCTGACAGTGTCAGAGGAAAGGCAGGTCCTTGCTATGGAACAAAATCTTCCACTAAGTTGATTGTTCAATCTGAAAAGTCTCATCCCTCCTTTTTGACACATAAATAGCATCAAAGACAGTTTCTCTGTCTGGTACTTTCAGTCTGGTAGGTTTTTCTCGTTTAGCCCTTATGTCAACTGGTCCCAGCCAGCAGACAGGTCCCAAGGCAGAGAGCACTGCCCAGCTCAAAAGTGGATTTCTGCCATGCTGAGTGCATGGGACTTCCAAGGTCAGAACATCCATGCTGGCTGATGGGCCTAGTGCTGGGAGATTGCTTCACTGTCTCACCAGGCTGCCAGTGAAAACAGATGGTCATCTCAGCAAGCATGGAAAGAATTAATTCAGATCGCAGACCCAGAAACTTGCTTTAAAAAAAAATTAATTAAAATGATCTCATACGCATCTTCAAGTTGCCTCAAATAGAGGCCAAATGTCAAAATGGAAATTAAAAAGAGAGAATGTCCAAATCTGCCAAAAGTTTTGTTTGCTTTTGGAGCCCTGGAAAGATATCTTTTTTACTAAACAAGATCAAATTTTTCTTCTTTCCTGTGACTGGACATTAAGTGGATGTAAAGTGTGAGTAGGCTATGTGCTTTCTCTCTCCTCAGAAGGAAAATTTGAACCTGCTTGTTCTCCACACTGCACGTAGTGGAAAATCATTTGACATTTACCTCTTTTCTCTGGTTCACAGTTAAACTAGTTGAAAAAACCAACATTGAAAACAAACTCATAATGATGTATTGCTTCAGTTATCTATCAGATCTAACCATTCCTAAGAAAGGTTCTCTAAGATATGTTATACAGAAATAAAGTCTGGGTCATGTATTTTTGCTTTGAAAGGGTTTTTTTCTTCAGTTGATGTAGATATTTTTTTTGTAAGGACATTCTTGCTTTGTACTGTACAAAGCACTATGAAACTTCAGCAACCAGCTGTAGCCTTCTCTTTTTGCCATAATTATTTCAACTGATTTCAAAACATAGTCTAAAATTTATTGCATATTTCACCCTTACGGGTAGTTTCAAAAGTCTTTCTATACATCCATTTTAGATAAATAAAGTAATTGTGAAACAAAACAGTATCTATGCATTCTCTTCATATTCTAAAAAAGCTTCTTTAAGATGTCATTCAAATAGATTTGAATAGCCTTTTTTACTAGATTTACAAAAACCAACTAAGTCCCACTGAACATCTTGTGAAAAAGAAAACACAGGAAGTCCAAAGGGTAGCTGATTTTTCTCCCTGGCTCTGGAAATAGGAAGAGGATTCTGAGGAATAGCAATCACTTCATGTATTTACAAAGTGTATTAAAAACTGTTCCAAGAAGCCTGATGTAAAATGCTTTGGTAAAAGCTCCTTAAGAATTATAAGGACTTGTTATATGAAAACAGGCCAAATAGCAAAGATACAGCATAGATCAGATTGCTTCTGAACCTTATTTACTAGTATGCAATTTACTAATGAAGAAGACCAAAAATAAACAAAAAACCCCCCAACACAGGATGCTACATTCACAAATGCAACAAATCCTTCAGACTCTTTTGGCAAATTAGGGGTTAGACCCAAATCAGGTTTTTTGGCCTATTTCTTTATTCCTGGAACCATTCATATTCTTTGGTAATGTTATTTGTTACAAAGCACCTGCCTCCAGCTGCACTCTTCTTCAATCAAAGAAGGCAGATCATGCAACTGCCTTCAGGCCAGCTGGCCGTGCTGGCTGAACTGAGCTCTGGTAGTGAGCTGGTATGTCCTCCTTCCAACACACTTCTGTCTTGCAGAATGCCACTGCTAAATTTGGAGCTGCTTTTCAGCACAGACTTCTCAGTATCTCTGATCCATCAATCTAAATAGACTAGTACAGAAAAATCTAAGTCAATCAGGTTACAGTTAACTGCAGGGGCTTTTGACTACCAGCTGTGCAATGAGGGCCTATTTTTTAAGGTGCTTCTGAGTTGAGAGTTCTTGAACGTAAGGAAGTGTAGCTTTGAAGTGCATACAAGTTCCCTTAGCAGTGGTGATTCAACATGCACCAAAATCCTTTAAATTAATTCATTTACTTGGCAGGAGGTTTATGAGGTTTTTCTTCTTGAAGTTCTGTGCAACATTCAAATTAAATTTTCTTTTCTTATAACAAAAAGGGGATAATTGGCATTCTGTGACTTGGATAATCCTTGAATTCTCGTTGGTAGGTGCAGTGCTTATCCTTTGCCCAGACTGTCATCTGAATGAAGCAAAGCAAGGTAAACAGCCCCACTGGAAGGAAGGGAGAAAAAGATACATTTCATTATGAGATGAAAAACATGCTCTTCCTGCTGACATCACTTCAGGTTGAAGTACCAAAACATTACTCACCTGGAACACATTGAGTCATGATAGTGAAACTGATCCAGGTCCCCACCTGTTTTGGCCAAGGAAATTTAAAATATTTCTGGTGACAGCATTTGCATTTATGTCTCTATTGAGCAAAATAACCTTGTCCTAGTATAGGTAAATAAAAAAGCCAAGGTCAGCCAGGTCAATTTCTATTGTTAATAACTTTTAGCCAAGCTGGTGAACAGTGCCTTATTATCACAAACAAAACCTTCATGTTTGCTTCCATAGCTATGACAATGACAAAATTTTAAGCATTACAACAATGTCCTTTTTCTCTGCCTACTTAGTATACTTTTTTCAGACCTCCATCAGTGCTAGGAGTGGTAACTTTCTACAGTCTGAGACCAAATGCTCTTCTCATTAACATCTGTTAATTTCCTCTGAATTTAAAACCTGATGCTGTCCTTCTGTGCAAGAGTGAATGTTACACTGAATTGCACTGATTTTATCTGCTTTTGAACTCGATCAAGAGTTTGGCTCCTGATTAAGGAATATCAAACGATAAACTGATTCAAGCTTCCAAAGCAGTCACCACCAACACAAGTGACTGTGTAATTTCAGAATATGGGAAAGAAGAGTTCAGCCTATTTTCTCTATCACAATATCTTCTATTTGTCTGACCACTGTCTTCCTGCCTGCTGTGGTATTTCTGGGCTCTTATGTTATAAATCCACCAGACACCCCCATCCCCTCATTGCAAAACACATTCAGTGGGAATCTCCCTGCTGTTGGCTGCAGAATTTGCACTGCTTTGCAGTGTGTCTGGTCTAGCAGCCATACTGATACACAGGCTCAGCATCAGGGCTGTCTGCTCAAGGTTAGCCCCATCAGCACTGCCTCAAGGAAGAGGAGGAAGAACAGACAAGTTCCTGTCTGCAGTCTGATTTCATGGGGTGTAGGGGAGGAGTGGAACTGTATTGAGCTGAACTGTTTCAGAGGTTTCTTCCATGTTTAACATTCCAAAAGAAATGAAAATATATTCAGCAAAACTAAAATCTGCACATCTTGTCTGAAAATACATACCTCATATGTATAGTTAGGGCAAGATACAAAGAAAAACAGCCATGTGAAAGGATTCTTTGTTGGATATGGGATCTTACGGGTTTTGGATCCTATAGATTAGAAAACAAATCATAAAATATTCACACTCCTAAATACATTGTTTCCTATAAAGACAATCCAACTCTACCTACTCCTGTGTCTCATGACTGTGAGAGGGACAAGCAGGACAAGTGGGGAGACAGGATGTCCTCTGGACTCACAAGAAGGAATAGGATAACTGTGAGGAAATGTTCCAGGCATTAGAAAGTCATTTACTTTGCCTTTGATCACAGTCACTCCTGTAAGAAGAGGTACCTCAAGTTTTAAATTTAGTAGTCAAAGGTTTTCTCAGATTGTCACAGAATGGGATTTTACCAGCTATAATTGATTGTTTTAAGATATATGGCTTATGCCCAAGGAACCCTGATCTGCAGAGATCTTGTGCCCCCTACAGAAGTCAGTGGAACTACTTTCCCTTGCTCACCAATCCAGCTTTTACTAGCACTCTTACCTTTTGCACTGCCAGTGTAACCAAAATAACTGATCCCCACAGCACAACCCAGCCCTCACCAATGCAAATTACAGCAAGATAAGAAGTGCTGCTCAACAGTCTGATGTTGCATTCTTTGCACTGTCTAATCTCCCTTAGAATCCAGCCTTTACAGTGCTGAGAAACCTGTGCTGCCTCAGCAGTCAGCTGACAAGTATCAACATCCCCCAATATCAGGTCTTTCACAAGGCAGATAACTTAAGAAGGCCTGAATGGCTGTGCAAAAGTGAAAAGGGATCATGCAGTTTTTACCATTTCTCCGGAGGTCACTGAGTGCAACATGAATGGAAAAATTTCCAGCTTCACACAGCTGTAAGAAAAAGTATAACAGAGTTAAAAATGTACTTCCCTTCTTTTTGTTTTTCTTCCTTTTGTTATTTCCTGAGGTGTTTTAAAAATTTAAGGAAAGGAAAAGAATTTTTTATAAACATAATAAATATCCTTAACCAATATTGCTGTCTGACAGGAGGATGAAATGTCTTCATTCAAACATGAGTCCATATCACACTCTCTTATATCTTTATGATATTTTCCAGAAAATGTGGTCTCTGTGTCCAAAAGATCAAATTTACTACTTATATAATCTCTGTGAGATCTAAATGAGACAAAGGGGACAAAAGTAAACACAGGAGATACTTGCTTTATCTTTTGGTCATTCTTATGTCTTTAAAAACACCCAAAAATGGATTTGCATAGTTTTGGTTTCTCAAAAGTTCTTAAAATCCCAAGAAATATATGGGTTGGACTCTAAGTAAGTTTTCTCCTCTAGAGCATAATTGATATGAATCATGAAGTATAATTGACCCAGCTTCCTTCCCTCTTTTTAAAGGATGCTTCCCCAATCAATTCTAAAGGAAGTATATTGAAATGACCCATTTATATGATTATGAACAGTCCCCAGTGTCTGCAATACACAACTATTAAAGCAAATGACTAGTGTCAGAGCTCCTGAGTATTATTGTCAGCTCTGTGCTTTCAGTTATGGAGTGTCTCTACAAAATGTGAATAGGTTATGAACACAGAATTTTCATACTAGGAAGCTGCTTTGAGATCCTGCAGTCACTGATGACTAGTTTGTCAAAGTGAACAGCTGATGTTTTAAACAAGTTACACATACAAAGGAAAAATCTTTGTACATAGGTACATCTTTATTGGCTACAGTAACATTGCTTCTGCAGGTGTGAAATGCTCCTAGGAACTGTGAGAATGAAGTGACTGAAACATTTTGATTCATAAGGAAAGCTGTAAAATTTTCTCAATCTCAGCAAAATGACACTATCCCTGGACATTCTCAGTAACACACTTTCTTATTTGGCCAGTTCTCTGAGTTTTATGATCAGTTGTGAATCTTAACACTCAATAAACAGTTCACAAAATAAACTCACTAGCTTTTAAACATAGTGCCACAAACTATGTGACAAAAGTTCCAGCCTCTTTTAAAAGGTCATGAGAGATCATTCCAGCAGTTAAACATCCTACTCTTAGAATGGATATTGAATCAAAATATTCCCTTGTGTGCACAATCACATTAAAACCTGACAGATTTATCTATTCTGCATGCAAGTGCTCAGCTTTAGTAGTATGTTCCAAATGCAGGTCTAAGTACCTGCTTATCCTACTCACTCCTCTACTTATACGACAGAAGAAACAAAGTGAGATATTATAGCATTTTATAGAAAGAGCAACAAACCTACCAGAAACATGATCACAGCAAAATTTATCTGTTTTTTTCCATAAGCTATTAAAAAAAAGGTTTACATGTGATTAGTACTAATATAGAAACACCAAAGTACTTAAATCATTGTAGGTTGTTTTGCTACTTACAAGGAGGAGTGTAAAGAGGATGATTGATGTAATATGCAAGCCAAGCTGCAAATCCCCAATAATATAAGCAGTTCTGAAAAACAGGCAATTTTTCTTTGTTTTAGTACAATCCTCTAGGCCAGTATTCACTGCAAGGACTGTTGATAACAATGGGCTATTCAATTTACTGATAATACAACAAAGAATGGCAATACTAAGTGTGGTAAGGTGGGAGCAGATAACAGCAAATAACAGAAAGGATATAGTGCTCACAGAATTAAGATTTCCTCTCAAGTATCTTGGAGCTGCGAAGCTTATAAACAGTTTTAGAAAGTATGATCACACTACTGAAACCAAATTTATCTTGTCACACAAGCTACTGGGCAAAGTTGAAGTGCATGCAGACTGTCTGTTACAGAGAGATTTGGTTTGCTGACAAAAATATGCCCTTGTAAAACCAGGTTTCGGCACTGTCCTCTCTTCCCTGCTTATTACTTTGCACTGCCCAGTCTCTTACCTATCCTCTTCCCCTTCACTCCATCAGTTTTTTCTTTCCTGTGCTTTAACTTTTCCTACCTAAAATCATCATGCCTGATACTTTCCCCTGCACTCGCACTGTGGTATCTTTAGTTTGTCCCTTTTGCTGCTGTCCTTGTCTTTCTATGATCCAGCTTCCATTCTCTAAACTCTGACAACATAACTGTCATTAATGGCTGTACTGACTCATTCCTGACCAGTCTCAGGGCTTGTTCACAGACTTCATCCATGAAGAAAACTATTCACAATGACAATCTTTACCTCATGTTTGGTTTCCTTGGCCTTGCCTCCTGTGGGGTTTTTCTGACGCTCATTGCTGCTTATATGGGTTACAGGTTATCTTCTCCCTTCTTACATATTTATAGGTAGGAAGGAGGCCCCTTCTGGCCCCTTCCTCTTCTTCCTCTGTGCTCTAACCTCTAGGAACTATTTTCTTGCAGTCAGACTTTAACCCTCATCATAAATTTGCTTCTCATCACTTGAGTCTTCTTCTTTTATCAAACCTACTGCCTCAGTTATGAATGTTTTAGAGCATGTTTGTTTATCACCTGGACTTCAGAAAGACCAAAACTGAGCTCTCTATCTTCCTTTCATCACTTTCCTTGTTCTTTTCCTTCACTTTATCTTTCCTTGCATCCTATTTTTAATCTTGAGTAAAACACTGTTCCTCTTACTCTTCCTGGTGACAATTTTTTCTTGGCCTTCCAAATAGGTTCCAATACCTTAGACATTTCTAACTGTTTCTGTTTTCTCCTTCCCAGCTTTCCTTTCCTGCTCATGAAGGCAAAACTCTTATCCAAGGCTGCATCCTTCACTGTGCTGACTGGTTTAATGTTTTGGGTTTTTTTGCTTTGGATTATGCAGTCTTTTCCCCCTGTATACACCAGAACTGCATTTCTAGCAATAATACCCTGAAAAAGTGATTACCTCAGTGTCTGCAACCTGCACTAGCTGACTGCAGTGTCTGATGGTGCATTTTTCTGAAAATGTTGGTGCTCCCTCATCTGCTGCAAACAGTTGTGTCAAACATTCAGTTGCATTTCCACCTTCTTTTCAGAGACAACTGAACCACTGAAGTGGCCAGAGGCCTTTTGGGTATACTGTAATAAAAGCACATAATATGTCCTTGCTCTGAGGTTATATATGAAGAGATAACTGATGAGAAAGGGCAAATTATTAAGCAATAATTACAGATTAGGTGGGACAAATGAGCAGAGAAATAACTTCCCTGTGATTACTTCATTTTTCCTCAGGAAATGCATCAGAACCAGAAAAGGGACTTCAGTTAGGGACAATCTAGTTAGTGTCCTGTCCATAAACTACTGCTCCCTCCCTAGCACTTCTTCAACCAGCTCTAGCAATTTACTACCTGCTGTACAAACTTAGGTGGAAACAGTTTCTTGTAATCTTGGAATGGCATATTCAGAAAAAACCTTCCCTAGCTTCACAGCTTGGCACAGGAAGGAACATATGGCAATGGATTTCAGTAAAGTAAAATTAAATAAATTCATTATCATGGCTCAGCCCCCAACAATACATGTTGTAATTAAATTAAACAAGTACTATTCAGCCAAAGAACATGATTCACTGCAAGAGTATTCATCAGTTACAAGAAAATGAGCCTTAAGATGAGTAGAGTCTCCCACTGCTAAGGACCTTAACAGTAACACTATAAATGTCTAGATCCTACTAGAAGCCTTGTTGCTCTTACAAAAACCTCCAGTGAGGTTTAGATAGGAATATGCAGACTTCATAAATTCACTTGAAAGAAAAGTGTTTCTTTTGTAAAGAAAGTGAATCTTTCATATTCCAGGTGAATAATACAGCTTTACAACAACCTCTTATAAAGTTGTGAACCAAGTTCAGATATTGCAGGGATCCCATAAATAAATTATTCCTAAATTCACAAAGTTATGGTTAGGATTTTTGTCTTCTCTACTGCAACTGATGATCCCTATTTCTTGATGTCCTGCCTATGTTTATTCATGACCAGCATGTTTGTCTTGTTATATTATCTTCTGATTTAATGGTATTCATTTAGGTCTAATGTTTTCTTTCCTCCTGACATTTGTCTAAAAAGCAATGATATCCCTTTTTTTACTAAAAAAAATATTCATGGGTAAAGAAAGATCATGTTAGGCTAGTCACAAAACTAATTTTTCAGGAATTCCACTGGTACCTTCCTATTAAAGGTCTGACAGATCCTTTTCTGCACCACCATAATCATCCTTCCTTCAACCAGTTTCCTTATCCCCACACAATTTTTACATATTAATCCCTATTTTATTCACCCTGAGCCAGTTATTTACTAAGTCCAGATAAACCAGGTATTCTACGTTTCCAATGCCTAGAAAAATCATGTATCTTAAAAAGAATTATACAGTGTTAGTATGTAGCATGAAATGGTTCTGGTGAAGCTGCTGTATTGTAGAGCATAATTTATTCCTATTTCCATTTGGCAAGCAAAGGATGAAAATTATAAATCTCACGATTAGTGTTCTGTCTCAGATTTCTGAAGTGTCTTCTGTAAAGGTAGCATTGCATTGTACTTAGGAAATAAGCTGCCTATACCTGCCGTGTATGTGATCAAACACTGAAAGGAGGAAGCTTTGTCCACCATTTGTATGTGATGGAAAAAAAAGCAAAGACTATGTGATATTTTTCTCACAGTTACAATTTTGGAGTAACACCACCAAGGTCAAGGAAACTACAAAAGCATTGCTAAGCAGGTGGAATAACGACTGTAAGCAACTTTACAGATGAAGGCAAGTGCCACCAGCCTGAGAGGATGGAAAAGAGGAAGTGATCAGAATGACTGCTACAAATGTAAATTTTAGCAACAACAGTTTGTATGATCTGACAGGAACAAGCAGTTGTCAGAGATGGCAGTGAGAAAAAGATTTATCATACTGAATGGATTTTTTTTCCAAGGTAAAGTTGCTTGTTTATCTGCTGTTAGTATGCATTAGCTACCATGGTGTCAAAAACAAGAGATTTGCAAACCTTTTAACAATGCCTGTGCTCTTCTGCAGGAAGCACAATAAATTGCAAGGGAAGATCCCTTTGGATGGCCACTGCTCCACTACAGGCCCTCCTTTCATTTCAAAAGCTCTCACCAGACTGACCAGAGCCACTGGACAGGAAGAAGTTAGCCAGGAGGCAGAGCTTCCACTGCTGGAAGTATCACTGCCATAATGCAAATTACAAGGGACTGTCTAAATCCCAAATGTTAAATACCCAAGTGCTGATACTTTAGGCTTCGCCAGTTGAGATGATACTTTCTTGTCTTCATTAGTATAAGGCGTACTTTTGACTACTAGTGTGTACCCTGTTGCAAACATTTGTAAATAAGTAGAGGCCATGCATAACCATGCAGTCATTGTACTACTTCGCAGACATCTGAGAACCAGGGAGTGCATCCCAACAGCTGCCCTGAGCTACAGCAGCGATGGCAACACTAGAGAACACTCCAGTGGAAAAGAAAATGCAGAACAATCACGCTGCTTTGCAGTGGATCAAAGGTAAATTAATAGGTGCTTAACAGCAAAGAGAGTATATAGGGCAAAGATGTAAAATGGTTGTTACAAAAAATAGGTTGTTTTTTTTTTTTAAAAAAGCAACTCCCAACATTGTGCCTGCCTGTGCTACCTTTGAAGCTAACATTGTTTCTAAAACCTTCACACACAAGGAGCTAGCTGAGTAAAAAGGAAAGGGTATGCTTAAGGTCTAAAGTTCTAAAAAGTAATGAGACTGCTATAATATTAGTAACAGCATGGCAGCATGTGGGTTATACAATAGTGACATTAAGAAATCTGAAAGAACTACAGCTTTATGGGTGAGATTTGTTGTGCATTGCTACAAAAACCACACCAAAAAGTCTGTGCTGCAGAGGCAGAGAGCATAGGTTGGCTAGGTTGGATTTGTAAGGGGGGCTATGGATAGATTCTGACACAATTTACCTTCACAATTTTCCTCAGTGGCATAGTCCCATGGGAGAATCGATGAACAAATACTGTTTCAATCAACCTTTTGATGTAGTGGAAAGAATGGCAGATACATGCCAAGCTAGAAACAGCAAGACAAAAGCATTTAAGAGTGCTTAAAAAATCAAGTGTGGCAAGACATTTGGAATAAGGCTAAAAGAAACACTGCTCACACTTCAAATGGACTTACTTAACTACTGGGTGCGGACTTGATGTAAATCTCTCATCCAGTCCATAGACAAAAGTCATGCGGAAATAAAACAGAAAATAGATGAACAATGGACCTGTATATTCTATCAAAAATACCTGCAAAAAGAGAGAAAATAATTAGACAGCTGAATTAGATGATAGTTTTGCTCTGGTTTCTTTGTGATAACTATTGCAGTGGGATAAACACCTCCACCGACCCAGGATGGCATTAAGAGAGGTAGGGAGGGAATAGGAGGTTTGGGCTTGAGCCATGAAACTCGTAGACATGCACGTAAATATTTTGCAATTATTTGCCTCAGTTGCATTCAAACAGCCATTGCCAGTGCAGCAGACACATTATGGGTATGAAAAGATAATAGTGTCAGCCCATAGACCATGACAAATATGCATGCATGTTACATTTATGCATCTCTCACCCTTCTCTTGCACTCAAAAACTGTTTCTTTATTTTGGGTTAAAATGAAATTTGGTGAAGAATGTTGTCTTGAAGAAGAAGAATTCTGCTTCTGCTAAATGATTTTTGTTTAAACTGAAAACACAGCTTGTTCACTGCGACCCCGTCTGTGTGAACAGTTAGCACAGCAGTTGTCCTGGGAAACAGTAATTTCATTCTATGTTCAAATAAGCTTTAATTTTAACTCAAAGAGAAAAATAAAAAGAAAGGACAAAAAATTTTAAAAGGAGAAGAAACCAAAGAAGCTATTCTCTAGCTTGATTTCATTTCAGATAGGTGTGCATTTCTTAGGAACATCACTTTAAACTGAAGTTATCTTTGGACCAAACATTAACAGTTCAGTTTTCCACACTTCTGTAAGCCAGGAAAGTAGTCCCACACCTTGTTTACAGAGAAAGAAGGGAAATTGATTGTATTCCTGTCAGAAAAACCGCAAACAAAAAAGCCCAAACAAACAAAAACCCAACAACAAAACAAAGCAAACAAAAAACCCTAAACAATCACTGTTTTCTAATGTGTTTAGAGTTACTTTGATACTCAGAAAACCTGTGTCATTGACTTCTGTTACAATCACCATTTTCTCTGGGGAAGATAAGATTTGGTTGCAGATGAGAAGTTCATCTTTTTAATTTGAAAATATTGAAGTATTTCTTGGCTTATGTTTGAATGAAGTAGCTTGAAGGGCAGGGAGAGCACAATGTAAAAGAAAGATTATGGAATGGCAGCAGCCTGGTGTTACTCTGCACTGTGAAATTTTGGTATGTATTAATGTATGTGTGTCTTGGAGTCTTCACTGCCATTAGATAATTGTGCCTGTCTTCCTGTTCTTTTGAGTTGTGTAATAACTGCCTGATTTATCAGCATTACACCCAAAGAAATGACATGAAGATTCAGTCCTGCAGAACATGACTATTGTCTTTGTCCTCCTATTGTCTTTGTTATTTGTAGTCAACACAAGATTTTATTAATGTCTCATAGCTAAGAAATGGTAAATATGCCTTTAAATTAGGGGCTACTATTTCCTTGATGTTGTACTGTTTTATTGAAATATTTTATTGAAAGTATGTGCAGCAAGGACCTTCTAAAGAGCTGGAAGGGTCAATGGTCACCTCACTGCATAAACAGCAGTGCTGTGTTGCCTCCCAAATGAGTTGTGATAGAATTTGCATTTGAACTAAGACAGTAAATATGCAAGGTCTTTGTGGATGGCTGCTAATTTTGCAGAAATTACCAGCTGTCATTAACCTGCCACGAGCACCCTGGGACACAGTCACATGCAGACAGCTAACTGATCTTACTGTCTGCATTTTCTTGCTAAAGTCACTTCAGGCACTGATGTGAAGTTGCTCCCATGCCTCACTGCAGGACCAACTCATAGGAGTATAATCCTAATCTTTGCCAGGAGTTACACAGGTCCTGTGAAGCAGATCCCCAAAGGCATTTAGGCACCTAGTTCCTAGTGATTTTGCAGTAGACATCTAAATCCATTTGAGAATCTGGACCTTAGTTCTGCAGAGACAACCCACCCTGCAGCAAGTTTTCCACTGCTGCTCTCCCAGGGAACCAGGCATTCAGAGTAACTGTTACTGCTTTCCCTGATTACATTACTGAAGCAATGAGGATTCATTGCCTGCATCCACTCTCAGAGCAGACATCATGCAGAAGTATTGGAGAGAGACAAAAAGTGGTGTAAGGATTAATTATGGAAAATCAGCCATTAAAATGGCTCAGACTTGAAGCATAGCTCACCGTTGTCCATCCTATCTGTGGCCCTAAATCTTTAAAGTATAAGGTAGCAGTTGTGCCAACAGGGAGGTGCTGCAGGATTTCTTCATCCCTCAGGGACTTTCCTTCTGAGAAGGAAAGAAGTAATTACATCTCAGTGGAATTCAAGTAACTTTGGTAGCATACTAGCTTTATATGGTGTTTTAACCAATCTGTGAGATTCTTTTATGTGATGTGGGTTTACTGGAATCTCAATAAAAAGACTATTTAATTTTTATTTATCCTGTAATCACATATAAGCCTGGATCCTCTATTCACACTGAGACAGCTAAGCGAATTCGCAATCCTGTGTGCCTGCCTATTCTGGCAGATTTGCTTCATCACTGCTAACAGCAGAATTTGCTGATGGGTCACTGCCCTCTATCATAGTTCACTGACCTCCCAGTCACCTGCACCTCTCTCTCTTTCCTCTCTCTTCCACGCTTCTCATTGCTCATCATCAAACAAACAGAAGATAGGATAAGCTGTGACTGGAAATCTCTCCTACAAAAATTTTCATTGCCTTTGTTTTCCCAAACAACCAGCTAGGAGGTGATTCCCCAGGGCTTGAGCTTGCACTCAGGCTTTAAATGCCTAGATTTGGGGGAAATATCCAGAAGGCCAGCATTTTCTCATGGCAAGTCTCACAACATTCATGGACGAATCTGACAAGGCAGACCTTCAAAGAAGGAAATAAGATACTCATACATCTGTTTTCCATGGATAGATTTTACACAATGAACTAATCTTCACCAGCATACTTCTAAGGGACTGTTTAAATAAAATTATGCTTAATGAAAGCAAAGGGAGAAACTCTTATGTTTCATACCAAATGCTACGATGAAGTAACACAATTTGGCAATTAAGACTTTCTTTTGTGCACCCAGACCATGTACTAAGAGGCTTCTAGTAGCAATACCTACAGCTGTATTAATGAAGTCAGCCAGCTGGCATCAGCTTTGTCAGCAATTGCTACATCCATGGCAATGTGTTTTGCATTAGCTTACCTCAAAAGAACTGTAATTCCTGCCTGAGAGCAGAGGATTATGTGAATTGATTGCTCAAACTCACAGCCCTTTTTAGTACTACCAACTGAGCATCCCTGTGGAGATCATTTCACTGCAACTAAGGGAAATTAATATCTAGATTCTGTGCTGCCTGTCTTGAGAGTAGGAGTGCTCAGTAGTTAGAAGGTGCATTGGAACAATGTGCAAACTCCTGAGTTAATTACCAAGCACCAGGCACATGGGTGGAACGCTGTTCAGTGCTTCCAAAGAATTGTATTTGTTCTGGATTCTCTTCAGCCTTCACAGTGCTAATTAAAATAGCTGGAGCTCTCTTAAGAGCTAATACCCATTAAAAGTACACTCTTCATGCCAGGGCCCTGCTCAGTTTCGTTACTGTAGCCTTCACAAGCACTTACTTGGATCGAGTTTTATTGCCTGCCTTGCTGGATACCACCGAGGATCTGTAAGACCATACAGAATAGTGTGATATACAATGTTTGGGTTAGATCATCCACTATTGTAATGAATGCAACACAAGATAAGATTTAGTTAAAGATTTTTATGAACATTTATTCAACATTAATATCAGTGATAATTTATGTAGCAGAAAAATTGGTGTACTCAGATAGTATAAAATAATTATACTGAAAGCTCACTGTGATCACAGTCACGTGCAAGTTATCAGCATTATGTGTGTGCATATCATATTTCAAATTACATAATTTTTTTCCTATTTATACTGGATATGCTGGTGTGATGTGAGCTGCTGCAGAAGTTATACTCACATAATTTATGGAACATCAATCTGATCTCTCTAATTGTGGCATTTGGTTCCACCTAGGCAACAAAAACATTGCATATGTAAGATCCATATTTTGAAATACAACTACCAGGTGTAAGACTACCGAGTCAAATGGAAATGTGACTTAGGCAATGTAACAGTGTAACTTTCTTACAGATGTCTAGACTTGGTATGAATGATTCAGCGCTGACAGAAAAAAGGGAGGACAATTTTTGACACCTGTTTCAGAGGCAGCTTCTCTACCAGTGACCAAGAGTTACTACAACAGCAGTGAAAGCTGGAAAAGGGCTGAGGTACCCAGCAGTCAGTATGAAGTTCACATAACTGTTACAAGGGGCCAAAGAAAAGCTACCAGGAGATAAAATACCCTTCATAAACACTAAGTTTACTTAAGAAAAGATGTTAATTTCTAAAAAGTCTCCTAGCCTTTTAAACAGATTTTTGTTTTACCTTATCTAGGAAGCATAGTTGTTTCTTTGTCTCCCAGTCAAGGATTTCCACCTGATAGGACACAAAATTATAATTAATAATTATTGGCTAATACCTACACACTTACTTAATTTCTAAAATCACAATCATTGTTCAGAGTGAGCCACCATTTTTCTCTGTTTTGTGAATTGTGTTAAAAATCCTCTTGTTGTTCTCAAGAGACAGCTTTAATCAAAGCCAGGTTCCAAAAGCACTCAACTTACAAAAAAAAAATTGTCAAATGAATTGTCTTCCTGTATATATTCAGAAGCAGATGTAGCTAAAAACACATTGATCTGGGGTATTGTCTTATGCTAGAGCAAGAGGAACAAATAAGGGATAGATAAGTTTCACAGGAATCAGTCTTTTTTATTATTCATCAAATTTGACAATTTGAGAAAAAAAAATTAAATGCGTATATATATGCATATAAGAAAATATTCTGAGTGCATACTGCTTAAAGCTAAATGTGTATTGTCCCCAAAATATTTTAATTGTAAAGAGAGTGGAAAATATTGCTGGACATAATGAACAAATGGACTTCACAAACCCTTAAGCTATTACAGGAATACTCAGTGTTATTCTTGCCTCTCAGATCACCTGTTTTTGTAAATACATATTAGCATTTTATATTCCAACCAGTGGTTTAGGGACAGCTCTGAAAAGGAAAGAAAAGTTTACTCCCGTGATCAAATGGCACTTTGGCAAAAGGTTTTGATTTTCATCAACAGCCAAGCAGAGAAGTCCCCAAACACTTCAAAGCCTGGGTGCAGCAGGCTACGAAACCCTAAAATACAGTGATGGTGTTTTAATGTAATTTGTTCTCATCAAACACTGTAATGGAACTTTGTGGTATGGCTGATATAAAGTGAAAGTCCAAAGTTTATCTGTTGCAGTAAATGATAGGGACGTAGTACCAGAAGAGTTTGTTGCAGTTGTTGGGGTTTTTTATATAAGCATCTAGCATTAATAATGTTTGGTATGAACTGGACAAGAGGATAGATTAACATTAGACTTTAAATATGATTCCTCACTAAAAATAGGAGTCACAGTCCAGTGTCTTTCTAATAGGGTTGCTTTAAGGAGATCACTTGGTTAGAGTATCTTATTTCCTTGTTTTACTTGTCCCAAATGGTTCTTTCTCTATTGGTGCAGCAATGGAGCACTTCAGCTCCAGCCAGAACTATCAAATCTGACCTCCACAAAGGATATTAATGCATGATATTTTCTACCTGTGCTTTGTAAGCTCTAACTGGGACATCAAGGGAGGTAAGCACTGTTCCTCCTCTGTGATAGGTAACAAATGTGACAGATTATTGGGATGTTTCCCCTTAATTTTTTATATGAGAAATAATACAAATTTCAAGTTTCAATGTCTGTTCGTGTGAAATCTCCATGGGAGAGCAAATGAAGTGGATTCCTTTCCCAGAGGACTATTCTTGAAATACATTGTTCTGACTCTTGTAGTCCACAAAACAAGTGCAGGGCAGGGAAAAGGCTGTATACCATTTCCTGTCCCTTCTGATGCCAAGTTACTACAAGGCCTATTGAAAATTTTGGTGTATCTCAAAGCCCTTTTGTCAGTGAATACCACTGGGCTGCTCTACAGACTGCAGCATTGCTCAATACAGTGTCCTTCCCATTCCATACCCAATCCCAAAATACACATTTTTTTAATCGGAATCCTCCAGGGGCAGTTTTAATCTATGGCCTTCAGCGGTTGTATTGGAAAGATCTTCTCCAGGTCAATTACAGAATGGTTTGAGTATGTTTATGCCCTCTGCGGTATTTTAATTGGATTATCTTGTCATGCACAAGGCCAGACTGAAAATTATAGAGCCTTTTCTTTTGCTCTGTGGTTTTCATGGGAGTGGCTGTACAGAAATTTAGGTACTTCTGTGAACCTTTGGACTCAGTGTGGAAAACAAACAAATCATCCAAGATGTTTAATTTTAGTTGGTTCTAATCTGGCATGATTCTTTGAAGTGCCAAACTGTCATACTTGCCTCTACTAGCCCCTTGCTGCAAACACCTAAAGGAAGCCTAGAGAGATGACAGATCCAGACTCTTCCTGAGGGTGCACAGTGCTAATGGTGGGAGGCAATGTGTCTGCTTGCAATCTGGGAAAACCCAGACACAAGAAATTCTTTTCACCATGAGCTTGGTCAAATATTGGAAGAAGTTGCTCAGAGAGGATGTGGAATCTTCGTCCTTGGAGATATTTAAAACTGGCCTAGACAAGACCCATTGCCATTTGATCTGGTTGTATCTGCTTTGAGCAGGACTTGGACTACATAACTTCCAGAAGGCCCTTCCAACCTAAATTGCTCAACATTGCTTTTTATTTTTTGTTTTACTTCAAATATTTTATTTACTTTCAGTTACTTTCAAGATCCATGCAAATATCAAACATTCTTTCCCTCTTCAGAAACATGGATGCAGGAACACAGTTGTTTCCTCTAATTATCACATTTCTTGGCTTTCTCAGAACAACCCCAGTGTGTAGATGTTCCCTACATAAGAGACAGAAGAGTGTGATACAAAGCAAGAAATGGTGTCTTTTCCAAACCTCATGGCCAATCCCATGAACTGAGTAGCACTGAACACGGTGTTTCCAGTCTTCAGGCACAGCACCAACTCAGTTAATGTATTGGTTGGCAACAGTTTTTAGATATCCGGCAATCTGTTCTTGGAACATCTCCTTTAAACAAAAATTCTTTAGCTCAGAGAATTTAATTTCCTTTGTGTTCTCAAAGCATTTAGCACAATAGGACACTGACTGTTGGCCTGCACTAGAGCAGCATGATGTACAGTGCACTTATTTGGTGAATTTTCAAAGGCATGTTAAATTACAGCTTCTCTAAAACTACTTTGAGTAGAACTTAATCAATAGGCAGATTTGTGCAAGATGTTAAACACTCTTGTATAAGCGACTATAAATATATATCTTTGAGGCTTAGAAGACAAATTTGTTCCTTGCATAAGGATTAAAGATTGATAGTGTCATTAACAAAAGAAAAAAAAAGCTTGGTTATTAATATTTAGAACAGGTTGAAGGGAAAGAATAATCAATACACAATATCAGCAGAGAAAAGTACATTCAGTTGTTAAATTTTAATTCAGAAAATAGAAATGTTAAATAAACGGAGGGAACGTTTATTCATAAAACAGCTGAACAAAGTATTTTAAGAGCGTTTTTAAGATGCAGTGTCTCTGCAATAGGATTACAAAAATATAGTCAATCAAATTCCTGTAGTTTAAAGCCATGTCAAGTGCTGAAGGATCAACAGATCTTCAAAAATGATGTAATACCTATTACAGAAATACTGACACATTTATCATGTCTGTGCATCTTAGAAGTTTTACTTGAAGCCATTTGTAATCAGCAGATTAAGTAAACTGTTGCTGAGACTTTGTAAGCACTGACATAAGCATATATTGTATTGATTTCTTTTGAAATTACTCAGTTAAAAAAAAAAAGCTTATTTCACAATGTAGGAACCAACCAGTCTGAGTAATGCAGAATGAATTCTCCCTGAGCTGTTAGAATGCTTATGTAAGTCAGTTTCCTTGAATTTAACTTTAAAAAGCAATCCAGTCACAATTAAATCTTTCTAAACGTATTTCCTATGGAATTAGCTATTTTCTCTATCTCCTTTGACTTTTCTGGTAGACTGTGTTGTTCCTGAAGGAAGTAAGCAAGCCTTAGTGTGATCTCACACTAGGGCATATCAAGAATAGCTTTCTTGAAGTCAGTAGTTAGGCCAAAGGGAAATTGCCACAAGTGTACTTACACTGAAAATTATATTTGTGCTGTTGTAACAATTGACACTCAGTCTGAAACCTTCCTGGCACAGGAATGTGCTGTTGCAGATGATGAGTCTAAGGATCCCTCTAGAATTGCATCTTTCTGTAACTGTCAGCAGTGGGTGACTCAGAAAAAAGTAATACAACAGGACAAGAATGTAGTAACCCCAGGGAAGGGAAGAGACAGACATGGTGATTGTGATTCTTCTGCACCAGAAGTGCTGCCGGTGTATTTAACAACTTCTCGTGGATTATTTCCTCAATGAGTTTATCCACTTGCCTTTTAAACCTGTGTAAACTTCTTGCATGCACAGAGTCCTGAGGCAGGGAGTCCCATAGCTTGGCCACATGCTGCATGAGGAATCCCCAAAGCAGAACCAAGGCAAATATTCAACCACAAAGCAGTATTTCATCATCTTACCTGTGGAGTGCTGTAAGGAGTCCAATAAGTAAAGCCTGACCTCTCTGAAGCAATTGGCTCATATTTCATGAGACTAGAAATTTATTACATTATTTCTCTGTGTATAAAGAGATACAGTGATGCCCATACTCTAAAGGTTTTGTAAAATTAATTTTCACTTTTTGTAGCATTTAGATGTCTAACATTTACAAGTTCACAAGATACACACTAGGTACTTACTCCTCAGCTTCCTAAGTTCTGCTCCCATGCAAGCCAAGTGTCTGACCAGTGCTGAAACTCAGAGGGCATTTTGATCTCTTCCACCTGTTTCAGGTTTGTTAGTTAGACAAGCTCTCGTCTAAATCCCTGAAGACCTTGATCCGGTAAGCATCTTTATTGCAAGGTCAGCACAATGCACAGCATTCAGATTATTTCTGAATGAAACTAAAATGTCAGCAAAGGAGATGCTCTTGTTCTTCCTGCTTTATATGAAATAGTTTGACACACTGCCAGGAAGTGGGAAAATTGATTTAGAATGTCTTCGGCCATTCCCCACTCCTCCCACAGGCAGACCAAAAAGTACGGGCAGGAGAGGAGGGGAGTGTATTCCAGTGAAAAGGGCAGTCTCCTACCAAAGAGAAATCCTGAATTTCTGCTCTCTGGGCTTCTTCAAGCACTACTCACTTCCACTGTAATTCTGTTCAGTATTTCTCTACAGTGGATGCCTTTTGGGATAGAACACAATAAAGGGATAGAGTTAAAGTAAACTTGGATACCTTAACCAAGTTGTCATTATCTCACCTCAGAGCTGGGTGCCTAACACAAAGACATGGGAAAAACCAAGTCGCTTTGTGGGCACAGATCTAACAATCATAACAGGTATAGAGCTACAAATGGTCATCCTTCAGAAAGACAAATCCATTTGTATAATTGTCAGGGATAAAATGAGTCAGTATAACAATGGTCAGGAAGGAAAAGGAAGGTCTACTCACTCGGCTGGGGGAGTCAGTTTATTTTTCAGAAAAGGAAGAGCTGTTAGGGGTTTCAGAGTGAACTCTGGCTCTTGAAACTCTATGAAAGCTTTTCACCTTTTACTACTATGGCGTTTTTCAGGAGGATGAACAAGATGAAAAAAGAACCTGCACCAGTTAGTACTGACTCAGTGGGTATTTACTTACATTGGCTAACATAGAGCTGCATGTTGCCAATTTCCCAGGCACACTAAAAAGTCACATCATTCACTGAGTGTCACTGTCACTTTGAAGCTCATTGGAGTGCCTCCATCTAAGAACCTGAGCCAGCTTTGACTCAAAGCTAAGTAGACATTCAGATTTTTCAACACCACTGCATAGCCCTTTTCCATGTGCAAGAGAATATTCATTGCCTCGAGGCTTTAGTTTGTGGTGATTATTTTCTACAACAATACTGAAGTAGAAGACATTAGAAATGCTTTATGAAATCACAATCCAATCTTTACATCAGCACTGTGACTTGCAATGTTGAACTTCAGTATCTCTAATTTCATTACAACTCTTCATGCATCATTTGGTGTAGGGATGCCAAAATGTATATCCAGTGAATGCTTTTGACATGGAATGGAAGAAACTGAAGAGAGATTTTTTTTCATTGTTTTTCACCTAGTGGCATTAAGAGTGGGTCTGCTGCCTTTTTATAGGGCTGGATGACTGGAAGCCCTGGGAAGTTCAGAGACATTATACAGACATGTGAACTCACAAAATTTGTATTGATTAAATATACTTCAAAGAAGCACAATATTTTTTTCTAAAACAAGCCTTTTAATTTCAAATGTAGCATTGAAATTCTGAATAGCTCCAGGTACTTCCTGCCAAGTAATGTTTAACTACCACCTTCTCCTATACAAAATTTTCTCCCTCAAGATTCATTGAGAAAAAGCACAAATTGCTGTCTTTTAAGTGAAGCAACTCAACACAGTACTGAAAATCCTGGTATGTGTGTGGAGAAATGGTGACAGAAGAGAAAGGGAAGTTTTTCCCTATAGTCTGATCTCTTTCTGTGATAATTATCTTAAGTGTTACTTGTGAAAACAGAGCAGATGTCTTCAAATAGCAGGGCAATTTTCAGGAGTGTCCCTTTATATGACTGTTCAAATATCTCACATGTGGCCTTGTCTTTTCAGGCAATTCTTGGAGGATACAGAACCTCAGAATGTTCTGCAGTCCTGCTTCTGGCACTTGCCCCCAGTGCTCTTACTTGACGAGGCTTTAGACAGCACAGCTCTGAGTGGGAGAAGCCTTTGTAAGAGGAGCTGTGACATCTCAACCATGCCAGCCACGCAGCAACCGCCATCCCCCTTACATTCAGAGGGTTTTCATCTCAGACAGAAGTGGGGGGAGAACTTTAAATGCCAGCAAGGGGGGCCAGTACATTATTGCTTTTAGACTGTACTGCATAGGTCAGTTCAATCTATCCTCAGGGAGTGAACACTCCAAAACATTTTTGAGTGTCACTGCTCACAAAAAGCATTTGCCATACAAACCAGCCAAGGACACAAAAGTACAACTATGCCTCTTGTGACACTCATTTTCTACAGTGTGAACATGTGTATTTGTTCAAGGATCTTTCCTATAGGAAGTCAGAATGCCATACTTATTTCTTTATATGAAATGCTTTTGAGGACTTAAACCTGCAAGTAGAAAAAAAAGGTAGAATTCATTAAGCTAAATTCAGAGCTCTAATATAGATATTTACATCTTAGCATGTCACAGAGACATCCCTTGTGTGGAAAGGAGGAAAGTAGGCGCTTTTAGGATAAACTATACCATAAGCTCTGAAATATATCTCAAATAAGTCATTAGAGTTGTTCTCTAATCAATCTGGAGAAATGAGCACTCTGAGAGAACATTAATCTAGACACAAATCTCTGTCATACATTTCTCAATCTTTGGGGCCGAATCAGGCACAGTATTTTCAGATATACAGATACTTCTTTATAGCTGTCTTTGCCACGCTTCTTCTGAGCTATTAGTGATTAAAAAAACCCTGAGGTGAAATTAGAAACATAGCAATATCTGAAGTAAACAAAATAGTTTGGTGATTGTAAAGTGCTCTGTGATTCTTATCAGGATGCACCACAGAACAGCAATAAAGGGTAAATGGTTCAGCAGTGTACTGGGGAAAGTACAGATCTACACAGTTCCTCTAACAGAGAATGCTGAAGTTGAGAACACCAATAGAGATTCCCCCCACCCTCCCCAGGAACTACTGGGAGAAGTGGGACACTCACCTTCTCTCTCTTGATAGCTCAGTTTTGAATGTATGGTGGAGAAATATAATTCAGAATTCAAAGTCGATGACTTTGTAACAGAAAGCACATCAGCAGAGAGAACAGTGCAGAAAGCGCTATGTAACAGCACTGCCCAGTGCTACCTCGCCAGTCTTTGTCCACATCCTACCCTCTGAGCCAGCTCAGACACACACTGGAGTAGCTGGGCAAATCTGTTTTCACCACATTATCTGCTGTAAAGAGAAAAGGACTAAGACATACAAGGCTGTATGTAAATTCATGAACCATACTGAGTTTGGATTAGTGTTGCTTAGACACAGGATCTTGATTTAAGGCTCAAAAGACCTGTATCTGCTACTATTGTACTGCCTAGGAAGACAGAGCGTATCATTCAGCTTGACAAAAATGATGTCCATAGGTTTTAGGTTTTCTAGTAACTAGTTCTATTCAGTTCAAGTAAGGCTGAGACAGAAGAGCAAACATGAAGACCAGACAATGACTAAAGACAATCAGGAGCATCATACACGTGTCTGCTCCTGCATTTTGCTCTCACTATAGTTTGGGACACTGGTAGAAATGCAAGAGGCAGTGAAAAGCTTGGCTGTTTTTCCTAAAAAAAAAAACAAACACGGAGGTCAACATTTCTGAGGAAAAGGCATGGTGCAGGTGTGCTATACGACAGCAATAGGCAGCTAATTTTGCTGAATTGATTTCCACAACATTTTTATAGTTTTGAAAAGCAAATCGGAACTTCTATGTCATGGTAAGCAGCAGATGCTTTTCAGATAGTTTTGGATTCTGTTTGTGTTATAACTGCCTTGTAATTTGCACGAGGGGAAGGAATTGTTCCTCCCCCTGTGCATTGCTTTTAGGCAAGTCGTGATGGACAAACTGAAGTATAAAGCCTGGAGAAATACATTCAGGATTGCTGTCATTTAGCTGGTACAGCCCTTCAGCCGCTCTTAAATTTTTTTCTTTTTGTATTAGCCAGCCTAACTAATTCTAACAAAGAGTCAGTGTGGCTGTTTATAATGTTACCCTTGACGCTCCCCAGGTGCGCGGTACTCTGCGCTGTCTGTAAGCACAGGAGCTGACTGTACTAAACTCCGCCCGGCAGTTTCCCCGTTCCCACGAACGACTGGACGCTCCGTGTCAGCAGAGGCCCCCTCGCTCTGCCGCCGCACGGTGGGAGCCGAGGCGGGATCCGTCCCCTGTGCCAGGGCACCATCTCGCTCCCCGGCTCCGTGCCGCCGAGCCGGGCCGAGCCGAGCCGAGCCGAGCCGAGCCGAGCCGAGCCGAGCCGGGGGCGCTGCCGCCCGGGGCCACGCCTGCACCGGGCCAGAAGGCTGCGCGGGACAGCTCCGGGTGCTCGGTGGCTGGCGACGGGGTTTTCCGAGAAGTTGGGGACAGAAGGTGCCGAGAACATTCCTCGGTCTCTCCGTACGGCCGGGACGCGCTGCCAGACCCACCCGAGGCAGGATCCGCGGGAATCCCACAGCCACTGACGCGGCGCCTCCGCCGACCGCCGGGGATTCCCCCCCGCGCCGCTCTCCGGAACCACGTCCGAGGAACACCGGGGACGCGGGGATGAGAAACGGCGGGGGAAACGTGCCCGGGGAAGGAAAAGACGGGGCGGGCGACAGCTTCTTTCGCCCCCTCGCCCCAATGAAACGCCCGGCAAGCAGCGTGCCCCCCCCCCCGGCTCCCCCTGCGCGGCTCCACCGGCGGTCACTTCCCTTGGCAGACCCTGGAGTGGATGGCTCCGGCTCCCCGGTGCTTCAATGCAGATGGAGAGGGAAGAGAGAGGAGCCTGCCGGGATCCCGGGCAGCCCCGTTCGCCGGCGGCAGGAGACTGCGGGGCCGGACCGGCCCGGCCCGGCCCGGCCCAGCCCAGCCCAGGCTCGCCTCGCCTTGCCTTGTCCGCCCCCCGCCCCCGGCGCCGCCGGCACCCACCTCGAAGAAGCCGGCTCTGCCGCCCATGCTGCGGGACCGCCGCGCCGCCGCCGCCCCGGCACCTTCCGCGGGCCCCGCGCCGCGGCCAATCAGGCGGAGCCGGACCCCCCGCCCCGCCCGGGGCCGGGTCGCTGCCCGGCGGGACCGGGGGGCGGCGGCGGGAGCGGTGAGCGGCGGGGCCGGGAGCGGGACCGGGAGCGCTCCCGCGGAGGCGGCGGCGCTGCCCCGGCAGCCGCAGCGGTGCGGGACCGCCGGCACCCGCGCACGCCAAGTTCTGCAGCTCCCGCTGTTCGGAAGCGGAGAGGAGACCAGTATTCACCAGCCGCCGGGAGTGACGATTCAGCGGCATTTCATTCAAACAGGGTGATTTATTTTCCTTCGAGCATTACAGAATTACTGCAGGAAATCAGTCACTTTTTTTTTTAAGAGCTGAAGTAACTTAATGAGAAAACCTGCAAAATACAACTGATCATGAGCTCAGAAACATTCTCCTTTCTTTCTCTGATAGTTTACGTGATGTTTCAGGGGTGATTGGACTGGCAGAGGAACTCGCTGAGATCTCTTCTCCTGTGATCCGTTTCTGCTGCCACTGAGAATGAAATGCATGGCATAAAGAGGCTGACACTGTTTTCCTCCACCCATTTGATATCCATTTTTTTCTAGAGCTAAGATAATTAAATATCAGCAAAATCTACGAGGCTACAAAGGAACATGGCTTTTTCACTGCCATAAATTTCCATTAGACAGAAAGATTTATGTATGCAGTTTGAAAACCTTCTGCTATCTCCAAGTTTAACCTGCTTCCATACAATTATAACCATCAAAGCTATTTAAATGAAATAACAATTAATAAATTCCACCAAAAGAAAAGGCCTCTACCAGAAAGCCTGAAGTCTGATCAGAAAGACCAAACAGAACAGCATTCATTACTATGGGGAAATATGGAGAGGTACACTCCTTCCCAAGCCAACCCTGAGCCTGGAGTATTACCCTTTGGACCATTTTAATCTTCTGGATTTTTATGTTACAGAAAAAGAAAAAAAATACTATTTTTCCAAATAAGCTGGCATTTCTTTCAGTACATGTCATTTCCACATGCTTTGTAATCATATACGAGGCAAACGTTTCCCAACATGAAAAATTAATCAGAACACAAATATAAGGAATATTTAAACTAACCTTCTGTACCAAATCTGATCAAGCAGTGCTTCAGACAGACAGAAGTTATGCAAATTGGTTCTCTTTATTAGCACAACATGCAGCCTGAGAAAGGAAAATCTATTAGAAACACAATTCAAATTCCTGAGCTGACAGCAAAATTACAATTTGTGACTCACTGTTGCCTTTCACTGGTGTAACAGGGGGCAAAAAGCGCCTGCCCCCTGATTGTCTAGTACAGAAGGACTTAAATGGTCACAGTGTGGCATTCCAGAAGACTTGTACTCTTAAAAAAATTCCCCAAATCACAATTTTTCCAGAATGACCTGGTGTAAAACTGGAGTCCTGCTCTGACATGGTTTCACCTAAATGCAAACATAGCCAGACGGGATAAGCACTTGGGTGCCTTTTCTGGGCCTTTTGGCTTGGTGTCTATCAATGTCTGCCTGTTCCTTGAGTGCGCCATGGCCACAGTTCAGGTGGTTTCATTAATTTACTGAGACTGCAGAGCAGCCCACGGCCCGGGCGTGTTACCGCACGCTGGGCCGCTGCGGCTGGCCAGCGCCACATGTGCCGCCGGTACTGCTGCGGGTGCCGCGGCCGCTGCTGCCCCGGGCCGGCCCTCGGACGGACACACGGACACGAACAGACAGACACGGACAGGCGCACGCCCCGCCCCGCCCCGCCTCGCCGGCCCCGCCCCAGCACCGCCCCCCCCCCCCGTCCGCCGGCAGGGGGCGCCCGCGGCGCGGCCCGCGCGCCGTGAGGGAGCGCCGGGCGGGGCCGCTCCGCTCCGCGCCGGGCCCGCCCCGCTCCGCTCCGCGCCGGGCCCGCCCCGCTCCCATTGTCCCCGCACCGCCCCCGGCCCGCTGAGTCACGGCCGGCGCTCTCCGGGGCCGCGGGTATCGTGCAGAGCCCGGCGGTCGCGGCCGCCGCAGCGCCAGGCTCCCCATGGGTACGGAGGGCGCCCGCGCGCTGCTGGGGCGCGCCGCGGCGCTCACGCTGCAAACCGGCAACCTGCTTAACTGGGGCTGCCTGCGCAAGAAGTGCCCCGCCACCCCCGGCGAGGAGGTGAGGGCGGGCCGGGCTTCCCCCGGGGCTCGCGGGGGCCGGGCCCGGAGCGGGGTTGGTGTCCCGGTGCCGTCTCCGCCGGGCAGAGACTTCGGCCGGTCGCGCTCCGCGCCCGCGAGGCGGGAGGTGGGAAGGCAGAGCTGGGGTTTATTCCTTTGCGTGTGTTCGGCGCGTTCTGCCCGCGGGGAGCGCGGCCCCGCCTGCCCCCGGAAACACTTGGCCTGGGAAGGAGCCGGCCCGGGCTCTGATCTGGGGAAGGAAGGGTTAAAACCCCTGTAAAGTTTAAGTGCTGTCTGTAATGGCAGAGAAGATCCCTGATACTTGTGTAGCAAACTAATATGAGTAGATACGAGCTTGCATTACCAGATGATGAAAATTCTTTTTCTAATCTGAGCTAATTTAATTTCTTGGTAGTGACAGGTCTTGGCAAAAATAGTCATCGCTGTCTTCTTTAAAGAGTATAGCTGTCATTCTTTGTTAAAAAGTTGAAAAGAACTTTTTAATCACCACTTTAAAAGTATTGCCTTAAGCACTATGTGTCAACACTAGAAGAGTTCGCTTGAAATATCTGGAGATCCTACAGCCATGAACTTCAGTATTTGCTGTCTCATCATGACACAGTAATCTCAGAATGGCCACTTAATAAGTAGAAAAACTACAGGTTTGGCCAGTTATTGCTGTGTAGTGACACTGTGGATAGCCTGGAAGCTGGTTGAGTGCATACTAATCATGCAAAAATGGTAAGCAAGGTGTTTGGGAGGATGATGTAACAAGAAGGAGGAATTCATCATACTCTTGTTTAGTTGTCCATGTGGTAATAACTTTTTTATTTGTCCTGATTGCTTCTTAAACAATCTGTGATGTGTGAAATACAGCCAGATTCTGTAGCAAAGACATAGCTGTATCATTATGGCCACCCTTGTGCAAGTAGTTTCTGGAGGGCTTTTAAATAAAGAGTGGCCAGTGTACATAACTAATCAGTCGAGGTATTTAAATTCAGTTGTTTACAGAGGAATCTGCCTGCTTTCCAGAGTTGGTGAGTTTCCAAAAGCAAATACTGTATTAATTATCAAATATAAATTAGCTTTTAACTCTTCTATTTGGTGCAGTTAGTGTGTATATAGATCTCAGTGGCAGAATGTAAGCTACAATTTTGCAAACTGTAAACCCAGTGTTAGGAGTTTGGGGATGCAGCTGTTTGGGAAAATCAAATACACTGCAGTTTGCACATGGTCTGAGGGCAGGATGTGCTGTGGAGTCAGAGGCTTGTGCACACCTGCAGGAGAAATATGAACTGTGACAGTTGCAGAGCAGCAATATATAGAATATATATATATTTAGCACTGCCTCACTTGCCCTCGGAAAGGAAAAGATAACATTATAAATTGCATCAAAATAGGATCAAGAGTTATTTTATTAAAGATTTATTGTGGTTAGCTATTTACTGGGTGGTCAATTCTGGCCTTTTGACTCAGGTTTTTTTATGCCATTTTAAATGACTGGGAAAGAATGTATAGAATTTGTGCTCACAAAGTATATTACTGTATTGTGTCTTTGTGATGTCGAGGGTCATGTTGACTTCTAGTTGGCACATGTTCTGAGCTCTCTGAATTAATGTTAGGTGTCACAGGAAATTGCTGTTTAATGGTACTGCAAACTGGTATGCACACAGTTATGTACTGTTGAGAGTGAAGCACAGCAGCAGCTCGTGGCAGTGCCCCTACCTGTGGCAGGGGGCAGGCAGGCAGCACCTGTACTGAACTCCCAGATGGATCAGAGGGAAGCTGGAGCACTGACCCAGCTGTCATGCTGCCAGAGGATGCATTTAATCATTTGATTTAGACTCACTAGTTATGTCTTGCTATGTTCAAGAAAATCCACGATCAGAATCTTAGTCAAGTTTATTTTGCATCTGTGAACGCAGAAAAAATGCAAGTGTGGGTTAGGATCTGAAGATTCCCTCTATAGCAATGAAGGGCTTAAAAGCATTAGTGGTTTGGGAGTAGGTAGGCAGTGATTGAGAAGGGTTGGATGCATCTTGAAAAGAGAACGAAGTAGTAAAATGAGTATTTAGCAATTTATTGTAAAGTCTGATTTCTACAATGTTACAGCACATTTGCTCTTATTTGACTACTTTGTAACTTAGGAATCTCCGCACAAAAAACCCGAAACCACCCCTCACCCAGCTATTGCTTGCTTAGCATTGTTCTTTCCTGGCATTGAAATAAATGAAGTACTTCTGCTAAAACTCTGTGAAAGAGGCTAGAAAAATATGTAAATAAACTAGTCTGAACAATTTTCACATAGAAGATACGAAGGAAGGATCTTTTGTGGAATGGTGTTACTAGTTCACCTGCTCAGTCTGCCCTACATGCCTACGAGCCCTTGTATTTCTCTGCAGCTCTGACATTCCTGAGCTTCAGTGTGAAAAACTGTTTTGTAGGTGCGGGACTGCATCCAGAAAACACTGACTGAATGGAGCTCAAAGGTTGGGCAAGACCTAAATCAGGTAGGAGAGATGTTATGCATGTTATCCACATTACATGTTAAATCAGACAAATAGGAACGTGGTTACACTTCTAAAATATAAATCAATCTATTAAATTTCTGTAAAAGTATCTGCAACTCCAGATACCTTAAAGGAATATTTTTAACTCCCTTTTTTTTCTCCTTAATATTTAGTAAATTTGGAGAGGTTAAGATATATCAAAGCAAAAAAAGAATCCTGTGGATGGCAGATAAGACAATTCTTACAAAATAAAAGTTCTGGGCTGTAAGATTTTAAATGAATTTTTGGGACAATTACATTACTCATCTATATACCTTAGAAGTTTGCTAGCTTGCTTATTAAAACTCAGTGGAAAATTCTCTAAACTATGGAGATCATAGAGAGCTGAGACCATCCCATTTGGAGGGGAACTCTGAAGCTCTGAAACTGAAGGGAAAATCTGTTGTTTCAGAAATACATCTGAAGATTCAAAAGTGGCAATTTTTCCCTTGAGAGAGAAAAGCTTCTACATAAGTCTTAATGCCACAGACATGGGCATCTGATATTAAGATCTTGGTGTCTTTGCCTGCTACGCTTTCACTTTTGCTTCTGAAATTCAGCAAAGCAATAGTGTATGTATGGACAAACTTCGCGAACGAAGATTTGGGAAGGGCTGTCCCCACATGGGTGTGCCCTTCCAGCCTGCGCAGTGGATTTTAGGTGAGGCTCAGCGTGTGCAGAACTGGCCCCACCGTTTAAGTCCTGAGGTTCATCTGCCACGGCCGAGCGAGCTTGGACAGTGCCAGTGAAGTCCTCAGGACTAGAACCTACAGCACCCGGCATTTCCCAGGAGGTCTCCCATCCAAGTACTAATCTGGGGCTGACCCTGCTTAGCTTCCGAGATCTGACGGGATCGGATGTCAGGGAGGCATTTAACTGCCCGAAGTAAAGCAATAGTAGGTTCCCACTAAATACATTATTTGCTCTGTGAAATATTAGCATGTTTCAGGAAAACAAAAGGCACCCAAAAAACCCCCAAAAATTCCAAACCACAACAATAACAAAAGAAACTTAAAAGATCTTTCCTGATCGTTTCTTTGCATTTTATTACCAGTTCTTGTGTAAAGGTGGCATCAGCTGCACTTTGCTGCCTTCCAAACTGGAGTGTATAAGGCAGTTATTGCTGAATGATTTGTGGAAGAACTAATGATTGCTCAAGAAGAGAACATGAACAACCACTTGTCTCTGTAAGATGTAGGGATCCATTAAAGTAACTGATTTAGTGTAAGCTAGATTTTACTGTCAAAACATGCTAACTGCATAATTCCAAACTCTGTCTTGAATTATACTGATATCCAATAGTTTTTTAAAAAAAGTTGACTTTTGTTTAAAATGCTGGCTGCATGGAATAACTCAAAGGCTCACTGGAGGGCAGCAAAAATTACCAGTTTTGGGTTGGGGCAAACTGGTGTGTGTGTGTATAATACAAGGTCTCATGTAGGTAAAGACTTTAAAAAGTCAGTGTCAGCTGACATGAAATGTTAGCCTACTCTTAAATGAGGTCAGAGGGTGAAAAGTCTGAAACTTTCCTAGCTTGTAGTTTCAAAATCACTTTCTTATATCTGTGTTTTGCAGCATTTTCACTGTAAGTTTTTCAAAAGCTTCTCTGAAATTGCAAAATACTTTTATGCAAAGATGTTCCCATCCAACACTCAAACCCCCTCATTCTCATGTGGTTTTTTTCAGCTGGTCATGAGGCTTTTTTAAAAACAAGGTATTTTGAATTAACACAGCAGCATTTTGGCATCACAAAATCAAAATTACATCTTATTCCAATAATTCTTCTCTCGTGTATTTTTATTTACATTAGGGGTATCTAGGGCCTATCTTCATTTTTTGACTTTCCTTCAGAGATCAAAAAGCCTTGGATTACTTTCTTTTTGTCGTTCCATTTTTCTACTATTTTTGTTTCTAAATGCTGTAAGGTGCTTTTTTAACAAAAAATTTATAATTCTGAAAAACATTCTTCAGGAACTTACTGTCTCCTCTTAGTGAGTTGCTCCTAAGTGTCCTGTACTTACTACAGGAAACACTGGACGTTCTGGAATGCACTGTAGCTCAAGCTATAGAAAAAATAAGTCCTGAAGAAAGGGATGAGTTGAAGGTATCAGGTAAGAACATAGTCAAAAATCCAGTAGCATAAAAAAATTTCATATGCAATCATTAATGGGATATTCATACCTGTATGTTTTCTGCTGCATTTTGTAATTGCCAAGCCAAGTTACACCAGTGCACACCAATGTGCTTTGGGTAATCTAGACATTGGCTGTGAAAGGCTTAAATTCATATTGCAGGTTTTAAAGCAGCTTTGCATTTTTCTAGGTTAACTTAGATCACCTCAAGGTATTTTAAATGTATTTTTTGAGTATTTGACTTTCTGAAGCAAAATATTACAGATAATACTGGAATCAAGAAATAGCATTGGAAGCACATTTATTTGCATAATTTTTCCAGGTTGACTATGATGAACTTGAAGGAGGCAGTCCAAACTAACACTAACACATTTTGAGTCTCAGTAAGTGGTGAAGAAATGTGTTTGTACTACTACTACATTTGGGGTTTTTAGACAGGTTGTTATGCTTATTGCTTAGTGTCTTGATGCTTTACAGCTTACAAGATTATCTAACTGGATGATTTCTTGTTCTGAGACTGCACAACAACATTGAAAGTTAAGAGAACAGCGTCTTTATGGGGTAGTCACCTTCAGAGAGTTGGGGTTTTTGCAATTTTTTAAGTAATCAGTGTATATTCTAAAAACCTTTTACCCAAGAACTCTTTAGTAGTGTATATAGAAAAATAAATGGTTATATGTTAATAATACCTGGCTTGTTTATAATACGTGGCTTGTTTAGTTATTGATTCCAGTTTCTTTGAAAATAGCAAAGCTTTTCATGGTTGGATCAAACTCTTCATCGATCAGAGATGCAGTTGACCTGGGTAAGTGTGAAATGCAAAATTGTGGTAGGATTTCTTTTTTACTCTAGAACTTAGATGGATTAAGTTCTAATTTTGTTTCAAAGAGGTGTATTTAGTCACTGTCACAAAAATATCCTGTTTTCCTTTTAAGAGGCACTTCAGTAATCAAATCTATTTGCACATTCATTCAATCCATAAACTTATTAAATGTGAATCACTGTGGCCTTGGGTACCCACAAACTCAGATGTGATTCCTTGCTCCAAGCAGGAGCAAGTCTTTATTCTTTCACACAAAGCTTGTTAAAAAGTGAATAGCATGTGATGTTTTAATAACAGTGATACAGTAGTTCTTGTTAGTTGCCTGTTATTTTTAACATTATAAACTTTGCTACTAACTGTGCAGTATTTCAGAGATTATTTAGGAAATCAAATAATGCTGCAAGTAGCTGATGCAATAGTTTTATTGAAAATACCATATAATGTCTGTACTGATATATAAAGTTATGTTGGCCTAATGTAGCATTTGTGAGCAGCACTGAACTTCACTACTTTGGAAAATTGTTGGGCATAAGGAATGACCAAAAAAAGAGGGTCACATATAGTTCTTTGCTAATAGAGTCCTCCTCTAGAAGAAAATTATGTATTTAGCTACTTAGTTTTATTCATTTTGCTGTGCTGAAGAGGCCTCATGACTTGCATTTTTCCTATAACTCAGTGATACTCCAAGACTTCCACTTCTCTCTGTCAAATTAAATCTCCTTATCTGGTGTGCTGTTAGTCTAACTCCTCATGTGCATTAAGTAGTTTTCCGAGTCCATTCCCTGTACTTGAGTTATAGTTCAGAGTTACAAAATTTGGAAGAAATTGAGAGTGAAGTAATAGAGAATTGTGTGTCACCACTGACTTCAGAGAAAAATATAGTTTTAACATTGAAAAGAAGAAAAAAGCTTCATGCTTTTGTTCATTTTCTGTAGGTTTTGGGTTTGCTTTTTTGTTTCTTTCCCAAGACCTACAGTTGAAATTCAGTCTTCAGCTGTACCTTTGACTCTGCTAAATGGGTTGTGTTACTATTCTCGACTGCTGAGACACTCATCGTTTCAAATGGTGAATGGGAAGCTGGTGGAGTGAAGCAGGAGGTGTGATTTTTGCTGAGTTTGACAAGTCCTGGTGTTTGTCTCAAAAAAGATTTTGCAGTGTCTCTGTTCTTTTTCCTCAGCCTGTTCTGCCCTTGGAGTTGCTCAGTTGGACTCGGTCATTATTGCCCCACCTCCCCTTGAAGATGGAACTACCCTCTCTTTGGAATATTTGCAACCTTACTGGCAAGAACTTCAAAGTTTAGTTCAAAACAAAAAGATTGTTGCTATAGGTACCTCTGACCTGGATAAAACACTGTTAGAGCAGCTGTATCTGTGGGCACAGGTGAGAACAAACTTCCTACTCATAACATTTCTTAGGTCAGAGTAACTGCTTGTTTTATTGGCTGACACACTGTTATAAATGTCTGTTTATATACAAAATATTAATTAGGCCTGTTATTTTCAGTGTTTTGTGGATGGTCACAATGTTGTTCAAGGCGGGGGAGGCTCAGTGTGTGGCTGTTGCTTGTTCAGTGTTCTTATGTACTGACCACCAAGGGCTGGAAACCACATACCTATTCAGTAGCAGGTTCTTTGAAGTACTGAAGGTTTGAGTTTTGAATGCTTTTATATTTAGAAAGGAGTATAAACAGTACACTTAAACCTTCAGAATTATTATTCCAGTGACTCTGAAAATGTAGATATTTTCCCTTTAAAGTATGTTATGAGTAGAGGGATTTCCCTTAGGAAAAATGCTGTTTGAATGGTAAGCTTAAATGTAAAGAGGAAGGCAGACTCTCAATATTTTGTTGTCCATTGAGACTAATTAATAGAATTGTAGAAGGATTTGAAAGATCATCTAGTTCCAACCCCCCTGTTGTGGGCAGGGACACCTTCCACTAGACCAGGTTGCTCAAAGCCCAGTTCCTTGTAGCCTTGAACACTTTTGGGGCAGCCACTACTTATCTGGGCAACTTATTCCAGTGCCTCACCATCCTCATAGTAAAGAATATTCAATCTAAAGCTGCCTTGACAGTTCAAAGCCATTCCCTCTTGTTTTGTCACCACATGCCCATGGTGAAAGTCCCTCCCCAGCTCTCTTGGAGCCCCTTTGGGTACTGGAGGGTGCTCTAAAGTCTCCCTGGGGCCTTCTCTTCTCCAGGCTGAACAGCCCCAACTCTCTCAGCCTGTCTGCATAGGAGAGGTCTCCAGCCCTCTGATCCTCTTTGTGACCCTCCTGTAGACTCACTACACCAGGTCCACACCCTTCCCATGGTGGGGCTCTCAGAGCTGAGTGCAGGACTCAAACTGGCCCCAGCACCTGACTGATGGATGGCAGTGCTGGCCTGTGCTCACATCAGCTTTGTCAGAGAGGGGGAAAAAGCTGCTGCTGCTCAGGGAGCAAGCAGACAGAAAGCCAGAGTGGAGTGGGTTAGCACTCATCTTGCTATGGCAGCACCTACTCTTGTTTTGGGCTCTGTCCTGCAGGGAATTACAGATGTTGGAGTTGCCTACATTAATTAATCATGTAGAATTAATTAGCCTTGCTCAGACTTCAAAACAATGGTCAAAGGCAAATTATTCAAAGCAGAACTTCTGCTGTAATAGAGGGCATGGGGGAAACAACTAAAGTAAGTCTGTTAGTGTTTTTTTCTTATAAAAGTGTTTTGTTACTTTCAGGTGAAACCAAGCAGTAATCAGGTGAACCTGGCTTCCTGTTGTGTGATGCCACCTGATCTCACAGCATTTGCTAAAGAATTTGACATACAGCTGTTAACTCACAATGACCCAAAAGGTAAGACTTGGCTAGCTAAATTAACAGAAGACTTCTAAATGCATTTATTCAGTACAGAATTAGGAATAATCTTCCCCTGAACTTCAGAGTTTGTTACATTTGAATCCTGAGCCAAGGATTCTAAAAGCTTCTCCTTTAGAAAATATTTCTATTAAGTTCTTGCTGTTGCTTTAAGGAGGAGTGAGGAAAAGGCAATCTTGCAGGCTCAGATAGTTTCTTGAAATTGTTTTAATCAGAGAAAATAAAGTAAATAAAAGAACAACCTACTGAGAAATTTGTAATGCATTTGTTAAAGAAATCATGTATTTCCACAAAACAAAGAATAAAATGAAACTTGTATTGCTGAAGATCAGTTGTCACGTGAAAGGGAGGAGGGAGACAGAATTCAAAGATTTCTTAACTGTATTAATTAAAAGTTATTAGCTGTAAGTGCTTCCAGACAATCAGATCCTTATGTACCCAACACTGTCTGTCTTTTAACTGACAGCACACAGGATGGAAGGGGTTCTGACCTCTGATGTGAAGCCACATTTAAGCCAAAAAACAACAGCTCCCGAAATAACATTTATTAATATAAATATGTGACAGTTATTGTGGGTTCTGCTTTGCCAGTGATAACGTTCAGCTGCAAGATTGTATTTAATTGATAATAAAAGACCCCAAAAGAAACCAGCACAAAACACATTCTACAGAGACAAACACACTAAACTCAAGTTACAATACGGCAATGCGTCCCATTTTCCCAACAGACAGAAACTAGCAACAAAGAACTACTAACTATAAACACAGCCACCTAAAACATTTATCCAGACACTCTCTCAATAACATAGGACAATAAAATATCTTGCACACCACTCTCTCTGTAACACAAAACAAAAGGGAAGAGCAGAGCTGCTTCTTATCAACATACATGTGAAAAAAGAAACTGCACCTTGAAAGTAAAGCAAGTTACTGTAGTTGCAAAGTAAGAATAGCAAAAAGCAATAACCAATATAAAGTAGCAAAATGTGAAGCAAGTTACTGTTATTAGTATTAAGGTAGCAAAACACATTTAGTAAAAGAAAGGCTTATAAAGTAAGAATCAAAGTGAGAAAGGAAGAAAGTAAATTAAGAAAGTAAAGTTAGAAAAAATAGAAAGCACATGGTCTCCTCACCCCTACATTGTTCCAGGAGAAGCTGCAGCAGTTACCCTCACAGAGACACACTGGCATTTTTCCCTCTCCTACTGGAGTTTAAACCTCCAAAACTTTTTTTTTACCTTTTTTTTCTTTCCTGTGGTTTGTATGGCTAAAATTCAATCTGTTGGGGAGGTGACATTGATGCAGATGCCTGAGGGGAGGTGGCTCTTTGAGTGGCTATAGAAGATATCACGCAGGGAGGCCATGTCATTCCTTAAACAACACTCCACCCTATGTTAATCTTACCAGTTTGAAAGCCTTTGTCCTCGGCTTGGATCATCTCTCCAGAGGGCTGAGACATCTCCTTCAACCCATCAGGCCTTATCAGGGGCCATCACCCCACAATCAGTAAATGGCAAATCAAAGTCTGCTTGCCCAGTACTTGTCTGTGAAATAGATTAAATAGAAATACTAATGGTCAGTTTATTTTTGAGTAGTTTGGTAATACTAGATCTGTAAAATTTTGATGCTTTAACATTTTTTCAAAGTCTTCTTAAAATAACATGATTACAGAAAGAGTTGTAAATTCTTCACTTGTTTTATGCAGTGATTCATTTGCTAAATGATTGAAGACATTGGAGGCTTTCCTTTGGGCTGCAGAACTGAGTTACCAGCTCTAGAATTTTCTGGGATTTACATGAGTTTCTCTCAAACATCATATAATCTTCTTCACTATAAGGACACTTTAAATACCTTGCTGTAATAATGAGAAGTCTTAAACAATATTTAGTTAATTCCTTTCTTACATTCTTCGTTATGATCAGCTGTTCATGATGATCATACTTTTCCTTCCTTCTCCTTCCTTTCCATTTGGCAAAACGTATATTAAGTACTACTTTTGAAGTACATGCTTTGTAGTACCACTGTTACAACTAAGGAATTTCGTCAGTGCCTGAGCACGATTTATCACTGCTGTGGCAGGATGCAAAATGAATTTCCACTCAATCCGGCAATTTCCATATCCGTTAAGTCCAAAATGCAACATGCAATTTAATAAATACCCTCCATCAAAAGTCATGAAATGAAGGAGAAGAGGATTTGATAGAAAACAGTGCAAGTAGTGATTTCTTTATACATTGTTTGCTAAGTTTAACTTTTGTGTAATGGTTGCTGAAGAGTATTGAGACTCTTTTGGGATCACTCCTCATCAAAGAGATTGTTCTCTTGACTAACTTTTTGGAAGAAGCTTGGAGGGTTTGTATTTGCCTCTCTTTCCTCCTTTCTGGCATTTTAAACCCATTTTTCTTAATGGTTTCCAGGCTTGTGGTTATTGAGCCCAGTTACAGGAGATGCTATAAATGTTGAGCTTCCAGTGACTGCAGAAGTAACTCCGAATGCTCAGTACTTGGGTGATTTCAGCCTTATGCTTAACTTACCTCTAGTTTGTCTGGCTGGCTTCTCAAATTAAATTTTCATTTTCTCCTGCTAATAGCTCTACTTACCAACTCCATTTGATATGGTCAGAATCTCAGTCAATTAGTTTTGTGGGAAATACTCAATATTGCAAAAAAAGGGGTCCTGAAGATTTATTCTGTAATATTCAGCTGCTTTTACCCTACCTGCATTCTGGAAGAGTGGATCTGTGGAGTGTGTGGCACCACTTAAGATGTTTGACTGTAAGAAAAGGCCTTTCTTACTAAGTGTTGCTTTTTGCAGCTGATTACATGACATTATTTTAAGCACAAATGTCCCTTTTTAACTTTAGAATTACTTTGTGAAGCAAGTTTCCAAGAAGTTCTTCAGGAAAGCATCCAGAACGTGAAAGCAAACGAGTGGATTCCTTTATGGCTTCTGCGGTATTCAGTCATTGTTAAAAGCAGAGGAATTATCAAGTCCAAAGGCTATATCATGCAAGCTAAAAGAAATGCATCTTAAATCACTTTTTTTTTAATGGCTAACTGTTTAAATTTCTTTGGGATAGGGGAACATTGCATTTTTCATAGTAACACTTTTACAGCATTTATAACAAAGTACCAAGAGTTGTAATTATTCAGTGTGATGTCAGCAGGAGTGTCTGTACTGTTCTATCATTATCTTTCTTTCTTGACCTATTGACCAGTTCATTTAAAATATGGTTTTTTCAAATTGAAGTTATCTAGACAGTAACAGTTTAAAACATTTTTCTTTTTATGACCAGTTCACTGTAAAAATTATCATTATATTTTAGCTGCCATTAGGTAGTATAGAGAAACATATATTTTTGGTTTTTTAAAAAAACAGATTTCTCTTAAATAATACTTATCTGATAGATGAATAGATTTCAAGCATTCAAGGACTAGTTTTTATAGAAATTTGTCATCTTTTATGAAAAATTACTCAAAAAAACTAAGCTGGTATCTCATTGCTTGGTATGTATATATAGGCAAGTTGGTTTAATTTATGGGGATGGGAAAATTGGTTTATTTTTAATAGGGTGTAAAAGATCTCTATGATTTAGAAAAAAAATGCTTCTTCCAAATTACTTTCTGACTGTTACTTGAATTCCTTCTGGCTTCTTTGTGCCTCAATACGCTTTGTTTAATGTTCGCACAAGTGTGATGGCATTTTTACTGTTTGAAATTGAAAATGCATTATTTGTGAATGTTTAAAATAAGATTTGAAAATAAGTGATGAAGAAATCTGTTAACAAAAACTGTGCCTGTCTCCTTCTCAACTGTGGCTTGTTTTTCTGATATTTGTGACCTGCGCAATCAATTGGCCAACTAGAATAGACAGTAACTATTGGTGCTGTTCATTTTAGGATTGTGTACAATTAATTACTTCTTTTGCAGTTGCCTAGGAAACATTGTTGCTTGAGTGCCATTCCGAAATGATGAAGCAAAGTTCAGCTTGAGGTTAGGTATCTTTCTGACTGGTGGGGTTTTGAATCCTAGAGAGCTTGTGGCAGCTAAGGCAAGGGTTTTGGCTTAACAGTCTATCAAAAAGGCCTTTTACTTCTCTTGGCCATTAATTCACAATAGATAGCAAAAGTTCAACTTGTAGTTCAGCAGGACTTTTGATACAGAGTGTCCACGATAATAAATTTGGGTTTGATTTCAGATGGGGGCATGACCCCATACTAGTAGAAGGCATTAACCTAGTTGTACATATTTTGAGATTTGGACTGTAAGGAAATGAATTTTCACCAATAGCTTTCAAATTTTGTCATGTAGGCAGCTAGTGGAATTTGAATGCCTGTAGGTAGTATCTAGAGCACGAGGTTCCTCTAGTCCATTCCACAGTTAAAAGGTGAAGGTTTTTCAAGATACCTTTTAAGTCTTCAAATATCTTATTTGTAGCAAATACTGGGAAACTTTCTTTGCTTCTTCAGTTCTTTTGGTAAATGAGAGAGACGGGGAATTGGAACTATCAATAAAAGTTTGGATTTTTTTCTCCTAATCAAAATGTAGTGGGTTTTTTTTTTAATGTTGACCAAGGGTGTATCAGAGTTCAAAATTACATGAGTTTATTTTTAAACTTCACTACCAGCTGTGAGTTGTGTGCTGCTGCTGATTAACTACTGCCTTGAAGTTCTGTCTGTATTTGGCTGATGACATCCTGCATTTTATTAGTCTTGAGTGTGTGTGTGTGCTCAGTTTTATAAACTGAAACAAAACACGAATTGTTCTAAAACAATGGAAAGGCTGTTCTAATTTATGTTCTTTCTGTAAACCGTTAAGTTTGCTTGCTGTAGAAAAGCAGCTTTTAAGACATGGTATTTCTCGAGACACTTTACCAGGTTATCGAATTTTCTCATTCGTTGGTTTTGCCTCAAGGTGGAAGAGATGGGATTTCTTTCCCTGAGAAACCTGAAAGCTTAACTAAATTTTAAATTCTTGTCAGCTTGTAGCTTATGCTTCTCATCTCAACTTATTTGCATCTCAGTAACAGTATTTAACACTTAAGTGCCCTGCCCACCGAGAGACAGCCCGGCCGCGCTGCCCGGCGGGGCGGGCCCGGAAAGGGCGGGCGGCAGGAAGGGAGGAGGGAAGGAAGGAAGGGACGGGCGCGGCGGCAACATGGTGAACACCAGGCCGGCGGCGGCGGCGCGGAGCGAGGCGCGGGCCCGGGCGGGCGGCAGGAAAGGAGCAGGGAGGGAAGGAAGGGACGGGCGCGGCGGCAATATGGTGAACACCACGCGGGCGGCGGCGGCGCGGAGCGGGGCGCGGGCCGGGGCGAGCGGCAGCCCCCGAGGGCCTGGCCCCGATGCGCCCGCTGCGGAGGAGGTGAGTGCTGGCGGGAGCGGGGCCGCCACCCTCGCACACCGGGCGGGTGCGGGGCCGCCACCCTCGCCCGCCGGGCGGGCGGGTGCGGGCGGGCGGTGCAGCCCCCGCCGGTACCGCGGGGCCGGGGCCGGGCGGCAGCAGCAGCAGCAGGGACCGACCGGGCATCGCTGCCCTGCCCGTGCCGCACCCACCCTGCGGGACGGGGCAGCCGCCGTAGGGCCTTAAGCCATTTAGCATTCAGCTTTAAAGGTACGCTTTTTTTCTTTGCATTACAGATTAACCTCTCTCTGTTACTTACAATAATTTTTGGCAGATTATACCTAGTGTTGCAGTTGTTGTGAGGCCTGCTTGTTCCAGAACATGCGAATACCGGTTTTGGAAACCATTTTGGGGCACATTCTGACAGTTCTAGTCTTTAATGTTTTATAGTTGAGCAGATTATTGAATATTTCTGAACGTTGCTGCTGCATTTGCTTCTCGTGATGCTTGCCAGGACTTTTTAGAATTGGAAGTTATTTGTTTATGTTTCTTAAAGGTTGTGTGTTTTTCTGCCTTGACCACAAGACAGTGGAAGATAAGCAAGGGATAGTTTGTTCACACTTCTTCCACATAGATGAGACTGCACAGATATGTAATGTCAGTTTGGGTAGATTTGTTTAGAAAGATTCTTTGTGATTTTTATAGCATCCTTTTTATAGGGTTATTTTATGTGTCAATAGAATACTTTTTTTTCCACACCTTTTCTAGGTGGGATCTGCTGAAAGAAGCACTCCTGTGACTAGGAGCATGACTAGAAGAAGAACTAAATCCATTCATAAGCCAGAGGTGATTCAGGAATCTCAGTTTGAAGAGCTGGAACATGCAGAAATAAAGTCAGATGTCAGTGATAGGTCAGAGGTGCAGATTACTAGGAATGAGAACACAACTGTTCCTCCAGCACAATCAGTTGCTGAACCACCAATTGATGGGGATGTGTCAGAAACAGAATCCAACTGCTCTTCTGTGTCTGGTTTCCAGACACCTTTGTTTGTAAGAGTAACACGAAGACGACAAATTGTAATTCCTTATCAACCAGATTCTGCTGACAAAAAAAGACGTGACAATACATCTTTTGTAAATAAGTTAAGCAGGATTCTGGATGAGGAGATCTCTGAAGCTGAGTCTTGTTCCTCTGCTATTTCTGGTGTCCAGATGTCTAATGTTACCAGAACTACAAGAAGCAGGCAAAGCAAAAAGAAATTGCAGACAGATACAGTTTGTGAAGCTCAGAGTGAAGATACTTCTGATGCAGAATCGTGTTGCCTGAGTTCTCCTATGGAACCATCCAGCACTACCAAACGAATTACTAGGAGCATGCAAATGAAATCACAAGCAGAAAATACTAAGGAGAGTGAGAAAAAAATTATTTCAAAAGATGAGGATTTAACTGAGGACACCGTTAAATCTGAGCCCATAATAATTTCTGATTCTGGACCTGCAGAACTTGTCTCTGACACAGAAGATGCTTCCATTGTCATTAAGGGTAATAAAGAACCCATTTCACCTATAAGCAAAGGTTCTTCGAAATCTGCTACTACAACCCAGAGTGAAAACACAGAAAAAGTTTTAAATTATGTGACACCCAAGAGTCTTACAAAACTGAAACAAAGTGACGCTAAATCACCTGTGAAAAAAACAAGAAAAAACACAGAGTCCATTGAGGTAGACCAAGCAGCATGTGGCCAAATACAAGATCACAATAAAGTACTTGAGAGGGAAGGGAAATTAGAGCGTATGGATATTTCTTTGACTGAGTGCATGAGTCCAAAACAATTACTAGAATCCCAAGGGCAAGTAATACCAGATGAAAACAAAAAAATTCCAGAATGCAAAAGAGTAAATACTGAGGCACATGCACAGCAGTCTTTCACACATGCTGATAAATTAGGAAAGACTAAGCGAGCTAGTGCAGTGAGTAGCCTGCCAAAGGATGTAGCTGTTGCACAGAGAACTAGTAGCATTGATAAAGGCAGGGTGCTTGAAATTGATGCAGACAGTGGTGAAAACCAAATAAAAGAATATGAGGTATCCCACAGCTGTGAAAGATCAAGTACGGGTAATGATTCTGTTGCATTGTTTCTGAGCAACAGTGAAAGTGAGGAATCTGAAAATAGTGATGTGGTGGACGTAGACAGTGAGAATCTGTGTTACAAAAAGTCAGATGGAGGGACTCCTTCCCTCAGCAAATCTTTAGAAAACAGTTCATTGCATGTTGAAGGTCTTTTTGCAATTGATACTGAGCCTGGCATGAGTTCCAGCCAAAAGTACTATCTAGATGAGGTAGACCAAGATAGTGATGCTGAAAGTAAGCATGAAGGAAGTGAAAAAGCTGAAGAATCAGATTTGGAAGACACTGAAGAGGAATTGATAGATGAAAATGACAAAGATGAAGATGATGATTTATTGAATAATAACATTGATGTGTAAGTATCTTTCTGGGAGTAGCTAAAGTGTTGCCTGAAATCAAAGAAAAATTCTCCGGACAGTTTTAATATAGTTAAGGTAGAGAGTCTTTAATTAAAGCACTTTAGGGTGAACAAAATACATTAGCCCACACACATACAGCTTTTACAGTTTTATAATACTAGCTAATTATCATGTCTAGTGGATACACCCATCTCGAAAACGGTCTGTCCCCAGAGTTCTTTTGGCAAGGTGAAGCAAATTTAAGAATTGAATTTTATAGAGTGTATTAAATAAGAATTCAGTGTCAAAGTTAATATGAAGGATTTGTGGAAGTGATTCCATGGGTACTTTTTAATAATAAAGTCTCATTTCATATAATGGCACAAATCCCCCCCACCTTCTGTCACTCCTGAATTACATAGTCTAGATATCAAGACTTGAAATCATTGCAGAACCAAACCTAAATAGGAAGAACAAGAAAAATATTTTTTGTTTCTCTTTTTCAAAGAACAGTAGAAGGTTTTGCTGCAGGCATGTCACAATATTCTAGTAATTAACTATTTCTCTTCTAGTTTACATCTTTCCAGCAGCATAGACCCTGGTTTGAATATTAAGAAGCTTGGCGGTTTATATATTAGTTTTGATACAAAAAAGCAGAAGCCTAAACCGAGTGTAATTGAACAACTGAAGGGGAAGAAGGATAAGGTAATGTGTTTACAAATATTCTGTGAGTACAGTAACACAAAGATGTTAATTTAATAAGATTAGTTTGTTTGCCTTTAAAGAAGTATGCTTTTTGTGGTTTGCTGAGAACTTCCATTCTTTTTGGCCAAAGTGTGGATTTACAGTTGATTTTAATGGTAAAAAATTTAGTTATACATGATACTGTAGAAACTGAAAAGCAGTGCAAATTCCAGCATTATCTTGTAAAATAAACTGATTATATCTGCAGTTTTGTCTAATGAAACATGAGCTGAAGGTCTTCTGATAAGATATATAGTCCACAACCAGAATGAATTTCAGTAAATAAAGGTCTGTAGTCTCCCTAACTTATTCCAGAGCTTTTGCTATCTCACTTCTTCCAGAGCAAGCCAAGTGCCTTCTGTTGTTGGCCAGGATTCTGTTCTGAAGATCCCTGCTGCACTTTTTGTGGATCAAGCAGCTCAAATATTGCATTATACGACTTGTTTAGGTTCTGCATGATTCCTTTAGTAGGTTCAGTAAATACAGTTAAGCAGTAAAATTTCTATCAGTGAGGTGACTGTCTAATGCTAAAAAAATCCTTACACCTCTTGCAGAAGAGTGTAATAACTCCAGACTTTGAAAAAAAGGAATGTGTCCCACCCTTGAGGGAATCGCTTCACCAGCTAAAGAAACAGCGCAGGGTAAGTGAAGAGCTGGTAATGCCTCAAATAACAAAACAAGCTGTGGGAGAAAGCTTTGTGCTGGGACTGTGTGCATACACTGGCCTTGCTGGAAGTGGAGTGAGGGACTGCAATTTAGCAGCATCTTTGAGCTGTCCTGTGAAAAGCCGCCCATTCAGTCACCAGGACAGTGAAGTGACAGACAATGTACTGGGATAGTACGAATCTGTCATTGATACAGTGCTGATGACCTTCTTTATAATGAGTCATAAAATACACATTTTAAAGGTACATATTTACATTCTATATGCTTTATACATCTTTTGGAGGAAAGAGTTTTCTGTTCTATCCCATTCTAGTTCCTGAATGCAAATTCATTTTTCTTGGTGTTGCATCCTAGGCAGAGCGAGAGAAAACAGCAGGTGATGGTTGGTTTGGTATGAGAGCCCCAGAAATCACAAGTGAACTGAAAAATGATCTTAAAGTTTTGAAGATGAGAGCTTCATTGGACCCTAAGCATTTTTACAAGAAGAATGATAGAGATGGTCTGCCCAAGTACTTCCAGGTAAGGAAACAGGAGAAAGTGGCATTTTACTGCTGAAGTTTTGAACAGCTCTTTAAGAATGCCTATTTTGTAGGTAGTCTCTATGTTGATTTAATTTCATATCTTAATTATTAAACCATTTTGATTACTTGGCTGGAGTTTGCAAGTGTTTATCTGTATTACGTGTAAGTATATGCTGGGGTTTTTTAGTTTTTGCTGATCTCGTAGTAGGGAACAAATATCTGACTAAATCCATATTCTGAACCATCAGAGGACTAGATTTTCATTGCTTTTTTTCAAGTATTAGCCTTTTTAAACAGGCATGTAGAAAATAATTGGTATCTATTTTTTTACTAGCTAATACAGTTTGGAGACACCTACCTTTGTGATCAGCCAAAACTGCTGCTGCTGTAGCTCTCAAGTGATTTACACAAAGAAAGAAATTACGCAAAAGCCATGGAAATAGGCTTCCAGCAATTTTGAACACTTAGCATACATAAGGAAATGTTTTCATTTCTCAAAGTATCACCACTTCACTCTAAAGCATGGGGGCAGTGTTCTATGTTTTGAAGTTAGAAAAACTTAGATTGAAGTGTTCCACATAATTAGATACATGCAGGTTTATTTTCATTGCGTGAAATGTTCTCCATGTGTCTCTACTACTGACCTGAACTATCAGAGCTGAGCAACATGCTGGTTGGAAAAAACGTGATGCATTTCAGGATGAAGCCCTTGTATTAAGCCAACTGTTCTGTAGTCATCTAGCAAAAACACCACAGTGACAGAGACAGGAAAGAATTAAGGTGGTCATAAGGGTTTCTTTCCTTTATACTTCAAATGTTTAAAGGTTGAGAACTGGATTTTATTTATGAATAAAAGCATTGATAGAGCAGTCCAGCACTGAAAACTGTACCATCTTAAAGCTCAGGCTCTCCTCTCTGTGCCACGCAATGAGACCCGAAGTGACTCTGCATACAAAATATGACTTCGTTATTTGTGTGCTTTGTGCTTTCATTAAGCAGCTGTCATTCTGATCTGCTCTGTAAGTGTCTTTACATTTGTCATTGAGTATTAAAAAAACCCCCTGCAAAATAATCAACATCTTGCTGTACAGTAAGGTTGTTTTCATTTTGGTTTTTAGGTTGGAACTGTGGTTGATTCTCCCATAGACTTTTACCATAGTCGAATCCCTAAGAAACAAAGGAAGAGAACAATTGTTGAAGAGCTGCTTGCGGATTCTGAGTTCAGAAGGTATTTTAAAATAGTTTTGTAATATTAATATCCCATTTAAGAGAGGAGTATTTTTAACTGTGTAACTTTTTTTTGTTTTATTCAGCTTGTATGGTGTTATTTTTATACTTCAAAGAAAAATTTTTCATCTTTTAGCATTTTGATAGCACTGGCATCTAGAAGGACAGGCGATAATTAGACTGCGATAACATGTATTTTATCTTCATAAAAGGGTTTTATCCAACTTGGGTTATTGCTACTAGCAGTCAGTCTTAAAGACTGATAACTTTTTCTGGGCATAATTGATAGAAAAGAGCAGACTAATTCTGTGAATGTTTATATTATTTCATTTTATAAGTATATCAGTCTGCCACCTATCATGGGAATCAAAATTGTGATAGAAGACTTGAAGATTGGTTGGATTAATTAGTATCTGCATAACCTACGGTTTTTGGAGTAGATCCTTTAGTTGATCCATTTTTGTACTGGTTATTACAAGATGTTAATCTGCACTTTTCGCATAATGACATGTTTTCTTTGAAGTAGTGCATGATTTGGGATTATAACGTTAATGCTGCCAGACTTGTAAATTAACTGTATAATGTTGGGAATGCAAGTTAGTATAGCTATTTCTTAACTAGTTTTCTGGCTTGACCTAATTTGTAAGGTATTTATTAGAAGGTGGTTTTAAACATTAATGTATTTGAAATGTGATCAGTTAATTTATGTTGTGGCTAATTAAGGGCTTTAACCAAATACTTCAGCATTAGTTCAGATACTTGTCAGATCTCAGTGTTGCATTTAAAAGCCTCAGTACTGCTCAGTGTGCGGTGTCTGTCACAGTAATCGGTACAGGTACGTCAGGATCTGTATTAGAGGAGCTGGCAACTCAGTAAGTGTATCCTGTTTAGTGTTCATCTTAATCAGTTTTCAGCCTCCAGTAGAGCAAGGTTTCTTATCTTGAGTTTGGTGAGAAGGCAGTATAAAAATGGGTAAAATTTGTTCACAGTATTGTCAAAATTGATGAGTCTTCCCCTTATGAGCAGCAGCAGTTTCAGCAAACTATCCAAAATGGAATTGTATATGCAGTGAAGAAGCCCCTACTGAAATTAGTGATTCTTCAATGCAAGTTACTTCCAAAACAAATTTACCTGCATTTATCATTGATCCAGCTGTTGATTTCCCTTTACCTATGCATAAGTGTATAAAATCAAAGAAATCTGATTCAGAAAACAGAATTCAGTTTGGCAAATTACGTATGTAAAGTACTTTCCAATGTTATCTTTTCTTGAACTTTGGTTTACCATGCTTTAAAATTATCTATTTTGTTCAGATATAATAAAAAGAAGTATCAGGAGATCATGAGTGAAAAAGCAGCTTTTGCAGCAGGGAAGAGGAATCGGAAGAAGAAGAAATTTCACAATTAAGAATTGAAGAAAAATACCAAGCTGGAACAACTTATAAAACCTTTTACAGAACGCTTTGGTTGTGGTGGTTTTTTCCTTTTTTAAGATTGCAGGTCATGTGCAAATTGAGGTTTAGGGAAATTCTTGCAGTGAGAATGTGGTAGGGAGCTTTATGAAATTATCAAGTATCTAAATTTAAATTAATTAGGTTTTGAAATTAATTTTATTTAAATTTATTTAAGATAATATTTATATAAAAACATATTGTTAAATCTGAGTACTGAATCCAGCTTCATACGTTGTGAATTCAGGCTTCAGTCTTTACATCAATTAATTAGTAAACTCAGTTTAAAGTTATATGTGTGATTCACTTTGGCACATACTGTGTGCCAGAACAAATTTTGCCATGGCTCGTCAGAGGTGCTGCTGGCCAAGACTGTAATAGAAGGTATTGAAAAATAGTTTGGTTGTAAAGGGTTTATTTCAACACTGACCATAATAGGATTGAGAATAACCTGGAATTCAGTGTCTATACATATACTTTTATATTTGTGTGTATATTGTAGATTATATATATAATTTATAAATAAATAAGAAACCAGTTACATATTGTTTAACAAATAAGATAAATAAGCAATATTTTTCTATAACATTTTAACAGCCATATATTGCTTTTATTAGTTTTTACCATTTGGTAATTCTCTAATCATTTTGAAAGCAATGGGACATTGACATCCATTGTGTAGTGTGTGGTGTGCAGATTGTGTCTGGTGGCTGACCTGGCATAGTCTGAAGGTAAACAAATCCAGTGGGTCTGGAAGGCCCCTGCTACCATTGCAGAGCCACAGATTCCTCAGCTCAGTTCCCCATTAGTGACGAGTGACCTTTTGTGATTGTCAGAACTGTTGTGGAAGTGTTCTGAAAAAGTGTGTAGGCTGTGCAATATTTTTCATAAGAGTATATTGTGGGATTGTGTTCTGTACTTTTCCACTAGAATTCACAATAGAATCTGTTACACAGCCAGTATCTCGGGAACTGTCCTCGTGCTTACCGGTAGAAAATGTCCGGCTCCTTGAACCAGAATTTTTTTTTTTTACTATATCTGTAATTAACTTTTGCATTTTTATAATATTGATTATGTAATAATTACTTGCAACTTGCCAAGATGTATGTCAGAGCCTCTGCCTTCAATTTTTTTCAGTAGGAACTGAGGAAAATTTTATCAAGCTTAAATACAAAAAGTAGGAAGGGAGGCAGTATTTGGATTGAAATACATTGGGAAGTGACTCAACAAGGAGAAACATTTTGTCTTCTGTCATCTGATTTAGTTGCTTTTGTGAGTTTACTGTAGAGAGGTTTTGGTTTTGCTCTTTGCAAATTGTGAGGAGTCTGTTTTTGTGAAGGGCTGTATTTTATTAGGCAGATGGCATTTTTGAGTGGGTTAGTGCTGCAAAACTGATGGTTATTGGTCCCGATGGTGTGTTTCATTTTCAAGTTTTCCTTTATTCTTTTTAAATAAGCATTGTTACTCTTGGAAAGTTACACGTGCAGGATAAAAATAATTTATAGAAAAAATCAAATTGAATAATTCAGGAATAATAAATTATATTAATTTATGATTTCATCCTCCCTGCACAAAATCGAGGAGGTTTGTTTAGTGCTGCTGCTGTCTTGATTTACTACCTGATTTGATTGCTGTTATTAAAACTGCTCTTCATCTATATGTGAGTATCTGTAGGTCAGAAAAGATGGTGTTCAGGTGTTCAGTTTGGCTGCTGCACCTAGTGGGCTTGGTTTTTTGCTTGAAAGTAACCAGGAATTTACCATGGTGGCCGATTGTAACTGAGGTGCCTCCAGGAAAGACAGTCTTGGTTTTTCAAGTAAAACCCCTTTCCGAAGACTGTCCGGAGGCGCGGAGCGCCTGAGGGAGGGCGGGCGTGTCTGTCCCGGCGGGACCGAGGGGGGCAAGGCGCGTGTGTCCCGGCGGGACCGAGGGGGGCAAGGCGTGTGTGTCCCGGCGGGACCGAGGGGGGCAAGGCGTGTGTGTCCCGGCGGGACCGAGGGGGGCAAGGCGTGTGTGTCCCGGCGGGGCCGGGGGGGGAGCAAGGCGTGTGTGTCCCGGCGGGGCCGGGGAGGGGAGCAAGGCGTGTGTGTCCCGGCGGGGCCGGGGAGGGGAGCAAGGCGTGTGTGTCCCGGCGGGGCCGGGGAGGGGAGCAAGGCGTGTGTGTCCCGGCGGGGCCGGGGGGGAGCAAGGCGTGTGTGTCCCGGCGGGGCCGGGGGGGAGCAAGGCGTGTGTGTCCCGGCGGGGCCGGGGGGGAGCAAGGCGTGTGTGTCCCGGCGGGGGGCAGGCTCGGGGTCGCTCTCGCACTCCGCCCGCTCGGGGCACGCCCGCAGGTCCGTGTGGCGGCCCGCGCTGACACGGCAAGTTCGCTCCCTCGTCTCGGCTGTCTCCACCCACTGCCGGCCCGGCGGGGCCCAGCGGGCCCAGCTGCGGGAGCCGCGGCCCGGACAGGGCGGCGCTGAGGGAGGTGCCGGCAGAGCGGGGCGGGAGGATTTCCGCCGAAAGGTGAGGGGGCGGGGAGGGGAAATAAATAGTAAAAAAAAAAAAAGAGAAGACACGACTCCGCCGGGACTCGAACCCGGAACCTTTGAATCCCTTCAACCCTCTAGAAGTCCAATGCGCTATCCATTGCGCCACGGAGCCACCTGTTGGATTTTCTCCGCACCGCCCATAGAGCCTGCGCCCAGCGTCACGCGTTAGCAGCTAATTCTTTGGCTTTTTTCTTTTTTTTTTAATTTTATTTTTCCTTAAGCTGTACGAACTGGCTCAGTCTCACACGCTGCCGGACACAGGGGCCCCGCGGCCCCCCCACACGCCGCCCCAGCGCTGCCCACGGCCCATGGGCATGGCCTCATCTCCTGCAGGAGTGCAGCAGCGAGCAGTATAAAATACGTGCTGACATCCACTCGGGCATTTTCAGTATTAATCTCTGTGTTTGTGGGAATTGAATAACATTCGTCAATTGCCTTGTAGTTATGAACTCTTCCTCCAAACGGCCATGAGCTCAGAGTGACACCCGCCCGCCCCCCGGCCTTCCCCGTGGATTCCGTAAAACAAGATATTCACTTAAAAGCTGTAATTGTAGCCTGAAACAAGTCTATGATACTACTTTTTAAGATCATGAGTAGGCATATGAGAAAGCCCAGGAGATGAGTGTGAGGTTATTCTGCCTCTAACTCTCCCCGCGGTATATCCGAGCGGAGCGGTGGGTTCTGCCCCGGCGCGGCCCGGCCCGGCAGTGCCCGGTGGTGCCACGGCCCGGGGTATGCACCGAAACGGCTCTGTGAGAACCTCCTGTGGCACTTCTATCATCACTTAAAAGCACCAGTATTGGTAAGAGTGGAGAACGTGGAAATGGGCGCACCCAAAAACCCAAAAATCGAGTCAAATAACGTGACTGGGACACGTCTCCGCTTGCCATTGCACCCAGGGCAGAGGTGCCGAGGGTAATGGATAACCGGCGTGACTCAGGCACAGGCAGCGTGTCCCGTGATCCCAGAGCTAGCCGGGGCCAGCAGCGAGGCAGTCAGGAGCTGGCTGAGGACTAAACAGATCCTGCAGTGCTGACCAAAACCGGGGTTGCTGGAAGGGTTCAGTAGTTACAGCAAGTACCAGGTTGGAGAAGCACTCCCCAAACTAACAGACTGTAATTGTAGACACAGACCAAGAATCACTAAGTTGTACAAGATTCAGAACAGGTCTGGTTGAATTTATAAGCTCTGGCCCCATGTGGTCTTGCCACAACTGTTCTGCTACGGGCAGAACTCCTCAGAGGTGCTCCTGGTAAAGGAATGCAAAGTATGGAAAGTTTGAGTCCTCAAAGACTTGTACTGCATAAAAAATAGAAATCTTGTTTTTAAGAACTGAGTTGATCTTCAGAATAATAAGCTTGAAATAATGCTTGTGCAACTCAAACAAACCACTTGTAAGTAACTAAGAATGACCATAAACATCTTGTAGTTTGTGAATACTTGGGCACGTTTATTGTGGGTGGAAGGGAGTGTCAGGACCCCACCAGTGTGATCTGTAACAGGCCCCTTTGGACAGCAGATGGTGAAGAATCAGTTTGCTGTCAGAAGACTGGTTCTGAAGCTGTGAGAGTCAAGAATTGTGACACATATGTTTGTTATTTCCTCTCATGTTTTCGTTTTGGTTAGCTGATTTATAAAGGTAGGTAAAGGCTGTTGGTTCCATTCATGCAGAAGGACTAACTGTGGAGGCGTTTGGAAATTTTCCAGAAATATTTCAAATTATTCAAGTCAGTATGCTTTTTTATTCTGTGAATGTAGTCCCAAATGCAAAGTCCACCTTTGCATATGGGCAGCAGATGGAGCTGCTGCATGAGGAAACAGGACAGCTCTCAGGTCATGAACTTACAAAATGTGATGTGCTAGGCAAAAACGACAGACCTGATTAACCTTTGCTGGTGCCTGGACCTACATCCGTCCTTTGGACTTTACCATTTCTGGGAATGTCTGAAGTCCACTTCTATTGCAAGCTGGCTCTTTATGCTCTGTTTCAGGGAGCAGAAGTTTCTTGGAATACAGTTGTGCTGGTTTTAGTTAATGGCACTTAGAGAAATTTTGCTGACCTCAACTAGGTGCCATTTTGCTAATCTTAAATAGGAGGAGAAACTGAGGTAAGAATACCTTGACACAAGACAGCAAACGCATCAGTGCCAGGCCAGAAACAGAACTGTTATAAACCACTCTTCTATTGATTAAAAAAAATCTGGAAAGTATTGATGAAATTGAAGTGTTCTTTGAGAGACTTTTTACAATTTGGGTTTCAACATTAACTTCTATTAATATACTGTAGTGCTAAGTACTGTATATTCAATTACTTTTGGTAAGATTTGAGCTTAAAAATTTATTTAAAAGAATTTTCAAAGTTGCAGCAGTTCCAGAGATGTTTGTTGGAAGTAGCATCATCTTTCTCTAACAAGTGTAGTTAATACACTTGTTGAAAGAGGAGGTGAAAGAAGGCTACAGGCAAAGAGGCTGTTATGTGTAGATCACCTGAATGGGACCCTTACATAGCCTGTATATTTCAGGTTCTTTTCTTTCTCTCAGGGATTATTCCAACCCTACTGCCATAATGATTCACCTGTGCAGTGCAGCAAGAGAAAGCACTCTTCAAACTGGCAGAAAAAATGCTTGGGGGCACAAGGTCTGAGGGTACTGAAATAACTCCTTGAGGGATGTTTTCTTTTGGTAATTTACAGTTTGAATTTTTTAAAATTTTCTTAACATGAAAATAAATGCTTTATATTGTAGATGCTTCTGCATCTCTGCCTTTTCCTCAGTGGGGGCTGTAATTGCCATGTGACTATGAGGGGATGGGAGAATTACTCGTCCTTGTTTGCCAGGCTGCCAGCAGGCAGAGTGCTGTTATGAACCTCTTCCAATTTTCTTATTTATGGCCATTGTTGGACTAATGCATGTTCTGTCCTCTTGAGTGTATTTGGGTACAAAGGAGTAATTCCTGAGGGAAATGCCTTGCAGAGTTGGGGAAACACGAGCAATCGTGCCAAGCCACTTCTACAGGGGATTATAATGTTAATTCTGTGTAGCTCTATTAACAGATCAGCTGCTGCAAAGCCAACTGTGAGATGAATACAGTCTTTTGATGGAAAAGTAAAAATTTTTTTATTCGTGTTCCATAAGTCATTTTTTTCATAGTAATTTTGACATTCCTGTTGCACAGACCGTAGGTCTTAGTGATTGTTCTCTGTGATGAGGCAGTTGGTGAAGAGCCTAGGAACTGGTTAAATGGTATCACTGCAGTTCATTCATACTTGCTCCAATTCCTTCTAATATCTTCTTTTGGAATAAATGCAAAATTATATTTTCATTATTTACAGTTTAACTATGTTTATGTACCATGCACTTGTTATTAATTTTAGTAATTTGTCATTATTATTGTATTTCTATATTTACTGTTGCATTTTCTTCAGAAGGCAAAGTACAGAAAGCCAGGTATCTACACTGACTTTGGTTTTGTGAGGGTTTTTCTGCCCTGCTTTTCCTGCTTCTTGAATATCTATGTTTGAAGGCCATTCACTGCAATGGTATAGATAGATGGTCAAAGGAACATTTTGAATAAATGCAGGTTATTGCAGTCATGGTCAAGAGTATTTTCTCCATATTACACAAGAATGAAAGTCATGGCTCCAAGGTATCACATTGTTTCACATTTCTGAATGCCCATTTATGTCCTTTGTGATAATTGCAATTGACTGTTTTCACTGAAAATAGTTGGAGCATGAACATCGTGCAGGAAATCCTCAACACTTACAGAAATCAATTGCAGTAATCACACATACAGATTGGTTGGTTGGTTTGTTTGAAGTGGCAAATGCTTGACCAACATTGACTTCAGGAGTGCTCCCTAATCCTGCCAAACCTATGCAGCCGTATGGAATCTCTCAGAGCACTGCAACAGGACATTTGGAGAAGTCCTAGTGCCACCTGCCAGCAGTGGAGGACATCTGACTTCCAGAGATGGGAGTCTGTTTCAAGACAATTTCAATGCTTCCTTTTGCTAACTGGATCTGGTTTTTTTTTCATGAGAGAATGAATGTCATCTTTTTTTTTTTGTTCAGAAATGCATAAGATTTGCGCCAAACACCCTTCAAAAATATCCAAAGTGATGCCTTTAACTGTATTTTAAAATTCTATTCTTAAAAAGCCCCATTTTTTGTTTTTCTTAAAAATCACCTTTTATTAGAGTTTTCATAATTTCATGCTTGTTTACACTGGGAGTTTGCTTAACAGACTTTTTTGTTGCTTCCTTGGTGGACCTTTTCTGCTTCGAAATTTTCTGTTTATATTCTGCAGCTTAACACTGTGAGAATTAGCTATTAGCATCTTTTCAGTGGTGCAACACAGTTCTGCATTTCCCTTGTCTGGCATTGCACTGCATTTCAGCAGCATAACTTCCTGTGCATTTCTGCTGCCAAAGGAGAGCCTGTCCATGTTATATGTTTTCTGAAAAGATACACATAGTCTTTTTATTAACATTTCAGGTTTAGTAATAAGCTCAAGTTTCTAATTTCTTGGTTTCTCATGCAGCTCTTTTCAGTGTCCTTTTGTCTACTTTTCTCAAGTTATAATCTGTGCTAAGTACTCTGTGATGTATTTTGAATGAATTGTCTTAACTGCAACTACCCTTGATCTTTGGCCTCCCCCGTTAGGATTTCTTCCTGTGCTGCAGCTCTCCACTTCCTTTTGCTTAGTTCCATTCCTTTTTCCTTTTTTTTTTTTTTTTTATGAAATGCCAGACAAGTTTTCATTCCCCTTATATTTCTGTAAGCATTTGTATTTATTTATCTTAGAGTATTTGTAAAAAAAAATCTCTTTGGTATTATGAAATTTTATCTAGTCTCTTTTTAAGTTACTTCTAATTTTCAGAGCAAAGTGATAAGCAATACCTATTTTTGTGTCAAGTTAATCTTCAGATTTATAGGGAATACACCTCAGTTTCCCTCATTGCCAAAGCAGTATTGAAGGCTGCATCCTACACTTAATTATCGAAGATAAAGTTAACAGTGCCAAATTTTGTTCCTGTCTTACATTTTGAATGTAGGTGTAAGCTCTGGGCTTTTATTTCTTTAAATTAACACTAAGCTAATGAATATTTACAGCCAACTTGTTTCTTTAAAGCTTTTCAGGTGACACTGTAACTCTGCTCCTCCTATGCAGTTTAGAAGAAAAAGGTGTATCTGTGGAGTAGTGATTTAATCCTGAACTTCTGGATTCTAATTCCAGCTGTACAACGACCGTGCTGTGTGACTGCAGGCAGTCTGCTGCATTTTCCTCTCTGTGAAATACAGACAGCAAACACTTTCTTATTCCACGTTGTGTAAGTCAGTCATCTGCAAGGTAACTTTAAAAAAATTGGGATGCAACTTCCTCTGGAAATTCCTTATTATTGTGTACTTTATTTTTTTTGTCACTTCATACCTATCAAAACTGAGTGGCAAAAGGTATATAGTAGAATCTCCACAGATGGCTTAGCTACTTTTCAAAAAGTTTCCCTTCTCCTTTGAACAGGTTTACTAAATGCCATTGGGTGATGGAGTCCTCCATTTCCTGTTTATTTGGTTACTTCCTCAGTTCAGTTACTTGGTTCTTCATGTTGTAAGAATGAGGCACTCGTATTGTCCAAAGAAACTTGAGGCACTGACAAGCGGATGTTGCCTCTGCAGCACAGCATATTTTTTCATTAGAAACCCAACAACAAGTGTACACATTCGGTCTCAGGACTTCCAAAACAATGGAGAGGGGTAGGGACATGTTTCTCTAGCATATGCACTGAGGTACAGTACTTTGAGATGACCAATATATTCATTTTGCTCATTACCAAGTGTGCAGATTAAAAGCAAGAATTTGAATGTACAATTAAAAGATAATTAACCTGAAACAACTAAAAAAGTCTTACCTTCTGCTGCACTGTTTAAATGCAGTATTTGTTTTCTGTCCTCCTCCATGTACTCTGGGAACCATGTGTGGGGTTGAATCAGTGGTTCAGGGCACTCCTCTGGTTCAGTGCAGAGAACAGGAATGTTCTGGGTTAACTTCTGCTTTCATTTGAATCAGTCTGAATCTGAACTAACAAAACAAACAGTGGAGTTATTTCAAGGCTATATTAATGTTACTAAGAATGTAATTTGGCCTGAAGTGCTTTGCTTTTTGTAATGAACAGAGTCATCATGCTCAGGTTAACAGAAAAAAAAGCTATTAATCTTTATTGATTGAGATTTTTTTCTGATTAAGGCTAGAAAGAGAAATGGCTGCAGACTCTTGTCTCTTCGATGAGGGATACATTAGTATCATGGGTTTTATTTCTGGTTTTAAATCTCCCAGAGTGTGGCGTTAGTACTGTGTGGACTATTTTTCTTGACAGCCAAAAGTTATTGTGGGGTCACAGTGTCCTATCTACTGTTTGGATCATTGCTAGGTACAAGTTGTGCCCCAAGGGTGGATGTGTGTGGACACTGCCATTGCTGGAAAGAGCTTTGCAAGCATCCTCTAAAAGGATGACAAGCTTTTACTCTGGGTTAAATTTTGCTTTTCACTCAGTCATGAATATAAGTGACTAACTCAGGATACCATTTGAATACTGACTGATCTAATCACAGAAACAATGCTATTTGAACATCATGTTCTTTTGTCACACCTTTAATTACACATATTATACATGCTAAAAATCTAGCCCTGAATTATATGTACGCTTTTCTCCATCCCCCAGCAAAATTTTGTTAGATCTGTTTCAAATGTGTGTTGATTTTAGTGTACTGGGAATTTTCAGCAGAATTATCCCTCTTGGATTTTAGAACCAGTAAATGTGGATTTTATTTTAAAGGGTTTTTTTTTTGTAAATTTGCTTTACTTGAATATTCCCTTAATGAAACTGGATCAGAATTTATTAATTTGATTTTTGTAGCTGAGGTCATTGTGCAGTATGAGGTCATGGACTGGATGGCAGGAGTTCCCAAATTCTAACCCTATGTTTGTCCTGGCCTTGCAGCAGAGCTTGCCAAGCCATTCACATTTTCTTGTAGGTAAAGTGAGGGTGATAGCCAATGCGTGTTCTGCACAATTTTAGCTCTGTAATATTCCTGTGAAATTCACTAATGCTTCAGTCAGTATCCATAGCCTTTCTTAGACTTTCTTAGGTATTCCTAGCCTTTTAAAATTTGATAATATCAAAGGGTTCTATATCAAAGACATCTGCCAGTCCCTAGCAGAGCCAGGTCAGCTTTGGGTTACCTGTCTGGAGTTCTACTCCAATCTTCTTATTTTCCATCCATAAAATTGTATAAAGAATGTGGTTATGTAATGCAGTTAGACTAGTATTTGCAGAACTGTAGATTTTCTAAATGTGTTGCTACTGGCAACAGATTATGCTCATTTGACACAGATTTACCATCTTATACTGGCCAGCTTGAAATCTGGTTAATTTGTATCACAGTTGCAAGACTTAATTTACCATGTGTTGAAGATAATAGATGTATGTAATGAAAGTGAAAACAGCGAAGTTCATACACCAAGTAAATTAAACTTTGCTCTTGAGAATATTTATTTCATAAATGGGCAGCTGCATTGCATACTGGTATATTATAATGGAGAATATTATAGTTTGATCAGTGCTTCAAGACCAACAAATGAAAAATATTATTTTTATGTGTAAGTAATAATTATCATCTACTTTTATTTTTATTAAATTTGTTGTTGTTATTATCGTATCTGTAAGCAAATTTAAATGTTTTGGAAGTCATTTAGGTATTGTGTAAGTGAATGCCATGTTGCAATTTTGCACTTCGCTTGAAAGCAGAACACCAAACTCAGATCCTACACTTGTGGAATCTATCAGTACACTTTATTTCTCATCCCTAGTGGAAGAATGCTGAACTAGCAAGTGATTTTTATAGCTAATCCTTGCATAGTTGTTGCTCTATATTCTTCCTTCCAATTTTTGTCTCATAAAACCAGTCATTGAAGTTAATGCAACTTATCACCCAGCAGAAGTTACAGTATGAGGGAAAAAATGCACATTAAGGAGTCTTCTGTGCAGACAGAGCAGACACAAAGGTTTCTTTGTCATGAACGTGCAGAGTTAGCTCTGCCACTCTAAATCAGCAGTGAATTTTCTTCAATTCTAGCATTGAAGTAAAAGAATGTTCTTTGTTCTTGTAGTGGGTTTTACTTCTGTTTCAAATATGCTGGCAGGCAAAAAGCATTGATTTAACAACCTAAAAAATTAATTTCCTCTGTTTAGGATTGTGATAAACTTTTACAGAAGTTTATCTTGGTTTATTCAATTTAGTGACAGGTATCAGACATTTCTGCAGCAAAGTGAAACAAGCAGCTTCCAGAGTCAGTGATATCTGTAATTCATAGGAATCACTGATAACAAGAGCCCTAATTTTTTGCCACATCCACCATAGAAGTAATGTTCTTCTTATTATTGCAATATATGACTGTAGTTAATTTTGTAAATATCAGAGTTTTCATCCACTAGGGTGGGGTATTCAGAAAAATAATCTGAAAAAGACAAAAGAAATGCTATCACAGCTCCCATCCAAAATTACAGAAATTAAGGTAGACATTTACACCCAGATAAGAGAGTCAGGGAGATTTCAGTCTTGTTTTTATACAAGTTGCCTTTGTTCCACACCACACCATGCCATGCCATTCCATTCCATTCCTACAAAATTATGGCTTGCTTTTGTTAGTGTTGGGATGACAAGATATCCTCCTGTGTGTCTGAAAGTGGGAATATGGCTTCTTAATTTACCTTCAAGCTCTAATCCTATTCACAGCTAGTTTGGAAAGGGAAAAGGCACTTTTTGTATTTGGTATTAATTGCTATGTAGTCGGTCTTAATTACATAGAGGATTTGCTTTCTTGACTGATGGTTTTGAATCTTGTTTTCAGCAATGCAGTTACTGACTAGAGACAGTTGTGTGTTTTATGGTACCAATCAGAAAGAGAAAAAGCAAAACAACATTTGGTGATAGTGTGAGAAATGGTATCTCTGGACAATCTGGACAAGTAACATTCACACTGAGTTAAAATTCAGTAGTCAAATCTGGCAGAGGAGTTAGTTTGGAATCCTTGGAAGATCTGAGAGTACAGGTGAAAAAAAGAAGTAGCAAAGGAGAAACATAAAGACCTGGGCTATGGGGAATGAAAATAGTGTTTATTGTGCTAATAAAACTTCGGTAGAAAGTTGGCTTTGGTTTGAGATTGTTTTTTCAGGGTCTTCATTCTTGCAGTGTAGGATGGGTTTGGGGTGAGTGTGCAGCTAATCCATGGTAGAACATGATGAAAGGAGTGCCAAACAGCTTGTACTACTTTGCTTCTTGATAAAATCAGAAATTCAGGTTGTTTTTAGCCTCTGTGCTGGCAGAGCTTGCGTGACATATATCCAGCATGGGAATTTACACCTGCAAGCCATGTATAGCTTAGCTTAAATATAATTAAGTGATAAAATCACTAGTTTTCACCTTATGAGTTTTAATATTCCTGATGTAGTACCTCACTTTCTTTGGATCATACCTAAAAGCAATTTAGTGACCTGTTGATTTGTACCAGGAGATAGTGGTTTGGTTTTGTCCCAGTAAGGAAGACACTCAGACTATGAGGTATTGCTTTAAATACCATTTATTGTGGCTAACTCTGTAAAGAAAAAGGACAACATGTAGTTTTATGTCCTTGCAGATGCTGAGTTGTGTGGTATTGAACAGGTCTTACATCAGAGCCCACCATGCTGGGGAGATCCTGTCAGGAAAAGGTCATCTGACACTTTGGTCTTTTGAGTGTGTGCAGGATGTTCTTGGAACAGCTCTAGTTCTCACTTCTCCTGTCAAACAGAAAGCCAGTTCACTTAAGAACCGTTTGCTCCCTTTTTATGTTAAGACAAGGGCAGGCAGGCATGTAATCCCCAGCACTGAGCGGGCGCTGCCCGCGGGCTCCGCGGTCCGGCTGCCCGTGTGTCCGGCGGCCCCGGGACGGGACACGCGCGGCTCAGCGCGAGCCGGCAGCGCAGCATCCGTGTGTGCCTCGGATGGGCAGCACCAACCCCGCAATAAAATGATCCTCTGGTCACCATCAATACACCTGGCATGGAGGAAAAGATTCCTTGGATGAAGAATTAAAAAGTGATGCAGTTACACATGTAGGTTTGGGGAGCATCTGTGTGTTCAGGGCAGATACACAGCCTAGGCAAGGGGGGAGTGATCCCAACTGAAACTTCTAAGTGGTTTCCATAATCTAATAATCGTAAAAATGATAGTGATAATAGTACTAATGCATGATAATAATACATGATAAAATATAATGTGATGCCTGGAGTAAAGTTTGCCTCTCCCTATTAGTCTGTTGAGCTCTGGACTGATGGAGGGTGTTTTGAGCTTGTGCATAGTTTTACATTGATGTAAATGAGTTAATTTTGGTTTTGTTGTTTGAGGGGGGTTTTGTTTGGATTTTTAATTTCTTCCAGTTTATAAGTAAACTTTTTAAAAATAAATTTTTAATAGGAAATATTTTTTTAAAGTTGCCTGCAAAACTCTTCAGCTGAAAGTAGGAGCTTCTTTTATAATGGCTCATTAGCAAATAGGTAGCACATTTTTCACTTAGTAGAAAAGTAATAATAAAAGTTAAAAATGAGTTGTGAAACAATTTACTCAACACAATATACAGCTTCTCCTTGATTTAGTGGGGAAAAACCCAACCTCAGTGCTCAGCTATCGTCACTGTGATTCATCAGCTGCTGCCTTGGGCAGGTCTGAGTGCTGATTGGGCACAGCACTTCTCAAGGTGTGTCTTTCGCCAAGAAGCTTTTGCATTCTAAGAGCACGCAGTAGACCATGACAGCCTCCTTCTGTGGTAAGAACTTTGTATGTCGATTTATTCTTATGTTGTATATCTGTTCTTATTGTTATGAACAGTGCTCGGTGGTTAGTTACAAATAATTAGGTGTGCTAGCAGATGTTTGCAAACCAACTTTTTGTGGGTTTAAAATCCGAAAAGATCTTAATCTTGGATCTTAATTATGGCAGCTGTTGCTCAATATAATAGTAATGTTTTTTAAAGTTCTGAATTAAAATAAATGTGATTATATAATAGTGAGGGTACTCTCAAATCCGCAGACAATTAAATTTAAGTATTTTTGTAATATTGTAATATTTTGAGAGAGAAATGTTTATAAGATTTTATGTGGTCTTTATTTTTCCTAAAAATTGTATGTATTAACTATTTGCATTTTAAGTAACATAAGGAAACTTTCTTCTCGTGTTGTACCATGTTCAGGGGAATTTTATTTTTTCACAGATATAAACTAGCTTTATATATATTTTTGTTGATTTATCAGTCTAAATTATTTGGAAGATAAAATTAATCTTATTTTAACATATATTTTCAGTTGCCTTTGAAAAAATAAGGGAGAATCTTGAAGAAAAATACAGGAATATATTGGATAAATTTTTGGGTTGTAATTGCTAGTTTTATGTCAGCTTTGCAATCGAATGAAAAGATGCAATCATGGCTTTGAGAGAGACACACAGGGACTGAAAAGATTTAAACTACATACACAAGTTTGCATATAAATGTCTGTTGGACTATGGTAGAAAAGGCTTAGGAAAACAGCAACTGTAAATACCCAGCCAGTGTAATGTCTGCTCTCCTGCTTTTACAGCAGCTGGGAGCTCAGAGCTCATTTCACATGACCGTACTTGTTTCTGCTCTTGGAAAAATGTTGCAGTCATGGCACAACCACCAACTTCTTTGTGAGGGATGATACAGTGAGCCATACTAAAAGAGGGGTTTGGTTTAATATTGCAGTAGTAAAGAAGTTAATTTTAGCAGAATATATTACTGAAAACAAAAAACCTTTTAATTATAAAGAACTGATTTTTAAGAGATATTTAAGAAGTTACCAAATGATATCAGAAGTACAATGATTTGCTTAGATAGTCAGAGAAAGGTTTCTTGCTATTGAATTACATAGACTGGGTTCTAGTGCTTCTGTATATTTCTTGGGTTTAAAGCACGAATTTTGTGCTTTAGAATAATGGGATCCTGGTTTTATGGACATCAGGGGTGTCTTCACAGTTAGTAATGTTAGAGTGGATTTTTGCTCAGAATTTTAACTCTCAGGACCAGTCAACACCAGAGGGTGCCAAAATGCAATGCAATATTCTCAATTTCCTACTAAAATAGCGATATATCCATATATACTTTTTCCAAATATAGTTGTTTTTGTATCTCCCAGCCTTTGCTTGTTTGCATATCCACCACTCTGATACTGTAAAACCAGCACACTCCTGGTTCTAGGTTTCCTTATAATGGCAGCAGCACATTCCTCTCACCAGCAGCTAGCACTGTCAAAGAAAGATTTTTAAGTATGCAGATAAACTTTGCTTAGGTACAACAGCAATTTGTGTAACTTGTGTCATGTTCTTGTCTTGCTTGTCCTGGCCTTAGTTGTACGTGCAGGGGTCAGAGATTGCTGACAGCATGGCATATATAAATAGAAACAAAGGAAGAAGTTAGTAAGAACTTTGAAATGCATTAATCATTCTTGGTCAAGACCTCATGGTGCAATTAATTTTACCATTCCCTTATTTATGTGTGTGATGTTTTTGTCTGGGCTGAAGCTTTTAGCAGACATGTGTGTTCCTCTCTTCAAGCTCATTTCTTTATGCTGTGACACAAGAGGGACCTAAGTGCAAATACTATTGAAAGAGGCAGTTGCATTTTATGAGCTTAGAAATTTGACTTCAAGAAATCAGGTGTTGTGCCTTTGTTGCTTGGATGGCAAAATTATAAGATACTCTGACTGAATTCCATATATTTTGGTGAGTTTTGCTTTCAAAAGAGAAAGCATATCATACCTTGTAGTCCCACTGCTGACCAACCACAGGGTGTTCCTGAAGTTGGTTATGTATCTGGCTGAAGAATTCTCTCAGACAGTGTTTGTCAGAACTGAGTCAGGCAAATCATTCAGCAGTTTACAGTCATTACAATGGTGGACCAGGGATGTCTGCTGTGTACATGTGCATTCAGACAAGTGCTTGTAAAAGAGCAAATGCTTCCTTCTTTGTGTCTTCCTCTCTGGTCACACTCAGTAATAAACTGTGTTCAAAGAATAAACTGCTAGGTCTAAAATTCTTGAAAGGAACCATTAATTTCATGCCCATAACTTTCTCTTTTTGTCCCAGCAGCTGATGGCAGTCACCAGTGCCAGTGCTGGGACACTTACATATCTCATTTGTTGCACTGAAGTCACATATCTAGGTGCTTTATTGGTTCCTGCAGTAAAGTAGACTTTCAAATTGTGCAAAGATTGCAGAATCCTTTGCAGTGGATTATATGATTTGAATTAAAGTAGATGCCAGGCTAAGAATGCTTTTTGTCATATAAAAGGCTTTCTGAAAAAAAAAAAAAAAAGGGAAAATAATCTATTCACTGTTGTAGTCTTTTCTGTATATCCTTAATGAAAGACCTGCCACTTTATTTGATCGAGTAGAGTCTTCAGATTAGTGCTGCTTTCTTAACTGTGTCTAATCTCATTTGATTCAAGCATGATGGAATAAGAAAAAATCAGTGTAGCATAGGTTTGTTTTGAAGTCAAGGAGGGGGTGAGAAAAACAGTAAACATCAGTGCATCCTGTTTAATTAGCTAACAGGAATTTTCTGAAGCTGTTAACCAGAATTTTAACAAGCAAATTGGATGTAGGCTTATTAATTTATAGGGAAGTTCTGGTGTGGAAAGTGAAAACTTTAAATCTGATTTCCTTTATACGGAAATTAAAAAATAGTTTGTCTATATAGTTTCAGTAGCTCCTTCAATGTTTCTTTTAGTGACCTTCCACTAAGCTATGAAATTGAGAAGATTAGTATTTGTCTCCATCTTTGGATCCTTTGCAGGAACTAAAAGATCATAAACTCAGAAATTCCTTTACATAACAATATATCAAATGCAAATTAAGTGAAATGTGCAGTGTTAGAGCACTGACCTTCAACCAGACTCCGAGTTAAGAATTTCTGTTTCCAAGGCTTCTCATTCTTGCTGAGTATTTTGCTGGCATAATGTATGGATCTTTTGTGTTGTGTTGTTCACTGGAGAATAATGAAGGCCCTCCGGCTCATTTATCCCACTGTCTCACTTGGGACTTGAACTGTGTTGCTAGAAAAGAACGTCTAGTGCTCTCACTTGCAATTCTAATCCCCCCATCATTAAGCTATAGCAGTTCCCTGTTGCATGACTTTTTTTTCAGCTATAAAGACCAGTGGTAGCTTTGGGGAGTTCACAGAGGCTGAGGGGTTTGAACAGTAGCTAATATTTACTGGATATTGTATGGTTGTGCTTTCAGAGCAATCCATCATAAACATTTTGTATCTTAAAAAGAGAAAAAATACCTCTATTTTAATATCTTTATTTCACTTCCTCCATTCACTTTCTTTTTTCAGTTTAGCTGGTCTCTTTTTGTATTGTCCTTGTCTCACACAGTTGAAATGATGGTTAGCTGATATGTTGTTATAACACTGACATAAAAGCTGTAGTAGACTAAAAAACAGTGAATTGTTTTGGTTGGTTTTTTAGGAGGGTGGAGTGTTTGTTGGTTTTGTTTGTTTTTACAAAAAATAATTTTAAAAAAGATTCATTTTGTATGCAGGCAGATGCCATTTAAGAAGAAAAATGTTATTAAATATAATTGTTTTGATTTCCAAGTCAAGGAAAAACAAATTTTCTTGGAATAGATCATGGCTTTTTTGTTCACTACATGTAAGACACAAGAGTTCATATATATAATTAAAGGTTTCTCTTGAAAAAATATTAATTAGACCCAAGGGGGGAAAATTTCAGTGTAACCATTGAAATTGCACATAGGTTCTGTTTTAAATTGTGTGTTTACAGCGTAAGGACATTGATTTTTATGTGAAGCTCATTTAGCAGGTTCAGAAATACATATAAACATTTAATTTGGTGCACATTTTCTTAATGAAGCAAGGAACAAACTCCATTTCAAGCATTCTTTAGTGGGCATATATGATTCATTTTGTAGTAAAGAACTGGATTATGTAACAGTATTTGCATTTATTAACCTCCCGTTAAATTTAAAAACTGGAAACCTCTTATCTAGGCAAGTGCTGATTTGCTTCTACAGTTATTAGCATGTTTACAGTCTCTTCCCCTGGTGAAAATGCACTGTTGCTCAGGTAAGGGTGGGAAAAAATTAACAAGGAAAAATCTAGTCATTCTTGCGTGTCACTTTTTTCTCTAATCATGGTTTACTGCAGGTTTTCAGCTTTGGCCTGTGCTAGATTCATTTTCTCTTTACTCTTCTTACTAACTTCAGCTTAAAATTTTCTTGTTGTCTTTTCTTCTGGCTGGTTTTAGCTACTGCTTTTCTTCTTCTACTGCATCTCAATTCTATCTGTCTGTGCCTTTGTTATTAATATGGAGTTTATTTCCTGCATTTTGAAACTACTCTTAGAATAACTTCTCTGAAGTACAGTCTATGTAGGAGGGAAAGTGAGAAGTTAAAAGGACAGGATGGCATGAGAAGGAGGATAAAATTTGTTGTTTAGCTTTACCAAGAGAGAGAATGACTTAAGAAAAAAACTGCAGTAAAATTTAAAAATGTCAGAATTAGCAAAAACTAATTAGGAAACTAATTTCTGGATTTATCAGTTAATGTTAGTGTGACTTTTAAAATGAACACAGATACTTGTGCTAATAAACTTCAGGCTTTACAATGCAATGCTGTCAGTCTTCACACTTGCCTGCCCTCTTGTCCTGACAGAGACAGACCCTCCTCCCAGCAAGACTCATGTAGGCTCACTTTGGAAGCCTGTCTGTTGAACGAGCCCTCCAGGAGGTGAGCTGGTTCTGGGTTAGTTTCATTTTGTGGAATATTGCTGCTGATGTGCAAGTCTGTGTTGCTTTTGTATGCAGATGGAGTTTTGTATTGTAAACACTTGGAATGTCTTTGAAATAGGTGGAGTATTAAATGCAGGGAAATATATCAAAGCAGAGCTGCTGTTAGTACTGCAGAGGGTTGTAAATGAGCTGTTTCTGTCCTCTTTTGCTCTTCTAATGAGAATACATAAAGTTTCAGACAGATGTCAGGGAAATGTTTAGGTTGTTAAACTTCAGTTCTTGAAAGCACTGAAGGTCTCCTTTCAGGTTGTACTTGATACAGCATAAGATTTGAGAGGATCTGGTAATTGCAAGATTACAGACAGCACAATCAAAGGCAAAATAATTCAGAAGCCCAGAGCTTCAGCTGCAGTGTTGGGATTAACCCAATCTAAGACACACCTGTGTCACTGGACAGGTGTTCAGATATTGCTGCAAATTAAGGGTGTGGCTAAAGCAATCAGTTTGGCTCTGAGTCTCAGCTGAGCTTCATTAAGTTCCACTTGAGAACCGAAGTTCTGCTTGAAGGTCTCCTGTACTGCAGCCTTGTGGATCATCCTGTCTCCATTTTCGTGCTGTTAGTGGAGCAGTTTGGTACAGAATATGGGGAGGCAGGGCTGGAGAGCCTCCTGCTGTAGGGTGCACAGCGTGGATGGAAGCTTGTTATGAGGAATGCTGTGGTACAGAAGTCAGCAGGTAAGAAAAGCTCAGTGGTGATGACAGAAATGAATAGAATCCAGCCTTCACTTAGAAGTGGTTCATGGCTGGAATGCAGTAACACTGCATCACAGAGTAGGAGGGAAACAGGAAAGGACTGGAAAGAAATCCTTTGGGCTATCTGCAGAAATAGCAATAAAACTGCTGTGTAGAAAGACTTGGTAAAGAATTGAGTTTGCTACCACAAAATTAATCAAAAATACTCTGAACAAATTTGAATTGGCATTGCAAGTTTAGACTGGCTCAGCATTTTGTGTTATCTACCTGTGGTGTTTTTTATCTGGCTCTAAGACTTCTGGCACTGCCTGTACTGTATCTTCAAAGGGAAAGGAAACAGTCTCTTTTTATGAGACTTGCCCTGCATTCACAGAAGTATGACTGGTAGCTTTTTTGCCTGTAAGCTCAGTTGATTCAAAAGAATTCCAGACTTGATACTAGTATTTTCTCCAGGCATTTTAATGTTTCAGCTCACTGGCAGTTTGGGTCCAAAGGGGCAGGACAGAAACAAGCTATTGCTTTTTGCACATCTGATCAGATGTAAGTGAAGGATCTGTCTGACTCCTATGGGCAGATTGATTTACAAAGAAAGTTGACGAGATTATGACTCATCTGGCCCTTTATGGCTGAGCCACCATAAAGCAGTTTCTTCAGGGTTGCAATTTCTAGCCCAAGTTGTAATGATACTTGGACTTTTTTATTGCTGGTTGTCTCAGTGTAAGTTCTGTAGCATTGTGAGTTCTGGCCCTAACTCTCATGTATGCCAGGAACATTCAGTTAAGAAAACAGAACATCAATCTAAAATTAAAACACAATTTATATTACAATTTCATTTCTTCTGGCTTTGTGCCCAGTGGCCTACAGAATTATTCTCACTGAACACAGTAGTTTATTTTAGTAAACCCACTTATTTGATCTTGACCATAGTTTCCAACCAAATGATTCTATGATTAGTGATCATCTTCAGGAAAAGCACTATTTTTCTTTTCCTTTGTAATTATCAGTTGGTTAAAAAGAAACAAATCAGTGAGTGATTTTTTTTTTTCTGATGGTGTTGAATTTACAACTACATTATTTTTAATTGCAAAGTTAATTTATTCTTATTATGCAGCTTTTTGAAGTATATCTGGGGGTAGCAACTAACATGCTCTGTTCTGCTCTAAACCCCTAGACAGTTCTTATCACCTCTTTGTAAAATAAAAGTCAAGGAAAATAGATAGGAAAATGCACCAGGCATGACTGTGGCTTGGAGTACCAGCCTAATGGGGAGGAGTGAGAGGCAAAGAGTAGGAAGGAGGAGACACATCCTGTTGTTAGACACAATTCAGAAGCTCAGAACAGCCAAGAATATATAGATAGATAGATAGATAGATAGATAGATAGATAGATAGATAGATAGATAGATAGATAGATATATAAGGAAATATATAGATATATAAGAAAAAATATATATAATGCATACATGAGAGCAAAGGCAGATTGCAGAGTGAAAACTCAGGACTACTAAACTCTTGCAGAAAAGGAGAAACTAAGTTCAGATAAACTGAAACTTTTGTTCTAATCCATTTCAATGCAAAATCAGCTGGATTTGCTGGAACCACATTTATCAGTCTTAGGCTAAGAAAATTGATGTAGCACTGGCATATGTGAGAAGTGCCACCACAGTAATTTTTGTTACACTGCAAAAAACTGCAGTGTAGGTGCGTAATGAAGCACAGCTTGAGAGCTCCTTTGTCCCTTGGTCATAATTTAGTAAATGCACCTGGGATCTATTTTGTTGTTATTTCTGCTGCCAGTTTGCCATAAATCTATTTTGGTAGGTTAGGTAGCACTCATGTCTTTGAATTAATTAGTCATGTGACTATCTTAGCTTTTTTAAAAAAAAAGTTATATTGTTTTTAGAACACTTTGAAAGAAAGACCTAAATTAACCATAAAAGTTCAAGAACCAGAAGGCAAATATAAAGCATATTGTTTAAAACAATGTAATTGTGGAGTTTGATTCAGCAGTTCTGTGTCTATGAGCAGCCTTATTTAAAAAAATGGGGCAGTCCTACCATTTCCTTCCCGTTCTGAAGGACAGAAGAGACGAAGAACATAGTAAATAATAAAACATTTCAGAAACCTATTGCAGTAGAACTAGTAGTTAAAGAAGTTGAGACAGGCTCTTTTAGTGGTCCTTGATGTGCACATTTTTGAAAAATGCACACTCTGCGGGGGCATGGTTTGGTTTTGTTTGTTGAGTAAAATTAGGAGCATTTCATATGTCCAGTTTAGCATTTTACCACACAAACGGTAGACTTGTTGCAAGAGAGGTGATGTTGCTGTGGCTGAGGAACTGAAAGGAGCAGGACTAGTGTGTTGTAAATTGGATCAGTCCACAGTAAAACTTTAGCGTGGAATCACAGCTGTAACTTCATTTTCTCTGGGTCTCCTCTCTCTCCAGAGAGTGTAGTGTGCTGGCTTTAACCAGATTTCTGATGGTGTGGCATGTGCACTTCCAGTCTGTGACTGGTGGGTGCCCTACAGGCTCTGGCTGCTCAAGCTGAGCGGCAGCTGTGGAGTCTTTTCAGCGGTGTCCTCTGGCTCTGGTCCAGCACTGAACTAACAGACTGCTTGTGACTGGCTTCATGTGCAGGTAGGATGGACTCCCACCCAGCTACAAAAGACCACACAGAGGGAAAGAGTAAAGTCTTACTAGGCTGCAGTGATCACCACTTTCTGTTGAAGTGTTTTATTATCTTAGTTCTCTTTATTTATTTATCTTAGTTCTCTTTATTTATTTGAGTCTGATCAGATAAATACTGTTACAATTAGCCCCACCCTTCAAAATACCTAAGTTGCATGTACTGAATGTATTTGGAGATTTTTATTAGTCTTTTCTGGTGACATGCTAGGTTCATTAATATTTGATCCCCTGATTGCTGTCATATCACCTGCATTAAGCACAAATACTTACCATTTCTGTGAATCAAAAAAACATACACAGTACACTATTCATTTTAATTTGGCCAGTTGTGGAATGATGTACAATAACTAGTCTGGGCACAGAGACAGAGTTATAGAATTGCCCATGTTCTGGGTCAAGTATTGTTGAAGTCTGCAAAAGCAAAGTGACACTTTCAAAACTTTGAACTAATTTGTACTAGTGGGCAGCTTTGTGCCACATCCACACTCTGAGTCAAATGCAAGAATATTTGCATGAATTGGACCGACTATCAGTCTCTTCCTACAATAAGCTTATGCTTATAGAAATGTTGTAAGAAGATAAACTTATAGGGATATTTATTGCCCCAGCATCTCATCACAGCTGCTGGTAGTTCATCCTGTTTCAGAGCTTTGGCTTAATAATTAAAAATATGTTGATGATATGAAATGGAAAAGGTTGCACTCCTCTACATAAGGAAAGTAAGTGAAGAGTGGTTGGTCTATGCCTTCCATAAGAAGTACATAAATAATGATGAACCCCTGTTTTAGTTGTTTCATGTAAGCTACTGGTCATAATTATTGACTACCCACCAACTGAATATACTTGATTTGAAGTCTGACACAAGGCTCAAGTAGATCAGTATTTGCGGTATTATTTGTGAAATGTCTGGAATGAAGATCTGCTGTGTGGTTGCTGAGTTAGTTTGTATTCAAGTACTGATTGGTACATTGTAGACTATTTATCTTTACATAAACATTGGCCAGAACAGTTTATACAAGTTGAGTAATGTTTTGTATTTTTTCTCTGCAGTCTGCAACAGATTTGCTAAATGTTGGATTGATGTAAAAATCCATGTTAAAAGTATGACTTGAGTAACTAGATTGCCAACAGTATTTCTGCTAATATTTCTTTTCAAAGAATTCAGTATCTGACCTTCACAACAATTTGTCCAAATTTTACCAAAAATATATGGAGTGTAATAGCTCAAAGCAACTTGAACAAGAAAACATGAAGCAAACCAGGTACTAAAGTGAAGGAATGAGAGTACTGATAGTCTGTTCAGCATATTGTGTGAAACTGCATATTCCTATTAGCTCTGTCTGCTCTAAGCTATTGTAGAAACCACTCCTCTAGGTTCAGGCTGAACAGCATGTGTAATGTCTGTGACAGTTTGAGCCTTGGAGATGGAATTGGTTGAACAGAGTAGTCTATTCAGATAAATGTAGGAGATTCATTCACATGGAAATCATTCCTGGCACAGCTGAAACAAAGTGTGAGTGAAAGAGGAAACAAAAAGGAGCCATGGAGAGCTGCACTCCCAGCACCAGTAAATCAGCAGAACTTCATTGTTCATGATAAATGTAAGTTACTTTACATCACATCAGTCTCACCCAAAGGTTTAAGAGGTAGTGGTGACACACAGTCCTCCAGTAAAAGATTGCTTTAGAATAATTTGAAGCTTGATTCTCATTTATGTGTACAAATAAACCATATTATGCTAGTATAACAGTGAAATTATTTTCATCTTCCTTAAAAGCCCATAGATGTTTCTCTATAGCCCTGAGAAATTAGATGAGACTAGTTTAAATCAGTAAAGAGTACAAAGAATGCAGAGCTAACTAGTACCAGCAAAACCCTAGTATGATACCTGGCAAACCTGTGTTTGCCAGATGTGCTTCCACTAGGAGGAGTTCTCATCATATCCTTACCCTGCAAGATTAGCAGACTTGTGCTTTAATTTAACTAATTTGATGAAAATGCGATTCCTTATAGTTACACTGTGAAATATATATAAAGTTTGCCTGTATATACCTAGCTTGTAGTACATAAACAGCTGATTGGTATCAATGTAAATATGAAAGAAAGCTTGCAGTTTGTGATATCCTACAAGCAAGCTTATATTTGTCAAAAAATTGAGTGCATTTCCTAGCGATTACAATTTTATTTTCAATTTTATGTTTTCCGTAGAATGTTGTGATAACTTGAGAATTTCAGAGTTTTAATAGTCACAGTTAAGGGAAAAAGCTTAATATGAAATGTCTTGAAAGTTCAAGAAAGAGGCAAGAAAGGTAAAAGTTAAATCACATATATACACAGTCTTAGGATTTTTAGGTATTTTTGTTTAACATTGATAGTTGCAAATACTGATTATGACTTTTAAATATGGTGATTTAGAAGTTCCAAAGGGACATTGTTTCATTTGTATTTTAAATTCAGTGTAATACAGTTACTGCTTGGATTTAAGTGCTTCTTTTGATCTGTTTGCTGCTCAAGTGTTACAAGATAATGACATACTTGGAGATGCAGTTTTGCTTTGAGTCTCCTACAGTTTTCAGGTGTTCATCTGTTTTTCTCAAATCCTGAAATATGGTTCTAGTAAAGTGTATGTTCTGGTCACTTTTCAGCAATGCAGCTACTACATAGGCTCCCATGGGATAAAGAGATAGAGACCTTAATCATAGAATGGATTGAGTTGGAAAAGACCTCCAAGATCATGAAGTCCCAACCTTTGGTCCAACTCCAGTCCCTTTACCAGATCATGGCACTCAGTGCCACGGCCAATCTCAGTTTAAAAACCTCCAGGGATGGTGAATCCACCACCTCTCTGAGCAGGCCCTTCCAATGCCTGATTACTCTTCTCTGGAAAGAAATTTTTTTTGATATCCAACTTAAATTTCCCCTGGCAGAGCTTGAGCCCGTGCCCCCTTGTCCCATTGCTGAGTGCCTGGGAGAAGAGACCAGCCCCCACCTGGCTAGAACTGCCCTTCAGGTAGTTATAGACAGTGATGAGGTCACCTCTGAGCTTCCTCTTCTCCAGGCTAAACAACCCCACCTCCCTCAGCCTCTCCCCATAGGGCTTGTGCTCCAGTCCCTTCAACAGCCTTGTTGCTCTTCTCTGGACCCACTCCAGCACCTCAATATTTCTCCTGAACTGAGGGAGTTACCTTCTGAGAGAAAGGAGATTCTTTTTTTTTTTTTGTCCTGCAGTTAAAGGGATAAATCTACATAACTGTTAACCAGGACTTAATAGCACATAAAAGTGTGCCATGAAATAATCCTATCCTCAGGTGTAATTGCACTACATTTGAAAGCAATGCATCTTGTATCTCTTAGTACCTTGTCATGTGGTAACATCTTTTGCTTTGAATTTTGCCTTGCCTGGGCATTTGGAGGTGGGGGCTATTGTCATGTTAGTTTGATTTCTTTGGGTTTTTTTTTCATTTGGTATAAATTAATAACAAAGCAAATGCAGCTGGCCAAGTAAGATTAGACAGCCACTGTTTATCACTGTATTGTTAAAGAGAATACTGCTCTGTGGAAATTCCAGGATTCCTTTCATGCTTAGTGCAGAGTTCCTCTTTGTTCTGGAGTGATAAGTGTGATGATTCTCCATGGATTCTTGTAGACAGTTTTTTTTAATTGTCATGTACTAACCTAGAATCTAAGTATTCACAATGAAATACAAAATTTGTAGTCTTAAAAATATATTCTTAGTAAACTCATGAAATAGTTTTGGAAACAAGTTCGTTTATGACAACAAATTTAAAGTGTTACTTTAAAATGTATGAACCAGAAAAAAGCTACTTATCCACAGCTTTACTTCTGTTCTAACCAAGTAGCTGTGTCTCTCCTTTTATCTCTCTGACAATCATATGCCTTTCATGCTGACCATCTTGCAATCTGAAAGTACCTGTTTAAAGCAAGCCAATAAATGGAAGATGTCAGTGGCTGAGCCTGTCCTCGCCTCACGTAAGAATGTTCTCTGTGGCTTTTACATTCCTCAAGGAAATTCTTTTGTGGTGTGTCAATTAAATGCTGAGATTTTCTGGTTAATGTTACTCCACAAGATGCTCTTAGTTACTGTAACACCACCATTCTTTAGATCTAGTTTACTTATCAATCGTTGCCTGCGATATTTTCACAAAAATAGCAAACTTACAATAAAGCAAGTAATATAGCAGAGTATTCCAGTGGACGATAGAGGGATTTCATAATGTGATTTGCAAATGAGCAGGTTTGTTCTTTAATCATGAAGTGAGGAATTCCAGCTTTCACAGTGTAATGGTGTATGTGTCTCTAAAGTGTAACCATTTTGACTTGTTTCCAAGGTTGAGCACTGAGGCAAAATTCATAAAGGCTTCCAAAACTGTCTGGGCCAAACCACTGTGTGTGTTACTAACAGTATTTGTTCTCACTGAAATGCTTTTAAAATCTTTCTAGGAATGTATTGTACTTCAATACAGGCAATACTGCTACTGTGGCCTATCTTTCTGAAGAACAGTAGTTTTAGGTTTGCAATTTGTATTAAAAAAATAATTACAAAAATGCTGAATGTCTTTCCCTGTCTGACAGAGCAGCGCTGACTCTTTGCCGACCTTTACATGTCAGCCTTTGGACGGCTTCTTGTGTGTTCAGAGTAGGGAGATACCTTGGAACATGTGGTGTGTAGCTGAAAAGTCGTAATTCCCATTGGTTTATACAGAGCTAATGAACAAGTACTTTTCCTGGAGTAATGAAATGAGAGGAAAATCTTCAACTAAAAATAAAATATCAAAAATGTATGATTAAAGACATTAGTGGTCTGAACATGAGCATTTCCTGCCTCTGGCCTCAGTGTTCTGGTAGGAAATGTTCAGATCACAAGTTACAGACTGGGCATCCTTGGATTGATTTAGGATATGCTCAAACTTGCACATAGAAATCTCATCAGAAACTCAGCAATTCTTGGAAGCTTAAGTATTTGTCTATGTAGATCTTGCATATCTGCTTACATAGAGCAGTGACATTGGGAGAGTATTTTGTGTGTCTGTCTTTTATCTTCCAGTGTCTATCATGTCCATCTTAATGTCCATCTTTTATTTCATTTTAGCAACTGAGAAAAAGTAACAAAAATATTTTTATTTACAGATAACTCGAATTCAGACATGATGGAGAGCAAACTGTAAAAAACTCTTGGTTGCTTTTTCTTTAGAAATACTCCATAATAGGTTGACTTTAGCTATGTTCCCATCTTCAACAAACACCACAGACTCTTAGACACTTGGGCTGTCCTACAGAGAATGCAGTTCCTTCACATCTCCTACAGAAAACGCTGGTCCTTCTGCTATTATTCTTCATTTAATGCATTTTGTCCTATGTGTCACACATGTAAGAAAATGGTGTTATCACTGAATGAGCATATTGAGGAACATCCTCTTTGAATACAAAAGCTGAGCACACTTTAATTGATATTATGGTATCAAGTAACTCTGATTCATATTCTAAAAGATTAACTGAGCTGTGAGAGCTAAACAAAATACAGTGTTCAACATTCCCTGCTTGCATGAGGATTACACTGAAACAATGAACTAAATGTAAAAATATTAATGCACAGATAACTAACACCTTCTTGGCCACTTAGGAAGAGGTAATCTCTTTGGCCATAGCAGTGAAACTTGCATGTTATAAAGTGCTTTCTGTGTTCAGTCATGTAACATTCCTAAGCAATGTTATTGGCCATTTGGTTTTGTTTTTCAGAGGCATTGTGGGGGGAATAGATAATGAAGTACCTACCCGTTTCTAACTGGCTGAGCCAGCTTGGTCTTGCAGAATATTGCACACTCTTTGAACAATATGATGGCATAGAGGTAAGAATCATCCTCTTTCAATAAAGCTCTTGAGAAAATGTTACGCAAGATGATGTAACACAAGTGATTAATGTTCTGTGATATGATGTTGGAGCAAAAAAACCAAAGGGGAATAGTTTGTTTTTGTTTTGGGAAAGGGGAAAATAAAAACAATGTCTCTTGCAACTGTGAGAAAGAGACAGTGAATTAATGTTCTAAAATAAAAATTCTTCATCCCTTCAATGACATAGCTAAACATGACAAAGAGGCTTCATATAAATATACTTATGTTTGCTACTGTGTAGCTTATGGTGTCAGAAACAGCAAAGCTATCTGACAGAAATTTGAATTCTCCTGTACTAATATGTATAATATGTTCCTTACTCTGGCATTTGCTACAGGACTTATTGCATCTTACAGACGTTGATCTGAGAAAACTGGGAATTGAAAACCAAGGCCACCGAACACACCTCATTTCCAATATCCTGCTGCTTCAGGAGGTGAAAAAAAAGAGAGGTAAGATTTCCATGTTGTCTCCTAAAGACTAAGAGAATGAGTTAAGGCAACCCAAGCTTTCCTGTCACAAAGGGTGGTAAACTGATTCAGCCTAGGATACTGCTCTAATATCACAGGGGTACTTTACACAGACGATAAGAATAGTTAAACATTAGTTTAACAAAAGTTAAACATTATTATTTTGTCACAGTTTTACAAAATAATATAACCTGTACATTTTTAAAAAGTTGTCATTTAGAAAAGGTTCCACTTTCATTTCAGTTTTTATTGCTCTCACAGTCTTCACCTTAACAAGACAGAGTGATGTTAGCATACCATGATTGGTAGAAGACTATCACAAATGCCTTCCTCGCTTGGAAAGGTGGTATCCAAAGGTCTAAACCAAGCTAACTGGTGTATATGCCATCTTATCCCTCCTGAGGAGAGAGGGAGGGAGCTTGCACAGGCAGTTCGGACCCTTCTTTTCCATTAGGAACTTTGCTATAAATTAAGACTTGATCACTCCATCATTTGCTGCTTTTATGATGCTTTTATCAGTTCAGTACCAAAATTCAGTTCAAGTTCATGCGAGTTGTAACAAGCCCTATAAGACATTCTGTTCTGAGTGGAAGGATATAGTGAGATGTTACTCAACTAGGACTTGTTATACAGGATATTTTGAGAATTTTTCACAAGATAACAAGATGCAAGTATTATGCATTCTGGTCAATAATTCTAAAGATCACTGTCTAAGGCTTTTACAAATTTAATGTGAAGCAGTTATTTATTTGGCTAACAAGTAAATAACTTCTACCTTCTCTTAGTCAAGATAAAACTTTTGGAGCATGTGTAGAAATCAAGTATTCGTAGAATATTTTTAGCTGCCTAAGTTTTCAGAAGCAACTGAAACTAGGACTGGTTGGTGTACAAGTAGGTTGGGGTATGTCTTCAGTGTTGAAAATCAGTTCAACAATTTCATATCTTCTACAGTTCTTTGGTTTGACACTGTTAAAATTTGAATATAAATATTAAATTTTTGTAACTGTCACAGAGAACAGATTAAGAAATTGTTTGTCTGCAGCAAAACTAGGTGTGTTTCAATTGGTATCTGTTTTCACGTGGCATTGAGCCTGCATTTTGTAGTCTTTCCAGGTAGTGGAGGGAGGAAGGTATTACAGTTGTCAACATAACACTTGTTTTCAGAAAAAGGACTGTTCAAACTGTCATTCATATGGTAAATTGATTCATAGATAGTTATGTAACATTTCAGTCAACTCATTGGAATGTTCCAACTCAAGGAATGTTCAGCTTCAGGTATGTTAAGCTACATCTAATCTTACCATATTGCTGATGATTTCAGTGAATTTGAGCTGAACATCTTTTTTCTTGACTGGTGTGTATGAATGGGGGGTTTTTGTCCTTCAGACACAGGTATTACAAAGTGACAGCATGATAGCTCTTGGGGTTTGGGGTGGTTTTTTGGCAGTTGAGTGCTAGAACTCTTTAAGTTCAGTAAAAGTAGTGCTGGTTCATATTTAGATGGGCATTTATCTTGAGCAATGTTTCCATTTACAGTTTGGTTAATGAAAATAATTAAGTGTATAATTGAATTTTGTGCTTGAAAAATGAGACAAATTGATCTCTGAGTTCTGTTTACACCAGGGTATTTCTATACTAGGTAGCTTTGCCTATTGTATTCAAGAATTCTGGGAAGGTTGCAAAGCAGTCGGTTCAGTCAGTCATACACTAGTGCAGACTGGTCTGTTTTCACAGGAGGGATTAATGGTTGTTATCTGGTCTCTACCCTATTATGACATGGCTGTGTTTTGTGTCTGACACAATGCTGTGTCTAGGAGCAAAGTGCCTAATCAGTTAGACTGAAATGCTTGTTTTCTAGAACTGAACTGTGCTGCAGTTGGACATTAGGAAATTTTTTTTTTAAATTTTCATTCTATTAAATAAATACTTATGTCCTACTAATGAACTTACCAGAACAGAATAAAGGCTGTCTTGTTCTCTTTGCTGTTATTGTGAGCTTTAAACAACAGCATTGTATTTGTTGCTGGTTCAACAGTTGCCAGACAGCGCTTGGTGTGATAAGTCACTTTAATATATAAGAATTTCCACAAGGTTAATTTGATATGATATTTCTTTGTACAGTAAAGTTAAATTTTGGAAGATTTTGTGAAAACACTTTCTGTTTTCTAAAATGTTATCTTCATTCTGAAACTACTTTGAATAGTCTCACTACACTAACATTTGAATTCATCCTTTTCGAACTCGGGTTACTCAGACTGTGTTTCCACAGTAATTAATATCAAGATCTGTGCATTGACATAATGCCCAACAACACGTTTGACTTGGATGAAATATGTGCATATGATCACATATCTGTTGACTTATGCAGTGGATGCTTTTATGCTATCTTTATGCCAGCCAGTGATACGAAAGTGGCTGGGATAACTGGCTGGTGTAAGTAGCATTAGCTAATCAATAGGAAAATAACCATTCAAAATTGTTAAACCTCCTCAGTGCAGCAGAATAAATTTCACAGTGGATCAGTGTGTAGAATAATGGAGCTCCAATACTTTTGATCAGGATCAGAAAATTCAGCTGCTGTGCTGATGATTTTTGACCTTAAATGAAGTTGGGGTTCCAAAATGTCAGCCTAAGCACTCTGTGCCTTCTTCTTCTGCTTTACTTTAGCTGCTTTTTTCCTGTCTCTGTAATTCCTTTTGTTGTCAGCAAAACTATCCTGCAGCTGCATGGTGAACCCATTGGGGAATACATCCAGCTGAATAACAACCTTTTTCCCCCTCATGTTCGTCCACATCCCCATGCCAGTTCACTGTTTAGCTGCACAAACACTTGTACAAGCATGAATGGTCATGGAAGGCACAGCAGAGCTGAGCCCTGGTGGCTGGAACAGCCCTGCTGCCTGAACTGGAACCACAGCTGAAGGTGCTGGTGGGAGGCCAGTCACGCTCTGCTCCCTTCACTATCGAAGAGAGATAGATGAATTCAGCAGATAATTCAGTTCACTACCTTTTGTAGGTGTGTGTATTTTTTTTGGTGATTGTAGAGATATCTGAGGATGGATTATTTCCTGACAGATCACTTAGCAAATGCAGGTGGAATTAATTCAGACCTAAAAACTGCAGCTGTGGTTGGCCTGAAACATTTAATTTCTTCTTTTGAGTGCAGCCTTATAAGTTTTAAGCAAGCATTTGTTTCTTTTTCTCTAAATATTTATGAACACCAGTATTTGCTTAGGTCTTATCACTGTATTTCATTTTCTTGCAAATCAAAGTCTGCAAGTGAAAAAATGTTTCTAATTTGTAAAGACTTTGTTCCTAAGTGCAAAATTGTTATCAGTTCTAAACATACTTTCTACCACTGTTCCAAGAAGAGAAGACCAGGTGGCTGTGTAGAGTCAAACTGGTAGTTGCTGAAGTCAAGGATCTTGTATCAGGTAGTGCCAAAGTAGATGTCAAGTGAAAACAGGAAAGAGCACATCAATCCATGGTGATGCTTTCCCAGAATACTTTCTCAGCCTCTAAGCATTTAATCTAATAAAAATGAAGTTTCAAAAAGGTGTGAATGTGAAAAGACGTAAATACTCTTTCCACAGGCCTTTTGCCTGTACCTTAACTTAGGTTTTTATGTGCACTGCAGCACACCCTGGGTCCTAATGTCCTGCCATCTGTGCCAGTAGCCATTCATGTATTCATAGGATGTTGTGCCTCCTTTGAGATGTACATTTGCTTTCAGTTTCAGGGAAATTGTAGAGCCAGGAGGTGAGGCCTGCAGCTTGCCTGGGCTTGTCAGACAATGGGATCCAGAGGCATCCAAAATTTGGGTACTAGCTGCTTCTAAGAAAGCAGAATATGGGCTATGCTCATAGGAATGTTATCAGTGGCTATCTGGCACCTTTTTGAAATATTTGTTTGGCATCCTAGAAAAGTCAGGAAATGACATATCCTTCTAGAAGTACCTTCTGGTATGAGAGAAACTGATGACAGATTAGGTATAATCTGACTCCTGTATTACTCAGAAAGGTCTTCCTTCCTTGAGCATGAGGCACAGCACTCTGTCCTGTAAGAATCAGCTCAGATTGTTTGCACAAGACAAACATCCTGAAAGTTGTACTGCAGTACTTGCAGAGTAGTGCTCCAGGAAGGAGCTGTGGTTTACTCAGTATCCTCTAACACAACTAAAGCAGAGTTTGGTGCTGTGTGGGATTGGAACAGACCCTTATTTTAATCATGTTACTATACTGTGCTACAGTCCTTAGGAGAATGGTTTTATTATGACTTCTTATGACCTATAGTAAAAGAATGAATCATGCCTCAGGTGTGTGGAGGAATCCTGCTGGGATGTGACCAGCTCCTTCAGTGCAGTAGAAATGTTACCTATACAGAGGGTGCTGTAATGGTATAAATGAAAATGTTTAATTTAATACAATAGGAAAAGTACTCTGGGTATTTCTAGACATGGAAGATATTTCTTGGTTCCTTTATGAGCATGAATTTAAATATGAAATTGTATTTGAAAGCTTTCTATCATTTGACTATTAAAATATTTGTGTACACTTGTATGTATTTGTGAGGTTCTTTTCTACTCACTGATAGTTTTGAGTGGAAAGATATATAAAAAACAAAGTGGCAAGGTGTTTTTTTAAGGAGGTGTTCTAAGAGCTAGAACTTTGTTTTTCCGTAGCTTCTTTACTGAGGTGAATTCTGAATTTTATGACTTAATGCAATTTCATTTGCATCTTGGAGTGTTTTTCTTTGAGAGGGAAAAGATAGAGTATTTCCATTTTGTCTTGTACAAGTTTTCTTACACAGAGATTTTTAATAAAATATACATTTAGATCTATTATGATTTCATTTATCATACAAAGAAGGCCAGCTTTAATGGATTTAAATAAAATATATGCACTGGCATAATTTATTGTGAGTAAATATAAAATAATATGCAAAATCTGAGATTAAATGCAATTAATATTCCATAGTGTCCTGATTTGGTAGGGAAAATAGAATTGCATTTCAGTTGCTAAATAACTGTTTCTGCCTATGTAGTATTTCTTGCCTTGCTGCAGTAGTGTGAAGTTAAATATGAAGTGCTTTCTTGCCGTGTGGGTCTTTTCTTTGTCATTGTATAGAAGACCTAAGTTGTATTAAGAAGGAAGCCGAGCAAGCAATACAGAGCCTGACTTGTGCTTGGGAGACAAACACCTCTTCAAAGAAGGTGTGAAATAACTGAGGGACTCCCTTATGTGTTTTTATTAGACGACCATTGTAATTAGCATAAAGCCATGACTGGTTTTGCCTTGTCAGCCCCAAGTACATTGTCTTTGTCACTCTTGGGTAAAGTCCTTTTACTTATTCTGGTTCTTTTGCTTCTCTTGGAAACATCACAAATGCACCCAGAGTGCTTTGGAGCAGTGGTATGTGGTGTCAACCTGTCAGATTCCAGACTCGTGCTGGAGAATGCTGGTAGCTTGGCCAGTAGATGGAGAGAAAGCTGCTTTGAGCACTTTGATCTGCATGATAGTTAGAGGTGGCATTGCTACCTGTGTGGTCTATTTTGCTTTCACTGAGAGAGACAAGGATTTGAGGGGTTTTGCCATTTTTGAGAAGGTCATAAACGTAAATGCTGTTACACAGTTGTTAACAGACACATCTGAGAGTACCATTTCATCTGTTGGAAGTTCCAAATTTGCATATTGTTGCCTTCTGTTTTTCCTTGCCTCTATGTCAGTTATGTTCTAAATGAAAAACATCTGTCATGTGTAAAGAGAGGCTGTTTATTCTCCTGTATTTGAGACTTTTTACAGAAACATGGAAAACCAGACACTTACAGGGAAGTTTTGGCTCCACTAACAGTTCTTCCACTGCTAAAAGCAAAGAGGAACACAGACCCTCTGGTAAAAGGGGACCCATAAAACTTTGTCCAGCTTCTTTCCAGTTTAAAATGCCATTTATGAAAACTAGTCAGTAAAAGAAAACCAGGTTTAGTGCCATTTTACCCATGTATTTCAAGTTTCTGAGACAGGTGTGTCTAATCAATGCCAGCAAAACTTGCTTCAATACCAAACTGAAAGAGGGAGAGAGGAACACAAAATATTATTGACCTGGAATCCATGAATAATTTATTTTTAATAATTGTTTAAATTATTATTTTTTGTTAAAGATTATTCTCTGTTTTCTTCAATTATATCTAACAATGACTGTTCTTGGGGGGTTTGCCTTCAGCAGTGGCTGATACTGGCTGACTCAAAACACTTGGAATTCTGTAGCTTTGTGAACTTTAAATAGCTGTTAACAGTCATTTTTTCCCACATTCTTCCAAAAGTTTCATTTTATTTCTGGCTTAAGACTTTCAATAGTGAGCTGGAGATTAGGGGAGTTTAATAATAAACTAATTCCTATTGGAAAACACTGATTTGTGAGACCTAAATTTTTTAACTAGTAATGAATAAAGATGAGCCTTCTCGTATCATAGCCAGTCTGTACATACCTAAGTCTGCAAAAGTTAAATGTGCTGTAGCCAGAAACTCTAGCAAGCCAGAGCACGTTCTTGTTCCAGTTTGTCCCTGAATGAGCTGAGGTTTATATAACTCCTGAAACTCCCATGTCATACTACAGCATTGTTTACAGGATCATCATCTATGGCCATTTCTACTTGCAAACTTTTCTGAGGCTAGGGGTGGTGAGGTTTCTTAACACTGACTCACAACAGATAACACTTTGGGAGTTTCTGAAAGACCTCGTGTCTTCAGAAAGTTGTTGGTAGTTTCATTATGGAGGTCTGGATTACTGCTGACTGAACTTGTCTGCTTCGGTTGGCAGCCAGGGAGGACCTGAGGAAGCACAGTTGCCATAGCTCATAATTTTCAAACTAAATATTGTCAGATTTCAAGTGCTGGAGCATTTGTCTTTGCATATTGCCATTTTTATTTGCCCTGATGTCTTCAATTAATTTGAAAATTACCAGTTAATAAACTTGATTTCCTAGCTAATAATTATGCTAATCACTACTTTTTCTATGTGGCATCTGTGGGAAGTTGAGGCTTGAGTGTAGCATTTTGTTTGTGTCCTTTTTCTTCTGAGACAGGTCTACAGTAGAAACTTGTTTTGCCTTTTGTTTATCAGGGAATAAGAACTGCTGTGTGAGCAATCCATGCATACCGTGCTCATCATGTGTAGTTACTTCTGCATTTTGTAATTGCAGCTGCAGAACGGTGCTTTTGGAGTAAATGCATTTTCTCCTGGTTATTTTAGGACTGGAATTCTGATGCTTAAGGTCAAACTGAAAAGTTCCAATGAATCCTCTTGTTTTGTCCCATTTTTTTCCCCTTTGTTTCTGTAAGCCACATTTGAAAATGGTCTCAAGAACTGGCAAGGACACAACTTGGTATAATTAAGGCATACAAGCTACAGCATCAGTCCCAGTTGTGTTCCTCCTCATTTATCTGTTCAGTTAGCTGCTTGTGTAGGTGTCCTTGCACTGGGTGAAGAGATGCACCTGTACATAGTCCCTTCCTTCAGCAAACAAGAGTCAGGGGTGACCACAGAAGGGCACAGTTAACATGGAATGCTGGTGGAGAAGGCTTGACAGAGGTGCTGTGCTTCTTTAATGCTTCCACATTTCATCCCACATCTCAGTAAACCCATTTCCAAAGTGGATATAAAATATGAAAACAAAAAAATTTTGCAATGAGGAATCTAATGTAGATTAATTCAAAGTAACGCAACTAATGGAGTCCTGTGAGTTCTTCCTTCTTGCAGCTTGTAGAAAAATTCTCTTTAAGAACTTTGCATCAAGTATGTGCAAGGATGGGTTGTGTAAATTGTCATATATGAAGAAAATGACCAGTTTTCAATTTCACCAGAAGACAGAATAAAATTTTAGGAAAAGAATGTAATGACTCATGCGAGAGTCATCACAGTTCAGGCAGGGCTGCCCAGCTACCAGTCCCACTGTTCAGCACGTGGTCATGTTACTGAGGAAATTACAGCTCCTTTTCTGGCTCTTACTCATAGAAAATGACAGCATGACACTACTTCCTACTTAATTACAGTGCCTGAAAATTTCCTGAGTTATTAGAATCAGCCAATAGAGATCATCTTATGTGCTAACGGATCAGAGTTTTTGGCGTGGTTTTAGATGTCTTTTACCTGAACAGTGGAATGTGTGGTTTAGATAGAGGAGCAAGACATTTTCCTTTATGCAATTAGGAAACTAATAGTTTGCACTGCTGTGGCATCTTCCACTTGATAAGCTAATCAAACACTATACAGTCTTCCCTGTGAAATATTTTCCACTCTGACATATGTTACAAAAATGTAAGTATGTGTCATTCGGGAAGTAAGTGGGTCAGAAAAAACTGACTGTGGAATCCAGGTAACTTCTCTTTCCCTGTCCTCACCATAATCCCATTTTTCCTGCAGTGGACATATTAGTGAGGCATTTTGGTGTCCAAAACAAGATGACAGTCTGTTGTTCTTTGGTTCCTTTCCCTTCCCTCTAAAGTCTCCTTCCCCCAAGTATATTTTGAAGAAATATTCTGCGTAAAATACCCTATGGGAAATCTCCACAGACTGTTATTGTGGCAGAGAAATTCTAGGATCTGTCACTGTGCCTGAAACATTTCCGGTACCTCTGTGTTCTCAGTACTTACCTGTTTTTTCACAACTGGCAATGACAAAAATATAGTGTCATCAGCTATTCAAGATTTTCTAGCTTTCCTAGTTCATCAGTAGCTCAAATAACAATGCATTTGGGGAAAAACAGTTGGCAAAAAAACGGAGTGAGGTTTTGTGTGCATTTAGGCCTTCTTTTATGTGAAATTAGTTTGAATTTAGATCTTTACTATTTGACAGCTATTTGACCCTTTGTTGCAGAAAACGCGTTTTATCTCACCAACCTCTTGCACAGGTAACTTCACGGGACCTGGTGGGATGGAGGCAAATCTGCTGGCATGAGTAACTTCTGTGTGTGAAGTACACAGTAATAGTCTCCGAATTGCGCGCACACAGGGTGGATTTAGAAAACTATTACATTTTGCTGTAGTGCTCATTCGAGAGGCGAAATTATGGAAGTCACGTTCTTAAATCAATGTAAAAGGGCACTGAGAGGTCACGGCACGCCAGCGGCTGGTGTGCCGGGGGCTCGGCGAGACCCAGCCCGGGCGGGGCGGAGGATGAGCTCGGGAGCCCCTCCTGCGGCCTCGGGAGCTGTGCCTGTCATCCGGGAGCCGTCCCTGTGCCCCGGGTGGCTCCGCAGCGCCCGCGGCCACCGGCTGAGCCGCGGGGGCTCGTGCCGGCCGGCACCGTCCCCGCGCTGCAGGTGAGCGGCGCCCAGGGGCTGAACGCGGGAGAGGCACCGAACCCGGTCTGGGCTGCCCCGGCTCGGGCGAGGGAGCCGGAGGGTGCTCTTAGAAGGCTCCGGTTGAGTCACCCCTACTTAAGTTATCGCGAACTGCGCGTCTTTAGGGCAGGCCGGTGCTGGTGTACGTGCCGGCTCCTGCCGCGGCACGGCCAGCCTTGTGCTCTCCCGAGGAGGTCCCGGTTCATCCACGGGAAGCGCTCGGGACCGCTGGTGTTGCGGGTCCGGCCCCGGCCACCCGTTGGTGCTGCCGCTCCCCGAGCGACCCCGGCGGGACTCGCTGCCAGGAGAGCGCTTCGCCGGGACAAGACCTCCAGCTGATCCACAGAAAGCCTGGAAAGAAGCAGCAGCGATCAGACCCGGTAACTGCGGGCACAGCGCTGTTCTCTCGGGCAGAGAATGAAGGGTCGGGTTTGCGTGTGAGTGTGTGCGAGCGTCCCCTGTCCCCGCTCCGCCATCGGGGCAGGGACGGGCGGCACGGCGGGCCCGCACCCCGTCCGCGGGCTCGGAGATGCCGTAGCTGCGGCAGTGACTACCGAGGCGTTTGATCCGGTGCTCAGGTTTGGTGGGATGGATTCCATGGACATGTGTTAAATGCTCTTTAAGTATAAAACACTGGTGTGTAGTCGAGATAATTCACAGAGTAGAAAGAAAAGAAAGGCAGTGTTCTTTTCTACTTCTTTTATCAGTTGAAGAGGGGCATATGTGAAAGCATTTCTTTCTGCCGGAATTTGTAGTTTCCATAAGTTGGTTGTTAGTTTGACATAACAATACTGAAAAAGTTTTTTAAATGCTTCATTTTCAGTTATAGTGAGGTTGTTGTTTTGTAGTAACATTGTGGGAATAGAGAAGCCAGCAAAATAGTAAATGACTTCCTATGCCAGAGAAGGAACAAAAGATTGTATTTTGAACATTAGCTAAAGAACACTTAGATTTGACTGTAACCTTGGCGAAGTTCTCTGTTTATGCCAGAAAAAAATGGGGAGGGAATGTTTACTTCAAGTCAAGGCTTCATACTATTCAGGATTACTGATTGGACACCCAAATTTCAGAAATGGGGCCACATGAGAGCTCTACTTAGAATTGAATCCTCTTCAGTGATTACTTTTTCATGGCGTTTTTTAGAGGTATGAAGGCATTCTGCATGTAAAAACTCAGAAAGAAATTGTGGGGTTTGTCTGTTTCTCTAATCTTGGGGGGAAAAGGCATTTCAAAGATAACTTATGCTGACCTGTGTGTCTTCTGTTGTATGAGAATAACAGTTAAAAATAACTTTTTATAGAGGCTGTTAGATCACAGCGCAAGATGTACTGGGGGGGTGGCAATTGCATGACGTATATAAGGAGAGAGAAGGAAAGCATGAACATTGTGATAGCACTTCAAGACTCTTTGGAAGCACTGACCTGACTAATCTTGTGGGGAGTTTTTGATGTTTGACAGATGCATATTTTTTCTGATAGTAGCTTAAAGCCTTTGAACTACTGCATATGCTTTCTCAGTCTGTGTCTCTGTATCATAACAGGCTGTAGGTTCTTGAACCTTACTGTTCTTCTCAAAGTCCTGTGATCTGTTTGCTATAGCAGCTACTTTATCAACTTAGTTTTTAAAAAACAAAAGCAGAAAATAGAGGTTGTAGAAGACTGCTTCTAAGCCATTTGGGGGAGCAAGAATCCTCTTGTTACACTAATGAAGAAGACTACATTGCTTCCTAGGGAGACAGTCCACCTTGAATTTATAGTGGCTATGGTTTTAACTGTTTTTCTCCCTATGAAATGTTAACTTTAGTGGCTTTTCAGTCATGCTACACAAAAAAAAAATCTGAGGAAATTGATCTGTCTTTTTGTCCTGAACTTGGCTTTCTTCACCATTAAGGCAGATCACTTTCATTATTTTCTCTGTGTGTCTGCAAAGTGCATGCAAACGTGCCAAGTAACTTAGCAGGGAAAAGGGAGTAATGTATCTCCCACTCATCATAATTTATTGTTGCTGCTTTGGAGAGAGGGGGGGCAGGTGGGTGGGAGGAATTTGTGAGATTTGATGCGGTGAAAGAAAATAGAGTTGTTACAAAAGTTGACTCCATCTTTTAAAGGCATGAGAACATAAAGCAGTTGTTCTTCAGCTGAATGTATTAAACCATATTCAAGCCCTCTTAGCTTCATAGCATATATAATGGAAAAGACATGGTAATACTTTGAGTAACACGTTGCCACAACACCAGGTTTAGATTTCGGAGAATTTGATCTAACAGGGAGAATCACCCAGATTTCAGGTCAATAAGACTGAGAGAAACATGAACCCTGTGATGTCCAAAACTGGTTTAGGTATAACTCAGGGTTTTGAGATACCTTGAGAGTCTGATTTGGAACTCTGAAATTGCTTTTCTGTTACCTTTTATGAAGTTTATATTGGCATGAGCATATACAGTGTTGAACTGTCTGTTATGCCATTCTTGCATGTCTGAGGCCAAACTGGAGATTTCCCTTTCCCTCACTTCCCTTCCTCCAATATATTGAAACAACAAAGTAGAAGCCATTGCCACTAGTTGTGTTATGTTGTGGTATGAAAGGAGCACTTACTTCTGTACCTGTGTCTGTTTGAATGAACCATCAGAGCACTTCTTCAGACTGTATGAACATCAGAAAGTTTTCATGAAGATAAACTGAGCTAGAAAGTTTGGATTTGCATCCCAAAGCCAAGGAGGCATGAGCAGAAGGGTATTTAGTATGTTGCTTTAGGGAGATGGAAGTTATTTGTTTCATTGTTCCTATGGCTCATTTTTATTTCAAGCATTGATATGAAGAGATGCACATCCCAAAGGTCAGAACTTTGTGCATGTTTGGTCTTGCCCACTAGATATGTAGTTTATTCTGTGTTCTGATCTCATACTGTTGTACTAAATGTCATGTTGATTTTAGAGGCTTCTTAGTTTGTATTTCCTCACCCTCTCTCATAATCAAAAACTGGAACATGTCAGAAGTTACCTGCAAACCTTTCATGTCCTCCACTTCTCTGAATTCACAATCTGACTCCTGATGATTCTGTTCCCATATATTTTTCCTATTTATAGAAAGAAAAATGCCACTCTCTATATAAAAAGAAATTCACTTAGCATTTCTAACATTATATTGGCATTAGTCCATCTTGTTTGCACCTAGCTGGGGGAAATTTGTGTGCTTTCCAGAGTGCTGCGGTTTTTTTGGGTGCTGCATTTTGACAAATAGGAATGTGTACCATTAAATTTCATTTCCTTTGAACTATCATTCTGTTGCAATTTCAGCCATTTCCATTGCTGATTGCAGATGTTCACAGAACAGTTTCTTGGGGAGTAACCTTTTCAGGGTTTCTGTGTCTAGTGAAGTCAAACATTCTTTGAACCATATACTAAAATATTTGAGACATTCCAGAGTCTTCAGCTGAAGAGGCTCCCTCTTTGCAGTGTTTATATTCAATATAAGAAAAACGTATGGATAGTTTGGCAGGACTTTTGTTACTGAGCTGATTGTTGTAGTATTTGTTTACATTTATGAAGGGTATATAGACCCACAGCACATGGGCACACAGATAAATTTACGGGTAGAACTTAGCAGACCTGTTGTTTGGGGCTTCTGTGTTTTTTTTTGTTTTGGGGGGGGGTTTGTTTTCTTGGGGGTTTTTTTGCTTTTTTGAGAGATTTTGCAGGGGGGATAGTTTGAAATATAATCAAAGCTTCTGCACACATAATTGTGGCTAAGTGTCTTCCAAATGCTGGTATTTTTGTACTGACTTTGGAAAGCTACCCTCATTCCTCAAAACAAAACTCAGGTGAGAATTTCAGATTTGGATTTGTAAGTCATGTGCTGTTACTGAGAGTACTTCTTAAGAGAAGCAAAAATTAGGACAACTCTGGGAGTTTGGTTTTCATTTTAGGGGCTTCTTAGGAGTGAAGGTTAAATGGAAAATGCTGTACGTCAGGGGGTCATTGTTTATTTGTTGAATACTCTGACTGTTGGATTGGAAATCTACTAGATTGCTGTAATAATTACCCCGTAAGTTGGTTAGGAGAGTGAATTCTCAGCTTTCTTTATGATCCTCAAACATGAAGTGGTTGACAATTTAATGTCATAATAAGCCTATTGTGGACTCATCTGGTATCAGCCATTAAACCAAAGCTTTCACTGCTTATATTTATATGTGCTTGGGTTTATGCCTGTTTGCGTGTACTGTCACATGTTTCATTTCAGCCTAGCAGTTGGAACCTTGCAGGGAAGGTTAAGGAAGATCTCTCACTGGATAATCTCCACTAAAATAGTTGGAATTCAGAGGTTTGGAGGTGTTTTTTTCATAAACCAGTAAGAAAGTACAATAATTAAGTACAGAATCTCAGCAGCCCCAAAAGGAGAACATGCTTGTGCAATATAAGCAGGTTGGCTTCCAGTTTTTCAGACTCTGTAAGTGGCATTTGACAAAAAAAAGCTGAGTTTTCAAGTGATTGTGTGAATTCTAGGAAGACTTTTCCCCCTTACTGTCAGAGGTAACTTTTATCATTCTGTTCTGCTAACAAAGCTAAATTGACAAGGAACAAGCTCTGAGTTTGCTTTAGCTACAGGACATTGTAGCTTTGTGATAAGCATTTGCATTTTAGATCTTCCTATCTGTGGACTAGTTGTTTTGCTTAATTGTAATGCAAAACTGACTTTACAACAAGTATTGTGACAATAGTTATGTGATATTTTTAATACTAGCCAGCAGAAAGCATCCTTCAACCACATGATAAATGCAGAGAAGATTTAGTGTTTCACATCAAGGGCCTGTGTGGCAGAATTTTTGTGAGAGTGTGTTTTGGTTCTATTTGGATCCACATAGCTAAAACGTCGGTTCTTATTAACTCTTCAACTCTTTTCTACTCTTTTCATGAAGAAACCTGACAGAGTCAAACAGATTCTCCATAGGCAGAAATGCTATTTCTGGGGAGTTTTCTACTATATCACATACATAGTGCTGTGCTCTGACTGAGGCTTGGCAAATTGAAGAGTAAAAAAAAAGGATATTATTCATCATCTGTAATTACTGAATATTTATTGTAGGACTTTCAGTAAGGGAGAGAGGAAAGGGATTTGTTGTTGAAGTCTGAAAACCTTATCCAATCTGTGAATCTCTGCAGTGCAGTTGACAGGAAGAAGCAGAATTTTTTTATAATTTGATATCAGCTTTAGTGTTACTGTAAAACTAATCCTGTGACGATAACCTCTGAGTAGAAGTAACAGTACCTCCAGAGCAGAAATGCTTCGATAGTAGCTGCGATGCTGAGACTGGAGAAGGGAGCAGGAGGACTATAGAGGCACCTCTGTTTTCCTTGCCACACCTGTGCATTCCCAAGACAGAAGGAATTCTGGTGCAGCTGTAAGCAGCTGACATCCAGGGTGCTGGACTTGTTTTCCATCATGAAACGTGACCAAGGTGAGAACAGATTCCCCCTGTCCATAACTGTTATTTCCAAAAGTGCTTCAGCTTTCTGATTTCAAATCAATCTCTGCTGCTCCTGTGGCATTTCCAGTTTTTATGGGAAGCACCTGGTTGACTAACACCTGGGCTAAATAGAGGATTGATTGCCCTTTGGATTTGGTGGTAGGTTCACAGAGTGGCTTTTGCAGGCTAATACAACTGGATAGGATAAGACAGCCTGTCTTCTGTAATACACCACTGTAAACTGAGCACAAGGCAGCATTTTTTTGAGGAACAGAACTGCAGTTTGTTAATGTGCCTGAAGTGTTTGTTTTGCTCACGAGAACAGAAACCCCTGTACTGTATGGGAGACTGTAATTGATTGTACAGGAGACTGACAGCTCTGAGAATCTATAATGTCAACAGCGATTTGAGCCAGCAGGCTGGGCTGGCTGAAGAGGAGAATTCCAGTAATCTGCTCCTGCCCTTATCTCTCGGTAGAGCCGCTTAGTTTACAACTGTTAGAAATATGTGACCAGTTATCTGCTAGATTTATTACTTGAGCAAGGCTGCTCAGCAATAGTTTTTTCCTCACAGTGCGCCAGCTACAGGATTTAGAAACACAGTCTTCCAAACCAAGCTGAAGTGTCCTTTATTTATTGACAAAATGTTCTTAAAACTTTGATTTTTTGAGTGATTTGAAGGTAATGTCTGAGTCTTGAGAGGATGTGAAGGAGCAAAAAAGAAACACTGGATGAAAATGGAGAATTGTGCAGGGCCTGCTCTTGCATGTGTGTCCAGATTGGTTGTTTTTTGGTGTGACTTTTCGCATATGTGAAAGTTACGTACGGGTGTGCTTGATGTGCAGCTGGGAGCAACATGCCTGGAACAGGCTGCACCTTGAGGTGTCTCACTGCCTCAAAGTAGAGCAGCAGTTCAGTTTCAAATACCTCTGTTAGTCATGCTCATTAATTTCCATTAAAGTGAGGGCTTTGATGATTGATACACTAAAAGAAATCTTGGGTTTTGTTTTCCCAGAACCAAAAATGATAGCTGCAGGAAAATTTTCAAGTCTTCCCAGAAATGGCCCAGTGAACCATCAGTTCTCATTAGCTTCTTCCATGGACCTTTTGACCTCTAAACCTTCACCAACTGAGCATCGCTCAAACTCCTTTCAAGGCATCTCTATCCATGGCACTCTCCCCAGGAAGAAGAAGGGGGCAATTCCCACTAGGTCTTTGGATATGTTTAGCCCCATGGGAACATTGCCTTACACCAGAACACAACGTCAGCAGCCACCTTTTGTACAGGATGTTATAGAAGAGTACCCTCCAGAAAATGGGAAGAGCAGCAAACTCCATGCCAGGTATGTTGTAAAACCCTTATTTACATTGTGTCAGTCACATAGGAATTCTTATATATTCTTCTAGATCTCTAAATGTTTGGTTAGAGGTATAGCTGTTTATTATTCTGTGTTCTAAGTTGAGTTTTCTCCCTAGTATTCAATTTAGGTCAAATTTAAAAGTCATTGAATTGCTTTGATGTGACCCTTTGCATTGTTGTACTGTTCAGACTGGCTTGGAATCAAAATACTTTTTGCATTTCTCTAAGTGATGTATAATGCCCTGACTGCTTTGCTTTGTCACTATTCATGAGAGGTTCTGACCTAGCAGCTGGTCAGAATTAGATTCTTTCTCCCTGTTTTTAAAGCTTTACTTTTAACTGTGTATGAATTTGAAGAGTAGAGTTCTACCTACAGAGGTATAATTTTAGTCTTTCCTTCTGGCTTGGTTTTCTGTTTTCAAGCCCAGCGAATTCCTGGCTATGCTGTAAGTCCCGACTGTGATGGCAGTTACAGCACCATTTCTGTTTGTGTGGATGTGGCCACAAACTATTCATTTTGGTAGGCAGGCAAGGAGCAACAGCTTTTCTTCACTCTGCCAAGATCTCAAGCGTGAACTGTTCATATCTAGCTGTTCTTATTTTCTGACATAGTTCAAGCATGTTAAAAAAGAAAAATTGGCTCTAATGGGTATGGGGAGGGGAGGGAAGAGGTTTAGGTTGGCTCCATTCTGTCCTTGAGGAAGGCAACAGCCCAGGAGCTCTGACATTTCCAGTGCTGCTGAACCTGTTGCGAAAGATCAAAATGCAACAAATAATTGGTAAACTAAAGTGTGTTTTGTGGACTGACCCTGAGTATTTGCATACAGATGGAAAGAATACAGTTTCTGTAGTGCTGAAAGTATGACCAGCTGCATGTTTGACTAGGCTGCAGACTCTTTCAGCACTGGTTGGCAGACTTCTTTTCCTCTTGTTTTTCTGTCAGCTCTTTTCCCCATCCCTTCAGATAAAGTGCTATCATCTAGCATTGGACTTTGTATTGCTGTAGCAGAGTTACTGTACAGTAGATTAGTTTATCTAGTCATTTAGGATGTTCTGTACTCTTCAAAATTTCTAATCTTCAAGGCTCTGCATGTTTGGCTGGGTGATATTTGCATACTTGTCTTGTAGAACTGTCCAGGAAAAAAACGTATGTCCAGTTTTAACCTTGACTAATAGCGCTGACATTAACAGAATGACTTCATCAGCATCAGGCTAAGCAGGCTTACTGTCCTCTGCAGGAGGGCACTACATTTGGAATTTGACAAGGTGTTATTCTTGAAGTATAGAACTTTAAATGACTGAATTCTGGGTTCTTGAAACTTTTCTCGTCGTGGTATTAGCACAATAAATGAGGCCAGCTGAAATCCTTGCATTGACAGTTGAATTGTAAGGGAGAAGGGTTTTCAAGGCAGTACTTGGTGAGGAGCACACTGTTCCGGGATTTGCTTCTTCCTTGTCAGAATTTGCTGCCTGATTAGTTCCTCCAGATGCTGCAAAGTCTGTTTGAGTTTGGGTTTTGAGAATGGGGTGGATCAGGTATTTCGTCAGCATTTATTTTTTTTCTGTTGATTTTGAAAATGTTATTTGTTGGATAACTTTAGTTTGATGATGTGTGACTTTATTATATGAATACTGTTTGTATACTTACAGCATATGGTTAGGTGCACTTGGGAAATTAAATTAAAAAAAATTTTATCAAGATTTTAGTATATCAAGTAAAATGTGTATTTTCTGTCTTTCCTGTGTGGAGAAAAGTAAACAGTACTGTTTGATTTATAAGTATGAAAATATTTGCAAGATTAACAGGAAGAAGATCAATACCTTTGATTCCCTTTAAATTTTAGGGTAAGGTAGTGAGGGAATTTTTATAAAACCACAGAATTTTTAAAGTAAAAGTAGTTATGGTTTTGGCTTAATGCCTGAAACTACCTCTTAGTATGTGTTTTGTTTTCAAAAATACCTGAACCAAACTGTGAGTTTGTGGTTGTGTTTCTTTAAGAGAAGTAAGATAAGTGTGTTGAAATTGAGGCTCCTGAGTATTTTGTTGACTTCTTCTATGCACTGCTAAATGGATTTTTTAAAAGGAAGGATTCCTTAGATGTTGCCAGTACTTCATGCTTTTTGTCACAAAACTTCCCATTCTTTCTCTTGATGTGCACCTGCAGATCTGACCTTTGCTGTCCCAGAGCTGGAGCAGAGCTCCCACCAGAGCTGGTAGATGTTTGTGCTGGAAGAGATGCTGTGTCGTATAAACAGAGAATGGCTGATGTTATCTGCTTACATTCAGTAGCAAATCCTCTTATCCTTTAACTCTGTGGATTATTTCTGTTCTGGCTTGTCTGCCTTTCCTTTTCAGCCCCTCTGTCCATTGTTGGGTTCAGATTCTTCTGTTGTGCTTCACCCTCTTGTTCCCATTTGGTGCTGACATCCTCTGTCTTTGCTTAGTGAACACAGACCTGCAGAACCAAAGCTGCACTTCATGATTTTTATGGGGATTTTGTAAAACTGACTACAGGTGACAGTTATTGGAAACCTGCTCGTGTGGGATCCTGGGAGAGGGAAATGAGGGAAACAGGACAAAATTCCCCAAAAGAGAGACCATCTCTCTGGTATTGGAGATGAATTAAATCATAGTCACTCAGCTTCTGAGCAGAGAAACTGAAGTGCCATATAGGATGGGCACCGTTGTATCATTGTTTGAAATTAATTATGGGATCGGGACCCTATTGTTAATGAATGACTTGCCAGGGAAACTTGAGCCCAAATTCCTCAAAAGCCTCAATCAAAACTAGTTGATGTTATTTTTCAAAAACTTCCTGAAAACTTCTATCTTTTCTGTCTGTTTCCCTTTTGAGCAAAGGACGCTCTATGTTGTGGAAATGTTCTTGAATTACTCCTGCCATCACACCGAGTTCCTCTCCTGGCTCTCTGCTGTTTCCTGGTCCCTTTTGTAAAGACTGTGCAGTGCCCTACTCGGTTGTACCAAGTTCTGTATTGCTTCCTCAACTTGCCTCCTGTCCACATGTGACCATTTATTTTCCTTTCTGCCCCTTTTATGCTTGAAATAGTAGTCAAATGTTACATAGGGGGATATATTCCTACTGTTTGTTTGCAGTATCCAGTGCAGGGAGGCATCTGATGCAACAAGCTTTTTAAACGAATAGACAAGGAAGACAATTCTTCCTCCATACCATTATCTTCTTCAGTACTAAAGCAAAGGATTAGCATTACTCTGCTTCAGTTCAAATACATATTCCTGAAAGACGTGTCAGCCAGGTGAAAACCCATACTTTGTGAATAAACTGCACTGACTCAAATGAATTTCAGACAAATTGATGGAGACTGAGATTCTGCTGAACATCTGTTGGTGTTTTGGGAACATGCATATTCATTTCATAAGCTTAAATGATTTTGAACACTCACAATTTTGTGAGGCTGGATTCTGAATAACTGCACAGCAACTAAGGCACCGACTATGAAGAGTTGCCAGCTGAAGGTGTAAGTCAACAGGCAACACCAACATATAAACACCTCTGTAGAAACAGTGACTGTATTGGATAAGCAATAGTCTTGCTGCCCAACCACTGCTTACACAGCATAGGTCTTGGGATAGAAGATTTAAGAAGGGCTTTGAAGGACAAAGTTTTGAATCTGGTAATCCTAAATGTTAAGAAAAATAGAGGAGAAAGAATGGAGTAGCCTAGTCTGAGCTTTTGAACAAATTGTAGAGGCCAGTATTGTATGCGGTGCAGAAATGGAGATTCTCTCAGAAGAAGGGAGAAGAAACAGTGCATGTTTTTCAGCTGTGATAGGTAAAATGGAGCAAGTTGGAGGGATGCAGATTGAAGGGATTAAAAGGCTATAACGTCTCTGCTGGGGCATTCTGAACAGGTAGGAGCAAATTGATCTTTTATTTAATGCAAGGAAAAGTACATTGTATCTTCTTGAGTTTTAATTACTGAAGAGTCCCTGCTGTTCAGTGAACTGCAGGTCATTACACGGGTAGTCATAGCAGTTTGCACTTGTTTCCACTGGTGTTTGGATGAGTCATGTCCATGGTGCTGTGCAGCTGGAGACAGAAAGGTGGAATGCCCTTAGGAATGTAGTAGGAGTGTGTGTGCGAAGCAGAAACTGCTGGGGGATAAAATCATTGGGTCTTTTACTCTAGTTTACAGTACAAATAACATCATTCTGCACTACATATGCTTAAACAAACCATGTCCAGCGTGCTCAAACTTGCACCTTCATACTTTAGTAGTGTGTTTCAAAAATGTACATGGATGGAGAGATTTCAAAGACACAAATTGAAGAAGGCATTTGATCCCATCTGGTCGCTTTGTAGCAGTTGTGTCTGTGTTAGCAGCCATGCAACACCTTGGTGCATTTTCACTTTCTCAGGCTTCCTTTGAGCCTCTATTGTCTTATCCTCAGATTTGGCATTGGCACCACTGGTGTTGGAACTATGGAGAAGATAGTTCTTCTCAAGGTCACTCTTTCCGTGTAATAGAAAGGAGATGCTTTTAAAAATTTCCCCAGCAACAGTCACTTTAAACAAGCAAACGTATCTTCGTACATCAAGTCTGGCAACATGTCCTGATGTTTTTCCCACAAGTACATTTGTAAGAGTGTGAAGGAACACAGTGTTGCTTCAGGGCCATTCAGCAGGTTCCACCACTGTAAGAAACCTATGTGGGGAGTTGAATAATAGTGAGGATTTGGACATCTCTGATTGTACTCTTGTGTCTGCATTTAAACTTTGTTAAAGTCATCACTGCTAATTTATAATTGTAGCCAGTATGTCTGTGAGGGTGCCAAAGGCCTGGAAGAAGCAAATCTGTAATATGGCTTAGTCTGTCAAAGTCTCTGTGTTGTAGGATTCTTTACAGCAACAACAGGAAGAGATAATATACAGTGTTAGTAAAAGGTAGAGTTTTTTGTAAAATAAACAGCTAAAGATTACAGATATCTGCTTAAAGGTTCTTTATTGAAGGAGTGCTGTAGAGAACTATTGGCCAAACCTCAAAGTCTGAAAAATAGACTGTACCTCAGTTACTGAGGTTCTACATATTCTGCACCCACTGAACTGAACAATTTGAGTTGAACTCCAGCATTTGGCTTTTCAATTACATTGATTATCAGTGCAAAACATTTTATCAAATATGTTAGAAGAGTGACTAGTTAATTGGATGTTAAAGTTTTCTTTACCAAATTTCATGTTTTGGGACTCATTGTCTTCAAATCCATGCAGGATTTGAAGTTGTCAGCATGATAGTATTTAGTTTGTCATAGTAGAAGTATGATTCCAGTTGCTTACAGGGATTTTTTAAATTCCTTTCCTACACATTTGACTGTCATTTGGAAGTGTTGGGAAGTGGAAGAATAGCATCCAATAAATATGAATTCCTTTCCCTTTTCTCATCTCAGTCAGCTTTAGCTGTATCTTGAAGGAGTCCACATACAGTAATAATGTCTTTTTTCTGAGAGGTTACATTGGTCCTCACAGTTATCAAAGGTATCAGTACTTGCTCACAGAGAGTCAATTCCAACCAGTGTGACCCCAGCCTCTCCATTGTTGCAACAGATGTTGCTATGGGAAGAAGGCAGAGAAGAGGAGGGAAGCAAAAGAGCAACTCCACATTTTCTGCTGTCTTGTCATCTTTCTGTGGGGTTGCTGAAGCCACACACTTGACTTGCCAGCTCTGTCTATTTTCTTGGCAGTATCAACAGGAAACCTACATGTGAAAAAAGAAGTGCATCATTCTTTTGAGAAACCTGAAGCTGGACTGAAAGAAATCAATGAGGCTTCCAAGGACTGCTAGGGAAAGATTCAAGTGTTGTATGTCTGCAAGATCAGCCAGCAGAGAAGATGATGATGTCAGATACCAGTCTCTAGAGAGACTGGGTTTCTGGCTAGGAAAGTCTCAGACTCATGAAGGTTCAGGTTGTGATGACTGCTTTCTTTTAGTGATCAATCATTATTGGAGGAGTGTTTATGCTGCTGCAGTTTCCACACAGACTTCTGCACGTGGAGGAGGGTCAAGAGAGGGTTTACACTACTCAGGAGAATGACCTAATTACATGTATCAAGTCAAGTGCTTTTATTTCTTCTGGTTTTATGCTATGAGCAATAAAGTGCTGGAAAGGGATTTTGTTTTGCCATGGAATGAGATGATAGAGTCTGGCAGCAATGTGAATACCCAAAATAGATGTGGGAGTGTGTTTGCATCCCTTTCTTAACTTCCTTTCTGTGACAGAATGAGTATGAAAAGAGCATGAAGCCAATACTGTGTGTCCCGCTGCATCCTTACCCAGCACCTTAGCTTGAGGTGCTCTGAAAATTTCTGTATTCCAGGTGACAACTTTCTGTATTAAATATCCTTTTTATGTGAGTGCAGGTAGGTCTTATCTAATTATCTGATCTGTGAGCCCACAGTTTGCATAGCACTGGCTGACTTGTGTGCAGACTCTAATGCATAAGTATCATAGGTAAAGAGGTGCAAATGAATACAGCTGTAAAGTCAAGAGTACTATGAAGATAAATGTTAGCATTACTTGAAAGGTAATAAAATGTGATGAAAGGTGAGAACTTCATATTATTGAAACAAACCTTCAGTTTAATTGATTTTGAGAGATGGCAGAACCATTTTCTGTTATCAGATCTGGTAGTTATCTGAAAGTATTAAATTTTTTTTTCTGCAGATCATCTAATACAAGAAGTAAGAATGTGAGTTCACCATTTTTTATTAAGATTCCTTGAGAGAGAAAATGGAAAGGAAGAGAAGTGCTTTATATTTTTTGTAAGTTCATGGCATTATAGGATTCCTTCACTGGGAGCACATGACATAAAGAAGCACGTCATCATTGCTAACAGAGAGCTGAGATTCAGGACTTAGTTTTATTTTGTTGGATTCTAGTTATTTGAGGCAACTGCTAAATCTGGTTTTCTGCATATAATATATGACAGGCTTGTGGTGGAATTGAATGACAGGAAAATGCAGTAGTTAGTTTTTACTATTAGTGTGTATCAAGGGAAGTTACCATTCCTTGAAAATAACTTCAGAAAAATTAGCACAAAGACAAAGGCTTAGGCAACAAGGGAAGATGGAAGAGAGAAGGGTAGATCTTCTTGGAGACAGGTATCTGAGGTGAACATCTTTCTATATGACCTGTACTTGTGGTGAATTGCAGGGTTTCGTGCATTTTGTTGTGGGACAGCTTAACAGATAAAATGTTACAATACCTGTGAAGTTACTTGTTACAGCATCCATTTCCTACAGCCCAAAATTTTCAAAGCACTTTTATTGTGTGGATGCTGAAGGAAATGTAGGTCACTTCTTTCCCCACTCTCTCCTGGATTTCCTGCTTTATATAGCAGTAAATAAGCTACTTTATCATAAAGCTTTTCTGCCTCTCTCATTTTGCTTTGGCTTTATCTGTCCTAAGGATCTTTTGCGTTGTACCAGATGGTGGGAACGGTGGGGTCTGTGGCAAGGCTGGGCAGCAGGAGGGGAGGTTGTATTGCAGGCCGTAACAGAACGTGCTGGCTGGCAGAATAAGCAGTTTTGTTCTTTTAGAGTGTGTTGCACTTGCAGTGCTGGTAGACCTTTGTCTTCAAAGATTCCACAGGCAAGTGAAGGACTAAACTGAAAAGTTTTTCAAAAGCCCTTGGTACTGGCACAACTTCCCACGGATCATTTGAATGTGAGAAGAATTCAGCCATGCCTAATGACTTTGCTGAACTGGTTAAGAATGGGAGATTATTTTTGCCAGTCAAATTGCAAAGTGTTGAGAATGAAAATGTCTCTTTGGTTTAGAAACTTCCTTTTCTCTTTCCCCTGTGCCTCACCCCTGTTTTCTCTGGTATACTTGTACATATTTTATGCTCACACAGTTACCAAGCTGCCCCTTCTTTGTATATTGCACTGGAAAGTTTCAAATGGCCTTAACTCTATTTTCACTGCATTTTCCAGCTGTTTTGTTTTTTAAAGCACCAAGTTGAGAATGGAACTTGACCCTTGGTAAATATTGGGATATACAGTACAGATAAACAGTAACACGTGATACACCCTGAAATGCTGAATACCATCATTTTATGGGCAGGGCTGAGAGGTGGGAAGGCTTGGTTTGGCCTCTGTGTAGGTGTTCTGGATTAAAAGCTGTTAGGGAACCAGACTAAAAACTAAGATAATAGCATAGTTTCAGATTATATGCAGTTACATTCAAAACAACACAGGGAGTTTAGAGACTGTTTTCTGGATTGATTGATTCCCCTGTAACCCCAATTCTACATTTTCGAAGCTGCTTATTAGGACTCCAGTGTTACATCATTGTCACAACTTCCACCAAAGAGCATTCTGTTTCTACATTTGTAGGGTAAATGTTGGCCATGGGGCACACTTGGTTGCTTCCCCAAGCACCTGATCCTCTGTAAGTTTGCACAGTTTGTATGTAAGGGCAGCACCGTGTGTGCCATCCCAGGTTCTGGAGCAAACAGCCAGTCATGTACTGCAGACTCTGTTTACCTGCTAGTTCTCAAGCAAAAGCAAATACACAAAGTGCTTTGAAATACAAATAAAAATAAACACATATTTTATAAAAAATATTCTTCACTTAGGCTCCTGTGCCCTTTGCTGTCTGTTTGTGTAGAAAACCTGTGACAAGATCTTTTCTTCATAAATTAGGGCAATGATTTGATTATCTGGCTTTCAAATAATTGTGATGCTGAATGAGGATAATTTTGAGAACTTCGTATGTATGAAAAGTGAATGTTTTACTTTCTATTTTCTGTTACTAGTGCCCTCTCACTGCTGTCAGAGGCAGTAGCTTAAATGGGAAAACATACAAACAAATAAATTCAAAAGTCATTGAGAGAGCTCTCTTTTAAATTTATTTCAGATATTTTAGATGGCCTGTAAGTATTTCAGCCATCTGTTGAAATTTCAAGATTGTTTCTGATTTGCTTAAAGTGATATAATTAACTCTATTCCCCAAATTAATTACTATTGGCTCCACTACGAATCCTTTTAGAAGAAATCAATGGTTTATATATTAGTTACAAGTTAGATAACATAGGCCATCTGGCTCTAACACACAGTTTTTAACAAGGATTTTAATGTGACCTGGTAGCCTGTAGCTCATATGAAAGTGTCTCTTCAGTATCATGTTATATTTGGACTCAACATTTTTTTGTTTGTTTATTTTCTATCCTTTCTTCCTCACTTCTTGCCCTGTTTTCTTACAGAGATCAGAATATTCTGGATCCTACTTTGGAATATGTTAAGGTAAGGTACCATTTCTTACCCTCAAAATATGTTATTTGGTGTATATACCCAGGACTGCCAGAGCATTTTCAGTCACTTGTAGTTAACTAGTGCAGCTGTCTGTCTTTTGCCACAGAGAAACTAATTATACATGTCTGACTATTCTCTTAATTCTTCAGTGAAATAACTCTGGGCATTGTGCTTTGGCTGTGGGTTGCATTTTTATATTGGTGCTTCTTTACAGGTACATGTTGACTACCTAAATTATGGCTGTTGTTAATGGATTAAAGCAATCTGTATTTCTTGCTTATGGATTTCTAAGTAAAGGAACACATCTGAAAATACCATAAAAATGTCAGATTTAGGTTTATGGTTTTAGCAATATACTTATTAACATTACAGTTAAAAATTCACTTCTGGTCCAAAACGTAAGTGGAATCCTGGAAAAGTTGAGAGTTCTGCTTTCCTTTTGCACAAGATTAGAGTGTGTATTTTGTTAGAGTAAATGAAAAGTACTCTGGAGCATTCATAAATTTTATTCAAAAATCAATCCTGGATTGATACAGAAATTTTGGAAGAAGACTTAGGGATGTGATTGTGTACTGGGAGTCTCATGTAATGCTGCAATTTCTGCTGAATTAGTACCTTTCGACATGTTCAAGTGAACATTGTTTTTCAGAACATTGCAAGGACCTGGTTTATGTGTCGTGTCTCTCAGCAATGGGCTTCTCTAATTGCTGAGCTTTTTCCCTGTCTTCTAGAAGCCTCTAGTTTTCTGAGGACTGTCAAATAAATGCAGGTTATCCTTAATGTTGGATATTTCCGTGGCTGTTCCTGCGAATCTGAGTTTCTCAGGCACCTGAATTTCTGCTGCAGGTCAGAGTTCAGGTGAGGGAGAGACTGAGGAGAGCCAGCCTGGGTTTGGCTAGTACAATTCCCTCTGTGTATGTTTATAGTTGAGGGAAATAGAGAGGTGTCCAGCCTAGGGCTCAGATTGATTGAAGAAATAAATTAGGAGAGGGGGTTGTCAGAGGAACGTGCTGAGAATTAATTAATCTGAAAGTGTGACAGGGTTGTCTGCTGGACTTTCTGCCTGGGGTTGGGGTAGATGTAGAAATTGCGGTTTCAAAGACGAGGAGGGTAAGAGCAGAGCACAAAGGTCCATGGGAAAATGACTGCCAAAGGAGTCTCAAAACAGCTGCTGCATTTCTGCTCTGAACAGCCTGGTGGTGTGAGGTGCCTCAATCCCAGCCTAAAGTTGGAGCATGGTAAAGTAGCAGAGACGGAGAAGGCCAAAAGCCGCCTCGGGACTGCTGTAGGAGAGGGTATGCTGGAGGCAACAGTGTGGTGGGCATGGTAATTGCTCTCTTTAAATTGCTCTGTATCTTGCACTATCCTGCAGAGTATGTTGTTACAATTTTAATAACATGACCAAGTAGAAGGCAGAGGTATCATGTGCCACTTCATCAATATGTGTCTTGTCTTGTTGCAGCAAGTTCTATATTAAAAATGTGGTTTCTGATCTTTTCAACTTTTCTAGTAGAAGCTTGTCTTGGACTCTTGTCAGTAGCAGTGGTGCTAAGCTTAGTTATTAAAACTTTGATGTTGAGGAGGAAAGCCTGGGGAAAAGAGGCATATGAGGGAGAAGACAAGGGTTATTTATCATCCCCTTCCTTCTCCTTCCTTTTTCAGTTTTTCCTGTCTGTATCCCACCTTCAGTGAGTTTGGACCCCAGTTCAGTGGTATTATAACAGGAATTCTAGTCAAGAAATCTCAGAACTACAACTTGGAAAAATATGCAGAAGCTGTTTTCTAACAAATATGACCCCACCCCCACCCCCCACCCCCCTTTTTTGTCTGTAAAAGTCTGGGCTACTAACAAAACTGATTCCAGAAATGTGTTCTTACCCAGAAAATGGTCATTAATGTCAAGAAAGCAAGACTAATTTGTTATCAGTTAACTCTAACTGTGAAAGTGCCTGAATTCATACCACAGGATCTTGCCCCTTTGTTGGCTTAAGTTTCAGCAAGTATGTGTTCATTGTCTTCCACAGATTACCCTGTGTTAGATATTACGTTAATGTTTATAAATTTCCAGATCCTTGAATACGTTATCATGGCAGTGTTAAGTCAGGTATGAACTGCAGAACACTAACCTACCCATAGGTAACCTACAAAAATAGATTGCTGTAGCATCTCACAATATTTATACCTCTATTGCCATTTGCACAAGTCTTCTTGATATATAATCTGTGCATATGTAGTTTGAAAATAGCAGGTAGGCTTTGACAGTTGTTGCTCAAGTTGTGAAAAAAATACCTTTAAGTGAAGAAGAGATAGTAAGAGAAGAGGGAGAAAACAAGAGCACTTTTGGGAATGCTATTTTGCTGATTTGGGATACTGACGTTCTGAGCAACAGGTTTATATTTCTGAGCCACAGGAAACTATAGTTAGTATTGTCTCTTGACAGAGAAGTGTTGATTTACTGACTGAAAATACATAAACTTGAGTATGAAGCTTGTATGATGTATCAGGCACACATAAGAACTAACACTGAAACTAATTGTACACAAAACCTTGGTACTGATTCTCCTGTTGCTATTCTGACTGTGAAGACAAAAGAGACTTTGGATTAATTTGCCTTGTAAAATATTGCACTATCTTGAAAGCAATACATGGCCCAAATTTTGGTTGTATTAGGGTAGTTTGGCTGCTGCTGAGTCTACCAAGGAGTTACAGTCCCAAATAAGCTGCACTGTCAGGGCCCTGAGGGCACTACTTATTTTCAAATGTCCTGGCCAGCCTCTCTTAGGACCTCTACCCACACCCCACACACACAGGCTCTACCAGGCTGGGGCCTCAAACCCTGCCCTGAGTTCCTTGGTGGCTGTGCCTGCCTCTGGTCCTGTTCCTCAGGTGCTGTGTGGGAAGTCCTGGACAGACCTTAGACCTGGGCTGTCATCTGTCATGCCTGAGGCTCACGGGAACGCAATAGGACCTGTTGGTGTCCTCCCCCTGCTCACCTTGCCTGCTCTTGGTGTGTGGGATTGCCCCTTGCTGGAGAGCAGGTTCCCACCCTGTGCTCCAGATGCCCTTCCTGGGGGAGCAGCCCCACTCCTGTTGCTCCTTAGAGGAGGCTGCTTTGAAAGGTACAATATAATGAAATAGGTGCCATTCTCATAACTGGTCACTTTGTCAGGCTGCACAGCCAGACCTATTCTCCTTCAAGACAAGCAGCTAGTTTTAAACTAGCCACATTTAAAAAGTAATTTTACCAAAGGAAGCTGGGCACAGAGGAGACCCTGAGGCTTTATGGTTGCACATTAGCACTGTTTCTGCAGTGATACAAACGTGCTACTGGAATTTCTTGTGAGTCCTGTGAGAAAGATAAGTAATACTTGTTTAGAATGTGCTCCAGCATCTCTTCAAAACTGGACTCTGCTGTAAATGGAATGCAGAGGATCCATTCAGGCTTGAGGAATAGTAATACAGTTAATGTTTCTGATTCACTGTGCTGGTTCACAGTGAAAAGAATAACGTCATGTTTGTTGTGGCAGTAGTGACTACAAGCAGAGAGACTTGATAAACTGTGAAGCTGAGTGTATCAATTTGCTTTTTAACAAACCTTTCCTTGCTGGAATCTGGAGGCCAAAAGTAATGCAAATAAATCCTTGTATTCAGAAATACTCTGAACAGAAGAAAGGCAAAACAAATTGTTTTGCTGCTGTTTTGTTCTGTTCAAGATACAAGACAGAAAAGTGCTGGTTATAGTGGGTTTTTTTAGAGAATGTTCTCTATAGACACATTATGGTTTCTAATTCTTTAATCTAAACCACAGCTCACAAATGGCAGTTTGCTACATCTTTCATATTGATGTATTAGTTCATTCAAGATATAAAGAAAGCTAATTACACAAAAGCAAGTTCTAAGAGGGGTGGGGAATGTACTGATTTGCCAGTCACAGTACTGAAGTGTCCATATGGCTTCAGCCCTGCCTTTGTCTGCACATGCTGCTGAAAGCACGGTCACAGTTAAAGGGCTCTTTCAAACAACCCTTTTATGATAGAAGTGAAATCAGGCCAGACTGCTTTGAGTCAGACTGCTACCCAAGTCATGAAAGAGATTTAGGGACACAATAGCACGTTGTACTTTCTGTGAGATTTTTACAAGTTTTATGAGCCAAATAATAGATCCATTGGTAGTCTCTGCAGGTTCTTCCCACACCCTGAGTCTGCACATCCACCAACAGTGGCAGAAAGAGTCGAGTGCTGGCAGATTTGAGTGTATCAGAAAACTTTTTGTGAGTCATTTTGATCAAATTCATGTGAACTAAAGATAGCTTTTTGTCCCATTCCTATTCACTATAAATACTTCAGGGTCTTTTTATAGAAGTCTATGCTGTAATCATTGAAGCTATATCAGGGTGAAAGAAAAAACACAAAACCAGGTTTCTCTCTTCCTCTCATGGAAACCTTTCAAGCATTTCCTGTGGAAATAGTGCTTAATACTACATATCAGAAATGAGTTGATGAGTATTACTATGGCCTGAGGTTTTGGAGTTATATTTTAATCCATTAGTGGAAAATTACAAATTTTATGACTGATTGTCTGCTCAGCAGGGTCATGAGAGAAGTTTATATTTAGATTCAGACTTGAAAAAAACTGTTGCTGGCCTAAGGAAGTTACAGCTGCAGAAGAACATCTCTTGTGAAGTTCTGCTGTAGGATTGTTGTTTGTCTCAGCCCCGTGGTGTTCATTTTTTCCCTATTTTTACAGCTCCTTGATTTTGTTAGAAAGCAAACTGTCATAAGAATTACAGTCATTTATCATGGCTTTGGATAATGCAACTGAAAATAAAATTTTGATGACATTCCAATGTGTTGATCTTTATCTGTAGCTTAGCAAGATAGGACAATATTTTGTGCGTTTAATTCAACTTTAGGGAACTTAGATCAGGTGAAGAGATTTATTGATGCACAGTTTATATAGTTAATTGCACAAATTCATAATATTGTGGATGTCAATATGTGTGGGTGTTTGACTCACATTGTTCTTTTGGCTATGCCAAGAAGATACTATGGGAAGAGAATCATCAGAAGTAAAGTTTCTATGTGTGTTTGGGAAAGTTAAGTTGAAAATCTGTGTCGGCATGAGAAGTAGCCACAGTTTGGGAAACACTTCTTCCTGATGACAACAAAATTTCATTGCAAACAGCCTTTTTAGACATGGCAAATGTATTCGAGAAACCCCCACCTCCCTGGAAGAGCTGCCAGCTCTGGTGAACTCCTGCAGATGCTGTATGTCACATCCTGTGGAGACTTGCCTGCTGGGCTGCGAGCTGGGACTTGTGAGCCTGTTGGGTTTCTGCAGGGTCTGGCAGTGCTGTGCGCTCGGTGTCTGAGCTGGGAGGAATGCCTGGCACTGGCACCGTGTGAGCAGGATGCTCTGCCTGGGTCTGTATGCTGGTTGGGAATTTAGTTTTTCCCACGCTTTTTGCAGCTGCTGCAAGGGCAACAGTATCACAGAGGGTGGAATCATCAGATGGAACGTGTTTTGTTGAGGAGCAAAGGAGTATGGCCATATGACTGACTTGGACTTTACACATCTCTCTGTCATTACAGATTTGTCATCCAACTCGAAGAGCATCAGGGCTATCAGTAACGTTTCAGTCAGAGATACTTGCTCTCTTTCCATGTTTCTATACTTGCAGGAACCAAAGCTTCATGAACATCATTCCACAGCAGTTGCCTCTTGTATGCAAGCTTTATAATTCAGAAATACAAGATTCTGTTAGAGCCAATCTGACGTTAAATACGTGTAATGTTCTGTCTGACAATAAAACCCTCCGGTTTGGTTCCGGGTGGGTCGTTGTTAGTTATACGCTGCCCTCTGCTGGAGAAGAAACACACTAACTGGATATTTTTTAAATTAAGCCATGGCTATTAAAATAATATTTTCATAATAATTTAATTGTAACTTTTGTAGTAGCCTGACTATTGAAAGTTGGTATCTTTTTTCTCAAGAGGCCCAGAATGGGGAGAAGCGGAATTTTTCCCTTCCTCCCTGTCATTAAGTTATAGAAGTAGGTCTTAGAGGGAACTTGAGAATTCTTTTTTTTTTCTCACAGTAATAATCTTGCCATGTTTATTTGGAGTTAAGGAAAACTTGTTTTATTTGATAGAATGCAGTTATCCCTAATTGGTGGTAGGAGTTTACACCCAAGTTTGAGTATTTTCTAATGTTGAATTTGGTTTGACCAACAGGCTTGTCTCTGAAAATATAGTTGAGCCAACAGTAATCTGTAATCTATAGGCTGCAAAGTGATGAACGAAATCCAAGCTGGTGTTTGCACGGAACTGTTCAGGAAGTGTGATCCTGCAGCTCTGCACCCTCGGGGTACTGCCCTAGCTCATGTTTCCCTCGTACAGATAATCCCAGGTTAGCTTGTTACTGTTGGGAGCTCTTTGCTCTTTCCCAGCTGCCAATTCCTCAATGACCTGATTAGCTCAAGATCTGTGGGGCTTTTGTTTCGGGTTTTTTTGAATGAGTGGGGGTTTTTGCCTCTTCCTTTTTGGTGTTTCTGTTTGTTTGTGGTTTGGGGGGTGTTTTAGCATACTGTGAAAAGGGATTTTTTTTCTTTGTGAATGATAATCCATATTTGAATTGGGTCAAGTGGATAGTGGCTTTCTAATTATTCTGACCTTAATTGTGAAGTCTTTTAGCAGTGGCTCTTGCCTTTCCTTCTTCTGATGCTGAAATGGAGTTTAGGGTATTTATCTTATGGAGCATCTTCTGTAATGCTGAGTATGCTTTGGTAAATACAGAATGCTGATAATTCATGAAGCAGTGAGCATTCTCTCTGCTTGCATGTTAATGGTTAATCTTACATCTTGTCCTGTTGTGAATTTGACCCTGTTAATGTCTGTATTCTACTTCTTCTGTTATTATTCATTAACTCTTAAAGGATGTCTGGTCTGGAGTCACCAAAAGCCACTACATGCACTGAGGGTGCACTGAGCTTTGAGTTGGGAACTCTGAGAGTACTTTGCACTGATTACCTTGGCACCAGTAGTAATACTTAGTGGCAGTAGCTGCTTAGCTGACATTTTCAATATTGTTGTTAGATGATCAGTAATTACTATCAAGTCTTATTTATAGATGAGAAACATAAGCTGGCAATGTCTGAATCTGAAACACAGGATAGAGTTTTTAAGTTACAAAAAACTATTCATATTTTATCTCTAGTGATCTTGTGAAACTTGGATTTAAATGAATTACCCTTTTTCTCCAAAATATTAGTCCCAGTGGCTCTCCAATGCTGACAGTTATCATAGAATCACAGAATAGTTTGGTTTGGAAGGGACCTTAGAGAGATCTAGTTCCAATCCACTGCCATGGACAGGGACACCTTCTAGACCAGGTTGCTCAGAGCCCCGTCCAGCCTGGCCTTGAACACTTACAAGTTGTTATTGATAATATACCTAAGTAAAAATGTCCATGTCAGGGAAAGCAAATGCTTGTACTTGGTGACGTGCATTTACTTTCCAAAGAAAGAAAGAAAAGAAAAGAGAAAAGGGATTTTTTTTCTTTTTCCTTTTAAGACATAGTCTGGTTCATCTTGTTTTGTGATTGTTGTAGTGACTAACCATTTCTAACAAACAGTGCTTTCATGTCCCGAATTAAGCCAAGGTGTCGTCATGGACCCAATCCATTGCATTGTTCATTTGCCAGAGAAGAACATGCCATTCCCCACAAAAGTGGTACCTGTGGGGAAGCAGGAAAAGTGTCGAATTGTAATATTGCCATAGCTCATTTTTTCTGCATCGTGTATTGTACATTTTACCTGTCTTGGCAAGAGCAGCCTCGTGCATAATGGAAAGGATTGAAAGGTTTGAGTGGAGGCTAAGCAGTAAAATGCCTAGAACTTAATCTACTTGTAGAGTTTGGTTTTCCTTCAGTTTTCAATTTTTGTGCAAATACTTGTGTCAATTGACACAAAGAGAAGAACAAGATGCCTGTCTGTGTGGTGGCCTCAGCTGGAGTTCTTACAGCTTACAGTTTTATACACATATATGAATAGGTATGTATATACAGAAAATGCATGAGTGCCACACATAATGTTACTCCTTTTCATGTGAGGTATTTAACTATTAATAACATCAAAGATCTGACTACAGTTTACCATCTTTCCTGTTGATCTTTTTGTAGCTGTTGGTGAGCTGTGTCTCAGAATACTTATTTTTCTGTTGACTTTGGGCTTTCAGGATTGTTCCACAGGAACTGTGTTAGTGATGATTGGATCCTTTTCATAGCTTTGAAGATGGACTAATAGCACGAGCTGACTGGCACATGGAAGTATTTACACTTAACTCCATGCAATACCTGCTGAAGTTGATCTTTCGATGTCTGTAGACCCATGAGCCACAAGGGGGAGCGAGTTTATAGTGTTTGGAAAGCACTCTGGGTCCTCTTACCGAGAAAGCCTGGAGAGGTAAAGCTCCCAATCTCTCCGAGCTGTGTTTATGGCAAAAATTAGAGTAAGGCTGTAACACTAAGTGTGATCTGTATATCTTGCCTCTTTTTGGAGAGTTTAGCCTGTGGGAAGGGCAGCAGGAGCAGGACTGGGATGTTTCAGCTGGGATAACATCTATTCATAGGCGCTGTCAAAGGAGTAGGTTGATCTGATATTCTTGTATGTTGGGTACTTCTAGAAAATAAGCATCTACACAAATGATGGAGTGTAATGGTATGCTGGCTGTCTGGAATACTCAGAGATAATTTGCCTCCGTGTCCTCAAATCCTTGTGTTAGTTGAAACATTGAAAGGGTGGTAAAGACTTTGGAAAAGCTGAGCTCAGGAGCTGTAGATAAATAGTTGATATTTTAAAGGCATCCACTTTCCTTAGTGAAATAACAGAATTTTTTTCATGTTTGAATTCTGTTTGAAATTGGTGTAAACACTTTGCTTTAACAGGACTGGGGAGGATTTCCAAAACAGAAGTCTGAAGTTAGCAATTGTGTTAATGGCTTGTGTTTCTGTGGAGAGAACTTTTGTGTGCTGACCAGCAAAGCAAGTTAGACTAATGACCACTACTTCAGCAGGAATAGTATTAGCCATAAATTGTGAGCTAATTCTGGATGAAAAGGAACTTCATGCCTTTTCATATTTTCTTTTTTTTTCCCCAATCCAAGGAATGCATTGAAAGAGAAACAGGTGAGACATTACAAAATTGTTTCCGGTTTGTACATGGCTTGGCAGGGAGTAGATGGAGCTCAAGAATGGGTATGCTGGTTTTTGAGTTTTTGGTTGGATCAGTAAAATCAGCTAGTGGATTTGTAATAGGAAGGTGTCTAGTAGGGAACCAGACCTGCTGCCAGATGACTTAGGGAAAACCTGATCTTTTACAGCTAAAGCATACAACTCTCAAAGAAACTTGAAAGTCTTAAAGTGCAAATTAGGACCTAAAGGGAAGCTCATGAGCAGGTTGGGTGTTTATTTCTTATAGCTGCCAATTTGGGGTTTTATATGAGGCACATTTTCAAAGTGATTTATTCAAGCAGCAGTGTAAACTAAATAGATGCAAATTCTGTTTTCTCACTATTCCTGTACAACTGCAGTGTATTTCTGAGACTGCCACGATAGAGGAGAAAGAAATTACATTGACCTCTCCCATACCACACCTGTGCAGCGCAAACAAGTGTAATTACAGCTGCAGCTCTGTCTCTTTATTTATGATCAGAAACTACACTAACAACAGTTTGCAGGAAGTGAGGTTGTATAAGAACACATGAAAGAGTCAGTTCTGTTTAAGAATTGACACAGGAATGGTTGGACATGAGCTGGGTGGTGGCACTTCATGAGCCTGTAGGCGTATGAGTTAGGAACAGATAAAAGTAAGCTACACTTTCTGACAGTATTGTCTTCCTCTTTCTTCCCTTTATTCTGCACTGTAAAAGGTGCTCAGCTGTAAACACTTGAGCAGTACCTGTTTTTGGAGGCATCCCCCACAGAGCTTTGTTAGAGGTGATGGCCATATCTGAAGGACTTACTACTAAAACTAAATGGTAGTGGGCATTGTGAAGATGTTTGTGTGGACAAATTATTTATCAGTTGTCCCTGTTTCCTGACTTTTCCTTAAATTAAAAAGAAAAAATAACTAGGTATAGAGAAAAACTCTTACGTAGTAAACAAAGAAAGTTTCTACTGAAGATGTACGTCCTTGATTTTCCTTGGTTTTTTCTTTCAAATTTTATTCATATTGTACTTTATTGCAGGTGCCATTGTGTAGCCACAGGGACTCAAGCCCCTGGTTGGTCATGCATGTTCACTGTGTGATGGTGGGACGTGTCTGTGTGCCATGTGACTTCATTAGAGCAGCAGCAGAGCCACGTGCCCTGGGCTGGCCGTGTGCTCTGTCACATCAGGCTGATGTTGTTGACCCTTGCCCAGTACATCATGCCTCCTTTCATTTACAGCTGCCTTCCTGCCTGGATTGTTTACTTGCATTTGCTGGAGTGAAATCTAAAGCATTACATGTATTTCACTGAATACTGTTAGGCTGATTTGATTGCTTAAATGATTTGTTGGTGTAGTACAAAGTAAGGGGGCAAGCCACCAATTCCCTCATCCAAGTTAGCCTGAAATTATTTCTCTTTCCCTAGTATGAAATCACAGATCATAATAATTCTGAATTATAAACACTTCCATGAGCATGACTTGTATTTGGTTCAGCATAACTTTGTGTAGCTCTGCAGATTGTTTCAATAACTTCAGCCTGCTTGTGAGTTTTCAAGTGTTTATATTTTTATGGTGTTTGGTTGCTTTACTTGAGCCACTCAAAACTTTCAAGCCAAATAATTGTTTGGTTGGTTTTTGTTTTGGGGGTTTTTTTGTGATGAGGAAAAAAAGAAACCAAGTTCCACTAAAGAAATTATTTAGACATTTTACCTTGTTTGACCTGTACAATTAAAGCAGTCTAAGAGGATTCCCCCCAGGCAGGTTCACCCTATCCCATGTGAAGCCCTCGAGCTCCTGCATGTGCAGTGTAAGTAGGGCTGGACACAGTTCAGGTGTGTCAGGGGAACTCTGGGTAAGTGTAATTTAAACCAGACCTTGGAAACACCCTAAATAACTCTAGAGGCTTTGTATTAACAGATGGGGTTAGTAGAGACTCCTTAATTTCTCTTCCTGATGTACTGTTAGGAACTAAACACAGAATATAAGTTCAAGTGTCCTTGAATTCATGTGGCCTTGAATTCTATGAATTTAGAAATCTTTCCTTAGGAAGTTTAGTTATCGAAGTTACCAAAAATACTCTAGCCAGCCATCCTTAGAAACAGACAAAGGGATTATCAGACATTGAGATTCTAGGTAAGAATCTTTGACAACAAAGAAAGAAAGCTGATGGTTGATCTTTTTGTGCTGGAGAGCATTAGAAATACATCATAATAGATGACTTAGCAAAAGGATTGTATTTGATGTTTTTAAGCTACAAGAAAGAGATGGTTTATTTCTCATGTGCAGAGTCTAAGACCCTGAAGTACCAGCAAAAAATTGGACAGGAGAGTGAAAATGGGGCTGAACTACCCTGTTTCTCTGAGTCAGTAACTAAAAGTGCAAATCTTACCTATGTATGAATCATAATTTGGAGCAGCCTGAAGGCTGTTGTCAGTCATGCTGCCTGAAACAGCTCCATGTTAGCCATCAGTGCAGGAAATACCATACCATTACCCAGAGCTTTCTCACGTTCTCTTTGAGATTCGTTCCACTAATCTTGATTTTCATACTGCAGTGTCACACAAAGGTTCTCATCCATTTGGTGAACTATATAGGTAGAAGTCATGTCAACCTTTAATAAAAGAAAAATTCTCTTAGTTTATTCTTAAATTCTCTATCTAAATACAATATCATCTTTCCTATGAGTTATACTGTTGATAAAAAGCATCAGCTGCTGCTATATGAAATTGTACAGTATTATTTGTTAAGGTTCTTTATTTTTTACATTCTCACAACATACATAGTTTTTGATTCTTCACCTCATTACATACATGAAACAAGGAGCTGGCAATTATCATTTGTAATTTATGCCCTGCTGTTCATGTTGAGCTGTAAATGTAACACTTAAACTTTTTCAGAACTGTTTAGTAGCAAGCCTTTCACATGAAAACCAGACAGACCCACATTGAATACCGAGCAGGCCAGATTTGCTTTCCATTTTGAGCTGTGCTGTTCCCATCAAAGGAGGGAGATTTTGCCATTTTTTTTTTTTATTCCATGAAGAACTCCTTTTTGTAATTTCTAATTCTTTTCAGAGAAGCTGACCCACTTTATTTTGCAGTGCTAAATCAGTTGTTTCTGCTGCCAAAAATAGATCAGCCATCCTAATAGCCCCTCTTGTCACCTGATGTAGTTTGAGTTACTTGTTTTGATAGTTTTTGTTTCCGATATTCCAAGTGAAACCTTAGTGTGTCGTGCAGTGATGCTAATCCTGTCTTGTCACCATTGTAAAACAAAAATGCCTTGACTGATGCAATCTTCAATTTCCTTTCCCTTTTTATCATTCTTCCTCTTCCCCCCACCCCCTTTTTAAAGTTTGATTAGTTATGAGAACTTTTGATGCATTTGTCAGAAATACAGTCCTTATGAGATGTCCTGCCACAGTATCAAAAAATGTCAGACAAGAGATAAGAATTACAGTTGAGGATTTTGTGTTTGGAGTTCTGCAGGGTATCTTTTAATCTTCTTTTCTCTGGCTACCTACTAAAGCAATCCTATGGATTTCCTCAAAGGGGAAGAACTCAAATTAAATTAGGCTGCAGAACAGAGCAAAGAGAAGAGGAGGGTACCTTCATATTCTCATTACATTATCTACTCATTCATTGTTTGAGTTTGTCATAAACTGCTCCGATAAGCATTTCTTCTCCCCAGCTCTACAGCAGGACTCCATCGTCCAAGTCAGTATTTTCAGCTTCTTTTCTGGCCAGGCTTTTATCCTTTTTCTTGCCAGATTTATCATTTTACCACACATTTGTCATTCTTTTATTCCTACATTGTTTTCCTTTTCTCAAAAGGATCACAGGCAGAACATTTCCAACACATGGCCAAGTAGTGTGACCAGCTTTATGAGCATTCTGGTTTTAGGAACTTGATGCTTGGTACCTGCAAACTTTACACCTTTACACAACACACTTCCTTCTCCTTGTTAATCTACACTGAGGTTTCCTTTTCTTTTTGGATAGGCATTCTGTTCCTTTTGCCTTGAAAGGCAGTGCACACTTTGTCTTTCCTTTGCTCAGTGCTGCTGCTTGTTTATGTGCCAAGTTCCATTGTTGGATGCAGGCACTGAGGGCACTTCACACTGTTTAGTCAGTGCAGGAAGGAATTGGGTGAGAAGTATTGCCTTGCAAGGGATACCTGAGGACACCAGTAAGCATTTAATGTATGTGCCTTCCTAATTACGTGATTGTTTGTGGCTGATGAAAAAGACAAGGGACTATTCATTTTAACTGTGCCTTGGGATTAATTTATTCCTAATTCAAGATCTGAAATATCTCTGACTTCTGGATTTTTTGGCACTATCCAAGTAATAAATGACTGACTTCTTCAAAGTTTCTCTTTCTTAAGTCTTACAGGCTTTCCTGTACCCCCCAATCCAGTCCATTTTGTTTCCTCTCAACAACTCTCTTCACTGGGCTGCTGTCAAGGTGATCTTGTCTCTTACAACTATTATGATTACCCAAGTTGTTTGCCTTTTTTATCTGGATTCTTTAGAGGGCTTTGAGGTTTGTAGGACAGATTCTTTGCTGGTGAGCAGTTTGCTGACCTGTCAGTAAGCTATGTCCAATGAAAGAGAATCACAGGCATAAATAAAACTGCTGCTCTTTATTTTGTTGTCGTGCTTACTTTTACTTTGCCAAATCAGATGTGTCCATGAATTCAGTTCTTTCTTTCTCAAGCAGTTTGCACAATTCCATGGGACTGTCACCAAGCTAAACCTGTCCAGTAATAGCTTTAAATGCTAAAGGTACCTTGGTTGCACCACTAATACCAACTATGCTGACAGGGCTGGTTTTCTTGCTATTTTTTCCAAGGACTGTTTGCCAGAAGCTTCCTAATTAAAAATAAACAGATTTATCATTTTCCTTGGTTACTGAAGCTCAGAGAGTATAATTCTTACAGTCGTCAAACAGTAGTCAACTGCTTTTCCTCTTCTTTTTTTTTTAATGTGTATATTATTGATGATGCAGATAGAGATGTTGCATGTTCAGCTGGAGCAACTGATTAAGCCTTTACCAGCACAGGGAGCCAGTCAGGTATTGTAACTCTCAGAGGAGAGAAGTTTGCCCTGTGCTGGTGACTTAAATGAATCTCTGAGCCAGGGGACACCAAGACAGAGGAGCTTGGATTTCACTGGTGAGTGACAGAGATCACGTGAGGGCTCTGGCCCTCTCTCCATGGCATGCTGAAGCAAACGTGCCAGCAGCACTGCATTGATGGTATCAGCTTCAGCTGCCAAAGGGGCCTGCACTGATATGTGAGTAGGGCAGTGGAGCAGCTCTGGGAGGCAGTGGTGATACTGAAGAGCTTGCTTAAATCTCAGAAAACTGCTAGTAGTGACAGTTCATCTTCAGTCTTGAGGAACCACAAACAGCAGAAGCAAAAATGCCGAAGGACTATAACATTTTTCAAGTGCTGACTGCAGCACTCTGCTGCTTTTATCATCGTAAATCTGTTATCAGAGTCAAGGTAGGTGTTCTTTTTCAGTAACATAACAGTGTGCTAGCCAGTAATGCAGTTAATTTTGTTTAGGAGTATTTGTTTTCATACCATGGTTGGGTACAGTGTGTTTCTCTTCTAAAGAACACCTTTAGAATTCACCATTGTGTCAGAGAGAAGCTTAAACAACTTGCTGTTTTATGAGCCTGAAGCTGACTGTATTTATGTTTAGGCACTAAGTTAAAAAATGCTCTGGTTTGGGACTTGCTGAGGAGAATTTCAGCAAACTTTGAAGGTTTTGGAATTTAACTGATCATTTAACTGAAAATTGTTTTTGAAACACTGCCAGCTCTGTAAGTCACTGTGTAAAGTGTGTACATTTTCTGGAGCACCTGCAATGAGGAAGGATGTGAAGGTTGCTATCTTCTGGCCTGTTGGCTTTCAAACTTCAATGCGAGGCACTTAAAAGTTGGGACCAGCTGCCCCCTTCTCTCTCCTTCAGTGATTTAGCCTTTTAACTGCCCATTTCTGGACATGGGCTGTGTTGCTCAGTCTTCTGGGCGCACTGAAAAAGTGACCAATTGGATTGACTTCTCTTTCTGGCCAGGACAAGTGTCACAAGTTATTGTCACACTGGAGCACTAAAGATGCTCTATTGTGCTGTAAGTCATTTTCATTCCTGTTCTAAGCATAAGCCTTAATTCTTCTACAACTTTTTTAGTGACATTGGGTTTTATTGTTGGCAGCCAGAACAGTTAGAGAACTTGTTATTGCCCATGCATGCCCTTTGTTTAACTTGGCATGAATTTCTGATACCTAAAATAACAGTGATGTTCCCATGGCAACTTTCCATTTAGTCTAATCCATACAGTCTCTAGAGAAACTGAAACATTAATAGTGTTTGCTGTATGGAGGGTGAAAAATAAAACCCTTTATGTAGAAACAAATTACAGTTGGGATCTTTTAAAAATAAGGTTCTATTTAAAGAGATTTACAGCATTTAAAATAGTTTTGAATGCGAGTGTTCCAGTATGCAGATTTAGCATTAGTTGAATCTGAGGAACTGCTATTCTAAGAAGTTTGAATGGTAGGGAACTGGGGTGCATTTGCTGAAAAGTGGCTGTAGGTATAGAAACAGATGGTGATCAAATCACGTAAGGTCTGAACCGTGGGGCTGAATGGTGTGGATTCTGTGAAATGCCAAAGGGCCTAGAATGGTATCAACAATAGGATGGCATGAAATGAAGTTGTAGTCTTTTTTAATTTTTGAGAACGTATCACTTCAAGCAAAATCAGTTTGTGAAATTAGATGAGGTTAATTCTTGGTTTTAATAGGAATTACAGTTGTAATGAAGTATGAGATTGATCCATAAATAAACATGCTGAAGTCGTCAACTACCACTGAGAGGTTCAGATTTTTTGCCACATTGAGATAAATTCATTATGTTGTCCAATTTAATTGAAAACAGTATGTGGCCAAGCTGAGAGATGCCTTGTTGTGTCCCATCAAAGGACAGGAAACAGTACAGCAGTTGCACTCACATTTTGCTGCACTTCATTGTAGTGTGTGAAATCAGGATCTCAACAGCAGATGTTGGGCTTATTTCCCCGTGCATTAATAGAAAATATAATGGCCAAGGCAGAACATCTGAACTTGGATCAACTCATTCTTCAGTTGTGATGTGCCAGTACCTTTCATGATCCCATTTGGTTTTTGTAGCTGTTTACTGTCAAGGTCAACTTTTATATTTCAGGAAAATAGAAACTTCAAGGTAAAAGGCTCCTGTTTGTGCTGAAAAAAAAGAAGAGGAAGTACTTAATTGTGACTTATGCTACTTCCAAGCTAAAGTATTGTTCTTCAAATTTGCATTTTTTGGAAGAGAATTATGTTAAGACTAAATCAGTGATACATGGTGTTTAAAAATGTAGAGATCTGAATTAATAAAGTCAGCTTTGCCACAAGACAAGGTTTTTTTAGTACTGGTTGGTATGGTTGTCATGATCAGAGGGGAAAAGGCCTTTGAAGTTCAAGTATTTTCATTCTTAATTCTCTGCTATGATTCACCCTCAGCTGAAGTTGTGCTAAAGGGGAAAACCACTCCAGTCATGGGGGCTGGCGAGTTTTAAACCTTGCAGCACGTTGCTGTAGCTCATTGTTGGGTGATGTGCTCATGCTACGAATGTGACGTGCATAAGAAGCCTTTTATAAGAAGCTACTTATTGCAAGTGCCATCTCTTATCTTGGATGAATTGCAAGCATTTTTATAGATAGTAGATCTTAATTAATATTTGTTCAGTGTGTGATGATCTAAATCTGTTTTCTGGCATCCTCAGGCTTCATATATCCAGTTTCAGCATGTATGTGGAGGCAGTTGGATTTAATAACATGTGAGCTACAAGTGGTCACCACCCAGCATTATGGGGCTGCCTTTCTGATGTTGGGTTTGCTGTTATTGGAGAGGGGCAGATGTGAAAAGAATGACTTTCAAAAGTATGTGAAATTTTGTATAGCTCCCTGAACTTAGATTCCCCATTGTCTTGGTGCTGAGTTTGAGTTTTGATGAATCTTATACCATAAATTTTTTTTCAATTTTCCATGGTAATTTTATAGTTTATCAACGTTTCACTGCAGTGCACCCTCTGTCATAAATATATAGGTAGCACAGGGACCAATGGTGCTCTATGAGCAATTTCTCTTTGATGGGAATAGGAACATTCTTCAGTAGGTATTTATGCATTTAACTTCTTAGTAATAACTTTTCTTCAGGGATGTCTCACATTAAAACAAACAAAAAAACCCTACACAGCTGCTGAAATCCTTTCACTTTGGTAGTCAGTATCCCTGTGGTCCCTGATTGAGGAGAGTACAGTTTGACTGACTCTCAGCTCAGGGTCTGTCTGGATCCACGTTCTGGGAATGAGGCTGTCCTAGCTCTGAATGTGGTTACCTAGAAAACTAAGAATTTGTTACCAGTGTAGTGTTGTAGTGGAAAGTGGATGTTGAATCCACTAGAATTAGGTTTTCCCATTACCTTCAATTAATATTAGACTGAACTTTGTACTAAAAGACTTTTTATTTTCCTCATCCTAAACAAATATCTTTCTTACTAATTGTGGTTTAAGCCCAGCTGGTAACTAAGCACCACACAGCCACTCACTCACCCACCCTCCCACCCCTCACTGGAATGGGGAGAAGAATCAGAAGTAAACTTCTAGGCTGAGGTAAGAACAGTTTAACAATTGAAATAAAGTAAAATATAATAGTATTAAATAATCATAACCATAATAGGAGAAATCCCAAGTGATACACAGTACAATTGCCTACCAGCTGCTGATCCCACCCCAAACCCCAGTCCACCTCTCGTCCAGGTAACTCCCCAGTTTGTGTGCCAGGCATGATGTTCTGTGGTGTGGAATATCCCTCCAGCCAGTTCTGTCACCTGTCCCAGCTGTGCTCCCTCCCAGGTTTTTGTGTAGCTCCTCACTGGTGGAACATGAGACACAAAGGAATCCTTCGCTTAGAATAAACATGGCTTAGAAACAATCAAAACCTCAGTGTGTTCTGACATTGTTCTCATACTGACTCTAAAGAACAGCACTTCACCAGCTCCTGAGGAGAAATGAACTCTCTCACAGCTGAAACCAGGACATGAGTGGATAAACATCGGCTGCTTTTCTGTGACTGTCAGGCAGGTTCTGTTGTTCGTAGTGGCAGACTGGAAACATGCACATGATGAAGTTTATTTGGGTTAAAGGAGCTGTCACAGTCACAGGGAAAATTTTCATGGTAATCTGTTATCTTTTCATCAGTAACCTCAAAACTTGTCACCTGTTACCTAAACAAGGTTATGAAAATCTTGTGGCTTCCAAGTTGCTGTTCTGCTGTGTTCATCTCTCTGAGTAGTTTGAGAATTCTTCTCTGTATTTTGGGCATGGCAAAAGTTTGTATTTGGTTTGTCTCAACCAACCAATTAAGCCACTCAAAAATAAAAATAAAATCCTGCGGAAGTTGGCATTCATCTATGCTACGAGACTTTTATCACCCATTTTGTACCTCCTGTTGCTTAACACAGCACTTGCTAAAGTCCTGTGTGAACTTTGTGCCGTGTGGGAGGTTAGATAAAACCACCTCATAAAGAGCATTGCAGCAGTTGTAGTTCAAAATGTCCAAGTTAATCAGAAAATGGATTCTTGTGTTTAGAAACTCCCTTTTTCCAATTAGTTCTTTCTCAAAAAATCTATTAAGTCACTCTGTCCATGTGTTTTTGTCATTTTTTAAGTTCTTGGCCAATGGTGCTGCTTTTCTGTAAGGAAAAAATAAGGACTGACAAGGATGTTTTCCAGTAGTGATGGAGAGTTTGGTTCCATGCTCAGTGCAAGTCTGTTTGGTGGCCAATTAGTAGAGTTATAAGTGAAATTAAATACATTGTACTAATTATAAATAAAATTAAAGCATATTCTAAATTGATGTAACTATTTTTAAGTGCTTGTATTTGTAGTGCCAGATGGGCAGTCTGATTAGGATCACAAGAGCACAGGAATAAAGAAGGGAATCCCTGCAGCCAGGGAAATATATCTTGATCCAGAATTGGAACTTTGACAGGAAAATGTTCATTTTCTATACGAACAAGTCGATTGCTCTCTAGTGGCTTGGAAATAGAGGAATTTCATTAGTTTTTCACTTTTCCAGATGTTTTTAGTGGCCTATGTCTGTGTGTCCTCTCTATTCTTTCTTGTTTCAGATCTTTGTCTTCCCTCTTGATATTTCCTGTCCCTGGCCAAGCATCCCCTTCGTATTTTCTGTTGACTAATCTTTCTGTTCAGGACATTTATTAAATGTTTCAGAAAAGTACTAAAAGTTTAGGAAAGGTACTGACTTGACTTTTTTCCTCAATCAGATCACACTTCAGTTTTCACAAAGCTGTTCTCATTTATCCTTAATAATCATCTCCTTTCTTTTTTTTTTTTTTTGAAACCTTCAAGGCCACAAGAAATCAGATGGTGCCAGGCCTGCCTGTTGGGCTCATTTAAATATCAGCTGGCAGAACTGTGCTAAGCACGAGGAAGTAACTGAGATTGGATGGAAATATGGCCACCTTTAGTCTTGTAATCCTTGGCTGTGCTTTGTGAAATAATAATTTGCCAGAAGGATAAAAAGAGAGATGATGTGAATTTTGGCTGTATCAGAACTGAATAAGGTGATTTGGCATGACAGATTGGGACCACTTCCAGACACTGTCTACAAGTAAAAGTCTTTCCCTCGTAATTCGAGCTCTTAAAAAACCTCAAAAAACCAACACCAACAACAGTAAAAAAAAAACAAAAACAAACACAATCAACCAAACAAAAACCCTACATGAATACACCAAACCAAACACTTGATCCCTGTAGGGAGTAATTAATTAATGACAGTTGAGATAGGACGTGAAAACTAGAACACATAAGATGCAGCTTTGGGTTTCCATGTAGGGATCTGTGTGGTTCTCCTCTCGGGTGTTTTCATGGTACATGTACCTCCCCGGAGTTGTTGCAGATGTGAACTGGAGAAAGAATTCACTGCCAATAGACAACAGAAATTACTGTGGGACTTGTTTTGTTTTTCTACCAAACACAATCTGTATTTGAAAGCAGTTCTGCTGACCTGATTTGTTTTTATATTCCAGCTATATTGACAGAATTGCTGCTGTTAAAACTCTCAAAGAATTTAAACTGAAAGCTTTCCTGTGTTGCTTCAACCATGTTTTGTTGCAGAATACATGGAAGTCTTTAATTTTTGCCCTAAATTTTAAGATTTCTTTTTACCATCCACTTCCCTATCTGGCTGTGAATGTATATTCATCTTGCTTTCTGTTGTTGAGTAGGAGCCAACAAAGTGTCTTAGACAAAGAAATAAAATGAAGGCATTCTCTAAAGGAAGGTTTGTCACTATGAATTAGTGCAACTTCAGAGCATGCCATTGCAGCCCATTAACTGCTGGGCTCTGCTGGGACATGAGGCTGCAGTCTCTGCATCCCGTGGTGTGGAACAGCTCACCTACTCCTTTACAGGAAAGCCACTGACATAGCTGGTTACTCTGCTCTAAGCTCACACTCTTCGTTATTCCCAGACTGCCATGCTTGCAGCAGGCTCTGCCTGGGGGAAGGGTTTGAGCCCTTGCATGATTCAGCTCAGCCTGTGCAGAGATTCTTGCAGGGCCAGAGCCTTGGGTATAGAAAGGTATAGGCTGGTGAGATTACAGACGGTGCCTCAGTCACAGCTCTCCTTAAAGGACATAGGTTGTATAAGAAATCTGTTTCAGAGAGCAAAAAACTGTCCAGGAAGACATGCTATTACTAAACTTGCTTACCTAGGCAGTTTTCCCCTTGGGTATTTTGGGATTTGTGCTAGCCACAGTTCTTTCATTAAGTTCAGAGTTGCATAAGGGCTATTTAAGCATGTTTGCTTCACCTCTGGAGATGTCTGACCTCTGGCAGTCAGAGTATACTCCATGCGGTAGACCATGCTGGAGAGGATTTTTAACAAACCAATAATTATGAATGTTAACAATTCACTTGATTTGGATTCCTTAAATGTTTTTCTTGTTGTGTTCTTAGATGTAATTCAAGTGCAATATGTGTCTCATTACATTTGAGTAGTGAAAAATCCTTTTAACCACCAGAAGTTCTAGATTTCTGTGCTCTATTTGTAATTGATGTCTATCTCCAACTTGATCATCCTGAGTTTTTTAAGATCATTTGTGTCAGCACCATGGATGAAATTAGTCCATACCCAAAGACCTATAGTTCTTTTTGTCTAAGAATCTACTCTCCTAAGCAAATTCGGGTACTGCCTGTGTATGCTGAAGTCTGCCACTGAGATACAGTGAGATGCTTTTGGAAAGATGGTAGTGGTTTGTACAGTAGCTTTGGGTTCTTTAAGATCTCTATTCAGTCAAAAGCATCTTTCAAAACCTTAAATACAATTCACATTAAAGTAGTAGTTCCTTTCAGAAGATCAGCAAAACGCAGCTGTGAATGTAAGAGTTTGGTATTCCCCAAAGCTGGATGCTGTTGTTTACACTGGAGGGAGGCCTTTAAAAGTTCTCCAGCGATTTCCTTCTGCAGTCAGGGTTAAAGGGGCTCTTGAAAAGTCTTGGCTCAATTTGTGCGCTCTTCACTCTACATTCAGGTTATGTAAATGCTGTAATACTTGCTATTGTTCTGTAAGATGTGCCAGTGAAATGGCTGTTAATGTTGGAATCAATGCCAGTCAGCTTTAAATGGCTACCCAGCCATTTGAGTTGGGAAATACATGTGCCAGGCACGTGCCATGGTCCATCAGCTATGCTGGTCTGAGGGGGCACAGGGGTTTGGAGTGGAGGGGGGATTTTTGGCCTTACTTGACTATGTTTTGACATTTCAGTATGCTTCTGGACCTACCAGTCCCCTTCTGTGACTCTTTCTACATCCAGTAACTTCACCTCTTCACATTGTACATGGCTTTATGAATAAGCCCTTGCAGTGCAGGCCTTCTGTTTCTGTGGCTTGGTTTCATCCTGCACAGGCTTCTCATAAAGCTTGGGGGAAGTTAATGAGAGACCTTAATGTACAAAAACACAAAATATTTACTCCTGGTTGAAAAGGCTTGTCCATTTTGAACCACATATGTATAGTTCATATATTATAGTTCACAGAAGGGAAACTGGAGTAAGAAGTGATTCTTTACCAAGTTGTTTTTATGTTTTGCCCTTCTGCATAAGCTGCTACATTCACTTGTGTTTGTCTAAGAGAAGCCTTAGTTTTCTCTGAGAAAACTAGAGAGGAGAGGATAATTTATCTCAGAATTTCTCTGGACTCCCAGCATGCTTAAATAGTCTTGGCAGCAGGATGCCTCTTCTGGCATTATTCCACCAAAAATCTGCTGTCTCGTAGTCTGTTGTGATTCAGTCTGCTTGAAATTGCAGGGAGGATTGCTGAAAGAAGTGTTAAATGTGTGCCACCTGTTCCCACAGTCAGGTGCTGTGAGTATTCAGTGTGAAGAAAGTGCTATAGAGAGCAGTGTTCATGGAAAGAACAGGGTTGGTGGGCAAGCATTCCCAGTTCTTTTTAAAATAATGCATGTGCTTCATATTTGCATCAGTGTATCAGTGAAAGGAACCTGTGAGCTTTGGCTCATATACAGAGCTAAGAAAAAAATCCATAATGCACTAAAGCAAAATGTTGCATTTTATCCTGTGCTCCAGCTGGAAGCCCTCTCTCCCTGTCTCTCTTTCATTTTAAGTGATCTTTCTTTGAAGAGAGTGTATATTCTGATTCTTTGATGGTGGAGAACATGTTCCTGGGCTTGTTCCCAGGCTTTTGAAACTCTTCAGCACAACAAAGATGGGCTGGAGTCCCAGGCCTAGGAGAATGAAAGGAAGTCCAAAGTACTTCCCTCCTCTGAGTGCTTATGAAAGAGCATGTGGCCTCTTTCTAGAGAAGATACTGCACCTTACTTTGTTACTGACACTGCATCCATAAAGACTAGTGAGCCAGAGTGGTCCAGCATGAAAGCTGGACTCCAGAAGAGATGAAAATAGAAATTTTCCAGAAAACTTTACAGTGGTTGTACAGTAGTGGTGCAGATATCTTCAAGCAACTCTCATAGTTTTTGTGCTTAGGGGCAAAGAGCTTTTTTCCTTTAGGAAGGGAACATCTTGGACATGAAGATTTAGACAGATAATGACCACCAGAAGTAAGCACTTTAAGGCTGAAACTTTACTTTGGCAAATTGTTTTTTAGTGCAGCAGAAATACTGAACAACTGTGTGTGTCCAGGTTGGCCTGTTTTGATGCATTTGGGATGTTCTTAATTGGAAGGCTTCAAAGGTGTTGGGGGAAAGAATCTGAAGTTAAAATGGAAGTTTAAACAGGAGGAAGGATACTGGAGCAGGGCATTTGAATCCAGCTCCATCTTTCTGGATATAGTTAGAATTCACGTTGGAAAGAGGAAGTAAGAGAAGTGACTTTGTGGGTGCGTAGTTACTGGTGTGGTTCACAGACAGAACACTTTGCTCTGTTCTGTGCATGCAGAACAATCACATGTTATCTCACTCAACGCTGGGTTTGCAAATACAATCTAGAGCAAAGCCAGGCCAGGCTGCTGAAAGCAGCACCTGCATTCCAGTGCAGGTCATGTGATGGAAGCTATAACCCAGGTAAAATGTTAATCACTGAACTTGGCACAGTGAAAGCTTTTAATCTTTTATTGCAGTTTTCTAGGGAGAGGCAGGTTATGGACAACAGCCCGGAAAAGCTGAAGAAGGAGCTGGAGGAGGAACTGCAGCTGAGCAGTGAGGACCTGCGCAGCCATGCCTGGTACCACGGGCGGATTCCTCGGCAGGTACGTGCCCCTTGCATTGCCAAATGTGCTTTGAGCTTCTGGAGGCAAGCAGGATTTTTCTGAAGTACTGCACACAATTCTGATATCTGCACTGATTTGGTAGAAACATAATGCCTATCTGTAGGGAAGCTATAGTACTTACCACGGCTTGGCATAAAACGAGACTGAGGAAGGATTTAGGGCAGACTTGGTGGAAAACAGATATTTCAGGATTGTTGTACACTGAATAAAGGTGGAAATGGAATTTAAGCTTTATATGAGAATAATGTGCCCACATATTGTTCAGCCACACTGACATTAATTTGGTTCAGTGTTTGTAACCAAAGTTAAAATGTTCTTATTTATTTTTTTTCTTGCCTTTGGAATTTGGGGGAGAGAGCAAAAACTGCAACAAAATCTATGCAGTAACTTAATTTTGATCCTTATAAACGCAGTAAAGCCCGTGTTGAGGCTGTGGTTGGATCGGAGCTGCGGTTCCCGAGTACCCGGAGCTCCCCCTGCGGGCTCCCGCGGCAGGGAGAGTGCTCAGCACCCGCTCGGAGCACATGAAACAAAACAGAAAAACTAGATTTCTCTGGCTCTTCCTAAGCCGTAGTGTTCATGTGCAGTATTCACAAGAAATAAAAAATGAAAGCTTCTGTCACTTAAGGTAATAAGCAAAGGGCAAATTCGGGGATCTTGTAGTAATGGCTTCCAAACTTCAGTGTGACTGTCTATTCAGATTCTTTAAACTCTAAAATTCTGGGCCATTGCTTTCCCTTCATGCCTAATTTTCTATTAGCAAACTAGAAGAAATGTATAGGCAAAAGTGGGTCATGTTTCTGGCTGCTGGCTCCTTCCAAGAAGTCCCTCCAGATCTCTGCTGTGGGATGAGCTTTTAATTTTAGAATTGGAGACATTATTCTTATACCACACTTAATGCTTTGCTTTATGTTTGGGGCTTTGTCTGCCTTCCAAGAGTAGACAAATTAATTCATGTGTTTAAGAATACTTTGTTGCTATATGTTGTTTGACTACTTGTTTTCTGATTCCGAAAGTTACTTTTTGTGTAATTCTTTTTCCTTAAAGGTGGCAGAAGGCCTAGTTCAGAGAGATGGAGATTTTCTTATCAGGGACTCTCTCTCCAGTCCTGGGAACTTTGTTCTTACCTGTCAGTGGAAAAATACCTCTCAGCATTTTAAAATCAACAGAACAGTTCTAAGACTCAATGAAGCCTACTGCCGTGTTCAGTATCAGTTTGAGCTGGAGAGCTTTGACAGTGTCCCTGGCTTAGTCAGATACTATGTTGGGAATCGCACACCGATATCAAAGCAGAGTGGAGCAATTATTTTTCAGCCTATCAACAGGACTGTGCCTCTCAGGTGTCTAGAAGAAAAGTATGGTGTAACTCTAGTCCAACAAAAGGAGCCAAGCACCCCTGAAGGAAAAACAGAAGCTGCAAAAAGGCTGAGTCTTGGTCTATCCAGCATGCAGTCCCCGGAGCAGAGCATACCCAGAGGAAATCTTTTGAGGTATTTAATTTTGCTGTCCTTATGGAAGGAAATGAAGTAACTGTATCAGCTTCTGCTGTAGTGATGTGAGTTTTCACACTGATTTGAGATGGGAGACTAGGCAGGAGGGTTTGCTCACTTTTAGCAAAGAATCAGCAAACTCACAAAGCAAGAGCAAATGTAGGGTCTGGAAGCTCAACACCACTGCAGCTTGTTCTTCAGTGACTTGGCAAGGCTTGACTGTGTGAGACAAAGGATTAAAGTAAAATCTTTTTGCTGCTTCACAGAAATCTGTTGTTCCATATTTGACTCCTGAAATAAAAAAGACAAGTGTGGAATACTGGATCCCAATTTCAGTGTCCAAATCAAGTGTTCCATTAGAAAGTCTCAACGTTCAAAGAAATACCCTCACAGATGTGCAAGGTGACACATGGTATAGCCCATTTCACTGCCACTACAACAGCATGAAGTACCTTTTATTATTAAAAGCTGCCCAAGTGGAAAGCTCATGATCTTTGCACTGGTTATGATGTGTTCTGGCAGTCGGATGTGCATGTTAAGAGTGTTGCATATGTTGATACGTTTTTGTTTGTGGTTCTTTTACCCTAGAAACAAAGAAAAAAGTGGTAGCCAGCCAGCTAGTTTGGATCATGTTCTGGAGAAAAGATTCCCTTTGAAGGCTCACCAGTCAGAGAGCTATCTGCTAACAGGTATGTTTTGTAATTAAATGTTTCACATGTAGAATCAGTGTGTGTCCAGGTGGTCTGTTACTCTTCAGAGCAAAGTGAGACTACTGAGTGTTCTGAGTACTGTAAATACAGTTAAATTTAATGGCCAGTGTAAGCTGTGTTAGGACACTGCTTGCTGTTCAGGTCACTGGAACAGGATCTTTATTTACAGTGCACCAGCTACTTGAGTGCCTTAGCATACAACTCAGCAGGCTTCCACACCATAAAAATGACAGCTTAAGTTGGCATAAATATCTTTTTAAATGGTATTAGCTTTCCCCACTTGTGCTTTACAAGAACTGACTTGCCTCAGCCATGCCTTTCTGACAGAAGTCTATTAAGTAGCAGTGGTGTTCCATGGAAACTCTGGTAACCATTTTTTCTCAGGGTAAAGTATGTGGCTGTGGTGATGTTCCTCACTTGGAGAACTGCACTGCCATGGCTTTTGTGCTCAGCTCTGCCCTTCTGTTCCCCTCACTCTCTCTACCTCCATCCCTTTTGCTTTTCATTGCTTTTGCTGCTGTCTGGTTCTACAGCCACTATCATCTTACTCCAGGAATACAAGGTGTGCTAACAATTGACTAGTTGTTAATTGTGGCTTTTTCTTTCTCATATTCTTCAGAGGTTTAAGCAATTATTTCCATACTGATACACTGTGTATGGAAGCTTGCAATAATGCATCTGTTCCCATGTGGACAAACTAGTGTTTGACTTCCAAGGCTGGTAGTCATTTTGAATACAGTCCTGTTAAAATTCATAGTGCCTATTATGGAAAGACTTCTCATGACAAAAAGAATATTTAGTGTTTATATAGTGAGATTGTATTCTGATAGAAAGGGTTTAATAGTGGGACAGACAGACATTTATGAAGCAAGTTTCTGTCCATTTGTAGCTGAATTGGTTATTCCAAGCCATGGCTGCAAAAACTTTTCTTTTGGTACTATAATAGCCTATAAGATCCCCAACATTTTGTCACGGGATCCTTCAAGCAGGTTCTGGTATCATAGTGTTCATGAACAGAGACAGTCTGTGACATGCAGTTTCTGTCTGGAATCAAGTAGTAAAACCCACATGATGCAACTGGCTGCTTTGCTATAGGTACCAGCAAATGCACTGAGAATTGCAGATTGGGAATGTCTGATAGAGGGGTCAGTCCTGTCCTGGATGCAGAGGTTTGCATATGCAGCAGGTACAGATGAGGCATAAATACACAGAAGTATGTGGATGTGTTTCTCTAGCTCTTCAAATCACTTTCACAGAAAGATTAGCATCCCTGAAATTCATTCTTCCCATACCTTACTGCAGGTTTAGGCTTGACTTTGGGAAGTTTTGCTTTCATCTCAGATTTGTCATTCTCAGAAATGACTCATCCTTTATGTGGTGTGCCTGGAAGTTGCTGTTTTTATAGCCTAGATCAGGTTACAAAGAGACTTCCTATTCCAAGCCATAGAGGCCATCCAGCTCTGACAGTATAGCCTATGGTTGTGGCAGAGACTGGAATTATTGTCAGCGTTACCACAGAGTAGCACTGTGGTGCAGCTGTTCCATGTACTTGGCATTTTGGGAGGATCAGCAAGTGAATGGAATTTGCTGGCTAGCTCATTCAAAATATAATTTCATATTCATTTTTGCCAGTGAATAACTGACATGATCTGACAATATTTTCTTTAGGAAATAGCATTAAGAGATGAAGCCTGGAACAGAAATCAGGAGTTGTATATATTTTGGCCTTCTAAAATGCCATTTTCCCCTGCAGGTTCAAGACATCCCTCTCGATTGCCTGAAGCAGATGTAAAGTCTTGTCCAAGCTCACCTGCGTTTAGAACAGGCAGTGAACCATCTCTAAGCCCCACAGTTGTTCAGAAACTCACCTCAGAGTCACAGGTAGGGGAAGCTCTCAGAGGATCAGATGGTCAGCTCTGTCCAAAGCCTCCACCTAAACCCAGCAAACTCTTGATGAAGGCACCAGACTCCCCTTTGGCCTCCCACAGTTCAGAAGGACACTATTGTGAACTAAACCCTGACAGACTTCCTGCAGCAACAAAACAACACTTATGTCAGAAAAACAGCTATGTGGAACATCTGACCCAAAAGGAGAGGGGACCACACTCATTCAGGAACTCTGAAACAAGCTATTTGATCCTTGACGATGATCCTACAGTGAACTCTGCAGATCCTTTAGAAGCTTCAACTCAGATGGCTGAAGAAGACAGCATCTTTTCTGCACCTGTTTTTGAGATGGTGTCTAGTTTTAAACCAAATGATTTTGAATCCAAACTACTTCCTCCTGAAAACAAGCCATTGGAAACATCCATGTTAAGAAGAGTTAAGGAGCTTTTCACCAACAATAACCCAAAGATTATTGCACAACATATTCTTCTAATGGACTGCAAGGTAAAAAAAAATGAAACACAAGTTCATGCATTTTATTTTGTATTGTGCAAGTTTATACTTTTCAAAGTACTGATTTGAAAAGATTAATGGGTAGATTTGCAGCTAATGTAATGTTTGTATTGTTCGCAGGAATTTTTAGGGTGGTTTTTTTCCATTTGAAGAACAAGAATGTTCACAAACTCCTTGGACCAAAGGTCTCTCATCATCCTTGACTTTGGACTCAAACTCTCAATGTTCCTTAAACCTCCTATCAGTTGCTGTATCTCCATGATTCAGCCTTGTCCCTGTATTGCAGGAAGTGCTCTCTGTGCTGTAAAGCACTGTGGAAAGAACTGCTCGTGGCAGGAAGTGGCTTGTTAGGTTGCCTGGGCAGGGTAGACTTACCTGGCTGCCATATGGCTGGCTGTAATATACCACGGTCAGTGGAAGTAAATATATTTAAACTTCTAAACCAACTGCTCTTCTAATCTGTATCTGATTTCTTGTCTTACAGCTGGACAGGTGGTGTAGGAAAATAGTTATCAGGACTAATGCACTTCTCTCCTATGAGAGAACTGTATTGTTAGTGGAACCGCTTAGAAAGATGTAAAAACACAAAACTGTTTTTCACAGTGTAGACTTTGGACAGCTGATAAGGCTTGGGCTCAGCTTCTGGATCAGAAGACAGGAGAATCACCTAATGAGATGATGGCTTTGTGTAATTAACAAAAGAAGTATAACTGCAGTTGAATCTGCACCACTTCCCTGGGATGACTGAGTGCTGTACCTGCCATAGAGCTGCTAGAGGAACCAAGTGGTATTGTGGGTATCCAACCCCCAGGCTTTATTGGGTTTTGGTTGTTTGGGTTTTTTAAGAGCAGTTTGAGAAGCAAAACATGTGGCTACTTACTGGGCAACTCCATTGCAGACAAGAAAGGAAGTGGGAATGGTGATGCTCCAGAAGAAACATGTGTGTAGCTCTCTGCTGGTGCTGCTGCACTGAGGGACACTGTGGGTGTGAGGGGGGGCGGTTCCCTGGAGCAGCAGTGGGGTGGGGGGTGTGAGTGTCTGCCAGCTCCTGGGTCCTGCCAACAGCAAACACAGCTCCTCTCCTCAGTAGCTGCTGCTATCTGAGGCTTAATGCAGACGAGGTGACTCAGAAAAACTCAGCGGCACAACGCCTTGCTCTTTTCAGAAATCGTAGATTAAGACTTCTTAGTTCCAGAGTAGTAACAGCATTATCTAATGTTTTAGTTCCAAAATTCACTTCTCCCCTCCTTCAACCTAATAACAACAACTAGAAAATCTTAAATATGTTGTTAAAGAGTGCATTGCTTGAAGGTGTAGGATGTGCATGCCTTAGAGAAGTAGTAAGTGTTTATGTGTGTGTATGTATTGTATTCAATTAGCTCATTATTAGACTCCTTATTTTAAATACTACACTTTGCAATAGTGCTAAGGAGCCAGCTGGCCTGCTGGCCTTCCAGAGTCCCTGGAAGGTTTTACAGAAACAGATTTTTTGATTTTGGAGCAGAAACAGTAACTAGCTGGGACAGGTAGAGACGTCTGTTTGATCTCTGTCTCTCAGTGCCAAACCAATGCCTGCCATTCACTGGCAACTTGTTGCATAGACTGCACTGATAAGAACTGCATGATACAGACATTGGCATGTGAATTGGGGCAGAATGAATGCTTTGTACTGAGATCACTGATAAGGCTGAAGTTCTTAGGTCTTCTGTGTGGCATCAGTCATTCAGTTTGCCTTTTAAATAATGGCATTTCTAATAAAGAATCACCCATATGGTAAGTGATGAGGTGAATATTTGCCACTGGTATGTCTGTGATGGAGAAGCAATCAGTGTGACTCCAGGGGCTTTCTATCATTCCTGTGTGGCCAGAAGTGAAACAGGTTTCTCTGCAGTGCTACCTTCTGTACTGGTGATGGTTGTGCAGTCCATGTGGCTTCCATCTTCCATAACCAAGAAAGCTGCTGATGAGTGTATCAGAAAATGACAGGCAGATTGGTTTGTAAATGTGTCAACATACAGGCCTTAAACCAGCAGATAATCTTACATTATCATATTAATGTGGTTTTTCTTAGCATATATAATTGTTACTGAGATAACCAGTAGCTAATAGAATAAGTTGAAAAAGCAAAGACAAATTGGTGAGGGTGTCAGAGCTTTCACACACTGACTTCATTAGGCACTCAACATTCAGGGTCCTCCTCAAGTCCTTTATCTTTATGAGGACCCTGTGATGTAACCGAAAACATTCTGAGCAGTCATCTTTTTAGAAAGGAAAAAAGTGTGTACATCTTTAAGGCCAAAGAGCAGTGCCTGTCTCACAAGGATCAGACTGAGAAAGCATTTCCTGGATCTTGCTTCATAAACTCCTTCTGGAAGCAGAGGATGAAGTTTGATAAAGCATTTTTGTCACACCTTTTATGTTTTCTTATGGCTGAATCATGTGAAAAAAAATTACTGGCCTTTTTGTGCAAGGCACTGAATGTGCACAAGTTAAACTTTTAAGTTTTGATGCCAGTATTCTAATGTTGCCTTTTATGCAGTTAGCTCTGTATGGCCTGCACTAACTTGGAGGATTTCTGTGTGGCTGGGGTTTTTTTTGAAGAAAGTTAGTTTCAGAACTCATGCAGTTTTTTGCACTGGACAGGTGGCAAGGATAGTAGAAGTTTCTGAAGAGATGAGGAGGAATATGGGAGGGAACTCTGGCCTAGAACTGATTACGTTGCCTTATGGACATCAGCTGCGCCTTGACCTCATTGAAAGGTAAATGTTCCTGTTACTCATTTCGGGGGCAGATGGCCTGTAGCAGAATAGTCTCCTGCAGGTCTCCTGAATTCACATGTACAGATTATTTAGTGAGATGACTGTGACTTCTTTTTGCATAGGAAAAATTCTTTAAGGTCCTAAGGCAACTCTCCATGTCTGTAATACAGGGAAAGGGGGATGGTGTTGAAAGCAGGGCCTTGGAGCAGTTGGATGCCATCAGCTCTCCTTTACAAGCTCAAGTAAACTAAACTTGAGGGAACCTATAATCTATCTGAGCATCTGAGTGTGTGGGGAGGAGATGAATGGTAGCAGCCTTCTGCAACTGGGGAAGAGGCCAGTGGATCTAATAAAGTAAAAAATTATCAGCAAAGCTTTCTGTAAAACCTCTGCACAGGTTAAGGGGGAAGATTAAGGTGTTCTAACCCTGATCTACAGTTTCTGTTTCATATTTCAGTAGTTTGATTGCTGAAATCTAGGAGGGAATGGCACAGGATTTGAGAGTGGAAGACAAAGAGAATTAGGGCAATTTTCCAAAAATTGTTCATTCATTCATTGCTTGAGCAAATTTTGTACAGTTAGTAGTATTTTAGGAGAATATATTAAAATATTCGTATATATTCATGTTATATTCAATATGATGTCATTATTGCTTTTGATGCAAAGATGTTGATAAGACTAAGTTTGCTGGGCACACCAAGGTAGAAATAAACCTTTGAACTGATCTTTGAACACATGAAATACAATAATTTGTAACTAGTCATATAAATTGATCCACTTACAGGCACAATACTATGGCAATAGGAATAGCTGTGGATATCTTGGGGTGCACAGGAGGTGTAGAAGATAGAGCAGCAACATTGAACAGGATCATCCAAGTTGCTGTGGAGCTGAAGGATTCACTGGGGGATTTATATGCATTTTCTGCCATTATGAAAGCACTAGAAATGCCACAGGTAAAAATCTGTTTCTCTTTATGTTCCAAAATGTGAAATTGTTTGATGGTTTGTTTCATTTAATTTAAGCAATTTCTTCAAGACATCATCAGAACAGAGTTTTCATGGCTATTCTATGAGTAGCAGTGTCCTTTCCCTGTGGATTGCTGTGGAGTCAATAATGTGTATTCTCTGTATTGCATGAACAGGTCACGAGATTAGAACAAACCTGGACTGCTCTAAGACATCACTATACCCAGACTGCCATTATGTATGAAAAACAGCTGAAACCATCTTGCAAAGCTTTGCATGAAGGACAAGATGAGTGGAATAGTGAGTATGAGTGACACTGGTTTGTTGAGCCTTTTAACTCTCCCACCTATTGATTTCCTGTGCAGGGAGGTTGAGGCAGCTGCTTTTCCATAGCTGTGCATTCTATGTTAAAATGACTATGTAAACTTGTATAATGTGATATGACAATGAAACAGAAGCAAACAGTCTGCCAACCAAACATCAGTATGTATTTGTGTGCCTGGATCCCTGCAGAATGTATCATTCTTCCCACACCCATAACTTCCTCTTTGGGGACAGAAACTGAAACACAGCATCATCTTGCCTTATAGACGGCACAAAATCTCCTTACTCACAGGAGAGTTAATTTTGGCAGATTTTACTTTTTAGTTGCTTTGTTTTGCCTGTTGGATCAGAAGATGAATAATCCTCAAACAGAAAAAATCAGCTAGGCAGTTACTCTGGTCACATTAAATGCTCCTGCACCCGATTCTCTGCAGCTCTGGTTTTCAAAGGGGTGCGAGGCAGAGAAAAACACTTCTCAAAACATTTTTCCAAGAGAATGAGTAGACAGTGAAAACTTTTTAGCCTCATGGAATTTATTGGAATGACTCAGATTCTGAAAATGTTTAAAATCTCTGTGTCACTGTGTAGTAATTCAGCAGAGCTTTCTCCTGTAGCAAGTACAGCTTTCCAACACTAATTTGTCTTGGTCTTCTCCCCCAACCAGTTCACTGGAAACAGGTAGGGCAGGTATAGCTGAGGTAAGGTGTTAATTTGAAAGATGGAAGACAAACAGTACTTCCCACCTTAAAAGAAGAATACTACAGTTACAGTACCTTCTTCAATTAGCAAGTTTTATAATGTCTGATGGTATGTTTGTTACTCTCTATCCAGAGACCATCAGTGCTCCACGGAACAACGTAACAGTTCCACTGCTGATGCCTCTCATTACCCTGATGGAGCGCCAAGCCGTTGTTTTTGAAAGCATGGACCTGTGGGAGAGTAGTGACCAGAGTGGTGAAGTGATGCTCAGGCACCTGGGCACAGCCCGTGCCATGGCGCAGGGCGCGGACACGTTCCGGCGGGCGGCGGAGCAGGCGCTGCATGGTACGGGGGCGGCGGCACGGGCGGGGAGCGGCACAGGGGGCAGCGGAGCGGGCGCTGCACGGTACGAGTGGGGGCGGGGGGGGGGGCCGGCACGGACAGGGAGCAGCACGGGGGGCTGTGCCCAAGGGCACCACATATGTGTGAGGAAGTGTCTCTGATGAGAGCTGAGATAGCAGCAAATGTCCTGCAGGAAACTCAGTCTGAGGACATCAATATTGTTTAAAAGCAGAGAGTAAATATTCATCAGTAAAGTTCCCCAACAAGCATTTCTGCTAAACAAAGTTCTCCTGGCTTAATATGCTGACCCTGCTAGCAAAAGAATAGAAGTATAGCAAGGATTGAGGATAACTTCCTGTCTTCTGTACAATTTAAATTCCTACTCTGATCATTGCAAATAAACAGTAAGAGTCTTTACAGCAGTGCAAGATGCAACACAGAGATCCTGACTGCTTACAGCCAGAAAGGGGCAACTTGGTAGTTGTGTGACTTAACCTTTCCACTGCAAGTACAAAAAAATGAAGGGAGAAATACAACCATTTCTGCAGGCAGCGTGTATACATCACTGGTGATATTTAAGGTCAGATTATAATGACAATTCTAGACCATCAGAAATGAGGAAAGGGTAGCCTGTCCCAGTGTCCCTAGAGCCATCTCTGTGCTACTAGAATGTCAGGGATGGAAAGGATTGGCACTGTTTTACTAGCTTGTTAAAATCGTTATGCAAAAGGAACCCAGCAGGCTAAAACTTATTTGGGAAAAATACAGTTTAAAGGCAGTTTCTACAGAATAAAAAATATCTGCCTGATGGCGGTATTATGGGATTCTTTTTACTTCCCAGGTTTCCAGCCAGATGAAGAGCTGAGTGAAATCTTCAAGACAGAATTTCAAATGAGATTGCTCTGGGGCAGCAAAGGAGCACAAGTTAATCAAAGTGAAAGATACGAGAAGTTCAGCCAGATTTTAACTGCACTCTCCCGAAAACTGGAACCTCCTCTAGTGAAGCTGGTGGAACAATTAAGTATATAAGACTCTGTAAACACTCTTGAAGTGATATACTTGAAATAACCTTAGCATTCTTCTGGCAATTTGATACTGCACAAATTTCTTGCATTTCACAAGATGTTTAGAACTTTTTAACTGCACAATGCACACTTGTTTTAAAACTACTGATTTCTAAACAATTTATTTATTTACTGTGTCACCAAGTCATTTAATAATCCCTTTAAAGAGCTGGCTATCCCTTTATTTCCCCCGAGTTGCAATGTTTTAATGATGCCAAGGAGTAAGGGCACTGGCATCTTAGTATTAAGATGAAGAAAATAGTGTAAATAAAATGATAGACCAAGTATCTGACAAGGCAGAAAAACTGTTGTATAATATTCCTTTAATGAATATGAAACACTGTAAATAGAATTGTGATTTGAAGTGTATCTTTATGCAAGATAATTTGCATATTTACAGATCACAGAAATACTGCAGGTAGTAAAAATGATCCTTTATCTGTGGCCACAACAGATGGCTCAAGTATCACTGTGCCTATGAAAGCAGAAAATGTTTGTGTATGTGTTAGGACAACATGCTTTTTTTTAAGACAGCATCTGTAGTACTTTGGCTTTTGCTGGAGCCTGCACAACAGCTACACTGCCAGGAATGGATGATGAAATGGCAAGAACAAACAATCCAGATAATTAAAATGCTTTCAGACATGAGTAGATGTGGGTGTATGTATGTATTAAACTTGCTTCATTTACTGAGGTGACTGACCTTGGTAAGTACTTCTGATTTTTCCTTGGATAAAGGCAAAGTATAAGGCGTTAGTACTTTTTACAGGAAATCTGTGTGCACAGTGTTTATTATATAAAGAGTGTTTTAGCAAAGAATTCCACTTTGTCACATACAGAATCGGTACAAGCATTATGTTCAGAAGTTGTACAAGTATTTAAGTAAGAACTACAGTTAAAGCTGCATGTGCTTGTTGTCAGTAAGCCTATTTCTGGAGTGAGATGTTACTAAGAGCATTTGAAAGTATTTGAGTACACTAAAAACAAAACCAACACCAAAATCTGTTCCTCCTCCCCACTCTCACAGCAGAGGCTTCTACCACCCTAACAAGAGTTTACAGACCTCACACTGAAAGTCTCCCTGTCACTCTAAACAGAAGACAAATAGGGAAGCTAATTACTTAGACCATGAAAAGATTCTTTTATTTCATGAAAATATTCTCAACAGAGAACACTATTTTTAAACAAAGCATTTAACATTTAGGAAATCAACATGTGCACAAAAAAGGATTAAAAAATTACTGGAAAATGTCAGATTCTTTAAGACAACTCACATTCAGAATTTTAGAATAAGGGATTTATAACTAGCTGTGCAAGTACAAATGTTTTTCCTATGTTTAATAACCCTCATACAAGTTGCACTATCCATCTTGAAAGCAACCCACCTCCAAAGGAAGCAAATCCTGGTTTTAGAAAAACAAACAGTAGCATGAAAAGAACATTTAGTCCTTTACCAGGAAGTGTTATTACTGACCTGCAAGGCTGTTAGCCAGGCAGACCACAGGCCCTTTAGCAGAAAATACACAGATCACATTTCCTCCTTTTCACAGAATTACAGAATCACAGAATATTCGAGTTGGAAGGGACCCCCCCAAGGATCATCGAGTTCTTCTAACTTCAAAATAAAAAAAGCACTAGATTTAAAAAAAGAAAAACAAAAAACCAACCCCAAGCCCAACAAACCCCCCAAAACCCCAAGCCCAAAAAAACTACCTAAGTAGTTTTGTCAGTATTGAGTAATGTGACATTATTATATAAATAACCCTGTATACAAGCTCCAAAAATCTAAACTTTAGAGTTTAATAGGCCCCATAGTACACTAGGTCAAGCTGTGTAATAGTGGTATACATAACAAAAGGAATCAACCTCTACACAAGTCACTCAGATTCAGTTTCACTGGTAGTACAGTTTCTAATAACACTGAAATGAAAGAATCCAGCACTGCTGCATCCAAATATTGCTTCAGACCCCAGAAAAACAGGATGTTTTAATTATTATTTCGTAATATGCTGTCAAGCAGCAGGTGGCTGGGTTGACAAGCTTTCTTTGATACAAGTATCCCTCCCCCCAACATCTCTAGTCTAATTCTTATCACTTTAATCAATCAGACATGATGTATTTATTAATAGAACCACAAATGGGAGGCAAGACAACATAAGCAACAGGGGCACTGCAGACAACTATATTTACACGTATAAACATATCCAAATTTCAATTGTTTACAAGTAAAAGTGCACATAGATCATTACAAAGTATCACTCAAATTTCAACTGGTCCATACAATGAAGCATCACCTGGAAATGGACTAGCACTGCAGTAATTAAACTTGGAAATTCATAGTGAAAAACTAAAAGACAGTTTCCATAAAAATATTTTAAAAAAATATTGAAGTCAAATGAAGAGATACACATTTCAATGTATAAAATTCATGATGCACCATGTATCCAGTAAAGCAGAGCTCTAGAAAACACCTACCGTGGCGACCTCAGCAGCTGCAGCACTGTGAGAAGAGCTGAGACACAAAGCCCTTTGTGGGATACTGTAAGTGGTAGTGTTGGCAAACAAGATTTTAGGCACTCTAGTTTAAGGCAGCATTTGAATGGCGAGTGGTTGACTTCTGAAAACAGTCATTAGCTCGCAGTGGTGAATCCTCTGGTTGTGTTCCAGGTTTTCAGTGCTCACAACAGGTTACCCGAGGGCTGAAGATGGACCACAGTTCTAGGAGTTTCTCTTGATTGCATTGTAGGCTAGAGCTGAGATGTATTAGTTCCCCAAATTAACAAAACACATTATGGTCTCTTATCAGTTATGCCAAAAATCTGGAATGTAATGATGGTTGCAGTGGTATTGTTATAGCAGCACACATGGATACAGGGATGAAACTCTAGTGCTGAAGACACTTGAAGAAAATGATTTGTTACAAAATAAGACAAGCAGTGATGGCAGAGTGTTACACAGAACATGCCTGACTGTCCTAGGCATGCAGGAGGTTAACGGCGAGCACAGAGGTGGCACAGGCAGACTGACAACTGACTGACAGTTCTAAATGACTGCCAATTAAAATGAGTTGGAAAAGAGCATCATTGAGAAAATCAAAACATAGCACAAGCTAAAACAGTTTGTGCACCTGGGACAACCTAGGACAATGAAAATAAAGCAATTTTAGGAGCAGTAGCCTTTTTAGTCTGGTAATGGAACTCTATTTTCCTGCACAAATTGAAGATTTTGTAATACATCCTTACCTATATATGGAGATGCTAAGATGTTAGTGACTAAATGTATGTCTGCATGCATTCATGCAACTAGCTTTTACCCTTGGGCCTCCCAGTCTAGTTCCCTCCCCTCCCACCCCCACCCCCCCAGCAGCTGCATGTAACCTCCTTCAAGATCTCGCCCATTTTCTCAGAAACCCGCTTCAGGAACCTGCAGTCCAAGAGGAAAAAGAAAAGAACAAAGTTACTGAAGGCCTTTAGAAGACAGAGAAGCGTGCTCAGTTCTTACAGGCCATTTCAGTGGCTACACATCAGCCTTGTACTTAATCCCACAAACTCTCAATAGAAATATGAGCTACAGTTTTCAGATAAGCTTCTTTTTTTCCCCTAGTAAGTAAGTAGTGCAATGCAGTTTCCAATCCTCAGTAATTTAACAATGAGGAGAATTACTGTACATTTAAGACCTTGATTTCACACTAAACATGATACAACTCAAAGGCTTTGCTTACAGGCACAGATTAAGAATATAAAATCATTCCCTTATCAGGAGCAGAGAGAGGTTTCAGTAAGACATCAAGCATTACATGTGGTTGCTTTTTTTTGTTCAAGGTGTCTAGTGTTAAAACAATGACGTAGTGTCCAATACAGAACATTCTACATTACAAGTACTGAAAAGGAAGGAGATAGGCAGGTCAGCGAACTTTCTGTCCTTCTTAATCATAATGTTTTTTCCTGAGCATTTTTCTTGAACTTTGAGAATCAGAAAACATTTTCCTGTTTAAGAAGTGAAAGCTGCCAAGTATTTGCTAAGGAAGGAAATTAATAATTTTCAGTAACTGAGTTCAGTTAGTTATTAGAGGAAAAAGCCCTCTGTTTTAAGCATATAATTTAAGTCTTTAAATTGGGAAGAGTAAATCTTAGAGATCTTTAAAACTTAAGTATTTTCTCAGTTCTCTATAAAAGCAAGATATTCTATAGAACAAGCACAAATTCCGGTCTTTTTCAGTTTAAGAGCTATATTGGATTTAATGCTTTGTAAAGCAGGAACTCTGGATCAGTTCAACAAAGCAGAAGACGGTCAAAATTACAGACCCAGTGTAAGATGCATAATTTAATGTGGTCATTTCTGAAAGGAACTACAGCGAATTCCCAACGCAAACAACAGATCATTGCTGACTTCTGATACTGTAATTCCTTCCATGAACCTGTGTAACTTACTATTTTCCCACTGTTTTCCCTGGGGAATGTACAACTGAAAGCTGCCAGTTTACTGTTAGATATAGGTTACTGCACCTTTGCTGTTTTTCTCTAGCGTTACATCTATATATGATGTTGGCACATAGCCTTCCTCTCCATTATGTCTTCGAGCTCTTGTCCATCCATCTCCTTTGTCCTCCTCTATAATGTACAAAACTTCCCCTTCTTTCATTGCTAGAGTGCCTTCATTATGACCTGGGAAAAACAAGAGGAAAAAAAGTCTCAATGTTCAGATTTCAAGTCATCTTTTCCCCAGGGCAGAGTTTTCAAATCATATATAAAGAGGAAGAATGAAAAATCTATGCAAAAGAACATATTGCCAAACAGACTTACAGGGAAAAAAATAGTCCAATTTGTAAACCTGAATATTTGCCAATAGCTGTGCTAATATTTATCTCAATACAAAAATACTGCTCATGAGTTAAAGTAATTTAAAAGGTATTTTTAATGATCTTATAAGCAACTGGCTGCTCAAACAGTTAATTTACTTTACAAGATTTTACCTGTCTTCTCTATAACAAATAACTCATGCCTTACAGCCAAGGAATCACAGTGCACGTTGTTAACCTTACCATCAAATGGATATATTGCCTTGCAATGTCCTATAGCTGGTAATGGATCGTCATCTTCAAACTCATCATCGAACTCGTTGGGGTGCGCGTGTTGCTGGGGGGGGCTGCGAACCTCCTGGTTGGCATCGTCCGTGTAACTCCCCTCAGGGCTGCAACGCAGGGAGTGGAGCATGAGGGCTCTGAGGGGCTCCTGGCTCTAAACCTCAGAGCACAGAGCAGCACAGAAGGGGCAGCTCATGGACAGCACTCTGGGAATGCTGTTGGCACCTTTTATATTACTGCCAGAGGTGATTTTCTGAAAAGACTGATCTAGGAAAAGCTTAGACTGAATTCTGGTACAGAAACAAACATAAATTCAACATACCTGTCTCCCCAGAACATGGAAAACTAGTGAGCCTTACACAATGGAGTAAGACAGGTTATTTAAAAGTCACTGCCATTTGAGGAGCAGGTGTTTCAACTACACCATACTTGTATGTTCTCAGAGTGGCACAAAGTGACCTCTAGAAGTCAGAACCAGTAAGATTTTCCTTTGGAAGGGCAAAGATTTTCAGAGGATAAGTAACAACCATCACCTGCTGTTAACTACTAGAGAGATGTACTGATTCCAGCATAAGAAATAAAAGCAATAGAGACAGAATAGTGACCTCTCTCGGCCCTGTGTTACAAGGTGGTTGATGTCGCTGCTGTGCCGCCTGTCGCTTCTGGCTGCCACTTTACCTTCAACTTCAGAGAGCCAGGCCTTGAGGAAGAAAAGACAAATACTGGTGTAAAACTTGATTCCAAACCAGCAAATTTAACAAATGCAATTAACTGCATACAGTTCACAGCCACAGAGAGACTGTACCACATGTCAAGTCTCATAATTACTTCAAGTGAAGCATGAACTTATCCCTTAGCCTATACTCCATACTAGTCTTAAGGAAAAAATCTTTAATCACGTGTGAATTTCAGAATAAGTGAATAATAATACATTCTTCTGAACACTTTACATCTTTAACGACATAAATCCTTATTCTAGCTAGATAAACACAATTGAAAATATAGTAGCCCACAAAAAATTTTACCAGGAGCACCTTCTTAACTCAAGTAGTTTTTCTAGGTGCTATATTAAAAGCTGTAGGGCAATGTACAATTGTACCAATCATTCACATTTTCCAAGAAACTCCTTACAGTCTAACCTCATTCTTGTGTATTTCCATCCGAAGACGGTCCATGTTGCTCATAGTCTCAGTTAATTTTGGTTGCAAACTGCTTGGATCACCCATCTGGGGATTTTTCTCATAAACATCCTTCATCTTGATAAGGGCATCTCTGAAAACATACAAAACATGACAATAATTACAAAAATCACATACATCAGTACTGATACATTAAAGCTGAAATAATGTGTATGAGATCCTGACCCACAATTAGCTACTAAGCACAGAGATGAGGAACTGCTGGTTCCCACACCTGGCCTAAATGCTTCTCCCCATTCTATCATTTTAGCCTGTTGCCTTCCTTTCTAGTGTTGTGCACAGGCACACAAGCACTCCAGTTTGACTCTTCTCTGTCCAGTCTCAGTACTGTTTCCCATATTGTTTGTTATCCACAATTTCCTAAACATTAAGAACATTCTTCTCTCAAGGCACTAAGTTGCAGGTATCTTGCTTAACAGACCTGCATTTTTTAATGCATGACTTTAATGTTTCCTATGCAATATTAGGATCAAAATGAGTAATAAAATAAAGCAGAAGGAAGCAATGCTAACAGAACCTGCACACAACAAACTATGACCTTAAAAATGCTTTACAATGGCCTGGCCTAGTGTATTGTCTCCGAGCTTCTGAGCACTGTTGGCTTAGCTATGTAGAGGACTTCAGAAGAAACAGACAGGGAGAGAACCATGACAGAGCTCCAGAAAAACGCACTCACTTTTGGTCTGTTTCCTTCTGTAGCTCTCTGTTAAGTTCATCGATTCTCTGCTGCAGTTTCTTGCGTCTTTGTTCTGGAGGGAGGTGGCTGAAGTCCTCCAGTGCAGGGCCCTGCAAGCAGAAATACTATGAAACAAATTGCATGCACAGATCTGAGCATGAACTGACATATCCACACATGGACAGTGTTCACTGGAAGCAGGATGGACCTTCTTAAAAACTCTAATCGACAAACAGCTCTACAAAAAACCGCAACAGAATAAATGCATGTTCTTGCTGCCATTGTAGTCATTCATTCAAGGTTCTCTCTGCCTTCTGCAACAGTTGGCTCACAGAGGTAATGCAAAATTTGTACAGTTAATTATTTTTCTGAAAAGCTGAGTCATGAACCTCCTGTTACATCCACTGCACTTAAAGCAGATTTAGAAAGGACAGAATTCATTATTACAGACAAGTGTATATAATAATAGTATGTATAGATAATTGTTCCTTTTTCTGGAGTGTGTCTATGGTGAATTGGATGGTATCACAAGAAAAATACTGTATTTTGGATCTTCATTTCAAAGTACTATTATAGTTCTCTTCCAGAAGTTCAGCAATCCTAGAAAACATACTAAAACTTACAATGTTCTGATGGATTTTGCCTTGAGTAAAACTAGTTCACAGAGCACAGAAAAAGCATTTATAATTTCAAAATTTTTACTTAAGTTTGTGCATCTGAATCCAAACTAGCTTAAATATTCCAAGTCATCATTTTACTATTAAAAAAACCCAAAACCTTCAGCAGGGGAAAAAAACCCTCTTACTTCCCAAACCTTACAAAAACCCCAAACCAATAAAATTAAAGACCACCTACTGTTAGAAATCCAAACCTGCAAACTTGTGCCAAGATTATAAGCAGGATGGAAGGACCAGGGTATGAAATGCATGGGAAGAGTTAAATATCTTATGAGTTTGTTGAGAAAACCCTTCTCCTCGGGGTGACAGACAGCGTTAAGAAGGAAATATGGTGCATGTCATAGTCACGGAAAGTTAAGTTACATTTTTTGTGTTCCCAGTTGCCTAAGGAAGTTGGTTTTAGCACAAGAAACCTACTTGCCATTACAGTAACCCTCCATGGTGGCAAACCAAACTGGCCACCGTTTCTTTTGTCAAGAAGAAACTTTACAGAAACTTGACTGTTGAGATTTTTACACAAGCAGCCTTAGGCTCAGGTGCCTGAAAAACGAAGTGTTCCTTTCTGGGGGACAAAAAAACCCCTGAAATCCTTTCAGGTGTTTTTACACACTACAAAGAAACAAAAATATAATCACATCCTCTGTCTCATTCTTCCTTACAGGTCAGTTAAAATCAGGGTATCCTAAAAGAAGAACTGGAAGAACAGAGGTCTTTTTGTGAATTTTTTACTGATTTACTCTGCAAAACAACAATATTGATTAAGTTGTGGTTTTCATTTAACGTAACAGCCTTCTGTATTTCTAAGTGTAAAGGACCATCTCCCCTGCAACCTCTGTTTCAAAATTCAAAGCAGTGCAGTATTCAGTATTTTTTCTTTACACAAATTTTGTAATCTTTTCATACAGTATTCTACGCTGCTTGAACAATTTTCCTGGCAAAGAGAGATGCCCAAGCATTTCCATCATGCCCAACTGGTGGCTGCTGGTCAGCTCCAACCCCCCCAAACGGCAGGTTTGGCTGCAGCCAGATCACAGCTCTCACTGCCTTACATTAAGCATGGATGATTAAGAAGACTGTGCATATGAGTGGAAAATCTGCAGATGTATTTCAGCACCTGGCTTAAAGCAGTTATGATATGGACACACTGTCAAAAGGTTATTTCATGCTATCTTAGCAGAAGTACAGCAGACAGATCAGCACACGCTTACCATCTTCACCGACCACTGCACAGGTCATTGAAAACAGAAAGAAACGGGAAATTATTTACAGGAAACAACCAGTTACCAAAATGATTAATGCCTCAAAATTTATCTTTAAAGTATTACTTACGGATTGACATTTTCATTTATAAAAATACATTTTATTATAAGCACAAAAAAGAATTGCTTTAAGAATTGCTGATTAAAAAATTACTAGTAATAATGGGTACATTAACTTATGAAATTCTTATACACACCTTCATTAAACTACTTTTGAATTTTAGTCTTTTGAATAATAGGCTAAAGACCTTCGATTGTAGGAAAAGAAACACACACAGAGCCAACACTGCACAAAATAGCAGAATTTGATGAGGATGGACTGATCAGCCATAAACAAATAATTTGCTAATCACAGCTCAAAATCCACTACCACCACTTTTACAAAGGTAATTTTTACAATGGATTTACTTTACTATCACAGAAGATCTGGAATAAATGAAGATAGTTTCAAGTTTAGAAGTAAGTGATTTTACTTTCTGTAAACAGTATTTGGGCCATTGTTATCAAAAATGTTTTAGTCCAGATAAAAATAAAGACACTTAAGACTTTATCCTTAGAAGAAGCAAATAAAACATGGGTGCCAGGAATTGAATCTTGCAGCATTTTGAACATCTACTGTGCTGTCAGTGACTGTGGATAACCCTTTCCAGAGAAACACCAAGCAACTCAGAAGACAGGTATCTCAACCTCTCTCATGACCCTCAGCAATCATTAGGGGTGTTGACTGGGGCACACACCCAAAATCAGAATTTCTAGCAATGAGGGAAGTAAAACACCTTCACAAATGATACTTTGGTAGAAAACTCAACACAGTCCAAGGATGCAAAATGGGATAAATAAACTTCTGTTCCCTTTAGAAAGAGCCTTCCAAGGAAACATTATTAAGGTTTACATATCACTACTCCTGGTGCATCTGTTTATGGCCCAAAGAGGCACTGAGCTCAGGCTCTCAGGAGCACTGTCTGGAGCAGACAGGATTGCACAGGAGCAGCAGCAGCACAGAACAGCAGTGCTAATGCAGAAGTTACACCGACTGACACCTTTTGTCAATAACCTGCTCTGCAGCTACTGTTTGCTGCTTTTGCTCTTCATCATGATAGGGAATCTACTGGACAAAGCACAGAGTGAAGGGTGACTGGTTTGGTGATCTCCAGTGCCCTGAGAGAAACCTTGCCCAGGGCTCGTTGAACACAGTAACCAGCCTGCCTGCAGCATGGTGGGTGCCAGCCCATGGACAGAGCTCGGCAGCAGCAAAGTAACTACCACAAGCAGACAGTGATGGGACAAAGGGAATGGTTTTAAACTAAAAGAAGTCAGATTTAGATTAGATGTTAGAAGGAAATTCTTTATTCAGAGGGTGGTGAGACACTGGCACAGGCTGACCATGGACACTGCGGATGCCCATCCCTGGCAATATCCAGGGCAGGGCTGGAAGGGGCTCTGAGCAACCTGACCCAGTGCAAGGTGTCCCTGTCTGGGGCAGGGGGTTGGGACCAGGTGATTTTTACAGTCCCCTCCAAACCAAACCATTCTGTGATTCTATAGTTTGGTAGTTCTCCATGTCCATACCACTCAGACATCATTTTTCAGGGACAGAAATGTGAAAAGCAGCATCATGTACAAGCAACTATTAAGCATTTAATTGAGATACATTATAAAGATAAGACTGATCAATGACATAAAAAAGTCTGTTAGCATTCCAGTATAAATTAATGCTGAAAAGACATAAAAAATATGTGATAATGTGATGTCTCTAAAGATGCTTGCAAGGAAATTCAAAATATATAAAAATTAAATGTTCATCTTGAAGATTTTAGAGATTGTTAAATCTTGTAGTATATTTGAGTTAATCTAGATCTTTAGAATACCAGTGATCCTAATATTCTATATTTAATTAATTGAATTTTACAACATGAACAAAGTATTTTAAAAAATCAAATAAAGATACAGTTTCATTTTCCATTAGCATTCTGTAGCTATTAGGAGATGATCTTTTCCTTGAGGAAGTGGTTCTAGAACTACTGGTACTACAAGGTGACGATTTGTAAGCCAGGAGTCAATACATTTAGTGATCAACAACATCAAGGTGTAATCAAGACCTGTGCTATCTAATCCAGTCAGTACTAAAGAAGCAGCATTATCTTCATGACCAGACCAAATTATATAATGACTCAGAAGGGGAAAGGAGAAACTGTCCTCCATGTATTCATAGAGGACCACAGAATTTTCTATAAAATGGTGGCAGTAGAAAGGGCATTTCCAAGAGATCCATGGGTTTGAAATTAGTGAAGTTTTAACAGTAACTCACTCTAGTTCAGAATTACAACAAGGGAGTCTCTAAATTATAACTTTGCTGCAATGTAACATTGTTCTACCTTGATCTCCACATTATGTCAACAGTGTCAACCATTCTGCACATGAGGCAGCAAGTCAATATGGGTTTGAAATAGCAAAAAATTATTTACTACGTATCATCAAATGCAGCCAATTATCTCATTATTTGGATCAATAAATATCATTAAATATACATAAAAGGGCAGCCTATGCTCTTCTGACATAACAGGAAAATGCCAGTACATTTATCACTAGTACTACAAATGTTGCTAGGAAACCACTTAGTTCCCTTCCACTGACTTCCAAATAAATTCTATTTGCAGAATATGCCACTATAAATAAGTAAATTAATTGGTAAGTCTCAGTAGGTGGCATTTGGTAGTAATTTTTTCAATATTTGTACCCAAAAGAACCTAGGACAGACAAGAACAATTAATTAATAAGAAAATGCATTCAAATTGTAATGCTTTAAAAATTAGCATTCCAAAATGTGCAAGCACCACGGGCTATAGCATTTGATGTACAAAAGAAATTAAAATTTTCCCTTCTTAGTTCAGTATCTCATAATCCACTACTACTATTTCAATTCCAAGTCAGCAAATAAGACACCTGATCTGCCAGATGATTTTTGTGTTGACTATATATCCAATGATAAATTACTGCAAAAATATGTTACATGATGGTAGGAAAACATTTGTGAATGTGAACAACCATGAAGAAAGGTATCAAACACATGCTGAGCACCCTCTTTATAACACCTTTCTTTCAGGCATGAGTATTTCAAATGTGATGAAGAGTATTTCCACTTTGAATTTTTTTTAATCTGTTGGAAACTTCTGTATAGTATGAAACAAAGTATCCTAACAGCGACCTGACAGCTGAAGAGTTACTTTAAACCAAGTAAGCCTTATAATGAGGGTGCAGAGCACTCGAAAAGCCACATCACAGACACACTGTTCATAGCCCATCATGCATTTCAACTTGTTATTGAACTTACCCCTCTTTTGAGGCTTCTGAAAGAAGGAATTCTGGGCTTCCCTGTTTTTATGTCACTCATGCAATAATGCACTGGTTCAATGGAGAATATGGGATACTGGGACCCATTAGGAGTACTGGATGTGTATAAACTAGTAGGGGTTAGGGGTGGGGATTGTGGCTAATGTGGAAATAAAGAAAGCAACAAATAAGCCAAATGTTCAAAGTGATTTTAAAATGAAAATTCTGTCTTACAAAAGTAAAATTTCCCTCCAACACAGAAACAGCTTGTAACATTCCAGACACATTAATACTCTAACTGTACTGGGTTTAAAAGTTTCTGCCGTGAATTAGTCCTCAGAGTTACAGGTTGCTGCAGAGAATGAAGAATATTCAGAAAAGCTTTAGACTCAATACTGCCACAAGATCCCGAAGTTCTCCGTCTCCTTTCTTGAAACAAAAGTTCTGCTATTGCCAATTTAGTTACAGTCATTCTGGAAGCTTGTGCATTCCAGCTCCTGCTTCCTCGACCTACCAGATTAGCCCAAATGAAAATATTAGGTGTATCTATGGAGAATGACTAAAACAAAAAGTATTCTCAATCTCTGTAGTCAAGCTGGACTGACACAATGCCAGTTCAATTTTTCTGTACCATTTCCACTGCTGCACAAGTCATTCCCTTTCAAAAAGACTTTTATGTCTTTGACAACATCAAAAATAGGTAAATGCGTAATCTGGAAGCCACAGTTTCAGCTAAATAAAAGTCCAAGGACTACCACAAATACCTTCTGCTGTAATAGATCACCTGTTTTTATATTAGCTAAGAATATGGTATTTGGAATTAAATATGAATCTTCTGATATGTATTTTCCTTCCAGCTGCTGTTTTATAGAGCACTTCTTCATCCTCCCAAAAAACAGGTGAAAAAAAAAGAAACAAAATCTTTTCTTTTGTGCAGGTCCTTAAGGCAGAGACACGTGTGCCACACACACACGAACACACGTATGTGCACCTGTGGCCCCACACAAACAGCACAGCTGCCTCTGAACGCACACAAGGAGGAAACCCACAGGGGAGAAGGGAGAGCAGGGCAGGTCCTGGCAGCTTCCTGCAGCTGCCACCACACTGAGGGGCCTCTCACATCTGCAGGGAATGCCAAGGTCCAGAGTGAAAACCAGCACAGACTTACGAACTCTCAGAAAGATGTCCTGTGGGCAAACTGGCAATTCTGATCTAATTTTAGAACAGGCTGAATCTCACCCACCTCTGCAGACAAATGCAATAAATATGCTCATATATTAGTGCATTTCAACTATTATCATGAACTATACTGCATGAAAGGCAAACAATCAGTTTTCACTTTAACACACAGCTGCAGTTCCATGATATACTGAGGATGGAAGAACGAATCAGCTCTATCCCTCCCTTCTGGAAAGATCTGCTTTCTCGGAATACTATCAAGTGAAAAATAACTCCTACCACTAACAAGCTCTGAGAATAGTTTCCTGTAATAAATGACAGAAACTGGCTTAGACTATTAAAATAAACTCATAGAAATTTGTGGGAATCATTAAAATGGCTCACGGATATCTTCCACTACTAAATAAATACATAGCATAAAATTTAAATATGTATATGCTCCATTATTCATTTTTATATAACTAATGCATGCACTGACAATATTTTTTGTTGATCCATGAAGGCACCTTGCACAGAAAGTGTTAATTGTAACTCATATCATAAGACAACAAAGGAGTCATTTCTATGCTTTCAATTTCTTCTTGAGCATAGAAATATTTTAACCAATTTCATGGTAATATTTTCTAGGACATTTACCAGTATGGAGCTTCCAGTGTGTTTTATCAATGTAGTATTATAAACTTTAATGTTTTCAGACAAACCTCAGAAGTTTGCAAAAGCAGCAGGTATAATAAAAACCTGTATAACTTCTCTATATAAATGTAACATTTAGACAGGTATTACAGCTTTTGGTATTATAAAAGAGGTATCTGAAGTCTGCCCAATTCCACAGCATGCTCCCCCTTATTTTTATATTCACAATTAACACCTTTTCCAGGCAACTGCAGCATCTTACAATTGCAGAATCTTAGAAACATTACAGTAATGGGAAGCTATTTGTATCAAATAACTATTAAAAATATTCCCAGACACAAATCACTAGCAGGAAATCTGAAAAAATTCCCCCAGTGAGAAATTGATTTTTAACACGGTAACTCAGCCAACCCTGCTCAAAGTTTCAGATCTCCTTACACATATTTTAAAAGACAGTGGCAGGCAAGGGGAAGGTTATTTTAAAATAAATAAATTGCTGCTTTCATGCACTCTAGATGTTCACATTTTAATTTTCCAAATAGTAATTTCGTAACTGTTACCTTTGGTTTCTTCCCAAATAGCCACAGCTTTCCTTTAGCTTTGCCGACTGTAGTTTTTGAGTCAATTCTCATTCCTTCCTGCTTTGGTGTACTGATGGTTCCATCAGAGATAGTTCTGTAAATATTCTGGCTGTAGTCTTCAAATGGAAAATCTCCAGGAGGTTCAAAACCGGATTTGAAGCAGTCTATCACTAGTTGAGAGTCCTAAACACAGGGCATTAAGGAGTTCATTGCAAACCCACCAAGAACCAGACAGAAAAAACACAGAGACAGACTTTCCTTCAGCTGCAGAAATGCACAGCTGGGAGGGTAAGAGCTGCTCCAAGGCACGTGTTGGGACAGAGACTGTGATGGTCCCGCGCGCTCCTGGATCTCGGCACATGCTGCTGTCCAGAGCCCAGCAAACACTGCCCAGGGGTTATCACAGACCTAACACAGCACGTGCTCAAGGGGTAAACTACACCTTCTGATCTTTCAACATGGGCACTGAAATGAAGACAACACTAAGAAACAAGATGTAGTGAGGTATAACTGGGAAGAACCCTTTTTAAAACAAGTAAGAAAGAAGTGCCAACAGCTGCACTCAAACAGGACACGGAACGAGACTTTGTTAACTGAGCACCCTTGATTTAATGCCCCAAAGGAGAACACACCAACCACGCTGGCATTCTAGGATATTTATGGATAACCAAAACAATGTGTCCAGAATCAAACAGTGGGAAAGTGTCAGAGATCTTCAGAGCACACAAAATCAATAAAACAGGCACCGAAAGCATAAGTAATCCTTCTGGCTAAAACTGAAGGCACAACACGTTTCAAGCAGAGAGATATTTGACAACAAAAGATGAATGTGCAGGGTTAAGTCACCCTTTCCCCTCTCCACAGCTTCATATCAGTTAGCACTTTTAAAAAGTCACCCAGTTCTACTTACTCTGTGTTCATCAACTGACTTTGCTGCAAGGATCATCCCTTCTAAACATTTGGAGATAATTGGAATCACTTTGCGCTCAGAATCAGCAAAGCCTTTGTAACATTCACTAAGTTTGATAGTCCTTCTTTCATCCATTTCTTGAAGTTGCTGCAAGTACAGAGAAAGATTAAGGAAAGCTTTCATTTGCAGATTTTCATCCCTTGATCCTGTTATATGCAGTTATTGTGGTCACCACAGCTTGGTACAGAATTTCTGTGCTTTCCTAATATTTTTAAGTTCTGTTTTGTTAAGCAAGTAAAAGTCCCTTCAGACATAGACTTAAGATGCCCAAAACAGTAGCTACAAAGAATTTATACTCTTTGATTATTAAAAATTATGTAAAGGACTGGACTATCTTTTCCTCCTTCTTTTATAAGCACATGTACAGTGTCTATAGGAAACTACTTAGCTTAAAGTATATGCTTCATGCAGAAGTGAAAACCACAGGGAAGAAATTTTACTGATTTCTACATGTCCTCACTCTCTCCTTCTAGTTCCAAGCAATTTCTCTCTGGTGATAAGTATATCCATCTTGCTTTTAGTTTTATACTTTTCAATAAATACCATTTATTTTAAAAACAGGAAAAATAGGAAAAATTAAAATTATCTGCAATTTAGACATGATCTCTGATTTGAAATACAAACCATTTCCTTTAAAAGTGTGCAAGAAAATAAAGAAAAGAATACCATTACATAAGATTCATAATAAAACTTCACTGGAATAGAACAAAAAAAGAACAAATTAAATAGAAATACTATTAAGGTAATAACCCTGGACCCTTCACCTAATGCAAGGTGGAAATCAAAGAAAACAAAACCTAATAGCACATACACAATAGGTTGACAATAACTGGGTAAGAAGTTGCATCTTTCCTGTTTCTGCAGTAAGGTAGCTGTCCCAAACAGTATTCAACTTCATCTTTCTAAAATAAAAAACCCAACCTATTCCTGCTAAACCCCTTCCCCTGGTTTTCCCACAGAATGTTACCAAATACCTGCAAGGAAATAATAAAGTGCAGTCCCAAGAGAAAGGAGGACTAGACCTTTTTGCTCTTACTGTAGAGTTCAAAAAATGTAAGTAATATCTTACAATAATAATGGATTTTAACCCTAGAGAAATAAAGGCAGTAAAGCAAAACTCTGATCCAAGATACAAAGATGATGGAACTGTTTCTCCTGGGAGCTGACTGCAATTCGTCCACCAGTGTGATGTCAGATCTACTGTGGTGCTGCTTATCAGTTAAAATATTAGAAAACTCTTTAATAAGCCAAGGCAATTTTCTCCTGTGAATCCCAGACCTTCTAGTATATATTTTTAAAAAACCTACAAACTGCCTTGTGCTTAAGTCAATACACCTTCAAACAAAGCCAGTACTTCACCTTCCATTTCCTCACTCTCAGCCTCAGAATCAGTTCCCACATCTGTTCTCCCAAAAGGCTGAAGGTACCTGCCAACACACCCCTGAACTCTCCTCACCTGATGCACCCCAAGTACTTTAAGCAGTTTTGCAGTCCTCTGGTTTTGAAAGAAGGTTTAAAGATATCTTAATAGTTACATAAAGCAACCTCAGGAAATCCCCATTGTAGATGCAATTTATTGATCTTTAACTGGTTTTATTATTCTGGGGTTGCTGATAACACTGATGAAGCAATGACCTTATAGGGGGATGCTTGCTGTCACCCACGTCTCAAATGTTTATTTTGTCAGACCTCTTCAGCAATATTTAAACACAGAGTCCATAAAACCTAAGCATAAATATGGTAAGTCTCATGATAAAACACTGGTTGTATCAAGATTATGCTAATGTCTTGATAAAGTTACCCACTAAAAATAAATTTAAAAATTTTTAAATGTACTCCTTCTTCAGAAAAAGATCAGACATACTTATCTGTTAATTATTTTACCTTGTAAATCTGAGGAATGACAACGTAGTAGTGTTTGTGCTGTTCCCCGTTAAAATTCTGTAGTTGTGCAGCATATTCATTTTTGTTTTCATCAGCCATATGTGTGCGAAGGTTTAACTGTTGCTTGGCCTAATAGAAAGTGTTTCCAAGTTAAACATGTCTTGTGCTTTTCAATGACACACAGCATTATTTTATTTTACCAACTATGCAAAAACACCAGTCACGAGTCGTCAAAAGCAACATCCTTATAACTGGAATAAAGACTTCAATATATGGACACCCACACACCTCACTTGTTATACTCAGAGAAAGCAAAGATCACTTTAGTCCCTCAGCTACCCTGCTTAAATGCACATTCTGAACAGCACAGAAGTAATTGAACATATAAACCACAAGACACCAAACATCAGAAAGCTGCCTGTTTAAGGAGGACAGCCATCACAGCCATCCAGAGGGACCATCATCAAGGCCAACAAGCCCAAGTGCAATGTTCTACACCCGGGCTGGGGCAACCCCAAGCACTAACATGGGTTGGGCAGAGAAAGGACTGAGAGCAGTCCTGAGGAAAAGGACCTGGAGCTTCCTGCAATGAGCATTCACAGCCCAGAAAACCAACTGTGTCCTGGGCTGCATCAAAAGCAGCGTGACCAGCAGGTCGAGGGAGGCAACTCTGCCCTCTACTCCGCTCTGGTGAGACCCCACCCGGAGTGTCCCCAGCACAGAAAGAACATGGACCTGTTGAGGAGTCCAGAGAGGGTCACATAAAAAAGAGAAGGCGGCTGGACAGACAGGCTGAGAGAGCTGGGATGGTTCAGCCCGGAGAAGAGGCAGCTTTTGGGGACACCTTCCAGTACCTAAAGGGGCTAAGAGAGCTGGAGAGAGCCTTTTTACAAGGGCACATGGTGACAGGCCAAGGGGGAATGGCTTCAAACTCCTAGAGGGCAGGTTTACATTAGACATTAGGAAACATTTTTCGCTATGGGTGTGGTGAGGCACTGGAACAGGTTGCCCAGAGCAGCTGTGGATGCCCCTGGCACTGTTCAAGGCCAGGCTGGATGGGGGTCTTCAAGATCCCTTCCAAGCCAAACCATTCTGACAACCCTAAGCAGCATTGTCTTGAGACTAAGGAAGCATCCACTGTACCTTTGACTTTGCACATAATAAGCAAGCATATTTATACACAGTTCTATACAATCACTGAACATTGTTCCAGTAGTGATGATAAACATACAAATAAAATATTATTTATAGTAAAGGCAGGCCACTGCCCTTACCTTCTCAACATCAGCCTTTGTTGCATTAGTGTCATTGTCCAGTCGTTCATAGCTTTGCTGTGCCTTCTCTGCCTCTCTGCATTCTCTCTCAAATTTCTTTTTGCTCTGCAAAAGGCACAAAACTACTGCATCAACATCTGCTATTCCCATTCGGTTTCATAAATTAATTCTGAATTTTGAGTATCGAAGCTTCCATTTAAGTATCTTAAATCCACTAAGTACCTTTAAATAAGCACATTCTTATCACAGCAACTAGATTTAAAAAACTTTCAACTTTTCTACTTATAACTTATTTCCTTGAAGTATCAGCAAGGAGCCTGTAACTATGCTACAAAGTACAAAATAACCCATTACAAAGATCCACAGTTTATAATAAACACACAAGTCCACTTTATACTCTGACTTCAATAACCTAAATAAAAGTTATGGGTCAGAAAACTTAAGACTGGACCTGCATGAGCAAACTTAAGACTGGACCTGCATGAGCAAACTTAAGACTGGACCTGCATGAGCAAAATTTTCAAGTTCCTTATTCAGTGACCAATTTGACTAATGACATCCAACTAAATTACTTGAAAGGCAGTCTGAAAGGATGTATCTGCATTACAACCATCATCAGTATTCAGATCACTGGTGCAGCTGTAGGTATCACAGGCAACAGTATTCAATGTACCTGATGTTCAATATATCCAGCTGTTGTCAAGACAACTGCTATAGGAGAACCTGTCGCAGCTCAAGAACTTGGCCTCTCTAGAGACAAACTGCAGCAGAGGCTGTGTGAGCACTGCTCTCCTGCTTCAAGGCAAAGTCAGGCAGCTGAGGTCAGTATGTCCCCTCAGGGCTGTAGCATGTAAAACACTCACTTTGCACTCGAGTAAATACAGTGCACACCACACAACAGACAGAGAATTATCTTTGTGATGGCATCTAAAACTCCCTCATCTGCCTCTATTCTGATCCTTTGACAATGAATTAAAGTGACAACAATAAAGCAAGACTTGGCTCATCTGGGACCACAACAACAAAAATAGAAATTCACCTCTCCAGTATTACTTCACAATAATCTGGATCAAAGGTATAATCAATTTTTAAGACACAAACCCAGCAGAACATCAAAATGCAACTTGGTTCAATTTTTTATTTTCTTATCTTAAAAGCATTTCTTTCAAGAAAAAGAGGCTTATAGTCTGTTCCAGGGACACTCACTTTCTGCATTTCTCTTTTAAAAAGTAATTCCACTCCTGTAAGTACAATAGCCTATAGCAGTATTCTTGAATAAACCACATGTAACAGGCCCTCAGACTCAAGTCAAATACATTAACTTTTCACCCTCATATAAATCGTCATTATCAGTAGCCCAAGGAGAAGCAATCAAAGTCTGTACCCATGTTAAAAACAGATTCCTTTATGCTGATTACACTGGATGAAAGCCAAGACTTCACTCAAACATACACATGGAAACTGTTCACAGGAGATTTAACCAGGAAACTATAAATACATTGAACTGTATTTTGGATGTTACTAAATTACTTGGACATTCACTACAGTAAACATTAAAATCTAAGCAAGGCAGTTGACAACAGCCCTATTTGCACATTGTACATTATTTAACAGCAAAAAAAACCCAAACACAAACTCACATTATCCATCTGTTTCCAGCACATGTCCAGATACTGCTGAGCCTTTCGCCCTTCCTGAAGATGCTAAAAAACACCAAAAATAAGTTTAACTTGCCTGTCTTATTAGTATTATTGCCATCAGTTATTCCCCACTCCAGCTGACAGCCTGTGATGGGCAGTGCCTCCCACAAGCTACTGGTACTCTTTGGAAGACATCCCTAGTCATGGAACAGTACCACAGATGAAAATGACACTGGCAAAGTGAGCACTGCCTCCCAAGATATTAAATTTTATGTTTTATAACTACAGTAAATGAGTACATGAAAATACAGAATAACTTTAATTGTGCTTTATAAATGTATTACAATGTATTACAAAAGTTACTGCCATGTTCATTAAACTGGGTAAAGAAATACATGACTTCATTAAAAAACATACATTCTGATATCCTACTTTTAAATAAGAAACATACAAATTACCATTTTTCTCTCAGTTTTGAGATCATGAGAATATCTCATCAATTCTCCATACACTCTGTGTCCCATTTCTTCTGCAACTACTTCTCGTTGTCCTGCATAGTCATTCAACTCATTGAGGATGTTAAAAAAGGCAATACACGAAGTAAACCTGACAGAAAGCACACACAGAGAAACATACACACACAAAAAACCAGGTTTTTTAGATAGATTTCTTTTAGTATAGTCTGTATTCCTCACTAAATAAAAAAACCAAAACATACACACTTTACAATAAACCTTATCTTAATGCTAATTGAGTTACAGCAGAAATACAGGCTGGAAAGCCAACATTAAGCCTCGCAGGTAAGATAGGTTGCAGTTTCTCTTCAAACACATTTTATAAGAATACGGGGGTTTGTGGATGGAAAAGAAAGAAGAAGAATACTACCTGGAAAGCCCTGTGGTATAGTGGTATCTCCTAAGCTGCCCACTGAGAGGCCTGAGCCTGGGAACGATACGAACGTCCCTAGGCTCGGAGGCTGCAGAGATGATGGGCTTGGTGGTCTTGAGGGTGGAACATGCCAATCATACCACTCCTATGCATCCCGATGGATGTTCTACTGAACAAGTTTGCTACCAGCTCTGGAGACAGCTGCCTGTTTGCCTGCCCACCTCTTGGCTGGAAGTAAGGTGCCACTATGGCTGGCACTAAAAAGGGGGAAGAGGAGGGGCAAAGGGTAGAAAGTGTGTGTGGAAGGGAAGGAAGGGAAAAAAAAACAGGCACCACATTAAAATATACATCTTTCTCTCTTAAATGTGGAATACTGCCATCTCCATAGGCTTGGCTCTTGGGAATTTCAAATGCCACCCTAGCACTGGAAAGCCTATTCCCTGTGGTCCAGGATCTTTACACAGTTAAAAGAACTAGAAGAAATCCTGCCATGAATTCTCAGGCACTCTCCACAGCACGTGCTCTGGCTGCAACTTGAAGCTTGCCCACTTTTTTTATTTCCTAAGACTTACCACTAAAGAAAAAAGTATTGTGCTTTTCTAAATAAATTTTAAAAATGGCTATGGCCATAGACAGCAAAACAAGCACATCTCTGATAAAGAAAGTTGCTCAGCACAATTGTTCCTCCACCATTAGACATTCACTTATTTTGTCCCGGAGCCAAAGCAAATCAGCATTTTAAGAGCCCTTCTTGCCTGAAACATGTCAGTTGTGTGTACACCTGAGGCTCAGAATACAGATGCACAGCTACATAATTGCTTTTCTTTAAAAAAAAAAGTACTACACTGTACATAGTTTTCAAAATTTCAGTTACCTAAAGATCAACTTGGAAGGGAGCGAGTACAACCTGCCATGTTAAAATACTAACAGGAGTAAAGAAAAGTTTTAATTACAGCAAAACTACAAGAAGCCAAGCACAATTCTTCTGTTGTCCTAGACAATCAAATGCTTTATGTTAAAAATAAAAACTCACAAAAGGACGGCATATACTGGTTTTGACACATAGAACTTGAACTGCACATTTTTACCTGGGCTCCTCATCTTTTGGTGAACGTTTAGGACAGTACTTCTTAACCAGATTCCTGATAAGGAAGAAAGAAAAAAAGATGCTATTTTAGAGTCCCTTTTGAGAAGACAAACACACATAGAAAACTGCATGAACAAATTATTTCTTTTTAATGACTTCTAGGAACAAATCTATTCCCTCTGTCATTTTATCAGGGTTCTTTAGACAACACAAGGCAGAAACTTATGGCATTTTCAAAGTTTTAAGTCACTTTGACCTACAACAATACGTAAGTATTTTAAAACTGCACAGTGACTAGACATAAAATAACAAGTTCTCCATTTAACATCCTTTTCACACATGCAGAAGCAGCTTGCAGACAAGAACAAAGCAAATGTATGATCAGTGTGTAACATACAGGCAGTGCACTCTGCATGTGTACCCATCAGCACAAATCTCCATGCCTGAATTAAGCTTTGGGTGTAGGTTCAGGTTGAAAGTTTTAATATCTTCAATAAGGACACTTCCACAACAGAAGAGGGGACACCTCTTTTCAGAAAAGAGATTTTACAATTTGCTTTACCAGCAGCACTGCAAATACCAGATTCTTAGAAACCAAGCAAATCATTAAAAGACAATCCCATAGGACCAGCACTTAACACAGTATCACAAACCAATTTCTGAGGAAATTGATATGAAATAAACTGCTCATCACAGAGTGCAGAAAAAGAGGAAAGAAGGAGGAAAAAATATTCTAGAAGAAAAAATCTTGCATACAATGTTGCATTCCTCATCCCACTGTCTCTGTAACTTCAGTTGTTACAAACGATGAACTGCCTTACCATTAAAAGAAGAGGTAATTCTGCTTTCATCTAAAATAACCTGGTGCAGTTTCTCAAATCCATTTCTGTGGAAGTCACCTCTAGAGTGCAAAGGCACTCTAGAGGATGCCCAGCCATGTATACCAGAACACGAGCAGGGAGTTGGTGTGGAAATGCCAAGCTTAGACCTTCTCTCTGATTCCACACCCTCAGACTACAAACCAAAAACACAGCTATGAGAAGACAAGTCCTTTTCCTAGCGATGCTCAAGCAAGAATCTCTTCTCACTACCACCAGAATCCACTGCCTGCTGTAACATTCTGCTTGGTAGGGATTGAAGGCAGGTATTTTCATAGAAAAATGCATAAACCTGAATAACAGGATAAAACCCATTAATATTACTAAGTAACTTTCCCGTGTTTCGTTTTCCTTTACATTAGTGCTTTGCTGCTCCTCTGTGCTTATTAATGAATAGGAAACTCCTACAATTCACCTTATTATTACTGACAAAGTGAAATGCATAACACACATGCAATGCTGTAGCTGAGCAACCACACATGATCCTTTTCACGGACAGATTTTCAGAGTTGTTAAAAATGAGAAAAGAAATGACTTACCAAAAGCCATACAGTTTAAAGAGACAGAAGAGAAGGGTCACAAATACAGATTATTTACTGATCATAATATAGATTATTATGTTGATTTCTGTTCTGGTTTCATTCTTTAATGCAATTGTTTACTACTTCTAGAAAGAAGAGTACTATATAATCCTTCCTCCTACTAAAAATCAGTTTTATTAGTCAGTCCTGTCTACCTTAGGATCAAAGGAACACACGGTTTTAAGACACTGTGTGACGAGGATTTAAAGTTCAATAACAGCATGAGGTAAAAAAAAAATCAAAGGAAATAAATACAAACAACAAGCAAATGCAGACGTTAAAGATCAAAGAAAAAGCCAGTGCTCATGTGAACAGTTAAGGATAAATGGCTTTTCCAAGAAGTGAATACCAACACCCCAAAAATCAGGGAAATTAAATTTAAATCTTTGAAAGAGCTCAGGCTGGCACACAGCTGGTGTGACTGTGGGTCTGGAGAGTGAGGCATTGTTTCAAAGAGGAGCCAGTTGACACTTTTAAGGGGACATAACATTCTCTAACATTTTTTATCTAAATCCATGCCTAAACCTCAGATTCCAAATACGGATGTGGACTAGTTTGTAAGAAAATTGCACAAGTAATTGCAGACCATTAGAACTGAGCCAAACCTACAAGATAAATTGCTTTATGCTTCCTTAGAAAGTGTAATTGCTGACACTTTAATCCTCTTCGGAAGCCCAATTTAGACGACTCCCACCACACTCTGTCTTACACCCATCTGGGAGCAGATCTCCTGCAGGACCCAGTTGTGCTCCCCCTGTAATTTTATCAACCTCTCTTCTTGCTCTCAGGTCAGCACCAGTGAGACAGGAACCTGATTTCTAAGAGAAGTAGCACTGCAGTCACATAGGCAGAGGTTTCAAGAAGCACTCCAGTTAATAAATTAGAATTACTTATAGTCAGGTACATAAAACATCCACACAAAATTTTACAGGCATGTACAAAAATTGTGTTTATCAACTCAAAACTTCAAAACTACATTTTTCCATCAATTAATACAGAACATAAAGAACAGGAGCATCAGTATGGTGTGATTTCTATTAAGGAAGCAGCTCAGGTACTGTGGTATCTGCTTACGCTAAACCTCTACAGCCTCAACATCATACTACAAATGAGCCTGGGAACAAACCTTTTTTTGCCTTCATAAGTTACTAGAACTGCACTAAGTATTTAAAGGCATTTCACGTTCATATGTAAAGTAACAGTTTCAATACAGCTTTGATGGCTTTGGTGTTTGATTATCAGCGTTTTGGATTGAGTGAAAATAATGACAATTAACTGTATTTAGTAACATCAGAAAAAGTTTTAACCAAAGCAATGAATATTAAAAAATTGTAACCTGGAAGTTGAGTTTACAAAGCAGGATATCCTTGAAACCATTAAGAACTCCTACGTGTAGGCTTGCAGAAACATCACTGTAAAAAAACCTGCCACTACCATATTTGGATAATAAGCAACAGAGTAAATTCTCAGCTCCAATCAAAGGAAGGGAAATTTGAGAATTATCATATGTGGTGATAAGCTGTGTCCCCAGCTTTACATTTGAGCTTACACCCATTCTCAATAATGTTTCCAAGATTCTGCATATAAAACTGTGGAGACTAGGTCTCAGTTTGAGTAGGCATATGCATATATTGATGCTGTATTTTGGAAAACACCACTTGTACACAACAGCATGCAGAAGAAACATGAAAAACAATTTTCTCAAAATGTCTCCAGAGACCACAATGTACAATTTGAATGGGCAACAAACAGCTCAAGAACAATCATCACTATCTGCGTTAAACTGACAAGAGAGAAGCTGACAATGTTCAGAAATTTTATTCCGCGTGGTAGTTTCATCTACAACTGCAGGTATAACTTGTCTGACTGCCCAACATCACAGCAAGAACTGCTCTGTCTGCTTGAGCGTCATAATGTTTCAGACAGGACAAAAAGGGAGTGAACCCGCACAACTGTTTTGTGTGATGCAGAAGCAAAAAAGGCAGAACTTCCACCTCGCCCCTTTGAACAAACAATGCTGACCAAAAACAGCACCTGAGAATTCAATTTAAAAATTCAGCCAAGAGACCAGTAATTTAGCCCATACTAAATTTATTTTTTCCAATTATAAAATATAAACAAAATAAGCAATCTTACCATTAAAATGGAACATGTTCATCTACAGTGTACACTGCAATATGTTTGTCCTGATTCACATCTCTGTAACTCAGTAACAGCACAGAGTAAACTTTGCAATCCTTAGGGTGACACAGGACATTACTGGAGACCTCTGCTATGTAAAACTTTCCATTTTCCTTTAAATAAGCTCAAAGAAAATGAAATTATACTTGCCTTTTCGCAGAACAAGTTACATTGCAAAGACAAGACAAGCTCTCTAAGACAGATTTCAGTTCTTCTTATACTTTATCTCAGTATCAAAAAATAGCAAGGAATTACTTGCAGCCTAAAAACAGCATTTGGACACGATTCTCACAAACTATCATTCCTGGAATTACTCAGCAATCATAAACTGCAATAACTGCATACAGTAAGAATACAGTGAATTCACTCAAGCAGTTCTTTGTATGCTGTACATGCATCACTTGTCATCTCATAGAAGACTTGGAACAGCTGCTACACCTGGGAAAGCCTCATCACTAAGTTGTGACAGTATAAAGAAAAAAAGAGTTATCAAAATGCAAGGATATATGCAAAGTGAATGTGAATTTCTGCCAGGACATAGACTGAAAACTGTTCTGAAAAATCCACTCGAGTTTTCATTGCTGGGTTTAGGTCTGTCAGAATAAGATCCATCAATGACCTCAACAGAATGGTCATGGCCACACTGAAACTGAGACAGAAAAAATGCCACCACACATCACTACCACTATCTCCCTGATTAAACTGGTTTCTTCTTGGTCTACCACTCAAGTACTGAGAGCCACAGAACTACCAAGAGGTGACCACTCACTGTAGTGTTTATACATCTACTAAAAACTGCGTAATTAAATTCAGTTATAAAGTTCATTATTAAGAGAGTCACAACACATTGTATTTCAGATTGTATTTCATTACAAAAGGAAAAAACAGTGATTGATATACTAGAAATTTCCATCAGAGACATTAATATCTATGTCACAGGCTATATGCCACCAGCACCAAAGCTCACAGAACAACAGTCCATCCCACAGGACCTTCTGTCTCAGAACTGCAAGCTGCAGGATGGTAAACTCCTCTGAAGGTAAAAATTTTGCTTGATCTCAACCTACTCTGGGTCTCTTGACTGTTTTGCATGGTAAAAAATGGTGAGTGTCCTCAAGAGCAATGATGGCTGAAAACAACTTGTTATCATAAGACAGTTCACTACTAAGCAATTGAGTCTCCCCTAAAGAATACACAGGGCAAGAGTCTCAAAGAGTAGCTTTGTGAACAGGTCTACTGGCAGAAAATCAGTCACCCTCTGACGTGAGTGCTGCCCAGACCCTGGCTGGCATCAGGCAGAGGTGCATGCATGCACTGTACAACGTGCAAGACCTGTGCTTCCCAAAGCTGTCATACTTACTGCACACAGTCAGTCAGTCCAGCCATCTGACAGAAGGGGCACTCGACAAAACTCTTTCATTTTTGAAAGACACTTCAAGAAAAATCAATAGTTTTACCCCGAGTAAAACGCTGAACAGAGAAAACTTCCCATTTTTAGTCAAAAATGTGAAGTAATGTTGTGATGTCTCATCTTGCTAGCTGTAGAATGAACCTTTAAATACAATTAAGCAAAATGGCATTTGTTCATACTATTTAATGAAAATATCTCAATAGATCTGTGCAAATAAAACATGTTTCTATTTTTAAACAAACAACTGAAAACAAATCAGAACTGGGCCATGAGCTGTGTTGTGCACGCTTCCAAACTTCCTTTACCTTCTCAAGTTCTTCTACACCAATTTAGGAAAAGTTGTATGTATTTCCCCCCTTTTAAGAAAAAAAATCCTTCAGTAAAGTAACATGTTATTATGTTAGGTGAATATACTCAACCAGATCAAAAGAAACTGATAAGAAAATCAAAAAGAAAATGAGCAGCCAAGGCAGAGAACACCCATAGCTCAGCTGTGAACGTCATTACTGTATTTATGAGGAAGGATTTCTGAACTCTCTATCTGGTGACAATCTAGTTTGCCAATGAAGAGACGATGGAAGAAAACACAGGAGAGGAGCTGCTATCAGCTTCAGCCTGACCAGGGCTGGGCAGCAGCTTCAGCTGAATCCCCAAAGGAATTCAAGACAGCAAAGAATATGGTGAAGGCCAAGTTCACAGGACTGTCTTACCTTAAATTTTGTTCTTCAAGCACTGAGTTACCTTGTGGTAAAAATCAATCCTACTCTATTCTGAAGAAAGTGCTTCTCTGTCATTTCATTGCTGCTGCTTACCTTGCATGATCCTGAAGGGAAATTCCTACTGGACCTAAAAGATGCCTCACTTGGCAGCAACACCAAGTAAAGTGCAAAGGTCTGAAGGGCTGGCTGGGTTACAGTCTCACCCAAGGGAACAGATCGGCTATGGAAAGGGCACACAGTAAGGACAGGAAGACCTGTGGCTTTCTCAAGTTCTACTCAATCATTTAAATGAGATTTCTTAACACAACACAGTGCACCTCTTGCCAATTCACCATGAGAAATTAATTAGCAGCACAGGCTTGTGGAGTGATCACACACACACACACACACACAACTGTAGATAAGGATAATGCACTTTACAATAAACATGCTGAGAGTCAGTGAAAAAAAATTACTATGGTTTTCCTTTATCTTTAATTTTCCTTTAATTTTAAGTCTTAAACCTTTTTTGTTCAAAGATCTGAAGGGTGGGAGGAAATAGTAGGAGAGAAAGCAAAAACAAGCAAGCAAGTGCACACCCAAAGATAATTTTCTTTTTTGGACTGGTCTGTCATGAAAACAACTACTGATCTAATTCACTGGGTAAATGAAAACCAGTCATTAATCACATTACATATTTGCTCATCATCTGATACAGTGATTTTAAGTAATTGTTAAGATCCTTTTGACAAGAAAAAACCTTACCTCAGTTGTTTTGCATAGTTTTGCTCAATTTCTATCCTTTCTTTTACAAATTTTGCGTATTTCTCCAAGAAGTCTATGCCCCACTGTGTATGCTTATCCAAGTTATCAAACTGATCCTGTAAAAACAAAAGGAAACAAAAATCCCCAGAATTAGTTAAGAATCACAATGACACATGGTTTCTTTATGAGTTGTGCTGTGAGGGAATGCTTGTTACTTGAGTAGAGGTTATTTCAGTTATAAACCAGTCACGTGTCTATAAACATTTACCCACCACACACCAGGCTGTGTGTGAGGCACAGAGCTACCTCTTTTTGTAAAAACAGCTCTAAATGCTTGCATTTTAAGTTGTAAGCAGCCCTTGATCACTTTCACAATGCAAATGTGTCTCCTTTTTCCCTCTGAAAATCCTTTATTTCAAAAGACAGCACACACACCCAAAGATCAGTATTCAGTAAATAGGCAGTTTTAAAACATAAGAAATTATAATTACAAAAAACTACTTTCACGATTACCCACTGAAAAAAATATTATAAATTATGGCTGCATGATTAAATTGGGTGTAGTCCACATATCAAAGACATTTATTAAATCAAAACTACATACCCAATTCATATCAGCTCTAGAAGGAGATTCCAAAGAAAGCAAACCTGTCCTTAGCCATTAAGAGAGTTAGAGCAAAGCAAGGGCACAAAACAAAGAGGAGAAACAGCCAAAAATAAGCCACACTTCAAAAAAAGTAGGAGAATTTTTGATATATTAAACATCCTCAAGACCAATCTTGCACTGTATTCTGTACTGATCAACAGGTGGAGGATACACCTCTTGGGACAAGTTGAAAATTCAAAAAACAAGTGGAAATATGGGGATTACAAAGCAGGCAGGACTGAATAAAGGTACAAAATACAGCCCAGCAAACATTGTCTAACACATATTCGTATTTTACACTAAAATATCTACCACAGTGGAATAATCAAGGATTTTCAGCTTGCAGCAACATTTAAGTAAATTTTTAACAGTTACTTAGTAACAAATTTTGTGTCTTATAGATGCTGAATCCAAATACACTTCACAGTTAATTTAAAAAATAAAAAGCAGAAAAAGGAGCTAAGAAAGCAATAAGGCTCAAAGTTTATTTAACTTACACAAAAAACTGTGAGGGGTGTTTATCAAGAGGGTTGCAGATTCAGGAACTTGCCTGACCCTAATGAATAATGTCAAACCTTTGGCATTAGCAACTAAAGTTCAGTTTCTCAACACACACTAGGATGATCTCAAGTTAAATCAAAAAGTGACACAAAACGCTGCAGGGCTTAAGACTTAAGGAAAACATGTCACCTAAAGAGACACCACATCAACACACCTCTATACAACCAACAAGAATAAAAATAAAAAGAACGTAACGGGATTAAAGTTGCTCTCAAATTCCACCTTGCAGGTCTTAGTTCCTACACCAGAGTACCAACCACAGCCATCAGTGCCCTGAACACTCCAGTCCTGTGGCTTGCACGTGCTGCCAACCAAAAGAATCCACCCTGTCCCATCACAGCCTCTGCATCCCTCTCGCCACCAAAACCATACCCACTTTCCCGGATCTGTTTCACCAGAGAACCACATAAACAGCCCAGAGACAGGAGAGGGACTGAAGATGAGATTTTAATGGTTTTGGGAAAACATGGCCTGTATCTCATATTATTCTTATGTGTCCACTTCACACCAACTGGACATTTCCACTCTAATGTTTTGTCAAATAAAGTGACACTCCTGGCATTGTTTTTGGAAAACCTGTACATGCATTGTTTGGGTGTGTGCAGAGGGAGAGAGCTGCCATACATTGTCAAAACACAGTTGAAAATATGCAAAAAATACATCCTCAATCTCAAGAAGCATTTCTTTATTATATTCCACTCATTTTTGTAAGGACTCCTACAAAAGTAACCTAGCATCCAAATGAAGTTTCTAAAAGGTGCCTCTGGCATGGAGTCAGTATCTAACCCCATTCAGCACTGCCCTCCCTCAGCACACAGCAGGACAAAGCCTGGGCTGACCTAATTAGGCTCTGCAGGGCACAAGGCTCTCATTTGCTGCTAAGGTTTCATTGGCACTACTGACCTCCACAGTACTTGTGTTTCCAAACATGCAACCAAGACAGGGTGGCTTTCCAAAGGTTTTTTTCAAACAAAAAAGGACTCTACTGGTCAAACTTCATTATCTGCAACTAATACAAAACTGGAATAGAAAAAGTAACATTTAACATGCTGTCACTCTTTACCAGAAGCATTTCATCACTGACCAAGTGAAAAAACTCTTCTTTTTCCCCTCAGTTATTCATCTGATTCTAGAAACAGCATGCCCTGTGCAAAGACAGCTTTGTAGAATTATCCCACAGCTGCACAATTTTTCCAATTCTCTATAAACAATAAACCAGAGGATGAAAGTCCACCGAGATAAATGAGCAGAAGATAAAGGCAACAAATAGGCAGAAAGGAATGGCCTTCTCTAAAGGCTTCTGGAGGTGAGTTACAAATTTACTCACAGTCCTTCCAACTTCTCTACAGAAGCATAAACGTTTGAGCTCTGGGCCTCAATTAAGCAAAAAGTTGTCTTTTCACACAGGAACACAAGCACAAATCTGCCAGACTACTGCAAAGGAAATCAAATTAATGCACTGAGATACAGGACAAGTGATGTCTTCAATGGGGAAAAAAATGAGCAATGATAAATGACTTGTATCAGGCAATATCGTACAGATGAAAAAATGGACCGAATACTTGCAGTAAAATTTAGGCCTATAATTGCAAAATAAATATATCAGTGTATTAATTTGGCTAGCTCCTTTATAAGAAATCTGAAAACTGCATTAACTAGAGATCAGCAAAAAGCAATTAAAAAAAAAGTGCACATCCTACAACATCTTGCGATCTACACCTCAATAATTAAGTGTGTTCTCAACAATGTTTCCAGGCAAATACATTTTGCTGTTTGTCTGGTACCTCCCCACACCTCTTAGCAGCTGAGCAGACAATTTTTGTAAAAGAGTTTATTAAAACTGCAGCTGACTATCATTAAACTGATTAAGGTCAGCTAATGAACGGTGGCCCTAAGGAGAAACTACCCACTCAAAAGCTGCCCTGTAGCCCAAACTCTGCAAAACAAACAAACAAACCTGACACTTGACAAGGAGTTTGTGGTAGGTCAATACAGACTATTCCAAAACTAATGTCACCTCCCTAAATTTTAGTTCCAGATTATTGACCAGAGCCACAGATCAGTGTTATAAACACTCCAGGTCTGCAGTTCTAAAGCTGTCCTGTACTTGCAGATAGCAGGAGGCTTTACAATAACAGCGGCTGAAGCACCAAAGAGGGAGCTGAGTTGAAACAAATCTGCAACGCAGACAAAACAGACTCTCCCCAGTTAAACTCTCCCCACTCTTACAGACACATGTTATTTTCCCCAAACAAGCCTCAAGAACCAATAAAAAGAAAACATGGAGATCTCTTCAAAAGAATAAGCATGAAAGGAATGCTACAGCATAAAAACCAAACCCTCAGTCCTCCTAAAGCTCCCAGTACCTACCGCAGACTCTGGGCTAGTGTAGGAGGTTCAGATAACAGGCATTAAACCTGGCTGAGAGTTTTAAAGGGTTAACGTTCCCAATTTTCATAACTTTGGAAAGCAATTTTACTTGCATTTGAAGCTAAGATTGTGGTATCACATTCTATTAAAAAATGCTTCTGTTTTACCATCTTATTCCTTTACGTTAAGTAAACAGTTTTCTGCATCAACATCAAGCTGCTGATCAGTCTCTCATTTCACTGACCCCCAAACAACGCAGCTGAAGCTTTGAGTCACATTACACAGACGTACATAGACTTACAAGTTTAAGAAACCTACCCCAATTAATTACATCTGCAATATCTTTAAAATGTACTTAATAAAGTGTTTTATTTGAAATCATGATACTTTGCATTAATTATTCTACAATAATTTTCTTGTCTTTTGACTCAACTGTACATCACGATTTCCATACTTTTATCTGACCAAGTTTAATCAGCAGTTACTCAAGGGAACTTATTTGCAGTTTTGAAGCACTGGCTCAAGGTAAGTTCTTTTCCCTATTCCTCATTCTCAGGTTGCCCAGCCAGTCTAAATTTCCAAGTTAGTGTGTGGGAGATTAAAAACTCCATCCCCTGTTTTGGTCTCTGAATTCTTAACACTTATGCAGTCTGATATAAGAAAATAAATACTATGCCAGTGTCCAGAGCATGGAATAGCAGGAATTAGGACTTGTTCAGGGACAAAACCCTCAAAATACTTGGCATCAAAAAAAGCCCCTGTCCATTTATGGATAGAAATGTGCACTTTATTATCACTTTATGAAAAGCAATGAATTACTTAAGCACACAACTGCAAGCCCACAGTAATCCAAGTGAGAAAGTGTGGCTGATTATGTAACTTAACCCTGATCACAGCAGTTCTTGTTTACTCAAAAAAAGCCCATGAGGGTTTATCAAATGAACCTGAATTACAGATACATTTAAACGACAGGTTAAATCTGCACAATGTCCTTCTCTCCTGCATGAGCAGTACTGCAGAAGAGAGACCCAACTCTATTCAAGAAGTTAAATATTTTAAGTTACAAAACATTATAAAGTGATTACTTCACATCCTAAGATTTTATAAAACTCATGAAATATCTGAATTGTTTCTGTGAAACATTATGCAGCTTGACTTTGATTTTAATTTTTTAAAATGAAGATCAAGGCCTTGAATTAATTTCAACTGATCCAACATTTTACATGAATGAGGCACCTCCAGGTAAATTCATTTATTTAAAACAACAAACAAACCAACAAGCAAAAGTAATAAAAATAAAGACACAAACCAACCAACCAAAAAACAACCACCACACTTGCAGTGTCCTACAAAGAACTTCCTGATGAGGGAACCATAATGAGACATAAATATATTAATGAGACATTAACAGTACACTGTAGTGTATCCTTCCCTGTTTGTCTTCAGTACAAGTTAATTATAAGACTGTATTTTAATTAGAGCATTTTGCACTAATCTACTTCTGGCAATACATTTCAGTTTTTTCTGATCATGGATACCTCTTCACTGTCTGTTTTTGGTTTGTACTTTTGTCTCCATGCATTCCTGGGTCCTTTTCTAACCTAGAACAAAAGCTCTTCTATTTTCCTGTCTGAACTGATTATCAGTTCCCTGTATTCCTGCCTGCTTGTTTTTATAATTATCAATTTGGTCTTCTGGTCTTTCTTTTTCCTTGCAACTGCAATATGCTTCTTCCTAACAGGCTGACAAAAGCTGCTTCCAGCTAAACAGTAGTTTATTTTTTTCAAAACACCCTGTTAGTTTTATGACTAAAAACTAACAAAGAGCTGTTTCTGTATCAGGAACAAAAAAGAAAGTGCTTTGCTTTTCTGCTTTCTACAAGTTCTGGATTGCAGCTTCCAGAGTAATCTGCAAATTGTACCTCATTCCTCTCTGAAAACCATCCAGGTATTACAGTCAAGAGAGTGGAAAAAATGTGGCTGTGAGCAAACAATGGCTAAGCATTTTACAGACTCAAAGACTCAGTGAGAAGTTTCAGAGCAGCAACATCAAAGCCACATCTACACTGGAAATAAAGCAGAGGCCCTCAGACTGTTACAGATCCATATACAGAAATTAAACAGTACTTCAAATTTTAATCTCATATTAAAAAAAGTTCACTACAGACTGTATGAGCAAATCCACTGGATACTATGAAGAAAAATCTGCTAGTCTTTTGGAGACATAAAAAAGAAAAATACATCCTAAAAGAAGTTTTGAAAACAGTTTGTAGGTTGACCTTCAGGACACAGAACAATTTTGTTTGCAAAAAATTAAGATGTGGTGTTAACAGTAAACTATGTCACAGCTTGAAATTATTTAAGTGAGAAACTGCTAGAAATGCACAGGGCTTGATATGCAAAATGAAAACAACAGGAATTAAAAAATCACTTTTAGCTTGACAAAAGACTACTTTGTTTTAAGAATTAATCAACTTGGAGCATGAACACAGTATGAAAAATCCATCTGCCTGTTAAGCTTTTGCATATAATCTTAAAAAGTAATACCAGTGACAACTTGGATTCTAAAAAGTCAATTTCTATGATTAGAAAAACATTTGCATGATGAAGTGAGCAAAACCCTCAAAAGTAGTACTGAACCCCTGGAGATTCAGCCATACTGTAAGATGAAGGTTTCTAAAGCAAAACTAAAAATGGAGAGCTGCAATTGAGGAAGAGAAATCCAAAGTCTGTTTTTCTTTTTAAAGGTGTTCTCAGACCATCAGCAAAGGAACTGCTTTGGAAACTTTAGATGAAAGTCAGGTCTGGCAGAAGGGGATGTCTTGTCTGACAATTATCAACTTCACAGGTGTGGAACACACTCATTTTCCAGGAAAGGGCAGGAATCTCTCACAGGCAGACTATGAGTGGAGAAATTTGTGACTGCTTTTGGAACAAGCAGCTAGAATTGCAGCAGAACCAAGTTCTGCCTCTGGAGATTGGCAGATCAGCTGAGAGACATTAGAGATCCCAGCTGTGCACTCCATTCACCCACAGCACTGACTGCAGCAGTCGGACTAATGATCAGGTTGTAACAGCACCAGTTTTCTACCAGCAGAGCAAACTGATTGAAAGAATTCATGGCTGGGATACTGAACACCCACGTTAAGTGAAGAGAGGAAAGAACACACTGCCACAGACAGCACCTCAACTCCTGCTTGTCCTACTAATGAATCACCTCCAGAATTCCGCAGTTAATAGAAGGGCACGTTCGTAAGAACAAACACAGTGCATCTGCCTCACCGAATCACACTGTAGAAGAAAACCTCAATCCTTGCAGGTGCATCTCTGGCTCTGCTCTCTCTTTCTCCCAGGGCACCCCTGCTGTCTGCTGTGGAGCCCACGGGCTGCAGGAGGGCAGGTTCCCAAATGCACCGTCTCCTCCTGCTCAGGAATGCCTACTGACAGTGTGCAGTGCCCAGCACATGGTTACAGGTGTCCTCCCTCTCTGCTACCGACCACAGACTCTCCACATTGTGCCTGTCAAGGAACAGGCTTGCTCACTGTGGGTACGTGTCAGCTTTTACATCTTTACATGGAGGTTAGAAGGAGGTAGGACACTGTCCCAGGCAAACAGAACAGACTTCCTTGCCACCACCACCTGAGAAAAATATAAACACACACCTGTGCTCATGTGAAGCAATTATCACTGGAATATACATATACATAAAATATGGACCAGGAACTCCTGCTTTGAAAACCAGACCAGAATCTGCTCACTCAGCTTTCAAACAGCTCCTTAATCTTAATAAACTTTTAATTGGGAGGATATTTCTTTTAAATACTTAGTTCTATTTTAAGCTTAATTCTCACTATAAGACACAATAGGCCATTTTCAAAGATCTCCACCCAAGACAATAGCAGATTACAAATCATATATATTTATATATTTTCAAGGATTATTGGATTAAAATAGTTGCAACCTTAAGACAAGAACAGCATTATACTTGCTTTGTATTAAAAAAAAAAGGACAAAATTATGTCCATTCCTCTAAAGACAAAAAAAAATCTTATTTTCACCATAGCCAAGCCAGAAACAGGCACTTCCTGAGTCTCCTGAGAATGGCTGAATGCTGTTAATAAACAGACTGAAGTGTAAGTACTGAAGCATTTCAGTTCTAGTTATGTCCCTTGGAAAAGGAGACAGGAAGACTAAGTTTAACCCTAAATGAAGTAAGCATGATATGATGCACCACAGTAAAAAATGTTGTACAACGCTTAGAGACGCTGTTGCTCATTGTAAGAAATAGCTGGAGAGTATCCCATCTTTACAGCAAAAATGGAATAACAGAGTGTAAAGCAGTGGGTCTATCTATCAACGAAGCAAAATACTCAATTTGCCGTATGACCAAGAGCCATGAGAGGTCTCAGGTGAAGCAGAAGTTCTGTACAAAACCAGCATATTTATTGCATGATCAACAGCAACCTGCAGAAAATCTGCAAGAACAAAATATCTGGCTTAGGAAACAATGCTGCAAGGCTTGTTTTGAAACATTGTGTAAAGAATCATTTAGTTCTTCAGTTAGAAAATATTATTATATGGCTCAACACTCAATGCACAAGGTTAGTGTTTTAGTGCATGACTAAATAACCCACCGGTGAAACTACTGAAAACTTGAAAAACTTTTAAAAGCTTCTCAAGTTCCATAATACAGATAGTTCCATAATATTATTAAAAATGCATCCACAGAACACTGACTCAGCAAGCAACCCTGACACTGTCCAGTTCTTGCACAGATGACAAACCCTTTCTGCATTCTGAAGGATGTTCTTTAAAAACTTGTAGAAACAGGAAGGAGATCTTTCCTACTGCCAAGTACTTCAGCAAATGGTTAAGTTCCTGCTGTGGCCAGTCTGGCAAGCATCTCACAGGCAGAGTATGCACTGGTATTCTCCTCTCCCTACACTAGGAGAGTGAACAGTGCCCTCCAGACAAGAAGGGAGTGGTACTGATGATAGAAAGAGAGACAATGGGGGAAAGATAAAGGTTTAGCACATGGAATATTATTACAGAACACCTAGATGCTCAACATCACAAATTCAGAAAACAAGATCCACTGGCTTTGCTGCTCATTCTGTTGCAATGAGCCTGGGCCCTCTGCTTTGCAGGACAGTCATTGCTCCATCCTATAAATGTACATTGTATTACAACATGAACATGGTAATACAATGGACATGACCATGAAATCACCTTACCCTGCACTATTTACTGAGCTTCACTAAACTGAAATATGATATTTAATGTAACTATGAGTTGGCATTCAACTTTGAGGCTAAAATATAGACTGTACTAGAGTTCAGAACCGCAACAGTCATACTCTGAACTCATTAAAAAGCCGAGGTGCCCATGACAGCAAGTGATTCAAATTGAAAACAAGGAAGTACTTTCTGCCAGTTGGGGGAAGTGAAAAAGAAGGGAGAGTATCAACTTCCCTCCTATCCAAATATCACTTCCTTGTCTTTATCTGCTCGGCTAATAAGTAGACTGTTTTGAGGATACCATTTTAAACTGACCTAAAAACTATAAACAGTTTAACTGGTATGATGCACAAATCCCATGCAGACAAGTGAATTTAGTGTGTTTCACAATTAAAAGGTGCATATTTAAGCCTTGCCTCAATAGAATAATTAGAAAGAAAAGAACCTATTTGTACAGGTTGAACCATACTGTTTATTATTCTGACAATTAGGGCAAATACAGTATAAAATATCTATACAAAATCCAGGCACTGAGTATAAGCTGTAGAATTTCACCATTTCAACACACAGAGAGCAAGATATATCCCTGATATATCCCTTACAACTTTCCTCATGTTTATTTAATATGGGTGCACATTGTTTGGAACCTTAAACTCATGTCAACGGTTCCCGAAAATAAATATATTGCATAATTTCTAAACAGCAACTGGAGCAAACAATGAACTCATAAGATAAAACTTAAGAGCACAAGAATAAAACATATCCTGGTCTTAACTTTCAGTTGACTTCTCACAATCGGTGTAATTACAATACCCAGTAAACCTACAAGAACTTTGTACTAAAATACTCTACAGTGGCCCTTCTGGTAAGATGCATCCTTTAGCTGTGAGCACACACAGACAAAATCTCCTCATTTAGCACAGCTCTGACAAACTGTTTCAACTACTGTCTGTACCACGATGTGTAGGAGCCTCCAGTGAACACAGCTGAGATATGAGAAGGTATGTCCCAGTGTTATCAGCTCCCATCAGACAGATTTGAGACAAAGTCATACCCCTTACATTTGTTGGTGCCGGTATTGAAAAGACAGAACGGTACTATGTAACTTGTCAGTATTTGCTCTCCTAAGGATGCCCGTACACAGGTATTTTGATCAGCCCCTTCAATCTTACTGAACTAAATCATTAGACTTTTACAGCATGGGAAAGGCTGCAAATACTATCAGAGTTAATCCCCACTGACTGTTCTGAGCACGCTCCCCATTCCCTGGCAGCAGACACTGCTCAGCACTCCAGAGGATCAGAGATCATGGGGGTCAGGTAGATACTCAAGGCCATGAACTGAACTGCCAAATGCTGTTTGGTTTTCTCAACTCCACAGACTAGGAGATTTTCCTGTAAAAACTCCTACTGTAAGGTCAACTTCCCTTCTCAGTATCACCTGTGAATATTTTGGTGTTCAAGACAAAGACTACAGCAGCAATAACTTTTTCCCTTCAAAAATATCTTGCAACAGTAAATACTTTTCCAACTTGATTATAAAACCAGATCCATATACTTAACAGGAAATTACCATGGCAAAAAATTAGAGCCTTTCTATCTTCTTTGGAGCATTATTTCTGATATAAATAACACCCTGGAAGAAAAAACCCAAACATATACACACAAAAACCCCAACAACAACAAACCAACAAACACCCAAATGCAAAAAAAACCCCAAACAAAACCAACACCCACACAAAAAAACATCCTCTCTTTTCAATGGAACCTACTGTACTCATTGTTTTTAAAGCAAAATTCATAGTAACATAACTGAATAAAGAATTTAAACTAAAACCAGATGTTACTACTGGCACCTCCAAAACAATGGAATTTTTCAAGCTTTTGTGATTCAGATAACATTAAAATGTAACACAATTCTGCTGTGTATCAGTTTATCTGAGAGTTTTTAAGATGTGAGCCAAGAAATGCACAGTAAAGTCTTCCTATATTTCACCACAGGCTTCAGAATCATAACCAGTACTGTAAGAATAAAATTACTTATAAAACTTTCTTTTTTCTAGTAGAAAAGTGCCTTTTTTAGTAAATCAAATAATACAAATATGCACTGTTTCTCTTCCATATTAGAAAAGTACTTCTGCTTGCCAAATGCCTTAAATTACAAACAAAACAAAGAGAGTGATGTAACTTAACCATAAGTGTATGCACTCCCATTACGACAGTCATGTTTTTGAAAAGGTAAAACAACCCTATTACAGCACGTTTGAACATAGATGTTGTAGGCACAAAAGCTGAGAACAAACTTCCATGTACTGAAAAGAAAACTCCACATTTTCAACCTGTCATAGTTGGGTTCCTCACTCTTTTCAAAGCAAACACAAAGCCCAGGCCTGAACCAGCTTAATCAAAAATTGTTATGCCTCTCAAGAATATACAGCAGCACAAAATAAATAATTGCCAGCATTCCACAAACCAGCTCACCTCACAAACAAATGTATCAATTAGTTACTTCATAGACACAATCAACAGTAACAAGAGAGCAATTTAAATGTAATTTAATGCTCTCTAAACTGTTACAGTTCTCAGCGTTCATCTTAATGGTTGTCACCAACATTAGTGTCCTTTGTTCTCCCTGTTGAGAGATACAATGTACTAACACCTTAATAACCCTTTTTTAACTAAGCCTATATGAAGTCTTTTGATTGATTCTGAACTTTGTTGCTCAAATTATTGCAATACTTCACATCAAGGATTCCAAACTCAACAATAAACTAAAACTCTTAATTAAAATCTTCACCCCCTCTTTTCCCCATTTCAACAAACAACTCGAGAGATTACACAATACATTTATCACCACATCTGCACAGTCACAGACATCTCTGATACCTGTGTATCTTGGAAAGAATTCTATTAACTTTTACAACTCTAATGCATAAAATAGTAACAACTATTTGGGAATAAAACAGACTTAATAGGTAAGGAAGTCAAATGGAAACAAGTAGATTCCCAGTACCTACAGCAGAAAATTGAATAGCAATAAAACTGGGCCCCAACACTAATAAATGCACAACTAGTAGATAAACACTGAGGTGGAATCAGGTATGTAAAATCCTGGAGAAAATACTGAATAAAGGTGTTTTTCCAAGATGTAACTTGGGTTTTCAAATACTAATGAAGGGTAATAGCACACCAAAAGTAATTCAAATAAACCACGTGCAGCTGAAACAGGGAACAGTTTCCAGCCAGATTAATGTAACTGGATGAGAAACAGTGTCAGCTGCAATTAAACACAGCTTTGTTGGAAAAGTCTCCACATACTGTTCTTCAAAGATAAACACATAAACTACATTATTTAAGCACTACCTCACACTTGCCTACTATTGTTTCCACTCAAAACAGTTAAAGCAATGACGGCTGCTGAAAAGTGTTCACATGGAAATCCTGATTCTGAAAGCCTGAAATACTCACGTGAACGCCCTCGGTAACACTCTACAGGTGTTGCAGATGTTTTACACCATATTGCAAGGATGATCAACACAGATGATACAAAGCCCAGAAGGGAACTACACACATCAGAAATCCTGCTGTACCCTGGGAGACAACCCTACAAGTAACTTCATGAAACTCCTTCTCCTTCACTGCCAACTTGCCATGCTCTTTGCTCCTCTTTTCCTCATAAAACAGAATTTAATACTACACAGAATACAGAAACTAATGCTGCTGAAACAACTGAATGAATTGTAATGTCAAAGAAATAAAAGACTATGAATAAAAATACAACAAGAAGATAGTCTAAACAAACTAAAAATGGAGCAAGTAAATTGTTAGGAACTTCTAGCAAATGAAGTCAAAAGAAACTGCTTTCAGGAAAAAGACATGCAGATACTGATGGGAAAAAAATTGCTTGAGATGTCAGGGTGCCATTTCCATTTCCTCCAACTTACTATTGGATTAGCTGTAGGGCAGAGACTATTGAAAGATAAAGGATCAAAAATGAGCAAAGCCTCAAATCCCTTTACTTATGATAGGAATATGTAAATTTTTACTTAAATTTTTCAAGTGCTCTCATCAGCTCTTTAAAAAATACAGTAACATCTTAAAAAAATATTTCTTACAATTAGATTAAGCTGCATATTGTGCTACTCTGAGATAAATAAAATCAACTGGAAATAAATGAAAAATTTGCAAAGTGTTCTTGAAGAAATACTTTAAAACTCACTACCTTCCTTAAGGAACAAAAACCCCTTTACATCACATGAAAGATTTTTTTACCTTGATCGAGAAAGGATAGGAAGAACCAACATTGTGAAAAGTTACTGTGTCTTCCTACGAGAGTAACTGTAACATCCTAAAAGTATCACATCCAAACAACTGTCAGATTAACTTGGGATATGGGGGCAGGAGCCTTCTCCCACAAACCAACACAAGTCAGCAAAAAAATCAAACCTCTTTTCCAATGACATAATGAAGAAAAACAGCCAGGAAAGCCGCAAGTTTCAGGTTTGACTTACAGACTTACTATGCCTGCATGATAAAAACATGATAAAAGTCTGAAGTGCTAAGTACAAAGTACTACAAACAGTCTATCTTGTATCATAAGAAACATGTACATGTAAGGTCTTTGAAATTCCCTATTCCCACTCTCCCAGCAAGCAGGACACACAAACCAACAGCAGCACTCCCTCCTAAGATCTGTGTGAAGATGAAACAACAGCTCTCCCTCATTTCAGAACTGACACTCAAGGTTGAAACCTGTGTTTGAAGCACTGACATTCCATTGTACCTCATAACTGAAAGCAGCAGGAATCCTGGCCATTCAGTACTATCACCTTCAGATGATTACATATCTCCTCAAGAACTGCAAGGCATTTTCTACAAATGATGTCAAAATGTATTCATTACCCAGCCCACAATTACAGCCTTGAAATATAAACCAGAGAGAACACAGAAAAACATTTTATCTAAGAATCACTAAGCATAAATACCACTGGCAACTCATCTTCAAGACTTTATTTTAAACCTCTAAATAAATTACTTCAGTTCAGCTATGGAACTTTCAGTGAAACTAAATGACAAGCCCCCAGAACCCAAACAGTTGGAAGTCACTGGGCACTGAGACATACAAGGACAAAGAACAGCGAGCATGGTCAGACTCACAGCGGGCTTGTTTGCCCCTGTTATGGTTTTAACATGCAGAACCAATCCCTGGCTTTACAAAACTCCAATTCACTAATGGGATGTTCTGGAAAAAACTTCTTGTTGAGCACAACTAACTACTCCTTCCTCACAATTTCCCTCTCAGGAATGCAGAACATAAAGCCGAACCTCAGGGAATGACACTGATCCCCCAGTGCTGGGCTGGCCCAGGAGGAACCACAACACTGATCCTGGAAACACAATAATTTCACTGCACAGCACCAGCACTCAAGTGCAAAAACGCCATTTTAGAAAGAAGTTGCTCTTGTTATTAGAGAGAAATATTAGTAGTAGCAGGGCCTCAGACTTGGGGAGATAGGTTAAAAGATCCCGGTTAAGTGAACGCAAAACTTCAGCAGAAATAACACAAAAGGCCTCACATCTCTTGCAAAACAAAAAAGCAATCCAGATAAAGCAAAACAAATAACCCACAGCCCTTGTCTCCCCAGTCTCAGTCTAAAGACTTAATCAGACCACCACACCTCTTGCTACAGGAGTAAATATTTGAGTATCAGGTGGTCAGGACACTCCACAGAACTGCTCAGCTTGGCTCCTGTGCCGACATTTCTACTGAAGTTTCAGAGAATGTCTACATTCCCCTCACATTACTTATGATGTAGAAAAATCCCAAGCATTTGGATTTTCCTGATAAGTTACTATTTATTTTCAAGAAATTAATTTTTCCTCTTTGAAACATGCCATCTTCTCAGACATGAGACCCATCCAGATAATCCAGTCTGGTTTTTGCCATCAACATGCTGAAGAACCTTTTAAGACAAGTTCAACCTTTCCCTTCCCTCCTCCAAACAAATATGTAACATCTTGATCATACTTCAGATCTCAAATGTCATCATCTACTGTTTAGCAAATTTCCCAGATAATAAACCCCACAGTTATTAGGATAAAATATTTAATTAAATAGATTAATTATAAATCCTTTAAAAGCAAAATTTTCACAACCATAAATACTTGTTCTTATCCTTGTTCTCCTAAATCACAATTCACAGCAGTCAAGGCTCATAAGCCTGAAATGAGACCCATTAAATAATTAAAGAAATAACAAAACATCAGCAATTGGTGCTGATTTAAATAATGCAGTGCAGCAAATACAAGCTACAGGTAGTGTGAGTGTACAAATACTCCCTCTCAAAGAAAAAATCTGCTCTGGAAATTTCCTGGTATGCAACACTTATTGTCAAGCACATTAATGAGTTTGACTGATCCTGTGAGATCTTTGCTCATAAAATGAACAAATATTGGTGAAATTGAATATGTAGATGAGTATCTACACTATTAGGGTCTAAATAAAAGTAGATCATAGGGGGATGAGGAAACCCTTATTTGACTCTTCAGAACAAAATTATTTTATCAGTACTAATTAATAGACCTTTAAACATTTTTCCATTGCTAATCAAAAATTCAAACTTGTTTTCAAAGAAAAACTAAGATAAAACATGTTTCATTAAAATGCATACAATGTGCATCATATCTCTGCAGCTATTGCACTTTATTGTTTTGTACCTTTTATAAACTAGGATATTAAGCTTTCTCTCACCTCAGCATTTGACTTCCTTCCTGAACCTCAAATCTATGTCCTACCCTAAAATTTTTTTTTAATTTCTACCTTTTTTTTTTCTTTTCTGAAAACTGGTCTCTTTCTAACCATTCCAATATCTGCAATCTTTACCCATTCTCCAGCCATCTCGTTTCTCAATTATAGCACATCCTTTCCTCTGGGATTGAGAGACTATCATTTCACCCCCATGTTTCTCAGGCATTATCTCTTCCTGTCTCTTCGCATCCTTCTCTATCGCATCAAACATGAGCTGCTTAACCTCCCTTTCCAGGGCATTGCTGCCTGATTCCAGCTTATTACCTCATTATACCAAAGGATTTGCTTTCCCTCAGACTCCAACGATCCCCTGCACATTTCCAGAGTATTTCCTGCATTCTCTCGGGCTGCCCCCGTGTCTGCCCTTTGCTCGCAGGGCTCACCAGCAGGAAGGTCCGAGGCTGCAGGTGGGATCACTGCCCATCGTGCTGAGCAATACTGGGGTTTGCACGGCTTTCATTTGGCATGATCCCTAAATGACCCAGACTCTGCTAGAACTCAAAGTTAATTGGATTTGGGATGCTTTTCATACTCTGAGTTTGTGTGGAACACAGCACAATACAAGGCTGTGACTAACAGTACCAGGTACGACATAAATACAAACATAAAATACACTCCAACTATTGATTACAGATGACAAATACCCTAAATACTCCTCTAATTGTGACTAACTTCATATAGATAGGAAAAAAAATGCAGGACAATTAGACACCATAACAGAGAGCTGAAACAGGCACAATTTATTCACTTACACGGATTAAAAAGTGTTGGGCATTATAAACAATGTAATTCCCTCTTCCAGAATATTCCTCTGCTGCAGAGACAGCCAAGTGCACTGCAGCACAGGTCTTGTCTTGGGTTCACACATATCAATTATTTTCCCACTCACAGCTACAAGAAAACCCTATGCAACCTAGACCAAATGCTTATTTAAAGACATTATTAGAAAAGTAAAATACTATTTACCTTCTCTGAAAGAAATGAACCATCTGGGGTGGAAACAAAGTGTATAAGACACACTCAAAGAAAACTCCCTCAATTACTCTGCCAACCAGAGTTTACAAAGTGAGGTTTTCACACCCCCTTGAATTGGGCAGCCATCAGCAGAAAGATTCCTGCAATCAAACACTCTCTTTACAATAGGATTACAAAGCAGATGAAGATCCAGAAGGCACACCCATTTTCATCACCTGCACTCACATCTTGTGCCCTCAAGTGTGCCAAAAGTCAGGGCTGCCTCTCAACTCTCCACTGCAATTGCTGTCATTCCTCAGAAGTTCTTTACTGCTTAAATAACTCCAAATACAAACCGAGTGCATGTCATTTCACTGCACAACGCTGAAAAAAAATAGCCCTTGCTTAATATGGAACTACAAAAACCCAGCCATGTCCCAGCCATGAAGAAGTGACTTGAATAGTACTTGCCTTGCCCCCTGAACATCTGAAACTCAGCTACTGTACCAGCTACTAAGGAGTAAATTAACTATCCCCGCCAAAATCAGGGTAAGCATAAGGGTTACATGGATACTATGAAAAAACTGGTGATATTTCTCATTAGTACACAGCAGATTTTACCCACTTAATGAGAAGATTTAAATGGTTACTCCAAGCAGATGATCCAACCAAAGACTATCAGGTCAGGTAATTATAATTTGTTGCTTCCTGTGTTTTGCTTTTAACATTTTAAAGCACTATATTGCTTTGCCCTTACACATTAAGGAATGCTGAAGTATTCTACAAATACAGGTATTGTCACAATATTTGTTTAAAACAAATAAACAAACTTTATTCCAATTTTACAACCCAACTAACAGAGACAAAAAGTAAGTTTACTTCCCTAAGACGACACAAGAGTTCCACAGTAAAGTCCAAGAAAAATTCAGGTACTGTAATACTACAATTTTAGCTCATAGTAAGACTGCACTTCTCATTTGAAAGATGTAAAAAGTAAGAAAATTATGGACAAATGTACAAATCACAATGCCAAAAAGCAGTTATAGCAGTCTCATGTCCTTTTCGTTGTAAATGACAAAGCAGAACCAGAGCTCTGATTTAAAAAAACAAACAAACAAACAAATAAATAAAATATATTTGTGAATCTCACATGTAACTATATCAAATTTCCATACAGTAGGAATTACCAGAAAATTTAGTACCCCTAAGATTAAGCCCTTTCTTGTTCTTTCCACTTAGCAGGAAATCCAATACTGCTACCACTCTCCTCTTAGACTGGAAGTTGTAGCTGACAAAAAAAAGAGCAACAACACTCCTACCACTCTCCTCTCAGACTAGAACTTGAAGCTGAGAAACAAACAGCAACTCATAAATTTATTGCAGATAATTCCATAAACAAAGTCAGTGTAGAGGGTCTGCATTTTAATGAAAACCAGAAGGCTTTTATTAGTATAATCCTTTTTTTCCCTTCTTTTCCCATCCAGCTGAAGCACTGACACACATCTGAAGACAAACCTCCAAACTTTCTGCCAAGAGAGCACTGGGCCTGGGGTACGTAAACTCACTGGGGGCAAAATGAAACAAGCTGACTGGAATTTCAGCTTTCACTGAACAGTTTGTTCCCCATTACCAGGAAAAAGCTGAACACATCTGGACTTTGGGGAATTCTTTTTCTACCAAAAAGAATTCATGTTGCTTAAAAAGTATGCACATGTGTGCTACAAAGAATGAAAATTTAATCTGAAACGTGTTAAATAACTTCCCCTCCATAAAAAAAAACAAACGAAACCAAAAAAACACCTTGTGTTACTCAATTTCTGGCTTTACCAAGCACACCAAAAAGTGCTCTGCAAATGTAAGGACTGAAGTATTTAACTACTGTATTAATAACAGAGGGTCTCACCCAGATCAATCCAGTGTAAGAACTAATTTAAATACAACTCTAATTAACTCTTAGACATTTTAGACTTAGTTCAGTAAGTCTGCAGCATCAGTGACAACTCCACACAAGCATTAACACAAACCTTCTGCCTTCCAGTATTTACCTGCCAACAGCTGAAGGCACAAATAACACCCACCTGGGCACCCTCACCACATGAACACGTTGACAACACACTTTGCTCTACTCGTGCTTTTCTCCATCCTGAATTCTGATGCATTTGCCATTCCAAAGGATCATTATTTTGACAGATACACTCTTAAAAGAAATCCTCTGCTTGGTTGAGATAAAAGATCTTGCAATCTCCAACAACCTCCTGCTATTGTTACTCAGGAAATAAAATGACAGCTGTAGCATTTGGAATCTTGATACAGGCACCTCTCAGATTTTGTATTATGGATAAGGATACTGCACATATTTTAAAAAAGACAGCAATATTTTTCCAGTGTTCAGAATACCCAGATTAGTGAAGTCCCATGAATGTTTGTACAAACTTCATTGAAAAGCATACGCATTTCCAAGGACATAAACAAGTGGGGCCATAAATAAAAAGATGCCTTTTTCATAGATATCAGGTGATAAAATTTTCAGATAACAGATAGTCAAGGACATATGTATGCATTCTTAAGTCAAATTATGTTCAACATCAAGCCCAAACTGATACAGTCTCATGACACTGACACACCCCTTCCTGGAAAAACCAGTAAAAAGGTCAAATGTTTATGAACCAGACAATTGCTGGAAAAATGTGGACAAACATTATTTCCAATCAAAGCCCAATTGTTTTCACTCCAAAGCCTAAAGTAACTACACTTTCACTAATCAAGTATTTGCTCTTTACATAACTTTCCATTTGGACGTCTCAGAGGTCTTCACAAGGATGGGACAAGACAAGCCCCACCGCACCCCTTGAGAAAGGCCCAAACATCACAAAGGCTCTGCATCCTCGAGATTCAGGAAATGCACAGCCAGCCCAGGCATCTGGAAAACTCCGTAATTTTATACTTCAGCCACAAGACATTCTTTGCACACATTTGCAGCCCACAATAGCAATAGCACTGAATGGAAGGAGAATCCACACACAGTGCTGCCTGCAAACTGCGGGGCAGGTCAGAGGAGAAATCTGGCGGTGGGGGGTGGAAATCCATGGTCCATCTCTCAAACATTAAACAGGATATTGCCTTTAACAAATATGTTAGCACACAGGAATGTAAGTTTACAAAATATTAAGATGCAAAAGCACAGAAGAACTTCCACATGGGATATGGTTTGATATTTACAATTATTTACAATGCTACTGACTACATAACCACAGTCACATCAACTGCAAAGAAAGGTTTCTCAGTTTCAAACCACATGGAAAAAAACCTTTATTTAGCTAAAAAATAACCATATTTCCTAATCTATCAAACAAAAATACGATAAATAATTACAACAGAAATATGCTACCTAACATTAGCTACTTTTTGAAGCTAACTTTTACATATTTACATTGTGTAGATGTCTTCCATATACAATTACACTTGATAACTCTTCAGATTAGACAACACCATCACAATTTATCTCCTGAAAAAGAGACATGAAGGAAACAATGTCTGAAACAGGCACTGAAAACATAAGAAAACTCTTAACAGCTTTTGAAAAATTACTGATGCAACTGAGTTATTTAATATTTTTATAAATAGAACTTGGGTTTAGGCACAGAATAATTTTTGTTTAAGGAAAGATTAAAAAGAGCATATACCCAAATATACTTTGATCTTTCTTTGGTCCAACATAACTAATTTCTAAAATACTATTGTACAGTGCCAGTGATTTCTTAATTATAAAAGATGGTGTGCTTCTGGCCCCAGGGAACTCACAACAATAGTATCATTAAATCTTCTATAGACTTTTTTTAATCATGAAATCTTAGCACAAAAGCCCTCAGCAAAATTTCTGCTTTAAATATTTATCAAGAGGTGAGAAACAGATGGCTAGACTGGTTCTACAGACTGAAAATGTTCTGACATGGTATTCAAAGTCTTTTTCTGCCAAGTGCTATTAAGGGGCTCACAGAGGTTCGAAAGACAGAAAGTGTATCCAAAGTCAAAAAACATCCTTCCTGGTTTGCTGGTTTGGTTTTTTTTTTAAAGAGACAGCACAAACTCTGTAATTAATTTCCAAAGAATCCACTTCAGAGTGCCAATCACACGGTGTTTCCACTCATTAAGCCAAGAACTTCATTATCGACTGTTCCAGTCCCCAAAGCTCAGTGATCTTCAGCATCAAAGCCAAGGCACTACATATTCAGTTTAACAGCACAATAACCCAAGATGACAATAACCAGGGACATTTGGTTAAATATTCGACGTTAATGTTATTTGTGCACTTCTTCACGCCCATCACAAAAGGAACCCCAGACGTACAGAAACACACACACTGAACAGATGCTCATGCTGAGCAGATTCTCAAACAGATCATAATCCATCACTTTTATTTCCAAATATTTAAAGTGAGTAAAAACCCCCCACAATTTTAGTTCCATTCATCTATTCATAATTTTAGTTCCATTCATCTATTCATAATATGACCCGTGTATTGCAGCACTATTCAATGGAAGTCATAGAGGCACCTTATAGTGCAAATATGCAAGTCTGACCACAACTTCAATGTGTAAACCTTCTTACTCTTCATGAGGTGAACATGAATGTGCTGCATTTGAAGAAAGCATGAAAAAATCCAGAGAGTTCATTCTGAAAAGAGTATCTAAATTAACAGCAACAATTTGCTATCACTCATGAAGTGCAGCAATTCTACTTTGCAAGTATGTGCTCTCTTTTATGAGATGATTACTGCTTTACAAATGCTACCTAGGAACAAGTTAAATGTCACAGACGGAAAAATTTGACACACAACAGTCAAATTCTCAGAAAATAAAATTTCAACTGGATTACAGAAGACAAGACTTCCCAGTTCTCACTACTCTGTTCTAACCATTAAGAAAATATTATGCAAAGCAGTTCACTGAAGTATCTGAGGTTTTGTGTGGTCATACCATAAGGAACATGCTGCAAAGTGACCACAAAGATATATACACTGATGAGAATAAAACTCTTGGTGGAAAATTGCTTTCAAATCAGAATTTTCTGTTGCAATGAGAAAGCAGAAAAAGGGAGCATATTTCCCACAGCACAGAAAATGTTGTGGAACGAAACAATTCTAATGGCAGAATAGCTTATAGTATTCAATACTTATTTTACTATTATTAATTTACATTATTTTATACATTGCTATTAAAAGAAACACAACAAGGAGCAAGCTGTTTAGTCAAGACACACTGAAAAGCACCAAGTGCCTCTAAGTGCTTCAGCCTGCTCAAGACATGCAGGTTCTGTACAATGCACACCCACTTCAGAGCATGGGGGTGTAGTCAAAAAAAAGAAAAGTTGCTGAAAAACAAAAAAACCCACCAAAATTCACAAACAGAAAGACCAGCTACCAAATTAGAAAATACTGGCCAATCAAAGAGTATCTTTCCCTTGTCCTATCCCTAATGTAAACATTTAATTAGCATATGTATCATTTCAACAGCAGAATGGCCACACTAAACAAGTAACACATCAATACCAGACATGAGTTGCTTACCTATTTACTTTATTTTTCTTCTAGCTCCTTATTTGCCTCTATATTCATTTATGCCCACTTTTTACTTTATCAGAAATAGCATACAGTCTAAGATGCCAGAAATGATGAAAAAAAAAGTCAGAACTGTGAACCAGCATAAAATACTAATGAAAAGGATGAAAACAGATATAACTTAATGTGGCCGTTAAGGAGATATTAAAACACCTGACACACAACCATCAAAATCACTTCAGTGAATCAGCAGAGCATGCGTACAGCTCTGCAAATGTTCTGAAAAACTATCAGCTAGATACCAGTCTTAATCCTGCAAAATTCCACCTTATGACAGGTGAAAGCACTAACGAAGGAGAGCTTGAGGCACAGTGAGGTCTCCAGATGAGCAAACCCAGAGCAGCTCCAGCTCCTCCTGAAGCTCCATTGCTCCAGCTACAGTAGAACACAAACATGACTAATAGTTTATTCATTCATTGTTCAGAGTCTTGTCTTTAAAGACCCACAAATACTGTTTTTCCTTGTGTTTTTTACCTAGATTAAAGCTAATGTTTAATTATTTAATTTTGTGCCAGATCTTGAAAAAGTAACCTTTACTTGCAAATTGTTCAGTTAGTGTTTGATACTCTTTACAGTCAGTAAGAGAAGCACTGAATATTTTTCCAACTAAGAAACCAGTTTGCTTTATAACCCTAACAGATTTTTTAAGTATAATTAGATTCAACAGAAAAAAACCCAAACATTTAAAAGGTACACTGTAATGTAAAAACTTGCATTGGCAAAGTCTAGTTGTATAGTTACACACTGACCATTTTATACATAAAGTTACCTCATTCATGTAGAGTTGCAGAACATCTCCTGATATCAAGGAAATAATATATTAAATTTTGCTGAAATAAAAGTTTTGCGGTAAAACTTCTAGCTTAAACTTTTAGCATTATTTTTTCAAATTAGCACATAACAATCAGTGACTTAGGACCAAAAAAATATAACAAGTTAAGATAAATTTCAGCTAGGTTCATAACACTGTGAATGAAATGCCTCTCATTAAAAGGAAGTCTGAGGTCACAATTCATCTTTTTGTATATATTTCTGAAGCGTGGTAGAAATACGCTTTCTTACAAAACTGAAAAGACAAGACAACTGTCGCTTACAAGCTCAACAAAGAAAATTACAACTAAGAGACTACAAAAATGAGCAGATATGAGTAAGCTAAAACTGTTTTCTAAAGCAATACATATGCGAGTGCTTACAGAAGAAAATTCAGTGCTTATCTCAAATCACAAACTCCACTCTTCTAAAGTGACACCGACCTACACCACTCACCTGAAAAATATCCTAGTATGACCTGCACACACTGGTGCAGCCAACATAAATGACAGCTTTTACTTACTCTTTATCATCCATGTTACAATAGTTTTACATGTCAGGCTTGTTACAGCAGTGCTACCAGTACCTCAAAAGTGTCTTTTATCTGAATTCTCATCATGCCTATAAATCCTAGTTAAGTACAAGGTACTATGCAAAACACCAAAGTAACCCCTAAATACCTTTAAATCAGGCTTCTCCACGCAGTACACTTGATGCAACGTTATTACATCTTCATTTTGCATAGTCAGACACGACTTGCTCAGGTGGCCCGAGGAGCTCGCTGGCATTCCCAGCCCGTCCGCCCCACCCAGGCACTGCCTGCAGCGCCGCGGCTGTCCCGGCTCCTCGGGCAACCCCTTGGCTCGGCGAGGAGCAGATCTTTGCTCCTCCAGACACAAACAGCCCTTTACTACGCAGTGCTGATAAGGGGATTTAATTCCACTTTAAAAAAAATATAATACTAGGTCCAGGTTAAGAGTCCCTGAGCAGACTTCAAGACGCAATGTTTAGCTTTGTTTTGTTTGTTGTTTTTTTTTCTTTAGCACAAGTGCCTGCCCTTCACAGTCTTTGCAAGCAAATAAATGAAGGGCAGGCGGCATTTACAGCGGGGAGGTTAAACCCTCCTTGGTACTCTTCTCTTTTGTGCCTAAGCTTTCCCACGACCGGTGTGAGCGCCAGTCGGGGCGGGCAGCCCCCAGAGGAGATGGAGCTCCCACCGCTCCGAGCCCATCCCGGGGCAGCGCCCGCCCCGTCGCCGGCACTGCCGGGGAGCCTCCCGAGGGCGACGCTACTTCGGCAGAGCGCGAACGCGAGGCAGACACTCCGTCTCCCTGCTGCCAATTCTTCGTATTTAAAACAATTACAGTAAAGCGCCATCCAATGTTCGAGGGTACTTTTAGAGACAAAGCTACAGAATAGCTGCTTCTAATTAAGGCCCACAGCTCAAAACGCTTTGCTCTCCTAAGCGGCCCGGCGGCTTTCCGGGGAGCAGCAGCTCCGCGGCCGCCCGGCCTCGCCGCCCCAAGGGCGGCCCGTGCGGGGCGCGGCCGCTGCCCAAACCCGGGACCCCGCCCCGCCCGGCCCGGCCCGGCAGCGCGGCCCGGCCCCGACCCCCGGGGTGAGCCCCGCGGAGGCTGCGCTCACCGCGGGCCGGCCCCGACCCTCGAACCCCGTGGGGGCTGCGCTCACCGCGGGCCGGCCCCGACCCTCGAACCCCGTGGGGGCTGCGCTCACCGCGGGTCGGCGGAGGGGCCGCCCCGGCCCCGCCATGGCCGCGCTGGCGGCGCCCCCGCCCCGCCCCGCCGCGGCCCCCACGGCCCGGAGCTGCCGCCGCCGCCCCCCGCGCCGGCCCCGCCGCCCCAGCGCCGAACAAAGCGGCGCGCATCGGCCCGCGCCTCCCCGGAGCGGCCGCCCCAGCAGACAAGGGAAGGCGGCGAATCTCAGACACAATGAGAGGCGAGCCGGGACTCACCCACAGCTCCGTGCCCCAGCTCATGGCTGCTCCGCGGGCAGCGCCGGCTCCGGCAGAGGCGGGGATGAAGCGTCGGGCGGCAGCCGCAGAACGGGTCCCCCCCGGGCAGCGCCGGCGCCCTCGGTCACCGGGGAGAGGCGGCGGCGAGGAACAACGTCGCTGCCAGCTCCAGCTCCGGCTCAGCCCCGCCTGGCTCGGGCGGGGAGCGCGGAGCAGCCTGGGAGAGGGGCGGTCCCAGGCCGGGCAGCGGCGGCGCCCCGAGCCCCGCCGGTTCCATTAACGAGGGTACCCATTAACCCGGTCCGGCCCGCGCTGAGTCACCGCCCGAGGAACAGCCCCGGCTCTGTTCGTGACACCGCAGCGCTGTGCCCAAAATCAGACACTGAGGTGCGGGGCTGGCAGCGCGGGAGGGAAAAAAAGCCAATTTCTGATGGATTAGTCGGATGAATCACAGTGTTGACTGTAACAGGGAGTTTCCGCAGCTGCCAGGAAAGGACAGGTGTGAAATCCTTCTCAAAGATTGTTTTGCCACCAAAGCGTTATGAAGCTACTAATAGGAAGCAAATGTTGAAAGTCATCTGAATTAAATTTCCCTCTCAAGGCATTAATTTCTTGGGTTTTCTCTCATTTCTGCTTAGAAGTCATTTTTATAAGCTGCAATAAAATCTCACTATAATAACAAGTCTCTATATCATGAAAAAAAATTTACTCAAATCCAATCATTTTTTTCATTTCCAAGTCACCTCTCAGGTAATGCTCCTTTGCATCACACCTAATTTTAGTTCCATTTTCCATACGAAAGAAAAATGCAAGTTTTTTTTCAATAGATATGAAATTACAGTATTAGAATAACACTAACATCAGAACATCAAAATAAGCAGATGAGCTCACAGATCAGTGTAACTTCTGGAGTGAAATGTTAGAGGTACTCACAGTACACAAGAAATGCATTTGGGTCCCAAAAAATGAGTAAATGTTCCACGTGCTGTGGTGACCTGTGTGTGTTTTAGGAACCTGGTGGTCATAACTCCCAAGAGCTGAGACTCTGAGGATGAAACTCCACATATGGACACAGTGCAATTGAAGTCTGCACATACCTCAGTTGGTGCACCATATGCATGACTGAAAATATTCAGCAAGCAGAATACATGTTGAGGGTTCAGGTAATGAAGCAGAAATAAGTAAATTATTAAAATTATTAATAAATATATATTTGAATTCACTCAACTTACATGTCTTTCAGGATTAGGAAAAAACAATTTCCATTAAATGCTATAAAGATCAATAAGCCTTTTGCTTAGCTACCAGCTTGTCACATATCTTTATATATAAATCCTTAAAATATATATAATCAGATGACATAATGGCACTCCCTGTGGGCACACTTTTTAAAGAGAGAAGCATTTTACTTTTCCACTGTCACAAAAATCAGCAGGACCAAACAAATTACTTCCAAATTTGTCTGTCTCAGTGTGAGGTGCCATTAAACCTTTTCTCTGCTAGCCAGCAGTCTCCTTGTCATACTAAAGTTGGATTTTTACTCCACGAAGACAATAAGTGTTACAAAAGACATATCTTTTTGCTTCAAAACCAAAAGAATTTAGCTCCCTTCTTCCTTTACACATGTATTTCCCCATCACCAGCCCTCTTTAAGTGTTCTAATTTTAAAAAATATCGATGTTCCTAACACTTCCATGTGGTGAGTGGGTAATCATTACTTCACAGCTCAGGAAATACTTTGAAACAAAAGAATAGGTGTCTTGACACTCCAGCTTGTGCTGAGCTCCCCACAGACTTCCTGTGTCTGCCAGAGGCTGGTTAACCATAACCATCAGTATGCGGAGTTGGTAGCTGTGCCCCTGCCTAGAGGCTTATTTCCACTGGGCTCCAATCTCAACTGTTAGGCTAAATAAACTTACAGTTCTACTCTGAGTACCGAATTATTTTCCTTTTAAACAGAAAATTATCAGGAAACTATATTAGTTAGACCACACCACTCCTGCTTTAAGGCAGAAGGAAAATTGCACCTATTAGTGCAACCCAAGCCACTACTTAAAATTCTAATTTTTCTCCCATCTCCGAATTTTTGTGGGAAGAACTGTACCCCTCCATCTTTTCTTGTCCAGTTTGTGTATTGGAATGCATTTTATGTAACAGAACAAAGGTCTGTTTCTTTTATTTCTTCCTCTCAGCAAACAGAAAGGTATGGTCATGGTGAATTCTAATAGTAATTTTTTGACAATACCATATTATTTACAGGCATAAAGATTATTAGTTTGAGATAACAACCAAAGGCTTGAGTAGTCACTGCTGTTGGCATCAATAGTCGCTTTCTGGCAGTGTATGAATTGACACACTGTGAGATACTGAAAGATGGAAACTGTCACTCTACTAATTCAAGCTGTAGCAAAATGAACAGTGCATGAATGTGTAGCAAAGGATCAGCATCACCCACTTCCAGACTCGCTGAAATACTTTACTGTCATCTGAGTTATGATCAGAAACACAGGTGTACATGCACTTGTGCAAAATCTGCCCTAACACTGAATGTAATCAGTGTCCTACGCTCCTTTTGAATCTCGCTAAAGGCGTTTTAGTTTAGAACCGGTTCACACAGACGGCCCGGCCCGGCTCAGCTCACACTTTCAGCGGGTAGGTCGCATCCAGCCGAAGGTCATTCCCGGAGCTCGGCAACCTCCTGCGGGCAGGGCAGGGAAAGGGCAGGGACAGGGGCAGGGGCAGGGCAGCCTCGACGGCACCGACCTGGCAGCGCCGCACCCGGAGCAGGGACCTCTGCTGGGCACTGCGACGGCGACGGTCCCTGCATTGTCCCGCCTTCTACACACTGCAGGTCTTGACTTCTCTCCTTTAAAGGATTTCACTTCGGTGATCAGTGGTTTAATTTCAGGTGTCCTTCCCTTAATTTACATCTGTGGTGGTTGCTCCTTTTCTCAGGAGAAAGCGGATGTCCACAGTGCATAACAGCACTTTTAACTGATGCATGAAAAACTTTAGAGGGACCACAGTCTGGTGGGAAGCTCAAAAGTAATTCACATATCCAAGAAAACTGCCTGCTACTATTAATCACTTTAGAAGAACAAGAATCAGCAAATAAATCAATGAGATAAGAACAGAGTGTGCTGTGCATAGAATAGATATCCCACTGAACAAATCATTTACCGTTCTATGTCTCTGTCTCACATTAATAAAGAGCTACAACGGGTTTATCATCTCTATTTGTTCTGAGGGAGATTCTGATCAAAGACTAACTGCAGAAATTTTCAAATAATCCCAAAGAAACAAAACCAAAAGTAAAGAAATCACTTGTTCATGAAGGAACTTTAGTTTTGTGTCATTACATTCTTGAATCTGTTTAACTAAATTCAAACCCCAATGCTTGCTCTTTGGACTGCAAAGACAGAACAAATCCAACAAGAAGCCAACTGCATTCTAGTAGGAGTCTTGTCCTCCACACCCCTTATCTCTGTACATTCTTCCCCTTCTCTCTACTATAAGGTGAAATGCAAAGGGAAGAATATTTTATTTATTAAGATCGTTCTTTTCCCTCCCTAACACACTCATCTTCTAGAAGCCAAGGCTTTCCCCTTTGGATTTACCACTACCTTGGGTACTCTCCTTATGTTTCGATCTCATCAGCAGATGAACTTATAAAAATTAAATACACAGAACATGAGTGTTGAGTTGTGTTGCTACTACCTTTGTGTCCTTAGTAGCTAATCCACAAAAAGAAGTAATCATGTTACTATTTCCTATGACCTTTTTTCACTTGAAAAAAAGCAACATTTTCAGCACCAAATAAAATATTTTACTAAATTTGAGGAATACATTGCCCCTGTGGGATATACAGACCACAGAGGCAGGTTACAAAAATAAATCCCAAGCGGGATATAGATATGAAACTCTATTGCAGCATTCAGAATCTCTACTGTGTGTTCATAAAGGAGAGACTTTTAAAATATGCTATTGTAGCGCAGTTAATACCAGAGATTTCATTTTAGGGAAATATCCAATTCTCAATCCCATTTTCACATGATTAAAGGACAAACACAGTTAAAGTGATCAAAGAAACATCCTCCCTCCAGGCTCATCTGCTACTCTAGTTCTTCCTGCAGACTGTGTAGTTCATGCCCTACATCCCTTGCCCCTACCAATGCCAGCTGGTCATCCTCCTGAGAGAAAGGTCTGAGGGGTGATTTTTGTCTCAGAACATTAACTAACACTGTTAAAAAAGGTAAAAGAACATTTTTTTCCTACACATTTTGGAAAAGATAATTCACTAACAGTAGTGACAGACAGTTTGGACCTGTGTTTTCATTCCTGCAGACAGGATAAACACCTTTCTCATGTTCAGTCAAAAACTGTGCCTTTCATTTTAATTATATATTAAGATAATCTAGCATCTTTTGTTTATAAAGCTTTAGTTTTGTTTAAAATTTTTCTAGAACTGTATTTTTAAAAACACTTTTTGAAGCATCTCAAAACCTGTATAATTTTTATACAAATGAAAACATGATTGTTTCCAACATTAGACCATATTGAAAGCAAGAAAAGAACAAGCTCTTCATAATTTAAGGGCAATGAGTTGAGTTGCACACAAATACCAGACAAATTACCACAGGTATAGGACACCTAAGACCACCAGACAATATGGACAATGTAAGTAAATACACATTGAAGAAGCAACTGTATTTACATTCTGAATTTTACCTGTTTGAATATTAATTACCTGCATGTGAAAATTGTACCTGTTAGATGTTCACAATACAGCAGGGGAGGAAAAAAGTATCTTTGTTGCTCCTTCATACATATTTTCTAACATTTTCATAGAGTGAAGTCTCCATTACCATAGGGTGGGATGGAGAAGACTTTCAGATTTTGCACTAACACTGCCACTGTCCTTACAAATTTAGTTCTCTTCCCTGGGTTATACTGCTGCCCAACTAAGAATACAAACTCTACCTGAAACAAAAACAACATTGAATTTGATTTCTAATTTGGCTGTGATTTTTCACTCTGAGGTGACAGAATGAAACTTGAACACACCATTACTGAACCAAGTCCTGGCCCATACCCAGCAATCCCAAGCACTGTACTATGACAAATAAATGCTTTCACCTCTGACAAGGATTTTTTCAAGAAGTCTGTTTGTTTTCCTAATAACTTGCTCTCTAGATGAGTCACTCCACCATAAAGATAACATCTTCTCCCTCTACATAGTGCACCACCTTTCAGTTCTGTAGCATGTGAGAATGTTAACTTCAAAGCACAGTGTAACATTGCCCACACCTAATTAACACTTGTATAATGCTTTGAAGACGTAAAACTTTATGATTACTGACTAGTAAGTTTTGAACTAATACCAAAACTAGACTAATTAGTACCAAAATGAGAGTGGAAATCATTTAAAGTTACATCATGTAACAGCACTACTCCAACATCAGTTTGAGCCCTGGGTGAGGGCTGAGGGAGAAATAAATTACTTCCTTTGAAACAAGAAAAAAAAAATCTCTGAAGTACTACACAAAATGAACCACATGAACATTCAGCCCTAAAATTACATGTAATCTTTACATAGTTTAATATGCCTGTTATAAATCTTCATCCTATATGTAAAACAGAGTATTGTCCATCCTTACCTCAACTTTCGGTTCGAGCTGGGGGACAGAAGTCTTCGTGTATTCCAGTAGTTGATGTAACAATAAATCATGGCCATGAAGAGTTAAAATAAAATGTCCCTTTCCCCAATACATGCAGAAGCATCATTTGTTACAGATTTCTGCCCTAGGTTATTGAAGTTTATGCTACGCTCACCCACACAGCAAAACCCACACTTACAGGATGTATCAACAACTGATGTAAGGAATTTGGTGCACCCAATTCGATTCACTGTCTAATCACTTTGCTGCAATCCCACCCCAGTACTGGCCTCAGTTATAGAACACCACAGCATTCACTCAATCTCTTTCCAGGAATGCACTTGTTAGTGCCTCACATACCCAAGAACTGGGATAAGTACTTCCAATGCCATTATTAAATTTTTAATCACCCATTTCTGTAGCTATGTTTGCATGGAATCAGAAAGAAAAGCACTCAATCAGGAAGAAAAGGTTTTGAATTAAGCACAAATATGTTTTGTACAGGATCCTACTCCTGATCGCCGGCAAACCTTGACTGGCCCACACTCCTTTTCATTACAGTTACACCAGCACAGCAAACTCTAATTGCAGCTGGCACATGCACTGAGTGAACTTTCAACAATCCAAGGGCTCCAGGAGCCACACTCTGTAGCTCTGACTGTAGGCAAAATCCATGTTAACACTGCCAGCATCCCAGTGCCGTGCTCTGCCTGTGTAAGCTGCCAAGTGAAACTCTCCCACCTTAGGCAGGTTCATAGTGTAATACCAAAAGTAAATTAACCACAGCATGTTTTATCTTTCATATTACACTTCTCTTCCTCCTCCATCCGTGTTGTTTTGTGCATGGTTTACACAAAATACAATCCAACAGCAGGAGACTGAAGTGAGGTACACATTTCAGAGTAAGGGTTTTGCTGTTCCACAATGATTGTTTAAGTCACTTGATTTGGCATGACTTCAAATTAAAACAATTTTTCCATACAAAATAAGCAACCAGAAATTATTACACAAGTCCTTCTTAGTGGAGGCCCTTTTACAAAATCTGAAAAGCATCACTTACATTTGTGGCTTTCTGGGACTTTTTCCATTCTTGCAGAAGTGCAAGTGTTTCAAAACCAAACTCAACTAACTACATGTAAATACTGAAATTCAAATGCCATTTTAAGCATTTGATGTTTAGAATCCCTAGACACTCCTTTAAAAGTACCTCAGTGTAGTAAATACAACTACATTCATTACCCACAATGTCATGCAGACATACACTTTATTAAAGTAACAGAAAAGAAAGATTTTGTAAGAAAGTTACTTAGTGAAAGCACTCTGAAACAGACTGCCAGAATAATTATGGAAAATCCACAGATAATCTCATCAACTCAATATTTAAGAAACAGACACATCCTTACATATGCTTGTTATGAGAAAAAGTAACAATACAGTTCACTAACCAAACTTTATGCTCTATGTATCTTGTGTAGCAAAAACTCAGGTGTACCACAAATTCACAAACCTGTCTTCACTGAACATCTAGTCCATGGAAGCACAATAGGCAACGACATAAAATTCTTCATTTGTTGAAAGAGCAGTGAAGATTCTTCCCCTGTAAGTACCAGAGTTTATTTTTCATATTTGAGGTGGAATGGCTGAATAAGTAATCTGTAAACACAACTATCTATATACTAAATTAAATACTTATTTCCTCAGCCTCCCTTTGTGGAAGTATTCCAGTAGCTGACACACAATCTACAGGGGTTTTGTTCAACTTCTCAGGTGAAGAATGTCAGATCATAAAAATGCATATATACAGAACACAATTCCCAAAAGGAAAGAGAGGAGGCCAGGCCCAGAAATACTGTTTGCAGGCATTAACAACCCCAGTGAACAGCTAAGCCATCCAAGAGCACTCGGGTTGTAAAAACTTCAGCTCACAAAGAGTGTTCAGTGGGCCAAAATAACATCGGGGTTTCAGTAGTCTTAACTTTTTTTGTTTATAAATGCAATGAAGAAGACAGACTATTCATTAAATATAAAAGCAATTTTATAAAAACACATCAGAATTTTATTGCTTGAAGAATACAGCATATGAAAAAGCACAAGAATGTCCAAAAAGAAAGGTCACAAGAATCCAAACATATTACACCATACATACCAGATGCAGTAAAATGTTAACCTGATTTCTGCATCAGAAAAGAAAGGTGTGAAAATATATCTAATATTATTTAGAAGGAAAAGACTCATTTAAAATAGAAAGTGTGAAGGTGTTACAGTACAAATTAGAAAAGCCAACACTGCACATTAACATTGTATCACTAGACTAGATTTTCTACCTTTGGTACTTAAACCTTTGCAGAAAACCACTTCCTTGGTCAAACCTTGCCTAACATCTTTCATACAGTATCCACAAAAGTTTTTTGTTTTGTTTTTCTTTCTAAACTTAAACATTCAAACAAATACTTTTCTGAGTTTTCACTGCACTAATGCATTTATTCAATATTCAACTTAACACATCCCAAATTTAAACCAAAAGTCACTATGTGACTGAGATCTGAATATATGCCAATTATATCTTGTCCAGATCTTTATGTAAAAATGGGCTCACCATTTTCTGTCTGCATTCTCATGTAAACAGACTGCTGCAGCCCCCCTCCAGAATTCTAACCAGACCAGCTTGCTGAGGATGTAAGTTAATAGAACAATCCACATTGTTAGAGAGCTAGAGATCATCTACAGCAGCATGCAAGTGGCTTTTCTAGTCTGCTCAGATTACTGTACCAGAAGATATGCCAGTATTACTTCAAGTAACACATTAAAACTCAGCAATGGACACTACTGTGCTTTATTTCAACACAAAGGACAGCTGCTCATCCATTAAATCAACAGAACTATTCAAAGGACAAGTACGTAATTTCTGTTTCATGTATTGCTGATCACTCTTGGGGAATAGTTTACCAAAAACCTGGACTTACCTACAAACCAATCTGAATGAAGAAATTGCTGTCTTTCAACAAGGTATCTTAGTAATCCAGTGGCAACCTAGTCTGGAGAATGTTAGCATTATGCTGACAACAAGGCCTAACTGAGGTTAACTGAAGTCCCTCTTTTATGATAAGCATGCTCTTAGAGTCAGCTTTGCCTTCTTAGGCTTGAATACTTAATCACTCCCAGTCACATCAGCAGAACAAACAGTTTTGTTTAAGTTCCAGCTTTATATTTCAACAATATGAATAAACCTGGACTATGAAATACCATCAACAACAGTTAACATTAAACTGGAGTGAAATAATAGAAGAGTTAGTTCTTCAAACCAGGCAGTCTTTGAAGAGAAATATGCAGTTAGAACTGTCAAAAGATGTCATAATAAAACCACGGGTTTATATTTTTTTCACCCCTATACAAAAAAATGACTGAATTTGTACAACTCCTATTAAACATACCTTTTCCTAGCTTGGTGAAAATTATCATTTTCAAATTTCAACCAGTGTGGTATTTGAGCATATATAATGTTTATTGCCATTTTAAAAAGAACTAAGAATTCAGACTCTTCTATGCTGAACTCTGCTTTTCCCCATTAACAGATTATGTCTACTGTACCACTCCCCAAAAAATAATTAAAAATTCTAAGTAAGATTTTATAGTTTAGTTAAAAGGGAGGAAATGCAAATGTGGATTTAGAGTTTTTTGTATAAATCTCACTATATTTTATAAACTTGTTGTTTATTGTAACACTGTTTATTGATCAAATAAATGACGCACTGCTATCTAAAATTTCCATATACACCATTAAAAATCCAAAGTTGATATGATACTGAACCTTAATTCTTCAAGAGTTCAAAAAAAGACAGTTTATACATGTACAGCACACAACAGCAGACACCCCTAGAATACCAACTGCCAGTCCACGATGCATACAAACTTACAGGTAAGCATTCATTTCATTGTTTTCGTTGTGCAGGAAAAGTATTTCTTAGTAAGACAACTCAGCTGGTGATGTTCAGATATCATCTTCATCATCTTCATCCTGAGAGGACCCTGCCTGGTTGGATGCGCTGGCTGAGGCCGCCGCGAGCTGTGCCTGCTGAGCTGCTTGTTGCATCTGTAGCCACTCCTGCTGCGCCAGCTCTGCTTGCTGCTGTCTGGCCTAGAGACAGGAATTTCATTGTTAAGGCCATCCCGAGCTTGTGAAGAATCTCCAGAACACATTGTTTTTAAAAGCATTTTTACCTGTACCTGCAGATTCCTTTTGTATCATTTTTTGTTAATTTTACATGGAAAAGCACATCTAGAAGTACCTGAATTATTTATACCAAGATGCTTGGTTATATTCCATCTTCCTCTGAAGACACCACTGTTTCGAGGCCTTACAGTTATAAAAACAACAGACAGTGTACTTAAGTTTCACTGTAAGGACTGTATTGAACCACTTCCTAATGAAAATTCAAGTGAAGCACAGCAATGGAAACTTTAGACTTCAGTTTCAAGGGATCTTAACATTTAATCACAGTTCAGAGATGAGAACAGCCTCACTTTGTTGATTACAATACCACAACTCCCAGTTGTGAAATCACACCATTGTACCACAGGGCACACATTGCGACAAAAGCACAAAGAAAGCCATTATTTTGCTTTGCCAAGCAATCCTTGGAAAACAGAGCTAGCTAGGTAAGGTCTTCTCAAATTCAGGTATGCAGACTGAGGATGGCTTTGCTATAAAAAGGTGAAGTAAAATACAAGACATTCTAACAAAACATTTCAAGTAGTTCAACTGATGAACCCTTGTGTTTCAATGCAGGGTTTTCATAAACTCCTGTTGATTTCAAAGGTATACTAATCAATTGTGTTAACACTAAAACTTTACTTTCTATTTTGAGTGAACTTTATGAAATAGCTCTTAAAATTAAAATTTTTCAGTTTTCTTTACTTTTTTATTTTTACAAGTCACCACTAAGACTGTAATAATTTTCTTTCTAATCCTATTGCACTCACTGAATTTTCCTATTTTTTTCCAAAGCATCAATGTGTTTTATAGTTTTGCAAACTTCAAGATGCCTAAAGATGATGTTTTGGAAAGCGACCGAACCCAGTTTATCTACTTAGGGATGCAAAAAAACCAGGAGTCTTCCCTTTTTATAATTGTCACAATGCCTCAGTCTGTTCTAGCAGTAAAAGAATACTTCTACAGAAGTAGAAATCTCTTCTCAAGGAAGGCTTGTCAGTATTTCAACTTCAAGTGGTAGCACAGTTACAAGGGCTGGAAAACAATTTAAGACATCATAAAGTTTCAGAGGAAGACAGGAGGGTCTGTGCACACGGGAGAGGCATCAACACTCATCACACATGGGATAACAACAGGGCTGCTGCAACTCCCACCCCTGCACCCATGGATTTTACTGCCCACTCCACGAGGTGGCACATCATGCACCAGGAAACAGGCTCAGCACCTCCCCCGGATGGATCACGGTGTCAGTGCCCACCCTCACTGCCGGATTTACAACACTTGGCCATTGCAAAAATGAGGGAAAAAATAAAATACTTAACAGCCATAATATTGGGATAAGCCATTCCCTTGACTTCCAATATTTACAGTCACCCAAGACACAGGTGTCAAACACTCCTAACACGAACAGGCAGGTATTTTAAAACTAGAAACTCGAGCAATGACTCTGCATTAGCATCATGCTCTAGAAATTTAACAAGATTAACACAAGTAAATAAACATGCACTTGTATAACTATTTTTAAAAACAGTTACACTACCTCCAACAGTAGATCACTGCTACTCTTTTTGAAAAGTAAGACTCCCATCTTTGTATCCAAGCAAGCATTTTCCATATTACCAGTCTTTAAAATCATGCATACAATCTTATCAAACTGGCATGTATTGCCTTAATTAAGGCACAGTAACACAGAATTTTAAAACAACAAACTTAAAGTTATCATTCCTTAGACAAAGCAAGGCTTGCATACGGAGGCTGCTGTTTCAGCATTTTTTCTTTTTATTTTTTTTATTTTTTTTAATGATACTCAGGAGCTAATACTCCCTTAACACACCCTGGTTTTCCTGCTTTTTTATTTTGTACACCATACTGAGATGTTTGAACAAAATAGCAAGTAAAAGGTTTCAAACTGACTATTATTTATAAATCTTCCCCAAAATCCAGCAGGAGCCATATTCTCTTTCCAATGTTAGTACAGTCAAACAGGAGTTAGTCCCACGTGACTCGACCATAACCAGTTCACAGCGTGCTGGCAAGAGCTACATGGTGTGCTGAAACACCAAATGTCTTAAACTCATCACGTAATTAAGATTAAAGTAGTTGGCATGTTGCAATGTGAAAAACAACAGTTTCAGCAAGATATGAGTATAGTAAAGAGGAGAGAAGGTTGCAGTAATCAGACATTGAATGAATAAGCACTTTCATCAGAGGAAATTAAAGTAAGCAAATTGAGAAAATAAGACTCGTGCCTTGGTTAAGAGGAAAGAAATTCCAGAAAACTTTCCCCTCTCTTAGTTTAGAGAAAGGTCCTGTCAAACTAAGGGAAGAGTAGAGAGAAAGATGGTCTAGGAAGGGAAATAAATAAAATTGAGTTTTAGTCATTTAAACTGAGAGATGTTCACAAACTATCTGGGAAAGCTGGAATAGGATGAAACTGGGATGAAGGACAATGTGTGTGTGCAGTACAGGCAAGCAAATGCTTTTTCCACACCTCAATTGCCTCTTTAAAAATTTATGCATGAATTCACCCAATTAGAGTCTTGCCAAGAGTAAAGTCCCTTTCAAGGGACAAGAAATAACATTTTTGCACTGATGGTCAGAAACAGAAAAGCTATTTTCACTTTTTAATGCTTCCAAACTGGTAATTTCCTAGAACACCAGCTGTCATTCTTTTATTTCCTCAGGCAAGTAATTCTTAATGTATTCTCTACAGAAGACTGGAAATGCCTGAGTAGTAGCAACCCCCCCTGCTTTTTAAACCTATAGTATAAAATTCCTTTGTATACAAGGTCCTGTATGTCAGATGACAGAAGCAACGAGCAGCAATATTATTTGTTGACTTCCCATTCCTCACATTGAACAGGACAAGGCCAACAGCACCTTATGTGCCACAGCAATTCACAAGGGGATACTTCTTGAGGTGTGCACGTGCTTTTGTGGGCCTAGACCTGCAGCATTAATTACTCCAACAACAGCAGTGCAAGTATTGCTTCACTTACTTGTGCAAATAATTCCTGTTGCTGCCTTAGTAGCTCTTCTTCCGGAATGCCGAGGTTCTCCAGGCGTGAACTGGCCTTTCTTCTCTTTAGTGCTACTGTTTTGCATTCTTGTAAGACTTCTTTCACTTCACTGATATAGGAGCCAAACCCCAAACTTTCTAGTGCTAGAAAGAAAGAAAACATAGTTTATCTTTTGCAAAGCTTTCAATAATAGACATTGATTTGTTTATTCAAAAGACAGGAAAAAAAAGTGAAACATTTGATCACTCTTCCATCATCTGGTGACAAAAGTTCAGAAAAAAGACCTGCCAGCTATTTTCCCTATCTCTTCTCCTGTGCCACTCAAGAGTACATGTTTTGAGGCTAAAAAAAATTAAGGTTAGTCAAGTACAACCAAAGAGGTCTGCACTGACAGAGGATTCAAGACTTTCAAACACACTTTTCTATAGACAGGCATTATTCTTCAAGACATCTTTTCCCCATCTTCCGTTTATCAGAATCAAGAGAACTTTTACATCCAAGAAGTCCTTCCCATCTGAATTGTTAACCTTTAAATCTCTCAGGGACTGTATCTTTCCAGTTCTATTGCAAGTCTTCAGAAAAAGGTAAATTAACAACCTATAACACAGCAAAAGTGATGCATGTAAAATGAGCACAGATCCTTTATTAAGGCAGAAATAATTAGTATTACCTTAGATTGCTGAATTTTAGCTTTTGTCTTTTAATATCTAAAATCCTATTCATAAAATGCATCATTCACACATATAAAGTTATCTAAACTTATGTATAAGCTTTTTGTCATTTTATTTCTCAGCACAGACCCTTTTATTTATCTCCACATTCAAAGGTACTCAGAAACTAAAGCCTTGCACTTTTATCTGCCAAAGAAATCACGAATGCAGCTACATCCTGCAACAGCAGTTTTTTTGAAGAATGCCAAGGTAGCAGGAAGGATTATAAAAGCCCAGGTAGAATATGTGACAAAAGGCACCATTTACTGGGACGTGCCTCCACACACACCCAAAGAGAAGCTATTACAGAATAAGCTGAAACATTACATAAACATCAATTATACTAGAAACAAGTATCAGTTTAATAAAATACGTAGTTCATTTCCAGTATTTACACAATCAGAGTTTACAGTACAGTAGTTGTTTTAACCTTTCTCTTTATTTATTTAAATTACTTTATGTGACAAGTTTTTCAAGAAATAGCACTGGCATAAACTGAACAGCCATCAATAATTTGTTATAAAAACTCTTAGTTACACTAACTCAGACTATATTTGAATACTAATTTTGTAAGCAACCTTTTCCTACCCATAATTATGGCACCTGAACAATGACTCAAAGGCATTTCTCCAAGTTTTCAGCTTTCAACCTGTCCTCAGCAGAGCTGTCAGTGCAGCTGTACAGTCAGGCAGTGCTACCATCCCCTTAACAGGTAACATTTGGCAAATGAATTTACATAATACTTGTTTCTTAAAAAAATAAAGTTAAAAGACAAACTGATTTAGAGATAATCAAATTGCTTCAGAGACAGTTTGCCAGTTCAGCCTCAGCCCACACACAGACACTGGAAACCTTTTTTCCAATTACCCCCCAGTTTCTAGGAGAATTACCAAAAGAATCTCAGAAGCTTGTTTAATCCAGCCTCAGCAGACAGGAGGCAAATCCATGTCTCATGGTCCAGAACTATCTAAACAAACTATAAACATTTAAGAAGTTCTTCAATTTTAAAATGCAAACAATATATACAGTAAACTGAAGTCATATCCTTCTTTTAACCAAAGTATAAAATTTTAAGAAATCTACAACTGTAACACCAGCAAGACAAACCATCACAGCACAGAGGTGTGTGTCAAAAGAGCATTCACAGGGATCAGGGCTGGCATCTGCTGCATCAGAACACAAACAACTGCCCAGGCTGAAGTTACAGCAAGATGTGTTTTGAGAAAAAATTTAAACAGCTTCTAGAAGAAAATAAATTAATAGAAAGAACTTACAGTTGTGTATTGAATATAGGATGCACACACACACAAAAATAAATAAAACGCCTCATGTGATATAACCAAGACAGATTTGTATAACTGTTCAATATAACACAGCTATGAAGAATGACATACACATCACAGGTCTACTGTGCCAAAATTCTGCAGCTGTGAAACAACTTACAAATTTACTATCTTCCTGAAGCACATCAGGGCTTTATGGAACACATGCATGGAAGGATACAGATCCTTTTACACCAGCATGGTGGTAAATGTGGGAAAAGTGATTACTACCTTATTGGAGCTGCTGTTCCATCAAAACTCAGAGACTTCCTATTTTTTGAGTCTGAAACTTACCAGTCTACCCAGATTGCTGAAAATTCAGTCTCTTACTGAGGCTGGGATGACTGCACCAAACGTACACAGCTGAGTCCCAAAACACACCATTTGAGGGGCGACGATACAACGACTCGTACTTAAAAGTGCCAGATCACAACTATCCTTTCAGTACCCCAACACCCAGGAAAGGAAGCGACAGGATTTGCCAACAACCCACAGCCTACCTTCCTGCGCAACAGTTCTATGAAACCAAAGTAACCAAACTCATGAAAATGGTTATTTAACAAGCCACCATTTTCAGAATTCAATTCAAGTTTAATTTTGCACAAAAAGCCTGCTTTGCCACAACTCACCTAACTGTCAAATGAGTCTGTTTTCTGTTCCAGGATGAAAGAATGCTCATTTGCTTACTAAAGCTGCAGACTCACAGCTGGGCTCCTGATGCTGGGATTCAACAATCAATCAATGTGAATCTGTCTCCACTTACAACTATTACACAGCCTTGATGCCTTTGGGTACTCTCCAAGGAAGCTCTTTTGTGTTTTATTACTAGTAGTGAGTGCTTGGCATGGTCTGAGTACATCTATCAGATCATATCTCTCATGGGATGCAAGAAGCCTCTGCTTTCCTTTCCCTGTGCTGTTGACAGCCCTGTGCCAGTCAGGTGTTTGTGCTGCCACACAATAACACACAGCAGGGCCTTCATCCCTCTGAAGCACAACCCAAGGGTAGGGGCAGAGTCCTTGCTCAGCACAGGACCACACAATCACGTTAAGAGCACAGCACAGGAGGGGTGTCTCAGGCACCACTGCTGCAAACAGGACAGCAACAAAGCACAGCTCCACCTCATACAGGCAAAGGCAGAGTGTCACCAACTGCACAGTGCCTATTTCCCTTCCTCCTTTCCCAGTGAAATACCCTTCCCGCTTCTTGTTTCCAAACTGGTAACGTTTTGTTTACAGCCCCCGTCAGACCAGCAAACACACCTGAAAGGCAACCACGCTCCCCACTAAACTCTCCAAAGCCACAGGGTCAGCTGTACCTGCAATTGCCAATCGGCTCCAGGAGGGTGCTCAGGTGTGACACAAGGGCCATTGGCCTCATTTTGCTGCTAAGCATTCAAAGGGAACAAGGTAGATGGGTGACCACAACAAACACGCTTCAATTACCTAATTTGTTAACATCACTGTCACGTAAGAGGCAGTCAGAATAGTCAGTGTTTAGATGGTACGAAGATGGATGAAAATACTCTACCTATAAACACATAATGGTTGTTTCCAAAACTGGCAATCTAAACCCTCACTCCTCACAGAAGCATCACCTGCCAACTGAGCAGCAGCACCTGAAAGGAGCTAAGAGCACCTACACCTCCCTAACAACAGGAACAGCAGAAAATCCAAGAACAACTCTTTCCAGCTCCAGAGTATTACAAAAATGGGTACAGCTCCAAGGTTTTTCTTTGCCATATTTCACTAAAAAGTATAAATTTAATTTGAAATTAACTCTTCCTAACTCTAAAATGACATAAAATCCAGTGAAATACATGGTATGCAACCACCTACTGATGACATGCACATACATTTCAGTTTCTATTTTCCGAAAAACCCAGACTTAACCCTAGGACAACAATAGGTGAAACCTTTCCTAAGGATCACCATTATTGGGCACAAAATACATCCACACATGAATTCCTTATTGTCCTCAGAATTAAAGATCATGCCTATTCCCCTGTTAAGAACTAAGCTCAAATGCTTTTGTGGCGAGTTGAAGAAACCATCCATGTATTAAAGAGCATTACACCCAAAATATACTTCCACGTGCAAGCACAGGTTTTACTCTTTATACCCTCAGGTTCTGTGATGGAGCTATTTTCCTAAACTTTCAAGTTTACATGTATTTTATTTAATATTAAAGCTCATACATGCTACATATTTTCTTTTACTGATCACAATCCAGTCAAGTACTTGAACCTCTTCTAGTGAACAAGATGATACAATTCAAAACAAATCTTTTTTTTGGTTCCAGACAGCAAATCAATACTGAAAAAAACGCCGAAAAACCTTTTTTTTAACTAAGTTGATACCACCACAGTCCTGAAAACAGCTCTACTACAATTGCTGCCGTTAACATCTCTGTGAGGCAGCAAAGTACTCCTCCACTATGGCTGCAACAGACGGGGGACCAACAACCTCGTCTTAAGGCAAAGTGAGTAAGTCCTGGCAAAAGATGCCTGATGCAGACTTCACCATGAGGCAAGAAAACTCCCTGTTTGCAGCAGAATTTAAAAAAGGGCAAATGAGACATAGAGACAGAACTCGCCTTTTATTCAAGCAAGGGGAAGTGGAAGTCAGTAGCAGAAAAAGATACAAGGGCACAGCTCACGTTTAAATGTTTTCTGCAACAGACACAAAGATTCCCTATTAAACAATCAGATTGTAAAGACAGCCCTAGAGAAATATTATACTCCTCACAGGTTCCAGAGAGGACTTCCAGGGATAAAAGCCTGGGCCCCACATACTCAATCAATCTCCAATTAGAAAGATATTTAACACATTAAAGCATGCTGCATATGCATTCGAAAAAGCAGACCTCGTTTCACAGGCACGAAGAAGAGGAAGGGACTGGTGACTTCACTCAGAGCATCACAGGCTTCTCTGAGCCACAAACCCAGAGCTGGTCCCGAACACAGCAGCAGCTGCTCTGGCCACACAAAGACAACCTCGCTCGCAGTGCCACTGGCAAGCCGGACAACACACGCTTGTCCTCCAGACACTTACGAGATCCTGCCGTTTGTCTTCCGCACCGCTCGGAGCACCCGGGGAGCGCGGGGGCGGCGGTGCCCGACCGGCAGCAGCGCCTGCGGAAGCTCACCTTGTATGACATGCTCCGGGGAGATGGTTTTCTTCTCCGATTTGTTGCAGATCTCGTTAGCCTCGGAGGAGATGAGGTGGATGAATTCAGTGCAGCAGTTCACCACCAGCTCCCGGGCGTCGTTGGCCACGCGGACGTTGGGCAGGGTCTCTTTGATCATCTTGTTGATGGCAGCCCTAGGGATGGTGAGGTCGTCGTCGTTGCCGGACGACGAGGCCATCCTGGCTGCGCGGGGCTGCGGGGCTGGGCGAGGCGGGGGCCAGGGCGCGGGGACCCAGCGGGGGCGGGCGGGGCCGCGGGGCGACGCCGAGGAGGGGCGGGGGGCGGCAGGGCCGGGCCGGGGGTCGGGGGGCCGGGAAGCGCCGCTCTGGCTCAGGGGTGCCTCGGCCGCGGCGCCTGCCACTGCCGCCTCCACCACATCCTTCGGGCGCCGGCGCCGCCGCCTTATGACCAAGCTGAGGGGAAGCGAGCGGCCAAATGCCCCGCGGTCAGGCCGGGCCGGGCTGTGCCGGGCTGGGCTGCGCTCACCGCGGGCCCGGCGGACGCGAGGCGGAAACGCTGCGGCTCCGGCTCAACCTGCAAGGCGCTTCCGCCGGAACCGGGGGCGGCTTCCGCCGCCGCGCCGGAAGGGCCGCGGCGCCACGTGCGGACGGCGGCGGCGAGAGGCGGTGCGGGCACAGCCTCGGGCATTGCCCGCCTTGCGGCCCCCCGGGCACGGCCTCGGGCGCTGCCCGCCCTGCTCCCCTCTGGGGACTGCGCTGCCCCCCGGGCACTGCCCGCCCTGCGGTCCGTGTTCTGCCGCCGGGACGTTGGCCCCGGCCCGCCTGGGCTGGGCCCGCTCTTCGCTCGGCTCCGGTTCCGGTTCCGGACGTACCGGGGGGTTTCACCCCCGCGGCAGGCTCGTTCCCAGAGCAGGACGCGCGGGTGGCGCTCGGCTTTTCCTCCGCGGTTTATGTGCGCCCCGCAGCCGTGGCTGGATTTGCTCGGCGTCCGTCTGCGAGGCTGCGCTTTCTGCTTTCACGTGCTCCATAAGCAGCAGCGAGAGGGCTGCGTGAGACACGATTAACCCGAGGGCGCTGTTGTTGGTGCCGGCCCCGTTACAGCCCACGGCCCTGGTCACATCGTGCTGCCCGGAAAGCCGCAGGGAAGGCGGCCCAGCCCCAGCTGCGGCCCGGGACAGGCCCGGCTGGGCCATACCGGGGCGCTCCGGGCAGGCTCTGCCCCTCCCGGGTGTCTCTGGCCGGGCTGTGCGCGGCGCTGGCCCCCCCAGCCCTGCTGTGCTTTAACTCTGCCTTCTCCTTCCCAGCCCAGCTGCTGTTCCCACGCCTGTGCCATCCCCGCGCCCATGCCGAGTGCGGTGCAGGAGGGTTGGGTTAGGAGCGGACGGGGGAGGTGAGGCCGCAGCATGGCCACGGCTGCAGAGCCAGCCATGCAGTCCCTGCAGTGCCCGCTACCCACAGGAGCTGCCCACGCCTGGGCTGCTGCTCCGCTCCTTGAGCTCCTCTGGGGAGAGGCAGGGCAGGACGGGGCAAGTCCCAGCACGGAGTTGGATCTTGGTTTAGTGAGAAAGTATTGAAGGAAAGACAATTCCTATATCCCCAGTGAGCTCCAGCTGGGCTCTGGGTGACACAAGGACAGCTGCAGGAATGTGCTGAGAAACAGCAGCCTGGAGGTCAGGGAACAGGAATGCCATGAAAGAACAGCACTTAAACCAGGTCCCCAGCTTGGCCTCAGATGACTTGTTGGACTAGAGTGAGAGAAGAGAAGGAAAAGACCTGCCCTCTCTGCTAGAATTTTGGTTTAACACCTGCTTATTAGGATAGCTTAGAACAGGGGAGCCTGTGGCTCTGCTTCAGACACTCAAGGCACTGAAAGCATTGAATGGATTGACATTACTGACAGTGGTACTATTTTAGAAAAACAAAGACAGTAAGAAGGTATTTATTTTAAGTCGGTTTTAAAAAACATTTTATTGTTCACTAAGTGTAATACACTAGTAACCATTGCACATAAAGGAAGCATTCAGAATATTAGAATAACTATATATGAATAATAAATATTCCACTCCTGACATTTTAAGATTGATGAAACTTTCTCTTATGTTGCTGATAAATAGATTTGACTTCCGAAAATAAGAATTCAACTGTGATGGAAGGATTACTGCTTATATCCTATTCTAAGAAGTAAAAAGATACAATATTTTTATGATATTGAGAATCTAAATAGTTTATATACTGTACACATCTCAGTATGTATTATATTCTACTAAGTGAAGGGGATTGGGCTAACATTGAATACACAAGTGTCAGTCAATGTTCATGTTCCCATGAAAATAGATCTCTGTAAAAAGCAAACACTGAACAGGAGAAAACAATAGTTAGAGGATTTTAAATGCAAAGTTCTGCAAACTGTAACATTCAAGATTTACACACTGAGATGAATCTTAGCTAAGGTCAAATAAACATCTTGAATGCCTTTTCACAATTACTGAGCAAAGGCATTTAAATAACAACATACTGAGTCATCAGTAGCTACACCAAGTAATTCCAATTTGCACTATATAATCTCATACTTATTGTGAGGGTTTTCCCAGGTCAAAGCTTTTTCTACTTCTCCACCGAAGCAATTTGATGAAGTTCAGACTTGCACTGAAGACTTTGTCATGCTGAAAAACCATTTTGTAAAATATATCAATGGGTAGGTCTCCATTTGGATCTGCATACTTCAGAGTTGTCATGGGAGTATACAAGGTGTTGGTCTGATGGCGAAAAGGTGGATTTTCTGCAAGAATTATCTTTACTGTATGCTGCAGAGAAGGAGAAATAGAATTTTAAAAGAACCTTTACCAAAATAGTGAAGTAAAACCCAGTTTCCAGTTACACAGTGGAAAAGTGAAAGAATAAAATCCTAGAGTTATGTAAAACCCTGTACAGTTTTATTAGAATTGCATTAGAAATTTTTCTTGAGTTTTTAAAAACCCTTTTGAATTGTATTACATTTCATTAAATCTAATGCTTCTATTGGAAAAACCCACCAACCAACTGCTGATTTGTAAATTACAAAGGAAAACAAATCCAGAATAAAAAAGAAGACTGAGAATTGCCCATGAGCTACCTCTGCAATATCTTCAGCACTTTGTCCCAGGCTCTGGAAAATCTGTTTGTAATTTTTAAGGTAAATATTAGTAAACATCTCAGCTGTTTCTTCATCTGCAGCTGAAAGATCCATTTTCATTCCATCTTCAAACACTTTTCTTTCAAACTCTGTAACCACTGGGCCTGGTTCAATCAAACTTAACCTGTTCAAAAAGCAAAGATATACTGGGTTTTGACTATCCCTCCATGGAAAATACACAATCCTTCCCAAAAAAGGAATGCTGAAAAGCTGCACAGTTGGCAAACAATATTAAACAGTACATTCTATAAAGGCAACCCCTGAGGCATTACTGCTCTCATGCTCCTCCTACCCATCCACACGTAGTGGTAGAAATCTGTGTAGTTCACTTTTCAGAGAAGTGCTGTAACTGAATTCATGGCATAAGTGAGTGCAGTTGTTACTTGCTGTCTCGCAGCTGTGGATGATAAAATTCAGTACTTTCTGGATAAAAGTCTGCATAGATTTCTGTTTCCCATCATAAAACTAGAAGTAGCTGAAAGAGATGGGGGAATTGCCCAAACCTGGATTTTCTTTGTCAAGCTGTCAGTGTTAGATAATTCAAGATCCCTCTGCTGTATAGTAATAAAATACAATACAGAGACTTTTGCTGTGGGGGGACAGATTTTAGCTGCTGCCAAATCTGAAAAATTTTATTTTGCTCAGTAGCATATTATAGCAAATGACTGAAATACAGTTACTGTTCAGTTTTTTGCCCAGTTCTTTTCTCAGGCAGTAATAACTCCCAACCACTGTTTTTATCAAAACACTCTTTGGGATAGGACCTCTTTCTAGACTTGAGTTCTTTATGGGATGTTCTAAAGGTTCTTTAGAACTAAATCAAGCTATGTTAATAGCAGAATTCCAGCTAGTGCTGGAATTAAAGCCAGTTCTCATGTCACTCTTCCCACTGGAACTCTTCCCATTACACTTCCTTTTTTAATCTCCTTTTTGCTGTGTCTTACACTCTTGAAATCTAATTATGAATTCTGATATATCCTGTGTATCATCACAATACATTTATTTTAAATCCCTCTGAACTTTGCAGAGCACTATGTAGAATCACGGTTTTGCCTTCAAAACCCCACAACAGCAGGTGTGTCTTCTTCCACAGCACAAGGGCTAAATGCTTTGGCACACAGAGATGCACTGCATATTTACCAGTTGTTGGACTTCACACAAAGAACAGTAGCAGAATTACATGAGTGTGACTATGCATGTGACAAATCAAACTGCCAAGTCCACAGATGATGAACAGGATAGGTCTCTTAAATAACTGTCTAAAACATTAGAAATAGTACAGCACACTCTTCTTTACTCCCACCTGCTGTCATTACAGGTGTCTCACCCAGTGTTCCATTCTGATGGGTTTGCCCTAGCTCACTCTATAGTGAACCCTTGAACTTTTTCATCTGTGAATAGCCCAAGAAGATCATTATCCCTTCTAAAGGAAAAGGTCACAGGCTGATGTTACAATTTTATTCCTCTGATGTTGTATGCAAGAATCTGTTTTCAGAAGTGTTACATAAACTGTATTTTATCCACAGCTAAACAGCCTTTAACTATTCAAGAGAACATGTTTATTTTAACATCCAGATCTCTTTTTCTGCTTATGTAGTGTGAAGAGTGTGGACATTTCTCTGCCTTTTGTGATGCACAGTTTTCAAAGGCTTTTCAATCTGTTTAGCAGCAAGCTTTAAATATTTTTTCAGTAGGTCTGAATATATTTAGGACTATCTAAAATACAGTTTACACCAGTGGCTCAGTACTTACTGCAGTTTGAACTTGAGTGCTTGTATAGCTAAACTTTCGCAGAATCCTTCCACAGCAAACTTAGATGCAGCATAAACATCATTAAATAAAATACCTGATGGTACAAACAAAACACTCCTTAGAATGTGACTGTGTTCAACATACTAATAGTTTAATTTTAAAAACCCATGTGTTTTCCCAAACTTTCTATAGTCCTGCTGGAAAAACATTAGAAAAATCCTTGTGTATACTGAATCTAAATACTGATTTTTGCCTAAGTTCCCAAAACTGCTTAGTCTAGGAAAGGATGCTTGACTAATACTTTTCCTCCTCCTAGCCAAGGCTGTGATCTCTTTGGATGATGTTATTTTGGAGTCTAAGATATGAAAGTGTCTGTACATATAATACCATCTGCATTATTTATCAGCAAGACTTTAGGAGATGACCACAGAAGCTGAGTGTAATGCAAGAGATCCAATTATGCAAGAGATCCAGCTTGCATCTGAGTTAGAAAAAACACTACATCAATCCATTTCAGTAAGTAAGTAAAGGTAAGTATTGTAGTAATACAACTCTTGCAGTTTGATGGAGGACCCTTGCTCACCAGAATAATCCAGGTTAGTTGTAGTAATTGAAACAAATAGAGCTAGACAGGATGGGACACGAGAGTGTCATCCGGCACTAACATTTGACTCTCGAGTTTTATGAGATGAGAAACTTGTTGTTCAGGATTGGATTTTGTTCTATAATTATTGTGCAGACTGTAGTACCACTCAGATGCATAAAACCCATCAGGTGCTTTTTATAGTTGGAACTTCAGCATTAAAAAATACAACAGTTAGATAGGCCAGCTCCTACTCTTTTTTAGATAAGAAGAGGAAAGGTTTAGATTTTGAATACTGAACTCTTAGTACAAACAAACAAACAAACAAACTTTACCTTGTATTCCCATAACACTGCTAATTATAACTATATGCCCACTCTTTCTCCTCTTCATGTCAGGCAAAATCTCCTTCAGGAGTCGAACCAGTCCGAAGAAGTTGGTATCCATCACAGTTTTCATTTCATCTATGGTCTGACACTCAATAGGTCCAATGAGCCCCATTCCAGCATTGCTCACTGGGCAAAATGGGAGACAATAGTGAGCAACAACCTCCATAGACAACAACTTGTAATCTTAAATGGAAAGCATTTGAAAGTAAAATGAGGATTAAGGGTTAAATGATCCTTAAATAATCCTTAAAGAAAGCATTAAAAGTTATTACTCTGTCACTAATGCTTTGAAAATACACGTGACATTTCCATTATTTCTTTATTTTTAATTACGCTTTTAATCCAATTTAAATGATCAGATACTTTGCATTTGAGCTAATTTATTTATAATTAGTCCTGTTTTAAAAAAAAATTAAAGGATTACAGGAAAATGAAGCAAGAATTACCTGTATTTGTTTATAATTCAGTATTAAGAATTAGAAGCTACAGTCAAAACCCACAGGAATGAACAGAAGTTTCCAAAATGTGATAGACCAGGCCATATTTTGGTCTGGTTTTTGTTTTGTTAATGTTCATACCTTCAGGAGGAACTGAAACTTCAACAAAACAAACAAACCAACCAAAACACACACTTCTATTGATTTTTATTTGCCTCCTGGCTATCTGTAAGTGGAGAATGTTGATAGGACTGACATTCTGCACCACAACTAGTATGTCAAATTAGAGTATAATACATTTTGCAGAAACAGCTTGTTAAGCACTGCTTTAATCATTAATCAAAATAAATGCAAGTCCATAATTCTCTATCAGAGAAGATTTAATAGCTGATAGTGCAAGCAATTTCCTTCTTACTAAGATTACATTTATTCTTAGCAAAACAGCATGAAAACACTTCTTGCTGAATGACTTGTAAAGTACAATTTAAATTCTCAATATGAAATGAAAATATCCTTACTTTCTTTGCATTTGTTCTTTCACTTGCTAATTCCCAAATGCTGTTGCTTTCTTACTACAAAGAGTTGTTGCCTTCCCTGTAAACAGGACTGTGCTTCACCAATAGGGTAAAACGTCTTGCTCATGAAGGTGCCCGTTTAGATAAAAGTTCTCACATTTACTAAAAACTGTATCATCCTCTGTAAGATGTTTCCCTGTGATCAAGTTTCTCCTTTGTAAGTAAGGAAAATGAGCTTCCCTACTTGAAGGAAACAGGGTGAGATTTAATCTGTACATGTCTGCATGAAGTCCTAAGATCTTGAACAGAATATACTGTGTAATTACTATTAGATGGATAATTTAAAAAATATACCAATGAAACTTATGCAGGGTACTTGAGATGATGTTATACAGAAACCTGGTATCTATTCATAGCACACACATCCTGTACTTGCCTAGGACATCGATCCTTCTGTCAGGGATACTATTAACACAAGTTTTAATAGACTGTTCATCACAGACATCCAACTGTTTGATTTCGAGGGTTTTGCCTAGCCTGTGACCTGCAGCTTCCTCCAGTGGCTCCTTCTTGGCCAGGTTCCTCATTGTGGCATAAACTGCAACACACCAGAAGCAACAGTTACCAGAAATAAAATCTTTACTGTGTTAGTCTTGCTGAGAAGTATTAAAGAATATTGCTTTTACATCTAGATCTTAAATATCAGTGATAGAAACCAGGTAAAAACTAGAAGCAAGAAGACTATTTTCAACAAATATTCACTGATTTCCTGGAGTCTGGTTCTGAAACCTTGAAGAAATTCAAAAGAAGAATTAAAGCCCTATGCACAATGAAGAATATGCAGTGTATAAAGATATTATCACCAAAACGTTAAATAATGGGTATCAAGTTATGCAGCTAAATTGTTTTTAAGTACCCAAAACTTAATTCTGGATTTCAGATATCCCCTTTTCCTTTTTTTATAAATCACCATCAATGTGCTTAGTAGAAAGCCATAATTTTATTAGAAAACTCGAAGACACATAATTTCCTAGGTGGAAAAAAATACCTATTTTTTTGCAAACTACTTCTCAAAATAGAAATTAGTTTTAATATTATTGTGGTCTAATTACTCAGAAAGCTCTGAATCTTCATCCAGTCAATTAGTAGTAAAATACTGTGAGAGTAAGTATGAGAAACTGCATTACCCCCGATTGCTGTGGTCACTTTGCCACCCATTTTCAATCATAGCAAATACCTTACCAGCAGTGAGACAAATCCCAGCCCTTTGTTCACCCAGTTATGCCTGCACAGGATTGAAGTAATGAAATGTGCTTTAACGAAAAAATGGCAAATTTAGGAACTGTTTCCATAAATTCCTTTCTTTGCTCCTCAAATGGGCACAGGCACACGTTTCAATACAGGTACCGGAATATAAACTGCTTACAGAAAACAGTGTATTTTTCACTCTACTGTATTTTCTTTGCAGTGGAAAACTAACAAGAAAGTCACCAAACTGAATACAACTGACTGTAAAATCACAGAGAAAAAACCAGCAGTGTCTTGAATAACAGTTCTTTATAAAGCTAAATAACAGATACATTGTTACCTTTAAATCTTTTCTGTTCATCTTTTGCCATTTTTACAGCTAATGCCAGTCCAATTCCCGAGGAGCAACCTGTAATGAGGACATTTCTTCTTGCCATTCTTCACTTAGTGGTTCAAGCAAGAGCTCTTCTTCAGAGGAGCAACAACCTAAATCTAACTACAGTATAATGTGACTGGCCTTTAATGTCATCTCCAACTTCCCTGAGTCAACAAATCCGAAAATGCACACCTAGGCCTTGCATGATTAAGGGATAATCTCCAAGTAGACAAAAACAGAAGCAGATGCTCCTGCATGTGCTTATAATCTGCATTATCAACATAGATTATATTTAATAGAAAATTAGATTAAACTTAAAAATAAAACATTTGTAAACTATATGGATTTTTTTAATAGAAAAACCAGCTTGCACACTACTGGCAGGAAAAGCCAGACAATTACAATCAGTCTGTAATATCGAGTTCTCCACTCACATCTATGGAAAGTAAACAACACCCAAAGTGGGATCCCTCTGCTAAAGCTGTTCAGATGTCCTGCACCTACTGCACCCTCCTTGTTCTCCTGCAACAGAATGAGGCATGGATTTCTTCCCTGATGCCTTACTAGTAGGAGTCCTAATAGACATTACAGAAAAAAAATGAAAAATGGGATGTGGATCTTGACAGAGATAGGTTGTTAGACAGATACCCCACCTTTCCTCTTGGCAGTGTTCCCAACCAAGAACAGGGAAAGCAAGCAAGGACACTGGCAGCAGGGAACTGACAGGAAGGTGCTGAACGGACCAGCTTCACTACATTCTTGCTAAGACTGGAATCTCTCAACACTTTCAACTGTGCAACTGGCAAGTTGGAAATTTAAAAAAGTCAGAACTAGCATGATGTCTGAGTTTTGGACTGTTCCAGTTTGGGAGAAAATATTCAATTGATTTTGCATATAAACTGTGGATTAAATAGAGGGGCACTTGGACTGGCACTTCAGTGCAATTTGTGCTTGACAAACAGTAACTGTAGGTACACTGCAGAAAGATACTCAGTCTGTTGTTTCTGTCCTGAGTGACCAAAAAACCAGAAAGACCTTAATAAGCCATTAGCCTTATGAGCAGCGTTCAGCTAATTGCAATGCTATTATACCCAGTAAGATGTTTTCCTGGACTCAACAACCCCACGTGATTCAATGCACTTCAGAAGAATGAACCTGGTGTTCCAGTGCATAGATGTAAATTGGTAATTCAAGAAAAGTAGGATCCTACAGAAATATTTAACTGAAATTGCGTTTTAAAAAAACCTCCATCCTTCCCTAAAGAAACAGTTACTTGAACAGTATAAGTTGAATCATTAACTTCTCAGACAAGCAACAAAATAGCAAAACATCTAAAGTTACAGGGAAAATGTAACTAATGATTCTGATGGTTTATCGGGCTTGACCCACAGTTTAACCAGAGAAGTTCGTATACAGACAAAATTTTAGTGCAAATGCTATTTAGCTGATTCAGAGATTAGGCAAATTGCTTTTGCTGCTCATGCACATTTATATTTAGTGCATGAGGGAGGAGCAGGCAAGGCTTTATGCAGTGCTAGTTAGTGGAATTCCACTAGTGTTGTAATGCAGCTGTAATTACAGATTGCTTGTGTTTTCCAAGTGAAATCCTGGTTTGAAGGGCTTACATGTTCCACTGTTTTAACAATCTGTCTGAAATTTGAAGCATAGATTTCTAGCCTGAAGGCAAAATGATGTGCCTAAAGAGAGGAAAAAAATAATAGTTTAATTTGCAATTATTATACTGGTCAACCTACTTCTAATATTTTTCCTTTACTGTTATGTAGAGAAACACATAGCTTGATTTAAAACACACAATATATTTCTGTAAGTGACAGTATTTTTTGCTAGATCATAATTTTCATACTAGCAGAATAAATAATCTGAAACTGCAGAAATACTTCAGGTAAGTGTATCTTGACCTTGTCATAGCAGAAAGTGTGGCTCCTTTTGTAAAAGCACTTAAAGTGTGGCATTTGTGGAATGTGTTTACATAAACAGTGAAAGGCCCAAGGACTTCAGCACAGGACCACTTAGAATCATAGAATCGGTTGGGTTGGAAAAGACCTCTGAGATCATCAAGTCCAACCCTTGGTCCAGCTCCAGTCCGTTTACCAGATCATGGCACTCAGTGCCACGTCCAATTACAGAGGTGCAGAAATACAACAGATACATTTGCTGGCCAACATACACTTTAATATACAAAACACTTTACCGAGGCCTAGTATTTAAATTGCAACACATTCAGTTCTGTTCCTCATCTTTAAGTCAAGTGGCTTTACTAACTTGATTTTCTGAAGTATGAACCACATGTCTGAATGCACAGAAATCAAGTGTGCATTAATCAGACTCAGAGGCCTCATACCCATATTGCAGCTTCTGATCCTTATGTAAAAATAAAAGTGGGGCCTCTAGCCATTGGTACTAGCTAAAATGTGTAGTACTTTTGGAAAAATGGGAAGAAATGTGGTTTACAGCGCATAGTTATGATGCCATTTTAATCAATGGTCATTTTTGTATGCATTTATGTTACAAACAACTCTCAAAGCTCAGAAAGCTTTATGGCCTTGTCCCACACCCCTTTGCATCATAAAAATACTGCCTGGAGCAAAGCAGCAGGTTTTGTCTATGATCAAACCAGTGTCCTAAAACATCTTACAAACAAGTCAGTTTAAATAAGATGTTGTGTCTGCAACATCACATGTGTACAAAAATAAAGATAAAATATTCCCAAACAAAAATTGTTAATAATACCATTGTGCTTTTAATTAAAAGTGAGCTATGAAAACAGTACACCATTCAAAATCCTTGGAAAAAGATGACAGCTGAAATTAATTCCTACAACTCAAGTATAAAAAATAAATTAATATGTTATTATATCAAGCCAATAATCTCAAAAACAGTTGGAAAAATAAAAAAACTTGTAATCTGCTTCAGTACAAATAACTACATTCCTCATTTGGAAACACAATGTCAAAATTTCCTCTTTGAATGCACAGTTATGGTGCCAGCAATAACATTCCTGGGTCGCTGCTTGTCCAACGGGCAACATTTATTTCTTCACAATTCTTGCCCCTGAAACAAAGTATCTGCAATCAGAACTTTCCTTTAAACTTCTGCGTTCAAATTACAGCATCTAAATCAATTTGTACCAAAATGTTACTTTTCATCACTAAGATTTATCTTACAAATTCAAAAAAACTAAGGCAGGTCTCAAGTCCATGGCTGCTTTCTCAAATTTTTACCCCTAGACTGATATTGTTAATGCGTTTTTGTTCAGTGCTCCTGTAACTGAAGTGTATTTCCTTTCTCAAAGAGCACAATTTACAAATTTTCCAGCACATACTAAGGTCTAGCAGGTAAGTAGGCAAACGTTATGCAGAGTATTTTGAGAAGGAATCTTCATATACAAATCCCTGTAAAAATTTTGTACAGTTTAAAGGAGCACTGTCTTTTGAAATTACTCCTCCGTGTAAGGCTTAAGGTTTCATGTTGTATTGCATTATTGTGTTTAAGTTCCTAGCAACTGAAGTTTCTAACAATTCAGGAATTGTTTGTAAAACAACAGTATCAAGGTGTCAATGATCAAGAGGAAAAAACAGCAACATGAATCTAAGCTATTTCCTACAGTAAATAGAAACAAACGCAGCCAAACAGTGTGTGTGAGCTTGGGTGGGTTTTTGTTAGTTTCCAGAGATTTAACTTTGCCAACCACTGCTTTAAAAAAACCAAAAAGTTGTGACAAATCTGCCTTTTTACTTCAATTGCCTTGAAAAATGAAAAAGCCATTCTTAATATTCAGTAAGATATTTTCAGTTCCTTTAAGTGGAATACTTAAAAATTCTCAGGGTAGCAGAGTTGTTACAAGATCCTCACTGCAGATTGAAACAGCATAAGAACAAAGAACAATTCAACTGAAAAATCCTGACCTGGTTATTTTGTGAGTCCCAAAGGGACGGAGTGGACCAGGACAGAAATCAAACCTCTCTAACAACTCCTTCTCTGAACTAACACATTTTCTGTAATAAGCAGGCAAGGTCGTGTATTAAGAGGAGAAAGAACAACACAGACTATATCCCTGGGCAAGACAAAAAGCACCCCCCATAGACAGATTAGGCAACTGAGTTTTTAGAACTAGGATAGAAAGTTGCTGTGGTCAGTCAGTCTGCAGTGTGTTACTAACGGAGAAAGTGTTTTCTTACGTCATCTTAACATACACAATTTTTAAACAAAGAAGGAATCACATCATATTCTAAGTGGAGCCAGAAGCCCTCTGAAATGTATTTCATATTTTATGCAGAATATTTTCAAATCCAGTTTTTTAACTAATTCACTACATTGAAAATAAAACTTCATTTCCTTCATCCCAAGTCTCTAAAGCAACATGACTGAAGTAGATCTATATTCAAAGCCTTTCTTATACCATTCTTAGGCCTCTCACTACCTGGTATGCCTTACAAAAACTATAATAAGGCAATTTGTCTGCAAAGAAAGGGTCTAGTCAGCAGCTGTATAGGGGCTAGCTAGGAAATTCTTTCCTTCAGAGTCATCCCTTAGAAAAAGTTGGAAAAATGTTAATGCACCAGTCACTGTCCTGCTCTCAAACAACAGGTCACTGCCCTGTCACTGCCCTGTTCTCATGACCAACCTAACAGAAGAGAAGATAGGAGAGCTGACAGTGCCTTAATTTGCAGTGAAACAGCCTTCACATTCAGCTGTTATACAGCCAAGCCCCCGTGACACAGGATTCAGATCAAGTGCATCTGGTGACCACACAGTAAAAAATGAGGCTTCTCCAATATCTCACCTGCAGGAAAGGAAATACACAAATGCAGCATAACCAAAGTGGCAGGAGCCATTCAGGCTTTGGATTTACCTCTAGCTGGCAATCATCTGTGACTGAACTTATTCTGCACAAACCCTACTGATTTCAGATCATATTTGCACTTGCAGTAACTGATTCCACCAAGGCAAAGACTCGTATCATTATAAAGCTGTCTATCTTCCCTATCCATACGCCCCCACTCACTGCCAAAAATTCTCACTTCTCGTTCCTATGAACATGCTCCCTCTCAGTGCTCTTTGGATGCAATGACAGACAGCACCTAAGCCTAAGAAGCTCCCATCATACAGCACACTGTTTTGTTTTGTTTCATTTCAAGGAAGACCATGTTGTCCACAGGCAGACAATTGGTATTCAAATTTCTCCACTGAAAGCAGACAATTAAGAGTGTGCCATCAGATTTCTAACTTTTAAATAATTACACTAGTTTAATTTTAGGGGATTAAGATTCAGCAAACACCAAGATATAAAATATGGTGATTCCAGGAGAAGTAATGATGCTTATGTTAAAGAGACATTGTATTGTTCCTTCTAGGCAGGTACAGTAATGGCATTAAAAACTGATAATTTGTTGTGTATCCATGGTACATTTTACCTTTCCAAGAGCTTCTAGGCCATGTTGTTTTCTTTCATTATTTTCTTCTTCAGCTGATTTATTTCTTGATCTCTTTGGAGCAATTCAAACTCTTTCTCACGAAGCTCATCTTTAGAATGCTGAAGTTTCTTCTCTAAGTTCTCAATCTGATTAGAAAATGAAATTAAACCAGAACTGGTATTTTACCAAAGTCTGAGCGATTTAAAAAAACAAAAGCACAAAATGAACAAACCTCACAAATACCATCAGTATTACCTTGACTTTGGATTCCCTTGTCAAGTTTTTATTTTGTCAACATTTGCCTTTACTAAAAGAGCAGTTTGGCAACTACATGATATGAAGTGAAAAAAATATGTTTTCATTTTTGCACTGTTATATCCCTGAAAAAGGTTATAGTTTCAATTGATAAGTGGGATACTTTTGCTGATACCTTACTAAGGTACTTCCTTCCCCTTTTCCTACAATAAGAAACCAGTTTTCATTTTCTAGATTAAACCTGGCCAGCTACTTTGTCCCAGGACCAGATTTTCCCATCAAATTAGCTGCCATTTGTTAGGGAAACTTTCTAATTAAGCAAGAATTACCTGTTTATTGCATTCCTTAATTTCCAACTCTGACTTTTCTAAATTGCACTGTAATTGAATTATTTGTTGTTCCATTTCTCCCCTGTGCTCATGAACTGTCATATCCAGCTGCACAATCTAGAGGAAGGAAAGGAAGAAAAGGAAATAATTTGTTTTGACCCAGTATGCAGATTTCAAGAAGTAGTATTACAAACTATGACAGCAAAATGAATGAAATTAATCCTTTGTAGACTCAATAGTATTCTCTCAAGTAGTCAAAATAAACTGCACTCCAGCTATTTTGTTTAAAAAATAGTGGCCAAACATAAAAAATTGGGGGAAAGTTCATAACTGAATATATTAAGTCCTCATATACACAGAATACAAGCCTATTTCTCATTATAAAAGAAAGGCAATGATTATTTTATTATACTAATCCACCTTATTATAAAGTGCCAAATTTTGCCACATGAAAAAAAAAGTCATGAAATGCTTTGATGAATTTCTGGAGCAGCTCAAGGGTACTGGGGCAAAAATATATTGCAAGGTCTGGCCTCCTTATGGTGCCAGTTGTTTGGACAGATTTATTCAAATTCCCACCCTCTCTCTGATCCTCAAATATTCTTGAATAGGAAACCTGGTAACTCCTGCAGGAAGGGCTAATTATAAGTGGCAGAAGAATTTCCCAGGATGGGCATCAAATCCTGAGGCCAGACTGAAAGACTGAAAATACTTCAAGTGAGCTACAGAAATTTATTCTCAACAAAGATACCATTTCATATTTAAAGGCTGCTTTAGAGCTAATCAAACATGCTCCAGTGCAGACAAGGAAAGGAGTCTACCATCTCCAAGCACACTTCAGCACAGCTCTTTCCTTCCTCTTAGCAAACATCAGGATGAGCACAGTTGTCTTACAACTTCATCACTAATGGAGAACTATGAGACAGGTTTGGACGAGGCTTCTGTTCCATCCAGACAGCCTGTGGTGCCTTGGGGGAGCACAGCCTGATTTCCCTGGTACCTCAAGGCTGCAGTAACTCAGAGCTGGTTTTGCAGTAGCCACTGTGACTACAGGCACAGTACAGAGTGAGACAATAACTCAAAGCAATCAAACCAAGGAGGCTTTTTATAAGTTACCCACTGCATAACAGGAACAATTGTCAGTAGCATACTTAAAATAATCTGACCTGAGCTGCTCTTTGTTTCAGTTCCCAATTCCTTTCTTTCAGTGCTTGGTCCATTTCAAGGAGTTCTTGCTTTTTGTCTTCAATTTCCCCCTTGCAACACCTGAAATTCTCATATGTTTAATTGCTTAATGCACATACAGCTGCTTAGTTTCATGTATGCAGCTTGAAAATCATGAGACCTGTTACTTAAAGCCATATTACCCTAAACATGAATCAACTAATTGATTGCAAACAAAGAAACCCAAATGGAGTAATTCTGTTTACTATCTTCTAGCTGGATATTTCCCAATAACTTCTTTATTCAAGGTATTTAATTGGCTATATCAGGACAACATGTTCTTTAAAAACAATAGTACAGAAGTAAGTATAATTGATTTATGGTCAGAAAGGAAACTGGACAATTTAACTATTCTTCTTACAATTACTTCACAGCTTTGGGATTCAGAAAGTAATTTCAGCAGATTTTAAAACAGAATTCCCAAAAAAGAATTCAGCACCACTTTTAGAAATTAGAAGTGAGCTGAGAAGCTCAAGTATCAAGTTATCTTACAGCCACAAATCACCTAAAAATTATAGACAGCTGCTAAGAACATTAAGAAACTCCATCCAAACTACTTGCTATTCCTAAGGAAAAACTAACACAGTAAGTTTTGGAAAAGATGTCAGCTCACCTGAGCTCAGTTGTTAACTCCACAATAGCAATGTGCTTCTCCTCCAGAGAGAACTGTGCATTCTGCAATGCATCTTGCACTTTCTGAAGCTGTGCTAAAGCAATTTTTAATTCTTCACGGGCATTCTGTAATGCAGATTTTAGTTCTGCTATTTTCTGTAAGGCTTCCCTGTGGCAAGTGTCACTTTGAAGCAGCTTATCTTCTAAATCACTCACTATTTCACACACACCACAAAAGACAAAACGTTTAATCATCAGTACATCAGGGTCTTTATGCAACACCACTACCCAGCAGCAATTGTGGTCATTATGAATTTTCAGTATCATTATTTTTTAGGACAATCTAGAAAAACAGTGACTTGTTATACAAAAACCTTTTTTATGGCACCTAAATCTTCGCTGTTTTTATTCAATTCATAACCTACAACTGGTTAGAAATATGATGATATATCTAAAAACATCTGGCCAAAGTACAGGGACCTTCTAGTAATTGAATATGATATGTAGTGCTATGAAAAATGCAAGCAGAATTGGTGGTATTTCTCTGGTGTAAAACAATGGTACAATTATATTAAATGGGACACAATGGATTGGAAAGTTTATTTCAAAAGACTTCCTTTTGGGGTTTCCGTTTCTTTTAAAGAGCTGAATTTTTGTGAATAGCATATGCCTTTATTAAATGTATGTGTCTCATTTGATTATCACATGAAGAATCTGCATTACCAATTTACACGGAAACAACTTACTCATTTCACCTGGGGTAAAGGTATATACCACAGAAGTGAGACTTTGCAAAGGTATGTTACAAAAAAGGTTGGTGATTTTTTTGGATTGTGGAGGTGTTGTTTGGTTGGCTTTGCCTTTGGTTGTTTGGGCTTTTTTAAACTATGGAATTACCAAGACATTAAAAAAGAAATTATCATTTTTTGACTGTCAAGTACTTGATTATGAAACAGAAATAGGGAAAGTGTCTATATAGAGAAGTAGCACAATGAAAGGAAACCTGAGAAAGAAAACAGCCAAATTACCCTCATTTGCCTTTTTATTGAGCTCTGATCTTGCTTCTTCCAAAGTGACATCCAACAGATTTATCTGTACTGCTTTGTTTTCACCATCTTGTTTTAATTGCACTACTTCTTTTTCCATACCAGTAAGTTCATTCTTGCACTGATCCATCTCCAATTTAATCTGCCTAATAGAAGCAGCCAGAAAAAAATGAACCATGTAATAACAAAACCAACATATGTATGTCCTTACATACTCTAAGACAAGTGTTTGTGCATAAAATAGAAAGAAAAAACTCACATTAAGTAGGCTTTCCTTGCAATCAAAAGCATTCTACAAGAGTAGCAAGCTGCCCCAGAATGCATTATCTACAATTACAAGCAAGTTGATACATTTATGAATTGAACTGCACTATGAAGTGCCATCTTAAGGCTAACAGTGCCAGGACATGCATTAATTCCACTGGAAAACTGTTTTGGAAACTGATGCCTCTGCTGGTTAGAAGCTTCCCTCCTGATGCCCAGTCTGTGCTCACACAGAGGCTGAAGTTTTAACTGCACAGCAGAACAGCATTTCAGAAGCAGCCTTTCTGATCCACACATCTGGGTGCAGAATACAGACACACACGTAATACTGAACCTACCTCACTGTGCAGGTAAGTTCATCCACCTCCTGTCTGTTCACATCTGCTTCCTGAACAGCTAAGTGAAGTTTCTCCTCTACCTTTCTCAACTCATCTTCTGCACATGCTTTCTGCTTCTGAAGCTCTTTTTCCAGAGTGGATACCTGGCAAACAGCATCAAAGAGTACTTTTAAATTGCATACCAAAAAACACACATCCTTGTCTTGCAACTCACATAACGTAATGAGGGGTTTAACACAACAGATGTCTATAGTCTGTATATAATTTAAGACTAGAACTTTGCATATTTGAAAGACAAATAGTAGTGAATATAACTAGACCCAGCGTTCTGGATTACATTGCAGTCTAGGGTTTGATTTTCCAAGTACCAAGCCACTCTAATGTGAGCTACAGATCCTGACAGCACAGAACCTGGTTTAAGATAAAACTAAACTCTTTATTTTAGATATATCTAAAATAATAATTATCAACTCAGTTACCAAAGAAACATTCAGATTTTAAAGGTATTACAAAAACATATGTAAAGGCATTTCATTTTCTGTCTTTATGTAGACACTTATCACCATATTGTACCTGTTGTTCAAGTTTAATTTGATTATCTTCCAGCTCCCCATTTCTAATAGTTTCTTGTTGTAACATTTGCTGATGATGATGCAAAGATTGTTGTAGGAGAATATTTTGTTCACTTATGTCCTGAATATTCTGATCTTTTATTTTTATTTCTTTCTGTAAATAACAAATCTGAAAAGACATTTATTTTCTATTACAATAAAACATTTTTATTTGCACTTGCATTAGCTATTCTCTTTTTAATGAACACAGAATCACATCTGTGATTCAATAAAACTTTCTGAATTTATTTGTTTCACATAATTCTGATTTTGTTACTTCTTTCAACAATTCACTTATCTTGGTGCTTATCCAGTGTTTCTTAGTTATGATTTTGCCATTTGCCTCATAAAATGTATCATCTTTTTCCAACTTACTTCCTATTCACAGTTCCTGTTGCAAATGTTTTGGCTGTTATTTCACAAACTGTCAGATCAAATCAATCATAAACAGTGTTCTCTGCAACACAGAAGAGTTGTAAAACAAGCTGTTACCTCTTCAGACCTGTCTTTGAGCTGATTCTCGAACATCTCCTTATTTTCTTGCGACTGCCTCAAGTACAATGCAACTTCTTCCTTACATACATTTAGTGCTGCCTCAAGTTGTTGTACCTAGTTGAATGCAATAGATTACTTAAAATTGCATGGCATGGTTTCTATTAACTAGTCTAAAAATGGTGCTAAAAGATATCTTTGTGTAAAATGTCCAAAAAGCTACATTTTTATCAAAAGAGCTTACTAACTTTGATTGTTTCCTCCGTTAACTGACTTTCCAGCATCTTCAATCCTTGATCTTTCTTGACATTTTGATTTTCCATTTCCTGTTTGTACACATATTTTTACTCAAGAGAACACAATGTAAATATAGCAACAGTAATTTAGTAAGAACTCATATTAAGAATCAGAAAAGAACCCCAGATCAGTGTATTAAAACACAACTGCTTGTATAATGTATTTGTGTACATGACACTCTGAAGCGCATTTGGCCCCTGGCAGATGTCCCTTCACATTCTGCAGCAGCAGGCATGATCACACTAGAACATTCTTGGGCTTTCACCTAGTGTATTATAGATGTAATTGTTCTTTATCCACCAGATCTGTTTCCTTTGATTAGAGCAAGAAGCCCAAGGGGCAAACAAGAGACATAAAGAGAATGCTGAGACAAAATAATGAAAGGTCACTCCAGTTTCTACAATATATAGTAGTAGTAGCAGTAACTGGTGACTATACTAGATTCAGTCAATTACTCAAACAAGAATTAAAAAGCAAAAAACATAAGCATCTTTAATTTTCTCCAATTTTTCCATGTATTTATGGATATGCTTTTCATTATTATTGGTCCCTTGTTCGATTTGCATTTAAAGAAAGTGAAGAGCCAACCTCACCTCTCTGCTTCCTTTCAGCAGCCCATCCAGTGATTCAATATGATGCTGTTTATGTATAACCTCTTGTTGTAAAATTGATATTATTTTCTCTTGCTCAGTGAATTGTTGATGTTTCTTCTCTATCTGTGCCTGAAGCTGTCCATTAGTAAATCATCATTTGTTATTTTAATAAGAATTGGTGCATCTAAATGTCATTCAGTTCTATTCACCCACCATTTTTCTAATGAAAAATACATCCCTCCATCAGCAGTACTGCACAACCCTAAAAGTATCAAGAAATTCCAAACACTTAATGTCTTAAATCAAGAGAATAAGGGCAGACAGTTTAACTGTGTCCTCAGCCAAGACAGTAAGGCATGCATGCATTCTTTAGGAAAATATGACAAGCTTCTTGAACAGCTAGAAATAGAAACAGGTATTTTTCTAATTGCATGAAGCAACAGAATTCTTCTTCAAAGATTGAGAAACCTACGAACAGTTCTTGAACTCAGATGCTCATAAGGCTTAGGCTGGCAGAGGTTCTGTCAAGAAGACAGCATTGTTAGGAGCTGTCATGGTTTAGACCCAGTAGGCAATAAAGCTTTCCTTTTTTTTGCTAGTTGTTGGAGTAAAGAACAATAGGACTCTTTCTAAGTCCTTATTTCTCTTTAGCTGAGCAGGAGAGAGGATATGAATATTTCAGAGGAAAAGTTGTGTAGAGTTAGATGGAAAATGTAGTAAAATCAGGAAACATAGGGAGAAGAAAGAACTTCTTAATATAACTTTCAAAATGGACATGTATCTCAGAATTTTGAGAAAGACAAAGACATTAACAGAAACAGTTGTCAGGTATAACACCCATACATATTAGCACACAAGGAAGGTCTTACTAGTTCAATCTGTTTGTTCATCTCTTTGTGCTGCTCCAGGTGAATCAACTTTGCATTTTCAAAAGCAGAATTTATTTTCTCATGTTCTTCACTGATAGTTGCTTCCAACTCGTGAATGCGTCTCCTTTTTCCCTGGGAAACAGCAACAACAAAAAGGAATTAATAAAAATATTTAGCATTTTATCATCTAGTTTCTAGATTTTGTAAAGGAACAACACAGAAAATACTGAATTTACACACAGCATGTGTCACCTGAAAGGATGTTACTCCAGTAACATGGGTACAGAGGGTCAGTAAATGCAGCCACCAGAGACAAGGTGCCTGCCAAGGTGGACTATGGCTCAGGTAACTTCTGACGGACAAAAAGAAATTCTGTGCTCTCATGGAGAGATGGCATCTTTAAAATACCATTTTGAAGACTTTTTTATTCACAGGTCTACATGTATTTCACTGAAACAAATGGCAATGGTCCTACTGACTTCAACAGAACCTGATCTTCATTGCACATATCATAAGGAGAACGTAACATGTCCATTAATAACTTATCACATTCAAAGGCAGGAAAAAAGGGATGTTCTGTCTGAAACAAGATTAGGTTTTCAAAAACTGATACTTAAAAACTGCACAGATTGTTTAGCAGATCCGAAAGTCCATCCATTTTGAATATGTGGAATACTAGTGTTAAATTAAAGTTTAAGCTCCACTTATGTCTTTATACATTAATGTAGTTTCTCACTAAGAATATTTTACCATAAGTTCCTGTTCCAACTCAGCATTTCTTGCTGCAGCAGTGGAATAAGCAATATTCTTTTCTTCCAACTGTTTCTCAAGTGCAGAAAGTTGGGAAGATTTCCTTCTTATCTGAAATAAAATATAGCAGAAAACACCATGTAGGCAATTGTTTATTCAAGTATTTGTACATACTTTCTTATCACCAATTCCATTTTGGCTACTCCCATAGTATCTTTAATTAATTGCTGGGGTTTTTTAATCTATTAAATTTTATTACTTACAGAGAAAGATTCAGGACAATTCACCTAAAATTTATCCAATTAACAATAATTATCAGTGACATAGCTATCCCATATTTCTAACATTTATGTCCTTTATTAGGAAATCTTGCTAATCCCATTATACTGAACTCTATAAACACGTCATTACCAGAATGTAAACATTAGCATTTTAACATATTCAACCTGAGAAGAGCTGAAGTTTAATTTCTTTCTTTTGTGACTCTCTGCTAACAATGTTTACCTCTGGCAACTGTACTAACATTTAATGAGGGAAAATACAAGTGTATTTCAACATCTATTTCCTAAGATTACACATTAATTCAACCATACCAAAGCAACAAGACTGAGCCTGTTTTCCACATAACAAATCAAAGTAGTAGTAGAAAAGTCCACTAACTACATCAGCTTTAAAACCAAATTTCCAACAACTAACAAATGCAGGCTGATACGTTTAAGTTTTCCTACTTGCTGAAAAGTTTAGTTCAAATTTTTCTCAAATGAATCAGATTTCAAAAATAATCTGGCAGTTGCCATTTTCCCATAACTACTGTCTTCACTATCCTTGATTATTGAACTAAAAAGAAAGTGACATATTTTCTTCAGTGCTGGTAAACACTTACTTCTCTCTCTAAGCTACCAGTTTTTGAAGCCTTCTTCAATAGGTCTTCCTGTATGACTTGAAACTGCTGGGTTCTTTGAGCCATGCTGGTCTTCAAAGAAGAATTCTCATCATCTGCCTTTGTCAGTTTTGCACGTAACTCCTCTCTCTCTTTCTGGAATCTTTGCCTCATCTTTTCAAATTGCTTGCTTATAAGTTCCAACTGTTGACATTTTCTCCTTTCTCAAAGTAGAAAAAACAAGTTTAAGATTAACTTATAAAAGAACATCCAAACCTACAATGTAACTGAAAGATATAACTCAAGAGAACAAACCAAAAAGCCCCCAACAAAAAACCAACAAACAAACAAGGAGAAATGAAGACAGCATCATTTTATATATAGGTGTCCTGAGGTAATTTTTTTGGAGCAGTCCTAATAGTAATCACAGAAGCAATTGCACAAATACTGCAACAGCAGGATATAGAGAAAAGTAACAGCAAAAATATGGAGACCTTAGCATAATCTGCATAAAGAAAAAAAATACGTGGTTCCATTTCAACACAACTCCCAGCTTAGCTATTGCTGAACAAGTAACTTAACTAGCAAAAGAAACAACAATGCTGGGCCTGGAGAACGTGAGAGTTTCCAAGGGGGCAAAACACTCACTGTTCAACCAAACCATACCTGATAACTCACAGATACACATTTAAAAAATAAAACTACAAAAACAAGTTAAACCCCACCAGAACATCTCTGGCATTAATTAGACAGAACTGCACAGCCCTTTCAGAGCTTACCTCCTTCACTTCTGATCAATTTGACAGGCTCTGTTTCCAGGCCATATAACCTGCTATTTTCTTGTCCTTTGTTACCATTAGAAAGATGCTCAGCTCCAGTACAGGTAGTTGAGTTTGTACATGGCTTTTGAATTTCTGCTTCTTTCATTGGCAATTTAATGCTATTATAAAGGAGGAGACAACTATTTAACATTCTTTCTACATGCTAGTTCTAGTATCATCTTATTATCTGACTATTCTTGCTGTAATTCAGTAACTAAAAAGTTATACCTTAAGTGTGCAATCAAAGGTTTACTTGATTCACCACAAGATTCAGAGATAGCTTCTTTTGTTGAAGAATTCAAAAGCTGGTGTTTGAAATGATGCCATTTAAACTAAAAGTCAAGGGAAACCAAATATTAATGACAAATCAATTTTTTATTGCTTCAGAGCATGATTAATTCATGTATTATACCAGTATATAAATTTTAAGACACACATATCAGGATGTTAAAGTTTGGATAACTTGATCCTTAGTATTATTCAATACATAATACACTTCTAAGGCTGTAAGTTACTGTACCTCTTCAGATGTATTTGAAGATAACTGAGAAATAACGGTTTCTAAGATGTTGAGCTGTTCCCTTGAATCCTCAATTTCTTGATGATATAATTTCAATTGGTTATGTTGCTGTGCAGTAAGTGCTCTCAGTTCTGCATTTTCACTTATTAAAGCATTTTTCTTTTTAAGTACTATTTCTTTTTCAGAAAGTTCACTCTCAAGCTTGATGATCTTCTGATCAGACCGACTCAGCATTGATGTCATTTCAGTGTTCTTTGCCTCTAGAGTCTTAATTTCTTCTTTTGTGCTATTATTCTCTTCCTTTAATTGCCTAAAAAGGCATTTAAAAGGTATAGCTCAACACTGAGGATTTTTGTTATTAGGAGTACCAGAACACACCATACTACTTCTCATAATCCAGGCTTAGCTCTATACTATACAAAGGACAGAAAAAGTTTCACTGCTTTACTAAGCTGTCACTGCTCCTAAGGATGAAGAAGTAAACTGCTATCAGCAAACAAAAGGAGAGAGTCAACTACTCCCATTCTCAAGCAACTTCATTAAGCTTTGAGCACTGCCAGGACAGTCATTAGTAGGAAACAGACCAAATGGCTTTAACAGTGCTGAAACCAGGGCAACATAAGAACAGCATAAAATAACTATGTAACAAAAGCAAAATGGATGAAAATACCAAGACTGAGCTACTAACTCTGTTACTAACAAGACAGGGAGGGGTCCAATTTCTCCCTTCATATCTGCTTGTACACCAAGACAATTGTATTTTTAGTTCATCCCAAATTATTTGCCTTTTTAGGTACTTGTTGGTTTACCAAACTAAATTATCTTAGGAAAGTTACAAACCTGGTGTAACTTAGCAGAAAGAAGAGAACAGTCCAGAGAAACAAACCTCATCATCATCAGAGACCTGCTAAGCAGGCTCAGACTAGTGGAAGGGTGTTCACACGCTGCCTGCTCTTGCCAAAATGGCCCAAAGAACAACTGTTTAGACTGGACTGTGAGCATGGACAACACACTAAATGGAACACCCCAAAATGTCTGTGCAGGTGTTTGTGCAAACCTAACCACTCTAAAGACAGCCAGCTGGCTGTCTTCCCTCATTACACCAATGAGGGAACGACCAAAGGACTTCTGAAAAAAGAGGGGCTCAGCTTGAAAAGAAACATAAAAGGAGCATAAAGAATTGAAACAGTGGGAAAGGGCCTTGGAGTTGGGATTGACCACTCAGGAAGCTGCAGTCAGCACCACAGCGTCCACAGCAGCCTGAGCACAGCCTCCCATTGGGTGCCAAGGTTATCTCCCCTGTATCCAGGGACAGACACCACGGTGTGCAAGGAGTGGGGACTGGCCCTGGCAGTGCAAAGGAGCTCACAGGGTGCCTCTCATGGGCAGGTGCCTGAGCAGAGCACAGGCAGCAGAACTGGGACATGTGAAACCAGAGCGCCCACAACAGCCAAAGAACCAGCATCCCCAGAAAGCTTGGGGGTGGCACCTTACTGTGAATGTGTGGCAGCGTGTGGGATTAAAACATTGAAGGGTTAGTTATAGAAAATAATGTAGAAAAATTTACTGGTTCAAGCTAGATGAATGGAGCAGCACATTCACAGTGACAACTGTGGCATGCAAGTTCTTCTCAAATAACTGTACAGCCTTTGCATTACCTCAGTTGCTCTTCTAGGATGCTTAGATCCTTTCTGTAGCTGATACATTGTTCATTCAACTTCTCTTTTTCTTTTTCACAATTAATTAAACGTTTTCCCAAGATTACTTCTTCAGCTTTAACCTTAAAAAGTAATTTTATTACATTACTGCACAACAATAAACTCAGCTTCCATGGCACGCAGGCTACTTTTAAAAGAATACTATAAACACTATGCTCTTTCTTTTTTTTCTTTCTGGTAAGTCTGTAGATAATTCTATTTCTCACTGTTGTGATGAAAAGGAGAGGGGCAAAGAAGTTCTCCTGCAATTTGGAAAAAAATTAATATTTTAGGGCATATTTGCAGTTGGCAATCTCCTTCCACACAGAAAGAAGTCTAATAAAAAGAAAAATTCTCTTCCCACAAGGCAGGAAGAATTAACAATATTGATCACTGGAACTTTGGGAGATGACTTCATCTTAGTTGTTCTCTAGCTCGTGTTTCATTGAACAGGTTATACAAATGGAATAAAAGAGTTCTTTTAAAAGGATCTTATACTTTTTAAATGTAAAATTCCCAGCTGGCAAGCAGGGGACAGAAGAAACAGCAGCAGTATTAAGATACTCCAAAGACACAGACTGTCCAGACTGTGCAAAGACAGTGTAAAATTGTATAACTGAATTTATCACCACAAACAGCTGCTTACCCTGCCCCATCTTGCTTAGGACTTTGCCAGCAACAAGCAGAAACAATTGACTCCCTGGTGAACCTGTTGCTGTTAGCTGCCTAGTTTACTGGAAGAAGACAAATTTCAATGGCAATGGCAAAAACTAGTGAAGAAAAAATTCTCACCTTTTCTAATTTTTCAGTGGTTTCTGCTTTATACTTTTTGAAAGTTCTTGTCAGCTCCTCCATGTTCAACAAAGCTTCATTTTTTTGCTGTTCTGCTCTGCAAAGCAAAAGAAGCAAACCAATTTTAAAAACCACAAATTCCATTATGTAACTATCTACTCCAGTTACTAAAAACAGCTCCTAAATTAATTGCTCCAGGTAGTTCCTTTCTTCTTCCAACTTTTCAAGGTGTAGATATCACTATAAGAAACTGCTCAAAGCAACAACCCAGACTCCCCACTACTTCTCTCTATGGCTCCTGCCCCTTCCCCTGTCATTGCTCACTAGGGCAGAAGTTGGAACAGTAACCTCAGCTATGCAATCTGTTCAGGACACCCAACACAGGCACGCAAAGAATTCCTGCTGCCCAGTAACTGTGGGCATGGGGCAGTGGCTCATCTAAGTACAGCTGCCCCTCAGGTCGGTGTTTCTCAGGCTGAGGACCACTGCCCACCCAGAGATGGAAAAAGTACTCAGGAGAGGGGATCAAAGGATTTCAGAATAACAAAACAGTGTTAGTCTAAAGCACTTCAGTTCGCTTGGCCCACAACTAGTAAGTTGCAGCAATTAATGATTCAAAGAAAACTGTAATAATTGCTAATACTAACCATAACAACATATGTTGCCTTTAACATCTGGCAGAAGTTCAGCTTTTCTGAAACACCAAAACATTTACATTTGCAACTAGTAACTAAGTACAGCTTCCAACCCCACATGTTCTGAAGAAATAGTGATCATAAAGCAACACATTTCTTCAACCAGCAGCGCAAACCCCACACTATTACCATTTGTCTTGCTATAAGAAGAGGTTAGAGGTAATTTGATTGGTAGATACACAAGCCGAAGAAAGAGTTTGCATTCAAAAGGTTGAAAACATGCTTTTCTAAGTAATTAATTCAGTCAATTTTCACCCCAGGTAATGGAATTAAATGATTAGGGCAGGTAGGAATCTTTTCATTTATTCCTCTCACTTTTGCAAAATGACATTGTGAAGGTGATAGAACTGTACATGGTAAATTCCAACAGTCAAAGAAATTACCTACCCCTCCCAGCAGCCACAGAGCCACTCAGCTAAAGAGGCAATAGGAAAGGAAAATGGGGATTGAGATGGAATTACAGCACCCTTTTCAACAGTACCACATAGACAGGTATGATTAAGGATACAAAAATGTTCTCTCCATTAAGTTGTGCTTTTATCACTTTCCTTGCACCAACCCCAAGAATACAGCACTCCTGAATGCTGAGTACTGAGCATACATTGTAGATTCTTGCAAGACAAAGACAAAAATAAGTCAGGAAAAACATATGGATGCTTTCCAGCTTTCCACTGCAGTACATCTGTCCTGAAGGGAAAAACCCAGCTGGTAAACTGGATATTAGTGTACAGTATCAGCCCGCAACTACCAGCTAATTTCAAGATTTTAAATGGGTCTATTTAAATAATCAGTACCTTCACCCAGAATTTTCCCTTTTTTAAAAAATAACATACTTAAAGCAGAAAAATAACTTGATTCCACAAAATAAACAACTATCAATGAAAATAAACACATACTTATTATTCAGTATTCCATTTATTAAAATAACTTCGTACCTCTTTTCTTGCTTACTTCGTTCAATTAACTCCATTTTCAGCTTTCTATAGCCCTTTTGATATCTGTGTAACAAGTTTTCTCTTTGCATTGCTGTTTTCTGGTTTTGATCTAGTCTGTCTTCTGCATCTCTAGCAAATAAACAAAGCATAATAAAAAAATAAGAACTTTTTGGTAATTTTTCTGCACACAATGTTTAAGCAGCACTAGTCAAACCCACTGCAACTCTCAAAACTAGGCTTGGAACACCCACAGTCTCCAGACTCCCCAGGAGTACGTCTGCAGTTTTAGAGTGGTGTCCAAACCTCATCAACAGGCATCAGGTGTCACACCTGCCAAGTGACTGACCCTTTATATGACAAAGGGCACTAACATGTTTGAAAATGTATGCTTGTTACAACAGAACGTATGCAGTCGTAGCACGCACTCACTCTGTTACCAGGGCACACTTGTGTTTAGCACACATTCTAAACCGGTTTCTTCCACTAGCCTTCAATATTTTTTCTCAATGTCTTAAAGTACATTCAGCACAAAATACATCACTTCCCTCCTCCTGTATTTGGCTTTAAAATTAAAGTTTCAGACCCCAGATTCCATGACCCACACAGTACCAGCAATTATGTCATTCCCAAAAAAGACTGGACTAGCAAGCAGACAACAACAAAACGTTGATTTGAAAGTACACTTATTACTTTAGAATTTTATCTTGAGCTGAAACTTCTGCTTCCAAGTTTACAATCTGTTCTTTCAGCTTGGCAATGCTGACTGAACGCGTCCCTAACGCAGATTCAAGATACGAAATCTGAAATACAAACATAATTGGGGTTTCATTAACACTTGCATATGGATCTTCGGGTTACGCACATAAGAACACCCTGCACTGAATGACAGTGCTCTTAACCTCATTGTAAATTACATTTGTTCATCTACACCAACTGACCTCTGATTCTCTGCTCATTTAACATCCCTTCCAGTTCCAGAGTGATATGCTGTCTAGCAGAGTGATTTCTTCATATGTCAATCTTGTCTCTTCGTTTTCGCAAAAGGTTTATATTCAACTATTTCTTCTTTCAGTGTCAGGCAGTCAAATGTTTTGTTTATCTATTTATTTGTACTGTATTGGAGATAACATTTCTCAAACAAAAACCACTAAGCATAGCTATGTTTTATTAATATTTCATGCAAACCAAATACAAGAACATAGTTATCACAAAATAAACCTGTACAGACAAGTGTATAGTAACTCAGTAATGATTTATTATATATAACATTTCCTGCTAACCTGTCTTCACTTTTTAATTTATTAATTTGGATTAATGAGGTCAACTCTTCTTTTCCTAGGCAAATGAGTACTGTGCCATTATTATTCACATTAATCTCAATGTAGCTCAGACATGTGAATGTACAGTACCAAATAAACACACTGAACTACATTCTTTACTAAAGTATTCTATGGCTTGCTGGCTTTAGACTGGAACATGAATAGATAGAATTCATAATTAATATAATTGTTTTGCCCATGCAGAAATAGAACCTAAATTATTACATACCAGATTAATACTTAATATTAAATATATATTAAACATTAAACTTATATAGGTTAGGATAAGACCAAAAAAAATAGCATGCTCTGTTTGGAATTATAAACTCAAAAATCATGGTCACTGGGATGTTTGGGGGGGTTGGGGTTTGTTTTTCTTTTTGATGAATACCCTAAAGATACATACTTTTGGTTTTGACTGCATCAATTCAAAGTTCATTGTTTCCACTCTGCTCTTTAGGTAGTAGTTCTGAGAAGTCAAAGATGCATTTTGCTCATGAAGGGCATCCAGCTTCTCCTGAAGACGTTCATTTTCTTCCGCAGTTTTATTTGAAGTTGTGGATACCAAGTAAGACTAGACATAAAAATACATTTTGAGATATAGACATGCACACAGATTTATATATGCATACATAAACAATATATACATCAAGGAATCAAAAACAGTTTCGGTTCAAAGAGACCTCTAAAGGTCATCTGGTCCAACCACCTTGCAATGATCAGGGACAATCTCAACTAGATCAACTTGCTTAGACTCTTGTCCAACCTGACCTTGAATGTTACCAGGGATGTGGGATCTACCACCACTCTGGGTAACCTGTGCCAGTGTTTTACCACCATCATAGTAAAAAACTTGCTTGTTACATCTAATCTAAATCAACCTCCTTTCAGCTTAAAACCATTACCCCTTGTCTTATTGCAACGGGCCCTGTTAAAAACTTTGACCACATCTTTCTTATAAACCTTCTTCAAGTACCAGGCAGCCATAATGGAAACTCTGATGAAAAACCATATTCAAATGATATTGAGTGCTCCACTGATATCATTGTCCAGTGCTACAGTGTATTCACTCCAGGCTCTACCAGCCAAAAAAGGGTCAAAACCATAGCAAAGATTAGAAAACCAAAGCAATAAGTAATAAAGAGCAATATTTACTTTGGATTTTCTTTGAAAATCCTGGTGAGATGTTTTACCAGAATTCTTCTTAGGGTTGGAACAGTCTGGACAGCTGCAATCAGGCTGAACGAGGTCCTCCAGCACAAAGCCCATCCCCTCAGCAAAGCAGTGGCCGTGATGTTCACCTGTACTGGTGTTAGGAGGGAGAGCAAAAAGTCACTACTCCATTTTTTCTTTACTAAGTGACTTATTAGAGCTGTTTATCAAAGACTATTCAAAGGAAAAGCACAAAAGGAGCTAACTGCAGCAATCCATTACACTGAATAAGGGGCAGCTTCACATCCTGAGAGACAGGTGGTTCTCATTCCCAACAGACTCATACCTGGAAAGCTCTTTCTCTACTGACTGCAGGTTTTTTTCAGTTCTCCTCAGCTGATTCTGTAAGGACTGTACGTTTGCAAGCAGGTCCTTGTCAGCACCACTTTTAGAGCAAGTCCACATACTACATTCCACTGGTACCTCGCACATAGCTAAAATAATATTTAATATCAAAACACTGTTAAACATATGTGAAAACTATTTGCAAAGATACTTTTAAAGATAACAAAATAAGGTGAAGGGAAAAAAAGGAAAGGAGAAAAAATTAAAAAAAAGGAAAATATTATTTTCTTTCTAAGCAAAAATACAAATTTCCAAATGTCAAGGTACATTTCACACAGTACCTCTCCCCATGCTCACTAGATAAAAATAACTGTACAAATTGTCTCTTTTGAGAACAGGAGCTCTGCGTGCATTCAGGAGGCACAGAAAGCACAGACTTGCCGTATGAGAAAACGGGCCCAGCCCGCTGTACATGCCTTGCCACAGGTGCCTCACGCCGCGCCCCGCAGCGACCCCGGCCCGGCCCCGCCTCGCTGCCGACAGGAGCGGAGCGACACCCGACAGCGCGGTGGCGGTGGCACAGGCGGTGCCGGTGGCACAGGCGGTGGCGGTGGCACAGGCGGTGCCGGTGGCACAGGCGGGACCCGCAGGAGAGTCCGCAGCGGCTCCCACAGCACCTCCCGATCCCGCCCCGAGCGCGCTCGAACGGCGCGGGGCGCGCAGTGCGCAGGCGCGGCAGGCGCGGTGCAGTGTGGGCGGGAGCGGCGCGGCGGCGATTGGCGGGACCGGGGCCGGGGGCGGGTCGGTGTGTGCGGGCCGGGCCAGGCCGGGCCGGGCCGGGCCGGGGGCGGGTCGGCGTGTACGGGCCGGGCCGCGCCGCGATGGGGCCGCGGCTGCTGTTGCTGGTGCCGCTCGGGTGCCTTGCGCTGCTGCTGCTGCCGCCGCCCCGCAGCGCCGAGTTCAGCCCCTCCCTCGACAGCGACTTCACGTTCACGCTGCCCGCCGGCCGCAAGGAGTGCTTCTACCAGCCCATGCGCAGGGAGGCCTCGCTGGAGCTCGAGTACCAGGTCGGGCGGGGTGGGACGGGCCGGGCCGGGTCAGGTCAGGCGGCGGTGCCCGCGGGGTGGGACGGGGGTCCCGCATCCCGGCGCTGCCCCGCGGTGCTGCCCCCGGTCGCAGCCCCGCCCTGCCCGCACGGCCACGCTGCCTCCGGCGCCGCAGGGAGCGCTGCCCGGCGTGCAGAGAATTACTTTGGCGACCTTTGTAATTATTCCAGTAGGGGGTTGTTACTTTATACTTCACGAGATTTCAAGTCGCCATCCTTTAAACCGGCGGAACGCAGAAAGTTCACGGCTGCGGTCTTGTGTTGTAGCTCTGAAGCCCTAAGGAACTTTGTGCTGATGCACAGAGCCTCTACTTGCCTGGCTGTGTTGGTGTTAAACACCTTTTATCTCGATAAACGTTTCACAAAACCATCCCTATTTAACTGGACTGACATTAAGCTCTTGATGTCCTGCTTGAGATTTCGATCTCAGGCCTTTTTCCCTCCATAAAACAAAGACTTTTTCCCAGTAGAACAGGTACAGTGAGGGAAGCTGCAGTGAGTATTTTCCCACCCTGCTTCTGCACGGATCTGTCTCTCTTCCCACCCTCCATTTTTTCTCCTCTGCTCCCCAGCTGAAAGTACAAAGCTAAGGTTCCTGATAGTTTTCTAATTTGTGATACTGTCATGCACAGAACTGAAAAGGAATGAAAGGCTGAGGTGTTCAAGATTTGTTCAGATCCCTATCTAAGCAAAACATGTTTATTTTGCGCTGAGTTGGATTTTATTTTAATCATCTTCTAAATAAAGACATTATTTTAGAGAGAACAAATGCATATAATAGTACTTGGACATAAATGTCTCATCACCATTGCCATCAGTAATTCTATTTAAATGTGTAGAATAGGAGCTCTGTATGTTATTGGAATTTCATTTTGTACTTAGTTGTGTTATAGCTCTGTAATACTGTATATGCTTCTGATGAGCTTAGGAAGCTCAATGACTTCAATTCCTCCTACCTTTGGGAAAAGAGAATGTCCTGGCAGAGTTCAGCCCTGAAATCTGCATCAAAAGTTGAGAAGGTCTGTGGGACACCTTTGATTGGTGTAAGAATTCTGGTCCTGTTATTTCACCCAACAGATGAGGGTGCATGGTGATGACAGTGCATGGTGTTCTTGTACAGATATCTGTGTTTATACATACAAGTGACCTTTGTTGTAAAAGCTCTGCCACTGAACTGGTGCTGACCAATCAGTGCCATCTGCCACAGAAAGGCCAGACTTAGCCGTCTGTTCTTGCTGTTTTTACAGGTTGCCCATTAATAAAAATTCTTTAAAGGATTTAGGGAAAGGTTTGGTATATAAGCCCAGCCTAGTGGAATTAGATCATATTAAGTTTAACATTTTGAAATTGCTAAAATGCTTTTGGGTTGAACTAGTTTTTAATCTGTTTCTAGTTAACTTATGTGAACTCATACAGACAGATTAATCTTTCAGATTCTGTGTCAGTTCCCTTACCTAAAAACGTTTGTCCTCCCTAAAAGTGTTGCCATCAGCAATGCAAGCAGGAATTTCACTGGTTGGAGATTGGTTTTTTGTTTGTTTCACAGGTTTTGGATGGAGCAGGATTAGATGTTGATTTTCATCTGCTGTCTCCAAAGGGAGAAACTCTAGTTTTTGATGAAAGAAAATCAGATGGAGTTCATACGTAAGTTTAAAATATTCAAACTCAGAAGTGTTACATGAAGTACTTTCCTGATTTCTATAACAAATATAACTAAAATAAAGGTTAAGTACTTTTTATTCCTTAGTATTACAAAAGACTTTCTAATAGCACAGTTTGAGAATACCAGTTTTCTTTTTATAAACACTGAATGCTTTTTACATGGATTGCATCATTATGTAAAGAATATTTTTGTTTTAATGATAGCTGTTAAGGGTCAGTGAGCAAAAATAATTATTGTGGACTTGAAAAAGGTCTCCACATCTAGTATTAAAAGGTCTTGTCAGTCATATAAATCAGAAGTTAATGTCCCCTATTTTTCAAATCCCTTTATCAAACTATGTAATAATTGTTGTAATTTTACTATAGAGTATAAGAATTCCACTCATTAGAGGTTTTTTGTAATGATTAACAATGATAAAAAAATCCAAAAAAAGAAAAATGAAAGCATGCTGTTTTCATCATTTTAAGCCTTTAGAGACAGTGGGAATGTTTCGCAGTGACTGTGTGATCTGTAACATGTCCTTAGGAGTTCTTATTTTTATACAAAAAGAACATTTGGTTATTTCTAAGTGCATGATTGTCAGTCTTAAAGGGGAAAGGTTGCTTACAAAAACTCACTTTTTGAGAACTAAAACAGAAAGTGTAGTTAATTTAATCACATTTTGCTTATATTCACAGGGTGGAAACAGAAGATGGGGATTACATGTTCTGCTTTGACAACACATTCAGTACCATTTCTGAAAAGGTGATTTTCTTTGAACTGATCCTGGACAATATGGGAGAAGATGGACAAGACCAGGAAGACTGGAAGAAGTATGTTACAGGCACAGATCTCCTAGATATGAAATTGGAAGATATTCTGGTTAGTATTGATCTTAATACTTCTCAGTGTAAGAACATTTGGAAAAAAACTCAGTGTCACACAGCCATTGTGCCTTGGTCTGGTGTGTCATCCTGCAAACTACTCCAGTTCCATACATTGCTTTTACTGGTAGAGGAAGTCTGGCACACTGGATCTCTTGCTTACAAACAGAAATATGAAAATATTTTCAGAATAGGCCCTTCATCAGCAAGAAGAAACTGCCTAGATCTCAAAGTCACTCTGTTTCCAATTCAGTTTCCTCTCTTCCTGCTGCTGAAATGGTTTTTTTCCCTAGCAGCAATGATATGAGTATTTATAGCATTAAAGTATTGCTTAATCCCAACAATATAGTTGGAACCACTGCATAGATTTTTATCAATATTTGAAAATAAAGTAGCACAGATTAATATTTCTATCTTCAATAACTTAGATATTACTGTTAGGTTTTTTGCCCCCAAATTTTACAATGTCTTTCAAACTAATAAACAGGAGTTCACTTGCATCACACCACAGATTCACCTCTACAGACATTCTTTGAATGATTATGTTTGCTTGAACTGTGTGCTGACCCTGTTGTATGTAAGATTCAGAGTACTGCTGAGGCAAAGCTTTTATTCCCTTTACGGTCATTACATGTTGAGATTACTCCAGAAGCAAAGGATTGTTTGGTGTTCTGCTGTTCTTAGGGCTTGGTAGGATGCAGTGAGCTATTGTTTGTCTGATTGTAGCTACAATTGGTATCTTAAAAAAACTCAAATCAACATCCACACACACTTACTGAATACACTATGTAGAAAGTTGCATTGTTTGTATTATTTATTGCCATAGACAAAATGTAGATTTTTAAACAACAAAACATTTAGAATCTTTTGTAGATGTGTGATACACTTTGAAATAATAATATAACTGAATACAGAATCTGAAAACCTGGCTAAGTCACTAAAATTGACAGTCAAGACAATTAGAAAAAACCTAAGTTAATAGGGGAAGTTGTGAAGAAATTCCTTCTCACACTAATCACAATACAATATTTGACAGATACTTGTTTACATACAAGTATCTCTTCCAAAAGAAAAGTATCTGGTATCTCTTCCAAAAGAAAAAGAAATGCAGAAAGAATTTGTCTTTGAGAGCCTTAAAAATTTTACAAAATAGGTAATTTTTGTAACATTAACATTAGTATTTGATGCCATTATTTACTTAGTCGAGGTATTACTTTCCTTGGAAGGTCTGTGAGGATTTACATACACACTTAATAGTTTAAGTTTTTAACAATCACACATTTTCTGGAGAAAGCAGGGAATTGTGTCTTAAAGTTTTTTTATAGTGTTGATGTTCCTTATTGTGTAACAGTGAACTTTATCATTATAAAATTGTTTGGCTCCTCAAAATAGCTATTTTGAAATATTTTTATTAACTATGGAACATAGAAGATGTCCATGGAGAAAATGTTAGTGTTGGGTTTAACCCTGTGGGGTTTGTTTTAATTTATAGCCTCCTGTTACTGCACACATTACTCTGCTCACTAGAAGTTACTTCAGGGTCCCATAATTATATAAAGAACACAAATCAGCACTTTATGAGATCAGCTTTTATGTTGTTACTGTCCATTATGTGATGGATGAAACTTCAGCAGAGGACAGGGCCGGGTGTTTATTTGTGAGTGCAGGATAAGGGGCAGCTCTGGAGCTGCTGTTGTCATGTGCTCCCCCAGTTCCAGGACACTCCGTATGGCCTCTGTGGGACCTCCACTTGTCCTAGTCACAATTACTGTCAAAATTCTTCTGTATCAAAGCTGAAACAGCAGTTCATTGCCACTATAGTGGAAGCACCAGAAGTAGATGGAAATATAATATTATTGTACTTCTCCTTAGCGACAGTCCTGATGGGAGTTTCCATTAAAAAGTGCATTAATTTTATTATCCAGCAGGAAAAAAACCCTGCATTTGTCTGCCACTACATAACTTGTTTTGAGACTAGTTCTGCAGAATTCACTGCTTTTTACTTGTCCAAATAGGTTTGATTTCTCTCTCACCTCCCTAGCCCTTAAAAAGGAAAAAACAAATTACTACAAAACCTTAATGCTTTGTTAATTAAGCCTTTTTATGTGATACACTTGCCAAGAAATTAAATTACAGGTGGAAATGTAGTATTAATATTTCTGTATGTGCTGCAAGCTATAAATTTAATTCAGGTATTCTTTTTTCTTCTAAAAATACTCCTTTGTTACTTACCAGGAATCCATCAACAGTGTCAAAGCCAGATTAAGCAAAAGTGTCCAGATTCAGACCCTGCTCAGAGCGTTCGAGGCTCGTGACCGCAACATACAGGAAAGCAACTTCGACAGAGTGAATTTCTGGTCTATGGTCAACTTGGGAGTCATGGTGGTGGTGTCGGCCGTGCAGGTTTACATGTTGAAAAGTCTCTTTGAAGATAAGAGGAAAAGTAGAACTTAATATTCAGTATGATCATACCAATATTGACAGGTATGGAGGAGAGGGGGAGCAATAACCTACAGTAAAAAAAAGACCCCTTTCACATTCTTTCGAACAAACAGTAAAAATCAGGTTTTCAATTCATCTTGGGCTTTTTGGTTGTGATGATGGTGGGTCTTGTTTGTGTTTGGGGGTTTTCTGCTGTTTTTTGTGGTGGGGTTTTTTTTAAACACAAACATGATGCCTCACCCCAAGCTCTCCCGTCCTTCCAAATGCTACTAACTATTTTTTGTAATTGTAGGATTTGTTAATGATTGTGAATGACTACCTTAGGCATAGCACATGTGATGCATTTGCAAAGTAATGTTAATACTGTCTTTTTCATTTTCACATAAAACTTAAAGTAGTAACTTAGACATTGGTTTAGTTGCTGTTACTTACTGAGTGAATTTACATATGTGCCTGAGTGTTTACAAGATTGGGGCCCACAGGGATAGTTTGTAATTACTGTCATTTATCTTCAAAATAACGTCTTTAAAAATTCTCAGCTTTTGTTCTGTGGCATCAAGGAAAAACATTGTAAGAACATGAGAACTCTCTTTATACAAATGACTAATATCAGCACTTTAAAAAAGCACCATCAATGTGAAATTGAGTCAGTGTTGAAAAGATTTGGAGAAAATAGGTACAATTCCTGTTCATAAACCTTTCTGTCCTGTAGTTGCACAACCCTGTTTTCCTTTTTGGCTGTTACATGAGACAAGTGAGTACACAGTATGCAAACAAATACACACACAGCTTAAAGTATGGTTTGCAAATTCTTCATTGCTGTAAACTTGTGTAATAGGTAATTTTAAAAAAGTAATTTCTTGTGATTTTTTCCTTTTAATAAAGGAAGAGGTGGCATGGTATGCCAAAACATTACATAAACATTGATTTTTATAGTCTCAAATTCCCTCTTGTTGACCAATTTATTTTTATTTGTTCTCATCTATTACAGCTGTGACTAATGTAACAATTAATAGGGTGACTTACATAGGCACATAAAACCAAAGCTGTTCACCTAAACTTCCCCTTTTTGCTCACTCTCACAAGTCTTTTAGCTGGATAAGCACACTCTGTTCACTATATTTAGCTCTTCATAGGAATAAAGCATGAATTACAGGAGCAGTAAGGCCAGGCTTCAAGTTTTATGATCAACTGAATATGTAGGATCTTTTAACTAGGGCAAAGCTAATATCAAATGAGAAATTTATAATTTCTGGATGAAGTGGCTTTTCACAGTGTAGTGAGAGTACAAATTTTTGCCAAAACCCCTGGTGCATGAGAATTTTTTTTTAATAGATCCAAGTGAGCCATTTCTACAATGTGCCAAGTCGTTGATTGAAATCTTGTATAAATGTGTTAACTATGTTTCATCAGTAGAGTTTTTTAAAACTTTCTTAAAAACACTTTTTTAAAAGGTGTTTTAAAAAAACTGGATGCAGTGGAGTTGTGCCTGTTGTGGAGTCATCTGCGTATGAATGGCAGAATTGCAACTTGGGGTCTGTGATTGAGCATTATTTTACGGAGATAAAAGAGGGTCATGAAGAAACATTTTGTTCAAATGAAGCAGATGCTAGCAAGGGCTACAGAACATAGAAACAGCGCTTCACTTTCAACTGCAGACAACAGAACCTAGCAATAATATTTCTAAATAGTTTTTATAAGCAAAAGTATTATTATTACAGAATACTTACAGAGGGCTACAAAAGCTACTTCATCTTTCTGCAAAGCTCTGTCCAAAATAAGACTGTACTCCTTTAGGGATTTGCATATCTTATTTCCACATGATGCTTTGTATTCTAAACTAGAATTAGAAAGTAAGTTCTGTGATCAGGACAAAAGCTAGGAAAAAAATAATTCTTTCAGCTAGAGTGGCAAATAATGTTTTCCTGCCAGTTCCCTGTCCCTCTCCCAGTAGCAGTTATCCTTCCTTGCATCACCATGAGTGTGATGCTACAAACCATCTGCAAAATGCTGAACCAGCTCTGGGAAGCTGCAACTAAGACATCTACCTCTTCTATCAAAGCTATTAGGTTATAGATTTCATCTTAGAACACCAACAGATAAGCTCTGCCAAGTTTTCCAGGGGCACCTTAGGAGATTGGGTCCCCCAGCTGCTCTGCTGTGCCTCTCTGACAGTGGAGGAACAGTTTGTTGTGTTGGTTTAACCTGCTAATGAGTGCAGACTGCTCTGATCAGACACAGGACTGCTGCAGTTCAGTTTCTCCCATCACAAACAGCAGTCCCTGGTAGAAGGAAAATAATGCAACAATTGTCAGCAGTTCATCTGGAAGAACATACGGATTTGCAACTCAGAGCTCTGATGGTATTTTCTCCTCTTTCAAAGTCAGCTGTAGAAAATGAAAGAGGGAATAACCAGAAAGCTAACTGTGCATTGACTTTGGCAGCTAGAATATGGTTATCCTGGGTGAAGGATTTGGCATTTAACTTGCAGTTAAAAAACATTTCTGAAGAGTAGATTGCTTTTGATTATATAAAATTTACAATGGAGAATATAAATCTACTTTTTTTTTCCTTAATGGACTTTTTGCTCAGAATTAAATGTTTTAAGAATTGCAGATGTTGAACAATTATGCAAAATTGAGATTTTCAATAAATCAAGTTTAAACCTGGTTTTGTGTTGTTTTATAATGAGGGAAGAATGCTTTACCTGTGAATGCTGCAATAGATCAAGGATGCTCAGCTAACAAGAACTTTGTTCTTATTAATTCAGCTTTTTCATTTCTTCCTCATGCAGTGTTCCAGTTCTGTACTTATTCACTGTAACCAAAATCAACTTTATCAATGCAAATAATTTAAGATTTGCACAGGAGTCATATCTAAATGACACCAACTGCTGGCCCTTGTAACAGAAAATATTTAAAGCTACCAGATACGTATCAGATAAGTCCTTTATTTTTATTTTCAATATTTGCAGCTTAATGCTTATATTCCATATTGCACCAGCAGTTTATTACACACACACACAGAGAACAGCTGAGTTCCCACTTCAGTGGGCAGTAAATTTAGGTGCAATTGGAGGATGAATAGTAAGTACCATCTTGTTCAGAATTACAGCAGAGGTCAATGATACTACTGGGACTAGTAAAGGTCTGTGTTCAAAGCCAGAGACAGTAAGATACACACACCTCCATGCCAGTCTGAGTCTAGAGAGCTTGGTATTAAAGAAGCACCTCTGACTTTTGGAAACTGCCTGGTTGAGTGGGTTTTGTTAGTAACTAATCCAAGTTTCTCACCTCAGAAAGTGAGAGGAAATACACCCTAAGAAACAGATTATGGGAATGTGTGAGCTTGTGATATCACAGAAAGCAGCACATTGACACTTTAGCTCAAAAAGCACTTTACTGCTCTAACCCAATAGCCATCTGTCCTCACAAGCACTTTTTAGAAAGGATTTCACACAGGTACTTTGTTTGGATACATTTTCAAGCTTGTATCCATGTTTGTGTTTCCCATTATCAGCAGTACATGTCACATCAAACAATAAGAATTTTATAAGTGTCTTTTTCAGCAGCAAGCATCAACTGACACCATCTGATAACCTGTTGAGTGCTTCCATCAATTCCTGTATTTCCCTCCTCTCAATAAATATTTCATAATATGTGTTTTTGTTTCTGATTAGGTATAGTGAACATAATAAAAATCAACACCTAGGGAAAAACAGGAGGTAAACAGGAAGTAGTATCACAATATCAAACTCACAATTAAGAATGTCATAAAGTAAATTACTACTAGTTACTCATATGTAGTATTTTCACATTCCTCCTAAGATAATGTACAAGATCCCAAGAAAAAAGCTCAAAACTTTGGAGCAATTTTTTCAGGTTAAGCAAGTAATACACACGACAAATCTGAGCTTGTTTACCATTTCATAAGACTCCTGAACAAGCCGGGCCTGCCGGAAGCCTCCTAACCACACTGGTCACAGAATGAAACAGGAACTTCCTTGGTGTGCTGGGCTTTCAATCGATGCAGCAGACACCGTAACACAGTCGAGTGTAATGTTGCATGGTCAGATCGGCAGTTATTGGTAGAAGGAACAGTGGTTTGAATTGACAGGGACATGCACAGTAAAAACTATGAAGAGCCATTTTTGGACACAGACTTCAGAACTGTGTGCAGAAGTTCTCTTTTCTGCTCTCTGGAAGTGTGCACCATGAGAAATGACACCTGCCTTCACTTATCATGTACAGCATAACACCCTTGTACCTCAGACTGGCACAAGTCCATTGCTTCTCATGTTCAGCAGCGCTTCAGAGAACAAGTCTCTTCAAGACACTTTAAAACTTAGCAACTTGTGGTATAGAGGAAACACAGAACTCTTAGTTACTGCTGACAAATGGCTTATGTTAAGCCCTTCCTTTTCCATGCTTTCCCACTGCTCCAGCAGTACCTTGTCACAGAAAAGCACCATTCCCACAGGAGGAATGCTGTACGAGTGAAGAGGTACAGAGGTGAGCAAGTGCGATTTTTGCAAATGACCATAGGCAAGAGCAGATCAAATGCTATATATGCCTTATTTTAGGATTTGGTTTTCAAAATCAACAGTTCATATCAGATAACGGTTGATTTTTATAAAAGCTAAAGATAATAGAATAGTAAATAAGGATGAAAAAGTTAAAAATAGTAGTGAACACACCTACAATACTGGTTTCACCAGAGGTATCTGAATTGCACCTCTTACACTATCTAGTGCTATAGTTGACAACAGTTAATGAGACTTGGAACCCATACAATTCACAAATCCCTTTCTTCCCTTAGTGCACACCAAGTTTCTGGAAAAAAGATACGTTTCTTCACTCTGCTACCTGCCAAATTGGTGCATAAGGTGCATAAGGAAGAGTTGCCAAAAGTTCTAGAAGCATTTATCTATAGATTTCAACCTTATGTTAAGGGACCTGACATTAACCATCTAATTAAAGTCATTTTTCTCTTATGCTGAAGGATTTCACGGAGTAGTAAAAATCAGTGTGAAAGATACCTGACTGCCCATACCAAAAGCTGCTGAGAGTTCACTCAATCCCAGTTCCAAACAGTTAATGAGAAGGTGCTTAATCACATTCTCTGGAGAGACAGAAAAAAGGGAGAAACAGACCCCACAACTCCCTCTTCAAAGCCCTGCAAATGCTTCAGCCATTACTGACTTCTGGTGCTTCTCCTGAAATCTTTCTTCCCAGTCCCTTCTCTCCTACAGCATGACACAAGACTGGGAAGAAGGAAGCAGGCTCAGGGGCCAGATGACCAACAAACAGCAGCTCCCATTCCGAAGCTTCAGCACTGACCTCTCAGTGACTGTGGGGCAGGAGAACACCTACAAGTTCTGGGGGCTCATTACCACAAGCAGAGAAGAAAAGCCATGGGAGTGAAAAAGGCAAGGACTGAATCAACAATTTGTATTGTGGGTTGATTTTGTTCTGGTTTGGTTGCAGTCTGTTAAAGGCTGTCTTTCCACTACATATTTCATAGCCCACTTAAAGACTTCTTTAAAAATAGTAAGTTACCACTGAAATCAAACATTGAAGTTGTTTCTCACTGTGTTTTTCAGACTTGTGTATTTCTGCACATAAACGTACATATTACACACACACACACACTTTTCTGCAAGAAGGCATTTAAGTCTCCCTAGTCAGTTTGGCAGAAAGGACAATTCTGAGTGTAGATTTTGTATGAAAAGTATCCGTACTTTCCCTAATCAAGGAATTCTGCATTGTTATCTTGATCAACTCTTTGTTATACCTTATGTATTCTTCCCCTTCTTAGGCTCCCTTTTCCTCCTACTATGACTACAAAAATATTTCAGCATCCTACAGCCTGAAAACATTTCCAATTGTTCATTCACTAATTCCCAACCATTACTGATGAACTCTAGAATTCTACTTAGTGTTTTCTAATCTCTGCTATCAAGCAAGCACTTTTTGAAGTTATCAATACCAAATTACACCAACCAAAAACACAAATTAGGCAACCTCAGTAATGTTCATGAATGAGAAAACATATACATACCAAAGCAGTAACTATCCCATCAAAGAGTGACATAAGTGAATGCAACAATAACAAGTTTTGTGAGTATTCATCAGGGAATGGCAAAGCACAAATGAAGGACTTGGAAGTTATGCTTACAGAAAAACAAACTTTATTTAGAGCAAGACAGAATTATTTATTAGCTTCCTGCTATAAAGCAGGTTTTGAAGCAAGTGAGCTTGTTACAGTAAGAATGCAGATGTCAAGATTGGAATTAACGCTACCACACTAAACATTAAGTAAACATAAGACTAGGAAACCAAAACCACATGGAAGTCAAACACTGCAAACACAAAATTGCTAACGAGAAACAAACAGACTATTGTCAAATTCAGAAGCTGGAAACAAACTAAAAAAGCAAAAGAGAAACACACTGGTGAAATAGCATGAGTGAATATATTAGAAAAAAGGCTATATGAAAAGAACTGTATGAGCTACAGCTGTATTTGAAAAACTAATTTCTGCACACAAAATATTGCATTGGTACCCACGAAAACCAGGACAACTGTTGATGTTACAGCATATGGATGTCAGTGCTGGAATATGCACAAATCTGATTTAAAAAACAGCAGAGATGAGTGGAACAGTAAGGGATACAAAAATGCAGAACATTAGAACATTAAGACAATAAAAATCTTGTTTCATTGTTGCTGCATGATAAAAGTGAAAGACAGCAAAAGCATCAAATTCCAAGCTCATTCTCAGACAGTGCACAGCTTGTAGTAGTACTCATCTTTTGCTTTTCCTTTCTATTGTCCTGCACTCTCTTTTCTAGAAGACAGTCATTTCACCTTCAACCTTCTTAAGGGGCTCCAAAGGACACTCTTCCCATGTCGTTTTCTTCTTTACACCTCACCTATAGATGATCCAATTTACAATAAAAACAAATTAACTTTACTACAAGCATTGACAATTCTGATTTTTATCACATGCACATGTTTCTCTGACCAAACCAAGATATCAGTAGACCTGACACCCCCACCTGGGCGTTTAGCCATCAGGTTAAGTTCAGCATTGACCAGACACAAATCAGTATATTTTTCTCTATTTCTACAGAATGTATTTTTCTGCCATGATACCCTTAACTGCAGTTACTTTTTATTCAGACAGATGGGAGGAAACTAGAAACCTGAAAATTTTACCTGCATAGCATTTGCAAGATTCATCCTCTTTCCTCTGTGCACAGATCTGATGCTTCTGTCCAGTTCATCTTTATCGCTGTGTTCTGACTATTGCTCCTTCATCAGCCTTGGCAAGTTCCATCTCAATTCACCAACTTCCTTTTAAAATATAACACTGAAGATCACTTTAGTAGGATATTCCAAAGACAAAACCATTTTTCATTTTCTTAAATTATCTTTCCCTCCACTCCCTAGACAATAAAGTGCTTGTCTTCACCTTCAATGCCTTTATTTCTGTCTTCATATTAAATCAAAATATTGACCTTATTCCACATATCATGCTGGGAGGTTTTTCAAAATTCCTTCATAATCTCACTCAAACTGCCTGTTATGCATAGACAAGCATGGTTTTATTTAACATTTCTGCTGAAGTTTTTGTTGAGAACAATGATTCGACAAGTATTTGCTACGATGCTTATTTTACAATTCTGACCAGTATCGTGCCATTATTTCTTTGCTGTCTTGTTCATGCAATACCTACATTTTTAGAACAGTCACAAGAGACTTCTCCTACCTAAATACTACTGTAATACAAATAATATAGAATGGAAAAATATCAAATCTCATACACATAGAAATGGTTCTAAATCAGTGACCACAAGAAAGCTGAATTACATATATTTACACACATGCATACATACAAATGAAATCATTACATACAGCAACACTTGTCTTTTTCCTTTAGATACACCACTACTACATACAATGGAATCCACATAAAATGAGAAAGGCATTTGTAGCTGTGCTTTAACTACTCCTCTAGCTCTATCTCCAGCAGCACTATTGCAGCATTTTCTGTACATTACACCTTGCAACAAAGCATCCCGCAGCCATAGCTGGAACACCAGTTGGTGTCTATGTGCAGGGCAAGTGTCTCCAGGACAGGAACAGGAAAGCCGGAGGCAGGGAAATAATGGGGATGGGAGGATGTCACCGAGTATGTGCTTCAAGAATACAGAATCAAAACTCGTTCTTCTCTCGCAAAAAATATACACATTTAATGTTGGTCTTTTAATTCTAAGAAAAAAGCAATTCCAAAAATACAAACTGAACATCAGAGTTAAATCAACCACCGTAATAAAATGAAATGACATTCACAATAGTTAAGAAGTCTATGGACAGCTTAAGTTTGACAAATAATTTCTCCCCACAACCTCTCCCAACTAATGTCCCCAAATACATTCCAATATTTATCTTTAAATGAAGCTTTATGAAAAATACTGCTGGTGTTCAGTTAGAATTAAAGGATTTGGATAAAGTGAAACAATAAAGACAAATACAGATGGTGTGAGTAAGGTTACAAAGGCTTAATATTTTGCATTATCTCAAGATATAAACATTCAAAAATTAACATGAAGTTGCTGTGTTATCAAAATATTGCAGCTATAGGCAAGGCAACATTAAATTAATAGCTGAGGGTGTGAGAAAAACCCCCACATATTTTAGTGAAGGTAAACAGAAGCAGCAGTTTTTAATTAGCATTTTTATAAAGCTAATATAACCCAGCCAGCCATAAGCCAAGCACAGGATAAAAAGCTTTCTCTGCTTCCTTTGGCTATAGGGTGAAAGAAAAAAATCCAGGGGGAAAAAAAAAATCACCTTTTTAAGATGTTCAAGATGAGCAGAAAAAGTCAAATAACCAAGTAATGGAATAAATAGGTACTAACTCAAGTAGTACACTTTAAACCACTCTGTCATTTGTTAATGTTACATAATTTTATTCTGGTGGTAAACTGTAAGCATGTAAGAAAACTAACCTTTTACAGTACAGTGAATAACCACCAAAGTAAAAATATTCTTCTGTTTACTCTTTGGCTAAAACCCCCTCAAAAGTAGCAGACAAAGAAAAAAACCATCTAATACTGGCAAGAGATTTTTTTGACTTTTTTTTCAAAAAGTAAAACAAACTCCTCGATTTAAAACTTGGTACATTTTATAAACACAAAAGAGGTAATGTTGTAATAAAATCAGTAATGTTACTTCAAATGGCAACATTTGTTGACCCTGTGCAACAATACACTTAATTCATACTACATTTATCAAAATATGACTGTTTCTACATAGATGTAGAAATCCTGCATATGACTCCTGTCAACTTACTTTATAACTGGAACACAAAATTTACAATCAGAGTGCCACAAGAACTTCCAAATTGTTATTTCCAGTAGAGTTAATTTCAAAATGTTCAGATCCTTAATTATTTTTTAACAGTCAATTCAAATGGAAAACCATGGAATATAGAGCACATGAACATCAATGACCGCACCCACTGCCAGAACACACTGCACTGGTTGGACACTTTTCCTTAGTACATAAAAAGCAACAGCACCCAATAAGCCTGAGATGAAATGCTGCTGCATAAATACTGGCAACTATTCCTGAAAAAAGAATTATGGGATGAATTCTCAGAAGCTGCCCAATCCCATAATTGTATTGCATAGGTCACAATCACACATATATATACACACTCAGGTCAGTGTGTGCATACATACATTACATACAGATGTATATACACACACACGCGCACACACACACAGAGAATATATTAAGAAGACAATGAAGTCTGGTCACAGAGCAATTTACAGGCTCAATATATTTTTTCTTTTTTTTTTTTTTTTACACTTTGTTTGAAAGAAAACTTCAGTATTTTACAGTCTTCAGTAGGCATTATATACACTGCACTTATGAAATCTAGAAAGTATTGAAATAGAAATACATTTCTGCAAACATTTGGGTAAGAAAACAAACCAAGATTCTTCAAATATTTGTGCTATCTACATAATATTTTCTCTAAATCACAATAACTGTATCCATGGAATGTTCTCTAGAAAATGTCATCTTTTTTTAACACCATGCACATTTTTAAACAATTGTAACCCAAAATATCCCAACCTAAAACAATCTAACAATGTTCAGATTAAAAAATTTAAGTCTCAGATCAGATTTTAAAAAGATAAGTCTTTATCACAACAGCTGTAATGATAACAATTACATGTTAAGGCTAAACGGGTTTATTTTTTAGAAACACACTTAAAGACCATTTCTCTGGTGGCTCTGCATTATGAACTGTACTTACAGATGACAGTGCAGTGAACATAATGTTCAGTCCTACAGTCAGGATGCAGTTGCTCCTTCCCACTCCACAAGATACTGCACCTTTCCATCAAGTGTCACCCGACGAGCCAACACACGGTATTTCTCCCCACAAGCTATTCTACCTGCTGCACCAAAATAACTAGTAATCGAGTTCTTTAGATGATTGAGCTGCAACTCCTGATCTGCTAAGTTGTTAAGTATCTCTGTATTGAGTTCATCATACTGGTAATCTTCCTTGCTCTCATCATCTTTTACAATTTCTGAATTTTGAGTCTGGAGTGCTTTTCGTGGAAAGCGACCTCTCCTCCTCAAATGTGGTATTGCAGCAGGCCAAGTTCTTCCTGTACGAGTCCTTTTTCTCGAGTCAGATAAACTAGTGAAAATAAAACCCCACAGCATTAACCCCAAGCAATCTACTCACGATGCATGCTTCATCCTCAGCTATTTCCAGGCCACTCATGCAATAACTTTCATTCTATTTTTCACTGATAATACTTATTGCCTATAAATAGGTAACTCTAAGTATGGTACTTAGGTAACAATTTCAGAACTCTTATATAAAACATGACTGTTTTGAAAACAGGCCTTTTATAGCAGTAAGGCACACAAAATTACTCATGAAAGCACTTGATAGCACTAACCAGAAAGAGGAGACAAATGAGTACAATTCATGTACCTCAGTAAAGCAGAAATTTATATTTGCTGAATTGAGACAGGGAAAAGTTCAAGTAACAATTTATTTGCAGGAAAGTCGACTATAGTTAATAATTTATTTATGAAAACTGTTCCAGAATTTTTTTCATGCTCTATTGACTGTAGAAAATCACAGCATACTTAGTATTCTTTAACATGAATACACGAACCTACAAAAACAAAAGCTGCTAAAATTAATTCAGGGTACACATCAGTTCTTTTGTGGTCTTTATTAGAAAACTAAGCTCAGCCAGTGTTTATGGAGTTTAACTCTTTCCAGCAAATGTAACTTAGATACACATTTTATGTTGAAGAACAACATCTGGTGAGCACCAAAAATTCCAACCCCCTGAGTTGTAAGCAGAGCTAATCAAGACTAATTTTTCACTTGTCCTGTTTCTTTAGACTTCCCCATGCAATTTATAGCTCCACTCTGAGAAAACTCTATCACAGTAAATATACTGCAATTCTTAATTTTTATAGCAGACAGAGTAAATTAATGGTTACCTATAATGTCTGGAAATGCTAGATGAGGTAGTTTCTTTCATACTGGCAGCACCTGTGGATTCCACATCTGAGGTATTGGATGAATGTGCAGTTCCATCAGATTTCCTGTTTTGCAATATAACAGGATTGCCATGCAATGAAAATAATCTTATATTAAAAACTGAGCTGACATTTCAGAAGCAAATAGATAAGTTATGATATTATAATGTTTCATGGTATTTTTTTTTTAATTTACCCAACAGTGCAGGGTAATTCCAAGGCTGGGTTCTCCATCATCGGAACTGGTTCATTATCCTAAAGGAAAAAAAAAGGTACCTCAACTTCAGGTTTGATTGTTGTATCAATTTTGTTTGAGAGCAAATGGGGGAATATCACAATTTATATTAACTGGTTATGTTTTTCTTCAACAATTGTGATGCAGTTAGAGGGAAGGGGGGAAGGGGAAAGAAATATCCTTACCAGAGGAGACGACTCTGGAGTTTTGTGAATCATTTTTCTTGTATAGGGACCAGGTGGACGACCTACTGATTTTTTTTTCCCCTTTTTTTCTATACCATTACTTAATTCCCTAGAAGAAAATTTTTATTTTGTTCTGTATTACTTATGATAATGTTCATTGAAAACGTTTTCCTTTGGCAATGAATACACAATTAAGTTGTCTGTTACTGAAACATTGTACTAAATAAGGTTATTCTGGCGAATTAACATTGTCAAGTTCAAAGCTACATGTTTTTGTATGTATAACATTAACAGATACAAGATATTTCTAGGGACATTACTGATTCCCAAATGTTGAAGAGGAATGAACAAGTGTTAAATGTTGTTTATCCATATAATCATACTTGGTCAAAATGATGGAATATTTACCAATACAAGTTACAATTTCACAGCATACCTCCTGTTCAGAATTCTAGTTAGTTATTGCTTAAGATATCCAGAAAGGCAAGACATTGTTTCCCAAATGGCAGCAAAGCTGGGATATTTTCTGTTGTTGTTACTGCTAAATTTCATGTTGTTTTTTTAGAAGAATCCTAATAGAAACTTAACTACATTTGTTCTAAATCTTGTTCTCACTAATAATCCATCTTTACAGTTACTTTTAAAAAATACATTCTACAATGAAAAGGCTTTTTTTTTGGCAACAAAAAACAATGTAGCCCCATTGGTAGAATGACTGGATTATTTTACCTCACATCAGGGATTGGTTTAGATGACTTTCTGCCTTTAATTTTGAACTCGTGGGAAGTTCCTTCTGGTTCTTTCTCAGCCCTGAAAGCAGCATTTGGTGGCACAGGAGGAACACGAATTCTCAAGCCAAACAAATGCTTCTTTTTCTTTATTTCTTTTCCAGACATAAACCTGGATGATTTAAAATTAATTGTTACAATTCTGATCACAGGGAAAGCAACTTTTAAAATAACATTGTGAATGCAAACCAAAATTATTCAAGTAGAATGTTTATTCAAATGCTACTTTACACAATCCTCACTCTCAAATACAAAAAGGGGAAGTGGGAAGAGGATGGAAGTTAAAAATTTTTTTCTCATGGTGTGGGCTCCCCTCAGATAATATGTAATGTTAGCATTTCAAATAGAAATAGTATTAACATTTATATGTTATCTGTAGACAAGGCAATTACCACATAGACTGGTCAGGGTAAATAGGCAAACAACATTTAAAGCAGAAAGTCCCAAAACTTACATGGTCTTGTAATCATTTAATGCCTCCAGGACATGCTCATATCTTTCAGATTTTGGTGTATCTGCCAGCTGTAAAGTAGTAAGAAATCATTTAACCTGTTGAATTCTTCACTAATAGAAAGATTCCAGTTACTCTGAGTCATTCTAACTACAGAATTGAGGTACATTAACCTGTGGTTGATATTAGTCATTATCCCATATATTCCATGATTTACATCCACAGAAATAATGCCAGAATCAAGCCCAGACCAAAGAATTTGAGTTTCACTTTCATGAAGTACAAGTAAAGCATCTCAAAAAAATTTAGTATACTGAAGGAACATAACATTAGCCTGTCCTCCCAAGATTGTTAACAAAAGACCTTCTACTGCATTACATTCTCCCAAATTATTTGAGATTTTTAATGAAAATCCTGCCACAGGGCCCAATTCCCATTTTTTCCAATATTACTCAAAATGATCCAAAAAAAAAAACCACGCAGAAAAGTTATTAAAAAGAAATAAAAAAAGGAGAATGGTCAATCCATTTTCCTGTCCCTTTTGCCAAGACCCCATCTAACCTTACTCCCTTCACTGAAGCCTGACAGAGCTAATCCTTTCAAGCTTTTAAAACATGGAATCTTCTCTCAAAAATTGCACACTTAAGAACAAATTTCTTCTACATTTCCCTCAATACTAAGAAAAACATAAGTCAAAATTAAACACAGTTTACATATTTGTTAAACTATGAAGTAAGATTAATTCTATTGAAAAGATGGTGTGAGAATTATATTTTGTCCAACCTTTTTTTAATAAAAGCTCAAGACTTGATATCACAGAATTATTGATTTGGTATGACTTAGGTAAGAGATGCCGTACATATCAAAGTAAACCAGGTATCTCTTCATAATGACACTAATTTTTTAGCAATGCTTTAGTGTTTGCTTGCCTTTTTAACAAAGTACTGACACTGACAGTCTAAACATTGTTATTTTAAACTATTTTCTGTTATTAGAAATAGTTATTCATTTAAACCAAGAACATATATTTGATTCTCAAATTGTGTCTGCTAGTAAAAATGGATTACAGATGTGTGAATTTACTGAAAAGAAGTATGAAAAAGGATGTACTCATGATAAGAAAATTCCAACCTCGTTATATGCCACCTGTATTTAAAAAAACCCTTTCAAAACCCTAAACAATTTTCATGCACCAACTAGCAATTTGCCAATTTGAACCTAGAAATAGATTTTTTGCATATAACGTTACATGCAGAAACAAAGATCATCACTGCTTCTCTTAGTTAAATATAAAGTCAATCTACTCGAGTAAAGGCATTTCCCAGTAATCAAATAGATGGAAAAATAACTAGTATAGTAATGGACCAAAAACTTGACAAGTAGCTGAATCAGACTGGAAAAGGATCAAAACCGTTTTTAGGCTGGGACACAAACCAACTACCTCTATTGTTTGAAGGAGGAAGGAAAGAAGAAATGTTTGGGTACCATATTTTGTTATGGTTATATCTTAGAGACTTTGGATATACCTCCATGTGCAACATACTCTGCATTCAGTTCTACATTAGATTTTCTGGTCAGAGCACATGAAAATATCAAAGTAGTATGAGAACTATAAAGTAAAAGGAAAATAGAGATATGACACAGAATAAACCATTGAGAATAAATAATTAAAAGTTCTCATGCAAATAATGATTCACATGGATAACTTGAAATTTTACAGCTTAGAAAAACATCCACCCCTTAAAAAGCATTCTGTTTCTGCAAGGAAATTTATTATCGCATTGTTTAGGATTACCAGATTTTAAGGTACTAAAGGATTTAACATGCAGAATAAAACAGTTCTTAGGTCGTCAACTTTCAGGACAGAGATGCACTGTGGGGAAAACCAAGAAAGGGCATTCCCATCCCTTACCTCACCAGGATGCAATCTATCCCAGTTTTCATTAATGTAGGCCATAAGTTCAAGCTCCGAATCAAAATACTTCTTCTTATGAATAACACTTAGGTTGTAAAGGCATAGATGTGCTATATCTACCCTAGAATATTTGAATTAAAAAAAAAAGAGAGAAAACAAGTATTTTTCTTCCATTGCTTTCCTTTGAAATAATTTAGTAGAAAAGATATTAGCATGATACTGTTGGAGGAACACACAGCACAACTTAAAACAGTCAATCCACACATCATCACAAAGCCTCCTGTAATTTCTCTGAACACGATTCCTTCTGTTTTGCATTTTACTTTCATTTCTGCCTCATCACATTGTCATAACCTTCTTTTAAACTCCAAAGCTGGTCTGAACCATGGGATATTTAAGCAAGTCTGAATTCCCGCTTGAATGTATCAATTCCGAATTCATCCAAGTATTTTGGTGAACTAACATTTAGCAACGTCATTTTCACCATATATTTAGCACTAGGCGTATTTCCACTAAATTTGATCTAATTTCTAATACAGGTGAGTTCAAAGATTCCAAAGTACAACTAACCAGTAAGTATCATCAAGGACACTATCATAAGATGTGTCAAGATCTACTCTAGTATTAACTACATCTGGTTATGTAACGGCAGGATCCTGAGCCTGCAAAAAATACTTAACTCAGGTGTCTCAATCTTCTTGTATACAACCAGGGAGCACTTGCTTGTTACTTCACTGAACAATCCCAGGAATAAACCCAAGAGCATGCAACCACAATATATCTCTACATTTAAAGGTAAACTTTGAAAGAAATTTATCCCTGGTCACATAAACAGCAAGAACAACTCAGGAGACAGCTCAAGCTAACCAGTGGATTTCCATTTTAGCAGAGAGAACCAAAACACAAAAAAGAAAAGCAGAGCATGTATTCAACTCACCCCTTTGTTATTTTTAATTTAATTCACACTTACCATCTCAAGGGTAAACGTTTGAGGTATTCTGGTCCAGAACTGCAAACTGAGCAAATGAATGTATAAAACCTAAAAATACACACATATGTGTATGTACATGTGTCTGGGTAGTGGGTATGCATACACACACAGACACAGCTAATGTTTTAACAGCCTGGTTATGAAAAAAATGAGAGTTAAACAAGCTAGAAACCCAGCCATGACATTTGTGAGTCCCTTTATTCTCCACCTTAGCAACTTCCACAGTCTGTGCGGATACCTACCAAGTCAGACACAAGGTACTTCCTCGATGTCATCCCTGTGCCCACTGTTTCACACTGCCAGAAACTCCCTCAACATGTGACTGCACCAGTGAAGATGCTCTGTGATGTCCCCATCACATTCTCTCACATGCCAAAACCTGTGCACCAGTGTAAGCACACATTTCAAGGACTTGTGTTCCTGGGTCCTAACTCAGTTCTTTTATCCAAACATTCCAGCACAACCAATAGGTAAAAGAAAGCGTAATAGATAACAAAGGAGATACTCCTTGATTCACTTCTCCAGTTTTCTCTTATCTGCAGCAAGTGCTCCAAGTTCCTCTTAAAATGAAAGCACAGACCAGCATTCTTTTTCCTTTCTTTTTGTCCTGACACATGAACAGAGGACACAGAGTTCCCCTCAGCCTAAATGTTATTCTAGCTCCCTCCAGTACCCCACACTGTCATGACAGGGAACTGCCACTGCACACACACTGACAATCCACCTCCAAGCACGTGTCCATGGCATGCAAGACACAGGCCACCCACACAATGTGAACACCAAAGCCCTTATCCTAACTTTAAAACTTTCCATCTCCCAGTTGGCAGCACCTAAAGTATTAATGAACTTCCACACAAAGGGAAGTCAGTAACATCTGGAATTCAACTAACCCTTGGTTATGACTCCACCACCCACCACCACACTCTCCTTCATGCAGCTGATGAAGAACTGCATTTTCCTGGCACCTGAACACACGCTTTATTTTGTATTATATACTCAAATCACAACCCTTTTGGAAAGTACTGATGTAGTATGGATGCCCTGATAAAATCCCATACATGAGATTTCCTTCACATTTCTAAGAGAGAAAACTATGAAGTACAGCTTAATTTTCTTACCTGTCACCAAAAAGCATTGGCTTTTGGAGGCACTGCACACAAGCCTCATGAAACCACTGCTTACATTTGCAGCACTGCAACATCTTTAGATACCAGCTTCACCAACAGAAAGAACAAAAAGATGTGTTAAAAAAGTTATTGAAAATTGTTCTTCATTATGTTTAAATTAAATAGCAAGAGATCTTCTGACCCAAACTCATTTTCACAGTTTATCAAGCAGTCATCTCTAGGGATATTTCAGTAATGTTTACTTCCATAATGAATCACTACTAGAAAAGAGAGACTAGGAATAGAAAAAGGTGTGCAGTAAAAGAGTGAACTAAATTATTACATGAAGAAAGTAAATACTTCATTTACTCTGACAACCACCTTTTAATTCTCAATAAGAATTTAGTAACTCCATAAAAGCTCCTTCGTGCAAACCAGATTAGCTTCCTTGTTATTTTCCAAAGCACAACACAGCTGCACTAAATCACAAACACTTGTTCTGGCAATTCAGCTACTTGAATCCTCAAAAGAAACCTCACAGTTTACAGGGGTTGTTCTCCTCCTTTTTCATCTTCTCCCTTGAGAAAAGGAACCACACAAGACTGAAGGTGATGTTTGTCCAAGTCTCCAAAATCCTCAAACCAGAGCTCTGTCCCGTGCGTGTCAACTCAAAAATGTTGCTTCTGACTTTTTGACTCTTTACTTGCCTTAACCTCAAATCTTCAATGCTATCTTACTCATTCACTCATTCATGCAGACACCAGAGTACTTATCTCTAACTGTTTAAGAAGTCCTCTTCTTGTCTTTCTTGTAAAAAAGAACCAGCAGAGGACTCTGTAATGCCATAAGAGGAAAAAGAATCTTTCCCTTGCCAGTGATTGAAAACCAGGGTATGATGTTATGGTAGAATCAGACAGCTGTGTATTCCAACCAAACCAAATAAATTAATCCCTAGGCACATTTATTTTTGTGACTTATGACAGAGTTAACATCAGAAAAATACTGTCTCTTTCTTATTGTAGAATATACTGTGATGTTATGTGATGGTCACATGACAAAATTAAAACAAAACTAAATATTTTATGGGAGAAGAAACAAAGTATTTCCCATGAGACATTTAAAAATGTATATAGAATTCAAAAGCTCACTTTGCATCCAGTGTTTAATACCTACACACAACAGAAACATAAACTAACAAGTTCACAAGAAAGTCTACAAGAAAAGAGTGAAAGTTTGCAGCTGTACTATAGAGAGCAGTTCTTACATATTATCCATTTACTTACTCTCCAGGTCCTCCACAATAGCAGTAACACTGCTGCACGTTGGTTTTATGACCTGCATCCCACTCAAGGTCTGTTGCATTATATGGTAACGTTTGTTTCATGACTTGCAGTGCTTTGGCATTTGGTCCTTTCTTAAGCGCACCACCTCTCTGGGCCAAAACAAATACATTAGTTGACAAAAACAATAATACATTCCTGAAACTTTCAAAGCTATTAATCTGAACGTTATGAAAATTTGTCTATAATCAAGTCAAATACTTTCATTCATTTATGTTTTAATACCAGCATGTTTGTTTAAAAGCAAAACATCATCTATTTCTAAAATAACTACTACTTCTCAGTATTCAAAACTCGCACTCAGACAAAGATAAAAAACACTGAAAAAAATGCTGTATCTTTTTACTGTTTCAATCTCAAAAACAAAGATGCATGCAATATGAAACATACTAAAACTTTTTTTCTAGAAACACACCTTTGTTGTTGTTGCAAAAACACACTGTCGACAGAGCCATTTATCATCTGAATCAATCACGCTGGAATCAATATTGGGTGTGTGACAGAGCTGATGGTAACCTGCATAAAAAATGATCAGCCAAACTGTTATTAACATGGCAAAAGAAGCTTACACAGAATTAACAATATATAACTTCAATGCAACTGTAAGGCATTAGCCACCACCATTAAGTGCCAAAAACCTGATAAAAAAAGATTAGTAATAAATTCAAAATGGTATTTTAAATTTTCTTAGTAGAAAAAATAATCTTGACTTACAGAATGGATGTTAGTCACTTTAACATGGATTCTCATCATTCACTGAGCTGTTAATAGCCACTAAGGGCTACAAAATTTAAGATCAGTTGAGCAGTCAGTCATTGCCAGGCAAATATCCTCCTTTGTGAAACAAATCAAAACATCTTTTAAAATGCAGTAAATAGAAGAAAAAGAAATCTAGTTACCTTGCCCACATTTATCACATATAACCATTTCATTCGGTGCTTCTGAATACTCTTCCTGACATATTGTACAGACCATTTCCCCACCTTCAGTGGCTCCTAGACAAAGATGAGAGTGTGATTTTTTTCAGATTACATCTCCACACATGTACAGCTTTTTTTGTAATTTCAGTTACAGATGGATGCATTGTAGAAACACATTGTACAGAGGCAAACATCTTAACAAGAATATATTCAGACATTTTGTACAGACTGTATTAGAAATAGTTATATCACTTATCATAAGCTATAAGATATTTAAAGGCTTTACATTGCCTACTTACTATGCAGTCTGTGGTTCTTTAACATCAACAATAAAAATTCAGTAACTTAATAAAGGATGTAAATTCAGGCTAAAAATACATATACATAAATCCCATCTGGACAACTACTAGATATCTTTCATATTTATATTACTTTGTGTTCCTTTCCATGTAAATACATACACAGTTTGGTGCCTATTTTTTGACAGATTTGCCCAAGATGCTTTAATATTAAACTCCAACATTCTTAGGAAAGATGTTATTACTACTTATACATATCTGCAAGCATACAAAAGCACACAGTCACAGTACAGGTAAGGAAAAAAAGTAAGCTTGCAAACTGGAAACAAAACTACATCTCAGTCCATTTATACCATGGGTCAGTGTAAAAATCTGGATTAACATACAAGCTTCTTAATCATAGAATATTCTGAGTTGAAATGTCCTCATATGTATTCATTAAATCTTGATAGTTACAATAAATGAATCAAAGATCATAAACTTGTACTATACAGAAACAGAACAGCATTTTTTACAAGCTTCTCAGAAATAAAGCAGGTGATTTTTTGCTATTATGAATACAAAGGTTCTCCTTTTAGCAGCCAGTGTTTAGTTTAAATATCAAGAATCAACAAGAGCCAGATCAGATTTCCACTGCTTTTATATGATAGGGAAATTGTAAGATTTTCAGAAAAAATTGTCATCCACACTTCATTTGCATTAGCTTATAAAAATATTAAGGACTCTCCAAACATCTGAAAACCAAAAAGGTACTATACAATAGGTGTCTCATTTGATAATGGTACATTTCTTTATATGACAAGAATACTCCAAAACCCATAATGGTTTCTTACGTGCAACAATTACAGTGTCACTTTTAAGTGTCAAAACTCCATTTATGATTGTCCAGGTTTTAATTTCTTTCCACATCATGTTGTTTCAACTGAAAACAGTAGGAGGACATAAACTTGGTGTAAATTAAGGCCCAGAGTTTTCTGTTTAGAGAAGAGACTCTGTCCCCATCCAAACAAACTCATATGTAGTCATTTTTAAGAAGACTTCACTCCCTGCACATAGTTACATGAAAACAAACAAAAAAACCAAAGTAACAAAAAAAACTCCAAAACCAAACAGTAACTTGAGTGATAGAGAGTTGTTTGAAGAGATTTTTTTTTTCATTTGCCTAGTTTGAGATCCTGGATCACTTTAAATTATATCCATTTTTAGGATACAAGAATATAATGTAAGCAATTATTTCAACATATATAGTAATCTAAACAAGATACCAAACAACAACTACTTCATTGAAGTTCTTGCCTGTTTGTATGTCCTTCCAGAGAACCCAGGATTTGGAACTGTCTTCAAATATAATGAAGCAGTTCTGTTTCAGTTTGTTTATCTGCAAAACAAGAACACAGTGGAGTCATGAGTAAAAGGACTAAACAGAAAAATGTACTTAATCCTACATAAGTGAGACAATAATACTGCAATTTTCAAAAACCTAAAATAATTTAAGACTCCAGTGAAGTTAAAAAATTTGTTTACCTTTTTGATAGTTCCAAGGTAAAACAAGCCATCTGACCATCTAGCTAGGACATCCTGACCTTCCTCAAATTTACAAAGTGGCTTTTTGGCTTTCTGTCCATCACGCACCGAGGGCTTGGTCAGAGACGCTGCAGTCTTGTGGCTGCGACGGACAGGAGAGCGCTTGTGGACCAGTGAGTTACCCACCGCTGTGGAGTCTCTGCAGAACAGGGAGCAACAGGAAAGGTAATCGCAGTTACATTACAGAAATCATGTGTTTTAAACATTAGTATGACTAACTCTGGGACTTCAGGTAACTAATGACCTGCTGGTGTTTTCAAACTTTTGACACCTTTAGTAGTGGTGTCTCTGCTACTACAAAAGTCTACAAAATTTAAAAGGGACAAGTTCACAGAGAGAAAAATGTTCCATGAAATCAACTAGTGTAAATAAGGATGAGGAGACATCAACTTTCCAGCTCAGAGATACATCATTAATATCACCAGAAGCATCAAAGAACACATCAAAACCATTCAGTACAGGATTACTTAAGCAAAACTTTAGTCACTCAAATTATTGACAGTTTTCTAAAATTCTAAGGAAGCTAAAAAGGTCTTAAGCCAATTTTCAGTGCATTGTCTAGGCAGGGAGAGCAGCAGCTGACAATTAGCTCGGTGCTCAGCAGTTACTCAGAATCAAAACAAAACAAAAACGAGGGGCCGAGGTGTGAAGAAAGCGGGCTGAGCACTGTGCTGACCCAAGGTAAATGCTAACAGTACTTCCAACACAGCATCACGCTGGGCCACCAGGCATGGCTGTAGAGCTTTCCAGCACAGAAAGAATTACTACATGTTAAATCTCTAAGGTAAAATAAGTTATCCTCTCTTTTACAATAAGAGTGGAAAACTAGTAAGAAAGGAAAAACAACACCTTGCAACCTTTCTTCATACATGAAACCCAAAATTATAAAGTTACTTAAATCAATCATTTTGCCTCCTACAATTCCACAATATATCAGCCATTTATATATGTGTGAATCTGCTTTTATGCAAGTCTAGCTATCAAACACTACACACCAAATAAAGGAGTAAATATAAAAAAAAACAGGACCAAAAAGTGCACAAGGAAGACTCTTCATAAACAATAAGCAGAATTTGAGTCTATGTAACAAAGTTACCACCTGTATATCCAAACGTATTTTCTCTAGAAACTAAATGTATGTATAGCTATGATGCAAACACAAAGATAGATTAGGGAATTAAATAGGACACAGACAGTTGAAAGAGCAGTTTCACCTCCCTCAGGACAGCTTAGGTATATCAGCACCAGAAATATCTGAATTCATCTCAAAGTACCAACAAAAGCAGTAAATTAATCAATGTCCCATATAGTTTAAGAATTGCTATAGAAATGTCACAGAAGTTGCTCTATAGCTTCAAAGAGAAGGGAGTCTTCTCCCTAGAGTTTACTATTCACATTCAACATGACTGTAAAATTGGACAGGTAATGGCTTAAACATCATATTAACCAGTTCAAACCAAGGAAGTCAGGCACAAGAAAATCAGCTGCTTTATGCTCAGTGTGACTCTAAACAATGACATGGCAGTAAGAGCAGCCATAATGGGCCTCTGGCATCCTCATGTACAACTGGGTCACCAATTTAAGTCCTGCTTCATCCCAAATCAAAAAATATTCAAACAGGTGACTGGGGCAGACCAGAGGGACAGGAAAATCTTCTGGCATGTTTCACAGCTGGTACCTTGTCACTCCACCTGACACCCTCCATCACCGCAGCATCAGAAAGCTAAACTGTCATTTTCCATCTTCTCTTTTCATGGCCCACTAACAACGTTTAGACCCACCACCCAGCCAGATTTCCCAAATAAAGCATCCTAACAATTATGTTGCTTCTTATGCCAAAGCTGTTTCAAGTTATTGCTGCTTTTCCCCAGTTCTATTCCAACCTGTGATAAATGGGACAGGATACATGCAGCATTCAAAGTAAGCTTACAACAACAGAGCAAAAGCACTGCAGCCCAGGACACATTTTTTCCTGCTTTCTTGGCAGTAATATCTGTTTACAAGTGTTTTGACAGAACTAGTCTCTTACAGAGGTTCAAAGATTTTCTTTCCAGATTTTCACCTGGTTTGAGATCCTAGAAAAAGCAGCTACAAGGCAGGACTGTTTGTTCTTCTTTTTCAGCACTTGAAAAAGTGTGAAAGATCTCATACAGACTACGCAAAAAGACACAATAAATTCATTTCTTATAAATAATACAATTTCCATTGAAAAAAACAACTATGAGCTCTACATTACAAAAAGTCTTCAAAAGCATTCCTTTAAGTACAGAAGTTTGTTGCACAACTCCATTGCAATGATAACAAGAGAGGGTGCATCACTTTCTGGCACAAAGCACTCCAGTCTACACACTGATTTCTACAACAGCATAAATTCACAATAGCAGCTTCAGACACTGAAGAATCTTGATACACAGTAAAAACGTGAGCCAATAAAGCAGACACCTCTCCACTGCCTACACTGCTCTCTTTGTGAGTGATAGCAGTGCTCAAGTGAGGACGGAGCAGCTCAGGCAGCAGCTCCTGCTGTGGCAGTTTGTGGTTTATCTCATGGAGACTGAAAATAGCATCAGTTATCACAACAGGCTGACAGTAGCTTAACAGTTGCTTTCCACATGGATAGGAAGTTTCTCTTCAGGGAAACATTCCCTCAATGTCTGTGATGAAGTAGGAAGAGCTACTATTTTTAACAAGTTGACTTTAATGAACAGGACCTAAGTTACCTAAAGCAGGTGTGTCTGAAGTACCTTCTGGGACCACTGAACCAGAAATGCTGTGCAGGTCAGCGCAAAAACCACACACATAAAATGTTACCAACTTGCTTGTTGGTCTTACTGCAGCTCTCTGGGCTGGAGGGGAGGACCAAAAAGTCAAACTTATCATTAAAGTAAAACTTTCGTTGGAAGTTAACTTCAGTTTGCACTTTAACTTCTTGCTTGCCAATTTTGAAATTAATTTCAAGGTTCACATTTTCCTGAAACTTGCTCTCAAGTTTCCCCTAAAGTTAGCTTGATAGCACCTTCAGACCATACTATTTATAGTTACCAACAAAATTAGTAAGCTTCAAATTAACAGTTTTCCCCCATCTTAAAAAAAACTTTTCCCCAAGAACTGGTAATTGCATAATACCCAACAGTTGCCTTGTTTTTCAGAAAAATGTATGATGTAAAAATCTGTACTTTACATCCATTACTCAGTACAAAGTATGTTGTGCTGTATTCTTACTTGGGCACTTAAAATGAAGGGAAAAAAAAAAGAAGTATTTACACACCCATACAATATTTCATAAGTTGATGGTGAAAGTCAGTAAAATGTGTCAGCACACTAAAATATGTTTGAAAATAGAAATGCACTTTCACCATTTCTTGAGAGGCTGATCCCATTAAATACTGCAAATGCCCATTAGTTTCTCACCTTGGAGTCTAGATCACAACCAGATATTGTCAAGCAAGACAGGCAGAAGATCTAGAAAACCTTCAATTCATCTACTATTTAATGAATTAGTTTATAATATGCTGCATAAGCAGGACATTACTGCCATTGTCAACACAAATGTCCAACTCTCTCTGAAGGTAAACTACCTGAATTAGACTGATTTGTGAACCATGAGCAGTTACTATCCATAGCAGTGTATTTATCAAAATTAGATTTGTTAGTTTTGACTCGCTTGTAACCTTTTTATTAGCAGTGAGAAAATTTTGCTGTTCAATTGGTGCCTCTGACTCCTGCATTCCCACAGCAATCCTACAGAAGGAGGTGGAAAAGCTAGGGAAAAAGATGTGAAGAGGCTGGAGGATTAAAAAGACTGAGCACTCTTGTTTCCAAGTGTTTGTTCCTTAAGATATTTGTACTCCTGTACTGCTTCAGTTGCAACAACTGCGTGAAACAACTTCTGTTAAGAAAAACTCCCTTAACGGGTTTTTTTTCCCAGCCATCTCAGTTCACTGATTTGTTTCACAGAATGGTTTGTAAGCACAACTAACTGAATAAATGCAAACAAGCAACTTGGGACACAAACTCCCTCAGCTGTCACTGCCAGACTGTGTGACTACAGTCACAGGTTCACTGACAATCCACACAATTTCAGGAAACTTCTTCCAGAAGGGCTGTCTGATTCCCAAATGCTGCAACAGTAACAGGTAAGCTCTACCCTATGAGTACAGATAGTTTGTGGCAGTTCATTTAATGACACAAAGTTTTAACAAAGTGCCCAAACAATAGTAAGAGGAAATTTTAATCTACTAAGAAAACTCAAAGTGGGACAATTTTTTTATTCCTAGTAAATACAAATCACACTGAAGGAAGATGAGTGTAAAGATTTATCAGAGATAAATTCAGATTAGAAATCATACACAGAGCATCCTACTAAGAAAATTCATGTAGGTTTAGGATCTATCTCAAAACTGGAAAATGTGGTATCTTACAGGAGAGGAAGAGCTACTCCAAAAACTTGTAACTGGAGATGATCAGTTCAAACTGCTGAATAATCATAATTTCTTTGTCCAGAGTTGTAAATTAAACTTTCATCAAACTTTAAGGAAAACTGAACTATGAAGAAGTTGTAAAGGAGGTTGTGAAGTACCAGCAGTTTGTTCTCCTCTCCTTGAAACAGTAGAGTTCACATCTCATAGGGAATCAGGGGAGTGGAGGCCTAGCAAGGGCTCAGATCGCAGAGAACTGATGGCAGTTTCACACATGGCTTATCCCATGCAGCAGCTTCCTTCCCTCCCAGCAGCTCTGGAATGACAAGCTGGCTTCTCCATAAACTTCCTATTCAGTTTTCTTTCCCTTATATATCAATAAGGGAATCTATATTGAAACCAATTAAAGTGCCTCACAGAAATATCTGGTGACTAGACAAGCCAGATAAAGCAGCAAGTGCTCAGGGCCAGAGGCAGCAGAAAAGCAAAATTAATCTTTCCTGAGAGCCACAGTCTTAGCTTGTTTCCCCAGTCCCACACAACGAAGCTAAAACCATGGTTTCAATATTGCTGCTAACCTGTGACTGGGATATAGCACCTACATTAGCAGCTGGGGAGATGCTGGATCCTACCCACATTGCTTTCTCATCTTGTTTCCAGCTTCTCCACCACTTATGAGATCTCATGCCAAACATTTTCAGTTCACTGCGTCAGACACACCTTCCTCCCCCCAATAAGGGTTCTGCTGAGCCAAGACCGGCAAACTGTTAAGGAGGATGCTTCCTCCACACCAACCCAGGCCCAAACTTTGGAACAGGCCGATTCAACTGACAACAAAAAAGAAAAAAATCCCTTTGCTTTTCATAATGCCAACTTTATTGCAACAGCCACCGTTCAATTATACATGAACAGGGTATTATATTAGTGCATTGCATTAACTTCCATTAAGCAGAGGATCAAGTACAAATCCAGATTATAGTCTACTCTTTTACACGACTCCATAGACCCAAATGGATATTGAGTTTCAAATGTGCTGTATCATAGAATACCTATAAAACACACTTGAAGCTCCTTATCTTTACACTATTTTACATGCTAGTACAATCAAAAGCCAACTGTACCAAAGAAGGATAAAGGGACTCGTATCTAAGCATCCCTCAGTCTGGAAAAGTAGAGAGTAATGATTGCAGGATAAGAAAAACATTATCCAAATCATTTTCAGTTTTTACAGTTGTTTGGGACAATAGAGTAATTCAGGATAGAAAGGATTTCAGGAGTTCTGTAGTCCTGCTCAGCATCAGCCATGAGGTCAAACCAGGTGGATTTACCCAGTGAGCCCTTGAAAGCCTCCAGTGATGGGGGCCACACAACCACCCCCTCTCCCTGTTCTGCTGCTGAACTGACTCCGTGGGCAGGGAGGTGTTCCCTCCCCCATCAGAATCTCTCTTATTCCAACATATGTGTATTACCTCCTGTCCTCCTGCCATGCACCACTGTGAAGAGACTAATTGCATCTCACTGATTATCTCGTAGGAGCTGGAAGGCTGCTGTTGGGTCTCCCTGAAGCCTTTTCTTCTCCAGGCTAAATGAACTTGGTTCCCTCAGTCCCCTCTCATAGGGCAAGTGCTCCAGTCCCCGAGTGTCTTGGTCCCCCCACCAAACTCATCTACTTTGATGTCTGTCTTGCACTGGGAGAATGAAAACACACTATTCCAGCTAGACGCCATCTGCAAGGAAGGGCTGGAAAGAAGGTGAAACCAACTCTGCAGCAAACTCAAGGGCCAGGCACACAAAAAGTGCTGTAAATTCACAAAGCAAGAGAAGATTCATATTGGCTTCTGGTCACATGCACTTCTTCTCTCCAAACTTCCTCCTCCACAACTTGCAGGAGGAGCACAAAATATGCTTTACTACCTGTAGTTCTGCATTAATTCACATCTATTTACAAGGAATACAGAAGTCCACTCTCTACAAGAAAAAGAATTGTAACTTATTTGTTATAGCTGCTCTTCTCATAAATTTTACCCGATCTCATAATGCAGGAAAGGACAAACATAATTTGGTACTACCGATACATGTGTCTCTCATTTATCAAAATATATATATATACACACCTCAATAACTGCTGACTAGTCACATTAAGTTAACTTTTGGAAAGTATCTACATCTGATTTAAAAATCCTCCAAGAGCAGAAAAGGCAAGTTGTTGAAAAGCCACACATCTCTATTTGACAAAATAAGGGTTAACTGTGGAAAACATTACTACATTATACTCTTAATACAGATCCACATTTCACAGCTTGTACCTTCTTGCAAAGATCCTTCTCATTTTCACTATATTATGCCCCTTCTTCCATGTTTTCAACCTTTGTTTTCCCTTAGTGTCCTTTCACTGAAAAGCTATGAACTCATTACCCTGTGCTATAATAATACAGAAACTAAACTTCTTCCCCTCTTTGAACCTCAAATGCTTTCAAATTAAATGTAATTTGAGCTCTCAAAAAAGGGATAAATATTAATGTGTTAACTTTCACCAACCTGATTACAGATCAAAAGGAAAAAAACAGGAAAATTGTTTTGTTATTATCCCATGCTTTTACCAGGTTAGCTGTACAGTATTGATCACATTCCCTTACACTAAAGTCAGGAGAAAATCATGCCATTACCCATGACTACGTTTGACCTTTTAAAGTTATGAGCTGGGTCTACCTATCCCAGGTTCCAGAAAGAACCATAATGCTACACTTCTTTCCTGGCAGACCTTTAATTTCATTATGCAGGCCTTCTCATTTTAATAGCACCCTGATACTTCACAGGTGAACGACAACTCCACGTATTTCAACACTAATACCAGTGTCCAGGGCATGCAGCTCAGAACCATTTTGTTCTCTTTGACTTACAGAGGCATCAGTCCATTCTTCCTACAGAATTCAATACCAAAGAAAAGAAAATGCGTTACTGCACATCCTTTCAGGCAGCAACAGTCACCACATTTTAGTGGACTAAAAACCTGCTGTGCGCATTCAAATCGTCACGCCTGACAGAGATTGAGGTGAGGCGTTGCAAACACACAAGCAAAAAACCAACAAAAAGAAACCAAAAACAAAGTTACCAGTGAGCAGCACCACCTCTTTGTGCCGCTCTCTGGGCCCTGGAGCGGCCGCAGCCAGGTCGGCCAATATCCTTCCAGGGGAGGACGCGCACACAGCTGGCGAGGCTGATGCCCCTCCGCGCCGCGGCCCCGGCCGGCCCTCCTGCCCGCCTTTGTTTTGGTCACCGGGAGCACCGCTGACCCTCTCTCGCTGCCGGCGGCGCTCGGAGGGAGCTCCCTCTCCCTTCCCTTCCCTTCCCCGAGGCCTGGGGGCCCCCCGCGCCGGAGCGCGGCCCCGCTGCCCGCGGCCCCTCTGCCCGCCCGCCCGCCCGGCGGGGATGCGGGTGCGGCACCGCCGGCCCGGGCCGCGGGGATCGGCCCCCCCGCCCCGCGCGGGCCCGGCCGCCCCTCCCTCCCCCCCACCCCTCACCTCATTCGGTCTCTCCAGTAGTGCCAACCGCCTCATACAGGGAAATGGGCGAGCTCGGGAGCCCCTGCCGGCGGCGGCGCGGTGCGGCCGGGCGCTCGGGGCGCGGCGGGCCCCCGGGCGCGGCGCCGCGGCGGCGGAGGGTCAGACCCGGCTCACGGGCAGCCCGGCCGCGGCGCAGCCTCTCGCCATTTTTGTTTCCCGCGGAGGAGGCGCTGGTGCATTCTGGGAGCACAAAGGGCCGCGGCCCCGCCCCGGGGCCCCGCCTGCGCCGACAGCGCCGGGGGCGGGCGCGGGCGCGGGGCCGCGCGGCGGAGGGACACGGCCGCGACCGGAGATGCGCCGCCGCGAACAAAGAGGGACTACTTTGGGAGTGCGGTGCTCACGGATCCCTGCGCGCCGCCGGCGCTCGCTGCGACGGGGCCGGGCATTGTTCGCGCCGCACTTGCGGGACACGCAGCTCCCGATCCCCGCCACCCCGGGGCACCTCCCCGGGCCCCGCCGCGCTCACCGCCGCGGGGCACACCCCCCCTCCCCGGGCACCGCCGCGCCCACCGCCCCGGGACACACACCCCCCTCCCCGGGCCCCGCCGCGCCCACCGCCCCGGGGCACACACCCCCCTCCCCGGGCCTCGCCGCGCTCACCGCCCCGGGACACCCCCCACAACACCCCCCCCCCTCGCCAGGCCCCGCTGCAGCTCCCCGCCTTGGGGGAGCTGGCCCCGCAGACTAAAATGACCCAGGCCGCGCCTTCCCGCCCCGAGGCCCGGCCAGGTGCCGGCGTTGCCGCGGCCGGGCCCTGGGACCGCAGGCTGGGCAGCGCGGTGGGCCATTTTAGGGAATGAGTTGAACCTCGGCTTGAGTTGTTGGCGGCAGCTGTGCCAGCTAAGCTAATGGAACGGTGTGTTCAGGGGGGTCGTGGAGTCTCCACCTTGGAAGGCATTCCAAGCCCACCTGGACGCGTTCCTCTGCCGCCTGCCCCAGGTCACCCTGCCTTGGCAGGGGCTTGGATCTGGAGGTGATATCCAGAGGTCTCTTCCAAGACCAACAATTCATGATTCTGTGAAATAGGCTTTTTTGTTTTCTGTCAGTTGAGTTGTGCCGTTGTTCAGGCGCCAGTGCTGTGCTGGTCTCCGTGTCCCCATCCATGGTCAGGCACAGCCATTGCCCACTCCAGTCCGGGCGCAGGTCCAGCCTGTGCAGCGCTGGAATTGCAGGGCCTTCGTGGTCAGAGTTCACCAGCTGCTGTCACAGACACTCGGGAATGGCTGAACCCCATGGACTGGAGAGTGAATTTGTGATTCCAGTCCCTTATTCAAAATGCCCCAGTTCTCAAAGCAACCTTCCCTTCTTGATATAAGCCACCCAAAATAAGATACTGGAACAGTTTGCCATCCCTGGAACAGGGCACAGAAGGAATCCTGGGCAGAACACTGTAGTACAGCTTAGTCTAATTCCTAGTTCCATCATAATAGAGCAATATTTATGATCAAAATCTCCTATTTACAATTGTTTTAAATACAAGTTCTAGGGGTTAGTTCTTTCCTGGATGCACTAACTAGACACTGTTGTGATGATACGCTAAAAACAGACTTGGACAGCAAAAGGGCTGCTCTTCATGGATTTTCATGTATTTTGAGCAGCAGTCAGATACTGCTAGTACTAAAGGTAAAGGGTCACCAGCAGGAGGAAAAAACATTGCTCTCGATCTGAGGTATATCTGCATACAAATTCTTATTTTTAGATCACAACTGAGATGTGAGAACCAGTGGTCAGCTAAGTTAAAAAGCAAACTTTCTAGTCAATAACAGAATAAACATCAATAATTGGCTACCTCACAACTTCCTTTTTCAGTGTCATACTTGGAGGGTCTTACCAGCCTGTTGTCATGCTGTATCTTTATTTATTTGATCAAAATCTGTCAAAGTAGAATAACTCACCTATAACGTGAATTGTTGCACCACCAACCCCAAAATCCCCTAGACACATGGTAGCTTTACCCTCCTAATTCTCAGAATACTGTTCCCAGAAGGAGTTTGCAGAACCTCATTGCAGAGCTGCAGAGCTGCATGGCCCTGTCCTATCCATTAAAGCATCATTTGTCACAAAGCTCAGAATTGCTGCCAAAAATAGGATTATCTGAGGGCAGCACAAAAAGAAACTAGCAATCCCTATGTTACATAAGAACAATAAGGGTTTGATAAACTAATTAGTTTGCTATTACAAGGATTGCATTAGTCAGGCCAGAATGTACCCCCAAAGCTTGTTACAATTAGCTTTATTACTAAAACCAGCAGACAACTTGAGTATTTTACCACAAACTAGATTCCATGTAATTCTCCTGTAATATCCAAGAAGTAAATATGAGCTCATAGCCAGACAGCAAATACAGTAAATTTAAACTCTGTTTCCTTTAAGATCAGGTATTACTGATAGCTAGAAAAATTCCAAGCTGTGTACCTCCCACACAGACACCTCATCTCCCACCACCTTAGTTTAGTAACTCACACTGTAACACCTTTTTTGATCACTTTTGCAAGTCACCATCTGACAGAAAGCTCCTTTCTAGAGCGGAAACTGTGACTCCTCCCCATCTGATCTGTCTGCTAGACCAAGTAAGTCAAATGGCTGAGGGATACAGAGACACAGGTGACCTAAGTTCAATAACTTGTAATCAAGGACAAGAAATTTGCACTGAAAAAGTAACATTCATTATTCCTCTGCCCAGCCTGACCAGATTATTACAGCATTGGGGATCTTACTGGAAATGTCCAAATGATCCTTTACAAATGGTTTTCAAGTTAAGATGCTCAAATGGGCAAACGTATGTTGGCAGAAGGAGGACCTTTGTCTGCTGGCATATGTGGGGCAAAGAAATCAACAGCAATAGCAAAAATTGCTATTTTTAGTATATTTGAATGTTTAAGTGATGCTTTCCACCTTCCCATTACTAAACTATGAGATATGTAAGATTAATCTGATTTGGAACAAACTAAAATCTTTGTGTGTTATCTATTCAGTAATAAAACAACCAGTTATTTCTTCTGTTAATACTTGGCAAGACTGTATGTCATGGCTTTAGAAGGAACTTTCTTGACTTATTTTCTTTTTTGTCTTCTGCTAATATATCAAATGTATTTGAAGATACAGTTTAAGCAATCTCTCATGGTGTGTTTTCAATTTCAGACATATTATGTATGTATTTAGAGGTACAGAGTGACCAAAGCCAAATTAAATTACTTTACCCCCAATGTCAGTAAGAGCTTTCTTGTATAGACGTTTTGGGGAAAGAAATAGTCTTTGGTTGTCTGTCAGATTTTGCTTAATAATAGATATATTCAGCTTTATTCTACATTATCTTACAAACAGCTGTATTTCATAAAGGAGCTAAATAATAACAACCTGGCACTGTCTTTACATCTGTGTGTATTTGTCCCCATGTTGTTAGGCAATCTCATGACATAAAGACATGCAAAAGCAAAGTCTTTCATTTTTGAAATTGTGTCTTGGCTTGCTGGCACAGCAGAGAAAAATTAAATTTCATATTTAACACATAAATTCTCTGGTACTCAGTAGAAATTGATAAATTTGACAAACCAGAACAGTGGCACTTCCCTTAGCCAGTGGCCCTTCTCTCAAATGTTTATGTATTTTTTAAAAGATGTTGTTATGGTTTTTTATACTTTCATTGCCACAATGTCCAAATAAATATTAAACAAGCAAACCAAAACACACAGAAACCCAAAGTTAAAGTCAGCAGTGTAAGTAGATCAGAGCACCAACTGCTGCACAGTATTATTTTCCATTACCTTACTGAATCACACAACATAAAGTAAAAATTATACCCTTGAACAAGACAATGCTGTAAAGCTTATCCTTGTACAGATGGTTGTCATGACCACAATTCAGCAAGGAGGGAAAATTAGATCCCAGGACATTTTCTCTGCATTGCTTAAGCATGGGAACAGCAAGGAAGCTCACCTGGGATCTTCCTATCTTAAGTCAATACAAATATGGTACAGCCATTTTTACATAAACATAATAATTAGTGAGACAATATGCATTGCTGCATTTATTAGGACTCAGCTCAGAAAAGAATCTTCCATTGCAAAATTTAAATAATAGGCAAGTGATGCTGTAAGATACAAAGAATTTTGAATTGTCTTACAACTAGCTAACAATTTTTCTCATAAAATGACATTAATTATTCTCTATACTGAAGACAAAAATAGTACTGAAAAAAATTAAAAATAGTAATATTTAAATATTTTTCTAGATAAATAAGAATATGAATAATTTTTCATCCTCACATAACAACAATACAGAGGAAAGTAAATTAGTACTACTAGTGGTAAGGTACCCTGATACTGGTCTTCACATAAACCCACATTCTTTCTAGTACAAGCACTTTGCCATTTCCATCTTCTTTACTTTCTCAGGGGTCAGGAAATCCTGAAAAAATGTCCTGTACCTCATCTTCTTCTTGTGAATGTCATGATCTTGCTGATAAATCTACTGTGTTCTTACTGCTAATACTGTCTTTTCTGTATTGAAGACTTATGAGGATATGCAGCAGTATTTTAGGTCCATAAAACAGCTGTGAGAGAACTGCAACTTACTACTATTCTAGCTAGTGGGAATTTTGCAAGGGTATGCAAGCATAGTTCTGAGCAATCTTTTTTCATTTTTCTTATGAGACCAGTTCATAAAATTGTGAGCTCATTACCCAGAGATGAAATTTAAGAGAGGTTTACTACTCTCCCTGCACTGTCATTCTGCTGTGATCATATAATTGCCTCCTTTCAGAAAACAAACAGGTGCCAAGACTTGAAATTTTGGTTAATTGCTTGGATTGGAAAGATATTCCAATTCTCAAACTCTCTGAGAATTCAGTTGTGCACCAGGAGGATGCATTCCTTCCCCTACTCTCTGAGCACAGATCTGAAAGCAGTTACTGAAGCTCTAGTTAGTGACTAAAGTTAAAATGCAGAGTCAGCATTTCAGAGTTGATGCCTAAGCAAGCATTTTATTCATTCACTTTAGCTCTGCTCTGCTGATTTGCAAAAGTAATTGCAGTCTCAAATATTTTACATTGTGATGGGTTGTATCATAACTTCTTGAAGACTGTAGCATTATACAGTTTTATGGTAAGGTTTTGTCTGTCAGCATCTATGCTCCTTTGTGGACTGTAAAAATGTCTGCTAGAGCTGAATTTCCAGCTCTTTTGTGGTTAAACTTTGTAGCAGTACAGACCAGACTTACCTCTTAACTCTAAACTGAAGTTAAAATATGTTTAGCAGCCCCCTAGGACAAAGTTACATGGCACAGAATTGCCGTTTCATCTGCAGTGAAAAATCTGTTCTGGACATCAGTGTGGCTGGAGGGAGAATTAGTAGAGCATTCCTTCTGCTCTCCCACCACCTGGAATGCAGTATGAGCCTTCTCACAAGCTTTCAGCAAGTCTGCCAAGCCCACTCTGATGGAAAATTCCTCACTTCTCTTATTATTTTCTTCTTTTTTCCCCTTCCTGATAACATCTCTTTATCTGTGAAGATGGAGACAAAATACTTTTGAACAGTGCAGCATGACAGGACCCTGCTAACGCTTAGAGCTGTTTCACTTAACACTGAAGAGCTTTTTGCAGCTGCAGGGACTGAAGATAAGGCAGTAGCCCTCTCTGTAGCTGCCAACCCAAGGGGGCTGCGCAGAAAGAACCATAACTGATCCCAGGCCAGCACACTCACCAGCTCGTCAGTTCCAAGCTTCCTTCTCGCACTGCTTATGAAATAACGATACTGTTACATTTGTTAACTTCGATATGCTTACTTACTTAAAAGGTGCAATATAAGTATCATTGTTTTAGCTAATCCAAATGTAATAGCTATTGTCAGTCAGACACGTTTTGATCACTTCACACTGATGTCCTGTTATCTCAGCCTGAAAGCCAAGATTCTGTTCTAACATAGCACAGCTTATCTGCATTCAGCTAAAAAAAAGTATACAGAAACAGGATCAAAATCAGTTCTTATTACATCAGTCATTCATTTTGTATTTCGACATGTTTCACACCAGCACTGACATCCCCATCTATACAGTCCTGACTCTATCCCTAAAATTTGGGGCTGATGGGACAGACAATTTTTTTCTAATTTTTTTCTTCATACTATGTGCTTTTGTGATGAGTCTATAAACATTAGTTAAATATCAACATAAAATCAAAGTAACAGTACTTTCAGTTGCAACATCATCAGGCTGCAAAAGCATAACATAAGCCAGATTGTGTCTCAGTAAACTAGTGATGTTCTTCTAATGCATCATTAAAATAGTAGAAAAAATGGTCTTATCAACACAGAAGAGCTGTATTTCTATTAGATTAGGTGGTTAAAGTGGTACAATCTGAAGTTGTTGTAGCATGGCTGTAGGTACCAGACAGCTGAAAGTAAAGATGGGTTTGGGAGACCTGTGGGAATGTGACACACATGCACAGCCAGCTGAGTCTGTGGAGACGGGGGGGAAGTGTGAATTTTACAAAGCAGCTACAGTGAGCTGAGAGCAGCCCCACTCCTTCCCTCCCGGGGTGCTGCATGGCTCCAGTGAGCCTGCCAGGGTGCTCCTCTGACCTGCTCCACAGCCTCAGTAGTATAAAGTAAGCCCATGCCAGTGGTGAAATGTTTTCTGCTGCTTCAGCCCCTTGAGCCTACTCCTCACAGAGGCAGGGGCAGGGGAGGCCTGGGCTGAAGAAGGGAGTGGGGAGAAGAGCCCCAGCAAGGGGCTGTGAGTCTGTCTCTTGTCCACAGTTGCAGCTGAGGGTACAGTTACCTGAGCCAGCCACACTTGTCCAACAGCTGCTGCCATCTAAGGTTGCACTCACTTCTGCTCGGGGGACTGCTGGTGTCATCTGACGTGTTGACGGTTCCCTGTGCCAGGAGCCACGCAGATGTGGCAGGTCAGTGAACTGCTGTAGCTGAAAGACATTTATGCATATATGTGTAGATAACACATATATGTATGTGCAAAAATTGGTTTGTTTGCAGACAGGTCAACCTGCAGTAACTCCATGGGTGTAGGAGCTGAGAGTATGTATACATTGAAAAGGGAGTACAGAACCAAGGTAGCAGAAGTGGTGATAAAAATATTCATATAAAAATGGAAATGCAGAGACAAAAGGCTTATTTCTTCCTCTGTTCCAATTATAGAATGAAACAATTACAACAAACCAAAAGGGAAACATAAACTGACCTTCAGTTTGATGCCATGGGCTGCCATCTCTTTCAGATGGCCAAATGGGTATTACATGGTCGTGGGCAGCTTATGAAGTGAACAACTGAAATATTTCTGACTATGTGACAAATGAGCTGCTTCTTGAGTCAGGAAAGCAGAAGTTTGCCAAGCAGGACTTGAAGGAAGCTCACTGGCCCTGTGAATTTGCTGCTACTGAAAAGCATCACATGAGCCTCAGCCCGACTGGAATCAAGGACCACATGCTTTCCTCACCTGAGCAGCCCTGATGGCCATACAGGGGTCCAGATGGCTCTGCTCTGCTGTGCTCCATGACAGCAAATCAAAATCCATCCACCCACGAGGAATGCAAAGGGGAATACCCAGACCTGGCAAGGCAGATGTGAAGACAACTGCAGGATAAGAAAGGCCATATTCAAAGGGCTTGTCAATAGGAAAACACCCTAAAAAGCTGAGACAAATTAAAGAGGACAATGCACAAAAGGGAAAGCCTAATAAGCGTGTGTAAGCATTATGTAATTCAGAAGTCAGATTGCTATGGTCTAATTCTCCTTCAAGTTACGTCAGACTGTTGTCAGCTTGCCTCTCCCAGGAACTTCACCAGCTGTCTCAAACTTCTCAGATAGGATCAATTCTAGAGCTGTACCTGCGAAGGGTAGGAGGAAATGCAGGCAAGCATTGACAAGACACTGCACTAGTGTGCAGGAGTGCTAAAAGTAGAACCGATTTTCTTTTACCCTGCCTGGAATTCGGCAGACCAAGAGGTCAAGTAGTGATGGCCTCCAAGGACTTTTTAATTTACTGCAGGTTCTAGGACGTAAAATGCCTGCAACAGTGCTATCATACTAGTAAACATATAAAGCTGCATCAGATTACTGGTGTGATTTAATTACCAACGCATAGCCTGTGGTGAAAAGGGCATCCTTACTTGCTAGACCTGTAAATCCAGATCTTATTTAAACACATGTTTTATCAGAAATAGAAAATTTTGAATATGCAATTGAATGTGTAATTTTCTTTTGTTTAGAATGCACTTTCAATCATATGTGATGGCCAGGAAGAGGGATGGAAAAAAAGAGATGGAAAAGTTGTGTAGTTTTCACTCTGTTCTGGTTTTAAATTAAAACAAATTGTAACCAATGGGGAACAATAATTGTGGTTAGAGTTTGACTTGAAGTAAAACCGGACCTAAATTTGTATCCTCAGCTGTGTAAATGAGTTCAGGTTCAAACAGTACTGTGCAGAAGGCATTTTTGTGTGGACTGTGCAGGATGTGAACAAGAGGCTGGGATAAAACATAGGTAAAAGGAGGTCAGCTGGGATGTCAACACACAGGAAATCTTTGTTTGTGTATAAAGACTCAGTCACAAAATAATTTGCCTGAAAACTCTGCAAATCTCACATCAAAGCTGACCTAAACTATAACAAGTTATTTCATATGTATCTAGACAAAACAGAAAATAAATCTCTGTAGTAATTTGAAGTATTTTCAAAGAAATCACCCTATCTGTATCAAATACAATGACTGCATTGGCCAGCTACCAGATATCCCATGCTAGAGATGTAAAAGTCTAACAAAGACTCTCTGTGTCTTCAGAGAACTGTTCAGTTTACTTCACCCACTACTTTTTGCAGGTATACTCTCAAATCCCAAACCAAAACAGTGTTGTGGGTTTGTGAATTAAATTTCCTTTTTTGCAGTTACATTGCAATATAAAAGATGTAGAAAGGGTCTGATTGCCTGAAAATGCTTTATCTGCTGTACCTTCTGTCCGAGAGTGATGGTGGTGTCATTGAATGCTGTGTTTGGAAAGTGGGCTCTGAACACTTACAGTGAGAACTCGGGGCATCCACAACATTGCACTGTTCACTGTAGTGACACAATATATTCAGTTTATCACGAAAGATAAATGTTCAGTGTGTTTCCTCTGAGATAATAAAAGATTTAATTAACTGCAATAGTTAATTCTTTACATATTGAGACAAATTATAGCAATTTTTAATAGACTTGATTGTATGTAAAATGCAGCCTTGGTTTCTTTTAAACAAAAGACAGGGAAACAAATAGCAGGATTCCTGATGTAGACTCTCACAGAGCAATCTTAAATTACATCTTTGAGGCCTATGTTCTCTACAGATATCACCAAATAACAAAATTACTTCAGTTGCAGTTCTGTTATGCATTTTCTTTAGCAGCTGGGCTGGTTTAAGCAGTTCTGACCACAACCTGCTTCTTGGGTGCTCTCCACACACTTCTAGTGCAGGCAAAAACTTTGTTCAGCTGTGCTGCAAATTTCATAAGAGAAATAATCTGGATTAAAAACAATGTGTTGTCGTTCTTTTATTATTTTGTAGAGATGGATTAAAAACATCTGTTGTTAGGAATTGTGTACTATTAAACACAAAAAGAACTCAAAAATATATTTTAGACTACTGAATTTATTCTGCCTGGGTATTTTTAATGATGTAAGAAAATTGGTGTCTGAATGCAGTTCCCTACTCTGCTTAAAACAGCATGTTTTCTTAAAAAAAATCAGTCTACATATAAAATAGTTTTATTTTATTCTAGTAATTATATTTACAGTTGGAATTCTTGCTAAGTACTGTAGAATTTTAGATGTTGACAAATTTAAAATAATTCAATTAATACCTTACGTCTACTGGCATTTTTGGTCAATGATCCTGCAGCACTTTATATAAAGTAGGCTACAAGAATCAATTAATATACAATCAATACACTGCCTACCCTAGGGATCGAAAAAGGCATATGCTGTGGGCCAGGAGTATCCTTGATTGTCTGTTGTTTCATTTATTTAAAGGGAAGTGAAAACTAGAACCAAAATAAGATAAATAATTAAGTAGATCAACTGTGCATATAGTTAGTTAACAGCTCAGAAGTGCAGTAATATAGCTGCTTCCTTCGTAACAAGGGAGAAGCTTTTTAAGAAAGTTCATGTACTGTAAATTGCCTCAAAATTCCCAATTTCAATAAGATTATACAAAAAATACATTTAGAAAAAAAAGGATTTGGACCTAACAAATTGACAATCCTTACCATTAGAGGTTTCCTGAAAGGAAACATTTCTTTCCTAAAGATTTCTGCTAATCATTACTGCTTTCCAGGGTGCTATCAGAATCTTCTAACAATTCTGTACAAAATTTCTGCATTTCACTTATAGAGGTTTTGAGTGCAGCAAAACAAGTAAGACAAAGTGTTATGTTCTGAGTAATTTTTGCCAATATCATGAAAACTGATAAGACATGCCACTACATTGTACTAATTCTTGCATATGGGGCCAGATTTCCAGCTTCATTAAAGCCTGTGAACTGAAGCAGATTTACTTCTGTAAGATTTAAGGCCTGACACAATGATTAGTTCTGTTCAAACTCCTGCATAACACACAATTCATTCACTCTGCCCAACAAATCACTGGGTTGGAGCATATATTTTAAGAACATATCAGTTTTAGAGCAGACTTGAAGGGCTTTTCTTCTTATCCCATTTTAAGCTGTTCCTGTCTCTGCCACTTCTTCCAAAGTCAAGCTATTCCTGCATTTCTAAGTATGACAGACTGAAGTGGCATGCAGAATGAAAACGGAGAACCAATGTGGCTTTTTTCTTTCTCAGTGTTATTTTGAATTCAGCAAACAGTTCACCATTCAGCTACACAGAGTGGCATGGCAGAAGTGAGAGAACAGCAGGGGAGTAAGTGTAAGTAGTGGAGGATGAGCAAGGAAAGGGTTCACATGGCAGCTCTGTTGTCTATAGTGGCTCCTCTGCCCATTTTTCTCCTCTGTTCCATAGCTGGCAGGAGGCAGGGCAGAGCTGTAACTCACTAGTTGAGGTTCACAGTCCAGCATTTTAGTTGAACTGACTTCTCAGGCAATTAAAGCAAATGTGCTCGACTGTGAACTGAAACAGTTCCATAGTGGAAATGTCCTCCGGCAGAGGGAATGGCAGGACAGCTGCGGGCAGCAATGCATCAAACCATTGCAGCTGTTTGCCTATTTGTGTTTCAGTCAGAGCTCTTAATTAAGTCCACCATGTGATGAAAAAGGTACTACCCTGCCAGGTAATTTGTTCCAATGTTAAACTTCCTTAAGAGTTAAAAATTAACATTTTCTTTCTACTTGAATTCTGCTGACATCTCATCCTCACCACTGACCTTCCTGTATCAGCATGTTAGCTCCAGTATTGGAATCCTGCACTTAGAACCTAAGAGGATTTTTGAAGAGTGTGGGCTAGAACTTGGATGTTTCCTAGCTGTCTGAGCTACCTTAAAAAGTAAGCAGGAAGGTGGAAGTGCTGACTCTGGGAAACAAGATTTTTGGGAAATGGGAGTAGGGCAATAAGAAAATGCCAACTAGACTGTCTATTGGGAAATTCATAAATAGGAATTAAGACTCTAACATTTCTATTCTAAAAATATTTGTGTTTTAACAGATGACTACCATGAGCATAAAATAAACAGAACAAGGAAGTCTTTTATTTCAAATAGTGTGAATAGAAGTTCTTAGTGGATTATAACTTTATTTTCCCATTAATTCAAAGAAGGAAACAGCCTGGATAATTCAGCAAAATAACTATGTGGAAAGCTGGGTACATTTTAAAAATCATAAACCCAAATAAGCTCTCTGAAAATATAAAAGGTTTTGCAAATTAGAAATAGATTAATGCTAGCAAGTGGCATTTTAACTTACGACCTCAATCAATCTCAAGTGAAATTCTTGAACCGCGTAACTCCAGTAATTATAGAGGAAATAGTCTTGAAAGGACAAATATGTACAAATGAACCTTAATTTTATTGGTTGATTGAATCTGAACTGTGTTGTCTTTGTAGACTTTGAAACAATACAAACACAAATGTGAACTGTTGTTCAGCATTTGCTTACAATTGACCATTAATGACATAATGATCACCTTCAGATCTTTTTTTCTGAGCACAGTATTCCTGAAGTTTTTTGAGTCCTCTAAGGTATACAGGCCTGTAGCATGTAAAGCTTTCTATTCTGGATTTATGAAGACCTATTTACTCTAAACATGGTATGCTATTAAGACCTATTTACTGTAATGTTTTCTAGTACATTTTGAATTTTAAAAAATTTACCCAAATAGAACAGTAGACATTGTGTCTCTTAAAGCAAAGACTTTTATCTCAAATTAATAAGTATCTCCAAATGTTTAATAATAGTGGTTGTTTCTAATCTCAGTCAAGAGCTACCAATGAGTCACATACATGTATATAATTTATCTGACTGTATTAAAACACAATTTTTTATAAATATATGTGTTTAAATAAGATAAAAGTTTCAGTGGTTACAAACAGCCAGTTTACTCTAGTGTTAAGTCCAAGCCACTGATGAAAGCAATTGGACTGCCTCTAACCCAACTCAGAGGACAAAAGAATCAAAGTTAGCTTTTAGTTCAGATTATTGATCTAGTTCTTTATACAACAGCAGAAATGGTTGTGCCAACCCAAGGGAGAAGGTAGGTACCAACAGCTTCTGCAGCAGGGTGGATTTATGTGAGATTGAAGTGACCATGTAAATACAGCCTTAGAAATGAAACCTGGTTGTTGAAGAGAGTGTTTACTCAAATAGATTAATGATTTGTTTATACCAAGTGAAGCCACAAGGGAATCCTCAGCAGGCTGTGTCTGCTTTCTGGATGAAAGATGGCTCCACCTATTCATGCAATAGAAGCATTAGCATTTATAAAAATCTGAATGTGATAGAAAACAATTTCTTAGGATAAAACTGAAGTTAACACACTGATTAAGACAGACTTCACAGAAATTTGCAAAAGGGAAGGAAACTACTCTCACTACTAAAGGAACAGAAGGAAAAGTTTTGGGTCTAAAGGTTGGATGGGCCCCCATTTTCATTCACAAGAATAGGTCTAAGGAAGTAGGGTCTGTATAAAGCACACTCCTAGAGAGTTATCTAAGTAGATAGCTGAGTAATACGAAAGGAGAGAAACCTCTAATTTTTTCTAGACTTCATTTTAGAAAGTGTAGATAATTTTCTTTTGAATCATTGTCATTTTGTGTATTGTATAAATACCCTTATTAAACATAGCAACAAACCAAAGCAACAGGCAAATGCTAAGGCATTTCTTTCCTAGTAGTGCTGTAAAATTTTAAAACTGTGGCAACTGCTCAGGATCACAGAATATTTCTTAGGCATATCCAAAGAAAAAGAGCACTAGTCTAGGAAGCCATGCTAGGCAGACTGGAAGTTGGCAAAGCTGCTGTGAGAAAGAGAAGTCATGTGATTATCAACATTAGAGGTCTTGTGATTATCAACATTAGAAGTCTTGTGATTATTAACATTAGCCAGAGGCTCCCTGCATGTAATATGATGGTGGGGACAATGTGTGGAGCCTGAGGATTCCCCATGGAGTCTCTTATGATAGCACTGAAGTTAAATCGGTACGTGGGTGCAGCTGCTTCAAATGACTGAAAGAAGCAAGTCCAGAACTACTGCAATAAGTTGATGTTAATTCATTTAATGTTAAAGCCTGTATTACTTGCTCAAGTAGAAGAAACTTTCCTTCAAAAGAAATTGGATGAAATTCTTTATTATATTTTTAAAGGTGCACATTATACTATCTTGAAGAATTGAGATTCTTCTCTGTAGTTTTTCAGTAGTCTCATCTGTCTCATATTTTCAATCTTTGTATGTCCAGAATTCCTGGATGCTTCAGCATCTGCAACCATTCTTTGATATTTCTGAGTTATTCTCAAGCTGTAATAAGCTCCAAGTTGTCATAGAACTGCAGATGAAGGTAAGATGGTATTATAAAACCACATTTACCTTTTGACACTGTGAGTGACAAATGCTGCTATTGTATAAATTGCAGCTGATTTCTGTCATACACAAACCGTGCATCACTAGAATAACAACATTCAGTGTTGTTATAGCTGGATAGGAGACTTAAATATTAATAGGTAGCAATAAATCAACATAACTTCTACTGCTTGGACATAAAGATATACCAAACTTTTGGCATAGTGTACAAAAATGGATAATGTGTGAACTGCAGAACTGAAAGGCTGTACAGTAAATAATACATCAACATCACATATTCCACTCATGTGGTTTTCCTGCCTCTGCTCTCCCAGTCTTTAGAATGTTCCTTTGGTTTTGCACATCCAGTGAACACCAAGTCAGTGCAAGTTACAGCTTTTCTGTTACTCTTCTAGCTTACGTGGCCTCTGCTTTCTATGGGAGTTGCCTCTACTGAGGCTTAACTGGGAATTTAAGAGATAACTGGAAAAGGAAGGCTGAAATGACCTTATTTTTTAGCATTTGGCAAAGCCTGGGCACAAAGAGTGCTCCAGTGCTGGAATAAAGCATCTCACAGATGATGAAGATCTGATGTACTCAGTGAAAAATACATTCCCTAATAAACATATGCCAGGAACTGTTTGGATCTCGATGTAACAGGAAGGAGACATTTAGATCCTTGCCAGCCATATGGGAGACCCACATTTCACAATTATTCCCAGCCTGTCATTCCAAGGGTTGGCATAGGGAACTGGATGAAGTAAGGGCTTGAGATTATTCAGGAAAATGTTAAAGTGTTTGCTCTATGGCCTCCTCTGTGCTGCTGATGCGCTGCGTGCCCACAATCCAGTCCAGCTTGTGGCAGCCACGAACTGTGGAGGGAGGGGATGCAGAGGGCGTGGCCATCTGGGCCTGCTGCGCAGGAGGGGAAGAAAACCCCCCAAGTGTGAGAGTCGCTGGCTGTTATTAAAACCAGGATTGCTTCTACAGGAGTGCCAAATCATACTAAATAATTTTCATAGTTATAATTCAGGGTGACTCTGTCAGTGATTATATTATTCAAAAACCAGCCACAGACACATCTTTCTTTAAGAGTAAGCCCTGCCAAAAAATGGCAGCTTATCCTTACAGTAGTATTTTTGTGACTCATCTTTTCATCAAAGCTGCCTTCTTTGGTAAGGGCACTGAACACCCAAAGCTGTATTATGGTCTGTTTATCTCATTTTTATGCCCACACTGTGGCACAATCTTTGTGCCCAAAGTCTCCCAGTCAAAAAGCATCAGAGCTGGAGACGCCCAGCCCCTGACTTTGGCTGCCTCAGGCCCCAAAGTCTTCTGAGGGCTCAGGGACTCCTTGGGCCCTGTAAGCCCCACAGCCCCTGTGCTAACAGACGTCACAATCAAGTCATAAACACAAGAAGGCTGGACAAAAATCAAACTGTACTTAAGAAAGGGTGATTCTATTGGAAGTTAACAGTGTTCCCACAAACTTCAATTGGGCTGAGAGATACTCTGGTGAAGAAGAAATTAGTAACTCTTTCCCTGCTTTATGGCACTAGTGTAGAATCACAGAATGGGTTGGGTTGGAAGGGTCCTTAAAGCCCATGGTGTTCCACCCCCGCACCGGCAGGGCCCCTCACCAGCCCAGGCTCTGAGCCACGTCTCGCCCGGCCTTGGCCACTGCCGGGGATGGAACGGCCACTGCCGAGATGGGGCCGCCACTGCCGGGGATGGGGCCGCCACTGCCGGGGATGAGGCAGCCACGGCCGGGGATGGACCACGGCTTCTCTGGGGAACCCGTTCCAGCGCCTCGCCACCCTCGTAGGAAAGAATTCCCTTATCTGTGTTAATATGGGCTCGGGCAAACGCTCCTTCCTTATTTTGAAGGAAATACTTGTCTTTTTTTCTAAGACTGTTAACAAACGTGGAGCTGTTTTAATACCCTGCCCAGCAAATGACAAGAGCCTGCTCGCAATCAACACGTTATTTATTAACTGAGTTCTGCATGCTTGTCCCCAGACAGCGCCCGAGCGCCTTCTGGCAGCGAGGGGCGGCCCTGGGGGCGGCAGTGCCGGGCGGGCACCGAGCCGGGACAGCCCCGCGGGGCGGCTCTGGGGGCGGCGGTGCCGGGACAGCCCCGGGGGCCGGCGGGGCGTGGGCTCCCCGCGCCTCGCCCCTCGCAGCCGCCGCGTTCGGCCCTGCGGGAGCGGCGGGAGCGGGCGGTGCGGCGGCTGGGCCGGCAGCTGGGGCGGCAGCCGCCCGCCCGCCCTGCCCGCTGACAGCCACCGTCTGTCGGCGGCCGCCGGTGCACGAGGCAGCGCTTCCCTCGCCGTGCCGAGCCCCTCGGAGCCGGCGGCGCGGCTGCCGCGGCAGGCGGGGAGCGCTCCTCGCCGCTCCGCCTCCGACCGCCGCCCGCTGCGGGGATGTGTGACTGCCATGGCGAGACGGCTCTTCCCGGGGGCCTGGCTGAGGAAGCCCCACTCGGCGCAGGTAGGCCGGCGAGGGGCCGCTGCCCGCGCCCGTCCCCAAGCGCCAAGTTCCCCCCGGGCCGAGCTTCCCGCGGGGCTCTCGCCGCTGCCCCGGCCCGGCGCGGCCGCCGCTCCTCTCGCCAGCGCCTGGCGGCAACTGGGGCTCGGCCGGGGCGGGGACGGCGCCGGGGCGGCTGTCGGGGCACCGGAGCAGGTGGCGGCGGCCCCGGGGCCGCGGTGCCCCTCGCCGCCCCCGCGCCGGCCGGGCCGGGCCTTTGGCCTCCCCGAGCGCCGCGGGACCTGTTACGCGGGGCCGGTTCGCGGTGCCCCCTGCGGGCCGCGGGGCAGCCACACCTGCGGCACCGGCAGCCTCTCCTCTCCGCCGCCCGCCGGGACACCCACCGCGGCCCGCGCCTGTCCCGGCGCCGCGGGGCCAGAGCTGGCACCAGCAGACTCTTTTTCCCATGCGTTCTAAAATATTTAACGTCAGGCACTTTTCTTCTGCTGCCCTGTAGGTGGTTGCTCCGTGCACTTGTGTGTGCGTGTGCGTAGACGCGCTTTTGTATTTACATATACAGGGACACGTTTGCACTACTTAAGTTACCTCGGTAATGATGTTTTGGTTGGAAGCGCCGTGGCTATCGTGTAGTGGGAAGTTCTGCTGTGAAATGTCAGTCAGATAAGACCCTGTGGTTTCTTGACAGTTATCCTCCGTGTTTTCTTTTTATCGGTCGTATTGTATTTTAATTAAATGGTAACTAAAATGACCATTTGTTGAGTTGGAGGAGATGAATAATATTTACTTTTCTTACATATGCAACTGACGTGTCCATCATCTGTTGATATGCTTTGCGATCATTGGATTTAAAAAAAATTAAACTTGGTTTTGCTACATTTTGAAATCTTGAATGTTTTAATTTCTCCTCATCTGGAACTTTTCCAATCTTATTCTGGTTTTGAAGTACCCATAACAGGGTATAATGTTTAAGGAGAAGCATACAAATACAGTATAATCTTACACTCTTTAGTATTTTATGGCATGTATCTGCAAATCTGGGTCAGTATCACTTGGGTTTTAGACCAGAAAAGATTACTGTAGATCTGCTTACTGAAGTAGATGCTTGTACAGCATTTGAATTCCTATAGGAGAAAACCTTCAAGGCAAATAAAAAGGAATTCATTATCTATACCCTACCTTTCAAATTAGGGTTCTTCAAACTGTTTGCCTCATTTGCCATGGTAACATCTCTCTGATCATTATATAATGATGTCTGAAAACATTCTTCTCAACATTTAATTGAAGGCCTTCCAAGCAAAATATGTTATTTTAAAATCCACTGATAAACAGGAAGACAGCAAAATTATATATTAGAAAAGCCAAAGAAGTTAATATTTTGTTTGTGTTGCAGATTAAAAAAGTGTTTCTTTTACTGTGCTTTCTTATACTGGAAGCTGCTTTTGGATATTCTACAGATTTGTTTTAGGAGATCTAATAGTGGTTTTGTGAACATAAACATATTTTTCTGTGTTAGACAGTGAATGTATGTTGATATTTGATGCATCCATAGAATGGCAGCAAGCTATCAATGTATTGGCTTTGCTTGTCACTGCGCGCTACTGTTGGAAATGATAAATGTAGTGATGATTTAACTACACTAATTGCTGAGTGCTTCGTGGAGACTGTCTCCAAAGAAGCCAGCACTCTAAGTAAATGTTAGCCTTAACTCACTGAGGGCTATGAGCAAGATGAAAAGATTTGTGTAGTGTTTCTGTGCAGCATTTCAAGTAGCACACAGGGAAGGTGTTTGTACAGTGGAAGGTTATCACTGAGTGGATTCCAACTTTTGATGGCTGGTGTTCCAGACTTTTTGAAAACTGTTGTGAAATGAGTTCACAGAGTATCAGGTTCTGCAAGACAACATTTAATACCTTTTCCAGTTTTCCTGCTGTGATAGGAGCAGGATGTTATGAGATGATTTGCATCAGATAGTCTGTGGCAAATGTACGTGCTCTTCAGTTTTTATGCAAAATGCTAGACCCATATGTAATGAGTTGATGATCTCTGCCTTGCTACTTTTATATGAGCAGAACAGCAGCACAAACTCTGAGATGTCTTAGCTCAGCCCAAAACTTAGTGGTTAGGGACTCTCTGAGACAATGGTAAAGTTCTGTCCCAGCATAATAACTCTGAAGTACAAAATTTTGCCTTTGCAAATCATGTAATAATAGTAAACAAAATCAACAAAAATACCCTAAAACCTGACAAACTTGTGAATGCTACTAAAAACCACCAAAAGAAGAGTAATCTATTTGTATTTATAGGATTTTACAGTGAGGTCAATAACACTGGGATTTTATGTCTTATGAAGAGAGGTCCAAAATTTAGGAGACATTGACCTGAAATTCTTTCTGATAGCTGTAGTTAACAACTGTATTGTGAGGCTTAGAACAATAATCATGTAAAGAGCACTTGCATGCTTGGATGCTTTTTGGCCTCTAGAGACTCTGGACCAACTTTACAGACTCTTTAGAAGTGCTCCATGGACTTCAGTAATGTGCAAGGGACTGTCTTTGAAGGGCCAAAGAATAAGCAAGTTTAAAGCCCTACATAACAGAAATTTCCTGTATCATCTCTTTGCTTTAAGATTGTAATCCCTTTTGTTTTCTTTAACCTTTTAAGGAGAGTTATCCCCTTTTCCATCTTGGTCATTATTTTATTTCAAAAGATACCTCAGCTCTGTTTTACTCAGTTTGGTTACTTGGGATACAAAATAATTTAAGACACTGGCATAATCTTAGGAATTCACTTCTGCTCTTAAAGATGTGACCGTGCCCAGTATGTGGCATCTAACACAATGTGGGCTAATGCTCTTGGACATCATGTCAGCATACCTGAAGTGCATCCAGTGATCCACAAACCAATCTGAACAGAGAACAAAGTAGGGTTTCTAACATGATTGGCCTACATTTTTATCTGTCCTTTCCTATTGCTAGTATATTTTAAAAAAGGAGTAAGCAGCTCTGAGTTGCAGGAGATTAGTGCACTATGGTTATGTGGAATACTTTGTAGAATTAAGGTCTCTGTAATACTCAACAAAGGAATGCTTTCATACTCTTTAACCATAAAAATGTTTCAAATAAAAAGTACACTTACCAAAAAACTGTCAAGTTATGTTGCATGTTGATTCACTACTCTCCATATGCTTTGGAGTGCATCCAGACTTGAGTTTTGCCAGAAGTGGTTTTCCAGTTCTATTTCAGGGGATGAATGTCTGATTATTATTCAATGCACATGACTTAGCAAAATATGCAAGTGATGGAAGAGGTTAACTTTGTAATATTACAAGTGCTTTCTCTCTTTCTTGCATTTCCTGGCTCATATTTAAGCATCTTGATGGAATAGTGGAATTGAAAAGAGAAATTGTTTCCTGGTTTTGAACACTTTCTTCCTTTTCTGATAATTTTGGAACTCTCAGGTCCTCCTGTTGCCCTGAATATGTTCTTATTACAAGTTTCCTAGCAGTTTGTCACAATTTCAAATGAAGTCTGTATGTGTTGCTCCCTATAGGCTGTCTGGGACCTCTTGCTCAGGGTTGTGTTCAGATGATCTGCACAGTATGCGTGCAGTGAGTGCTCTGTACTGTGGCTGTGTTGGTGCTCCTGTGAGCAAACCAGGCTCTGTGAATCCCTGTCCCTGCTGTGTTGGTGCCCCTGTGAGCGAACCAGGCTCTGTGAATCCCTGTCCCTGCTGTGTTGGTGCTCCTGTGAGCGAACCAGGCTCTGTGAATCCCTGTCCCTGCTGTGTTGGTGCCCCTGTGAGCGAACCAGGCTCTGTGAATCCCTGTCCCTGCTGTGTTGGTGCTCCTGTGAGCGAACCAGGCTCTGTGAATCCCTGTCCCTGCTGTGTTGGTGCTCCTGTGAGCGAACCAGGCTCTGTGAATCCCTGTCCCTGCTGTGTTGGCGCCCCTGTGAGCGAACCAGGCTCTGTGAATCCCTGTCCCTGCTGTGTTGGCGCTCCTGTGAGCGAACCAGGCTCTGTGAATCCCTGTCCCTGCTGTGTTGGTGCTCCTGTGAGCGAACCAGGCTCTGTGAATCCCTGTCCCTGCTGTGTTGGTGCTCCTGTGAGCGAACCAGGCTCTGTGAATCCCTGTCCCTGCTGTGTTGGTGCTCCTGTGAGCGAACCAGGCTCTCTGAATCCCTGTCCCTGCTGTGTTGGTGCTCCTGTGAGCGAACCAGGCTCTGTGAATCCCTGTCCCTGCTGTGTTGGCGCTCCTGTGAGCGAACCAGGCTCTGTGAATCCCTGTCCCTGCTGTGTTGGCGCTCCTGTGAGCGAACCAGGCTCTGTGAATCCCTGTCCCTGCTGTGTTGGCACTCCTGTGAGCGAACCAGGCTCTGTGAATCCCTGTCCCTGCTGTGTTGGTGCTCCTGTGAGCGAACCAGGCTCTGTGAATCCCTGTCCCTGCTGCGTTAGTGCAGCACATGCATGTGTGGGATGGAGTGCACTGTGTGTCTATGCTCAGAGACCAATGGGGTTGAGGAAGTAGAAATTGGATAGGGGGAATGTATGGGAAGAAACCAAATAATGAGCACACCTTTTGCTGAATGTGCTAAGGAAGTCCTTAGAAAAGTAATTCCCTTTGAATCAGAGAGTGGAACACTGTGGTTATCTGTAAGCAGATGGATGCTGCTGTCCGTGCTCTGAGCTGGCAGGATGGCTCCTGCAAGGCAAAAGCTGTGCAAGGGCATTGGCACAGTGCTGAGCTCAAAATAAACCTGGCTTCTCTGGAACTTCCTGCCAAATATATGAGGGTAGTCAAATGGTAGTTGGGAAGGATTTTCTGTCTCAAACACATTCTTTTTCTACCTGAGAAGGAGGACAACTTTGGATGAACCCATGTATACAGTATTCTATACTATGAATATAATCAATATTCTGTAGTGGTCCTGACACCTGCAGGCCATTGCTGATCTCTAAGGCTGTACTAAATGGTATGCAGTTAATACAAAGTTGCATTAAATAGCACATCGTGTATTTCAAATTGTGACCATTTCTGACGAATCATACTTGTCCTGGGAGAAATAAAATAAAAATTGTTTTTGAGAGAGCACTTAAAGTTGCCAGAAGGCATATTGCTTGTCAGAAGATATGAGGTATCTTGCTATATCTTCTGCCTTGATGTGATTGTTTTGGGGTGATACCCATTTTGGAGCAAAAAGATTATTTCCTCTTACGTTGCTTGTGTCCAGCTTGAATAAAAGAACTTAAAGGAAATACTTAGAATGCTGTGTAGAATGCAATGTGGGTTAAACTGGGACTTGACACCATGTGAGTGGGTCCCTTATATCCTGGCCCAAAGAAGCTGAGTAAAGGTAACATTGAACCTTTATCAGCATGGACTGCAGGTATTTCATGCATGTGGTTTTTTGTCATAGAGTTTTAGAACTGTTTAGATGTAAGTTAAGTTTAGATGCAAGTTTAGGATGTAGTTTATTTATATGTAGCAGTCTTGAAGTGGAAGGAAGTAGGAAATGCTATAACTGAACACACCTTGTGTTAACTTGATCCCCACCCCAGATTTGCATACGTGGTCCTGCCCTTGTTGCAGCCTGCCCTTTTGTGGTTCAAAGGAGAAAGCCATGAACTAACATGTTCTGATTTAATCAAATTATGCAGCTTTGATTGGAAACATTTTTAGTTTATTCTTAACTGGTACTTTTATTTACTTTCTGAAAAAAATGGTGCTTAGACTCACCTGACGAACAGGATTTGTAGAGAAAGTGTTTCCTGCAAGAATGTGCAACGGGTATGTCAAGATATGAGATGACTTCTGATAGAAATCAAAAAAGTTAATTTGAAGAAACATAATTGAAGTTCATAAATTAAAAACACCTGAAAATTAAACTACATGAGGTAACAGAGAAAGCACCCAGCTTGTATAGTGTATCTCAGCAGCTCTAGGCTGAGGAAAGAACATGATGTTGCTGAATCTCCTGGTGCTTGCAAAGGCACAGAAAGTCATTCATTCTGTTGCATATATCTTGTTACAGAAGCGTTAAGCTGAAGTAAAAATAGATGAATGACTCACCTAGTTAGATAATTTCAGGCACTGAACTATAGAACTCTCATTGGTATTATTACTAGCTTGAAACCTAGTAATTAAAAAAAAATTATGGAACCATCAATTTTTTTGTGATATAACAAATAAAAATGAGAAACTTACAGAAGACATTGAACCTGCATGACTATGCTGCAGTAGTTCTTGTTTATAAGTGCCAAAATTACTATGTCTCATTTGTAATTCCACCAGCAGAAAGTGTGAAGGGAGTAAAGAAAAAGCCCATCATGTCCTGTAGGTGGATGGAGAACAATCTGTTTTTGTGCTTACAAGTAGTGCAGCTCTGCTGCTGTGGTTCCCTCAGTTCAGAGCTGCTTGAAGGGACGCTGCTGGAGGGAGGGCTCGGGGCTGGCACCCTGGGCTTCCCAGGACAGACCTGCTGGGAACAATGGGTTTGTTTGGGTTGATTTTGTGTAGTGAAGATGTAAGAACTAAACTAGGGAAAGAATCCATCTGCCCTGCTTACAGCTTTCCTTTGGAAGTGAGAACAGGGAGAGAGACAGTCTATTGCTTTGCCCTACCATCTCTGCTGGTTTCCCAAAGCTGTGAAAGAAGGGTAAGGCTTGTGGATGGTAAGCACATTTTGTACAGGGACAGTAGTTCAGGACAAGGATTCTGAAGTAGGAAAGTTGTGCTGGACAAACTGAAGTGGATGAGGTGGTGAGCTGGAACTTGAGAATGGACGACAAAGTGGAAAACAGGAACTGAGGCCAGTGTTGCAGAGTCAGATGAAAACAGAATGGAAATAACTGGAAGAAAAAGAATAGCAGATGATGTGTGGTTCAAAAGGGGGACACTGAAACTGTCTAAAAAATGATTTGAGATGAGTACTGGACAGAAAAAATTAGTAAGTGAAAATTGTAAATGACTAAATACAGAAAACGATCTGGAAGAAGGAACAGATGAGACTGAGTCCACCTGTGCTGGAACTGAGATTTCAGTTTTCCTCTGTAGGGGGTGGAAGTAGTTCTGAACCCATAAGTTCTCACTTAACTGCTGGTTCACGTGTAGAATGACTTCTGCTGCTTTTCATCCGTCTGTTCAAGTAGTGTGGTTTGCAAGAAAGTTTGTGATGCTTCATGTTGTAAGCATGTAGGTGTGGTATTTTGTCTTTTTTTAAGCTAGGAAATTGCATAAAAGGCTTGCAGTTCTGTCACTTTAGTAGTGTTCTTGCCTTGGGAAAGGCTTATGTTTGCTGTTGCTTTTTCTGATGCTACCCAGTCCCTTACTGTCAGATTTGTTTTCTTGCGTGTTCTACACTCAGCTTTCTCATACATTTTCTTAGCTGTTTCTAAATGTGCTGTAAACCACACAGCATTACTATTGGTCTCCCCTGGTACTCCATCCAATGTATATCCATGTTGTGGATGCCACATGTTAGAGGAAATTACATGTTACTCCAACTGAAGTCTTTGTGGCTCTGAGAAAAACAGGAATTATTTCTGTCTTTACAGTACTCACAATAAAATATTGTAAAAGAAGAATTGGTTGAAGGATCTCCCTGGTCAAGATTTATCACTGGAATAAAAGCAGTTAGTTGTATCTCCCTTTTTTTTAAGTAGGTAGTTTTAAGATTGTCGAGTGAGTGAGTGAGTGTGAAGGCATGAAGGAATAGAGATGCACTGCTGAGGCGCTTGGCAGGGCCACAGCAGTGTGGACTGGAATCATCTCTGTGTGTTTTGAAACTGCCCTTTGTTGGATCATTTCTTCCCAAGAGGAAAGGGTGTAATCCATGCTGGTTGTCTGTCATATTTTAATAAATTATTGCAATTTTTCTAGTTAAAAATAACTGATTTATGTCTGCTGTAGTTCTATGGATGGATGGATGGATGGATGGATGTGACAGCAAAACTGCTCATCATCACTACCTTTCTTGGAACTTTTTCCAAACATACAGAATAATTTCTCTATGAGGAACAGCTAAGTTAGAACCTGCCAATCTGGGATATATAATATGTTCTCAGTTTTGGATAGCATCTTCCTATAGCTACTGCAGAAGATCAGGATGCTCACAGAAATGGATCTCGTACTGACCCAATACAGCTGCTCTCATGCACTTGCCTTATATCCTGTAGCTAAAGCCAATGCTGACTTGCTAATTATTTTCTAATCCTGATGTGAGAAAGAAAATCAAACTGTTTGCACACCAGACACTGAGGAGGGGAAAAAAAATCAGAACATCCCTTCTACTTTGCCAGACACTTAGCTCCCCCTCAGTTCTTATTTTTTGAATACTTTTTTTCTCTGTCTCTAGTGAAAATTGTAAATATGAGGCCACGGAAATGACAGGAAAGTCTTGCATGCAGTTGTGGGAAAGACTGCTGAAGGTGAGGTTAGTACAGAGAAATTTTATTTGCATAATTAAATGGTGTAGTTTCAAGGAAGGAGGGGGAGACTTCAGCACATGCAACCTGACCCTGATAGCCACCATGCCCTTTGTGTATCTATCTTGCACTTTTACACATTAACACAGAGTATTTTTTGACCAACGTCCTGGTCTGCTGGATTTGATTTACCCTGAGTGGAACATAAGTAGCTGGCCTTAGAGAGAAATGCATGTAATTGAGCTCTGGCAGTTTATGATTTTGATCAAATTGGTTCCTGCAGCCTGGCTTGCCCTGTGAGGGACTGACACCTTTTCTTCTATTTATTTATCTCTCAATTTTCTTTCCACTTACATGAGTCAAACTGACCTCCCCTGTCAGTTTTGCTCACTGAAGGAAGCAAATGTTCCGTGTAATGCAGTCTGCTTATTTTATCACTGTGGAAGTCAAATTCCTTAAAGGTGAAATAGTAAATCATGTTTACTGCTGCTCAGTGAATTGCAAATAATATTTTCTCTTTGTGTCCTCCAGGTACGTTTGTCGTATGTGCGGACGAAGTATCTCTTCATCTCGTGGTTGGTTGTGTTCATTGGCAGCTGGGTGATCTATGTTCAGTACTCCACCTACACAGAGCTGTGCAGAGGACATGACTGTAGGAAAATAATAGTAAGTATATTTAGCATAGTTTTCTAAAGTATTTGACTAATTCCACAGCCAATTCAGTCAGCATCACATGTAATTGAATCAAGTTCTCTTATTCCATCATGTTGAAGTAAGATTACAACTTCAGCTACAGATAAAACCAGTTGTGGCTCTTAACATTATTTTGGTATAGGGTTACTAAAATTGTTTCCCTGGTTTTTTTCTTTCAAGAGTCAGGTGTTGGAAGAGATACAGTTGTTGCCTCCTTTCTTAGGCAATTTAGTAAATATTTTTCTCCTTGTTTGTTTCAGTGTGATAAATACAAGACTGGAGTTATTGATGGATCAGCATGTAGTAGTCTTTGTGCTAAAGAAACATTATATTTTGGAAAATGTTTGTCAACAAAACCCCAAAACCAGGTAAGGCTTTACTCATCCCATCTAGTTTTATTATTTCCCACTGAAATGTCGTTCTCTGGAACATCAAGTAGACCTTAATGTCTGCAAGTTGCATCTGTTTAATACAGATTATTTCAAACTTCATTTGCTGTGACATGCAGAGCATGTTTGTGTGTGTGTGTATAAACACACATACATACCTAAAAGTACCTATATAGAGAAGATATAATACATACTATTGATGTACACAGTATGTTCCTATATACAGTAGGCTATATTATTCCTGTAAGTAGAGGGATATATCATTGTTTTACAATGGATGTATTTTGGAAATACATATTATATATAATATATATAATATATACTGGATCCTTTCACATTTTGACAGAATAATCATAGTTTTGTACAGCATACTGCTCCTCTGCTGCCCTGCTTCACAAATGGAAGCAGCAGCCTTGGAACTGCCTCTGCCAAGGTGGCAGCAATGCCAATATTCTGCATGTGAGGCCGTCTGTGTTTTGCCAGTGTGGATCCCTGAGGACCCACTGCAGTGTGCTGGGTTTGAAGTTGCCATTGTTTGAATTGCTCTCTGCGTTGTCTGTGTACAGGGCTCTGTTTTCTGATCTGTGTTCCTATTTGACTCCTGAAGCAGTGGTTAAAGGACAGGCAGTCTTCAGATGAACTTGTACAGTGTTTTTTACCTTTTCCCCTCTTTCTCTGCCTAGATGTATTTAGGAATCTGGGGAAATCTGCAAAGTGTTATAAAATGCCAGATGGAGGAAGCTGCTCAACTTGATTTTGGTACTGACCCAGAACCAAGGAAGGAAGTAGTCCTATTTGATAAACCAACAAGAGGAACCACTGTTGAGAAATTCAAAGAAATGGTATATGGTCTTTTTAAAGTACGTATATGTTTATTTATTCTATTTTGACTGACAGGCTTGTTTTCCTGAAGCTGGAGATAATACCCTATTGTATGAGCCATGTTTAAGTACATATTAGAAAAATAATAAACACAAAACTAGTTTTTCTGAGAGTTGCTTATCTTGAAGTTTGAAGTAACTAATTATCAGGTTTTTTCTTTACTTTTTAAATTATGGAAACTGGCATTCATCTTGCATGTTTACTGCTTTCACTTGCATTTGTATAGAAAATATGGTAAAAACATTTATTTTTTGGTGCTTTTAAGGTTATTGTTCATGCTTGGGAAGAGTTCCTGTGTTAACTGAGCAGGAGGAATCTCTTTATCCAGAGTGACCACTTGTACTTGTCCTTTCTGTGTTAACATGATGCTTATTTTGATTGCCTTAATGCTGCTCCAGAATTTTGATAATATAATCACTTTGATGCTCTGTTAATTCTGATTTTTGGTTTTCTTTCTTAAAATTCTCTTGCTATTGTCATAGTTCTGATGTCTCCATGATGGAAGCACTGTCATAGCTGAGCAAATGTGCACATGTGCACCCACATGTAACAGTGATTGAAGCTGATGTCAGTTGTCGTGCATTACAGCAGCTTTATCTCTAAGAATGAGTGAGCAGCAGGTGTGCTAGGGTAGTTTTTAGGAGAATTTGGAAAAAGTTTATCTGTCTTTGTGTGTGCATTCATGGTAGGTGAAAATAGAACAGTTCTGATCCAGCAGTGGCTTCTATGTATCAACACAATTGAAGTGGTTATGTCAAGTAACAAAATGAAGTACTTCAGTACACTTACCTTGCAGGATTTATACCCAGTGTGTCTTGGTACTTTGTATCATTGGCCAAAATGTAGCTGATAATGTAATTTCTCTACATCTGTAAGGTCTAATCAGCTGAAAGCTAAACCTGATCTAAACATTTGGATTCTGCATATGCCTTCTAAGAGAATATTGAACAAGCTACTTGATGGGATTTTTCTAAAGACTGATCTGACCAAGAATAATGTTTGAATTTTAATGTTTGCATTTTGAAATGCAGAGAACACTAGTACTTTCAGATCATACGCTCAGTGCCTATGAAAACAGAACAAAAAGGAAGCTCTTCAGGCATCCGATAGCAGGTGCTGTGATATCCATAACCAGTGAAAACCAGACCATACACTACCATATTATTCTTAGAAGATTAACAGGAGGTAGAATGACAGATGGATTGATGGTAGTTAATGAAGTCACACTTAATCTTTTGTTTGTTGCTTTTAGGCAAAGTTGGGTGAACAAGGAAATCTTTCAGAACTGGTTAATATGATCCTGTCCTTTGCTGATGGAAACAAAGATGGCAGAGTCTCTTTGCCGGAGGCAAAATCTGCATGGGCCCTTCTGCAGCTGGAGGAGTTTCTGTTAATGGTGATCTTGCAGGATAAAGAACATACTCCCAAACTGATGGGGTTTTGTGGGGATCTCTATGTGACAGAAAGAGTTGAATATACCTCTCTCTATGGGATCAGCCTTCCATGGATTATAGAACTTTTCATTCCCTCGGGCTTCAGAAGAAGCATGGACCAGTGGTTCACTCCATCATGGCCAAGAAAGGCAAAAATAGCTATAGGGCTTTTAGAATTTGTGGAAGATATTTTCCATGGACCTTATGGAAACTTTCTTATGTGTGATACAAGTGCCAAAAACTTGGGATATAATGATAAATATGATTTGAAAATGATGGACATGAGAAAAATTGTGCCAGAAATGAATCTGAAGGAAATAATTAAAGATCGTCAGTGTGACTCAGATTTGGACTGCATTTATGGTACAGACTGTAGAACACTGTGTGACCAAAGCAAAATGAGGTGCACCACAGAAGTAATTCAGCCAAATTTGGCAAAAGCCTGTCAGCTTCTTAAAGACTATCTGCTTCGTGGTGCTCCTTCTGATATCCATGAGGAACTAGAAAAACAACTGTACTTGTGTATTGCCCTTAAAGTCACAGCAAATCAGATGGAAATGGAGCATTCTTTAATACTCAATAACTTAAAAACTCTACTGTGGAAGAAAATTTCTCATACCAATGACTCTTAGCTTCTCCACCAGCAGAAGTGAACACTGATGCCATTACAGGTGACCTGCTGCACTGGATAAGAACAATCAGCACATTTTTAAAAAGATATTTCTTTACTCAGATTTTATTAATGGTTCTTTCACTCTGGCTCTTCAGTAAGTATCTTATGACAGGGCTTTTCAATGAATGAACATCGGGCAGAGGCCAGAAGTACTTCTGGTGTTCAGTGCTGTGTTATGGAAACAAAAACTCTGCATGCTTGACTGTTCTGTGCACTTTGTCAGATCTTGAACAGGATGAAAGTATTCACTGTGCCACCACATCAACTGATGGAACATCCTACAGGTCTGTGAAAATCATTCCTCACTTGTGAAATACCTGTGAAGGATTTTTATCCTAAGTAGTTTTATGATGAATCACCACTACTGCAAATAATGTGTCCAAGTCCAAGCTGCTGTTAAGAAAAAACTGAACTGTGAGATTAAAGTTTACTAATACCTTGGCATGGCAGAATTTGCACATTAATAATTTTTTAACTGTGGAAAATAAGGTTGTAATATGAGTCTGAAATCAGATTGTTTACACATTTGTTACCTCATGCTTACATTTTGAATGTTTAAGTAGTTCAACACTTTTTAATTAAGTCATTGGACGGTGAACCAGGGTGGGAGCCAAGAACCTTAGAATCTTATCTCTTAAAATCACCAGTGTGGTCTATCAGCAATAGCATAATCTGTTTCCAAACTATAAATTATTGTACTTCATTTGAAGACTTTAAACCAAATTAAGGTATAGCAAATACTGAAAAGTGAGGAGTTTGTGGACTAAGTTATTGTATGAAAACTGAAGTTAATTAACTTGCAGAAATACTGATAGCAAAAGTGTCCTACCAGTTAAAAAAGGAAGCTTGCATAGTCCAGGAATCTGCTGTGAGACATAAGAAACAAGTTACTAGTTGAGGGAAGTCTTGACTCTTTACTGTCCCTCCGAATTTAGCTACAGACTTGTACTTAAATCTTGAACTATTGAAGGAAGTGTGTGAGCAAGAGGAACTGCAGGACAGAAGCTGGATTGTTCAGGACCATGGAATATTGTTTAAATGGAAGCTTATGAGGGAGTAACAGCTTGGAATGAGATGGAAAGTAAGTGAGCTGCAGTGTGTTACCTTTGTTTTTCCTAGTAGCATCTATGAGTCATTGTTAAGTTTGAAGTAAATAAACACCATCTGATCCTGGCACTCCACGTGGCATGACCACTGTACCACCTGTAATATCCCATTGTTGCTTTTCAGACTTAGATGTGTGTTCATAATTCTGCAGAATTGCATGTCCATAGAACACCTCAATACTGTACTCAGTTCTTATCTGTTAAATTTATACATGCTTTAGGTATAAAGTTTTTCAATCCTTAACAATTCCAAAGCCAGTCACTCATATATTTCTGAATCCTGGCCCCTTAATTAATTCTCAGCATAGGTAAGAAGAAAAAGCTTTACTGAAGTGTTTGAAAGGTTAATTGCTTTAGGTATCCTGTCTTAAATGCATTCCTTGAATGATTAAACAGGGCCACAATAATTTCTCCTTGCCCTATGTAATATGCAGCTTGGGTTAAAAGGGTACTGTTTTGTGAACAGCAGCTTTGTAAGAAATCCTGTGCTCATGTTAATTCTTGTCTCAAACTTGCCACTGTGCTCCAGCCACAAACTAGTCAGTATTGTAACCAGCAATGCACTCAAGTGGAAAGTGGTCATGGTCTTGGTGAAAAAATCTGAGTGACTACTAAGAGGGTTTGGGCAGATTCCTGCCATAAACAACAGGAAAACATGTTTAACAGTGCAGTTGGTTGTACAGAACCTTAATTTTTACTGCTGTTGTATCAAGTTGAAGCTTTTGTTGGAAAAAAAATACACTTTTGTTTACAATAAATCACAGGCCTCCTATTTCAAGAGCAGTATTTACACCAACCATCAGTTTCTTAAAGCAAAATATTCCTCCTGTAGCCTACTATCATGTTTGAACTGCACAAACAACTTCTGGAAATCTAATAGGAAACAAATCAAGCAGCACCTCTGAAGCTGTAGGAGGAGCTGGGGGCTCAGGGCTGGGGGATGCTCCGTAGAGGGACCATCCGGTGTCATGTCACTGCACTGGGATAACTTGTCTTGGACTCTGCTAAGGGAAACCTGGGGCTGAAAGGGTAAGGAACCCTGGTGTGGCTGTGGGGTGGGGTGTGTGGGGAGGCAAACAGGGCACCCCTCACCACAGGGGAGCCACCCACAGTTCCCAGCAGCAACAGTCTCTGGTGTCGTGGCTGCCAGGGAGTCTGAAAAGGGTCAGACTGGCAAGTTTCCTTACCCAGGCCTCTCTAACAAAGCACATACATGCAGCTCAGAATGGAATTTTCTTACCTATCACTAAATCATATGAAGTATTCATTCAGCTTAAGACAGTACTTGTTTCAGTAGCAGCCAGAGCTTGGAGGTGAGTGTGTGAAGTGCCTGAAAGCCTAAGGGTATCTTTGGGCAAAGGCTTTAGAAGCTACTCTGACTTCCTTTTCCAAAGCTGCAGCCACACTGCCCCCTAACAGGAGTAAGAAAAATTGTGAAGAACATGTAAAGCCCTTTTTAAAAATTCAAAATCTTTTTCTAGTTAGAAGCAGCAAGCTCTTACACCTAGTCTTTGATACTTGCCATGCCAAAAATTAATGAAATTGAATTCCCCTTCTTATAGAATTCTAATGCAGCAACTTTGGGTCTTTGAAGTTTTACCACCTCTCTTAGCTGTGAAAGTTCAATTCATAGAGTACCTTGAAAGGAGAAAAGCAGCCTGTCAGGTACAGAATACCTGGATCAGAGAAAAAAATTCTCTATTTTAATAAACAAGCCAGTCTTACACCATTGCTTCCTCAATAAATTTATTGCCACTTTCCAAAGCTTCACAGAAAACTGTGGAAGTTGTCTTAACTCTCAGTTCTGCGTTCCTGGGCCCTGAGAAAGCTGGCCTTCTTCTGAGCAACACGATCTTTCTTCTGGGCGAGTGACATCTTGGGACAGTTCCACCTGCAATATGAGCACAGTGCACAATATATCCAAAGCCAAAATAAGCAAAAAGGTGGTCAAGAAGCCTGCAATGCACCACTACTCTGATTAAGAGTGTGATGGGAAAATGTATTCGCATTTCTCTAATGTGCTTTATTTTCTAATACTGACTTAGCTGGGGCACCACAAAAACTTGGACAATTTAATTTCTCAAGAGGTAAACTGTACTCTTTTGTAACTGAAGTATGGACAGGCAGCCCCATGCAACAGCTGGGCCTTGATTGCTTTTCTCCCACGCTCCTGAAAAATCAGTAAGTTTAGTACTGGTGAAGCAGTGAACTTCCTTTCAGCTGAAGAGAAGCAGCTTTGCCACTGATAAGGCCTGAAGATGCACACCTCAGTTCCAGCTGTTCTGGCACAAGCATGCTTCACTTGAATTTTTTTCCTATAGTTAATAGCTCTTGAATTTTAGATTATTAACTGCAAAAGTAAACTCTCAAGTTACACAGAACTGCTTGTATCTTAATCTGATCTAAATCATGTGAATTTGACCCAACTGCAATGTGAATTGCATTACTTGTTTTACTGTGACTAAAATATCTTTAACAGAGAAGTCACATGGATGTCAAAGAGAATGAGTGTTTTACCTCTTTTTCTTGACTTCTCTCTTGGGTTTCTTTTCATGGACTGGATTATCCCGTATAGCAGCATGGGCTTTTTTATACATTTCTTCCATCTAAAAAAATCAGTAACATTTAACGTCACCATAGTGATCCAGTTGTAGGACATCAAAAATCCAAGATACCCTTACCTGAGCATGCACTAGAAACCAGTTTCATCACAATACAGCTTGTAATTTTGCATGGCTGCCTTTAAAACATTTCCTTCATACAGAAAACAACTGCCACAGCATGAAGAAATTCCTACTGTCATTATGTTAAAATATCCAAACACCCAACTTAGGCACTAAATGGCGAAAGTAGTTTTATCCTTATTTTACAGTTAGTTACTCTAGGGCCTTAGCTCCCTACAGACTATGCTCATAACTACAGGCTGGCATCTTGCAATTGCCATATCCTATTTTCTTTCAGTACTGCAGCTTCCCTAGATTTCAACTGAAAGGCAATCCAGAAAGTTATGCTACCTAGAATAAGACACTTCCATGTTTATTTATTAAACAAAAATTATTTCACACAAACTCTGGTATCAGACACATAACCTAACCCCTTTTCAGACCCTACTGCATACACATTATGAACCTGCTTAGTAAAAAAAAAGGCAGAAGTTGTGAATCTGAAGCTGCTTTTACAAGTTCTGCAAGAACCACGGCAGCACCTGCGTCATCCTGAGGGATGCGATAATGCTGCTGTCCCAGAGATAACTCTGGCTCCATAATGGCATGTATTTCAAGGATACCTTTGCTGGTGGTTTCAGCTATGAAAAACCTTTTAGGAATGTATGTTTTAAATCTCTAGGACCACTTACTAGGAAAACCAAGCAAGAATATTACAGGAAGCAGGACAATCATCTGAAAGGAGTTTAATACTTGGAAAAAGTGGAAGAAGCAGATCTGTATTCCTACATACCTTCTAGTGCTTTGCACAAAATACTAAAAGCAGTGCTAAAATAAAATGTATTATACTCTGTAGTTTTATGAAATGCCACCTTTTACAATAGAGCCAGCTTGGGCTATTCTATGCTCACCTGGAATGAAAAACTACCTACAGAGTCATAAAAATCCTAACACAGATTTTACACAGAACCACGTGCTCACAAGTGCAACTGCTACAGCTACAGAAATGACAGGCTGTGATGCATGATAAGGTTTGAGAGGATAGTATGTATAGAAACTTCCAAGGTAATTTCTTTACTGGGAAGGAGGGGCAGTGGTCCAGCACAGAATGCAGTCCTGTAAACTTGGAGTTATAGGTAGAATATTAAGCTTCACAGAAGGAAAAAAGGTCCCACTTCCGAAAGTTCTATGATATACTACAGAGCCCTTCATGAAGGAAAACAGTATTTTCTTCACATGGATAACATACAACATGAGTCACATAATTTTAGATACCAAACTTACTTGCATTACTACAGAAGTCACTACACAAGACTTAGCAGCATCTCTGTTAATATTCAAGATCGAGCCAGATAAATCTTACCCCGTCCGGTGTTATGTTGTTCTTTATGTACTGGGAGAACTGTTTCTTGTAAGCATCTTCATCCTCCTCCATCAGGTAACGCATATAATCTGCAACGTTCTGGCCCATGATGTGCTTGCGGTGGACCTCCGCATTGAACTCCTTGCTTTCCGAGTCATAGCCAGGGAAACGCTTGGTACTGTGGAACAGCAGTTACACTCAAATTAACACATATTGCCAAATGCTCTAATTCAGAGGCAAAGATCCACACAGAAGGGACTGATACATCAGATTCTCCCACAGATAACAGAGGGATAGGACTCTCTAACTAAAAATAAAAAAGTTAAAAAACAAAGAAGTTTCAAGTTCATCTCAGCTGCCATCAGTCCCGTCTTGAAACACTGCAGTGCATCACATACACACCACGGACCAACTACAGAGTGTTCAGTCATTGCGAGTGTCATCATGTAGCAGCCAAGTCAGAAAAACTGGACAATAGTCAGAAACAGGACAGCATGGGAGAAGGTAGGAAAATACACAACAGATCTCAAGATTTTCTTTCCTCCACTGCTGCTAGCAGACATGTTAGATAACACTGCCAAAACCTTAATTTAATCATTCACAGCCTTTCATGGGAACTACCAAAACTTCCATGTGGAAATTTTAAATGCAGGCAAACTGCTCAGACTTACTATTGTACTGACAATTGCAGCAAATATCAGTGTGTTCATACCTGGTATGTACACATTTTCACAGTGAAATTAATACCTACACACACAGACTTAACAGAACTCTAAAGGGTATTTACTTGAGTGCATTCAATCCCTTGATTTTTAATAAAAGCAACAGTATCTAAAAATTTCATAGCATTTTAACAGTTCTAAGATTCCCAGCAGAACTACCAGAATTGCACTTGTGGATTAAAATACAACCAAGCAAAAACCCACCAACGCTGGCTACATGATCATTACTGGGTCAGAACAAAATTATTAACATGAAGTGATTAGTATAAGCAGACTGTCACATACAGACACACCTTTGGTTAACCCTAAAGAAATTTTTCCAAACACAGATTACCTGTGAGGGATGGACAGACCCCCATCCACTGCACCCTTCAGAGCACCAAAGACTTTGTTTCCAGTGGTAGTTCTGGCAAGGCCTGCATCCAGGTAGCATGTAAAAGCACCAGGCTTGCCATCCACGCTTTCCACATTGTATTCATCACCAGTGACTTCAACTTGGCCTTCATAGATCTTATCGAGGCCAAATTTATTCAGAAGCTGTGGGAAAAGAAAACATACCTCTGAAATTCTTTCCATTTTTTGACAAAATGCAGAACCACCACCACCCTAAAACATGAAACTGGAGAAGAATCATGTTTTTAACTAATTTCTTTACAAAAATTATGCACCTTATACTAATAGCAAAGCTTTTTAACAACCACCACTGTAAGCATGTCTGTTAAGTTTCAACCTTCAGTTCCAACAGGTAATTTAAGATTAAATTCCAACAGTGAACTTAAGATTATTCATGAGCCCATGGATGGATGCTGTTTACCCATGTTCAAACTGTTCAAGGTACACTTGTTATATTTTCATCCTGACTCCCTCCCTCCACCAAACTTAAGCGTTGAGACTTAAAAGTGGGCTGGTGGAGCTGACACTGTGTGCTGTCATCACACTTCTGTGACCGGACAGTCACAAGAGGCCAGCAAATCTCTGTGGTAAAGAGGCAAAGTTAAAACGTTGAGAACGCCCCAGACTGAGGTGAGCTGACACAGCACCACAGGAGTGAGCTCTCCCGCTGGTGAGGGCCCCAGACAGGCCGGCGTAGCCAGCGGGGGCGGTACCGGGGGCGGTACGTACCCTGCGCGCCAGGAGCAGCCCCGTGCAGTACGCGGCCGCGTAGTTGGTCAGGCCAACCTTCACTCCGTACTTGGGCAGCTCGTGGGCATAAGCAGCACAGACAATCATGTCACCTTCAATCCTGGCATAGGCAATCTGACAACAAAACAAACGTCAGTGTGCTCACAGTTCTGGACTCATTTATTGTTGCTCTGACATCTCCTTACACCAATGGGAATACTGCAAGGAGCGTGCAGGGAAGTGCCAACCTCTGCATGCAAGCTCAGGGCGTGTGTTCTGGTCTGTTGCAGCTTTGGGGTTTCCCCGCTTACGTTTGTTTTTGTTTTGTTTCATTTCTTTGTTAAAAGAATGATCAACTCAAGTAAAGAACTGAAGAATCCATCTCTCTATTAGGCCAGTGAAAGTGTATGTCAGCAACAACTTGTAATTACCTTTCCCCATAATCAAGAGGCCAGGAAACTGCCTACAAAATCAACATTTCAAAGAATCATTATGGATGTGGGTGAATTCTGTCCCACTTCCTGGCACACCTCAGAAAACTGCAAAAAGCATGTGATACAGTTTGTGACAACATTGTTACTAACCTTTTGGAATGATTTTATTAATGGTCTGAGACATATCATCATCTCAGGGGTCTCCTGTGAGACACCAGTGCTATCATATAATTTTCTGCTGTTCATCTGTGGAACCTTCTGACTCCCACACCTCCTGTCTACATTCAAAAGTTGTCCCCTTTTTGCAGGATTATTACATACTGGAAAGGCACTAGTCAGTCAGATGAAAGCACCCGCCACCACTGATTTTTGAGTGTCCAAGATAGAATAACCTTGTCAATGACCGAACAGACTGACATCAACAGACAATCATTCTATGAAGGAACAACACAAACTTTTCCAGGTGCTTCTTTTTTGAGCTTAACAACATGTATTTATGATACAACAAACGTGCCTAAAATAACTTCAAAATTAGTCAAAATACTCTGAAAATAAAAGAAGTGAGCCATGGTGAGAAACTGCATATGATGCAAGACAGGACCACATACTTAATAAACATGAAAAAATGCATACGGTTCTTATTTACCAGTCCCCTTTAATACTCCAGGAAAGCCACCATACAGTCTCGCTGCTTCACGTAACCCACATCACAGAAATAAAACTCTCAAAAGAGAAGGCACCTTTAGATACAAACCAATAGCCAGTGCAGGTTGACAAGTCACACTGTCAACTTGGTTGTCTTCAGCCAAGCAAAAAGACCCCTTTTTGAAGCCCTTTACATAACACCAAGAAATATTTCCTCTCCCTAAAATTTTCTACTTATCCCAGCATCATTAAAGCAGTACCATCTAATATTGCAAACAGCCTTGCAGAACAATGGTAACACCAGTGAAACTTCTATTCTATGACGAACGTGGTTTATTACTGACGTTCCAACAACATTAAAGACTGTTCCTCTCTAAGGAACTATTTTACAACACAAAAACTGCTCAGATCCAGCCTAAAAATCCCCAGCTGCCCCAAGCATTCCCCATCCCTGTTCACTGCACCCAGGGAAGGCTGGTGAGCGAGGAGCAAGCATCAGGTCTTACCTGGCAAATGATGTCTCTGTTGGTAACACGCACAATCATCCTGTATTTAGGAGTGTTGTACTTGTTTTTATCTTGAATTACCAAACGTTTGCGAGCATAGTAATCAGTTTTTCCCTCTGAAAAAGCAAGAGTTGCAGTGTGGAAAAATGTGTGAACAAAGCAGGAATATTCATCAATGACATTTAATTATATGTTACAGGGAATTTTGTAATACCTCTCCTTCTCCTGAATTTCACTTGGTATCTCTTGAAGTACGCCTTATTCTTGACAACTTTCACAAACCCCTTGGATAAGAAACATAACTAAATGTTATTAACATATAACCATGTAAGCCAAGGCCATTCTAACTAAACGTACTGTGAATAAAACTGTGATGCATTCAAGAATAAAATGGGGTTTCCTATACATTTGGATTTAAAAAAAAATCATAAAAACGAAATGGGGAAAAAACCCCAACAATACATCAACCCCCCCAGATTCTACCCCTCCCACAGGAACTAACGCACACTTATCCCCACAACTTCGCAGTTTCGGGAGAAAACCAAACAGCGTATGTTTGTCAACTGGAGCTCTGTCTGCACGGACCAGAGCAGTGACGGTGGTCATTTCCTGTCACTCGCGCGCAACCAGTGACTCCTCTGGCACGTTCTGCCATGGAGCGTGTCCCCTGCAGACCCCGTCCCAGCCGGCCCGATACCCGCAGCCCCGGGCCCGGCGCGCTCTGTCAGCGCCGCCGCCGCCGCCCCAAGGCTCGGACCCGGCCCCGCCGCCGCCGCCCTCGCCCGGGCCAGCAGGGCCCGGCAGCACCGCGTCCCAGGGCGGCAGCGCAGGCGGTACCGGGGCCGCCCCGTGCCGGGCCGGGCCCCGCACAGCAGCCCCTCGCAGCCGCCCGCGGCGCAGTGGCAGCCATTGCCACGCCGGCGCCGGGCAGCCGCTCCGGGCCCGCGGCAATCGGGCTCCATCTGCGCGGCCGGTGCGGCGTGGCGGGCGCGGAGCGGCGGGCGCAGTCCCTCCCGACCCCCCCGAGCCCCGCGGGGCCGGTACCGACCATCGTGCCAGGCACTGTCCGGTCCTCCCAGGCCGGGGCCCGCTCCGCACAACAACTGCGCTCCGCAGCTACGGGGGAAAGGCCGCGCGCACCGCGCAGGCGCAGCTCCTGCCCTGCCCGCGGGCCTGCGCCGCGCGCCCCCGTGCTGCCCCCTGCCGGCCCGGCGGACCCGCTGCGGGCGGACCGGGGCGGTGCCCGCGCGCGCTCCCGCCGCGCCCCCCGCGCGCTCCCGCCGCGCCCGCGGCAGCCCTGGCGGCGCATCCCCCTCTGCTCGCACGGCCGTGGCCGCGCAGCCGCTGCTGCGACCGGTCCCGCGCCCCGCTCTCCGAGAAAGACATCGAGGTGCTGAGCGGGTCCAGAGATGGGCACCGGAGCTGCTGAAGGGTCCGGAGGGTAAGTGAGGAGTGGCTGAGAGAGCTGGGAAAGTGTACCCTGGAGAAAGGGAGACCTTATTGCTCTCTACAACTCCCTGACAGGAGGTTGTAGCCAGGTGAGAGTCGACCTCTTCTCCCTGACAACCAGAGACAGGACTAGAGGACACGGTCTTAGGCTGGGCCAGGAGAGGTTTGGGTTTAACTTAGGAAGAATTTCTTCACAGAAAGGGTAATTAGACATTGGAATGGGCTGTCCCAATGCTGGAGTCATCGTCACTGAAGGTGTTCAAGGAAAGACTGGATGTGATGCTCCATGCCATGGTCTAGTTGACAAGGTGATGTTCAGTCAGAGGTTGGACTCGATGGTCTCAGAGTTCTTTTCCAACCTAATTGATTCTATGATTCTGTGGTATCACAGAAATACAATTCTAAGGAAAATAATAATAATTGCTGTCATCTAACACCTACATGTAATGCAGGATCACTTCCAAGTCTCCTTTTGTTAACTACCCAAGCAGTTGTTAGCTAGGGATATGTCAAGACAAAGGGGTTTGTAAAAAGAAAAAAAATCCACAAATTTGATCTTAAAAAATCGGCAATTATGGAAGTATTATAGGATTTTAATTCCCTTCATTTTCTAGGGAAAATTGTCACAACTGATAAAATAGTAATTAAAAACATCAAACCAACCAAAAGCCCAATCAAATGCTGTTCTTATAATAAATTACAGATGCTTGAAATTATTGAGATTTGATGAATCAAAGCAAGAATATAGGCTTGTATATGCATATATACATATATTTAGACACACATACTGGATGAAACAGATTAAGTGGCATCCGATTTCTTGACATTGTCAGACAATAATGCATCTTTCTTCCTGATATATTTTTCTGGTTAATTGTCACTGATTTTACTAAAAACTCCCAAGAATCCACCTCACTAGTTATACACAGACCAATATTTTAAAAAGTTATTAATTTTATATAAATAACCAGGAGAATTAAAGAAATAATAAATATTTCCTACATCAGGTATAGTTCCTACAAGAAATGGAGCCACTATCCCTTGAGGTGTTCAAGAAATGACTGGATGACAAGACATAGTCCAGTTGACAACGTGCTGCTCAGTCAAAGGTTGGACTTGATGGTCTTGGAGGTCATTTATGAAAAATAATTCTGTAATCTAAGAATGAATTTTAGAAATCTCAGAATTCTATTTGCTTTTCAATTTGTACATAAAGTACCTCTAATGGAGCACATTGTCTTAGCTACTCTCTGACAAATAAATCCATGCTATCCAGTGAGGGTCTGCTGGCTACTGCTGGGCAATTGCTTCAATGACCAGTGCCTCACAGTTAATGGTATCATAAGCAAGACTCCCTTGGACTTGTTGTTAAACAAGGAAAACAAAATCAAACTCTTGTTCTCTGTAAGAAGACTTTTTACCCCTAAAATAGTTCACCATGACAAAAATCAGCCTGTTAACCCATCACACCCACACACTTTCTTGCTCGTTGTTATCCTGCAAAACAAAGGCTCCAGCTGAGCTTATTGGCTCCACCCCAGAATCTCACAAATTCAGAGTGAATGGCTCCTCTGCCCTTCAGTTACAATGTTTGTTCAAAGGGATACTGCTATTCATAGAGGCTCTGAATGTGTTGAGGTAAAAGCCAGTATTTTCAGTGCTTGAATGAACTAATTTTTATTGATAGGAGAAAAGTATATGCTCCCCCCCCCCCCCAATGCTATTTCTCAATTTCTGTCATATTGTATGTATTATTTTTACTTTTTTACTTTTTAGGTGTGTTCTGGAGAGCAAGGTATCAGGCAGCCCTTTTAGAGCGGTGTCTTGTATTTATAAGTCTCTTTGACTGACAAAATTGGTACTTTAACAACATCTCCTGCAAGCAAGGCCCCTCTCCCTGTTTGTCTGCAGAGGGCTCAAAGCAGTAGAGCTGTTGTCTGTGACTGGACTGCCCGATGTGGTCACTTATAGGAACTGTACCTTTTTTCCTGTGCTTGCAGCAGTGACAGCCTTATTTCAGTGCCAGACAAATATGCTGAAGGCCCAGCTGTAATCTCTTCCTGCTACTGCTGCTTTTTTTTTAGAGTGTATTCTTTGCATATTTGGCTATAAAGCAGTATTGCAGACTTCAGTATGTGTCCTGGAATTACTTTTATAATTATTTTTAATGAATTTTTTTTTATTAGAATTCTTCCAAGGGAAAATCTCTGTACGGTTTTGTCTAGGAGTCTCTATTCATTGTAGAAGGACAATGGCAAATGGGCTAATGATTAGCTGGGAGGCGGCGCGGGCAGACGGTGTCTCACTGTTTGTGTAACCCGATCGGCATGTGCTGAGCCGTGTCAGACCAGTGTGCGTGGGGAGGGCGCGCGTGGCCCGCGGCGGTGCCGCTCCCGGGGCGCTTCCAGCGCAGGGAACGCGTTATGAAAATTCCAGGGCAGATGCCCTGATTATATTAAAAATGCCAGCTCTTCGCGTCCTCGCCTCTTGTGGCGGCGGCAGCTTCTCGCCCCGGCGCTGCCGTGAGGGGCGATGGCGGTGCCGGGGGGGGCTCGGCTCCCGGCAGCGGTGCCACCGGCGGGCTGCAGGGGCGCCTCCCGGCCTTCCAGCACACAGCGCCGAGGCCGTCGGGCACCGGAGGGCCGTGGCAGCCCCCGAGCGCGGTGGCGGTTCGTTCCCCGTTCCCCGCTCTCCGCGGGCGGTCCGACGCGGCCCCGGTGCGGCGCTTGGGTTCAGGTCCGCTCCTGGCGGCCCGGGGGCTGCGGGGGCCGCGCTGCCCCTGGCGGCGGCTGCGCGCCCAGTGCGCCTGCGCGCGGCGCGGCGGGCCGTGTCGGGGCGCGGGGCGGCACAGCGGGGCGGACGCCGATGCCCGCGCGGCCGCTGCTCCCGCCGCGGGCAGCGCTCCCAAGGTGAGGCGCTCCCGGGGTGAGGCGCGCCGGGACCCCGCGCAGCGCCCGAGACCGGCCGGGCCCAGCCCGGGCGGAGCGCCGCGACCCCGGCCCCACGGTACGGTGCCGTGCCGTGGGGCCCGCGGCGGGGCCCGGCCGGGCAGTGTCGGGGCGTCGCCGCCCGCCCCCGCCCGGGCCGCACTGGCGGGGTGGGCGGCGCGGGGCTCCGCCGGGCAGGCGAGAGGAGGCCGCGCTGCGCGGCCCTGCCCGGCGCGGGGCTGCAGGGCCGGCGGGACGCGGGTGGGCAGCGGGAGCCCCGGGGGGGAGGCGCCCTGAGGGAGGGGCCCGGCCCGGGCACACCGGCGGGTCTGTCTGCGAAGGGCGAGTGTCCCTTGGCTGGTGGGAGTGACGCTGAGCCGGGAACCCGCGGGTCTGTCATTCCCGAAAGAGAGAGTTTGCAAATGCTGCTTCGGAAATCTGCTATCTCCTGCTGCATCTGCATGAACGTGGTTATATAATGAGGGTAAAAAGTCGGTATTGATGTTCTGGCTACTTGTTATATTTTACAGCTGTAGTTATTAGTGCCATTTTGCTGTGGTTCCGTGTAATGCCTGCTAATCGTCAGCATTGATAATCGGAGCGATTTCATGGCAAACCATAAGTTGGTTCATACCATTTTCAATCTCCAGCGTGAGCTACCATTAACATTGCCTGTATCCAAACATAGCATGCCACATCAGTCTCGGACAACTTTGTCTTTTCCAAAGGTCACATGCAAAAGATGTAGAAAGGAGACAAATGCTAACAGAGAAGAGCAGATATGTCTTTTTTATCTCCAAAAGTATTTGTCAAAAAATTCTATATTTTTCCCTATTTATTTTTAATTTGCTTTACTTCATATGCCTAAAGAAGATGGTAGCTGGATCTGGTTTGGTTTACTGGTAGATGGCATTAAAGTGTTTTGTACAAACGTGTCTGTTTATTTCTCTTTCTCCAGTGTGCGGTGTCAGCTTTGATCATGATTATACAGCTCTATTTATTTTTATAAAGATTTAAGGCTTATTTTGAAATACATAGCTATGAGTTCTTTTTAAAATAAGGATTAGGAGAGGAAATAAAGGCAGTTGGGGAAGAGGGGTGTGATCAGGAGGAAACCACTCGCTATTATGAATCAGCATTGCTTGAATCTGCTAAAGTGGGGTGAGAGCAACTGTAGTGATTGTCACTGAATGTTCATCCAGCCCAACAATACCTCGAAGACGAACAGATGTTTGGATGAAAGAAGCTTTAACAGAACAGCCTTACTTCCTCCTTATATCTCTTCCAAGATTCTTGCAGGTTGAGGCTTAAAGACTTTCTGAGCTGCACCTGGTGGCTTAGATTTTTTGTTTTGGTGATGTTGGTTGGGGTGTTGGTTTTTTTTCCTATTGCCCTCCATATGTTTGTCTCCTGTAGATTTGTTTAACTGGTGTTGAACAAGCAAGCAGGAGGTGGTTGGAGAGTGGAATGGCTGAAATCGTGTTAATGGAAGAGATGGGAGAAAAGCCTTTCTAAATTTATGGGAGAAGAGATGGAGAAAGTGACATGCCTAAACAGTGACAGTTTGTTCTCTGGGTAGGATTGATAGTAAACAGAGAGGTAGTAAAAATGGGAAGACAAGTCCTTTGTCAGTTAATTTTGGAAAACAAAAATATTTACCTTGCTAATTCAAGGGTCTAGCATCACAATTTAGAAGGGGGAAAACAGCTGAGTTGGGGTTCTGCATACTTAAGGTTGTGTTTACATCTTACTCTTCCTGAGTTGTTTCCTTAACTTGTAGAAAAAAGAAACTCTAATGTTTAAGGGAGAGATACAGTAGAATTGAATATTTTGGATATAATTTTAAGCATCAAATGCATAGTTTAAAAGAAATCTCTTTGCTGGTGGTCCAAGAAGAGAAACAAAAATTAAAGCAAACCCTGAGTTTATGAATGTTATTTTCTAAACTAACCTACACTTGCCTTCATTGCAGTCTCTTAATTAACTTTTTTTCCCAGATCCAATTAAAATAGTTATGGTTTTTAAAAAGGTAAATAGTAAATATTATAAGAGTATGTAATTTTGAATTGTTAGATGCATTCTCTGAAGTTCTTGACTATGTCACTGAACCTTGTAGGTAGCATGCTGAGTTAGAGCCTTGTGTCTTCTGTATTGGTGAGTATCAACACCAGCTGAACGCAAAGCTTTGATTCCTTTGATTTGGGTATTACTGTCTTTCATGGCAGTCATCTGCTTAAGTGTGGATTGCAGCACATCCTTTCCTTCTCTAGCCAGAGGTGATTGCACCAAATGGGTGGTTCGTCAGTGACAGTGCAGCGCCTTTGCTCTTGCTTTGCCTGTTCTGTACCCAGCTGTAAAGTGGTTTTGTTGTATGGGTGTACACAGAAACTGCTCTCAAAGGTGGCAGAGAAGTGATTTACTGAATGCTCGCTTTCCCGTAATTACTCTTAATGTTGTCTATTTTCCTGTGAACTCTGGAAACTATTCAGTTTAGCCATGAAGTGGAGTTTTGGGTAGAACCTGGGACATGCTGAGCCTACTGCAGGGCTCAAGCAATGAAGGATCTCCCTTCAGTTGTGATGATAGGGATGGTGCTGTGGTCCTTGTCTTATTTCAGGGTGGGTGATTGTCAGCTGTGTTTGCTCACGGTCTGCAAGAGTAATCCTTCCCAGTCCCAGCGAGGAAGTTGCATATTTGGGGTTGAAGTGCAGTGCTGGGGTTGGTCTTTATTCTGGACAAGAAGTAAGGTCATGTGACAGAATGACTGTGGACACTTAACCTTTTTGTATTAATTTCCAACTTGGAAAGCAGCTGAAAGCCATCACCAAATATCTCTGTGTTCTTTTGTCTGAACAAACTTTACCTGGGCTGTGTTACTGGAGTTGGTCAACTTGCCTGACCTGTGTTGCCTTTACTTCCACAATTTAATCCTTTTAAAAAAAGAAAAACAAACCCTAACTTAGTATTTTGGTAATAGTTACTATAACATGTTCTGCTACATGTAGCCATTGAACTTCCCAACTCCTTTGTGTTCTTACGCCCTGTCATGACTAATTTTAGTGATTCTTAGCAAAGCATTAAATACCTGTTTGATGACATCATTACATATTCTTGATGCTTTTCTAAATTAAAAGAAAGTAATTATATTGTGATGATACTGTATTAATTATTTTTTCTTTGGTTTCATCAGATGGCAGGTGGAGCCAGTCTTTCAGTAATGGGTTGTTGTTGCCATAAGTTAACCATGCACTTGTAGCTAAGAGGATGCTAGAAGGGGCTTACTGTTATTTTTCTTATAGGAAGATTATCAAATGTCATTTAAAATGGACATAAAAAATTAGTAGGTAGCCAAATCCTGACGTGAACATATACTGTCCACATAACTATATGGAATGATACTGTATAGAAGTTAGTTTTAGATCTCCCATTTTTCCTGTATTCTTCTTGATTATATGTAGTTCAAACAGTGTACTACTTTCAGGCATAGTAAAAACAAATTCCAGCTTCCATGCTCTCTGAAACAGGAGAGCTAAAGCCCAATATTCATTAAGCAAAGTCATTTTTTTCTCCATTGGATTGCATTACTGGTGGAACTTCAGAGGTTTGACTGAGACCTTAGTAAGTGTTTCTCAGCCCTTTTGAAAAAGAATTGTGATTGATCTTTCTGAAAACAAAATTGCAAAAGCAAGTTAAAAATCCATAATAAGACACATTATGTTAAAAAGGGCTTGGGGTTTTGACATAAATTATTTGGTGTTAGACTGACACTTAAAAATCATCTCTCTCATTGATCTTCCTTGCATTTTTCCCCTAGTAGGCCATTTTGAAAGAAGTAAATAGACCCTTACTTCCAAATGGAAGTGCAAAAGTCAGTGGCCAGCTAATCAGAAAATAACAAACTTCCTTTGATGGTGAGCAGATACACATTTCTGTGAAGAGCCATTTCCCTTTTCTTTATTGATTATCTAAGGAAAATTAGATTTCTAAGTGCTGTGCTCATAGAAGGCTGCAGGAGCACTGTTACTGGAATAGCACGGAGGAAGACCCTTGCATAGCCACAAAAATACACTTGTTTCAAGTTACACTGTCAGTGCTTGTGAAGGCAAGTTGTGGCTATGCTAAGAAAATTAGTGGGCAAAATGCAATATTACTGCAAGGCCATGAATGTAGGCATGGATTGTGGTTAAAGAATTGACTATTGATGAGTGCAGCTGTGTTTATATCGGCTCTGTTTACTGCATAGCTTGGGCAACTTTTCTCTGTGGAAATTACTAACTTGGTTATGCTTCTCTCTGCTAAAATCTTTGCTTTTCATTTCTCGTTGGCTGTCAGCAGCCGCAGGTTGCAGTGAGTTGTAGTTCACAAGAAAGGCTGGTTACCATTCAGTCATTTGGAAACTGTTCTACTGTTTTGAATTTGAGTGTAACTGATAGAAAGCTGGACTTCTGGCTGATCATTTAAAGGAAAGAAGAGTAATATCCTGAAGTGGGTTCTCACCAGTCATGTGGTTTGTTTAAAGTAATTAATTAAGTGTTACCATATTGCATAAGGGCCATGCCTATCGCAGACTATTCTGAGTTGGAAGGGACCCACAAGGATCATCGAGTCCAACTCTTAAGTCAATGGCCCACACAGGGTTGAACCCATGACCTTGGCATTGTTACAACCAAATTTTAACCAACTGAGCTAATCTCAGGGTGTATGTTCTTTGGTTTCTCCATCAAGTCTCTTTTCATGCATCCCTTTCAAAAGGGAACGGTGCACAACTTGGTAAACGAAAGATGAGCATTTTGGTTCTAACCTGCACATTGTGACGTAAATTTCTATTATCTCTCCAAACACTTTTTATACCATTTTTTTCTTCCATGTGGTTTGTGTGGCCAAGTCAATCTATTGGGAGGTTGATGGTGATGCCCTGAGGTGAGGTGGGCCCTTGAAGACATCACAAAAGAAGGCCGTGCTATGTCTTAACACTCCATCTTTTGTTAATCTTATCAGTTTGAAAGCCCTTTGTCCTCTGCTTGGAGCATCTCTCCAGGGGGGCTGAGGCATTTCCCTCAACCCATCAGGCCTTATCAGGGCCATCACCCTACAATTATAAACATGCGACCTTCAGAGTGTGCTACAGTTTTGTAAATGCCCGATGATACTTGAACGCCAGTGAAATGATGAAGTTGCATTTTGCTGAAAAGAAAAAAAAATCTCTAAAACTTCCAATCTAGTGCATAAAAACCCTGACTTTGCAGTTCTTTATTTTAGCTGATTAACCTGATTCTTCCTACTGTTTTGTTAGCCAAGGGAATGGCCCTTTGAGTCTATGTGTGCATCACTTGGCATGCTGAGCCTCAAATGTAAAGAAGTTTTCCAGACCGAGGTCTAAGAGAACAAAGGAAGTTCCCCGTTAAAAGTTTTTACTGTAGTCAAGTCAGTACTTTTTCTTGCAGCTCTGAGGAGCTCTCAGCCATTGTATCTACAAAATCACTGTATTTAATTCTTTTCCCCTTGAAAGAAAAGAAGAGCTCTGTGGTTTTCAGGAGGTTGTTCCATCCCTATACAGAGTTGAAACTTTTTGATAGAGGGCCATCTTTAGATGAACAGGAGATGGTGTCTGCAACAACAGTGGTTTTTCTTCTCAGCATGCTGGGGCAATGCTTGACAGACTGTAAACCATGCTGGACTTCAGAGGTAACTAAAAACCTGAAATTTTTCTTGGAAATAAAGGGAATTGTTTGACTTGGTCAGTGATAGAAATGTTAATCATGGGACTTTGAGCAATGGTTTCGACTTTTAGTGGGTTGCTACAACATTTCTAATGAAGTTCCTCCTTAAAACACCTCATGTATTAGTTTTGTTTGTGAACTTCCACTTTAAGTTTCTCTGGGCTACCCAAAACCCCATGACATACTAGTCTGGTGATGCCTTTTAAAGAATGATGCTAGACAAAGCATTCTGGTAGCATAAGTTTTACACCATCTAAAATGTTAGACTGCTTTATTTTTTTATATCAAAAGGACTTGGAGTGTTAGTGAGTATCAAGTGAAATGGAAACTGGGGAATGCTAGCCGTGATATTCCTGACTGCTGTTAGGTGATACTACAAGAAAAATCAGGAATATGACAGTAAGTCAGGACTTCTTCCTCACCTGTCAGCAGAAATCAGTTATATGAATTTATAGTGTAAAAACACAGAATATGCTTATAGTGAAACCATGTTTGAGCCCTAAGTTGGGGGTTTAGCTTGTCAGGGAGCATGAGAGCAGCCTGATTCACCAGCTACCTCACCTGCATGTGTCATTGACTAAGTCAGTTTAATTTATTCTTCAGATATTAGAATGCTGTTAACTTTGAAGCAAGGAGAGGAGACTGGTTATGTGGAATGCTGTATGATTGGCTTGAAAACCACATATACAATTTCAGCCCCAATTATGTCAGACTTCTTTTTATATGTAGACTAGTATGATGATTAGTTCCTGTATTCTGGAAGTTCACATTTCTTTCTCTTTTCAGGAAGAGAAGAAATAGTTTAGAGCATATAACATATACAGTAATGTTTGTGTAAGGCATGCAGTTATTTTTACTTTGGCATGTGATAAGAATAGTTGAGACAGGATTTGGGGTAATCAGGATATCTGTAACTCTCTAATACAAATTTTCTTCAGGGAAATGCAGGGTATAGGTAGTAAGGTAATTCGATGTGTACAGTGAACAAACTTTTGTGGTTTTTTTAAATCTAAATAGACTTTTTTTAGAAAAAAATGTCTAGCATTGCAAATACCTATGGTGCTAACACATTTGGGCTTACTGTAAGGTTCTGCATTTTACCTTAGGATTCATAGTGAAAGAGGATTATACAATTGTATGTAATGTGGGATGTTGCAGTCTACCTTCAGCTAACCTTATTTAAAATATTTTGGATGCTGCTCCACTGCAGTACTCCTTTGAGCAACTTGGAAACTCAAACACAGTATTGTAGTTCCTCTAGCCCTGTAATCATCACATAATTAAAGATACTAAACATAAAGTTGAGATACTAAATTTTATGTATAATTGGCATATATATGCTGCATATCATATGCATCTGTGTATGATATCAATGTAAGCATTGATTATCGTTGCAGTAACGTAGAGGATGGAGCAGACGGGACTGTGCCTTGCCTGATTGATCAGGTGGCTGAGAATTTCTGCTAGTTCTGTTTTGCCCGCTGGAAACTGCATCAGAGTACAAAGTCTAGCAGTTAAGTCTCCTGTGCCCCCATCTGTTTAAAGATCAGTATGTTCAGACTCAAAATTCACACCTTTCTTTGGGAGGTGTCTGCATGGCCTTAGGCAGGCAGATGCAAATGAGCCTTCCTGGGTGTGTTGGCAAAGCAGGAGCGGTGTAGCTGTCAGTGTGGCTTGGAGCCTGCACGAGTGACCCTGCCTTGGAGCTGGGTGATGCCTGCTGAGCTCCACGTGTGCAGGTGTGTCCCTGCCTGCTGGTCTCCAGACCAGCCGTCTTCAGTGGGAAGTGTTGGTGTCCTCAGGGGCAGACTGGACGTGGCATTTGTGTTCAAGATCTCTGATAAATTGGCAGGGTCTTGAGTGAGCCCTCTGAGGAAGAAGCACATTTTTAAAATGGGTTGATCCTACTTTTGATCACACATTAATAATAATTAATAATGGCTTGAGCATCCTGATGGTGCTCTGGATGATTTGGCATGCTTCCCAGCCAATGTAGGCTACCTTTGGACTCTTCAAATGTAACTTAAATTTCAGCATCTGAAAAATGCTGGGTGGAAATAACAAGGAAACCAATTCTCCTTGCAAAGATGGAAAACTGGCTGAAGTGAGTTGAGTGAAGAATGCTGTTAACTGGGGGTGTCCAGGCTGGGCTGGTTTAGCTGTAGGGGTGGGGAGCTTGCCTAGGGAGGTGTTGGGACTCTGGGAGCAGAGTCTGGGTTTGAGCCTGTGTAGCTGCCGAGGGCACCAGGTGGAGCAGCTTCACCGGCTGGGAGCGGCAGGACTGAGGTGCCACAGGGTGATGGCGAAGGCACAGGCCCTGTCTGGCCAAGTTAGATTTGTCACTGTGACCCAGCCAAGATCTCAGGACGGGCACTGTGGTTATCTGGCTGTCCTTATTACTGCTACAAACAGCTGAGCAGGTGACTATGATCGCTTCTCCCCAGCAATTGAGTAGCAAAGGGAAGGACAGTTTGTAACTGGAGTGCCGAGCATTGTTATCGGCAAAAGAGAGACGCTGCTGCAGGCCTGGAGATCTGTCACTTTAAACAATAACCAGGTTTTTAAAGAAACATTTATTTAGGAAAGCCTGAGGACGCTGTCCAAAAATACGAAGATTAAAGGTTTAATGAGATTTGCTTTCTTGAGTCTTTCTAGAATGCTGCGTTAGGCAAAACCACATCTTTAAAGTGGGAAGTTAAACGAAATGCTCATACAGATTTTCCTGCCTTTCCTGTAGTTGATGATATCCAGTGAAACCATTCATGGTGAATATATTCTCATTGCTGTCACTGTGATTTTTAATTGAGGAAGCCCCAGTTTCGTGGACAGGGCTAGAGTGAAACCTTTAGCTCTTTCCTGTCAGAGACAAGAGGGACAGATCTCTTAGGAATCAGTAGGATTCTCTTGTGTACTGTGTATATGCATTATTTTAGTAAAATGACACAGAGTTCTTGTTGCAGGGGTTGTCAGCAGAAGGGTGGGAGGTAGCAGTGGTTTGTGGTTTAGTGATGGCCAAGTACAACTACCTTGTTGGATGGAATGGTGTACATGGAGTTGGAAAGCTTCTGACATGTAGTAGGGCTTTTCAGTCTTCCTTAGGAGGAGTGTAAAGAGTTGGAAAGGCAAGTACAGGAGCATTCAGTGTGAATCCATAGGAATGCTGGTATGTTGCTCCATACAGGAGGAAAAAAATAATTAAACTATATAGATTTGCAGCTTAAATTTGGTAAAATAATTCAAGCAACTGGATCTTTACATGTTAACATTGCTATTCTGTGTTCTCCACATCACTAAAATCAGCTGAACAAATATAACTGCTATTTCAATGCTTTCCTGAAGAGGATCAATGTCACTAGTAAATTAATAGGAAAATAATTTGCTTTATTGACAATGATTTTTCTATTACAATTTAGACTAAGTTCTATTTGCGTGTTAGTATTTAAAGGGAATCAAAAGAAAAGACACACTAAAAAGAAATGAGCAAAACCAAACCCCTAAAATTACTAATTACAATGTATACTCACTTTCAAAAATCCTGGTATTTTAAATCTGACTTCCAGAACGTTGTAATTCCAAACCAGAGTATTTTATTTCCACTTCTCATCAAAATACTGATCTGTCTTCAGATTAGAGTAAAACCACACAGCTGAAAGGAAGGTTAAAAACTGTGCATGTGTCTTATTTTACAATTATTGTTCTGATGTTTATTGGGTTCTGGAGGCAATTTACTGGAATCATAGATGTGAGGTGTCCATATGTTCAGATCAGGTTTCTTGGGACACAGCTAAGGTTTTCTCATTTTCAAATTTCAGTGACCTATTTTCTGGAAGGTCTTAAGTCACTTGTCAAAGAATAATCCTATGAAATCTGCCACTGTTATAAATGTTGAAATTAACACAGGTGAAATGATGAAATATGAATAATCCTGTTACTCTGTCCTATGTAGGGAAATGGATAATGAACTGATAGTTAAATGCCTGGTCCAGAAGCCTTCACTGATGCTGACAATTTAAAAGTGTTGGCTTTAGATTTTTAGGAAACCCTGGGTAAAAAAGGATGTAGTTGTGACCAGTTAGCTGTTATACCAGAACTGTATTTTTCCTAATTTAGCTTGGCCCTAGATGACTGCCATAGTTGTTTTTCCCCAAACAAATTCTTCATGTGTTTTTGATGCAAACTTCACTGGGAGCCTTTTGATCTCTAATGTTTGCTTTGGGAGACTGTGCACTTTGCTTGCCCTGTGTGTCAGTGCTTTGGTACAGCAGGCTAGGAATGTTTTGGGGGTACTAATTCTCTGATGCCTTCTAATGAATGGTGTTAGATACACTGTTCTGACTGATTTGACTGCTGTTCTGTATGGTTTTCTTGACCATACTGTTTCTTGGTATTCTTCACATAATTGGCTTCTACAAACCTTTTATTTTTTTAAATGCCTGATGAAATGCTGGTGAATGAGTGTTAGCAAGATTCTTGATTTCTGTCCCCTCTGCCACCCCCTACCTCAGCTCTCCTGCTGGGCACTGTGAGCCTCATATTTATAAGCCAGACTGACCTTGAAATTTACTTTTTTGACTTAAGTTTTCCCAGTTACTTTGTGAAGAGAGAAAAATAGAATGTGTATTTTCCTTTCCTGTTTGCACGACAGGGTATTGCTCAAAATCACTGCTTTCCTAATCTTTATACCTAAGGCTCTTAGAATGGGTGACTGTTAAAGCCTGCTGTGTATGGCAGTCAGTTTTGCTGTGTTGTTAAGATTGGCCCTGTTTCTGCCAGCATTTATTTTTGGAATAGTTGCATTACTTGTGATATTTTAAGCAGTTTAAAGCCTTTGAGAAAATAATCATTCTTAAGTGAGATGTATGAGTTACCTTCATTATAACACAATTTTATCAAAGTGAAACAGCAATAATTCATCATTTCATAGCAGTAGTGAACAAAGGATGTAGACTGAGAATAAAAGATTAATGTATTAAAGTTAGGATTTTGAAACATCTAGTAATTTTTATTCCTTCTTGTATAAAAATGGTGTCAATTGCTAGTGTTGAAAGTAACTTTTTTCCAAGATTATATTTAAATGATCTATGTTGCAATTTTTGTGTTTGGGTTTTGTTTTTTTTCCTGTACTGGGTATACCTGAGGTTTTCTGTTCAACAGTGACCTAAGAGCCAACTAGAACCTTTTTGATTGAGGCCTTACTATTCCCACCTGTGGTTTGCATTCCTGCCTCTTAAGGTTTCTAGCCAAATGTGATACCATTTTCAGCAGGAATGCTGGTCATATGGAAATGGGAAGCCCCTTTGCAGCCTTCTAGGGGAGCTCTTCAGTGTCATGGTGTTGGTGGAGAGAAGTGGGGAGGTTGAGTACCACTGGTTTGTTTGGCCTCTGGTGATGGTCTTGTTTTCTGAAGGCATTCAGTGTGTCTTCCTTTTGATACCAAGTGAAAATAAAATACTGCTGGATTCAATTGACAAAAAAGTTCCTTGTAGTGTTGCATCTAAATAAAAGTTGCTGCTTTAGCAATCAGTCAGTCAGTCTATATATTGTGCTTCAGAGAAATGCACAGTGTGATGAGATGGAGTTCCAGCTGAAATTTTGCTTTAATTAGACTGTTGGAGGATCTTGAGAAGAGAGGGGGTTTTTCCCTGTAGCTCAGTGTCTTTAGTATCTTAGTAATTATTTATAGGCTGCACTGCAGAATTGTTTGTGGCAACCACTGAGGAATTCAGTGTTTTGGGGAAATCAGCAAAGGTCAAAATAAGGAGCTACCAGCAGCACCACTTTGACAGTTCCTCTTCAGCCTCAATTTTGCCAACTTTTAATCTTTGCTAGACAGCTGGTCCTTCCTCTGAGGTGCATCTCAATTCTCTCTGAGCTGAACTGGGGAAATATTAAAATCTGAGTCACTATAGGTCAAAGCCTCTTACATTTTTGGATGCTGAAAGAAGTTCTAGTGAGGGGTTCAGTAGAAAGTACCCCAAAGGGCTGCTGTTCTTTCTTCCTAAGTGAGCTGTGGCTCTTTTGGGCTGCATTACCCCAGAACACTGGCCAAGAAATAGCAGCAGTTAATGATCTGTGCCAGTTAACCTTCACTTTCCCAGACCCACTGTTTCCCTGACTGCTCAAGTAGGACCTCTTGCTCTTCCTCCAAAACCCTGGGCCCATCCAGGTTCTTGCAGTGGGATTTGGGATCAAGGACAGTTGGTGGAGGGGTGACCTGTAGAGAAAACAAGGAAAGAGAAGAGCTGGCTTCCTGTCAGACATTCAGGAGCTGTTGTAGATTCATGGGCATAAATGCTTTATGACTGTTTTCTGCACACTGGCAGATGTTAGAGGATCTTTTGCTTTGGTGTGGATTAGAAATGTGGTGCCTGCTGCTGCAGGGATTAGCGAAGGTGAGCAGTGGATGGCCTGGAGGGTTTACACTGATTTACTTCTACTGCTTCAGTGTCTTTCAGTAAAGTAGTTGACTGTTTCTATATCTATTTTTCTACCATTTCTGTGCCATTATTAGTTGATATGTTAGTTTATCAAGATGTTTTAAAATAAGCTTTTATTTCTATTTATTTTTGTAATGGGAAGTCGGAGCTGATCCTGGATCCTGTGGTATTTCTGTACTGCAGAGATGAGCTCTGTGAGTATGCATCAGGAATTTCTCTGAGTCTGTCTTTGTGGATGAGCAGCCTTACTTGCATGTTATTTTTATAATATTGTATTGCTGTTGATGCTTGTGTGACTTCTGACAGCCTTGGGGTTCTGCAGAAATAATCTCAGTGTCATTTTGTGCATATTGTATATTTCTTCCTTTGTTTGGTGCAGCAGGTTTGCTGAAAAAAAGGATTAAAAAAAGGACAACTTTTGCATCCTCTTCTCTTTGTCATAACAGGTGGCGACAGACAAGGTTGCAGGAAAGCTGAGCTCTACTCTCTCATGGGTGAAGAACACCGTGTCGCACACCGTCAGTCAAATGGCCAGTCAGGTGGCGAGTCCATCTGCCTCCCTGCACACCACCTCCTCCTCCACCACGCTGTCCACGCCCGCCTTGTCGCCATCCTCACCCACACAGCTCAGCCCAGACGACCTGGAACTACTTGCAAAACTTGAGGAACAGAACAGGTGAATGGAAAACTTTTTGCTCTCCAAAATACAGCAGTGAGACTGAAATTGTCCTATTGCAATTGCAGCATGGAGACTCTGAAAGAGGGGTTAGATAAAACTTTGTGGCACAGCACTTTAGTTTGAAGGCACCAAGGCTTAAGAACTTGTGTGCTTGCGTTATGTTTTTACATGTTCTGTTTTCATGGAACTCTAAAAGGTGTTTTTCTCTCCTAGTTTTACAAGAGCATTTATAGCTGCTTTTAATAGTAAGAAATTACACTGAGTCTATGTGATTTTCAGTATCCAGTTTAAAACAGAGTATCTCAGGGATGAGACTTGTATATAACCTTACCTTCTAAGGTCAAAACTATTATTTATATTAGCTTCTTGAAGTCTTAAGTATTTCTCAATTCCATTTTCTCTGTTTTTCTATTTTACCCAGTTCTTGCTTTTAACTACCTACCCTGCTATGTACAGAGATAGAACAGTGTTCAGCTACCCTCCTGCTTTTACACTAGTGGTGACAGATGCATAATGTCTTAAATTAACAAAAAGTAAATTCCTAATTAGTCCTTTCTGTTCATCTTGCCTTTTTTTTTTATAGTGAGTAACCATTTTCTTTGCAGCCTTTCCACAAACGCATATTTATTTGCACCGTGTACAATTCAAGGTACAACTTTCAGGTTGGTCAGTTGCTCTTGATGTTCACAGTGATTGCAGATTCAGTCTCACTAAAAAATGGGATTGGACTGTAATTTTTAATGCTGCATTTTTAGAACTTGTACTCCTTTGCAATTTTGAAGCAGGACTTCTCAGTTGTTACACCCTGGTTGGACTTTATCAGGTGTTACATCTCAATTTGAGGCTTCAAGAGATTTTGCTTACACAAACCCTTGTAAAGCCCTTGGTTCTTTGGTACCGAGTTAATGTCTGGAGAAAGACAACACATTTTTCTCTAAGAGATTTCTTTTAATTTTTGAGAATATACGCATTTTGGCAAAATGGGTTTTACAGAGATGAACATGCAACTTTGTAAAGCATTACAACAAATTACCAGGATTAGCAAGCACTGCTATAGTAAGAAACCTTTGCTACCCTCAGCAAACACAAACTCTGTGCAACTTAGTTAGGTCACCCACAAGAGGAAGAAAAGAATAAAGGAAGAGGGATTAAGAGAAAAGAGAGAAAAAGAGGGGAGAAAGAACATAGTTACCCCTCAGAAGGTCACATGTTGACTGCTTTGAAGAGAACAGGCCAGAACCTGCACTGCTTATCTGCTCTGGCCACTGTGGCTGCCCCCTCCAAGTGGGACCTTTGGTTCACTGACCACTCGCTGTCCCCTTACCAAAGCAAGGGGTGCCACAGCCAGCCAGGGGCTCCAGGGGCTGTGGGTGCATTCCTAGGCAGGCCCTCCCTGCCTGCCAGCCCAGCCATGTGGCTCCCATGGCCATGTGGCTGCAGCCCCTGTGCTCTCAGCAGGCCTTACCATGTGCCTGCAGGCCCAGCCAGCCCTTCCCCTGCACACACTCACAGAGACTCACCCCACATGCTGGTTCTGACCCAGTAATAACTGACCTGGTGTATAACACAAGCCATCTGTCCTCTTGCAAAATTTGGTTATATTTGACAAATATTTTTCAGTAGTTTTTGAGAAGTTGACTGCAAAGAATGTGAGCTCTAAACAGATGTTATACTTAGCAGGTGTCTGCAGGGCTTTGGTACCTACAGAGGATGGCTATCCCTGTACTGCAATGAAATACAGGATTTGATAAATTAGCTCAAACTGGCTTCTGTTCCAGCTTCTGTGAGCGTGCTGGTCTTTGCACTGAGGCAGTTCAGGTACCCTGTTTTCGGTTGGTGTGGGGTTTTTTTGTTGTTTTTTTTTTGTCCACTGATTCAGTTACGAGAGCAGTAACTTCCAGTGGAGGAAGGGAGTGACTGGGGGGAGGAGGGGCAAGTCTTCTCTCACGTTGCTATTCTGCAGCCTAATAGCAGTACAGTGTGCAGGGAATTTGATATATCTGTCTAGTTCTTGATTGAGAATCAAAGGAAGCTTCTAGAACTGCCTCATCCTGTCTTCCATCTGGTTTATGAGATTCTCTCTCTTTGAAGATGAAGTATATGTAATTTTTGCTGTGCAAATGAAAAATTATCAAAAGAAGTAAAAAAGAGTTAAATAGTGCTTTTAAGAAAGCTGATTTGCATTTAATCTGAGGCTTTCTACACTGTTCATGGCAAAGTGTCTTTTACTGGAAAAGCAAACTGTTCTTTGGACTGCTTATCTGTGTTGAAGCGTCATGCCTTTACATCCAGAGTTGTCTCATTAAGTCCCGCAGTTGGACTGGCTGGCTTGCTGAAAAAAGCATGTGAGCTTGGGCTTTCTTTTTCAACTCTGCTTTCTTAATTTGGTAAATAAACTAGCAAATCTTGTCAGGTTTTATTTCATTTTAGCGAGACCTGTTGTTCAGTCCCACACTACTCTTGTGTGTGAATTGTAATTGGAGGCTACCTTATCAAGTGTACCTTTCCTCATGAGATACTGTCCTTTAATACTGAAATGTGATGCTCCTGTGCTGGGTTCACTGTTGTTTCAGAACAGTTTGCATCTGCAGTTTTGCACAGTGGCACTTTGTTGACAAGGAACTGTACTCCATTCAGAGGGAACCATTCTTGTTTCTGCTTGCTGGAAGAACTGATGATGATGGGTGTTTTTCAAGGTTTTTTTTCATTGTTGGCTTTTATGTCAATAAGAAGAATATAAATTAGTTCAACAGCTAGAAAAGGGAAGAACTCAAATTGTATCAAGCTCTGTCTCCTAGCATTCTGTAATCTAATTATACTGCAAGTCCCCTCCAAATAACGAGGTAGCTCAGTCCAGAGTCCTGGTGGAGCTGCTTGGCATTAGTAAATCATTTATAAAGTTTTAAATGAAGGAAAACAGTGACTAAATGTAACAGAACTTGCTACTTACTGTAAAAGGAACTTACCATTTTCAAATCTATGGACAATGAGTTTATCCAGGTAAGGTCAAATTAAAGAAACTTCGGATAATTTCTATAGAAAGCTGTGAAAACTGGAAGTCACTTGCTAGAACCTTGTTTTAATAATCTCAGTGTTTATTCTGTGCTTGTTTTTCCTCTTTGATTACTTTGAATGTGATGTTTAGGCATTGTCTTGGATTGAGAGAAGGAGTTCCAGACTAAATTTTCATTATGTATCAGTGTAAGCCAGGTTTATAAACATTTTAAATGGATTTTTAAAATATTTTCTTCAAAACTAGGTTTTTTTCATTCCATTAATACAGACTAAGTAAAAGTCCATCTTGAAAAGGCTTTGCTTTTTTTTTTCTGAAGACGTTACCCTTTAATGCTTTTCCAAACAAAATACTGCTGCAAACTGTACTTGTTGTCTTCATGAATTAAATTGAATTTTTAAATTAAATTATCAAATTAAATTTTTCCCTGACCTTCATAAAGACCCATAGGGGAAGACTCAGAAAACTAGTATAAATATCTCTATTGTAGCAGAGAGCTTAAAAATTGTAGGTATGCTGAGCTTTGTGTGCCATCTCAGCTACAATATACCTCAGGTTATAATTTATTAAATATCTAAAACGTAACCTGACCTTGCTGAAATGCTGGGAGGGGGAACAGCTTTTGTGCAGGTGCATTGAGAAATTATTCAATCATGTGGCTCCGATATATTGATGTTGGAATTTTTGGAAGTTAAAGCAAAATTGAAACTCTTGGTTATAGCAAAACACTTCCAAGTTAGTCTGAATTCTTGCTCTTGCCTAGCACGTGGTCTAAAACAATCTCCCCCTGCTTGTGGGGCTCAGTATTAGTTTAGGATAAACAAAGCATGTCTTTTTGCCCAGAATCCCAGCCCTTTGCCAGGTTGATGGCCATAGCAACCAGCCAACTGGGAACCCTTCAGGAACTTGTCTGGCACTTGGCACATCTTTATGTATACTCTGCTACCTGATAACCCCAGAGGTTCTCGTGCTTGAATTCCATGCTTTAATTAAACATTCATTAGCTATACTAATCACTTCTGTTGTCTGGTCCTCAGTCTTTGGGTCTGAGATTTCTCCCTTGCTTTTATAAAACACCATGTTGATTTGTGAACAATTGTCAGCAAGTGTTGGGTATTTCAAAATGGCTTCAGGTCTCAGTTATTCTGTCTGTATTTACACAGTCGGTTTTTTAAAAAGTGTAATCAGGTAGAATTTTAGGAGCCCAATTTTCTTTGTCCTTCTAATTACTGTATTTTTTGAGGTACTTAGACATTTGACACTCATTGAGGATGTTTAACCTCCTTGGGTTCTTTGTCAGTCTGATGCATGACAGCTGTGCGTGACATCTGTATCCTTTCTTAAAATGCTGCAGTGTGAGCTGTTCTATCTGCAGTGTTACTTGAGATGTCAAGAGAAAACACTAATGTGGAACAGTTCTCTTCAAATTTAGTACAACCCACTGAACCTCTGGGTGCATTCTTTGTTGAGGGATTGGTAGAACTGACTTATAAACAATTAATAGTATGATCCTTTGATTAGAAGAACTTGATTTTTGTGTATTTGTGTGTGCCTTTCTTTGCAGACTCTTGGAAACAGATAGCAAATCCTTACGATCAGTAAATGGGTCAAGAAGAAATAGTGGATCTTCTCTTGTGTCTAGTTCATCAGCTTCTAGCAATCTCAGCCATCTTGAAGAAGACTCATGGATCCTGTGGGGGAGGATTGTGAACGAATGGGAAGATGTACGGAAGAAGAAAGAAAAGCAAGTTAAGGTAGTGGTTGGACACTGATTTTTTGGATATATTTGTCATATGATATAAGTGAGACTGTTTTATCTTCTGTTGGGCTTATTTTTTAAAAATAAATACATAATAGAAGCTTCCAGTTGAATCTGTTCCATCCCTAGGCCTTCAGTGCTCACTATATAACTGTCACCCAGCAAATGTCTCCTGCTGAAAACGAAATGCATTTACTGTATTTGGAATGCTAAAGCTTTCAGGTGACCTCTAAAGAGAGATTTCCATGAGTATAAGGATGATTAGCTGATTCATGTTTCCAAAAATCAACTTAAGGGCATCTGATAGCTTGATGCTGTGATTATTTTCCCACTGAGCAGCTCTCTTTTTAAAGCATTCTTAAGAGGAGAGCTCATAATTCTGCTGCATGAGGCTCCCATGAGTTTGTTTTTTTTGTGCATGCCAAGTATGTTGAGCCCAGGGCAAACTTTGATCAGTGTGTCCAGTCTGGGTTTGTTGTGGGCATGCACAGGAGTTCAATTACAGTTTAAATTCAAGGTAAAAAGCATCTAGTGCACTTGAATGTATCCATGTCTCAGGGGCAGCAAGTACAGCAGCGTGGGATTTTGTTTGTAGGCATGCCTGTTCTGCTTCAATTCTTCATTGGGCTGTAGTCTGTAGTTTTATGTACAGAATACAAATGTCAGGGTCTTTTGAACAGTTTGAAATGTGTGTCTATGAATAGATTGTGGGAAGGCAGAACAGTGGGCTAAAGGAAAGTATCTTTTATGTGAAGCAGTTGTGAAGAGTGAACATGGCTTGAGAGAGGAAACAAAGGAAGAAAATGAACTGAGGACTTCCTACTTGCATAGGAAAGGCAGTTTCTGGAAAGGTGTTCCAAAAGGCCATGAAAAGAAGGCCACATGAACCTGGCAAGAGAAAGGAGAAGTGAGATGGTAATAAGTAGATCTGGTTGGTTAGAATTTGTTTGAACCCTTTCAAATGTCACAAGTTTCACTTGTTTTTACAGCTGGCCAAGTACAATTTGGGGAGCATTTGACTAACTTTCAGGGAATATTTAATTATATTGCTAGTTAATATTATATTGAAAATTAGCCAAGTTTTCCATTGCTGGTTAAGTAATTCTCAGTATTTTTTTGTCCAAAGTCAGCCTAAACTCTGTCAGTCTGCATTTACGATGGAATATCAGAACATCCATACCTATTTCCTGATTGTGCCGGTAGGTACACGGGTAGCAACATAGGTGTCTTTTTGTCTTGGCTGTAAAAGCTGGTCTTAGGTTGTTACAAATCTGGTAAGTGTTTTAAGTTTTAGGCATAGGTGGTGTGTTCCATCCTTAACGTCTCTCAATGCCCTTCAGAACTCGCTTCCTGTTTCTGGGGGACTCTGAGGGATGGCTCAAGTCCTGCTGTTCAGTTCACACAATACTGTGGACAGTAACATCATTTCAGTGCTGCCTCGTAGGTGTGTTTTCTGCTGTTCCTTTTAGGAAAGCTGGAGGGTTAACCCTATTATTCCATCCAGCAGGTACATGGTAACTTAACAAAACATGAGCAAGTATTTTCTTGCTTTATTAGTAGCCCTTGAAGCTTCAGATGACTGAGGTACAGTCTGATAGTGCATTGCTGACAAAGGATAGCTGGACACAGGTGTGTAAAGCTCATTTGTTAAGGTTCTTGTCTTGGAATTGGAAATCTCTTAGGAAATAACACAGGGGGGTGTTATAGTGGCATTACCATGCTGGTTCTGAAGAAGGATGGATGGAGAGTTAGGGATATTAGAACTGAAGTCAGTGATGCAGAAGTCCTGAAGTGGAGTTCAAGCTTAACAAAACCAAACTTGAAAGCAAGGGTCTCTTTGAAAGCTATCACTGTTGCGTTAATTAATGTTATTGTTGGAGAAGTAGCAGAAGTATCTGAAACAAACAGGAAGAAGAGGAAGCTTTGCAGAATAGATTACTCTGGCTTTAGAATAAATAACAGTAAAAGAAATTATTCTTTAGGAGTCACAATGCTCGATAACAGTTCTTAAGGTACAAAAATGACGAAAGCAAAAGTCTTGGAGACAATCTCTTAGACCAGACTGATTCTAGTTGCAGAAAGGACCAAGACAGTCTGTAAAATTCCTGAATAATAATTCTTCCTCATTTTTCAGATCAAGCAAGAACTTGTCCTTGTGATTTCTTAAAACACAAGGTTCTTAGATCTACTGATCTGGGCATGTTTGAATTATATAGTATCTAGCTGATGATTTTTTTTTAGATAAGGCAAATTAGTTAATTTAATAGATGAAAATTAATATTTTCTTGGTCCAGTGCCTGAAACTGTGTTTAAATATTTTCTTAGAAGACAACTTGGAAATACTGGCACACCAGAGAAATTAGAAACAACTTGTCAAGTTTGTTAAATGAGTTCTGATAGTTGTTCTCTGCATATTTTATTGTTGCAGTTGGCTGTGCTACAGTTAATTTCGGGGTTTGTCATTTACCGATCTTGGAAGTAACTTTTAGTTGGCGTAAATCTCAATTACTACGAATTTTAGTAAGGGTGTTAAGTTTAGTCATCTTTTGTGAAATACAGAAATAATTTTATTAAATTCTGGTTAATGGAAGTTCTTGTATAAAATTATCTGAATAATCAGTTTTTCGAGAAACTTACCATGGATAGGGTGCTACTTTCATTAGCTAATGTAGCAACTAAAAATGATTCAGAGACTGCTTACTTTTGTCAACATAATCTATCACACTAAAATTAAGATTTACATGTTATAAACTGTATGATTAGTTTATGCCATGATGTAAATTTTTTCTCACGTTATGAGGAACTCAATTTGAAGTGTTTTGTTCTTTAGGCTTATGTTTACATTTTCAGGAAATAAAAGTTCATTTGTCTTGTTGTGCTTTAGGAGCTGGTTCGAAAAGGGATACCTCATCACTTCAGAGCAATTGTCTGGCAGCTGTTATGCAGTGCTCAAAGCATGCCAATCAAGGATCAGTATTCAGAGCTTTTGAAAATGACATCTCCTTGTGAAAAATTAATAAGAAGGGACATTGCTAGAACATATCCTGAACATGATTTTTTCAAAGAAAAGGATAGCCTTGGGCAGGAGGTCTTGTTCAATGTAATGAAGGTGAGTCAGCATTTCAGCCCTTGAAAATATATTAGCAAGAACTCACAAAAAGTTTGGATTGCCTTGTATATGGAGAACTTACACCAGTCTGATGTCTTTTTTTTTTCAACTTACACTTTTAAACCACTGACACTGGAATGGTTTAACAAATCACATTCCAGTTTCAAAGAGAGCTTCCAACAGTGTTCCTCGAAGCTTTTTAAATCTGTTATAATAAGTTTGTCAAATCTCTTGTAAGGTAAAACCATTAAGTTGTCATTAAAGCAAAGTCACATGCAAACTGCTGATAGTATAATGGAATGGAGTGTGCCATGAAGGAAAGGAAACAACACTGACCAAGACAAGAACATTGGCAATCAGAACTAGTATTCAGTTTTCAAGTATTTCTGAACCTGAAAGTGGTAGCAGCAAATGGCAGATCAGTTGTTCCAGTGCCCAAACACAAAAGAAGAAATGCCAACAGGAAATTGATTGTATTATTTTGTCTTCACTGTACTAGGGCTTAAATTTTGAAAAATTTTCAACACAGAAGTTAGCAGGTTTCCAGGTCATGGCAACTTCCCTAGCTCTAAAGTGAAGATGCCACATGCATGGAGGCCACCTTCCATCCACCCATAAATAAAACTGCAGCACGTATGTTTTCTGAAGAAAAACTTGTTTCTTTGTCTGGTCTGTCTGTTATAGAAGAGTAACCCTGTGTGGTTTGTATGCCAGCTGTTCACACCCCTTTGTAGCAGCAGGTGGCAACTACAATATCCAGCTAAAACTTCTGAATAGAATGTCTGACCTTGCTGGATTTGGGGAGAGGAAGAGCGAGTTATTAGCAAGATGGCAGGATGAACTATGATTACTTTTTATTGATAATGATGATTTAATTGTTGAGTCTTAACTTTATTTCCCAGGCTTATTCTTTGGTGGATCGAGAGGTTGGATACTGTCAAGGAAGCGCTTTTATAGTTGGATTACTGCTAATGCAGGTAAACATAATATGTGAACCTTTAAAATCTCTGCTAGAATGCATAGTGGGAATTTTTACTACAGTCTTCCTTCATCATTTTGATAAAATGGAGTTGTGAAGGGTAGCTATTTACTCTGAAAATGAAATGAGATTTACTTTTTGTTGTTCTGTTCGCCAAGATACAGTATTGGAGTGGGAGAATACATTCATTTCTCAGAGCTAAGGTAGGACTGCAGGCTTGCAAGCTACTTTGGTGAGGGATGTTTCAATTGTTAATGAACTTCTCCTTTCACTTCTATTACATTGAATCTCCTCAGAGTTGAAATGGAACTTCACACTTTATTTGATTATCTTAAAGCTGCATTTGTATTATTGGTGTTTGTTTTATGACAAAGTACAGTACACAGTAAGAAACTTGTACACCTCCATTTCAGTTTAAAAATAATTTGCTGGCATTTAGTATATACAAAGTTCATTTGACTACCTTGTTGTAAATCCCTTAAACAAAACCAAACCCTTGAAACAAACAAACAAACCAACCAACAACCAAAAAAACTCCACTGCACACAAACCCCACCCCTAAGCCCTCCAGGCACTTACTCTGATGTATCATTGATGTATCGTCCAGAGTTTTTACTGTGCTTTTTTATTTTTAATATAGATGCCAGAAGAAGAGGCATTCTGTGTGTTTGTTAAATTAATGCAAGATTACAGACTACGAGAACTCTTTAAACCAAGCATGGCTGAACTGGGCCTTTGTATGTACCAGTTTGAATGCATGATACAGGTACATACAAAATCTATCAAACCTTCTCTTCAGTTACCATCAATAAGAAGCTTGGGAATTACAGTTCTAGAGCAGGCATGTCTGTTGGCTAGTAGGCTGCACTCTTGACAGTAGCTAGTTTCAGAACTTCAGAAGTAAATGCATGTGGTTCTGTGGGTTAGTTTTTTTAACCTTTGGCAGACTGTGACTGGCTTTAAACGCTAAAGCATGAGGATTTGTATTGCTGCAATTTAGGCTTATGAAAGTCTAATTTTTGTTTGGATTGAATACTCTGGAAGGCAAAGTCTTCATAGTCAATTTGTAGCTATTTTAAAAGATGGAAATTGGGATATATCTTCATTATGTAGAATTGAAATGTGTTTGCAGAGTTGGAACACAAAGCACTTTCTTCCTGGTCAGGTTGATGGAGAAAAATAGGTTTGTGTTTTGGGATCCAGATTATAACATGGTGATCAGGGGTGGGATATTACATAGCCTTAGATATTTCCAACTCCTTTTGTTCCAGTCTAGATGTTGCTCAGGGATTTACAAGCTTGTGACTTCCTATTAGGATGGGGAAGTACTTTTGTAACCTGTGCTTGGCAGGTTGGAAGTGTATTGGGACTTTGCTGCATAGTTCTTGATAATAAGTAATATCATTCCTGTATTGCTAAGGTGCAGTCTGTAGTAAATATCAATTATTTTCTTCTTTTATTCAAAATTTGTCAAAAACTTGTCTGCACTAAAACTACAAGCAGAGATTTAATGTACTTGTGTGTTTGATTCGTCTTCTTTTCCAGGAGCATCTTCCAGAGCTTTATGTGCACTTTCAGTCTCAGAGTTTTCACACTTCTATGTATGCATCGTCGTGGTTTTTAACTATATTCCTAACAACTTTTCCACTGCCAGTTGCAACGAGAATATTTGATATCTTTATGTCTGAGGTAACTACTGAATGCTCACATGGTGTATTTTAAGACTAGCTGTTCAAAACAGTTACTTAGCTAGTGGTAGCAATCCCATTATGATAGGCAAATTTCATTTGCTTTTCAGTTCTTATGCCAATCAGGTTATTTTATTGTCTGTGTATTGAGTAATTTGTCAAGGAAGAGCAACTAAGTCTCTGAACATGGATACTCTGTGTAACTTTGTGCTCTACGCCTGCTGAAGGCTTATAAACCTGTTCTTGCATGCAGCAGGGACATCAGTTTCTCAGTAGTTAGGAAGTGTTTACAATGGAAACTAATGCTGCTTTCAGGGCAAAGTTCAGGTTCCATGGGGATATGCAAGCCAAGAAGAGGGAGTGTGAGTAACTTTTATTGTCCAGATACTGAACAGTAACCAAAGGAATTTATGGAATTTTTCAGTGTCACTATCACAAAGACACCTATGTTGTCTTGTGTTTAGGGTTAGAGCTTTGCATCACTGTAACTAGAAACAAATCAGAGCCTGTGGTCCATTTATGCTCTGCAGTAGGCTTGTAGAAAGTAGTAAGTCAAAGAGGTGGGTCCTTGCAGCAGCTTCACCTCAAGAATGTCCGAGATAGTACAGTGAGACATTTCCTTGTGTCTGTTTCAGTAGCTTAACTGCATTGTACCATGGCTGAAATTAAAATGGTTTCCAGAATTGCTTGGGTGTTTTTCTGCTAGATATAATTAAAATGTTAGACAGAGCTGACCTAGAGAACTCCTGTGAGTCTTTACCTCATCATTAGTCTCTCTGAGGGGGTTGTCTGACATCACGACAAACAGCCAGACTGCTTGTCCCTGCAACAAAGAAATCCAGAACCAGTTGTTGAGACATTATTTTTTGTAGCCTTTTTGCTTGCCTGAGAATCTGGGTGAGATTTCCATCATTTTAGTAAAGAGTAGAATCAATCTGTGCTATTGACAATGCCATGAATAATTGTTGGCTGTTTTTTCACTTACATTTTCAGGGTCTAGAGATAGTATTTCGAGTAGGTTTAGCACTACTTCAGATGAACCAGGCAGAATTACTGCAGCTTGACATGGAAGGAATGTTACAGGTCAGTTACAGTTGCAATAATTTTAAGATGTGTCTGAAATGTGTAGTGTGTGTTGTATGTATTTTCTCACAGCTATTAATTATATGTAATCTTGTTCTCTGATTGCTTTTAGCACTTTCAAAAGGTCATTCCACATCAGTTTGACAGTGGTCCAGACAAATTAATCCAAGCATCTTACCAAGTCAAATACAATGCAAAAAAGATGAAAAAGTAGGTATAACATTTTGAGAAAATAGATTATACCATTGCTAAGAGCTGCTGTTTATCTTTAAAACAATTATTCAGTATTTAATTTTGAATTTTCCATCTTTTTTTTATCCTATAGAAATAATTAAAACTGAAGTTCTGTCTGCAAGAAAATTATTTTAAAACAGTATTTCCTATTTTTCTTAATTTTGATAAAATTATATCTCATTTATAAAAATAACCAAACAAAGCTTTGAAGAAAACTGCAGGTTATGGGGAATTGCAGCACTTCTGTGAGTAGGAACTGAATGGGAAAGCTGGCTGAGGGGTGCTTTTGTAGGGGAGGTGGATTGTTTGCTTTTTGTCAGGGTGAGCCAGGGAAAGGAGATTAAACGATATGATCTTGGCCTAAATCCCAAAGACTTCAGTTCTCAGGAGCTGGAACAGTATTCACAGTGCTAAAGAGTGTATGTATGGTCACAATTAGTTCCTGCTTACAATATAACAATAAAACTTGTAATACCATTGATAATGGTAAAATAACTTCCATTTGGGTTCTGAAGTCTTGGGAATGCCACTACTTTTCGTTGTTGTTGTTGTTAAGGTTAGTTGCATATTTCTCCTGCCTTTGCTAAATTGTGTTGGGATAAGCCAAGCTGCACATACTGTGGTTTGCCAGAGCTGAGTTTGGTGGTTCACCCTTTGGTTAATGTACTCTACATTCACTGATGTCGCACTGCAGGTTGTGCCAGGGTGTTCCATGTTGAATTTGCTGATCCTTCTGTCAGCAGCCTCTGATCAGTAGAGTGATCAGTCTTCTCTAAAGCAGTAGTAGTAACAAAGCTTTCAGGAAGAATATTTCCTCTGAAAACCAGTACAAGTGTATGTAGTTGAAAATCCTACCATTCTGAGTCTAAACTTCCTTGGCTGCCTTCTGCAGAGGCTTTGTTATCTCAGCCTGTGGGTTTTTGTGCCACCCTGTTTCATTGGGACAACTTTGTGGTTTGCTGGAGAGAGGCTAAAATTGTTCCATATTTAAGATATTTTTCTAAAATCTCTTTGAATCTTTCTTCCAGGCTTTCCAAGCTCTGTTTTCCTTTGGCTGAATTTATTGTCTTGATTACTGTATTACACTGTAGCTCCGGGTCATAGCCACTGCACTGGACACAAGCAACCTCCTGCACTTCAGAGTGCTGGCTCACAGTCTGCTCATACCTACCCAGTCAGGGCTGAAATTTAATGTCCAGGCTAAGTATTTACAGAAGTGCATTTCAGAGGAAATATCTGCAATTTGTATCTCTGTTCTACTGTTATTTGTTAGATCAACAAGTAAATTATTCACAATTTTTCTAATAATAATTTACTCTTTTTAATTTTTAGGTTAGAAAAAGAATACACTACAATAAAGACAAAAGAAATGGAAGAGCAAGTTGAAATTAAAGTAAGAAAGCCTCAATAAATTTATGAATCAGTTTAATTCCTAGTTAGAGGGGTTACATGTTTGATCTGTATATGTAGCAGGACATGTAGTTAAGGTCCCCAGATTCTTTTCTCGTAGCATTTCTGTTTGGGATGTCTGTTCATAAAGGATGCCTACAGTGAAATTATTGAGACTTCTGGTGGACATTAAAAAGAAAAAAAAATCTTTGGAGACCTGCTGTACGTATTTTTTATTATTTCTTGCTGACTAAAGCTTGATGACAGATGGCCTCATTTATAAGGGATTCCAGACATGCTGATTAAGATGTAGGTATTTCACACATGTTCAGATAGGTTGTCAGAATGCACTTGAGTGGTTTGTCATTGATTTTGAGATCTTGATTTTTCTTATGCATTGGACCCAAGATGGAGTATCTTCTGTCTGCAGTCACCTTTTCTTTTGGAGCTTTTGCAGTTAATACAGACTTGGGGGGGGAAGCCAATCAGCAACTGCAGTTTATTTTTCCCTTTCACTAGCTGACCTACTTCCTATATGTACTTAATCACTGCATCTTTTTGCTTTTGTGACATAAATAGGCTTTTTGATGCTTTTCTTCCTTTTTCACATTTTTTTTCCGCAGCATGTTGTTTGATCTGAGTTTTCTTTCTTGTGTTTTTAGACAGTTCTGTGAGAAAAGGCACTGGGAGAAATAATGGACTAATGTATTAAATAAAGCTTAGTAGGGGGAATGAGGCACAGCATTCCTTCTTCCTGTGCACTGCTCGTCATTTTGCTTCTCAACATCAGCTTTGAAGGCATCAGTTCTTCAGAAAAATACTGTGACACACTCCTGGGAGCACAAAGGTGTCTGAGCCTTTTCAGGCAGTTTATTATTGTTGTACCAGGCAGTGAGGCATTATGGTGTAATACTGTAGTTGCATCTGAAACTGGGAGATTTGCAGGGCTCAAATGACAGCTCTCTGCAGGACAGGACAGAATAAAGCCATATGAAAGACAACTGCAACTTTAAGTTGCAGTATTTTAACTAATTTCAAATCCTTCTCTGCTTCTCCCCCTGCTCCCTGCTGCAAAAAGCCAACAAAAAACCAACAACCTCACCCCAACAAAGAAACCAAAAAAGACCCAACCAACCAACCCCAACAATCCAAAGCTGTCCCTTTCTAGGCCCTACTTTGGGACTTATGTAAATAATTTCTGATTTAGCAGAGCTTCTTAGCGGAAGAGACTATTTGAGGGAGGTAGAAAAACAAACACATTTTCAGTTTGTCTTTCAGCCTGGCAGAATAAACCTGAACTGATACCCAGGGCTCTGTTCCTAGGGATACAGGTCTCTTCTATCTGAATGCTGACACAGGAAGTGTACTGGTGAAGTGTATAATTCAGTACAATTCCTTCTTACTTATGTGGCATCTGAGGTAAACGATTCTCAGTATAACCTTACACATTAACACAAACTATTGGAAGGAAGGAAACCTTGCATCTATCTTACTAGGTTGTCCTAGTGCAGGGAGTGCACTTTTGTGTCCCTTAACCATGAAGACTTTGGCTCTGTTTATGAAGGGGAGGCTGTCAAGTCTAGCGTGGGGTTGAGCCCTGTGGCTCACCTGCAGACGTGCTGCTTTCAACCTCTGCAACACAGACGCTTTTGAACAACATGAAATGTCATCTCATCTTTGCTGTACCAAGTTGTTAAACTCCTCTTTTGAGCTAGTACATCACATTAAAGGAATTCAGGTCACTAATTATTTTTGTATTTATATTGGTTTTCGTAGATGTGATGAGATAAAAATGTTGTTAGCTTGCCTGGCTTTTATTAGATGTTCAGTTCCTAACTAGAGAGATGCATTTCTGAACTGTTTGCCTTCCAGAGGTTACGAACTGAAAACAGACTCCTAAAGCAGCGCATTGAAACACTAGAAAAAGTAAGTATGTTGGGGATTAGATTTAATCTGTGTTGATTTATACTTAAATTGATTGCAATTTTATTTTATGAAAGGCAAATTTCAGATTTATAGTTTACTGTTTTCCTTCTAATCTGTGGTGTTTACTAACAGTTCTTAGCCAAATAGCATGGCAATAACCAAGCAATTAGGGTCACTGCTTTAAATGTGTAAAGTTATGCCTGACTCTTAGTGATTATCAAATCAAACATTTTGACATACTCAACCTCTGTTGTACTGTTTTCTTTCTGAATTAGAAGCATCTGTTCAAAGTCAAGAAGACTGCATGAAATAGTGGACTGCTTGGGTGGAAAAGAGATTATTGTGAGAGAATCCTCAGTTTTGAAAACCTGAAGTTGCTTGGTGTTTTTATGTAGGAGCAAAATGACAGACCTACCAGTGATGAGAGAGATGGAGATGAAGACAGATCACTTCATTACTAGAATACAGCAGTAGAGGGTGTTGTTGCAGCATTCATAGGAACACTGCCAGTAATTTGTTCTGTGTAGCTTTTAATCTGTGTGGCAATTTGGGGTACATGGTGGGGAAAATACCTGAAGATTTATCGCTCATAGATTTAGTCTGTATAGAGTTTTGTTAGGCTTCTTTGTAACCGGATAAAACTTCAAAAGTAAGCGTGGCAACTGCTGTGGATGCTTTGCCAATATGCAGGCATTGTCCTCCAGTGGCCTCCTGTACCCTTGTGTCGTGCTTTCTGTGGCACATTGCACCTCAGCTGCTCTGCTCTACAATGAGAACTTCTTGTCCATCCTAACCACAAACAGGGACCATCTTTCAACCAATGGAATTGAGTGCTCTTCTGAGTTGCAAACAGTTGTGTTTCAAAGGGAAAAAAACGGTAAAGTTTCAGTGCAGAGTGACATAATTGGAAGATGTCACACTTCAAGTGTTAAATCCATTATGATTTCTGTGTCATAATTGATTTCTGAATTTAGTTTGGAAAATGCACATAAGGACACATTGTGAAAGTTGTGAACAAAAATACAATTTCATGAGTATTTTTGTTTCTAATATTGAAGCATTCATAAAATTAATGGAAAAGAGAGGGCTCTCTTGAAGAAGCTTGAAGCTGTAGTGGTCAATTTCAATGCCCTTGGCAAATATAAAATAGTAAATAATCCTGTTTTATACTTAACTTGTAGAGGTTTGAAATCATCTTTTAAATTATGAAGTTCATGATGAACTGCCAGATACTGGTGCTTTTGCAAATTCTGTTCTTAGAATTTCAGAATTCACTTTCAGAGTATCCCAATCTGATTGGAATTTAAAGAATTTCAAAATGGGAAAATACTATCTTTTAATAAGAATTTCTGACAATCATTATCATCCCAACATTTGAAAAATAGATCACAAAATGTGAACAAACACTTTCATTTCCTCTCTTGAAAACTTACTTTAAACAGACTTTTTCCCTCATCGAAACCCATATGATTTAGTTGTGATTTTTTTAGTGTATCTTAACTTCAAAGTAATAGCTTTTGTCAACTAGTTTGAACTTCAGCTTTAATAATAATTCAAAGGACAAAGAAAGTCTGTATGTAGATGTGTTTCTATGTTGTAGAATGTGCAAAAAATTGAGTGCTTTCAGGAGTGATCAAGTAGGAATTAACTAAATGCAACTGCTGGGGGCTGGTGCTTTTCAGTGTAGAAAAAAACCATTTCTTTCTTGCAGAAGTTTGGCAAGGAAGGAGAATCTGAACTGCTTGATGAGTTACTGCAGGAGTTCAGTAAAACAAATTGCTGGCTGTCATAGTTGACATTCCCTACTTGTCTGTCAGTTTGCACCGTGTAATTTTCCTGCTTCATCTCACTTGAAGCTGTGGCTCTGCATGAGTGCCTTGGTGCTTAGTGGAGTTTCCTCTGTGCTCAAATTATGCCTTTGTTTCATGTTGTGGGTGGACCACAGGCCTACATCTATCTACTAGATCATATCTGTTAGTGCATCAGTAACTTTTATTAATTAGGGAAGCAAGCCATTCCGATAAAAATACTCAGTCTCCTGTAGGTGAATTTTAAGTGTTACGGAAATCTGGCTTTGAAACCTTGTATCAAAGGTGGACTGTGTTAAATCTGTTGCAGAAAAGGCTGCTTCCTGGGACTTTCAGGCTGATACCTTAATTTATATGAAGAGTTGTTAATTTTGCAAAATGATTTGCACAGAAAATGGGTAGAATTTGGGCATTTTCTTTCTATTAGCTCTTGGTCTTTTTTGTCACTATTATCAGCCCCTTGTTTTTTGATTTTCCTTTTCCTTATTCCTATCTGAATTTTTCCTTTGTAGGAAAGTGCTTCCTTGGCAGATAGATTGATACAGGTATAGTCTTTTAGTCTTTTACTGTATAACTTTCCTCCTATTCTTAAAAAGCCCCAACTGCTTTAATGCATGCATACTTGCATGCTGTATTCTCTCCCTGCTTTGCTGATTTGGAATAAATACAGAGCTAATATCTTGCTAGAAACTTATTTAATTTTGTTTACTAAAAATATATAAACCCAATGCTTGCACGTTATAGTAATTTTCCTAACCTAATGTAATTCCTATGACAAATGGATTCTGTGACACTGTATTAACACTGAAATTGAATATTGTGAACTTCAATCTGTGCATGTACAACTGAGTAATAATGCATGAAAGGAATTTTATTGAATGCAAGTACAATACTGTGCTTGCTAAATGGATGCTGACTCTGTAATAAAGTGCTAAAGCAGCTGTTTAGTACTACCTTGTCCTAAAATTTCTACCAATTGTACTCTGTGCTGTTTGCAAAACCAATCTGATGAAATAAGCAGCTAAGCATCACAAAGGCAGTCTTGCTTGGATTTGTCATCAAGTACTTAAAAAAATAAATTATGTCCTAAGGGACAAGTGACAAGGGCCCAGGAGGCTGAGGAAAACTACCTCATAAAACGGGAGCTGGCCACCATCAAACAGCAGAGTGATGAGGCCATTACTAAACTGGAGCAAGCTGAGAATACCATCAGGGAGCTCCAACAGCAGCAGCAATGGGTAAGGAGCCTGACAGCACATCATCTCATCTTCACTCGTGTTTATTTTTTCTCATCATGACATGGTCTCTGTGCTGTCCTTGTAAACCCTTGTTCATTTTGATTTGCATTCTTAAAATTACACAGATTGGACTAAATGAAGTTTTGGTCTGTTTCTCCTGATAGCTGAGATCTATAATCCTGGATAATGTTAGTTATTGGTTTATTAAAAAAAACCAACAAACCAACATACCCACAGTGAAACACACCAAGCAGAAAACTCAACAACAATAAAAACCCCAACCCCCCTCCCCACACCACCAAAGAAATACTATCAAAATACACACCTACAACCTTTGGTAGCTCTTACTGCTAAGAATATAGCCATTGCAAATCGTAGCGCTCTGAATACTCACACTTGAGTTGATTCTGTTATCTTGTGTATCATTCAAGTCAGTCTCTTTAATGTTAACATTTCTTCTGTGTATCTGTATTTGTTTTTTTCCTAGTATGCTAAAATTTACTGCTTGCTGAAGTGGAAGGGTGTTGTCCCTGAGTTTGGAACTACAGGACTTGATTAAAAAGTGTGGATTTATGTGGATATGAAGAAGAAAAATAATTTTTAGCAGCCCTGTATAGTACTGGTTTGTGTGCACCCTGTGTTTTAGGCAGTAAAATGTGCAGAACTTCAGACTGTTGTTACCTCCTCTAAGTCATTTGAAGTGCTTGGTATCTTCTCCTGGGGAGTGAGGGGATGCCATTTCAGCATCTTCACTTGCTGACTAAACTGCACACTACTAGTGTTGGTGTGACTCCTCACAGTGTATGAAGAAGGTGGTATCCAAGTACTTGTCTGGAGCCTTGGGCATTAAACATAGGACATACTGCAGCTGCTTCCCAGGCCCCTGGAGGTCAGCACAGCAGTTAGTTTTGCACATCTTCCATCAAAGCTCTAGAAATACTTGTATATCATATTGGAAGGAAAAGGTGAGATTTATGATTAGACTGATGGGAAATCATAACTTAGACTAGTTCTAGAGTGTTGCATTTATTCTATCTGTTTAATGCATTTCAATGTAAATAAGGTATGTATTCTAGAACAGTTGCAAGGAGTGACTGATGAGCTGTTACCCTGTCATGTGAAATGCTGCTTTTTTATACATGAGCAATTTCTTTAGGGGGGAAGGAAAAACCATGAAGAAGGAACAGTTGGGAAGATGGGGATGATCTCGTGATGCTCTCCATTAAATATATTGTAATCTTTCAAATGAAAAGCAGTGGGGAATGTTTATAGACTTTTAGGTATCTGACTGTTTATTGTCTGATTAAAGTAGTACACATGCCCTTGGAATGTGTTTTTTAGAGGCATCCACAGTAATGACCTGTATGCAGTTAAAAGTTATTAAAAGGAACTAAGATAGTATATTTATTTATTAGTTAATTGATGGGTAATATGACTGTTAAAGCTAATGCCTTTAATTATGCTGGGATCCTTATTGAGTAGAAATAATGAGGAGGCCTGACAGGTTGGCTGGGCATGAGAACTGATCCTGAGCAAAACTGTATGTAACAGGATTGTAAAATTCCTGGATTGGATCTGTAAGGGCAGAAGACTGGACAGGTACTGTGGGAGTGGAGAGCAAGTAAAGTAGAATGAGCAGTTTAATTAAGAGCCATACTTCGTATTTTTCATGATTGCAGCATTGTTTTCCTCCACTTAAACATGAGCATGACTATAGGAAGTAGTCCGTGTGTGGAACTGAGACTGTAAATCCATGTGATTATACACAGATTTGTGCCTAATAGCTGGCTAATTCTGAAGTGTAAGGAATAGTACTGTGGTTTTGAGAACCATCGGAACTGGGCAAGTGGGGAAAGGGCTAAAATGGCTTCAAGTAGGAGCTCCCTACGTTGTACTGCATCAGTAACGTTTGAACTGTAACAGGCTTCTAACTTGTTTCCAAGCATGGAAACGGGAACAACAAACGTATAAGCAGCTGCGTTTGTTTAGGCCGCCACCTGGTGGGAATGCGTGGCTTTATTTGGAATTTTGGCATTTTACTTTACACTAGGAAATATTTTGCCACGTGCTAGTGGCAGTGGCTTTGTGCTCAGCAATACTCCCTTTCAGTATTGTTTTGTGAATATCTGCTTTAATGGGTTTTTTCCTCCAATTATTTCAGCTTTCTTTATGATTGGCAGAAATGATTGCACTGTAAACTTGTAAATGGCCACGTAGTTTATCTGTGCTCATTTAAAGAAACAGCATTGATCCTACATATTTTATTATCTACGTCTTTTCCAGTCTTGAATTGTCTGTTCCAGCACGACAGGGACTGTGATGTTTGGATATGAATTTCTGATTGGGAATGTATAAAAAGAAGGATACTTGCAACTGCCTTGTCTGAACAACACTGGGATTAAAAAAACCCAACAAAATGTGGTTTTGTTGGTAGCAAAAATAATGCCTAAACCATAGTGTTTCTAAGAAGTTTAACATGTCCATGTGTAAAAAGGTTGTGTTTTGTATTTCAGTATTACTGAGGGCTTATGCTGTCTGCTCTGGGAGATTGCATAGCATAGGTTGCATTGTCTCAGGGTAAGCACTGAAGGTGCTACTGAAAGTGTGTGTCTACAAAGAAGTTGTCCACTGCAGCACTTCTGAATGCAGACTCGAGTAGAGGACTATTCTTTTGACCAAAGTCCAACACCAGAAGCCCAAATGACACACAGGTTTATTTCTTCCCGTGCTGGAGTATTTATAGTGAGTTTTCAGTTGAACTAGAATGACTTCATTATGAAGTGTGGAGTCTGCTTAAAGAGGTTGTTATAATTGTACTGGTGAATGGCCAGGGCAAGTTGTGGTGGGTAATCAAACAGTTAAGAGGAAAGTGGCTTCTTCCTCATACTGCTGATAAATCAACAACTGCAGAGAGGAAGTTGTGCCTGACTTCAACCAAATACAGTTTTCTTTTGAGGCATGCTGAGAGCAGTGGTACTTGAGGAGTTAGAGGCAGGGGTGATCAGCCTGTTTTGTGTAATTCTGCTGCAGGTTTTATTCTCTGTGCTTCCCCCCTTTTGTTTCTAAATGAAGAAGGTGGCTTCTGCTGGATGTAAATGCTTCCAGAATGCAAATCTCATCTTTCTGAGTGATACTCTAATTGTCAGTGATTACCCAGTTCATCAGTCTGAATGTTTTAAAATTGAATCTGAGAAGCAAGAGGCAGATCAAGCTAAAAGTGGTTCACATCTTATTTTTAAATAGGGTCTTCAACTGTATTATGGGAAGATAGAATTTTAATTGACTAAGCATTCAGATGGAAGCATATGCATTTTGCAAGGTAATTTACAGCCATGTATTTGGTTATTGTTACAGCAACATCATACTTTCAGGAACTCATTCTAAAATGATTGATAATACTTAAAAGCATAATAATTGATATAGTGAATATATACTTGTAAATGAATGTTGGAACCTTATGGAAGGCTTTTCTAATACTGTGTACTGATTTACAACCACAAAGCAGAAATTAAAAATACTGTATTTAATGAAGCACTATAGTTAGTGCTTTAGGTGTGTAAACAAAGTTAGCTGGGCAGCTGCTGAACAATCTGTGAATTTCTCTTCAGTGCAGCATACTGGAGAAACATTCTGTAATTACCTGTCACCAGCCAAAACAACATCAAGAATGGTTGTGTTTAAGCAGAGTTGGGGGGAAATAAATACTGTTGTGTGAAACCAAGCAAGGATTTGTTTCTTTCAGAATTAAGTGGCTGTAGAGCTACAATTTTAGTGCTTTATATTATATATGGCTTTTCAACATAGTCAAGAAAGTGTTAGTGTGGTTAAAATGTTTGGCTGGTGCCTGGAAATCAGAATTTGCATTGCGGCTTTTGTCACATTCTATGGCTTAAGGCAAATATATAAAAACGGGTGGGTTTGCTACATTTAAAGTAGTTTTCAAACATTGTTTTGACTCTAAACTTGTGTTACCTTCATATACTAAATTATCGAAATTGTGCTTTGTGTTTTTAAGGAGCAAAAATCACACCTTTAAAATGGTGAATATTGCTTTTTTAAAAATCTGTTCTCTTCTTGGCTGGTTTTGCCAGCCTATCAAGACTTTAAGATTTAAAGTTTGTTGTGGCTAAATAAGTACTCTTAGCATATTCCTTAGGCAGGCAAAATCTAAAGACTGATACAAAGAAGGCATGACTTGTGCCTGAAACTGGATTAATAACTTTCCCGACACTTTCCATTACTAAATATTTGACAAATATCAATTAGATTTTTATAGAATGCACTTACACATTATTGCAAAAATGTATTCAGCTCTGATGTTTTCTCACAATCTCCTGGAAACTGCAAGAGGACTTTTTACCTGAGGGAAGAACACTGCAGTCCTTCTTGTTCCTCATGAACCATAAGCAGGATCTGGAACAAGAAACGCAGTTGCTGTGTAGGATGTGATGAACTTGTACAAGCAGCCAGGGAATATGCAGGAGCTGTTGCCTCTTCTCTCCATCTGCATGTTGTTTACCTGTGATATTTGTGTTCCTACATCATGTGAAGTGATTGAAGAAATGAATCTCAGCATTGTCCACCCGTCCTTTCCTTGTACTCCAGTCAGGTCTGCCTCGGCTGCTGGCTGAGGTGAAGACACCGTGGGGGTGAAAATAATATGAATTAAATTAGTATTGTATAAGGGACAATTAATATTAATGTACAAGGATCATAATATGTATGTGTTCCATGTGTGTTCAGCTGCACAGTAAGGCAGGCAGAGCACTTAAGAGAATGGTCTCGATGACACTAAACACTGCCTGAGTTCTGCTTGCCTTGTAATGCTTTGCATAAATCCCCCTGTCCCAGCTTCCTGGAGGCACATTTATACAAGAAATAAAATACAGTGTAACAGTAAGGTTAGTGCTGGTTCTGAATTTGGATTGCACTGTAAGTCATGACAAAAGGCTTAGCTGGCATGCAGAAGTATAAAAGTAAGTGAAAAAGTAATTTCCCTGACCGTGTAGTTTCATCTAAATCCTTGTTGTGTCCTGTTCGTCTTTGGTTTGGGCATTGAAGGTCAGGGAATGCCACACCCAAACAAAAGCATGTGGAACTGAAGGCTCTTCTGTTTATCGGGTCACTGTTTCTAGATGCAGAAAACTATATTTTTTGATGCAAACATAAGACAAGACACAGTTGTATCTTTAGTATAATGAATAATCTGTGGATTTTAGTGTTGAATTTTTAATTAATTAAAACTTACTGTATTGATCCAAGTATAGTATTTATATTTCCTAATGTAGTTAGTGAGGCAAAAAATGTATTGAATTATTTTCCTCTAAACTTAATTTTAAGGGTAACTGTGTAAACACAGGAACTAAACAACTGTGCTTTGAGGATGTCAACACCCACTTTTTTCCTAAAGCAGAAATTGAAATGCTGATTTAGGTTGGCATTGCCTATTAGACAAGTCTGACAATCTGTCAAACTGCCAAGTCATTTTAAAGTGACCCAAGAAAGAAATAGAGTGTGTTTTTTAAACTATTGACTGGGGGGAAAAGTTAAGTGAGGCTTTTGAATATAAATGCTTCAGTTGGCTATTTCTGAATCTCAGAAGGAATATGCATTTTGTAAGCAAATGAGAGCCAAGAGCTGGAGTGAAAAAAGGAGCAAACCAAAGTCATTGTATATTGAAGCATACATGGCCTTGTTTTAAATCCAGAATTACAGAAGGATACTGTTGAATCAAGAGTTTGAGGCGGAATTGAGAGATGCTTGCATTATTTGAGATTCTTTCAGTCTGATTAACAGTGAGACAAAAGTGTGAGTTGTTGCTTGTCAGTATTAACAAGGGTCTCAGTTTAGTCAGACACATTTGCAGTTGTTTGAGAGGCAGAGCATTAGTGATATTTTTGTCAGCAGTTGGACGGACACATTAATAGACTTGTATAAGGTAAGCACTGAAGGCAGTATTCCTGACCTTACACATTTGAATGTACTTTTCGCATCAGGTCTGGTATATAAAAGCCCTTTCAAACCATCTGTGCTTCATACTAAACATATTTCTGCAAACTTTGTAGCATAAATGCAGTTCACGATACAGTGAAGACTTTGTGCTACAGCTGGAAAAAGAGTTGGTCCAAGCCAGGCTGAGTGAAGCAGAATCCCATTGTGCCCTGAAGGAGATGCAAGATAAAGTTCTAGAGATGGAAAAGGTAAATCAAACTAGGACCCTCTGTATAGAACAGCACTAGAAACAGAATACAAGTCCCTGTAATTCTTTGCATAACTCTGCTCTAGAACTTTCTCTTCTTTGCTTTCATGACTGCAAGAGGCTTTTCAAACCTGAAAGAACAGCAATGAAACTAAGACATGTTTGCGCTGGGAAAGGTTTGTGAATAACAGATCCCTTTTCTCCTGTTCCTGAAGTCTACTGTTGTGGAAAACTTGGATTCTGATGAAGTCTTTACAGGAAATGCCAATTATTTTGAAATTATATCCTGCAACAAGACCAGTGGGCTAAGAGTGAGCTTTGAGGTGATATGAAACCAAATAGTTTGGAAGGGGAGGAGGAAAGAGTTCATTACCATTCCTAACTCTTCAGTATCTTTCACTTTGTCCTGTTATGGGCAGGCAAAGAATCCCTTCACTGCTGAGTATCAAAATCTCTACTGCTTTTTGGGTGCCGTGGTAGCTTGTGAACTTACTGATGCCAGAGCTCAAGCTGTACTCAAACCAACTGTCAAACATTACCTTTCTTTGAAGCAAAACTTAACTGCAAGATAAAATAGCAAAATAAAAAAGAAGGAAACTAAAAAACACCAATAAATTGACCTGACATAGAGCATGCTTTTCAGATCCTACTGTATTAGCCTTGGAAATAGTTTCCTTAGGAAATTTTAAAGAGCTATTTACCCAGATTTTGTCCAGAACTTATTAGCTAATCAGATTAACACACTGGAGTAAAGATTTACTTTTTAAATTATCTGAGGGGCTTGATGGGTTAGTAGTGTGTGGTAGTTTTGACTTTAATGACCATTGGTAAGAATTCATAATATATGGTATTTTTTAAAATTCAAAAGAAGACTACTTAACTTGGAGACAGCATGCACTGAAAACTTATCTGTGAGGAAAAACTGGAGTAGTGGAGTCAATTCCAGTGTACCAGGCAAACTCAGATGTACAGCAGTATTTCAGTCAGTTATATTGAACATAAGAGGCACATGAGAAAGTGGCTGAAGCAAATTCCTTCACACTGCCACCAGACAGCTCTTTACTGCTGTTAGTGATGTGCCGTGTAACCTGGAGGACTTCTGCTGAATAACCCGAGACTTGCATGGCTACTCTGAGTGCTGTAAACATGCACAGACACACCCTCATACTTCCTGTATTTGCCAATACTCAGACCCCATGATTTTGAAACATGAAATGCTAATCAATGGCTGTTGTGCTGTGTTCTGTTAGTGTTAATCATGTGCTTTACTCTCATCTCTCAAGAAAACCTGGCAACTGTCACAGTATTACATATCTACAAAAACACTGGATTTTGCTGAAAATGACTTCTGAGAAATACAGTAGAGAGTGATGAAGCACAGTTCAACCTTGAATACTTGGTGTCCAATAATTTGCTGTAGGGATAGTGTAGCTGGACAGACAGTCTGTTTTCTTCATCTCTGTTTTTTTCCCAGATTTCCATTATTATTATTTCATCTCTGTTGCTTTCCCCAGTGTTTTCCTGTGTTCTGTTCAGCTTTCTCTAGTCTTTTTTCCTCATGTGTCTTGCACTCTCATCTCTAAGACCTCTTGTTGACTTCTTGTTGTTTATAAATATTAATGCATAATTCCTTTGAAAACGAGAACAGATATGTTGACAAAGGTTGATGACCTACTTCATAAAAATATATTTCCATTTATTATTTTTCCTGTAAACCTAAGTAAAAGTTGTAGCTTTAAGGTGTAGTTTTAGTTCCTTTTTTGCTTTACTTTTTATTGACTAGCAGAATCTTTGATTTCTCTCCATATTTTTGAAGCTGTGTTCAACTATTTTAAACATAATGTTTTGTTAGGGCGATACCATCTAGGGAAATCTTGAAGTCAGAATACCTAAAACTACTGCCTTTTCATTTCTTTCATTTCTTATTTATACACAGTCACTATATCCAGAAAATTAGAGGTTTTTTCTTTTTTTTTTTTGAGGGATTTTATTTTGCAAAGGACATGTACTTAGAGCTTAGTTAGTAATAAGAGTTACTGTTCCATGCCTATATTCTTGGGTTGGGTTTCACCAAGCACAATTTTATTCAAATACATATATAAGAAGGTGGTCCTTGTTGCAGAGGAACAGCTCCCTCCCTGATGAGGAAAATGTTGCCAGACTACAAGAAGAACTGATTGCAGTAAAATTAAGAGAAGCAGAAGCTTCAATGGGTCTCAAAGAACTAAGGCAGCAAGTCAAAGATTTGGAGGAACACTGGCAGGTATGGGTAGCAATACACTTTTATTAATTTTTATTTTCAATGAATGATGATAAAGCAAGACTATGAAATTTTGAGATGAAGTAGAAACTAATGATTGTGGATCAAGCTGCCGATGAGGTGAGAAAATCTTTATATGCAGCTGCCACAAGAAACTTACCTTTGAAAGGGTGATAGAAGTTGGTCCCTGGTTATTATGGGTGGCAAAGGGCCCATGGTTTCAGCCAACCATTGTGGTAGGAGGGAAGTATCTGATCAGTACCACTGCTTTTCTACATGGCAATAAGGTCTAGAAATAGACAAAAGTCTCAAGATACACTTGCAATTCACTGACTCACTGACTTACACTTGCAGTTCCCACTGACTTGGGAATGACTGTCTTCAGCTCTTAAAAGCAGTAAATTTCCATGGTTTTCTAGCTTTTAAGGACCAACAGAACTATAGCTACTTGTCCTCATGTAACTCTGAGACCTTACATGAAATGTGGGAACACCAGGAAAGATCAGGCATTCTAAGCAAAACCATGCTGTTTTTCCAGCGCCACCTGGCTCGTACCACTGGAAGATGGAAAGATCCTCCCAAAAAAAATGCGGTGAATGAGCTACAGGATGAGCTGATGACAGTCCGGTTGAGAGAAGCTGAAACTCAAGCTGAGCTAAAAGAGACCAAACAAAGAATGATGGAGATGGAAACACAGGTATGTTTTGGACACTCGTATGTGTGAATGGAGCTGGATGCTGCTGTTGGACTAGGATAGGAGAATCTGGTGCGTTCAGTCCAGCTTGCTTTAATGTCTGTTTAGTCTTCCAGACTTATGCTTTCTCTGAATGCATGTGAATCTAAACTCATTAAATTGTAACTGGTATAACAAAAAAGTATGAGTAAGGTGTTTTAAATTTCACAAGTCTAATTGGCAAATCTGATAATAATAATTCTAATAGTTTAAATGGCAGTGTTTGCTTTCTTCTGGTGAAATTGGTGATACTAGATTTTCTGCTGAGGTCATGAATCTGGTTACTAAGCTGTGGCCTCAGCAAAGCAGGGGTGCATTTGTCAGGGTTTTTTAGCAGACACTTTGTCTTCTGTGTGCCAGAACAGAAAAGCATGGGCTACGCTTGCTGAGGTTTGTGCAGAAACGACAAGCATAGCTTGACTGCTAAGATTCTTCTCATATAACTAGGGAATACCTTGGTAAGGAGACAAATCTGAAATGAAAGCGCTGAGTTCATATGATATTAGTGAACATTCTCTCAAGCCAGTAAGCACAATGTGCTGTTGATGAGGATTCGTAATAGACTTTTGAGAAATCCTCCCATGAAATACCTGCTGAATGTTACTGGTTTTTTGAAGAGACTTGTGCATCCAAAAGGCTAAACAAACAATAGCTTTACTTGACAAGGCAAAGTTAAATAATTCTAGAAATGAGGAGAGCACGTAAGGATGTGCTATTGAAAAGAGATTAGCTAACTGCAAGGCCCATGGTGGTTTATTTCTGACAGACACACTGCTTTTTCTATACCAGCTAAATAAAATTTTCCTTTTGCCTTAAGTTTTACAATTTTCATTGAAGTGTTAGTAGTGTTGCACTACAGTTGATGAGCTTTTATGTTGACACCTTTTCCCCATTTGTGTATTTTGGTCAGCAGGGGGCACAGGGATCCTGCTGTCTGGCTTACATGTGTTAAAGGCGCAATCTCTTTTAGGTACTTCTCATTTCAGTCCCTCTATGTGCTGATGCTGTTTAGCTGTCAGTTGAGAGAAATGCACTTCTCCTGTTGTGTGCAGCTCTGCACAGCTTCCCATACAAATGCTGTGACTTGTACAGCTGCACTGGCCTCCATTAAGGTGCCGTGTTGCTTTCAGGAGTTCACTGGACCGAGAAATGTGCACATCATATTTCTGACATACCTGATGTTTCTTGGATACATGTTGTACTTGGGATACAAGTTCACAAAATCCTTGCCTTACCTAAGCAAGCAATCAGGAAAAACAGATGTACAGGAGCTTTGAAATAATGTTCTTACAATGAGTCATCTGTAGTTAAGGAGCAATTTGAATATCCTGGTCATAAACATGCAAACTTTTCTGATTATACTTAGAAAACTCCGAATGCTTTTTCATCAAAAGTGTTTTATGGTAAATGATCTGTAAGTCTGTTTTGTCAGACTTTGGAGAGTTAAATTAACATCCAAAATCTTTCTTTAACATGCATTTTCTTTCCTTTTTTTTTTTCCCATAAATTTCAGAATCAGATCAACTGTAATCATTTACGAAGGGCAGAGCAAGAGGTTAACAACCTACAGGAGAAGGTGCAGTATCTTTCTGCGCAGAACAAAGGACTTCTGGCTCAGCTGAATGAAGCAAAACGTAGACAAGCAGAGATTGAATGCAAGGTAAGCAACATCCTGGATAGACTACTTGGGTGCTAATGTATGTGTATATCATAGTCTTGTCTGCTGTAGTTGGATAGAATTGTGTCTTAACTGAGAAACATAAATCATAAACCAAAAATTCCCCTTACTGATATTGACAACATCATCTTGAATTTACTATCTCACAAAAATTGCTTGAGGTTTTGACAGAACTGCTTCTTTGTGGTCCCACAAAGATAAATTTTAAAGTGTGGTTCTGCTCAGAAAAGTGTCTGTGTGTAATACAAAAAGACACTCTTATACAACAGACTCTTTTAGGTTTTCATTATTCTTGCTCTCTTGCCAGTTTCATTTGTTTCTGGAATTTGTTAGTGGAACCTGAATCTAAAGTGTGGTGAAGAGGTTACTTCTACTGACTCATCAAACTCCATCATGAGCTTTTAGGAAAAAGCCACCGAATCTTAACAAGAAGAAATGGCTTCTGTTAATTTTCTTCTCTGCCATAATCATTAGTCTCCTCCGTAACCATTGGTTTCTGAAGTGCTATTTTTTTAAAGCTTACTGTTTTGTGGGGTTTTTTAATATTCACAATCTTGGTGATATGTCTGTTTCCTGTAACCCATAACTTCTTCCTTTGATTGGGTTTTGATACTGAAGGTGCTCATTAAACTTGTGTACCACACTGAATGAAGACAATTCATGCTTGGGTTATTTCACTATGTGACAAAAATGAAATTTTGATGTTAAAGTGAATTAAAAGTTAAAAAAAGCTGAACTTTAAAGTAGAAAGAGAAACATAGTTATGCTTCTCAGGCAAAAACTTTGCAGTATCACTGTTTTTTTTAATACTAGCTAGGTGTGCAGGAGGCTGGTGTGTCCTGTGGCTATGATGTAAGGAATGTATCACAGGTGTGAAGGGCTGGCCTCCAGCAGGAACAGCAGACTTGTACCTACAGCTCTTCTAGAAGTAGGTTCAGTATCTGTACCTTTACTAAAGGTATTATTGCTGCCACCTTAGATCTGGCCTGAAATACAAGCTGCCCAGAGAGGCTGTGGGGTCTCCTTCTCTGGAGATATTCACAACCCCCCAGGATGCAATTCTGTGCAACCTGCTCCAGGTGAACCTTCTCCAGCAGGGCTTGGACTAGGTGATCTCCAGAGGTCCCTTCCAACCCCAGCCCTTTGGGGATTTTGTGGAAGGCAGATTATAACACACACCCCAAATTGAAATGACAGTACTCCTGTGCAAATACAGGGAATAAAGCTATTTAATATGTTGCTGATATAACAACTTCCTGTTGAGAATCAATGAAGAAAGTTTCAGTAATATTTCAGATAATGTCATGGAGCAATATGACAAGTATTAAGCTTTTGTAGCACTAAATATTTTTGTAAGTTCCATGTCCCATATTCTTAAATCTAGTAAGTTTGTTATTCCAAATTCCATTAGTAGCTGATGTTTGATTATTTTTCCTCTTCCTGTTGTTTCAAGTACTCTGAAATCATGCTCTAGTTTTATTTGTGTCAGTACATCCTGGCTAGGTAGTGATATTTCTACATCAGGAGGTGTCTCAAAAAAGTACAGATCTAGATTTGCAACTCCCCAGTTGTTCTATGTATCAAGAACTGGTACATTGTTTCAGGAGCTTGTATTTTTCTTTCAGAAGATAACTTGAAATGCATAAGCAGAAATTAAAATTTTTTGTAGCAAGTTGCATCTCATACCACCTGTAAGGGCAACTGTTTTCTGTCACTGGTGTGTATTGTTACGTTTTTCCCTTCTTATCGTACTCCTGCTTCTACAGCAAGCACTCAATTTCAAATTGTTCCTTGAAACTCATCACTGATCTTTCTAATCAGTTTTGGTAAAGAATTTACAACTTAAGATCTGTGCCCCCATCCCAGCCGTGTCTTTCCTACCATATCAAGTTCTGTGGTAATTGAGAGCATGCTCTGTTTCAGAGATAAAGCATCAGTGTCATCCAGAGCAACACTATTGACTCATCTCGGATACCAGAGTCAGACCAAGCCGGTCTGTCCTTCAGCTTTCAGTTAAATACATGCAATCCTGTGGACTTGTCGGTTTGCCTTCATTTGAGCAATCATGCAACAGAATTTAGCAAGAATGGCTAAACTTTGGCTAGCACATGATGGATTTCTCTGAAATGGACTCTCCTGATTATAAATACTGTTAATTGGATCCTGTAGGTGATATGCCTCAGTTACAGGAATCTTTTTAAGGCACTCAAACAGCATGCCTTTGAGTAGCTACTATAGACAATGTATAATGGCTTTGATATGTTCAGTTTGTTCTCAGCCATACTGTCTAATGAAGAGTGGTTGAGTATTGTTAGTTTGAAGCACACATTAAAATAACTGAAATACTGGAACTGATTTACAGTAACTGCAGTTTAGTTACACCAGTCTCCCATAGAAGTAGGTGTACCTGAGCCTAGTCTGTCTCTTCCGCAGTTATTTGCTCTCCAGCTGATGGTAGTGCTCACTCAGTATCTAGCACTGCTTTCTCTCTGTGGTTGTACCAGGCTGGTGAAAATATAATATTAATTGTTCTGTGCTCTGAAGTCTTGAGATGATTACACAATTCTATGAGTTAAAATGAAATTTGAGTTCTTTGAGATAGTGTTGGTTCGCACAGCAGTGCAGAGCAGATTTCTCTACAGTTTTGGGTAAAAGCAGTGCACAGTCGTTAATCAGCTGAAACTGGTATTTGTTAGTTTCTATCTGTGACTTCTTTCAGAGCAAAGAAGAAGTGATGGCAGTCCGTCTCCGTGAGGCAGACCGCATTGCAGCTGTGGCAGAGCTCCAGCAGCACATTGCTGAATTGGAAATCCAGGTAACAAGTGATGGCATTAAATGTGTAACTTGATACTGATTGGTTTCTGTACTTTATGGGGGTTTTTCTTCCTCTGCTTCCTTTCCTTATTAACCTACTGTGAATACGAGGCACTGCTTTGCCAAGTGGGACAATGCTATTTTGTTGAATTCCTTAAAAGCAAAGCCTTAAATCTATTGTTTGTGCATATATGTGAACTGTTAATTGCCTCTATACGAGTGCCATGCGAAGGACAACACTGTTTTAACTCTGACTTGGAATTGGTACTTTTACTAATTAATAGATGAAATTGAAAACATCCTGTATTCAAAAAAAGATGCTTACATTTTGTTTCCAGCAACTATTTTTTTCCCATGCTTACTCTGCTGCTATGACCAGTATTGGAGGGTTTATTGTAAAACTCTTATTCCCTTTATGTAAATCTTGAAACTGGAAATGTTTACTGCTACCACATCACTGTAGGATCTGAAGATGCATTCTTTGGCCTCTCTGTTGTTCCTTCCACTTTCAGTTCCTTTTGGAGCTTTACTGTCCCATGAACTTGCTGCTCCCTTGACAAGAAAACCAGAAATTACTGTTCTTTGTATTGTCTTGGCTTGGAGAAGTCATGTTGTCTTCCTGTAGTCTGACCTTTCTGTACTCATATACTGTTGTCCTGTCTGAATTCTGCTGCACGGCTTTTCTTGGTTATTCCTAAGTTATAAGCTAGTTACTCTCTAGTTTACTCTTTTAAAAACTGGTATTGTTGTCTTTCCTCCCTCTGAAATCTTTCCTTTGAGATCATGATTTTATTGTATTATGTCAAACCACCTTTGTCCAATGATTTCTCAACCAGTCATACCTTTCATCTCTTCACATATGGAATGCACAAATACTTTTCATTGAGCTTGCGTAAAGAATATTTGTTGTGTTTTTCTAGTGCAACAGGCACTAAATTTAGTAAAGGAAAAAGCAATAATTTATTTTAATCATATAATGCTTAGATAATGCTGTGATCAGTACATTAGAAATACTTAGATAAGTACAGTAAGCATTGGATACCAGTAAGTTATCATCTTGTAAGATAACCAGAGTAGCTGAGTTTAGATCAATCTTCCACTCATGTTAACATTTTACTAAAAAAAAAAAACCAAAAATAGAGGGGGAAGTGTGAAGGTTGCTTCAAACAATGTGATTTTGTAGGTGAGAAGTCAGCAGTCATTTTGCATTGTTTTACTTCAGCAGAGACTTCAAGTGCCATTGTGCTTCCCTTATTTGACTGATACAGGTCTCCCAAAAAGTAGTCAGGAGCAATTAGCATTATCAAATGGTGAACCCCCTAATGAGCAGTTGGTTTTTTCTGGTTGCTGTCACACAAATTGAATGGTATTCATTTTTTCATGTAAATACATCTAACTTGGTTTTCTGTTGTTTGACTGATGAAACCATCCATGTTCCATCATTTTATAGATCTCTCCTATTCCCTTTCCATATTTCTGCTTAAGAATGTCATGCAGATTTTCACACCACCTTGCCATGAGACATAAAGAGGTGCAGGAACGTAACCTGTTTCATGGTTCTGGCTAATAAATACAAAGATCCCACTGTCCCTGTTTTGTCATGGTATTGCACTGCCTCCTGTTCAGTTGGTTGTCTGCATCATCTCTCCTTCCTTTTCACAATTACAACTTTGTAGGACACAATTTTTAGTTATGTTTTTATTATTGTAGGTTTTTTGTTTCCTACTAAAGTGCATTTCAAGTATTAGTCTTTATGATGTTCTCAGATTATCATCTGTTAATGATTTCTTGATCTTAGTTAAATTCTTGATTTTCTTCACAAATGAGGGTGGCTGTGCTTTCTTTGCACACAGTGCGGAGCATGAGGTCATTCTGTGGCTGGGGTTCGTGTTTCTGATTTGATGAGCTTGCCCTGTTAGGTTTTTGGTGAACTATGGATCTCAAACTTACAGCAGCATGAAAGATAACCTCTTCAGTTGTGACATATGGCCTTTGAATGTGACCTTTATCATATTTAAAACAAAAATGATGTAGTAGAAATAAGTTCCTCTAATGTTAATTTACTCATTTTTGACACTGTAGACATGACTTGAAATGCTTTTATTGGACTGTGATAGATTTACTTTTTTTAGGAGTCTAAGCAGATATTTTTGACCAGTGTGTTTTGCCAGCAAATCAAAACTTCCTTTTTGGGTGCTCATGCTCAAAAGCTTTTGAAACACCTGCAACAAAAAAAGTAATAATGGAGTTGGAAAGCCTGAACTCCCAAGGCTTGTAAACCATAAACATGCAATTGCTAAGAGCTTAAACAAAGCCAATTTTAAGGAAATTGCAAATCTAGTTAACTGTTTCCTCATTGGAGGAAGAGCTGCTTCCCATTCTCATTCTGTTCAGCTTGTTGCTACAATTGTTGTGACCTGATGGGAGGAGCAGAAGGCCTTTTAATAAGGACTTGCCTTAATGACTTGAAATGCAATATTTAATACCATAAATGCCAGTTTTGGAGCATAGATGTCAGTCTTAAAGTACAGATGCACAGAGCATCATGTATAGGTCTGTCATGTTATTTCAAAGCTGATAAAGTGAAGGGAGGAAGTAAACCTACCACATAACCTTCCCTGTTTTTTTGAGGGGCACAGGGCTTTTCTAAGAAGCTCTGGGGGTTCATTGCCAGGTCCACATGGTCCATAGCAAGGCTTAACCTAAGTTGTGTGGTTTTCTTTTAAATGTTCATGTAGGTGTAGGTGCAAGACACTGGTGTTAAATTTGCAACACAGAGTATCACTACTCCCACATAAGAACTGATCTGACATTACACACACAAATGCTAGATTTAAATCACAGTTTCTGGGTCACTCTTAGTTTTGGTTAGTAATAATGATAGAGAAGGAGAAAGAGAATTCTTATCATTCCATAGTAGATGTAATTCTGCAGCAAGTTGTCAGTTTCCTATGATGTTAGGAAGTTATTTTTTAATATATTCTAAATGCTGTTTGTCTTCGTTCAGCATTCAGTTCACAATGCTGAGCTTTTAAACTTCTGTGTAAGCACACTGAAGTGCAATGAGTTGTCCAATGCACGACGGATATTCTGAATCATTCCTTCACAGAAATAACATGTAATTGAAGCATAACTGAAGTTTAACTTACAGTTCACATACCGAAGCCCCAGAAGTAACAAATAAAAATGTTATGTGGAAACAAAGGTTTACTTTGTCAGCATTTGTTTGTTCCTCTATCATCTCTGGTTTTCTCTCTTGCTGGTTCAGCTTATAAAACCCTTGGGAAGAAAACAGAATCACAGAATGGCTTGAATGGGAAAGGACCTTGATGATCATCTATTTCCAAACTCCTGTGGGCAGGGACGCACTCCCCTAAACCAGGTCACTTCACCACCCTCAGTAAAGAACTTCCTAATACCCAATCTGAACCTACTCCCTTTCAGTTTAAAGCCATTCCCCCTTGTCCTGTCACCACATGCTCTTGTCAAAAGCTCTCCTGTAACTGGAAAGGACTCTAAGGTCTCCCCGGAGTCTTCTCCAGGCTGAACAGCCCTAACTCCTTCAGGCTGTCTGCACAGGAGAGGTGCTCCTGCTCTCTGATCATCTTTGTGACCCTCCTCTGGATTTGCTACACCAACTTGATGTCCTTCCAGTGTTGGGGACGCCAGAGCTGGACACGATACCCCAGGTGGGGTTCACCAGAGTGGAGTAGAGGGGCAGAATCCCTTCCCTCAACCTGCTGCCCGTGCAGCTTTTGATGCAGCCCAAGGACAGGGTTGGCTTTCTGACCCCCACCTTGCAACAACCTTCTTTCAGGTACTTGTAGAGAGCAATAAGGTCTCCCCCCAGCCTCCTTTTCTCCAGATTAAACCCCAACTCCCTCAGCTGCTCCTCATAAGACTTACACTCCACTCCCTTCACTAGCTCTGCTGCCCTTCTGTGGACATGCTCCAGCACCTCAATGTCTGTATTGTATTGAGCATCCCAAAACTGAATACAGTATTCAGGGTGCAGGCTCGGCTCACTTTTCCTTCAAAGGTTAGAGCATCACACCCTGTAACTAAATGGCTTTTCCTGGTCAGGTTGCATGCACTCTGATCCTATTTGTCTCATCCTTTTCTAAGATGTAAACAGCCAGAGCTAAGGAATGGATATTGTCTCTGACTAGTCAATCGGCGAAGCTTCAGGTTTGTTTCCTCAGGAAGTTAGTCTTGTTTTCAGCTGAGCTGGTCTGATAGCTTCAAACTGCAGCAAGCAAATATTTCTGGCCTATTACTTAGCAAGTGTTCCTTCTGATTGCAATATGGCCAGTCCTCTTGGTCCACGGGTGTTGGTTTGGGTTTGCACTTGTTCTGTTTGTTTGGTTTTTAAGGCTTTCCCTGGAGCAGTTGAAAGAAGAATAGAAAACTTCAGGCAAGGTTCAATCAGTCACAAGCTACAGTCACTCAGCTGGCTATGGTAAGGAGCGCTTAGGCCAGTGGAAGCGTAGGCAGACTGAGGGAGCAGAGCAGGGCAGCTGTAGTCTCTGCTTGGCAGCTTAATCCCTCTTCCCCCATTGCCTTTCAGGCTTGTAGCTGGCACTGTCCTCTTAAAATTATCCGTGGCTGGTTTGGGTTGGGAGGTATAGAGCATACTTGTAAATATAAAAAACTGGTTTTGTATCTGAGCACTCTTAAATTAAAGAATATCCGTAAGAATTCATTCTTCTTTTTGTTAGGTTGATCTGGACAGGCAGTAACATCACTTCCTCCTGCTGTGTTTCCTGGCATATTCAGAGAATTTTGTCACATTTACCCTATCTCTATGTCAAAGCTGCTTTGAGAGCACCTGCAAAGGAAATCCATGATTGTGCTAGTAATCTCCCCCACAGTTTAAACTTTTAGCACTATTTCGTTAGACTGAAGCCTTTCTATGACCTCTGTTTAATAACTTTTCCAAGTACTGACTGTTGAGTAAAGAAATTGTTTCCATTTTTTCAAATTACAGGAAACCTTTTTTCACTCTTATCAATAGTGGTGTGTGATGTTAGTGATGTGTTTTTTGAAAGTCTAGAATGAGTCACTGTAAAGTCACTGAAAGGACACTAGTTACCACATTTACCCTTCTGAATATACTTCATTTACATTTTTAATGCAGTATCTTTTGCCACAGGGTAAGAATTTTAAAGTCTCCCCTGAAAAGAGGCTAAGACAAGTTGTTACCAAGTAAATATTTCTAAGTTCAGAAAAAATCAAATCACGGATGTCAGGGAAACATCCTGTCTTCAGTCAATTTTAGTAAAGATGATACACTGTTATCTAAGGAACAGCAACTCTCTAGTGTGCCTGAATTTTGGCTGCCTACAAACCCGTTTTTTGTTTTTAGGTTTACAGTTACGAAAGTGAAAACAATCCTAGATGTTTTCTTATTATTTAAAATGGCTTATTTTCTTGTTGATGTGTATTTCTTTTCCTACTCTGATGTGATAATTTAGTGTTTTAGGAAACTTTATGCTTGTACTCCTCTTGGGATGAAACACCTGCAATTGAAATTTGATTACACTGATCTTCTGTATCTTTGGTTGAGCAGCAAAAGCAGGCTTAAGGCCTCCAGTGTTTGTTGTCTAAAACCTTTTTTATTGTGAATACTGAACTGATTTGGGGAGGGCATTATACAGTAGTGATGATTTCAGGTATTTTAAAACAGCATTCTGTGAAGGAGTCTGTCCCTGCACTCTTGTGTTGCCAGCTGGACATCCTGGGCTGATGCGGATTGAGTTTGAAAGTCTCCTTGTGCTCAGTAGTTCTCAGTAGGCATCAGGTGTTTCCTGAGACTGCGGCTGCTTTGGAAGATGTTCTTCTCCTGGAAAGCCAGACAAAGGAGGACTGAAGTATGAGATCAAAACCATGAGTCTCAGCTGATACTTGTTGATGGGCAGAATTTTTCCTCATTCTAATGAGCAAATTTTTGGGATATAGATTTTTCTTCTCAGGAACTCTCAGTGTAACTCTTGTATGTGCAGAAGTACAGTCACTCCAGTACTTCACAGCAGGATAAGGGAGGTGAGAGCTTCCAAAACTGTGAAGGGGCCTAAGTGAGTTCTGTTTAGCAGCAGGTTTTTTTGATCTATAGCGCTCATTTCCTGCTTCACTGCCCTTGCTACTCCCACTAATGTACACACACAACCTCTGGGGCAGGGGACTGGATCGTGTTCTGGCTGTGTGCACTGTTACAGGCACCAGTCCCTTGAGTGCAGGTGATACTTTGCCACCAGGCTGTTTGTTTCCCTGTTACAGGGGTTTCTAACCCTGGTACTGCTGATGGAGCTGCTCTGTTGGAGAGACTCGAAGACTGGGAGGAGTCCTTAATCTTCAAAAGCAGTGAAATTGTAATGAAGCATCTTTATTACAATGTAACACCAATTAGCATTTCTTTTCTAAAACCCTTTGGGAAGAGGAGATGGGCACTGCAGTTGTGCCAATATGCAGAAGCAGCATCCCAGGGATGTGTAGGTAGAGGGGTTTGTTCACATGTGACTGCAGGGTGTTTTAATCAAATTCCTAGATTCTAGAATGGGCCAGCTTTCATTATTTTGCAATTCTGATAATACACTTTGCTTATTGCTATTTTATCTGACTTTTTCTGTATATATTAATTTTAGATGTAAAATGGCTATTAATTGCCTAGACACCAGCTATTCTTTGTGTCATGGCCTCTCCAGTTACCACAGATTTTCTCTAATAGTGCTCCCTCTCAAAATAACCCAAACGAAACCGGCAACCCACATCCTATGTGCATAATTCTAGATTTAAAAAATAAAGCATGAAAAAAATTTTACTGCTTATGCTATTTCCTCTGAAGGTGCAATGTTCATACCTTAAAGACTTCTAAATTGTAAGTGAAGTCTTAACATTAAGTTTTGAACCTGTACAGTTGGTCTGAGTTATTTCCCCAGAAGTACAAAGTTGCTCAGTAGTACAAAACTATTCAAGTACAGTATAAAGGCAATGCAGAGTGAAATGTTCACTTCCTACTAAATGCTACAATAGGAAGCATTAAATGAAAATAAGCCACGGGAAGTCAATTTAATTTTTCCTGTGTTGGTGGGACTGTCTAGTAACTAGTGGTATGGCCTCACCTTGAGACTGTGTGCAGTTCTGGGCCCCACGGTTTCAGAAGGACATGAAGGCCCTTGAATGTGTCCAGGCAAGGGCAATAAAGCTGATGAAAGGGCTGGAAAGAAGGTCCTGCGAGGAGTGGCTGAGGAAGCTGGGCTTGTTTAGTATGGAGAAAAGGAGGCTGAGGTGCCTTCAGTGCCGAATATAACTTCCTGAGGAGGGGAAGAGTGGAGGGAAGTGCTGACCTCTTATCCCTGGTATCCAGTGATAGCACATGTGGGAATGGTTCAAAGTTGCACCACGAGAGGTTCAGACTGGACTTTAGGAAGCATTTCTTTACAGAGAGTGTGGTCAAACACTGGAACAGGCTGTCTAGAGCTAGTCGATGCCCCGAGCCTGTCAGTGTTTGAGACATTTGGACAATGCCCCTAACAGGCTTTAGCTTGACCAGCCCTGAATTGGTCAGGCTGTTGGATTAGATGGTCACTGTATGTTCCTTCCAACCGAAATAGTCCATGCTATTGTGAGGAAGTCAGATCAGTTTGGAGCCAGAACATAAGAAAATGCAATTTAATGGAAACAAACACTTTGATTTTTAGGTACTAAGAAAAAAATTTGCAAATTAAAGCCAGGTTAAGAATATCAAAGAGCCTTTAGCAGGGCTGTCAGCTCCCTTTCTGTCTTGATGGTTTTGCAGAAGATGGGGTTTATGTCTTATGCCCTTGAGTACCCTTATCATTTAAGAAAGTTGAGATTAATTTAGTTTAGCTGTGAAAGACTTGCCAAATGAATCCATCCTAATGGCATGTGTTTTCCAGAATGTCTGCATGGCTTAACACTTGAAGCAAGAAACTAGTGATAATAATATTAGGATTGACAAAAAAGAAGGTTCTAAAAAATGTTGTGAATTTGGGCTCTGTCCTTCCCAGCTGCTGGGGTTGTACCATGGCGAGTCCTTTGGGCAAGTAGCCCTCTGTTCCCTTACTTAAGTTATCCTTTGATCTTGCTAAGTTGGGCTTCCATCTGCAATAGCTGGTTCTTAGGCTGAGGCTGGACAAGGCTTAATCCATAAAAGTCTGATTTCTTCTTGGCTGAGCCTACAACCCTTTGAACGTATTCTGATGGACCCTTAGGAGGAGAAATGAATTATCTGTTCTTTAGAGTGTTTCCAAAATGATGGCAGCAGTAGAACGGGAAGAATGAAAACCACTCATCTTCAGAGAAGGAAATGAATAACAGAAGGCTAGTAGTTATTCCTGGAAGATCATTTTCTTAGTTGCCCTGCAGTATATCAGCTAAATAAATCCAACAGCCATATCCTGCAGACAGTGGGCTGAAGATGAAATCTGAAAGAATCCATCAGTGTTATTGTCTAAGGTCCTTATTTTTTTTTCCAGTTCCATTCAGTACCTGTTGCAGTTTCACTTCTCAGTTCTGTCCTGCTTTCATGTCACTTACAACCGAGCTAACTCCATGTCCCTCTTTCTTGGCCAAGTTTAATTTGGATTCTGAACAAAGAACAAATGGTAACTCTAACATTAGTGTCAGTTGCCTCATGTCTAGATCAGTCTCAAGAGTTAAGAATTATGTAACATGGTGTTATATTTGAAACAGCAAAATCCAACCTGAAGCTGCCTGAGCTTTAAGCTACTCCTGAAACATGAGCATAAAATTATTTGCACAGTTCCCATGTGAGCAGATAATTGTTTGGATCATGAGTGTGCCTGCTGTGCGGGGGCTTTGACCATTCACAGTGATGTATTAGCTGTGTTTTGGCACTAATCGAGTGGCATCTCGAATTGTGACGTACGAGTGCGAGTCTAATCTGCACGGGGACAGAATATGGGGTTTGTTTTGCATTGGTGGAAGTCCTCATGATCTCAAGATGCACACCTACTGACCATAACAGATACCACACTCTCGTTAAAAGAGACTCTAGGATGATATCATTTGATAAAAATGTAAGCAGTAAGTTTTTATGATAATCAGGAAGTAATAGATAATGTACAATCTAGGGTGGCTTGAGAAGCAAATCGAGAACTGCAGAATTCTGGGGAGGAAGGTTTCTGTCTCTGTGACACACACCAACAGATAGTAGGGAAAGCTGTTAAAATTGCTTCTGGTCACATTAAAAGGAACTGCCATGTTTTTTCCTGCCAACAATTCTACTGTTTGAATTTTGTCAAGCCACCCTAATGAGAAACTACTGTTAAACAATATTATCACCAAATTTAAGTTCCTCACATTAAAATTTGCCTCTGATTTCACTGGAAAGTGAAACAATTTATCAGATCATAGTAGTACTTTGTACTTGTATGGAAATGTATGTATTGATGAGAAATATTAATCTCTTTTCACACTTTTAAAGTATGTTGGACAACTTAAAAATCATAATCTGACAGAAAAAAATTAATTTTTTTTTGTTCATCTGAAATATGTAAGCTTTCGTAAAGCTGTCTACGTGGTATTTATTCTCTAAATTAGATGATTTGGTTAAAAATGAAAATATGTTTTAATGCTATAGTGTCTGACCCCTGCATGTTTTCCAGTTGTTTGCTACTGCACCTACATGATTGTCTTTAAAAGATAATGGCAGGATCAACTTGGTTTATTTAAAAAAAAAAGACTATCTTTTCTATTGCTCAGAGATGAACAGCAGCTGTGAAGAAGACTCTGACACCTTGTCCTTAATTTTTTTCTATGTTGTCCTTCCAATTTATCCACTGCAGATGGACTTCGCAGCTTTTAGAACATGAACTTATTTAATTAGAAATATATGATTTCTGTTGCAGCCAGTTAAAAATATCAGCCTCTGATCTCTAGCATTTTGAATGCTGCAAGAGGAAGTTACAGCATGACCTTTTTAAAAGTATCTTTGTAGAAAATCACATTACAGGGTTCCTTTTTTTTGTGCTAAATGCATTTTTATGAATTGTCAGCTCTACAAAATCTGTAGTTCTGAAAGGAAAACTGAAACTTACTTGCCTTTCACTAAAAATGGGGATCTTGCAAACCAGGTTTATGCCCTGTGTGCAGCTCCAACTGACTGTAGCTAGAGTCAGTTCTTCATTAACAAATAAATATACTTGTCAAATTATTCTGTGATATCTGCATTAAACTTTACGGTGTTATTTTTGGAATAAAAAGTAACAATAAAACCACTTAAATGTAACAAAAGTGTGTCATTCCCCCCCCCATATGGTTTACACAGACAGCTTGCAGCTGTTTGTGGAGTGCCAAACCCAACCTGCTCGTTGCTGCTCGTGCTGTTGGTTTGTACTGCCTTACCTTGGGAGCACCTGTTTCATGTCCCCGGTGCACCCATTTCAGTGTAAGCTCAGCTGTTTGTTACACTTCTGTTTTAGAAGGGCAATGACACCTTTGTTCTAGATGTGCTAAAACCTCGCTTTACTCTTGCTTTTTGATATTGTAGTATATGGTGTCAGAGTAATTTAGAGTAATAAAGAGTAATTTTAATTATATAGGACAGGAATTCTTAGTAATATTGTGAATATTAGTATTGTGTGGGCGTGAATTTGGCCATAGGTTACTTTGGAAACTAGGCTCAATATGGAATTATGCGTTAAAGGATCTTGTGCATTCTTGTTACAGATTATGTGAATAGTGAATATGGAAAACTTATTTTTCAAGTAATATAGTAATGCATACCTTGCTGCAAGAAAAACAAAGCCTGAAAATAGAGATACTGCTTTAATATTGTCAACACTAAGAGTGCTCTGGGTTGTTCTCTTCACTCAGCCAAAGAGTTTGGAAGGCGGCAAACTGTCCCTCCTCACAGTTCTGTCCTGGGGTTGATATTTCAGAGGGGTGTTTTGAAGGAACCTCTCAACTAAAGTTTTTTGTCTTGGAATTTGAGGAACAGTTAACACCTTTCATTCTAAAAGATATTTAACTTCTGTTTGCAAATGATTTCCAACTTGGCTGTTGTTGAAGTTAACTATTTGCTTTCTTCAAGGAACTAGCTTCTGTTTGGACAAAAATATGCAGATAATTAAGATTTTTTAATATACTGTATCTCTGAATAATTTGAATATGATTCCTTTGTTAAACCAAAACAGAAAGAAGAAGGAAAATTTCAAGGACAGCTTAATAAATCTGATTCTAACCAGTACATCAGAGAACTGAAAGATCAGATAGCTGAGCTGCATCATGAGGTAAGTGATAAAGTACTGCAATCTCTGATCACTTGTACCTTTTGTCCTTTCACCTGTAGCAGGTTTTGCTTATTTAATAGTTATTACATCTGCAGTACCTGATTTTGCCAAAGTACATTATTTTAAATTAATGTAATAATACCCTTATACATGAATCTTTCCTTTATCCTGGGATGTAAAAGAATAAAAAACTGGTTAGTTACATGATCTGCCATTAAATGAGATCAGCATTTATGTTCCATCTTGGGATTTTTTCTTAATTTCATGAGTCGATCATATTTGTGTTGCATCTACTGCCCCTTTATGTCTTTATTTGCTACAACTATTAAGACTACTACAGTTAGAAACTAAATGGCATTTGTTCAAGTAGAAGAGTCCATATGCAGATTTTCTAGTTCTTGCTGTTGCAAGGATGAATTTTATGTGGTAGTATACTGAGATTGCTTAAAAAAAAAAAAAAAGGGATGCTTGCTTAATATCAGTTAACAGATTTTTAAGTTTTAAACGGCCAAAACCTTCAACCTATGAAATTTCTGTCTTCAAACTTCCTTGCTCTAATAGTTGTAGTAACTTTCTGTTAAAAACATCAGAAGGTCTTGAAACTGAGATGGCTTATGTAACTGCCATGCTCACTGGCTCATTTCAGTTCATCCTGCATTGTGAAGAAATGTCTTTACCTAATACAAGTGTGTGCAAAATGCCCAGTCATCTTGGCATTATAGTCTGCTTTTGTTTCAATAGTCTTTTAATACACAGCTCTGAGAGTGTTGCTTAAAACCATAGTAGCACAGAGCAATTCCCCCTAATTACTTTTTTGTTACCTTTTTGCTTTTGTTAAATAAATACATCCTTTCTTTAAGTGTAGATAGTGTTTTCATAACAATCTTAGTACATTCAACCTTTTAGGGTCAATGCTTGGAAGTTATAATACAATCAAGGATCTTAGAATGCTGTCATATGCTACAGATTGCTGTGCTATAGATTGAAGATTAGTCTCTCAGGCCATCAGTCCAGCACCTTTACCAATCACTAAGCTCACCTTAAAACAGATTAAAAAATCAATAACCTGGCTTTTTCCATTAAAGCACTCTAACTAGCTTGCTTTGTTCCTTATGAGAAAGAAAGTTGTTTGTAGAATTCACAGAAAGCCCGTTATTTAGTGTGTTTTTGCACTATGAATAAATAAGGCACTGTTCTGGCATTTTCCTCCGCTCAGTGTAGGTTGAAAAGGTAAGACAAACTGCTTTGGAGGGAAAGTAGAATTGGTGTTGGAAAGCTGTTGCATAATTTTCTCAATACAATCATTTGTTACATGCCTGTCTGAGTAACTACTGTCATGACGGCAGACAATATTGTACGTGTTTAATGTGTGTCAGTTAATGTGAACAAGTTGGAATGAAGACAGGGTTTGTTAGCTCACAGAACAATGACAATTCTCAGTCCTACCAGTGATTCTTAAACAGTTCAGTCTAGACAAATCTTTATTAGCATTTCAATTTGACTGGAAGAAAATACCAGCTATGAAGATCGTGAATTTCAACAACAGCAGAGTTTGAATAATTCCATGTCAAAGACCACTTCTCTTCCAGATGTTTGGGGGGGGGTGGCTTAATTTTTGATTTCCAAACTAGGTAAACACTATAGGAACAAAGTCATTCTAGGATACATAGAAACATTAAGAAAAAACTATCTGACTTGATAATCTTGCAGGTCTTTTCTGACCTTAGTGATTCCACAATTTTATGAAACTCTGTATGTAGTAGACATGTTCTACCCTGGTAGCATTCTGAATGTTTCCTTACACAGACTTTCTTAAAGCCTTATGTAAGCCTTTGTTTATGAATGACTTTTTTTTCCTTCCTCCCTTACTGTTATATATCTATTTGTCTAGTTTTTAAATAAAAAATTAAGAGGGGAAAGTTGTGTTTCCTGCAGCGTTTCCTTAAAAAGCAAAATCTGTATATTGCACTGTAGTGCCTTCATGTATACATTCATTAATGACTATGTTCTTTGCTTTTTTGGCTGGCTGATTTTTTATTCTACTTCTGCAAAAGCTAAAAGAAACGTTACACGTTTGCAAATTCATCTTCCTGAAGATAGGGTGATGGTGTATGTGACATGCTGACCACAACCTCCCAACTGGTTAGCATGTAGAAGGCACTGGAAAAGGAACAGAGCTCTTGGTGACTGTATGGTTACCCTCTAATATATTGTAACTGTGTATAAACTGGACATAAATGCAAATGTTAACTAATGCAAAAGTTATAATTTAAGGTAGTAGTTGGACAGGTACATGTGAAACAAGATTACATGTCTCGGCATGGCCATCAGAGTTGATTCTGCTTATTTAACCTCTTTTTTTCTCTCTAGTGTTGTGTATTTACAGATGTTTACACCAGAAGAATTGTAGGTTCTCCATCTGAAGGAGGAAGCAAAATAATGACCAAACCTATACTGAATTCAAATAACTGCAGACCGAGTCCATATTCTGTCTGTGTATAATCTGAATGTGTGTGTTTCTGTGTCAGTGGAACCTGGAGAAGCGACATTACTTTAACTCTACCCTGTGATATGGTCCATCTCATGGCAATGGTACCAAGATGTGGCCACAGCACAATCCATCCTAACTGCAGGGTTCTGGTGAAAGGTTTGCTGTTCCTCAGTGTGTGAAGCCAGGGCAGTAGCCAGGGACAGGGCAAAGTTCAGAGTTCAGGTGTTTCTCTCACCCGTTCCAGTGGTAATCTGTGTCAGCTACATATAGGAACTCTGCATGTAGGTTCAGATGATTAATCAATGGACTCAAATTACAAAGGGTAATGGGCTGGACATTTTCAAAAGTATAAACAAAATTCTTTAAAAATAAAATTATTTTTGGTCATTTTTTCTGAGCTCAAAATTTTGCATGTGTCTTAAATATAGTGCAGCTTGCAGCCTAAAGGATAAGTTTCAGCTGCTTTTTTTACTTGTCCAGGAATAGTAATGGTACAGTCAGTCTTCAAATAATATAAGAAGACTTATTTGTACTAAATTCAAGTTGTGTTTCTGTTACTGAATTAAACTGCACATGCTGAAAATTGGTAGTATGGCACCCAAAACTGAACCAAAGAGGCACAGAGCTATTAAATGTACAACATAAAAAAGAACAAATAAAAAAAGACTATGCCTTTTTTCTTACCTTTCAAATAAAGTAAAATAACTATAAATGGAATTACTAAATTGGATTTTTGACTTGTTCTAACAAGCTGCCTTGCCTGATTCCTTTTATACCTAACCAGAGGACTTCTGTAGCATGGTACACTGAATTGTATATTGACTACTTCACAGTAGGTCTTAAATTTGTATTTTATGACCTTCTCTTCAGAAGAGCAAACAGGCAAAACGTGGAGCTTTGCGAACACTGTACCAAGTTGTTGTAGACTTGTGCTCTGAACTCTAGACTCCTGTAAGCTTCTGGGCTAGTGGTGAATGCAGCAGTGTTAGGGTAACAGTTGGACTCCAGTCTTAGAGGTCTTTTCCAACCTTAACAATTCCATGATTCCATGCACATTATCCTCAATCTACTTAGTGCATCTCTTTATTTGCAGTAACTTGAACAACCAAACATGGGTTAGAATCTAAATACTGAGTGTCATTTACAATGTTATGTAAAATAGTGAATTAATTCTTAAATTCAAACCATAACTTTCCTCAGAGATCAAACACATGTAAATCAATTATTATTAACTTGCATTTTTAACTTTAGTTAATACACATCAGGTTTTATATTCATTCCCTAGAAAGTTACTGACAGCTATCCTTTCATCTTTTACACAACCTGTCAACATTCAAAGATCAGCTGATGCATAATGAAAGGATACTCAGACTGCAGTATGTTAGTTAGCCAGTAGCTAATCCTGTGATAGGTTGTGTATATTTAATGCTGTACTTCCTTTCTTGCTTTGTTGGGCACAAAGTTGTTAGGTGGTTGTGACTTATGACTTTATTGTTGAAGGCTGAAACTAGTGTGAAAACCTGAAATGCTGAGGATCATCACAAACAGGAAGTCATGATGTAAACTTATTTGAGAGTTTTTAGTATGCACTAGACTTGGATACCCTGTTTGCCTTTTCAGAAATTTGTGTCCGATTGCCATTTGTTCTTTTTGTTAGTTGAAATACTTCCACCTGCATTTTCTTTCTTCCTCCATTTCCCTTCTGTGCTTAAAGCTGTCTCTACAGTATTGTTGACTTCTGGCTTCATGGGATTTTAAAGTAAAATGCTTTCCCATTGTGCAGCCCCAACAGGCTGCAGCTTCTGTGAAGCAACTTATGTTACTTTTGTCAGTAAGTACAGAAGCTTGGCTGCCCTGTCTTTGGCACAGGAGAAATAAGGTCTAGTGAGCTCTGTATTCTGTCACTTGACCTTCCAGTTAATGTGCTTTAACTGATGTAACATAAATGGCATGAGTATACAGATGCTGCAAGATTTGTAATGTGGTTATAAACTCTCAGGCTGCACAAGGAGTGCTGGTAGTTCACACAAGTTGCCTTTGATTAGACACCAAAATGGTAAGTGAAAGCAACTTTTGTGGAACGTTTTTACTGTTCAAGAGCGTATCCCACTCAGTGGGTAGTACTGGAGTAAAGCTGTTAACCAGTGTGGAAATGAATAGATTGCAAGTTTGGACTGTTATAAGTTTCCATTAAGTAAATGTTTAAGAAGGTTTCAGAAAAGCTAAGATGAATCTTGAACAAGTTGTTACTTTTTTCAACACAAATCACATACTGGGGAAACAAGGAGGAGCTTGTTTGTACTTTTTCATTTTAATTCAAACTGAGTGGAATTAAATGATTTATAAACTACTGAAGTTCTGCATTTCATGCACTACCCCTCTATATGTGCAGTCACTTTATATATATTACCAGCAGCTGCCTCTGCTTCCTGTTGGATGTTGCAAGGCTTGTGTGTGTTACCTAGATTACAGGAGTGGTACAAAAGATTAGAATTGACGTGCTTACCCACAAACTACACTGGCAGACCACAAGACACCTTTGGAGACAAAAGCAAGTGGTTTCCAGTCTTTCAGACTTTGTGATTTAGGACTGAAGTGCTTAAGTTTGTTTAGCATGAAACTTCACAAAGTTTGTCATACTGTTAGCTGATTTTTGTGTCTCACAATCCTTTAATGAGTTTGTTTTGCTGTTGAATTGCAGTTTCTTTTATTTATACTACTACAGTATTTCAAATATGGATTTGTTTTAAGCTTACGACAGTTTTCATATTAAAGGCTGAATTCTGCCTCGCTTTTGTATTGAAGTCCACAAAAGGCAGTAGCCTGTACCACTGCAGATTGCAGAGCCTTACTCCACGGAGCTGTGATTCATCTGTGTATCAGCCACCTGTGGCAGAGACAGCTTTATGGAGAGAAACAGCACCTCCTTCACTTTGCACATTTTTACTTAGGAATATGGGTGTTTAAGATAGCCCATTTTTCAATTACACTGTGGCATCTGTGGGGACTCTTCCACCTCCCACCCCACAGGGTGACAGCTAATTGCTGGAGTTTGGGAAGAACATTCTGGGAAAGTTTGTATCTTGCCTTTTTTTTCTGCAGGCATCTGCTTTTGACCAATGTCAGAGATAGAATACAGAGCTAGTTTTCTCCCAGCTATTTCTCTGTACTGAGATACGCTCTTGACAAATAACTAGTTGTGATATTTTGAGAGGAAGGGGGGATGAGATTGTTTTCTAATGTGCAAATCTTATGCATGTGTGTTTGGTATTTGAATGAAAAACGAAATACTGATGTTAGTGTGGCATGCTGTTCCAACAGTTAGAAAACCCTCTGCAACTAGTCCAGTTAACAATATTTCAGCATGCCTGATGGAAAAGACGGCAAATGACTGGGGTGCCAAAATAATTTTTGAGGCATTTAGAAGGCTTTATAATTGTACCTTTAAGTGAAATTCTAGTGATTAAATTCTTGCATATTGACAATGCAGGAAAGGGGATTTTTAAAGCTATTTCCTATTTCAATATCTGAAAACTTGATGGCTGTTCAAAGTAGTAGTGACCATTAGTTTACTACTCTTCCATTCCCACATACACATAGTTTTATCTAGGAATGGATGTGATATTATGTTTTAAGAACCTAATGCAGTCAGTAAGATTCTGATATAGGTGTTATCTCATGGTCTGATCTTGGCTCCTGGTGAGCTAACATTTTAAGATTGTCTTAATGAAAAGAGATATAAAAGTTGGAGATTCAATACTATGCTTTTAAAAGATTTCGCTTGTGTAAATAAAATTCAAGACACTTTAAGTAATGACTTTGAGGATAAATAATGCATAAGTTGTGACCAAAGGAGTACTTGGTAATATGGCTGAATTAAGGATATATCTTGCAACTTGCTTTAGCTTTTTAGGCTTTCACTGCTGAATCTAAAATGGAGATGGCAAAGTCAACTGTAACCCATCAGTGTGAAGGATTAAAAAAACCAAACATCTATATGGGCTACATAATAAAATACCTAAATGAAATGCAATGCACTATAGTACACAGGTTAAAAGATTAAACCACATTAACAGTCCCTTTAATCTTAAATATCATAAACGTATATGGTAGGCAGGCTGTGTTCCAGAGCTGTCAAATTATGTCCTCCTTGTTTTATTATTCGCTAATTATCTTAAATCAGTGTGGTACAGTGAGTGGTTCTGGTCCCCAGCACAGTTTGGTTCAGGTTGTCCACTAAGGAGATGAGGGAATATCTTTAAAAGGAGCTAAATTATGACTCCTGCCTCAGTCATAGGTGAGCACAAAATTGTGATGCTGCTTGTGGCCCACTGGAATAGCCCCAGATGGAATGTCCACTTGCAGCAGCATTCCTAGCTCTTATTTCTCTTGCAATAATATCTGAGCTTGATGATGAAATACCAGTGGGAAGCATTATTCCTTTTCTCTGTTAATTTTATTCCTCAGCTTCTTTGAGTCAAATCCAGTGCTTACCAATCATATAGTCTCTTACCTGATGCACCACTAGACTGCATTCAGAAGCACAGTAAATAACTTGGGGGTGAATAACATAGCTTTGAGTAAGGGAGTAGGAGGATTAAGTGGGGAAAGTGAATCCTAGTTAAAGTTCAGCCTACTAGAATTTTTTTCAAGGTCTCTGAAGACAGAGGGTGATGGATAGTGGTGGATCAGGTCATATCAGTGAACAAGAGATCAGGTTTATCACTGTTTAGGTACCTCAGAAACAGGTAACGTTTCTTTCACTAGAACTAAGGCAAGAATATCAAGACCAAAAAGCCCTAGTAATCTCCCTGTAATATTTTTATTAGATACAATGCTCTTTCACTCAATCTCTTAACAACTTATTTTCCCCCTGCTTTTTTCTTGAAGGAGCGTACTATTTGCTTTTCATATAGTACAAGCACATGTATATTTGTCTCTTGGAAATTGTCATTTTACTTGTTTGCTTCCATAAAACCAACTAAGCTTTGTGGGATTTATTTCAGTTAATTTTTACATTGTTTTTCCTTCATAGTTCTTAGTAAAGTTGTAATGTTGGTTATAAGTCATGTATTAACTCTTGCAAAGCACTTGATTCTCAATACAGAACAGAATCACAATAACATCTTGTAATAGTTTGTTTTGCTAGACAAATGCTTTCAAAATACATGGCTCTCTGTAGATGTTTTCTTTCTTGATGAGAAATGTCCCTGAAAGGAAATATGTTAGCCCTCAGATTTACAGAGTAAGCATTTCAACTTGTGGTGGAGGTTTATAGCACAATAAATCATGTGCTTTTCTTTTACCATATCTTGCAAGCACAGTTGGACAAGAGATGATCAGATTTTTCCCTCCCCACAAGTAAAGTTCTTGCAAGGCTGCTGGACAGCTAAAAATGTAGTTGCTGTACTAGTATGTGCCAAAGTTACAGAGCCTCCGTGCTGACAGGGTCTGATTTAAGTGGTTGTGGTCAGTCTGAGGAACCTGTGATGTGATAAGATAGCGCTTGTGAGGTCATGTGGTTTGCAAACACCCAATCTAATGTAGCAGCTTTGTCTGCAAAGGATAGTTAAATATATACTCTATGCTTTAGAAAAGTGAATTGCTTTATTCCTTTAGCTCAGCTTGTCCTTAAGAGTCAGAGATGTTAAACTGGCTTGACAATGACCAGATTGTTACACAAGTGGAAGACTGATCAGATTGGGAGTCTTAATTATCCAGTAACTTTCTCCAGTTTAGTTGCTCTTAATAAAGCAACTAGTTTTAGAAACTGTCTGGTTAAACAAAGCAATCAACAGGCAGAAGGAAGGCACAGTGGAATCTCTGTGTATTTTATGAACATTGTTTGTTTAATTTGATTAACTTTGGATGGTCAGAGTGTTATCAACATAGACCTGTTACACTTGCCCAAAATCATAGGCTTGATTCCTTAATGATGGTACTTCATTCCATGAATCTCTGGCCACAAAGTCCATCTTCGTTTTTGCACCAGGTAAGGTTGATTCCTCTCCCTTCCCCACCAGTAACAACATCATCAACAAAGTAATTTTCATCTCTTGAGAGGGTGAAGGAAATCTCTAAATGTGAAGAGTGTAACCAGGACAGTGATGTAATCTGTCCTCAAATGGAACAGGTATGTCTTTGTTTACTTGGATGAGGGCAATGGTTTTAGGTATGAATCTTAACTGTTTCACTGCCACTGGTGACAGATCAGATTCAGTGATTAACAAAATGAAGATTGGTGATTATTTTTACAAACATTTTCCCCCTATTTTTCCCCCAACTGTATTCAACTGTATCAAAACTCAGACCTGTCTTGCTGAGCAATATAATATTTCTTGATTGCAGCATTAAAAATTAATATAACTAGCTATCCTGTGTCCTTCTTTAGAGTTTGTCTGGATGGCCAAAGCAAGTAAACTGATTATAGATACAGTTATCATTGACTTGGGAATACTGTTCTTGATTGTTGAAGCTCTGTGACCTGTCTTGCTGTACTAATTAGAGCTGTGTCAGGGTCTGTTGTGTGTTTCTTCCTGTAAATCAAGTTTTGGGGATTGAAAAGTGGAGGAATCAAGGTTCTACTGGTTTATCTGAGTGCAAATATTGAGTGCTAGCAGCCATGCAGAGATGCCTGCTATGTGACAAACAAGTTCAGGAGAGGACTGCTATGTATTATTTTGTAATAGGTGTCTGTAAACTTATCTGAATATAAGTAGGGCAAGCAGTGGAAAAGTGGGGGCAGTCAGCACAGATGAAAGTAGTGTCAAAAGTTTTACTTACTACATTTAAAAATTCTGAGTTTAACCTGTGCTTTAAAAGGACAGAGTAAAAGTGTGAAATGATCATTTCCTGTAACTGTTGCCTGGAATGGGTATATTTTCAGTCTCTCTATCAGCCAGTCCATTCTAGTTAATGCTTGAGGTTTCAGTACTGTTTGTGTTTACAGATGCATACAGTGCAAAGGAACATTGAGACTTAAGTATTTCCTTGGATATAATGATTGCTGCACATTCACTGTGATTATACTGCTCTTTTAAAATATTTTGTCGTCATGTCCTCACTCCAAATAAACATTTCTGTCAGAGCTTCTTGTAGAAAGAGTTTCTGGGAACTTTCTATAAATAACTAGTTGGTAGGTGGAAGGAAAATTTGTTGGCCTGTAGCTTGGCACTTTCTTTGGAACTGCATGCAATCTCATTACAACAAACCTGTCGGATCTTAGAAAAATTCCCTCAAGAAATAAAACCTGACTTACAGTTACCAAATACTGACTTCTTCTGAGAATAGTGTAAGAGTTGGGTATTCCTTAGCACTGTTGCTATTTCAGTTGCATATTTGATACTAAACTTCAAAGTTTAACTTGATTACACAGCACTAGATCAAAACCAGATTCTTTAACCATGCAGTGCAGGGATCAAAAAGTCGTGACCTCCCATTGATCGCTTTACTGGTTTCCTGTTCTGATTCACTGGAAACCTTCTGGTCTGAACACTTGTTGCTGGTTTTTAATCTTTGTCACGTTTACAATACAGCAGTCTCATCTCTGGTAAAACTGATATACAACATATATTTAACATCATATTTCCTTTTGGCTCAAGTGCTCTCCAAATGATAATGTTGAAAAAGTGCTTTTTTATAAAACTTAAGGAATGTAGGAGTACGTTCAGAGCACCATAAAATAAACAGCTGGAAAACTGGAGATGAGCTTTCTTTTAATGCATTAAAACTGTTTCATAGACTTTATTTAAACTTCCTGACATCATTAGGGATTTTGTAATGCTTATTGTGTTACTGTAAGACTATATATGACTTACAGAAGCTGACAATTTAAAACAGAGGCCAAATATTTAAATGCTATAAAAAAAAAAACCAGAAACCTGAAATTACTCAGTCTTGGAAATTTTTTGCTGCTCTTACGTGTTTCACTTAGAACAGACTGCAGTGGTTTGAACTCTGTTTAGTGATGTGGTCTGCAAAGCTCCTTTGAGATAAATATTTCAGGTTGTATACCAGTGGGTTATTCCTGGTCATCCTTTTAAAAGTACAAGTTTCAAAAACAAAGGTAATTTCCTTAAACAGGACACTAGTAATTCATCACTTACCTAATCTTGGATTCCAGAGAGTTAATGACGAGTGGGGCAGATCCATCTAATGTTGTAGTACCTCATGACTGTTGCCTTTAAGCCTACAATAGATGGAAAAAAACCCCAAGTTAGTCCAGAGAGTCTTTAGGGTGTTTAACTTTTAACAGTGCTGCCTTACAAATACCCTTTAGGGGTGAGGGGAAAGCAAAAGCAAAGACAAACCATAGAACTATGTAGTGGTGGCTCCAGTCCGCTAAACCCCAAATTTATGTCAAACTCCCACCACAAACACTTCAGGCTAACTTTAATATTTTTAGTTTAGGTGAACTACAAGGGGGACAAGTATTCTTGTCCATGTTAGCAGTGTTGTAAAACCTCCTTGAAATAGTTTTCCAGAGTTTTAAAATGCCTTTTGAAATGCCTTCACTTTCCTCCTATGTCCGTGATTCTTCAACATCCGTTAGAGTGTGTTGAACAACTTCATTTCAGCAAAATTTAGCTAATTTGCTCGAGTTTTGTTTACCTTTTGATACAAAATAAATCTTAAGGAAAGGAGCTGTAAAGAGAACTGTGTAGTAACACTTCCTATTTGAGAATGTAATTGTCTATTGTAGCAATTTCAAAATTATTCAGATTTTACAATGAAGAAGAACATCTTTAGGGAATCTGAGAAGACTCAGTTGTTCTGGAAGAGTTTAGATATTTTAAATTGAAAAGAAAATAAAAAGACAAATATGTGAAAGCAATAAATGAAGATGTGACCTATTTCCTGAATTTCTGTACTAAGATTGTTGCTGATCTTACTTGTTTGCCTCACAGCAAAAGGAAAAAAAGGATTCATCATGATTTCTCTTTCCCTTGCTCCTCCTTTTTAACATATTCTCTGGATATATTTTCAGGTCTTACAAACATATTTTGAGGTCTACATTTCAGTTTTTAAATCTCTAGAGGTAGATACAGCATTGGAGAATCCAGAATGGCTTTGGTGAGAGACTGTGGGGAAGGCCCATCACTGCATCTTTCATATGAATATCAAGGAAGAGAAGCCCATACACTTCCTTCCAGCTGGTACCTTTCCATGAGTCCAGGGTGTGTCCCTTCCTCAGGAGGGACAACAGTGATTGGGTAGTGGGAGCAAATAGAGTAAATGGGAGTTCCTGGATTCTCCATCTGGTTGGTTTGGTCTTCTTGAATCATCAGTAATTTCCAAGAATGACCCTTGTCTGGCACTGACCGTGGCTGTTATTTAGAAGCTGTTAATCCTAATCATGGCTGCATTTATAGCGATGGCTTTAGAAAAAAGCCCTTAATGCTAACTGAAGTGAAACAGGAAACTCACTGACACTGAAATAAAAGCCACAACTTTGAGCTTTGTCTTTGTTATTAAGATAACACATTGCTAATTTATCATAATTTTTAAAAGTTTTTTGTTAGAGAATGTGTCACTACTTCTAAACAAAGAATATTGTATTTTATGCAGTGTATGTTGTTGATTTTTACCCATAATCTTATTTTACATGTAATCTGGAGCTACACAAATTGTCAGGAAGTTCTCAAAAGATTATCCTGTGTCTCTTGTGTACAGTCTGTATGTTTGGGGAAAAACTGCCTCACGGTTGAGGAAAACGAAGAGTATCTTTTAAAGCTGGTCTGGTTTTTGCTTTAAACTTTTTCTTTCTTGCAGGACTGATTAAACCACACTTAATATCTTTTTTTAAGTATCAAGACTATTCAAAGATCAATAAGCAGTGGCTTTCATTACAATGCTCTGATACAATTCTGTCACAATACATGCCTAGCAGTCCATTTCGTGTAGGGAAGCTGATTGTGTTGGGAAAGTTTAGAAGTCCCATTTGCACTGTAGCTGTACAGCCATTCCACTTGTTAAGAATCGCTTTAGACAATTGCTAGTATTAGTTTCTGCAACCCTTCGTTCAGCTCACGTTGTCTCCACTGTGCAGTGTTCATGTTGTGATGGTTTCAGTATGAATGTGGCTCAACCATGTGCTTAAAAATGGCCTTCAGAGAGTTTAAGGTATCTAAGGAGCTGCCTGTGTTCATGGAAGTGAGAAAGTAGCATGGAGAGGCCTGCAACCATAACACTGTTCATTTCCCTTGTGTGCATGTGCAGAAATGTTTCTGCATTGTAGTACCTGCTGTGCTGCTACTTGTCTGGACTGGCATGTTTCACAAATGACAAGTTATTTTCCATTAATTCAGCTGAGGGTGCTCTAAGTACTTAATTTTTTTTATTGGCTTGTAATTAGGTTTTGACTTCCAAATCTCTATTTTCATCTTGCTAAGTTGACAAATGTTTTTATGAATTATAGGACAGATATTTGAAAATGCTTATGACGCTTTTTTCTTCAGCTAGAACATAGTTTCAGCAACATTCTAGTTTTCTTTTGAATCAAGTTTGGTTTTTAAGTAGGAAATCTTATGAAGAGTTCCAACCGTTACTAAGGTAAAGAAAAATAAAGAATTTTAGATTCCTCTTGCTATAAGTAAAATCACTGAAAATTCAGTATCTTTATTCTTAAATAAAAATTTAACATCTTGCTTTCTGCCAAACCCAATTTTATTCACCCAAGGCAGTGGTCATATTTTTATGCTATTTTGAACTCACTTGTGTATTGCTTAGTTATTCTGCTGTGATTATATTAAATATGTATTGGCAAGCTTTGTTAAACCTTGTCTTTACTACTTCAGAATTGAGTTAATTTCAAGAATTATTACTGAAGCCTTTCAAAGACAGCAGACAGTAGCATTCTAGTTTGATGAGTTTTCACTGCTGAACTCATAGCTTTAAAAAACCTTGCAGGTTATAACATAAAAATCTCTTCCAGAGCTTAAGTAGACCTCTTTCACAGAGTCCCACTTGAAAATCTGACATATGTTCTCTAGTTAAAAAAAACAAAGGTACTTAGAAGTATAACTTGTTTGCAACTGACTAGCACCCTACAAACTACGATCCTATAATGTAGAAGACCTTTTGCATTGTTTTAAAACTTCTAAATTTCTCTCTACTGTTTCTCCTTCATGCCTGGCTTGATGAGGCAGTCAGCATCAGGTAAGAAAGTTTATTCTGAGGTTCAAGGATCTCATTGTTAGCCTTTTTTCAGCTCTTCTGAATTTGTGGAAATACAAATGTTAGCTGTTAAGAGTATGTACAACTAACGTTTGTCTTTGAAATGCTGAATTCTTTAGGCACAAGAAGGTATATAAATGCACATATTACTAAGATTCTGTTCTTGATTGAGCTGGATTTTGAAGGGATAATGATGACATACATTTTGGTCACATAATGTTATTAACTCTTTGAAATCCCCTAAAGACCATGTGAATGTGCTGTAGTGAAAACTGGATTGGAAGCTGCAGTCAACAATATGATGTGGATTTGAGAATTAAAAGCAACACACATGGGTTTAACAGACCTCGTTTTTTATTGATTGCCTTTTTAATAGATGTGATCAGATTTGAGATTCTTGCAAAACTGAAAGAGTAAGAAACAAGTTTGTTTAAATGTCACTTATTGGAGTGACAGAGATGTGATTCCCTTCACATGAAGGAGGGCCAGACCCAAAACTGAAAGCCTTTACACCAATTTTGACTCTTTGTACAAAAGAGAACAGAAGTAACAGACCCTGGGTTATAAGTCCATACTCTGTTCAACATGGCTACAAGAAAAAGGGTTGTTTTTCCTTCAGGGAAAAAGACAGAGTAGAACCGGGGTGTGGGCGTGTATGTTCAGGTCAGGGCCAGACATTCTGCATTCCAAGTCCTTTGTCGGATTTCACATTGTCTTGATATGCTTGGCTACAGGAATGGCAAATCTTGGCTTAATGCTTCAGTTCCTACTTTAAGCTCTTTTTCCATGTTCAAGTGAAACACTGACAGCAGGAATCTCAAGTCTGTCTTAGAAAAGTGACAGATGAGCTTCAGTGTGAATAAGGTGGTTCATCACTTGCAAAATCAAAGCCATTACCTACACAATGGCAAGCACAAAATTGGTAGTTACAAACTGGGAAAGGTATTTTCAAGTTAGTATTGAGAGTCCTGTGACAGCACTGGCTTAGCATAGAGTAGCAACCAATTGGACTAGGCAATGTTGGGCATCAATAGGAAGTATATTAAAAAGCAAATAAAGGGGGTTGTATTGCCACTGGGTTTCTAGATGGATGTAGAGAGTTTAAAGAATGTCTGCAGGGAAGTTAAAAGGCAACTGAAATGATCAGTTGTCTTGATCACTGCCTGCTCACAAGGCTAAAAAGGTTTGGAACTCATCTGTTTTAGACAGAGATATAAGGGAGGCATTGTGATGTGACTTTCAGAATCCTGACCAAAGAACTGCTTTTCACCATTTGTTCCTACATTATTAGAATTTGGGAGCAGTTACCAAAACAAGTAGATTAGTTTAAAACAAATAAAGGAATTTCTGGAACTTACTGCCACAGGAAGCTGTGGAGGTAGAGTAAATAAAATAATCAGTCATGGACAGCTATCTGGTCTATAAGGATATGCTGAACCAGCCAGAAAGATTGCACTCGTATTTGCTACAACTGCTTCTGTACAAGTGGATGGGGGCTTGGTAATATCAAAGTCCTGTTGTCACTGTTGGAGATACGATATTGGACTGGTGGACCAACAGGACAGTAATGTTCCTGCCTTGAAAAAAGGTAGTGCTTTCTCTGTTAGAAGTCCAGAGCTTCACTTGCCAGACTGTAAAGTTACATCAGAGAGCAAAACTTCATTTTAGAGCGTTATGCTGGTGGCATTGACCACTGCAATCTCATTGTCTGCAAGTTGTTTCAAATGCTTTGAGAAGTCTTGCAACAGAAATCGCAAATAATCAGGCTCCTTCAGAAATGCTCCTGAACAATATTGGATTGAGGTGCCCCTGAACTATCTTCAACTCTGAAACTACACAAAGTTGGAAATAGTGCACAGCTGTTCTCAACTATTCTGTTGTGTAACTTTAATTCCTTGAAGATGAGTTGCTTTCATCAACACTGCAGTTTAAAAAAGTCAATGCAAAACAGATTCTACCTTCAATTGAAAAACAACTCAAGTATTTTCAAGATGCAAATTACATACTTCTAATTAGTAAGATTCTGTTGAAGACTAAGTTTTGTGATGAATACAGACATTTAGTACTGGCATTTAATATAAAAGCATTTGGAATCAAATGACAGCATTTGGATCTTTAAGAAGTGCAACAACTTTGACAGGGACAAAGTATTTCAACTTCTCAAGCTCAAATGGGTGCCATAAGGAGCAGTGATATCCATCCCACTGCCTGTGCTTTTCACACATCTCACAGAACTGGGTTGGAAGGGACCCCAGGAGGTCTCCAGTCCAACTGCCTGCTCAAAACAGGACCAACACTGAATTCAAAGCAGGTTGCTTAGGGCCTTGTCAGTTGGGTGTTGAAACTTACTGACATGAAGAGTCCAGAGTCTCTAAACAACCTATTCTAATTCTTAGCTAGCCATGTAGCAAATATTCTCCCTTCATATTCAAACACAACTTTGTGTTTTGTGTTATGGTCAATGTCTCCTCTTCCACCATGCATTTCAGTGAAGAACCAGCTCTCTGTTAGCTTAAAGTACAAGCTTCTGCTCCTTACCTGTCTTTGTGCCGATCATTAATGTCTTGTACTGAGGAAGGCATAAGGCAGCAGGTGCAGCAGAGGACACGTGCAGTCTAACAAGAGCCACATACGAATCCATTCCCATGAGGCCCTGCCTGTACCCTTGGAAGTGCAGCCCAGTGTGCTGTTGGCCTTCCCCACTGCCCAGGGACAGTGTGGATTCATGTTCAGCCTCCTGTCTGTCAGGCCGCCAGTGCCCTCTGCAGCACTGGTGCTCTTCAGCCTGTTGATCCTCATAATACAAACAAATTCTACAGTGTTTGTGCTTCTGGCTAGGCAGCCCTGTCTCAAGCAGACAGAAGTTACTGCACTCTGTGACCCCTGACAGACATGTCATGTGTATTCTCTGCAGTATGTTCACGTTTCTTCCTAACAATCTGTTTTTCCTTGGATGCGAGGAGTACTTGAGAGAAAAGGCAGGCAAGTATAAAGCTGTAGATGAGAAGTGTTTCTGGAAGGTTACAGATTTGTTGTTCTAATGAAAGGATGCACAAAGATAACAAAACAATGTTTTCCCAGGCTTCCTTTAGGAACTGCCAAAGGCTTTGTCTATTCACAATTTTTTCACCAACAGCATTTGCCACAGACTCATTTGGAAAGGTTACTGCCTAAACCTGTGAAACCATGATTTTGTCAAGTTACCTAACTAATATTCATCTAAAGGTATCGTGTTTAAGTCTCCAGGAAAACAGTTGAGGTCATTGGCTTGGCTTTCTGAGTGTTCAAAACAGCTAACATTGAGTATCGGCTTTATAATTTCAGGTGTACCAATGGCTTAACTCTGCAGACCTAAAAGCATATAATTTCTTACTCTAATATGAAGTTTATAGTCACTTGTACAGTGAATCTTTTTTTTTTCCTGTGGTGAGGGTGGAGAGAAATTGTTGGGTTTCTCTGTTTTATTTTCTTAGTGACTAAAATTGATAGCTGTTTTGGAAAATTCATGTGGCAGCTAATCTGATCATATTACAGGATATTTTCAGGGATAATATTTCTAAGTAACACAAGAATTGTCTGTATCAGGTTTTCTCTATCGAGGTGTATATAAGCTAGTAAAAATTATGTACATGTTACTGTCCAGTATCTAATATTTGGCATAAGCTGATTTTGCTTACATTATGAGTTATGCTGTGCATGTGTGGAACTCTGTTTTGTTTGCCTTTACACATGTGAAATCCTCATGAAACAACTGCAGCCAATGTGTATGTGAAGAAAATGCAAAAAACTAATGTTAGTACACAAGGTAAACAAGATTTAGATCTATAGCATGCACCCATATTCCTAACAGGGATATTCTGATATAACATGAAAAGCTGGAGCTTTTACATGCTGTTAACATGTGATTTAATGGCTTCTAGCATGATCATGACTCTTGTGATCTTTTTTCAACTCCTTTCTCTTTCTCATCTTCTGCACAAGCCCATGGTAAGTACAGAGATTCCTTCTTGCCCAAATGGACAGGTAAAAATCCGCCATTGGTGTCAATACTGAGGACACACGTGCACTTGTTATTTACTAAAATGAACACTGCTTCAGATTTCTGAAACACCAAATAGATTTCTGTAAAGAAACTCTTCAGGCATTTTATTCTGCCTATTCTCCAGGTCTCTTACTGTGAAAAGTTGCTTACAAAGTAGCACTTGGTGCATCTGCTGTTTTAAGCTTTTAGAGTGACATTAGGAAGGTTCTGTAATCCATTTTAATGCCTTTCTGCATCCTCAGGATTTTTTATCATAATACTCTTAGTCTGTCAAACTGACCCTGAGATAGTTGCTATTAGAAGCTAATAAAAGTGAAATTCTAAAACAAACAAAAACACCACAAAACCAACCCACCTCTGGAATGTCTTCCCTGAGCTGCAGTTATTTTTTATTAAATTAACAGCAGACTTCAGCACTTTAGGTTTTAGTTTTGAATAGCTTGGATGCATGGTTGTAATAGTGTCCCAAATAGTGCATTGAATTAAAATATTTTCTGTCTGTGGTCTGACAATCCTTTTTGTCTTGTTTGATGTTCTCTTAAAATTGCAACTACAATCTATTTGTGCTGTAAAAAAGATGTTTCTCTCATACTACTTGATCTGAAATTGCATTGGATCTGAACTAGATAATTAAGATAATCTTGCAATGTAGACAGAACCAAACAAATTCTCTGGGATTTTCTTCTGTGCCTGTGTGAAACTGGCACTATTCACTTGTGACCCTGCTCTTTGGAAAAGGAGAAAGACTTTCTCGTCTCAAGTGAGAAGTCAGATGATACAGGAAAGAATGGAGCTGTAAAAGTAAGATGTGGAAGCCAAAAGTCCTGTCAAAACAAAGAGGCCACTCTAGAAAATAGAAAACATCCTTGTGGGGATATTAAAGATGCAGGAAATAGAGGAAACTGTCATTACTGATTCTAGGTACCTTGATTATTAAGCCTTAAAACTGTAGTACTTGAAGTGATCATCAAATGTGCTACTTTCAGATCTAGAATTTAATTTTATCCGCTAAGAGTTCAAGGATACATTTCTTGAAAATGTGCTTGGGGTTTTGGTTTGGTTTTGGTTGTTTGGGGTTTTTTAGTACTGGACTCTTGATCTCTGATTAACTGTCAACTCCCACTTTTTCTAACAGATCAAATGTCTAAAAGGCCAGAGAGACTTCTCAGACCAACCCACTTTTGATGGGATTCACATTGTCAACCATTTCACAGGAGACGATGAATCATTTCATTCTTCTGATGAAGATTTTATAACTAACTCCATACAGGAGAGTGGGGTGAACTTTCATCTACCCAGGAGGACTGGTCAGATGGCTTTGGATCACACACTTGTAGACAGCAGTGACAGTGATACTGAGGAAAGTGCCCTTCCCACTGGGAATTCGGACAAGATGGTTTCTAAGCAGAGAAGAATGGAATCTTACTCTACTACTGTGTGATTATCACTGTGACAAGCACTGAAAATTTCATATTTCTTTAAGGCTGAAATTGTCAAGTAACCGAAACCATCGACCCATTAGCTTAGGCAACTACTGGATCTGGTCTGGCCTGTGACAAACACATAATATACTGTCTATCTGCCTTCTCTCTTTGCCAAATCTTGTTAATGACATACCATTGCCATAAAGCAGGCTCAGAAGAAGCTGATGGATGACAGTTCTGACAGTATTACTGAATGTTCTTTGGTTTAGAAACTGCAAATATATTGTTTCTTTAGTGCATAAGAACCATTTTTGCTGTTCACACAGGAATTATTTTCCTCAACAGAAATTGCTTTTGTGCAATATTTTATGCTCTGAACAAAAGTGTATGTTTTACATTGTTATCCTTTTGTGATCAAGATGGATCCTTGTAAACCGTCTGATCATGACACACATATATATAAAATTATCTTATGCTTCTCAACTACTTCTGTTTTTTTACTAAAGTTACTGGATGCCCACAGAAGGCTGGAAAGAGAAGCCTTTATCTGTAGTACTTCATATATGCAAATAATGGTCACTAATGTTGTAAAGGTGTTTTTCACCATCTTCACTTAAATCTGTGTGCATCTGCTTTTGATGTTGCTAAATAATAACTGGTCCGAATATATTAATTACAATAATGTTTATTTTGTACATATTTATATATCTACACCAAGCTGAAAATGTACATTACACCATTTTATAAGAGGAATGTAAATGTTGCAATATTACTGTCTCTGGTATTCTAACAGGAAAATGAATTCTGTACATACACACTAGAAGTGAATTACTAAATAAAGGCAAAACACTAACTTTACATTAAGTTTCAGCCTAGCTACACTAACAAGCTCATGTCAGAAATGCTTGTTCCAAACACTATTGACTGAAATCTTTTACCTTCATGTATATGTAATGAAAATAAATTTTTCATGATTTAACAAGGTTGCAGCATTTACTGTTTAGTCAATTGCAAGGTACAGTCCTTGGTGACCACATAGTTACTTGTAGTCTGTAGATGGGTTCAAATAAGGTGAAAAATTATTCATCTTAGTTCCAATGAAATATGGTCAATGCAGTGATAGTATGTATGTTCAGTTCATACTGCAGACCTGTGTAGGAAATGAGCTGTTGGTGCTGTCATCAAATAGCTGTGATTGAGCAAAGCAGTAAGAGGTGAGCTGAGCGTTCTGCCTCCAGTCTCCTGAAAACTGAGATCCAGTAAAATGGCCTTACCTTCTTGAACAGAACAAGTTATTCTGCTATTGTCATACGAACACTTACTTGCCCTCTCAGACACCTTCTAGTCAAGAATATTCTTAATACTGCCATCTTATGTAATTAAGCAATCCTTAAGACTTTTTAACAATGTTTGCAACTGTTCTATTCAGTAAAAATCCAGCCAAGCACAAGTAGGTACTGACAGGCAGCATGTATGTTCACTGCCTTGCTGCCCAGGAGAGGCAGTGTAGTGTTTAAAATTGCAAGTGTGGAAGCAAACTGCTGAAAGCATCTGCTGGTCCCATCAGGCATTTCCTTTCCCTTTATTTTCAATGTGCTTTCAGAAAGAAACAGCACAATGGGGAGGTAACAAATGTTCAAAGAATGAGAGAGAAGGCTGAATGGAGTAGCCCATTCTGGGCCTCTCAACACTATTATCTGCACAGGTGCAATCTAATTTAATCTTAAAGCAGGTGAGTGACCAATTCCAAATTACTGATTTCTGCAGCTCCTAACTTGCATCACTATTTCTGCAAAATTTCCCCACATCCTCCCAGTGAATATGTAGTTCCCACGTAGTCTGTGCAAAATGCCATCTCTGACGTGGATTAGCTGACTGATTCTTATCCCTGTTGAAAATTTCATTCATGCAAAACCTAATCAGGACCACTTTTGTTCATAAATGAGTAATAATTGCCTTTTTTCCTTCCCATGAGCATCTGCTGGCTTATGTTTGCACCTGGATCATTGTTGCCCGAGAGGAGAGGTGACAAATGTCTTGTTGCCTGTCATCAATACCAGCTGCAAACCTCTCTTAAAGGTAATGTTCTGTAATAGTGGCAAGCACAAAATTCAGCTGAAGAGCCATAAAAATCCTCTCTGTTTGAACAGTGAAGTGTTATGATTTTGCAATAACTGCCTTACTGTTCGGGTGATAGCAAATTAGATTAGTTGGGCAAGAGTTATTTCCTGAACTTTTGTGGTTTTAAAGTATACTAATAGAATAAATAGTGACACTGAATAACAGCATAAATAAAAATATCAAGGAAAAACACAAAAATCAACTAGCTACATGTCTTATATTGATAAAAATGAGTCACTGGACATGCTGCAGTTTCAGAAGACCTGGCCATACAGAGATTATCCTCAGAAGACAGCCCAAGAGAGGCTGTTCAGGATCATCCTGTTTTTTCTGCAACTCTTCTAGCAAAAAAATGACCCTAATCTCTTTGCTATGTGTATTATAATTCTGAATGTATTCTGAATATGCATCAGAATAATGTCAAGTCATTAACAGCACAGACAATATTAGTCAATAAATAAAACATACTAATTGTGCTATGTACCATGACCTTGCTTGCATGACCTTTTAATAAACATTGCTGTTTGCTCAGATTTGTTCTTAAATGCAGACTGTAAAAGCTCAATGAGAATGCTTAAAAGGATATGGTCAAAAAACCCTCATGAACATGAAACCTCGAGAGTCTTGACTATGTAAGGGCTGCAGCTGAGAAGACAGGTGAAACAGGGAAGGGGGATGCCCTGCTATATCTGGGCTTTCTGTGTAAATTACATGTTATGTTTGGGAGTGAAAATGGTTCTGATCTGATAATCAAATGTCTTCACTAATTAGAGAAGCCTCAGCATTGACATTTTCTAACTTCTCTACGCTAGAGGAGTAAATGTTTCAGATCATAACAGCATTCACAGTTAGACCTTTTTTCACTTAAGTCATTTCATATGTTAGAAGTTTTGTAACATTTGTGGAGCATTTGAAATGACAATTTGGGAGAAAGTACATCTGTGAAGATGAGAAGTGGCATATCACACTCATGGCTCAACTCTTTGTTCATGCTGGTCACTTTCTGTTTTACAAAGCGCAGGCCCCATCTACATACACATCCACAAAGTACTGTTTTCCACTAAATTCCAATGTCCTATATTAACTAACATAAATTGCTATGAAAGTGAGTAAAAGAAGCATTCACAAAGGAGTTTGCATAAATTTAACAAAACCACTTTGTAAATTCTGTACTCTTGAACTGGATTGGTGCTCAACCCTTTTGCGAAACTGCAGCACAGGAGGAATTGCATGTTCTTCTGGGCTATTTATTGTAATCACTGTTCTGTATCAGAGACTATGTTAGTGACTTTGTGAAACTTGATGCTCATATATTTCTATTTTAAGCTAGAATGACCTAAAGATACGTTAGCATAAAAATATCCACATTTTATATGGGATGTGCTGCTAATGCCCTTACCTGTAGAGGCTCCAAATAATGTAACTTATTTTGGGGTAAGGTAGAGAAGAATGCAAATCTCCTAGCAAAGCCATTAGGCTAGTCCTGGACACTAAAATGAAAAATCAACCTAAAGGTTAGGACAATCTACATGGAAACTACGGTGTTATGTTCAGTCATGCACCAGCTACTAACTGTGTATTCAAAGAGAAGAGGAAAGCTATGTATCACCAGCAGATTTCTGGATTCAGTTAAGTGCATTTTTGTTCTGTGAAAAACTTTTATCATTATAATTACATCAATATATTTTCTGTAGTTCTCTGAGCGTTTTGGTTGATGATGGAGTCTTTTGGTGTGGGGTCTGCTTTTGGTTGGGTTTTTTTTACAAACTATTCCAAGACATAAGAAAAATCAGTGAAGTACATTTACACAGTAAGTAGGCAAAAGAACCAGAAATTCTGAATAATAAAGTACCCAGTAAATTGACTTTCAACATAACTTTGATATAGCATGGAGTTTCAGCTTCGAAGTGGTGGAAACATGCTAACCTATGCATCCCTGGACACTAAGATACATCTGCTAGATCCAAGGTACAACAGCTTAACACTCTGCCTTTCCAGGACTTAATACCTTATTTCACAATTATGAAAAAGAAAAGCAGTGTGGCATACTCTTAGGATTGTATACTACTGCATAAGTGACTAAAATCTCTACTGTCTCACTAGGAGAACTGTAATTCCTATGAGACCATTTTGCATGCTCTATGTTCTATAACCCGCAGATTCAGCTTTCTTATAATGGAGTTAAGTTCTGGGTCCACTCCTTACCAAAGCCAGAATCCCTCTTTTCATCCCAGCCTTCAACACCACAGCATACTCCCACTTCCCCTCCCCAGTCTGGAGTCACAGTGATCATTATTTTTCTAATCTGCTCTGAGAGTTACTTTGATTTCCCCAGCAATCAAAGAATTGCAATCAAAATCACTGATTGGTTTCTTACATATTTACAGCATGTGTTTATGCCACAAGGAGAACCATAAAGAAGGTAGTGACAAGATGCTGGAAGCAAAAAGTAAACAATAAGCATCATGTTACTAAGTTTAAAAAAACCACACTTTCCAACAGAATGAAATAACTGCTACAAGTTCTAGCAGCTTCTCATAGTGCAACTGTTCTGTGTAACTGTGCTAAGTTTTATCACTTCAAGGTAGGCATAAATTCCCTGCAGTATCACCCTCTTTGCTGCCTTCTGCCAATCCTGACTTCCACACACAAGAAACTACTTCTCTTCTCCTCCCCTACGTACCAAGCAGCTAACCTGTCAAATCCTGTTCTTCAAATCCTCCGGTGGCAGTGTCTCATAACTTCTGATGGCGAAGATCTGCTCTGCAGCCCTTCATGTTTGGTGCCTTATCTGACGTCTTCGCTCTGCCGGTGGGTGACCCCAGGCAGCTCCTGTGAACAGCGCAGTGAATTACCCTGACTAGCTCTTCAGTCTTAAGCATGACTGCAACATAATCCCACCCTACTTTAAACCCCTTTTATTGATTTCTCCCCCTCTTTTGCCACTATCGAGCAGCAATCCTAAACTTACCACTGCATTCAACTACATCTTACCAAATTTTTATGTTTGACTTGGAATATCACACTCCCTTTGGGGGATGCCTGAGAGTAGCTCCGTTGCTTCCCATGAATTGCATCCCTCCACCAAGTCAAGGCCTGGCTGGTGGCTTTTCCACGCTGGGACACAGAACACCTGGCATTGTCACGGAGCTCTTGCACGTCACATGATGACCACTGCACACCCAAGACCATCTCAAAGATTACTGAGCTGCAGCACATAGATCATATCGTAAAACAAGAGTAAGAGCTGAGCCCTTTCACCTCTGTTCGGTGTCCGTGTGAAGTCAAGACGTCCTGACAACTCGGCGTGCTGTTACTGCGGAGAGCAGTTCCTGCCGGGGGAGGAAGCGCCGTGGAGGACGATGGCTGCGGGGGCTCCGCTCAGCGCTCCCCTCAGGGCTCCCCTCGGGGCTGAGCGCGCGCCGCCGCTTCCCGCCTCTCCGGCCTCCCCGGCCTCGCGCCGCCGCCCACGGGCACGTGGCACAGCGGCCCGCGCGCACGAGGCGGCCGCGCGTCCGGCGCTCGGAACCGCCGGACCCGCGGGCTGTGCGGGTGTGCGAGTGTTCCCGGCACCACCGGGACCCGCGGGCTGTGCGGGTGTGCGAGTGTTCCCGGTACCACCGGGACCCGCGGGCTGTGCGGGTGTGCGAGTGTTCCCGGTACCACCGGGACCCGCGGGCTGTGCGGGTGTGCGAGTGTTCCCGGTACCACCGGGACCCGCGGGCTGTGCGGGTGTGCGAGTGTTCCCGGTACCACCGGGACCCGCGGGCTGTGCGGGTGTGCGAGTGTTCCCGGTACCACCGGGACCCGCGGATTGTGTGAGTGCTCCCGGCCCCCGGTACTGCGGGCCCGCGCCGGGATCCGCAGCCTGCTGCGAACCAGCCGAGGCTCCTGCCCCGCACACCTCCCGACGACTCCGCTGGCAGTCGCAGGTCATCCTCGGCACCGCTCTGTGGGCAGCGCCCGCGTTCCGCTTTCCCCTCCTCACCGGCGTTTGAAACAAGTGGCCCGTCCAGCCGGGACCCCGGGAAGGCGGGTGCATCTCAGGCACGAACTGGTTTTACAAATCACTACATACAGCCGGGTTTGTACCATTTCCCCACTAATCCTTTGAGAAAGCTGACGCCCCAGGAGCCAGAGGTCCGTTCCCTATGCCCGTGCAGCACCCACGCTCACACGAGAGATGATGTTGCTGGATGAAGCATTGGCTTGGTTCGCTCGTTTGGTTTCTTTATTTCCAAATAAAAAAGGGTCCGGCCGCAGGTATGCCGAGCAGAAGGTGTTCAGCGCGGTGCCTCCCGCAGAACAGCCCCGAGCGCAGCGCTCGACAGCCCATCCCGCTGCCCGCAAGGCTGCGAGCACCTTCCGCACGAAGATGACCACGCCTTACAGCGCGCTGCAGCACCTATATATATTCTGATTTTACATGTTTAACGACGACTGTGTATCTTCTTGTAACCAGGTCACAATTATTTACGAGTGCTAATACTAACGGAATGTTTTCTGTTGTTTTCATTACACCCAGTCAAAGCACCTTAGCAAAAGGGTATGAGTTTATCATCCCATTTCAGAGGCAAACGAGAAAGACAGACTGTTTCACAAAAGGTCACAGTGAGTCAACGAAGATGCATACACGAAATTAGACCGAGTTGTTCTCATCTGGTTATTTCTACTGATTCCAGCACTGATTTTTGAAGTTGAGGCGTGAATGATTTTCAGAGTAATCAACCAAAGCTGCATCAAGGAGACCGCGGTAAACAGATACCGCAAGTAAAACTGCTGTGCCCAGCACCAGGAACTTTCCGGCAATAATGAAGATGTTAAGAGCGATGTGTCAGTCGTGTTGTTCAGCTTCCTTTTGTGTCACATTAAAGCATCAGCAAAAGATTGGACAGTTTTTCTCGTAGTGGTGTTTGCTTGCTTAGTTAGATTTTGGGAAGTCAGGTTAATCCTATGTTCCACACGGGCTCAGTGACATCAAATGACTAATTTTTCAGTGAATGCTTCGAGGGTGGTGGCGAAAAAAAACATCTGCTCGCAAAGCCAGCATGCTCCAGGGTATGACGGAGGCTGAAGCTTGCTTCTGTCATGTCCGACTTCAGTCTCCGTCGTTTTTGAACGGAAAATGGTGTTAAACCTCGATTGGCTTACTGCAGAGCCGCACTCTGGGCGGCCCTATAGCCATCGAAACGATGCTGGTGGCTTGAGATGTCTGATAGCGAAGCCCAGAACCACCACAGGCAGATACAGGAGACCCGAGCTAGATTTCCTAGCTGCATTAAGAATCTGAGACTAGACCTAGAAAACTATGTTTTGGGATCGTGTGTGTGTGTGTATGTAAAGCAAGGCGAGCCTTTTTGTCTTGCCGCCGGTGCCTGGCCCAGGGATCCTCCCTGAGGTAGCACCTGAACACTGGCACGCAGGCGAGGAGGGCAATCGCTTCCCTCCTGCCTGGCTCCACTCCGCTTTCGCCTTCGTGTTTGAATCCCTGTCAAGCAACGGTAGCGGGGAGGGTGGGGTGGGGTGAGGTGAGGTGGTAGGGGATCTCGCCTACCCCTTCCATATTTAACCATTACCTAAATCCGAGGGGAAATGAGCAAACCTCTAGGCTTGGGTCTTAAGGTATTTTCAGCGCCGTTGGGCGTATTTATCCCAAAAGAGTTTTCCACAACAAGTTATTTCTAGTGTAGGGGAGGTCTCCGTCGCCCAAGGCCCGGCCCTAACCCCGATTACAGCGCCACACGCGTCCCGATGGCGACGGGAGGTGCGTCCCCAGCTGCCGGACCGGGGCAGGGACGCGGAGAGGAGCGGGCTCGGCGGGGCGGGCGCCGGCTGCCCCGTCTCCTGCCCTCTGTCTCTGCCCGCCCGAGTCAATCTGTGTTTTGAATCTGTGACTTGTTCTCGTTGCGGAAGTCGAAGGGGATCCAAGAATAGTTCAGATAGATTTGTGTAATTTCTAGAGCAGAACCCCGAGAGAAATGAAACGTCCAATTCCAGAAAGACACTTCGATGTCACTTCAGCGAGCCCTATGTGAGGTGGAATACGGTAAGACATTTTCATGTAAGGAAAACTGAGAAAGAGAGGAGGGGAACAGTACTGATTTGTGAGGCTCTGGCTTTTTTTAAAACTTTTTTTTTTTTTTTTGCAGAAGCTCCTAACTAACGCTCAGGAAGTGGAATTTGTGGTTTAGGGGGCCGAGCTCTGAAGGAGTTGAGAGAGACAGAATAGAAAAAAACCCAGCTCAAGCACCATTGCTCCTTAAAGGGAGGCTAAATTTAAAGTCACCCAAACTAGCAGGCTGCCGCGCATACCCCGTCCCGCAGCCCAGCTTCCTTCGCCCCTCCAAATGGGTAAGCGCTCTCGCTTCTCTTGCCTCCAGTGGGCAGCCGCCGGTGGGGCGGTTCGGGGCAGCAGAGACCCCTCTCGGCCGGACGCCCGCGCCGCTCCGGCCCCCGCAGCGGCGGCCATCGGGCGGGCACGACCGTCGGGCCAGCAGGAGCGGGGGTAAACGGGGGTCGGTGCCCGCGGCGGACAGGTGGGCTACGGAACTCGACTTCCCACGGGCCCGCGCCCGGCCCCTGCCTGGGCGGCTCCGGCCTTGGGAGGCCGGCGACGCCTCCGCAGCGTGGCTTTTGGAGGGAAAAGCGCCGCGCTGGGGACGAAAACACTCGGCAGAGGTGGCGCCGGTGCCCGGAGCCCCCAAAGGTTGCTGTCGCGGGGCCCGACACTTTATCTGGCCGCTTTGATATCTCGCCCCCCTCTGCGTAGGCCCGCTCGCTGCCAGCTCCGGCTCAAGGATGAACCCAGGCGCAGGTGGGTCTGGGCAGCAATACTCCCACCGGGCCTGCAGGCGCCGTGCCCGTGGGCGGTACCTCCCCCCGCCGGGCAGGGACAGGCCGGTGCTTCGCGGCGCAGTCAGGGCGGGCACCTGCGGGGCAGTTCTTGAGCCCCCTCCGACGGGCTGGCTCCGTTCCCTCTTTTCGCCGTTCGCAAACCCGAGGCCGGTGATGAGAGGGTGCAAAAAAAGTGACGCAGCCTCCCGAGATCCCCCTAAGAACCAAACGAACGTGGATTAAAGTCGCTGTTTGCAAGGTGTCAAATGTAAAGGCAGAGACGGCCCGGCACTGGACGGGTTCGAGTGAACCTCTCCTGCCTTCCTCCGAGGAGCCGGCTCAGGGCAGCTCTCTTTAAGCCTGTCCCCGGCCCCTCTCGACCCCACGACTCCCGGCAGGGTTCCCCAGAGGTTTCCCAGCTCGTCGCCTCTCCCGCCCCGGCTTTCAGTGCCCACAGCTGCAAGGTGTCGCGGCGCCGACAGCTGCGGGCTGCAAGAGAGGTTCCGTTTTGTTCGTTTTCGCGTTAGCGTGCTTCGCGCGGGATGAGTGAATCAGTCCCTCCGACAGCAACAGCCTCTCAGGCGCCAGGTTTACGCTGTCGGGTTTGTAACGTCCCTCCCGCTTGTCCCGGTAGCAACCCGCGCCGACCTGCCCCGTTCAGGGTGGCAGGGGCTGATAAGCTGTTCCGGGGGGAGAAATCTGTTGGCGCCGCGGCTGCCGGCGCGGGGCCCAGCACGGAGCGCGGTGCGCCCAGTGCGGACGCGCTCCCGCGGGGACGGGGGTCCCCCTGACCGCGCCCGCAGCTCCCTCAGCCCCGCTCAGCCGACGAGCGGTGCCCGGCTGCGGCTGCTGCCTGTGCCCCGCCAGCCGGCAGCGGCCGTCTGGTTGCCGGAGCGTGGCCGGGGCGGCCCCCGAGGCCACTGGAAGAGGAGGGTGGAAAGGCGTTGGCTGGGGCGGTGGGAGGCTGAGTTAGCTGTGCTCCGAAAAGGGGGGGCGAGGCGAGCGGGGCCGGGGGCGGCGGCCGGAGCCACCTGCGCGCTGCCACCTGGCGCGCCGCCCCCGGCGAGCGGCCCCTCCCGGCCGGCGCCCCCGGCCCTCACCGGCGAGCTCGGCGCCTCCCCGCAGGTCGCCTCCCCGCCGCTGCCCCGCAGGAGACTCGGGGGTGACGGTCGTCGTCGTCGTCGTCGTCGCCGCCGCCGCCGCCGCCGCCGCCGTGCCCGGCGCTTGGAGAGGGAGTCCGGCCGTGCGGGCCGTGGCAGCACCCCACCATGCCGAGGTCCTTCCTGGTGAAGAGCAAGAAAGCGCACAGCTACCACCAGCCCCGCTCTGCCGACGAGGACTACAGCCTGCGCCTGGAGACGGTGCTAGCCCAGATCTGTGCAGGTAGGAGTCCCTCGGTCGCGGCCACGCTCGGACACAGCCCGTCCGCACCGCATTGCTCGCGGCACCCGCATCGGGCGGTCGCTGTGCAGCCCCCGCGGGACGCCGGAGGGGCTGATGCGAGGTTGGAGGGAGTCCGGCATCAAACGCTGGTGGGAGCGGGGCCGCCGCAGGAGATGGCTGGCTCCCATCACGGACCCCACTGAGGACCCCCTTCGCTCCCTTTGCCCTGCAGACAGCAAGATTCCCGAGGATACGGAGCTGTGCCGCACCGCCCTGCCCGATCCTGAGACTTCCCAGGGGCGCTTCTCCCCGGAATCCCACCTTACTGAGGCTGCCGATGGGACCTCCGAGTCAGTGCCCAGCTGCGAGGGCAGCGTCTGTGACAGGGTGTCCGAGTTCGAGGATTTCTGGAGACCTCCCTCGCCCTCTGTCTCGCCAGGTAGGACCGGGGCGGGCGGCGCTCCGCGGGCGTCTGGCTGCATGTCCGCGCCGTGGGGCAGTGGAGCGTGGGTCTCATGACTGGGCGCCGCCGCCGAAAACGAGTGGAAGGGACAGATCTGCCTTTTTTTGTTACTATTCCCCTCGCCAGATTTGCCAGAATCTGGTACTCGTTTTGGGGTTACCTCTTTTGTGTTGTTTTTCCAAACCGTGTCCCGCTGCTAAGGGAGCAGCGGGTGACAGGCTGTAGGGAAGTTGTCATGACATCGGGTGTTGATTTTTTGGTTTGTGATTGTTAAAACCAAGCTGGTTACGTGTAAGAGGTCCCAGCATTTTCCTACAGCGTCCTGCCTACACGGAATTTATAAGTTTTTTAAGACTGTACAAATTTCTACTAGACAATGTATATATCTGTGGTAAACAGGGTTGATTTTTTTGTTTTGTCCTACCTACTAGACGTTTTCCCCAACTCCCTTTCAGGTTATTTCTTTTCTCTTGCCTATAAAAATCATCTGTCTCTCCCTCTTCCTGCCCCCCATCTCTTTCGTTGTTTTTTGGGGAGGGTCGGGGTTTTTTTTGTTTCTTTGTTTTTCTTTTCTAAAAACGCATTTGTAAAAAAAACCAGAGGAAAATAATGACGGTCGGATTTAAACACCCCAAATCCAGGAAGCTCACACTTATGGCTGCAGTGCCTGTCTCTGGCTCCCTCGTCCTGCCTTTGATGTGGTCGGAGCAGTGGGAGATGGTGTCCCCAGCCTGGCGCAAATACTTATCTCGTTTAAAAATACAGTGTTGTAGTTTTATAACAAAAATATGTATATACATAAAACCACCTTTTATTGCCTCAATTAAAAAGTGACAGCTGGAAAAAAAGAGCTATTTCTGCCCCGATGAAGGAAAGATTGTGTCAGTTTTACCGACTGACAGCAGACACCAGCAAACGAATACTTAGTCCCAGTTCGCCACCGATTTTCTTTATAGTGTCTTTGCATATCACTGCTGATTGTAATGATGTGTATTTGCATTTTTAAAGCTTCATCTTCTTTCAAGACTCCTAAACACCTTTGAAGGAATACTCAAACTGCTGCCCAGCACCATCACAGCCAGCCACAGGGTAGTTTTAGTCTGTGCAAATGACAGACCAGACCAAATGCAGGAATGCAGCAGTCTCTCTTCTGATAATATTTCTGCACAAGGTGTAGCAACGTGTTAATTTTTGTTCTAACGAATTGTCCTGCTCCTCCTTTCCCAAAAAATTAGAATTTCTGCATAGGAAGCAGACTGTTTTACGAGGTGTCAAAAAGGCAGATGTAAAATGCCTCTTCCTCCTCCTTGCTAATTTCTTCCCTCACTGTGGGATTCCTTAGCTCCCAGGCAATCATCCAGCTATCCAGATGCTCATTACGCAGGGAAGGTAATTTTACAAAATGAAAGTGACATCTCCAAATGAAGATTTTTCCCAAATCAGTTTTTTTTGAGGTGTGGGTGAGGTGCAATTCTGGAATTGTCTGATCCCATTCACAAGAGGACCGGGAAGGAAACTAGCTCCCAAGTACTGTACGAGCTTTATTAAATGAATCTCAGTGCATTGAGAGAGGTGCTGTTATGTTAATAATGAAGGTCGCAGGAGCAGGATTAGTTAGTTTGGCTTCCTCCCACAGCTCCCCCCCATAGCCCTCTGCCTTCCAGCTGCATTGTCAGATTCCGTGGAAAGCTGACATTCGTGTCTAGGTCACTTCTGCAAGATGCTCTGGTGAGAGACTGTATTTCTGTGATTGTGTTTGGATGAGGCACAGTTTTTGTGTTTTGCCAGGCAGAGCTGATGAGAAATGATGTTTCTAAATCATGCTCAGGACAGGTGTGGTGACTAGTGCTATCACCCCCTTATCTCTAGAAGTGAGCACAGGTGCAGATTGGACTTCAGTATGCAGTGAAAGCCATATTTCACTTTTGTTATTGAGTGCTGTGCCACTGATCTAGGCGGGTATACAGCATACAGACACACTACCTTTTAACACGCTAATACACTGTTGACTCTATCAGTGCAAATCCCTTTGCTGTTTAACCTCACTTTCTGTGTGTGTCTGTAATCACACACGTTTGCATATACACAAGGTGCATGGGAGCTCAGTGCAGCAGTGGATTAGTGTCTCCTGATGAGCTGTCGATGCTGCAGTCTTGGAAGGAGACTTGTATTGGGTGAAATGGAGTTGTGCAGGGAGTGTGGTGTTTCATGGTCTGTTTAAGAGGACACTTAAATCTTTCTTTGCTGTGCATATCAATCTGTTCCCAACCATTTAAGGTTGAGTTTGTCTTGCCTTCAAAAAAGAGCACTGATTTTTTTTCTCCCAGAAGTAGTCTGTATAAAAGCTGCACAGAATTTCTAGGAAAATGAGAGAGAATCTTTCTCTCCCTCCCCAGTCCCCCCTAGATGCTGTGGAGTGGGGGAGAGGCAGACACAGAAGTGCCCTGCACGGTGGCAGAGCTGGGTTGCCTGGGTACAAGGCTTGGATGGTTTCAGTATAACATGAGTGACTCTCCTGCTCTTGTGCTTGGGAGGGCTCCAAAGCATGTGAGGTGAGGGAAGAAAAATTGCACGCAAACTGATCTGTGGTGCAGTGTTCACCGTGTACTGTATTGCCCGTTCCAAGGGCTCAAAAATCAGGTCAACCCTCCCTCTCCTCTCACTCAACGAACAGGCTTAGAAATCAAGATTGTAAGTAATACCTTATGGATATTTGGTTCTAGTGTTAGGATATTGAGGGTTTATATTTTCATAGTTTACAGCTCAGGCTAGGAATTGACTCTAAGGGGGGAGAAAAAAGAAGTTAAAACAAGAACAAGCAAACAAAAGGAAAACTGAGGGCCTGATGAAATCATGCAGTTTTAAGAGCTGGGACTTTAAGATAGTGTTAAATTCTGTGATAAAATCGTGAGAGATGGCAACACTGAAACTGGTTGCAAAGACATAAGATAGGTGACACTGACCACAGCTTTGCAGTCAGTGCAGAACAGGAAAAATCATTCTCAGCAGCATGTCAGCTAATTTGATTTCATTGCTGTATTCAAATGTTCCAGTTGGTATGTGTGCATATACATCCAACCTAAAGACTGCTTATTTCAATGGAAGAATTTGATACTGTTAACATCTGAAATTACGTAGAATATAGGAAACAGTCAAGTCAGTCGAAGCTCAATTTTCACCTCATATCCCACTCGCTTCTGTAACCATTTGCCTATCCAAATGGATAGCCTAATACATCATGCCTTGCTTCCTTAGTCCATCCCTGGTTATTTTGGTTTGCCAAAGGAATGGAAGCTGTGAAGCTGACAGGAGGGGGAAAAGTAAGAGAGCAATTATGGGTGGACAAGTTTTTGGTTAAAGGGAGGTTATTCTGGAAGCCCAAGCTGTAAGTGTAGCCATTATCTCTATGAAGGCGTTGGTGTTTCAGCAGTTAATTGATTAATCTTTTCCTTGGTTCACTAAAACGCTTGTCCAGTGGAGACATTTGACTGTCCCAGTGGTGCTCCTTGTTGTGATGAGGAGTGAAGACAGTGCATCTCTGGCATCAATCAGCATCTCTGGCAGACACGGTTGGGGTCTGGTACCTCATGTGCCATGCCCAGCTGCTTTCCTCCATGCAAGGCTCCTTGAGCATTTGTGCCTCATCTTAAAGGCTGTGCTCCTGCCATTGTATCAGACTCTGCTATGGGCCTCCAAGTGTGATTCATTTTGTGGTGCCCACAGCCTTGGTCAGTTGCCCTCGCCAAAGGTGAGCCTGTTAGAGTCAACTGAAGCCATCTGAGCTTGTCTTGGTGGAAGTTTGCTTTGATTATGCCTGCTAGGAAAATGTTTTTGTGTCTATCCTGATGACTTTACAAAGCTCTGTGTTTTGGGTGGACTCAGTTTCTTTACATGGAGAGCCTCAGAGCAATCTGAAACAACCATGGTTTCCTTTCAGATGAAGTTTGATTTTAGTTGTTTGAGGTTTTTTTTCTGAAAAAGTGAGGCATAATATGCAAGCGGCTTAGAAGCTGTTACTTATTTCACTTATGTTTTAGAATAGTTCTGGTCAGTTGTGGCATGGATTTGAGAGACAATCTTTGCACATAAAATTGTGCAACAAGCTGGTTTTAATTTTGTTGAACACTTAAATCTCAGCACATTTGCCCTCTCTGGCACCTCTGTAACGTCATATTTGCTATGTGGGTGTGTAGGATCTCCCTCAGAGGTTAAATGTGGACTGTCAGCTTTGATGTCCCTCTTGGGACGTAGTAGATACACATTTCTGAGAAGCTGCAGATAAAACTGTAGGAAGTTGCAGACTGAGTTGTTCAGAGTCTCAACAGTCAGGTCAGTGTGTATACACCTGGACACCCAGAGAGGGAGACACTGAAAATTGGTGTCTTCTTTAAATAATGTGGCTGGGACATCTAGTAAGTAGGTAGTACTGGATGCTCAGACCCTGATGTGCAATATAAAATTTCCTCCCATTAGAGATGAAAGTGTAGCCTCAGTGTGCAGTACAGGGGTTGGCTCTGGACATCAGCTGAGTGCTGAGACTGTTCTCCCCAGTGATAATGTTTGGATTGTGAACCACACTAATGCCCATGCCCTTGTGTTTCCACAGCCTCGGAGAGATCTGTGTGCCCGTCCCTGGATGAAGCATCCCCCTTCTCAGTGCCCTTCAAACCGTACATGTGGAACAGCCTGGGTGGCTCCGAGCTGAGGCACCTCGTGCAAAGCTACAGGCCCTGCCCAGCGCTGGAGCGCAGCTCGACCCTGGGTCTCTTCTGTGACCGAGGCTCCGAGCCTGCCCTCTATGGTGCTGAGTGTAGCTCTGCCCTGGGACTGTACGGTGACTTCAGCACTGCAGGCACGGGGCTGTTCGAGCGCTCGTCGGCAGCAGCTCCTGGACTCTATGCCGAAACACAGCCTGGGCTGCAGCAGGAGAAGGGGCCAGGTGGCATCAAAGTAGAGTCAGACCTCTTGTGCCGCCCCTTGCTCATCAGCACTGGCTCTTACAAGTGTGTCAAGTGCAGCAAGGTAGGGATCCTTTCCTCCCCCACTGGTTATGACTCTTTCCCACACCCTTCTGCCTGGTGAGCCTGACCCTGTGTACCCTCTTCCCTCAGGTCTTCTCCACACCGCATGGCCTTGAGGTGCACGTGCGCCGCTCACACAGCGGCACGAGGCCCTTTGCCTGTGACATGTGTGGCAAGACCTTCGGCCATGCAGTCAGCTTGGAGCAGCACAAGGCCGTGCACTCGCAGGTGAGAGTGGGACAGGCTGCCAGAGTGGAGGGCTGGGGGCCAGGGCCAGCTGCTTTGTGGAGCTGGCTCTGGGGAGGGCAGGAAGGCAGTTGGAGGGCAGGAGGTGGGGATCTAAACTGAGGAGGCGAGAAGAACACGGTAGGGTTGCAGCTGGGCAGTTGTAGATGAAGAATATGGTGACAAGCAGAGGAAAGGGTGGGCAGCTAGTGAGCAAAGGAGCTAATCAGCAAACTAAAGAACACAGGCCTGGCTTCCATTCCTCAGATCTTGCATGTGTCTGTATTAAGCAATGGGTGCTTTTGTCACTCCAGAGGTAACAGATAATAAACTTTCATTCTCAGAGCTGGAAACTGTAATGCAGATGTAGACTTCCCTTCAACAGCTATGCTTTCTTTGGATGCAGCTCTCCTCATTCTTTCTCTTCGCTCCCCCAAAGAAGGGAGGTTTCCCTTGTTTGTAGTCATTGTGTCTGTGCAGGGAACATCTGAATGACCAGTCAGGTATAGGGCACAGACTTTACCCGTCTCGACATGCTCTGAGTCACACACCAAAAGAATATGGTAGTTAATTTTGGTAGGAGGACTAGTAAGATTTTCCACCTGCTGATACTATGCCATATTTCCCCTCCCCACCCACCTGACCTGGCAAATCTTCCTTCTTCAGACTGGCTTTTGGAGGATAGAGTTACAACAATGTTTTTTTTGCTAACTGTTTTATTTATAATTTCATGAGTGTGAAACCAGCAGAGCACACAATGAAGGGAGATACCTCATCATCCATTAAACAATGGTGAAAAGAGCAGCATTGCATACTGTGTCCATAGAGGTGACAGGATTTCAGGGAGAGTGCCCTAAAAGCCCAATAAAGAAAGTGATTGTGTGAAAGCATAGAAAGAAGAAGAAGGTGCAATGGAGGGTAAGGGATGGAAAGAAGAGATGATTTGTGGTGGAAGAAAAGTGGTGGAGAGGAAGGAGTGTGAGAGGGATAGGTGAGAGATAGTAAGGTCTTAATGCATTTGGTTCTATATGTTAAAGTAGTAACCTCAAATGCTGTTTTTCCCAGGTGCTCTACATACCTTTCATTTGAATTTTAATGGAATACAGATAAGTAGATAGTTGTTGCCTTATCAGCAGAACTTAGTCTGCCACAGAGATTTCCTGGGAGAGCCAAGCAGACCTCAGCACCTACTTTCCTGTGTACAGTGAAGAGATGGTCTCTGGAAGCAGTGCAGCTGTTGGGCTTCCCAGTACAGTAATTGCATCTCGGGCCCCTGTTGAAATGTGCCGGCAGACTGCCTGGTCCATCAGGGCTGCTCCCACCTGGCCATTCATTCCTGCCAGCAGGAAGAGCTGTTCAACTGAATTTCTGTGAGGAGCAGGGCACAGCACTGGGAGAGGATGTATTATACTTTTTATTACATGGTGGTATGAGGCCAGTGTTAGTGTCTCTGCAGGCCAGTTCAGCTCTGTGGAGAAGTGTAAGTGTGTGCTAAGGCAGACGGGGCAGCACTGATGTGCTGCGGGGCAGTTTGTTGCTAATGGGATAATTGGTGTGCTGTAATGTGTGTTTGTGCTCATCTCTCTGCAGGAACGCAGCTTTGATTGTAAGATTTGTGGCAAGAGTTTTAAGAGATCTTCTACTCTGTCCACCCACCTGCTCATCCACTCGGACACCCGACCCTATCCATGCCAGTACTGTGGGAAGCGGTTCCACCAGAAATCTGATATGAAGAAACACACCTTCATTCACACAGGTCAGCCCTGCAGCTGCTGGTGTTCAGCCCCAGCATGAGTGAGGGCAGAGCTTTCTCTGCAACAGTCCATTCCTCCTCAGCTGGAACAGCACACACACATCTCCTGTGAATGTGGTTTAATGAAGAGCAGCTGCAAAATAACCCAAATCCTCTCAATCCAATCAGTGTTCCCTTAATAGGATCCACCAATGTTTATTCAAAGAGCTTTTGTGTAAGATGATTTGTAGAGTATTATATTCGTGTAGCCTTGATTTACAGCTGAGTTCCTGGAAAATGACAGGTGAATTTGAGGGCAGCATTGCTTTTTGCAGGATCTACCAATTTACAATAGGAACAACAGGAGTCTCCTTCTCTAGATCAAACACTAAACTGAGGATCCAGCTCTTAGTCTAAATATTTGTTCAGAGATTGCACTTCCACCCGGACTTTCTGAGAAATGGCTGCAGTTTGATACAGAATGGAAGGAGAGGTGCGGAGTTCTCAAGTTTCACTGTTAGTAATAAACATGGAAACTAATAAAGTGCAGGTGAATCACCAAAGGAAATTGTTTTAAAAATACCATTGACTGAGAAGGCAGGTTTATCAGAAATCACTAAGAAAAAAATCTTGCCTTTCAGACCTGCACCATTCACTTGAGGTAGAGGGAAATGAATGATGTGTGAGATACAGAAGAATTTGTAGACATGAAATAACAGCTCTACTGGCCAAACCCGAGGTTCAGATAACCAAAATCCTTTTTTCCTGATGGTAACCGTGAGCAGATATCAACGGTGAAGTCTAAAAATGGCAAATATGTAGAAAGATATCACTATATGTAGCACTGCTTGGCTATGACTTTTCTAGGTGAAAAGGCAGTGAACAATAAATGTTACTTATGAAGATTTTTCATCAGGTGGTTACTGAATGACAATGAACTATTTAGAAAGTAAATACAAGTGTTTCTATAGTAACTTTTTCAAAAGAGACTTGACTAAGTACAATTTCAGCCATATTCTGAATCAGTCAAACCCATTATTTTGTTGTGAGATCAGAAACTGTGCCTGGGCTTTTAAACTGCTACTATAGAGCCAGTTCCTTAACTGAATCAGGGATTCTTTTTGTATGCAGCATATACTTGTGAACTGAGCCTTCAGCAAATTTTGTGTTATTTTATAATTCTAAGAATCTGATCTTCAAACAGGCAGAGAGTTTGTTGCTCCAGCTGAAGTCAGTGGGCTCTGCAGGTGCAAAGCCACTCTGAAAATCCGGCTTGGTGTTGTGGTTGGGTGCCCTTTTATTCGTTATTTGATAATAAACACTATGAAAATACACTGAGATCCTGCCCTCACAGAAGCCAGTGGAGTTTTGCCACTGACTGCATTTATTCCCATTTACATTATTTGCCTGCAGGAGAACTTCAAGGCTGTGGCTGCTAGCATTTCAGTGTGGGGAACAGAGAGAAGAACAGATGTCTGGATAAACCTTGCCCTTCAGGGCTCACTTAATGGCTGCAATACCTCCCGTGGGGACAGATCCCAGCTCACTGGGTTTGTCTGAACAACCTCCACCTACCTATTCCCCCTGTCCCCATGCTCATGGTATAGTAATAGATGGCAGGCATTCATCACTTTCCAGGAGTTCCCTGGGACACAAAGTGAGTTTAAATTGTACAGAGCCCATGCAGCCAAATGTATTCACAAGGGGTGGTGTCCTGAGAGGGCTCTGTGCTTCAGACTGTGCTCAGGACTGCACCAGGGCGATGGAGGTGCAGCCAAGTCCAGGCCTGCTCAGCTGCAGTGTAGGCTCAGCTAATGCTTTGAGGCTTCCAACTGAGTGTTTGTAAGAATGAATTCTTAGGTAATCACACAGGAATCTCTGATAAGCTGTAAAGGCCCAGTGTGCATTCATTTGCTGTTTGCTGTGGTCCCACATAAGCAACATGTTGCCTCTTTCACAGCCTCTCTCACTTTCCCACCTTCTACTTGCAGGTGAGAAGCCTCACAAGTGCCAGGTGTGTGGAAAAGCCTTCAGTCAGAGCTCCAACCTCATCACCCACAGTCGGAAGCACACAGGTTTCAAGCCCTTTGGCTGTGATCTATGTGGCAAAGGTTTCCAACGAAAGGTGGATTTGCGGAGACACCGGGAGACACAGCATGGCCTGAAATGAGTCCCAGCTGCAATATGGAAAGCGCCTACAACACTATGAGAATAGACTCCCTTGGCCTCCCTGCTGGACCCAAGCCCTTTCCTGGACACAAAGCCTGGCATTACCTTTCCGAACAGGACCTTGAAGAGGAAAGAAGAGGTCACAGCTATGCATTGACAGCTCAGCCTGAATGATTGTGAAAGTGGAAATTAAAGGCTGGCATTTCTCTTTCTTTTCTCCTGTCTCTGAAATAACACTGGAAAATAAGCCTTTTAGATATGAAGCCTGATATTCTAAAGATGGATAAGCTACCAAATATCTGTTAAGCTGGAAAATATTTCTCCCATGGCCATGATGAACCGCCTCAAGTTTTCAGCAGCTTGAATCACCTTGTAGGGAAACATGGGTATAACACTGTTTACTTGGTGCAATGGCAGAGAGCCATCAGCACTTGCCTTGGTTGAGTTCAGTGCTGAATGGGTTCACTCTTGCATGATTTCTTGTCAGGAAAATGTGAAGGTTCAGCACTGTGCACTTGGACATCTTGCTGGTTTTTAAACAAAAGTACCAGCTTGGGTCTGAGTCTGCTCTCACTTGTTCTGGTGCAAATCAGGAGCTGCATTAACAGTTACAGAGAGGCCCTTTCTATCCTCCCAGAACTGTCTCTCTGTCTGTGCAAGGCCTGACTGCCTGGGTGTTTGAGGTATGGGGCATTACTTCTTCCTACATCCACTAGGGAGAAGAAGTTTGTGAAAGACCAGTGGAAAAGCCAAAGCACAGAATTATGCCTTAGAATTAGAAACTTAATTCAACAAGTGATTCTGCCTGAGAAGGGCAGGAGCATGAGGGAGGCACAAACTTTCTGTCCAGAGCCATTACTGGCTTCTACACTCTGGGCTTGTTCTAGTAACTCGAAAGTACCTACTCAATAGCATCATTTGTATATTTGTTTGGGGTTATTTAATTTTTAGAAGGAAACTTTCTGAGGTGGGCAGGACTTAATATAAAAGTATAATTGACTTAATTTGCCTTAACAACCCTGCATGTACCTCAGTTCAAGAAAAAACAAAAGCTGTTTTTACTTTGTTGACAGGTTTGTAAATGTCCTTATTTAGATTTTATGGAGTGTCTTATGTTTCTTGGCACATATTTATTGGAACAATGTTTTAAGTTAATAAAGTATTGAGGATGGTCCAGAGTGATTTTATTTAATATGTAACTTCAGCACATTTGTGAATGTCAGCCATTACAACAAGACACCACAGAGATTGTCAGGGATGCAGCATCTGAGGAGGGAATACAGGCACAGCAGAATTTGCACAAGGACTGTAGTGACTGAAGAACACCACTGCCCTGTTTATTTGTCCAGCTCCCACTGATTTCAGGTAAACACTCACACTTTTGAAGATGGGTATACAGAGGAGAACAGGAGAAAAGTGTCTGTTTTAGAAATGTGGACTGCCAGAAGCCCCTGCTTAGCCCAGGAGGAACTTGAATGTCCTCCTGCAAGATTAAATGTCTGTGCCTGGGAGTTTGCAGGGACACCTGAGCAGCAGGTGCATCATTTATACTTAAGCCTGTTGGGACACAGCACTGCCTTTTGCCTGCCTTGTCAGCAGGGCTGGCTCCATCTGGCAGTTGCAGTCCATACAAAAGAGAAGCAGGAGGAGGACAGAGGGGGCCCTTGTCCCTTTCCCAGCAGAGCACAGCATGGTAGCCTGGGCTTTTACATGTGCATGTAGTCTCGTGGGCCTACATGAGTATATACTCTTTTCAGCTTTGTGCTTTTATTCTGGACAAACCCAATGAGCAGAGGACACCTGTGCCCTGCAGGGCTGGCCAAGTCCCACAACACCCTGCCCACCCAAGGGCTGTGGTACTGTACCCGCCATGGTGGCACCCAGGTCCCTCTGTGCCTCTGCTATCCCTGAGAACCTCAACTGCTTCCCCACAGGTTGTGGTCGCAGAATGTGACTGCAGTGAGTCCCTGCAGGGCAAACTTGTGTGGGCAGGGCTTCACTGCCCCACGGGGCTGCACTGTCCCATGCAGGGCTGCACTGCCCCACAGAGCTGCACTGCCCACACGGGGCTGCACTGCCCCACACTGGGCTGGGCTCCATTGCCCCACAGGGCTGCACTGCTCACACCTTGGCTTCACAAACCCAGCTGTGATGGACCTGTCAGGGCAGTCAGCATTAGAGGCTGTGGTATGGGCACCGCAGGAGGTGTCAGGTGCTCTGACAACAACATTATGCCCATTATGCTGGATTAATTAATGCAGAAGGTCAGTGTAGGAGACTGAGTGGTGATTGGGAGTAGCCGTGATGCCCTGGGCCCTGCCAGGGCCAAGGGAGGCTCCAAGGAGTCAGGTGGCACAGGTATGCTTGGGGCTGCCCCAGGGTGATGCTCAGTATTTGTTTTACAGGGAAGCTGCTGTTGTGGATGGAGTGAGTGCTGGCCAGGGATTCTGGGCACAGGTGGCCTGGGTGCAGAAGCTGGTCCCAGCCCCTCTGCCTTCAGGATGGCCTTTCCTGCCAGGCACAGCATCCCTCTCCATGGCAGGCCTTCCTCCAGCAGGCCCCGGGCAGGCTCAGTTGCTGGCACTTGCCTTTACAACCACAGCAGCAGTGTGTGTCTGTCCCCCGGGGTGTCCCATTTCCAACAGGGCCACTGGTGTGGTCTGAGCCTGTGCTGCCCTGGTGGCTGTGGTGGGCAGCTGGGGGGGCAGCATGGACACAGCCCGCATGGCAAGGATACTCTTCATGGGAAGAAACCCGCCGGTGTTTTCCGTGGTTTCAGTGTGTCCTCCAGCTCACTGGTGTGTCTCGGGGCAGCAGTGCCGGGCCATGGTTCAGGCACAAACCCCCAAAATGCCCGTGTGTGGCTGCACAGGATGGGCCCCCAGCCCCTCCTGCAGCAGTGCCCCTGCTGGTTTAGCTGCAATGCAGCTACCTGTGGGGAAAAGTCATGGCTTCAAGGTGTGGAATTGAAATGAAGAAGAGGAGAAGAAGATTTATCTGGGGAGAATCAGAACAGGCTACTGAGAGGCTGCGGTGCAAGTCTGAAGATTGGAAATATCTCTCTCAACGTTATTACTGCGTGCCATTAAAAATGCATTATGCATATTACATTACATTCATGAAGCAGGTTCCATACCTTTTGTTTGCCAGAGTAACAGTAGAAAGGGTAAGGAGAGACGCTGGAGCACACCTTTGTTTCTTTCTGTAAATTTTTAATGACACCTCTAGCTAACCAGTTGGTGAAGCTCAGTTCCTGCATAAAAGTGGAGAGGCAGAGCTATCTACAGGACGACTAAGCCTTTCAGAAGCTAATTTGAGCTTGTGTTCATCCACGCCAACAATGATTAAATTACCTATCAAGTGTGCAGAGCTATCAGAATTCAGGGCATTGAAAAACAAGGTGAATTTATCTGATTGATTTAAAAGACATGGGTGGAACAAATGGGTTATAGAAAAAAAAAGGTCTATTCCTTAAAGATATTATAAAAGTTCTTCTGGTAAGCTAATGAACTTGTTACTTTGCTTCTAAAAGTTGTTTTGCCTGCCCAGAAAAAAACTTAGCAGTTGGAATCAAAATGCTTTATCCAAATCAGTTAGCAAGCTGAATTAATTCATGAGGCAGAAACAAAGCAACTTATTAGGTTCCATCCTTTTGCCAAGTAGAAATGTTTAAAATTAAAATATGCAAACATCATCTGTGTTTTCTATACAGTCAGTTTCCAAAAGCTGATAGTAACACTCAGATTGGATATTGCAACACAAGTTAGAGAGCAGCTCTTCTGAGTCTTGCTTCTTCCTCAAGCAAAACTTGTGTTGCAGTTGATGGGAGGGAGGAAGAGGTTTCTAGAATAAGCCCTGGGTGAAAGATTGCGAGATTCATGCAACTCTATTTGCAAGCTGTGCTGCTCTTGCATGTAGACAAAGGTGTGCTCCTCAAGTCTCTGCATTTTCCATCCCTAAGAGAGAAAAACCAAACAGGTCAGTTGTGTCAAATTCATCTGCAGCAAAACCCCAGTTCACATCAGAAACGGATTTTGCCTTACTATGTGAGATGTAGGTCTTACTCTAAACTTAACAGTGAAAGATAGCTCAGAATACAGCCCTTTGAGTGAATTGTGATTTAGAAAAGCACTGAAATATGCATATAAGTCAATAGACTACTTCTCTAGCAGAGACCTTACCAGGTGCCTGCTCAGAGTTAAAATTCCAGACATTTTCCCTGCTGAATTCTAGACCTCATTCCATTGCCAGCTACGTCCTGAATGTCTGTTTTCACCTGCAGTGGAAGTGGCTGCTGAGAATGCCAAGGGTATTTTTTTTTTTAATTGTCAATAGGATAGTATTAGTTTCCAGTTTTTTCCTCTGGCTACTAAAGCACTCTAAATAGATTTAAGGTATGTAAACATCTGTAATGCATTATAAAGCATGTAAAATGATGGAACCAGATTTGAAAAGATATTTGTGCATCTGAAGCTGCAGACATGTCTGAATGTGGGTTTGATATGGGTATCTAGTTGTGCCTTTGACTTCCCTACTGTGGGAAGGAAAACAAAAAAACAACACAGGAGACTCAAAATTTCCTGAGTCGGTGTCACACCAGTCTGGGATATCCACAACATATGGACTATAAGGAGAGAGAGCACATAAATCTGGAAGAAATGTTTCATACATTATAAAAATGCTGGCCACACCTTGTTGGAATAATGTTGCCTAACGGATTAACCTGGAGCATGTGATAAATCTTTCAAATAAGATGAAAGCAAACCACTTTTATGTGCTTGTTCCAACATGCTGCTTCTCATCTGCAGTTTTGTTTTTTTTTTAGTAGAAATGACATAACAAAAGAACACTGAATAAGACAAACGTAGAGAGAAAATAATGTAACAGCTATTGAAATGATTTTCTTCTTTAAAACCATCCAGCTAACTTTCTGACATGTGGGATCTCCCAGCCAGCTGGATACTGCCGTGCATGGGGTACACTCACCACTGCTCGTCCAGGCCCAGCTTGCCAAGGCATTGCTGCAGCAGTGCTGGGCTCCTCTGCTCCAGCAGCTTCAGGTGCTGATTTGTGCTGCCAGCCCCCTCCTTGGTGTGCAGGTCAGAGGTGGCTGGGCAGGGGTGCAGCACAGCAGGTTTTTAAAATGGGCAAGATATCCCCTTTATTTATTTACAGCAATAGAGCCAGCTGACATTAAAGGGAAACTGTAATACTCTGAGGTGACAGACAGTCCAGTATGATATAGAACTTCTTTTTTACACTTTTTTTTCCCTATGAATAATACATTCCCAAAACTCACTGATAGGCTGAACGGGTGAGTTCAAAGGGGAAAAAGAGGTATCAATGCAAGAGACAGGAAACTAAGTCCCAGAGTTCAAAAGAATACATTCATCTGAAAAGAGGCAAAAATGTGTTTCCAGTGTTCCATATAGGAAAGTTTAAGTATTGCAGTTAAGAGCCACAACAAATTAATTGTATTTCATTATGTGGTCAGCCAGAAGAGAATAGACATTTGCTTGGTTTCAATTACTTCCAAGGGCTGCTTCTAGCAATTAACATACACTCATAAACCTGCTAAATTCCCAATTCCACAAACTGTCAGCTCTGCCTCTGCTGTTGCCTCTCTGAAACCCAGCAATATGGATAAGGCAGGCAGGAGGGCAAGACCAACTCCCAAAAAGGGAATGGGTGAAAAATAGCCTTGATGCTCTTTATGTAGCTGTTCCAACTCTTTGAGCCGCTGCAGGAATGATGGTTGTGAGTGTAGGCATCCTTTGTTGCAAACCTGCAGCCAGGGAGCTCGGACCTGCTGGACCAGGATGCTCTTGCTTGCACTGACTAATAGTGAGTGTGAGTCAGGGTGCTGTCACCTCGAGCTCTCAGAGCAAAGAGCTGGGTCTTCCTGTGTGCTTGTGCTGCGTGTTGTGCTGCAGGGGCTTGACCTTTGCTGAGCTCTGCTGCATACTTTACATATCTGCTGTCAGTTGGTTTTGGAATTATTTGTGTTTTCAGTGGCTTAAATTAACATTAATGGCAATCGAGAAGAGTCTCCTTCCTGTGTGATGTTTCCACCGTGGTTGAGGTGTTTCATTTGTGAGCTCCTCCACCGGGCTGGGCAGTCTCGCTCCATCCCTGCCTCTGTGTCAGCAGGGCCTGGCTCTGGCTGGGCTCACTGCTGTTGTTTCCTACAGGGGTTTGGCAATCTTTGGATTGATTTCTGTGGCCAGTTGAGGCGGTGAGGCTGTTGGCCACCTCTCCCTTCATCCCAGGCAAGGGGGGTGATGCTCCAGCAGGCACTTCCGTCCCGATTTCCCCAGCCCAAGTTGCGTCACAGACCCTTGCAGGGATGGAAAAGAACAGTTGCATTTATGAGAGGAAGGGGTTTTATGCAAGTAGGGTAAGCTCTGTCCTCTCTTACTCTTCCATTAATTCTAAATTACTTTGCCTGAAACCTTTCACAATGCTCACAGCAGAACTCCAGCCAGACATGGGGCCATACAAGAGCACGTGCTTGCTTAAGTGTGAAGTGCCTTGAACTGCCGGGCACCAAATAATTTCAGAAGGGGAGATATTTCAATGTTACTTCTCTCTTTTGAGACTGCTATAGCTTGTTTTTTAATCATGGCTCTTGACCAGAGAGGCCTGGCAGTGTTGGAGTTCTGGTGGGCTTTGTTTTTCAGGGGCCAAAAAAGGTAAAAAATGCACTACCACCATCACCACCAGAAAAATATTTCCTTGCGCTTTATTTTCCTGAATGGCATAGAAGCCAAAAAATACTGGGCCTTGTTTTCTACCCAAAAAGCTGCTTCTCATCTTTCTCCAGCTGGGCTGCAGGATTGCTGTGCCTGTTCTCTGTTGCTGCTGTGATTCAGTGCCCTGTGTTTTCCCTGACCCCCCCACTGTGAGGGAGGGGGTGTCCCATCTGTGTGAGAGCTGGTGGCAGATAACCCTGCTAAGAGCTGGATCCTGCACATGGGCTCAGACAGGCCAGTGACCATGCAGCCCTGCTCCTGACCTGGCACATGTGTGGCCAGAGCTTATGTTTCTATTACTTCAATCCCTTTACTCCAAAGGGGTGCTCTTGTGTTTATTGACAATGAAGAGTGGTGACTGAAATCAGGTTTACAGGCTAAAGCAGCTGAAGTCGCCCTTTAGCACAGCCCACAGCAGCCAGGGAACATGACAAAATCTCTGATCACAATCACACTGCAGCTACCCAGCCATGCTTCTGGGAGGTTTCATGTTCTTCACAGCATAGCAAAATATTTTGTCACCTTAAATGAGTGTGAAATGGGCCTAATTGCTCATCTGTCAGTAAACAGGCTTTACAAAGATCCTTTTTATTGTTAGCTCTGTACAAAGCCATGTTCATGTGCCTGAGAATCTGACAACAACTTTGTATGATGCCCTGAGGACTATATAGACAGTCCTACAGAAGGATTCACTTCTGTAGGAAAAAAAAACAAACTAAAATGCCACTTTGTGTAAAGGCTGGTCAGGGCAGAGGAGCAGGGGGACAGGGAAGATGCCATCAGTGTGAGGAAGTCATGGGCCAGGGGAGAGTGTGTTTAACTCCACCTGTCCACAGTGGACAGACTTGCTAGGGATTCCTTGTGTATTTGTAGTCCTATAAACCTGAAACAGAAATATCAGCCAGGGTAATTGCACATCTTGCAAACAGTGGTGCTTGGTTGTATGTTGTAACAGTGGTTGACAAAGAGGTGGAGGAAACTTCACCACAATACTTGAGAGAAAACCTGTGTGCAGCAAGTGCCTATGGGCAGCTGTAGGCAGAAAGGTCAGGCTAAGGATTCATGAGCTGGTGCTGGAGTCATTTGCTTCCTCCATGGGAATGCCTCAGATACCTTGAAGGGGAATATGCCTGAGTATGACTTGGGAGATGGAGTGCTCAAATACATGCTGCAATCCTGAGGAAGGAAACCTAGGCTGAACTCACTTGGACACACAGAGCTAAGAACATGGTTGACTGCCAATAATTAGCTGGGGGGGTGCCTAGCATTGGTGGTGGGGATGATGGCTCAGAAACCTCTAGGTGAGACATATTCACTGTAATGTATCTGAAGAGTTTCCTTGGCAGGGGAAACCTCAAATGGCCTTTCTGGATTTACAGCTGCATTAGGAGGTTCTGTGTGATGGCTGCTGTGACACTGAAGCTTAACTACCTTATCGTGAGCACAGGAAAGTGTCTTTCCAGAGTCCCTGAACCTGTGGTATGTTACTGTGAAGTGTCTTAGACTCTAGTAATGAAATTGTGGCACAAGGGAAGATTTTCAATGAAATCTATGGCCCAAAATTCAATCTCTTTTCTAGTGCTGGTTTAGCTGATCATGTTGAAACTGATCTATAACTCTCCTTTGGAAGGTGTGATGTTCCTGCAGCTCCCAAATGTTATCAGATTGATTTCAATGCAAGCTTAGTGTCTGAGGAGTTTTCAGGGTTACATTTCTGCAGAGATTCACAGTGAGCCTGCAGGTAAGGAAGGATGGCTTGGCAGCTGTAGTGCTCCTTCGTGACTGGAAAAGCTCCAACACCCCTGAATTTCCAGTGGGATTGGGCAGCAGTGTATTAGAGGTAGATGTATGCGTGGATCAGCCTTGCTCATTTTTTTTGCTCTGGGCAAAATCTGTTGGCTGTTCAGAGGGCATGAGAGCCCCAGGTGTCAGGTGTTGTGTATCTGATGAAAAGATTGACTTGTGGAAAAAGGCTCAGCAAAATGTTACTCTCGTACTTCTCAAGTGCTGCCTGGGATGTGCTGCAGACTCAAAGATGAGTATTTTAAGAGCGGTCAAAGAGCATTGCTATGAATTCCAATCCAGTGTTCCCAAAGAATAATTCTGTTCTATACGAACTTTACCTATTGTGAGTTTGGCCCTGAGTTGCCCAGCAAGCATTTCACTAGGACTCTTTTCCTGCAAATATACTGAACAAAATTCTGTGGTTTTGTTTCTTCTATGCTTATTTGGTAAATAGAGAAAAGAACCTCTATTCACACTCTTGTTTATTCTGAAAGGCCCCCAAAATGAATTAACTCCCCAAATGAAAATATTGCACAGAAGGAATACCCGCAGGTTACTGAATGGTGCTGAAGTGCTTTTCCTCCAGTTCCTGTGTTGCTTTCCTTCCCTCTTCGAGTTCCCATAAGCAAGCTCTGCAACTGCCAAAGCTGCAACTGGCTGATAACTTTTAGCAGGAGGGAGTAGATGCACATGGGGAATTGACACTTGGGACAGGAAGAGTCCTAAGAATTGAGAACTGAAGCAACATAAACCAAAGTACCTTTCAGCCTTCTAACAAAAGTTGTTTCTCTGCACAGATATGTGCTTTAGATACGTATTTTTTCGTGGAACTCTTTCTGGTTAGCCAGGGCAAGAGAAATGGGAGAGGAGTGGGCAGTTACTCAGATTGTGGGCAGGTGCTCAGATTCTTGCAAAAAGCAGTCTCAACATCAGATGCCAAGAACTTTGGAGGACATGTCTTGAAGTGATAAGCTCAGCAATTTCTCCTATACCTGATGGATCTTTCGGGTGTCTTCAGCACAGGAATGTAGGGACCCGTTAACGTTCTCACCAGTGATCCCCAGCCCTTCCTCTGTCATGTGGTGGGGGAGCTGCCGAGGGGGAATGCAGGTGCGCGCGCACAGCTCTGCTGGGTGTGTGTTGCGGCTCTCACAGCTGGCTCTCTGCCGGGGGTGGAAACCTTCACACGCACTTCTGGGATCTGAGCACGACGCGAACAGCCTTGCAAAGTAAACACATCCACCTAGAACTTTTATTTTCCCAAATCACTCCTTTAGCTAATGTTTCAAAGATACATACGTACCACATCTGGTGCAAACCAAATATTTTCAGTCTGTTGGATCCGAGTCAATATTTGCCCAAGGTACTAAAGCGATGGCCATGAAGTTGTGACCAAAGGTAAAAGTGCCCTTGTTGAGGATTTGTCTTGGGCTTACATGTGAGCAAAGGGACATAAAGCTTTGTGATAGGATGTCTGTGCCAGCGCTGGTCCTGTGCCGATGGTGCTAGTGCTGATTTCAGATGGCCTCCTCGATGACTGGTCCCCATGAGCTTGTGCAGACAGGACTTGACTCATCGATGGTGCTGCCAGAGGACGTGTACTGCTCACACACCTTCTCCAACCTGCTGGGCATTCCCCTGAGACAGCCAGATGTGGTGGAGATGTTCGCAGGAGAGTGCTCCTTGCTGGAGTGAAGGCTGTGAATAAATCAGTGCATTATGTCATGCTGGCTCTGCTCCCGTTTCAGATTTTTGCACCCAAGTGTTTATTTTGTGTAACTTGTGGGTTCCTGATGCCACTGCAGTCTCTGTGTAGGCTTCCTGCTGACAGATGTGCTGTACTTGCAGTCAGGTTGTGGAAATTGGCCTGTCAGAACTGAATCAGGCCTAGAATGCTATTAAAATCTGACAGGCTTTTTGGTCAGTTGAGACTCACTTGGGTAAACAAAGGTCAAATCTTTAGTTTCTTTTTTGGTATTTACATAGTTCTGTATAAACGCAAACTCCCATCACCCCAAGAGCATTTAGAAGCTGACTCACATGTGACAGATTTGTCTTACTCTAACTGAAATCAAAAAGCAGGAATGTGACTGCAGGATGACCTACATCTAATCTGTCATATTTAGTGTAAATCTGAGTGGTCGGTGCTCTAAACTGAACTGAACCTGTTTGTAGCTCTGTAGCCCAGTCGATCACGTGTGGACTGCACCTGATACAGCAAGAACCTCACTGGTGCTAGCAGGGTGTCTCTCCAGGCTAAACTCAGTTGCAATCCATCTAACTGCGGGAAAACAGTTGTTTCCTGGTCACTGCTGACTACTGGAAATACCGGGTCAGTGGGTGTCACTCGTATCTCCAGTATTTCCACTGCAATTCTGCATGTCTCAGCACATTTTGGGTTTGTGCTTATGGCAGCATCTGTTCTTCACTCTGCTCTTCCTCAAGGAAGGGGACTAACATGACACTAAGAGCTACTCTTAAACCTTTCCAGAGAAAGAACTTATGCTCAGGAGCTGCACACCCAATCAGGGTCAGCCCGAGATTCGTTGCAATAATTGGAAGCGGCACATTCAATGCTGTAACAATACAGTAAATCCCCAGAAACCAGGGTGAAGGAGGTAAACCATTCCTAGTCAGAACACAGCCTCAGTGGAGAGAGGAGGTTACTGTATGACAGGAGCCTCCTTGCAATGGGCTTAGACTCTCGGTGGTTTGAGGTGTTGGTTGGTCCAATTAGCAGAATGCATGCTGCAGGGTTTGAAGTCTTATCTTTAGTAGCAGGTATTTATTTCAATTTTTTTTTTTTTGTAATCTTCTTGTTGCATTTAAAAAGCAGAATTGTTTAGAGCTGTTTTTTTTTCTTTTGGGTGAGTTAGCAGTCATTATGTGCTAAGAGAACTTGTTCCTGGGATTGCTGTATGTTGTGACCATAGGAAACACTGGGTGTTTAAAAGTTGCCTAACAGTTGGTGTTATGGTCCCTGTTCTCATTTGCCTGTAACTGTCAGATTAACAAAGTAGGTTGAACTCTCTTATGTCAGTGCTTGACCTGTTATGTTGCTGTTTACTTGGGTTTACAGGCAGTCACTGTGGTTCAGCAGTCTTTGAAAATGAAGTCTTGGGAAAATGTCCCTCTGGCTCTGTGCCCTCCTCCTTATGAAGCTGCAGTTCCCTCTCGTGGTATGTTGGTTGAGAAGTCTTCCCTTCTCTCCACATTCCTGTTTGCAGGGTACCTGCAGAACTGCTTTGTCCCAAGGGAGGAAAAGCACCTGTAAGAGTTCATCCCCCTCAAGCTGCTGTTCTGACATGAGCACTGTGTTTCTTCACTTCAAGGGGTGTGACATGGAGTTGGGATGTATTCCTGGGGACACAAGGGAATATGGACTGCACTTAAAGACCCTGCCAATTCCCTGTACATCCTGCTTGTACCTGCATGCCTGTGAGTGCTGTGTGGATGAGCAAAGCAGTGACTCTGTGCACCAAGGAGTCCCTGTGCTGAGACTGGCACACAGACCAGAGGTCTTTTGAATCTTGACGTGTTGGTGATGGGTAAGAGTTTGGTACCTCTGTAGCTCTTTTCATTGTTCCAGGATATTGGGATTAAGCCTGCAGAAAATATCTTGGTTTTAGTATTGGAGATTTACCTTTGTCTAACCTGCGACTCCTACTGCTAACCGTGAAACCACAATTCATACACGTTTGGTGGAGACTTTCAGGGACTCTGCAGCTAAATTCCCTTAAAGTGGTTCCTTGCATCCAGGAGACAGAAGGGAGAGCAGGCAGGCTGTTTCCAGCGTTCTCGTTCTCCTCCCACAGTCTCAAAACACCAAGTACCAGGGTGAGAAGGGTGAGTTCTGATTAAGGAGTCGGTAAAGTGCTCTGTGACGGCAGTGACACTGAAAATATTGTGCTGTATCTATCCCATAATGTGCTGCAGTAATAAATTAACTGAACACATAATTAGAGATCTGTAGAACTGTTTATGAGAGAATACTGCTTTCTAGAAGTAATCTTTAAACTAATACCTAAATCTAAAGAGAGAAGTGATTTCTGAGTGCAGACATGAATTATGCTGCTGTGACAAGACGTTATACCCTGTCTCAGTCTGTTTCATTCTTAGAGGTGTGCTTTGCATGAACTAACAGAAATCACACTAGTTAAAAAAAAAAGAAAAAACCCTAACACATGAAATGACTACCCTTTCTGTAGGACCTCATCACGACCTTACACATGGATAGAAATATAATTCTGTTTGTCCATCAGAAGTTTCAGGACATTTTCTTAGGCCTACTCACAACTGCACCTACATGTGGTTTCAGGAAGCCTAATGTAACAGTCAGATTAAGTGCTTTCTTGCCTGTGGCTATTTTACTGGAAATCCTGGTAATGAAAACCTCAGAATAAGCATTTGTTTCAAAAAAGCATGTTTTCAGTGCTTCCGCTCTGGAAAGGGATGCAGTAAGAGTGTGTGTTTCTCTTCTATTATTGATTATTTATTGTAGTTCTCACTAGAGGATAGAGGACTAAGCTACTCTGTCTCAAAATGTCAAATCTAACCTTTGTGCAAATTTTCTGAAGTTCAGCAAGCTATGAGAAAATGGGCCACTGTGATTGAATAACGTTAATGTGGAAATAGTTAACTCCCACACAAGACTATTTCACTGTTTCACCATCTGCAACATGGTTTGGGTCTGCAATGGTTTCACAGATCTGTGACACTAGTGCAGATTTTGTGGTGGTTCTTGCGTTTATAATTACAACTGTACTTAAAGAAACATCCGTACAGAGGTAAGTAGTGCATAACATTGATACATAGATTCAGATGCTAAAAACATATTACACTTTAGTGCCCAGCTGTCCAGGCTGACTTCATACCCTGTATCCATCATTGCTTTCAGAGGCAGATTGTCATCCTGTCACAGGAGCTTGCTTTCTTTTCTCCCAGATGGGTCCTTTGCATCTGACTGTATTAAAACACATTTTGTGACTGTGCAACTCAGATCACTCTGTAACACTGACCTACCCTCCTTATCACCCTACGGCTCCATGTGCTCTAATGTTCTCTGCCCATTCTACTGTCACAGATTTTTAGCATCACAGCTTCTTCCCCACACCCCTTTCTCCCCCTCACTGTGAGCTCAACTGTTGCTCCCTCCATTGTCCTTTTCTTCCCTAAACCTCTGCTAGTGTTTTCTCTCCTCTTAAGCTCATGCTGTTGAAGTTCCCAGACGGCACTTGGTGCTGGCACCTCCTTACCCCACTCTTTGAACAAGTGCTAGTCATGGGCTTTAAACTGGCAAGTTCAGCAAAAGTTGTAGGTTTGCTGCCACACACTGTATGTACCTTGACTGTTGTGCTGATGCAATTCACTGAATGAAAAATGCCACTACATGGATGGCTTATTTTATAAAGAATACCCCCAACAACTGCCCCAAACCAACACACCTAGAACTATGAACTAATACTCAGAATCTTTCTCAAACTCATCCCCATTTATTACTGGGTTCCACTCAAAGATTCATGTAAGCTGGTTTTCTGTATACTTAATGTGCATTCCTGCTATTTTTTCCCTCCATAATAGAAGGATTTGTTTTTAATAAGAATATGCCTGGTAGAAGAAACTCCAGGATTTGCAGTCTTACTGATTTGTAACAACTTCCACCCATACCCAAGCCCCACACATTTACTTCTTCCTTCATCATCCCAAACTGACCCAGAATTACTGGGTTGTAGTTGTAGTTAACCACTTGGCTTAGGCTTCTTTGGACCATCTCTCATATCCTCTTTCATCTTTTACTACTGGAAACATACTGAAGTTCACTGCTGCTTTCAGACACTCTGGTTCTTCAAGACTCTTACAAATTAACATGAATTGGTCTAGTCCCTCCTGCTTTCCTTTTCATATAGCCTAGAACAGTCCATTTTACCAGTCACCACATTATCTTCTCCCCAAGGGCTGTTTAAACCCCATGAGTTTATGTTCCATGTCCTCAATGAGCAGCGCTAAGTTAGAGGGTTTCAAACTCTCTGTCCCCACAGTGCTCCTGTCTTGTGCTCTCCAAGCATCTCTCATGTAGCTCTGTCCCAACCATCAGCTCCTCTTACAACTGTAGCCTCATCTTGTCTTCTTCAATGGGCAGGATGGTTATAAATAGACAAGACGATAGATGAAGTGGCCCAGATTCCTCAAAGAGCTCAGCATTCGCACTTGAGGCCAGAGCAAATGGTCTGCTTTTAGTATCTTTTGATTTTAAAGTGCTTGGCCTCAACATGCTTAACCATGTTCAAAACTGAGTCTAAAGGTTGCAGTGGGTATATCTACAGATATGACCCAAATCTGGTGGTGATTACTTATGAAAATCTGACCCAGTTCAACTGTAACATTTCTGTTTGGTGTGGAGCCAAGTTTACAGTATCAGCAACATCAAGGCAAAGCAACTGATACAGAAGACTATGCTCAGTGACCTTTTATTTTTCTTCCAGCTCTGGGTAGGGTTCGGCAAAAGAGTAAGGGAGGCATTATAGCACGTACTGCCAAAAAGCAAGCAAATATATTTTGAATTTCAAATGCATGTGCCACCAGAAAGGAATGTTCCTTTGGAAAATCGTGGAATGCCTGCTATCAGTATTGGTAAAAGCCATGTTAGTGCCTTGGCCATGAGTGTGGGTACCAAGAGCTGAGGGTCTATTTCTGGCTCTGCACCTCACATAGTCCATGTGCCTGGATGAGTCACCACCTTCCTTTCACTTTCTTTTTCTGTGAAAAGGGGTTTAATGTCTTTGGAAAATGCTTTGAAATTGATGATCAATCTGCTAATTGATAATCATCACAAAGGAGTCCTCAACTGATAAAGAGCTCACCTCAATACATGTAAATGTGCCATAAAAAGACCATTAGCTCAGTCAAAAAGAAAAAAAATCAGCAACTAAAAATAAGCACAATCATGTGAAACCACGGATCACTTTGATTCATCTTCAGTGGTGAATTTGTAATCCTAGTCAAAGTTCTGAAACAAAACAATTTCTTACAACAGTTAAAGTAGGAATGCATATTTTTTAAGCAATAAAATCTTTTCCAAGGTTGCATTATGAAAGGTAATGGCTTTGATAGGTAATAGCCTACAGAGATACAGGGGCTATTATGTGGGGATCCTTACATAGCAAGAAATTCTGAACAAAGTTTTTACAGCTCCTCGTCACATTAGTTTTAAAATAAATACTGTATTTCTACTAAGGAAAAATACACTGGAGCATTCACACAGTCTAATCTGCAACAAACAATTTGGGAAGGTAAGTGAAAATGTAAATTTTTGCAATCAAAAACTTCATGGTGTAAAGTGTGTAAAATGGCTGGATACCAGTGGATCATACAGTGAAATTTAACCCATCTTAAAATGAAAAGTGACTTGAAACTTGATTTTCTTTTTCTTTTTCCCCCCCCTTTCTGTGTGTTTAGAAATGTCAAAGTGACACACACTGACAATTGGGACACTTTTTCAAGTTAAGAAATTAATCAAAACTAACATTTTCCTGCAAAAGTTTCATTTTCAATCAAGCAGGCCTCTTCTGATTAAAGAGGTTGCATAAAAATTCTTAATCATCTCTGCACAGGAGCACTGCTGTAGCTGTTGGGTGATTCATACTCGTTTTAGAGACAATCTTCATAACAATCTGTAGATGCTGTTTTAAGAATCATTATATGACTACTTCTGTCTGTGCACAAGTCATGGGGCCCAGGGGAGTGCCCTCCCAGCTGTGGCCAGGCTGCCTGTGGACACAGGCACTAAACCAAGGACAGGGGTGAGCCACTTCTGAGGAGCAAGGGGAGGGATGGCCTGTTTGCCACCCTGTGCCAAAGAAATGAGCCCTGCACCAGACTGGCTGCAGTAGCTGCATGTGGGACGGGAGGCTCAAGGCCCTTGCTGGGCAATGCCATCCCTTCCTGGGGTGCAGGGAGCCAGCAGGAGGGGTGGGAAGCCTGGGGTCTCCTGCTGTGGAAGCTGACAGGGCATGCAGGGAGCAGGCAGGGGGATGAGTGATAGCTGTTGGACTTAGTGAAGGGGTAGAGTGGAAAGGAATGGCCACATACTGGAATGGGAAGAACAGGAAGGATTTGGAAGAAGACAGGACAGAAACAGAGTAGAGATATGAAACAGTAGGGTGAGTGTCTGTAACTCTGGCTGCACACTCATTCATGAATTTTTAGTAGTTTTTCAGGAACAATAGGTATAGAAAAGACTATCTGTGAAATACTGAATTCAGTATTTTTAAAGCCTGCAGCTCTTGGAAATTGTATTTGCTAGCTCTTAGACTGCAAGAGCGGATACTCTTTGGCTAACCTGCAGGAAACGTCCTTCCTCCCTTTGTAAAGGAAATAAGGATGTGAAGATATGTATCTATGCTGTTGTGTGTGTCCTCCCTCCCACCCCGGCTTCTTACCACTGCTGACTTTATCAGCTTTGCTTCAGGCATCACCTCTCTCATATTCACGGTTATCAGATAGAGATGAACTAGGAAAAAAAGAAATCCAACATTTGACTCAAACTCATAATATATAAATGATGTAACCCAGATTCCAGCATTACTCCTACACAGATCTTTACAGAAGATGGGCAGTCAAGTACCAAAACTGGATGTCAGTGTTTTACCTTTGAATCATCAGATTTAAAAAAAAAAGGTTTTCAGTGAAGCCTACACAATGGCACTATCTTACAGCTACATATTGACAGAGAGCCATTAAGGCAGCTAGATACACATTTGTAGCTATGCTTTTATATTTAAACTTGGGATTTTTTTAATGCTGTGACAAATTTTGAATTGTAGAGATAAGGAGACAGCACAAAGTGTGAAGTGTGCTTGACAGCTTAACTAAGAAACCAGCTAGCTGGTCTTGAGTATTTTTTCAGCATGAAAATGACCCCTTCTACTGCCTCTACATGTCATTCTTTGCAGGACAGTATCATAAGGCCTTTCAGATAAGTTATGGCATTATTGCCAAGCCGAATTTATACATATTTGTTACCTTAGCACTACAGCATTGTGGACCAAATCTTGTCCCACCTCAGCCCTTGCAGTGGGAGGAGTGATGACTTGCAGAGAGCTGCTACAGCTGAAAGAGCTGTGGGTCCTGCTATAGCCTGGCCACAAAGCCCTGGACCGAGAGGTGGCTGCGGTTCTGCTGGGTTCCTGTCCAGCTCTGGGCTGCTCTCAGCCAGCACTACACGGCACTCCGGTGCAGAGCAGCTCCACGGCACTTGCACCACACGGTCCCAGGGAAGTGGCCTCACTGCCCCTGCTGTGTAACAGAGCCAGCACAGCAACACCCGTGCTGCTTTTTGGCACAAAGGAGACCCATCTTACTCCCATAGAATGCTTCAGTTCAGCTCAAAGAGATAAAACTCCCCTTAACAAGGAAATGTAAGATTATTCAAAGTTAACTCTTCTTTCTGAGAGCACCCTCTGCTTATACAGTAAGCATAAAAATGGCATTTGCATTCTTAGGAAACAATGCCTGTGCACAGTTTGAAATGTTTCAGATTCATTCTTTGGAAACAATTTGTGTGATTTATTCTGCTTTTCTTCAAGCACGATTCTGTTTTTCTTCAGGGCTGTTTCGGGTGTGTGGTTTGACACTCAGCTTGTCAGTTTAGTATTGTGAGATTGTGAGTTTTTTGAAGAGGGCACATCTGTGGTTATAGAAGAATAACAAAACACATCAGATGTTTGGTGAACAAAAGAGCAGAGCTTGGGAGGATCTTAGAAATGAATAGTTAGTAGAGATGACATGTTTTTGACCCAGAGCTTTAGAAGGCTAATGTAAAATTACTTATTTTCCAAGTTTTCAAATCCTGTCTTGAAAAAATTATCTTAAAAAGGAACAAACACTTTTAACTACATTTCTAGTTGTGAAATTTTATAACAAGTGAAGGATCTTAAGCAGAAAAAATATCTACTTTACACTTTTATTTTTTAATTTAGTGAGAGCCCACAGTTCAGAAAAAAGAGAATGTATTAAAAAAGCTTCGATTCTGAAAGCTTCGAGGCCATGTCTTCAATTTGAAACACCCAGGATTATTTTGCACAAGAAGTGAAAAAAAGTTAGTAGTTACCTTTAAGGAATTCTGTGCTAAAGTGATATTTTAACATTTCAAGTGCCAAAGTAATGTACCTATAATCTGAACTACAGCCAGCCTTGCTGAATCAGTACTAGCCACAGATTTGTAACCATTTATTCTTTTTATTAACAAATCAGAAGTGTCTGCAAAAGGTTTTCTGCTGACTGTGGATAGCACTTGCAATACTGAGATGTTTACGGAAAATCCTGCTCAGTGGCAAATCCTGATTAGGAAACGTTATCATTTTTTGCATAATAGGTGAGATAGACGTGCCTAACATATGGTTGCTATAAAATACCTTAGATGAGTCAGATCTTAGCTGACAGCTGTAAGCAGGGTTGTTCTGGCTCCTTAGATAATACTACCAATTATGATCCTTTTTGTTACTTAACTACTGTACTGTTAAATTATATTAACCTGATTTGTAGACTCTCCTGTTTGAGCAGAACAAAAAAGCAAGATTTATGATGTAAATCCTGATCTAAATGTTTGCAGCTTATTAAAGCAGAATCCAAAGTCCTTCAAACTCTCAGCAATGATGACTAATTCTAACCAAATTGTAGGACTCCCAAGGTGCTGCTGTCCTACTAAGTGTTCAATGCAGTTACACACACCATGAAATTTAAGAGGCTCAGAAGTGCCAGAAATGGCACTGATCAGTAGCCCCAGTGACTGAGCTCTGATCTTTGCAAGTAGCTCCCACAGGCAATCACAGCATGCTAAAACATACTGAAGACTTTGCCTTTAAAGTACAGGGTACCAAAGCATCCTGGGGACTGATTTCTAAGGGGCGACTCTACAGAAAGGCAAGAGGAGACCACCTTGGGATCACCTGTGTGTCAGTTCTAGCCTGTTCTTGGAGAGGGGCTCAGGGTAATTGCAGGACAGCACAGTAATGACAACAAACAGGTGGACATCTGCAGTGTACAGGGGCCACACTTACTTACTGCAATGTTCTGACTGATTAGCCTTCCTAAGTCTAGGACTTAAGTCTACTCATTTGCTTCTGGTAGCAAAGTCAGTCTATCTTTTAGAACTCCAACTTGCACCTTGCTCTACTCCACAGCTGCAAGCAACTAAGAGCGAATGACTAACATTTGGTCACACATGTCCTTACATTCCCTCAGCGGCTGACATGCTTTCACTTGCTTTTTGAAACCAGAGTGCTCAAGTGAGAGCTACCTGCAGATATGGGTTTCCAGCTCCTCCCTGTCCCCACCTCACCAAACCCTGTTTAGCACCACAAATGCTACAGTTCATGTGGCATCTTTCAGGCAGCCCATCTCCCAAGGCACTGTCCACACTCTGCAGAGAAGTGGTTCTAAGATGAAAAGTCACAAAAAGAAAGCTCTCAAGAGGAAAAGTCTCTGCCTTTGCTAATGGAAGGCACACCCACTTCCTCTGACTCTAATCAGAGCACGACTGACTGTCAGGTGGTAGAGATATGCAGTGAAGAAACAAGAGTTCTTTATAGGTAGGTGCTCACCCCTGCCTTCTGCCTTCCAATACCATCTGCTGCTATTGGAAACTTGAGACTTGCCCAAAAGAGAGGCTGATTCTGTGTTTTCAATATTTAATGCTCACTGGAAATGACAGTTCAGCTTTACCTGCTGCCCCAGTGAGATCAATCTAAACCCCACCCTCAGCACTGTGTGTTCATAGGCAATTGCAGAAATAACAGTAAGTATGGAAAGCTTGGAGGCAAATTGTAGAGCTAGAGTGTAACCTCCTGGATGTAATTTCAACATACTGGCAGCATTTTTCCCCCTAAAGACTGCCACTCACTTTCTTTTGCTTTTAACTGTTACAGGTTAAGAAAAAAATTCTGTGAGAAGTAGCCATCAAAGTGAACAATAGGATCAGAATGCTTAGAAACTTCCCCCTGTTCAGGGGCAGGTTCCCATTCAGTTTTGTGCCATAAACTATTACAAATTACCAGGCAGAGTAGTCTACTACAGTCAACATTCTGAGCTGACTTTTCTGCTTTCTTTTCCCACTAACCGCCCCCAAGGATTAGGGCCAGAGGCTTTACCACCACCCATTTCATACATTGCACTAAGGTAGGATTTGGAGACCCTCAATTTAAGAGTATTGGTTCTCTCTGAAGTAAATTATGACAGGCAGGTACCTAAGGCTGGATGTCTAAATTTAGAAGGTGTGAATACTGTTTTCCCCTTCTCTCTTCCTTTTTCTTCTCTCAGATGTGTTTAGTCCTTTTTTCTCCAGCTGTTAAAAGGTCAGCTGAGACTTCATGTCCAGCTGAGCTGCTCATCCCATCTTGCATTTTGTAGAGTCCAGGTTCTCGCAGATGAGAGGGAGAAAGAAGTGTAGTACATGGAGCATCAAGATTCACAGAACCGTTATTTCCCCCTAAAACCACAACAGATGTCTCACTTTTCAGCTACTCACTGAGACTGAAGTGAAAATACAGGTGACTCTTCCATGTGTAGTGTGGACAGAGCCTTTGGGGCCCCAGATGTATCTCATACGCGTACCATGCTCCTTATCATTCTCTGCATTACTCTTTAAAAGACAGGGCAGATCTAACTTTCCAGTCCTGGGTTTAGACAGCAGCACAGCTCTGTCAGTTCTGCTGCTCTAGATTTACTAAGGCACTTCTTTGTCTGGATAGTCTTCAATAAAATAAATCAAGCTCTCTTCTGCTGGTTTTAATGTAGAATTTTGCATTACCATATATAAGCACAACATTTGCAAACTTCAGATAGATCCATGCTAATCCCTTTGAATACCTAATAATTTACAGGTCACATTACAACTTTCCTACTTTCCTGAAATGGTGACTATCAAATGGACCACTCTGAATCCTCTTCTCTACAAAGCCCAGTAAAAACCAGCAAGCTTTACAGGACTGCGAACTGAACTTTGGTATGAAAATAGACACAAATACCTTTTTGCCAGCTTCTCTGGCCAGCATAAAGACTGTTTTGAATAATGCTGAAAAAATATGACTTTCTCTGTATATGTGGCTGTTCTCTTCCTGAGATTACTTCATTACAGCTATAGAAAACTTGTTAAGAAATCCAAACCTGTGCTATGCAGGTATGGGTCACACATTCCTCCTTTCATGCAAAGTAGCTGCAACAGCATGAAGCAGGCTCTGCTTCAAGCAACTGTTCTTCTATTCTTTACTAAATCCATTATATACGTCAGGAAAAAAAATCACTGTATAAGTCTGGTTTCCCCCTTCCCTCCTGCTATTAAAAGAAACACCTCATACTGTATTTGGCCTGCTACAGCTTCACTGCCAGACAGCACTGGATGCTTTACACAGTCATGGCCATGGACTTCTGACACTTTATGATCCATGTGATCTAAGCAGCTGATGGCTTTACCAAGTTTATGCAACTTTCACAGAACTGTTCAGAAAGAGAGACTTATGCCCCACCTACCTTAAGGACCAGACCTATAATGTCCCCGCATAAGTCAGTCTCAGAGCTCACAAGTCAGTCACAAAAATTTAGCATATCTTAGATAAGGCTGAAAACACCACTGACCTGAGTGTCAACTGCCCTCTTCCGCTCAGCTAACACAGAAGGAAAAGCACAGCAACAAGGCCACAAAGAAACAATCTGCCTGCAAACAGAGGAAGAATGAGAAGTGGAGGAACAACACCAAAACCAACTGACTTAAGAAAGAGTGACAAGTGTTAAAGGACAGAAATTAGCTTTAAGCTCATAAACGATGTCTAGATTTGAACATTTATAAGCAGTTAAGCTGTTACAAAACAAGCTCATATGAAAACTACATAAATGAACTTAATTTTTGGTACTTGAGTTGTGATCTTTACATACCAGTTAAGGCTGACAGTATTTAGGATCCTTTTGAGATGAGTCTGCAGCCTTTCTCCCTAGTAATGGGTCTATATGCATACTGTCTCCACTCATTTACATGTGTGTTACTCCTGTCTAAGGGAGACAAAATCATTAAAGGTAAGTGAAGAATATCCCTTCAGGGCATTTCCAGCATACTACAGAAGTCTTTCATCTGGCCTCATGGAAGGAGAAAGGTTATTGTTATTCTGTTGTCTTAGGGCAAGGAAAAGCAGCTTACTACACAGCAGCTGAAGCAGAGATACAAAAATTCTGAAATCTTACTCTTTTGAGATACTGAGGCAGACAGTAAAAGCAGCTGTACTGAACTCTGATAAAGAGATCTTTGAGCCTGCAAATCATTCATTCTTATTACAAGATCATATGTTTCCTACACAGTAGGTGCTGAAGACCAAGACTAAAAATAACCCAAACACAGAATCACACCACTAAACTGACAGGAAGTGTAAAACCTTTCCAAATGTGAGCCATCAAACCTGATGAAACACAGTCATATTCCTGGTATGATATACACTGGTAGTGCCTTCTAGGCGTACTCAGCTTAAAAGAACTGCTGTGAGGTAATCTTTGTGCCCCAAGGTAAACGCGCATGGAACAGGACAGTGGCTTGCTCATCCACAGTGAAGTACTGGCTAAAAACAGAAATATATTGAACTTCCAAAAGCAGAAGCAAATAGATATAAATTCAAGGTTTAAGTTCTGCTCAGAGTATCATACCTATTACTCAGTCTTCTATAGAAATTCATCTTTTGGTGAGGTCTTGACCCTTCTTTCCATATGTATCAAGTAAATTTTTTCCATCCTTGCCCCAAACCAATATACCTTCTATCCAGTAATTCTTATGAATTTTCTATCAGACGTGCTCTGCTCACAATGGGTAAATTTTTCCTGTTGCATACTCAGAAAAATGCATAGCTGTAACTCTGCATTAAAGGTCATCCACATTCTGAATGGTTGCTTCTACAACTTCTACTGAACATAACTTCCCAGTACAAGGTAAGTTAGGAAAAGTCACACATCTCCTAAATAAAGTCTACTGCACAATGAAACTTCCATGAAAAAGCTGCAAGGGTTTCTGTGTTTCAGGATAGTCCACATACTCATCCTGATTATCATGAAGGAACTACACAGCAATAAACTAATTAAGTTCCCTTATGATGTCCAATTACAGAAACTAAGGAATAAACTCTGTTTTTTTTAAATGGAGTCACTGTGTAGTAGCCCTGGTAAGTCTTGCTTCAGCCTTAACTAGTGCTGGCATTTAGAATCATAGAATCATAGAATGGATTGGGTTGGAAAAGACCTCCAAGATCATCAAGTCCAACCCTTGGTCCAACCCCACTTTGATTACCAGATCATGGCACTCAGTGCCACATCTGCCAGTCTGCATTTGCTGCAAACTAAGCACTGTCAGTGACAACTTTCTTCTCAAACCTCTCAAAGGAGTGTCCTATGAACTCAGAACTGTGCAATAACCATATTATGGAATCATTAAGAATTACTGGTGGACTACTTTTAAATTGCAATTTATAATCAGTTAGTTCCAGAAGCAAGTCTAATGACACTCAGTCTAAATAACACAACTCTTTGAAATAAAATGACTTACTGATAGCCAAAAATTTTTCATTATTAAAATATATTTTAAAGTCCAAATTAGTAACAATTAGAGTCTGTTTAAAAATAACTTTTACACAAGTTCAAAGACCACACCTTTTCTTAGAAGTAGCAAGAGAAACAGGCTATAAATCAGACACCTTTGTGTACCTTTATCACCATTCTTAAAGGTTCCTGCTCTATGCATTGGGGCAACCAGAGAAAGGTCAGCAGCATTGTTCGTAACACTCCAGGCTAATATGCTTTTTCCCTTCCTCTCTTTCCCTAATTCCTGTAGACAAACTGAAAGTTTCCAAACCAAGAAATAACAAGCCAATTCAAATTCCTTTCTACTGCTTTTGAACAGATCGTTTCCAGATGATCCACATGGTAACTTGCCTTCATGCATACCTGCAACAACTGCTCTTAATAGGCAGCTTCTCCACAAGACTTCAAAGTTCTTACCCATACGAAGGAAATGAAAAAGCAGAAGTGCAAGTAGTACAATTCATACTAAATTACATTTTTCATTTTAAAAAAGTTCCAACAATTGAAGGTGTTCTTTTATTCTCTGTGTAACTATTTCAGGTGGCAGGAGATGTTCAGATGATCACGTTATTCTGTGGGGAAGAAAGGACTGAGATCAGTAATGTTAATGAGCTAACTACTTAAATACTATAATTCTGTATTCGTTGTATTAGATGAATATGAACAACATAAATAAGGTATTTGCTCTAAACCTTCTGGCCTGCCCAAAATGCAAAATGTTGTCTCAACATTAAACAAAAATTACATGTCTCTTAAATCCATTTTATATCACAAAGATGAAACACAACAATTTCATTGTAATAACTAAAAAAACCTCCTGAGGCTTAGCCATTGTAGCCACACGGAATTTTTTTTTAAATTGTGATAGCAAAAATTCCTCTCAAAATTGCAGTAAACCAACTATGTATTATCAAAAGATTGACATGATAAGTCAGCAGCTGGCATTTACTGTAAGTGACAAAATGATGACACTCATTTCCATACCATATATATTTCTTTACTTTTAAATGTGCTTCACACATTTTCTACTCTGGCTGATACAATCTGTAGTTACTGTGTATACTTAGAAAATGCTGAAAAATTAAACCCATTGTTAACTGGCTCCGTTTTATGACACACAAAGTAGGTTAAAATTGACTGACCATTCAAGTTGGCGTTCCACTCTAAATATTCTTGTTAAACTTTCCAAATCCTCAGTATTGAAATGCAGTTCTTCCAGCAACGTGGTCAGGAACTGCGTATGCACTGGGCTTGTCAGAGTATTCTTGAAAAGTGGATTAGTTTGTGCCAATCTGGAAAAAAGCCAAATACATTTCATACAGAAAAGCATTTTTTTCGGTGTCAGATGTAAAAAAGCAAAGCTTGTGAGTTCAAACAACTTTATTGAAGAAAGGCAGTTTATAATGTCACACTTGGTTCACTACAATATATAACAGACTGTATGTATTACAAACAATTGACCATGAGTACAAATTTTTATTAAGGTGGAGTGAAATGGAAAAAAAATCTAATTAGAATAAAATGAGTGAGTGGTTTTATGCCTCTAATCAACTGTACATTAATGTTATATACTGTAGACAAACAGAATTCAGAAGAAACAAAGTGCAAAACATTATATAATTACACATAAAAAAGCAAAGATCTCCATCATTTTCTTTTTTCCCAAAACAATCACACAGTAAAAGTTACATATTTCTTTGCATAAGTAAAATATAAAAGAGCTATAAAATTCTGTTTTAAATTATAAAGAATATTTATTAACAGGGTTGTACTTAACAGAAGTTGTACTTAACTGGTAAGTCACACACTGTTGAAGTTCATAAAAACTTTCAGAGGTCACTTCCTCAGCTGATTTTCCCCTGTTCTGTGTGCCATAAACCACAACTCAGAGTAGCAAACACATTTTGTTTTGTGCCAAGATCTCTCCAAACACAGAGCAGCCTCTCACAGAGGCATTTTGGATTAACAATTTTACTTGATGCACATGGGCAGGAGTTATCAATTCAATTCTCAAACCAAGGAACAATTTGAGTGAGTAATTAGAGCAATTTGATTTCTTAGTTTTGACAGTCTATACCTTAAAGCAGTTTAATTTATAGTTCTTACACAACAAAATGTTTAAAAAAGGAAAGCTGAACAAAACTAGAACAAAGCTAATTTAATTGTGAGAATTTCTTATATGGAATACTAACATTCCATTTTAAAGCTGTTACTATAGCAAAGATTTGCTATGGGAAAACTATCTTCTGTTTTGGTTACAAAATTCAGTGCTTAAACTCTTGAAGTGCCTGCAGCCTTAGAGTGCTTCATAAAAACAACACAATCAAAGTGGGGGCAAGAAGGAGGAAATGATATTTCTGAACTCAACACATGAAGTTTAGTCTTTAAATTCAAACAATATTTGGCCTTTTAAAATTATCTGTTTCCATTTTACAGAAAATCTTCCACTGAGGTTTCATTCTGAACCACTGAGTAGATGGATTTCATCCCGTTTCTACTGATTATAAAAATTACAATGGATGGAAGTTGAAGGTAGTTGCCAACTAGGAGAATAAAGTATACACATGAGAACAGACAATAGAAATAAATAGAGCATTAGTGCACATCCCCAAAGAGAATGTTATTTGTCATCTGTAGTCATGGCAACCGCAAACCACACACTACTGTGCAGTGCATTTAGCTCCAAAATCAACAAGAACAGCAATGGAAGGCATAACCCTCAAAGGATCCAAACCCAGAGCAGCTGCTGAAGTGCACTCCTCAGTTTGGAAGGAACTGTCACTATGAAGATCATTTACAGATACAATATCTGGTTGGAGATGAGGTGAAATGTTGACCTGCTCATTTTCATTTGTATCTAATTTTATCACAATATATTTTTATCCTAAAGTCCTTTCTTTTTCTCTAATTCTATTGTAAAATATTGCAAAGGTAGTAAGAGCTGAATCTACTTCTTAAGCCCAAACATTAAAAAAACAAAATCTTTAATGAACAAAATTAAGAATTAAAGCTTATGCTGAATGTTAAGCAACTTCAACACCACACATTGCTGACAAGCTCACTTAACAAGAACTCATATCCCACCAAGTTACTTTGTCTTAAATAATGTCTTTAGATAAATATTGCCACTGACACCACATAGAAAGGAATTATTTTAGAATACATTTGTGAAATTATGTATTTTTAGTAAGAAATTCAAGGTAGTCTATAGCTTCCTATAAACATCCCAGGTCAGGAAGTCTTTCAATGAGTAAAAATTCAGATGAATCTCCCTGCAGTCATTAACACCATTTCTGCTTGAAAAAAAGCTCCATATAGAAGATCCTTTTAAATTAATCAAAAATAGTGATAGAATACAAAGGATCTCAGAAGACACAGAAAATAAGAATCTGTTAATAAAAAAAATAAATTTACAAAAGAAAAATCGATTAATATATAAGATTTTAATGAGTTAAAATTACTTTGCATTTCTTTCTGGATTCCATTTCTATATGTACATTTAGCTAAATATTTCAACTATCAAACACTGGTACTTGGCGAGAAGGATTTTAAGAGATGCTCCAAGTAAGGACAAGGTGTGGAAAGACACAGACTTACGCACAAACTCTGCTGTATAAACCCTCCCACAAAAGAGAAGTATTCACAGTGGGATTTCTGATTTTTGGACTGAGGCCACTGGGTTTTGTGATACACTTCATGACAGACAGGACTGAGTTGTTCCTCTCCTGGTGAGAGGGGGCAGCTCCTCCTTGAGCAGGTAGAACAGTGCCCTGTCCAGGCTCACACACGGGAGGCTGGGTTTGGCATTATGAGGCTTTATCAGCAGGGCAGCAGAGGAAGTGCTGATAGACGATCAGAGTAACCATTTCAGAGTGCTGGTCTGGAGACAAGGATAGTGAGAGAAAGACCCAGAGATGCGTTATTGCTAACCTTCAATTCACCCTTCTCAGAATTAAGTAGGTTGTGTATGAAAAAACACTGGTGGCAGAAACAGTCATGACTTCCTGAGTGCCAGTGCCAGGCAGCTGCAGCATTGTAAACCACTCTCTGGGCAACAATGTAGATTTACACGCATTTTTATCTGAGTTTTCTTACTCCTGTGATGGGCTGAAGAGGATTGCTTTTCAGAAAGAGCAGAAAACTTGTGCAGCTTTAAGTAATACTCTAAAACTGAAATCTTTATACAATGAAGCTGACATGCCTTTTTTTTTTTGAAATGCAGTTTACAATATTACATAGTTTCATGAATTACTAACATATCTGAAATGTCAGATGCTGTTTAAGACACTTTAAAGAGTAGCTGTTATAGGTCACACCAAGAAAGAAAGAAAAAGGTATTGATATTTTCAGAGAAACTGCCAGGCATTAAATACTGAGCAAAGGAAGTTAAAAAAAAAGACATTTTAGCTATAGATCAAATTTTTTCCTTACCTGAGCTTTGTTAAAAACTAATTAAGCCACTAATTATCTGATAAGCAACAGACTAAATCAACAAGTAATTTCAGAAAGGCATGTGCAAGCTTCTAGCAATTAAAGTTGTGTCTTGATGGGACAGCACATTAAACACTTAGGACTATATGTACAAACACTCTAATCTTGGAAAATTGCATCCTTTTCACCCAACTTGTAATTTGAAAAGCAGTTACTGTCGAGTACTTTTCTACTTTTAAGTGGCAGTTGGAGCAGAAACAGAAGCTTTTATTTGCAAAAGGAACAAGCATAAGTTATTAGTACACAGCAAGTGCTAAGTTACCTGCTCTGAGTAACACTGGTCCAATGTGTATTTGAGGTACTAAACAACAGAGCAATGAGGGACTGTTGAAGAGAGTTAAACCTTAATTGTACGCAAAAAAGCCGGAACAGCATTTGGGATGAGTATCTTCGAGTAACTTCAAGTAACTGGAAGCTACTATGACCCTATCTCTGAAAAACTATCACAACTAATTAGATTTAATAATACACAGGATTTCAGTTCAAATATCATGGAACTGCCTTGAAACTGCAGCATCTTCAAAAGATGTAGAATATAAACAGGAAATGGAATACTTGGGACCACAACAATAACAACTGGCTACTGCAACAACAAAACCACAACATCTGAATTTTGCTTTTCTGTTACTTCTTTCACATGTTGGAGCATTCATCTGGTGCAAACTTTTGTGAATAAAGTCAAATAAAAATAAGAAAAGCGAAAGGATTAAGTGATTTTAAAACAACCACCTGCAGAAATTACACAAACATAAATGTTACAGTCCAAAATCATACACCCATTCTTCAAAGGCTTGCCTTCAGCACACCCGTTAAAAGGAAATGTTCATGCTCAGATCATGGAAAAGTAGTATATCAGAGTTGATGAAACTGTCGCTTCCTGCACACCCACTTACACCATATGGTAAACAGGTATTTGTAAAGTTTAAGTGTTAAAAATGTCAAACTATATCTGATTGATAAAATTTGTATTTGCTGGCTATTTCACATATGTTACATGTTCAAGAAAAAAAACACAGAAGTGAAATTCATGGGAAGACCAAGCAATTATCATGAAGCTATTAAATGACATCTGGCTACCGCAAAATGTTTACATAGTTTCAGTGCTTCAGCTCAAGACCCAAGCTTTCTGTGAATTACTTGCCTTACAAAAATATTTGACAAGTATATTTAGGAGCTAAACCTACATAATTTTTATAAGTTAGTTTATATGGAATAAGTTTCATTAATTGATATGGTAGAGTGTGCAACTCATTCTTAGACCTATGCATACCTTAACCATGACAGCTGAATACATTAAGAAAAGATGACGGTGGTGTAAAATTCTTATGTAGTTAAAAGCACTATTTGGCAATTCCTATCCAAAGGTGTGAATATCCTTTCCAAAAAAACCAAATTAATTGTACAGTACTATCCTTCCCTCAGATACTGGACCTTGGGAAAACCTCTCTGGATTTTCTGTTTAAGATGAATGGCCCCCTTGAAAAAAGTTAAATTCAAAGCCAGCACTGTGTTATCAGTCAGCTACAGTTCTCTGAAAGAGATGCCAGCAACCACCTAGGAGTTGGGTTCCTTTCCATTCCCCCAAACTCTTCACTTAAAATTAGACATAAATTGTTGAGAACTTGAGAGCACATAAATTGACCCAGTATTACACAAAGCACTCTTATACTCACGAAGAAAAGCCATATGTTTATTCTCAGATGACTCCCAGGAAAACATAAGCATTGCCAGTCTCACTAACTTTTTCTAATGGCAGAAGCTTAAAAAAATAAAAGCTTTTGGTTGTGACAGAAGCTGTGAATCTAAATAGAATTATTTAAGTTCCTTACCTTGTTTGGCATGCTTGAAATTTGAACAAAAACACAAGTATAAAGGAGAATGATGGAACAGGCAAGAACTACCTCTCTGTTAACATGTACTATGTACACTTAACAAGAAGTAAAAGTGCTTAAAAGCCTCTAACCACCAGTTTGGGTGATTCAACATAGCAATTGCAGGTTCTGGGAGATCAATCAGCCATTCCAGCAATGTGCTGTTAGCATGACACTGAAGTGTATTTGCTCCATTGCTATGACATAAAGTCATATCCCATTGCTGACCAGGACTGAGCCAGGAGAAACACTTGACAAAACCTGCAGGAGACACTCTGTGGAGTGCCAGGGATCACTATCTGACAGCTACTGCAATAAAGCATTAAACAGAATCCCATCTGAATAGAAAAATTCTTTACACTAAAAACTCTGCCAATATTCAGACACAAATGAAAAATGTTTTAATGGAAACTCTCAAAGTGTGTTGTTGGGATTGGTCTGACTGACTAGCAACCCTATGCGTTTTTTTGGGTGTGTGACTCTGAAAGTAGAGCAGCTTATTTAAGTCTGAATCTGTAATTCAAAAGCAGGGAATAGCATCATCATGTGGGTTACTGATAATGGACATTAATTTCCAAGTCTGCCACATTTCCATTCAAAACTCACACTTGCATGGCTATTGTGAGTCAATTCCAGATTTGGAAAAACAAAGTCATGAATGTAGGATGGGCCATCTTTGTGAATAATTAATTGATACTTAAAAGGATTAAGTTAAAAGGCCAAAAACCCACAAGATTTCCAGCTTTCCCCCTCTATATATTTTTTATGAACATTTGGGACAGTATTACCTAAATATCAACTGCTTTTCAGATTTATCATTAACATTCTCTTCTTGTCAGCTCTGTATCTACCACTTTTAGTTGAAATCAGTAGGGAAACTGTCTCAGATAGCTTCTGCAAGGAATAAAGCAATTGTTTTGTTTAAGACTGAGTCAATACAACAAGTGTTACACATCAGCAAAAAAACTCATTCAAACAGATGTGCATTGCAGCTCACAGACCATCTGCCTGTGTTGCCATGTATCAGTCACTCACAATGGTGCTCCATTCGATGGGGTGACCTCAAACACTTGCTGTGTTTATCCATTTCATGAATCCCTGTCCACAGGCACTCAAACATTTTGACAAAGTCAAAGCATCACTGTAATTTTGAATGTTCCTCATAATACACTGGCTGCTTGCTTAAATTGTGGCAGTCTCTCACTTCAGTATGTCACTGGATACAGTACACTTGTCTAGAGACAGCAATTTTTTAGTAACATATCTCAAATCACAGCAGGGATTTCCACAGCCCTTAAAGCATGATGCATCCATCAGGCCAAAGGCAGTGTTGGACAGAAGGCTGATCTGAAGGGCAGTGTGAGTGTAGCTGCAAGTTAAAGATGCAAAACCAAGTAGCTTAAAAAATTATAAACTTTGGTATACTTAAGTGGTTACACAATCACACTGTTTTAACATAAGCTCAGAAATTGGAAAATATGACCACCTCAACTTAAAGAATTAGCTGTTATGTTCACAGTTTCAGTGAAAAAAACCCCGCTTGTTTCTTATAACTTTAGTTTGATCATGATTTAAAAATCTCAACATTAAAAAACTAAACCCTTAAAAGCAGAAGACTGTCTCTAGAGTGAACATTTTCCATTAGAACACATTAATATTTGACAGACAATCTTGAACTAGAGGCATCTAACTTACAAACAAGATGCAGAAGTATTTAAATATATCTTAGGACAGAAATCTTTTAAAATAAACGATACTGGTACTGAAAAAAAGCTATTATGATCAGTGTCATTTCCAACTCTAAAATTAAAGCAGTCTCTAATTTGTGGCCTTTTGTTACCATTTGGGTCAAAGAGGAAGTCAGTATGCAGGGGCAGTTTTCTTTAATCTCCCCCAATTTATTACTGTATTATATTTTCTTAATTAAAGATAAAACAACCTGAACTCCACAGTGTTGAATAGTAACAATTGACAGAAATAAACAGGCAATTTTCTTACTGAGATAAAAAAGGCACTTCTGGTCTAGTTACAAATGTAGCCTGAAGATCCTATTCTCATCATAAAAACAAGAATTTTTTAACTGAAGTGTAACTTATGTTTTATTTATTATTTAACTTCCTTTCATTATTGTGTACTGACTTGTCCACAGCATCCAGCACAGGCACTTTAATCCTCTGATGGCTACAGAAACTAAATTATTCATAGTTTAAAATTTTTGTCCACTACATTTAAATCAATGCTACAAACACTGATTCAAAATCAATGACTGGAATTCCTACATAATCCAAGTATATGGAAAAAATTTAAGTTCATGCAAAAGTTAACTTTGTTAATTGTTTCCACTATCTTCATTTTTTTCCTATGCAGCTTCTACAAGTCCACTCAATAAAAACATTCTTTGATAGGTTTATGCATATACTTACACAAAATAATTTTTTTATTCATTTAAAGTTCACCTTCCAGTTGGTGTCTAAACATAAGTCAATTTCCATTCCTTTTTAATGGGGCCAAAACTTCACTTGTGGTGTAACCAGATGGATGCAACCAACAGTAAAGCCTTCCTACAGTTAACAAGTGTTTATCTAACTATTTGATAGAAGTGCTTGCTAGCAACTAAAAAGAGATGATAGACTTGCTTTTCTTTCTTTCTGTCTTTCCCCCACCCAGTGAGTTACTTGAATCCAAACAGTTCAGAGAACAGTCTAAGGCTGCACCAACCAGCACCAGCCCCAGCACCAGCCCGAGCACCGCGTCGCTCGGGGATGTGCTCAGGGACTCGGGCCGGGTCCTCAGGGCCAGGCTGAACCGCAGAGCTCCCCGTGTCACATCGTGCTCTCCTCACACAGGCTTTGGAGGCCAACTGAACACTTGCAAAATATTTTGCAGGTTCTACTCCAACGTACCATATGAGAGCTCGTTCTATGTCTTTCCTTTCATGTGCGAGTCCACTTTATATTTTTCCATTAAGCTGCATGAGGAAATTTTTTGAAGCCACTTCAATGTTTTAACTGTCCTATGCAGGAGAGAAGAGTTGAGGAAACAGGCTTGTAGCCACCTTATCAGGTACAGAAACTGTTCATTTAAAATGGATTTAATAAAATGCAAATGTTCTGGATCTTCGTATTTTTTTTAACCTAACAATCAATTTGCATGAGTATTGTTTATGCTACTTTCTTCCTCTCAAAAATTACAGACTGCTCAGTCAGCTGCCAGCTGTTATTTGTAACAGCCAGCTGTGTAACTACAAAGCTCCTGCAATGAAAAAAATCTTTACTAATGTTGCACTGATACAACAAGATACAGAAAACACTCAAATTCAAATTGTCCTCAAAATATTAACTTATGTAAAATCAATGACCTTTGACTTTTTTCAGTGTAGGACAAATAAAAAACTTTCTCATATATAAAAAATATTCTATTTTCATCATTAGGTCAGTAATTAATTTTACAGGCAAAGCAGAAGTCTAATGCAAATGAACACCCGAAACAAGTCTTAAAATCCATAATGTGTTAAAAGAAACCACGGTGACACATTCCATCACATGTTGTGACAGTTCAGTACAGCCATTTAGTGCTGTTTGTGTCAGATCTGTGTACTGCATACCTGAAGGCAACATGTACACTCCTTAGACAAATAACTACAAAAAAATTTAAAATATCTCAAAAATTAGACAAACATCTGAAATTTTCAGTTAATGGAACTCGTACCATTTTACCGCAACATAATTAATTACATAATACAATTTTTCTCAGAAAGTAACTAGAAAATGTCATTTCTCACTATTCCCATATTTCAGCTCCCTGTAAGTGACCAGTAGCACAAACATGACACCAACCACTTCTAGTCAGTTGAGAGAAAATTTAGAAGTCTGTTGCTTTGTACAACTATTTTAACCTTTGCAATTGCAAGTATCAACCCTGCTTTTTTTCACACAGTATCACTCCTACAATGTTCTTTCTGTCTAAGTGTCCTGACCTTATATATGCACACACAGAACAAAGTCAGTTTCCTCAGCAGCTGTCCAGGAAAGGAACTACACATTTCAGAACATTCAGCAGGTGGAAAATGACACCACATTCCCTGCAAGCCCTTGCCAGCATTATGCTGATCCTGTAACACTAAGCAGTTGGCCTAAGTAGTCAATGATTGCTGTTTTTAACCCAGGCTTAGTCTGTCTAATGAGAATGGTGACAGCCAACACTCTGGAAATATTTTGCTGTTAACAGTGGCAGTGACAAACCTGCCAGGACCCATGACTCCTTTAAAGACACAGTAATGGTTCTATTTGCCTCTTGCTATAGTGGTATTTAAGAACTCTGTTTTCAAAGACTTACTAATTTTTAAATGACTACCAAGACTGCCATCAACAGAAGTATCACACAGATCTCACAAAAAACCCAAATACTTGGGCAATTATATGCAAAACAGCATTTCCAGATTTCTTTAACAATAGACTAGGAAGACCTCGAGCCAGACAAGAAGACCAAGGATGCACCATGATCAGCTCAATGACATCTACAGTTTCTTATTCAGAGTTCACTTCTATGAAGTTTAGCTGGATCAGATGCTGTTTTGACATTTTGTGCTAATAGATACGACTGCAGGATGATTTTCTAAAAAAACAAATGTAGAATGGTACTCATGTCTACATTACCATATTCCAAATTATGAGGACAACATTAGTTCACAGACACAAAGCCTTAGAATGCCTGTAATACTGCATCCCATGTAAAGCACTTGCATTCATACAGGGATTTGTTTCAAAAGAAGTTTCAATTTAGCTTTCTTATCATCATAATGTCAAGGCAAAAACAAGTTCACAATATGAACCCAGAAGAAATCACTATCAGCTGTTTCTCTCCAACAAATCTAAGTTACTAAGGTACACATTTCAAGGACAGGCTTTGTTTAAAGAACTCCATTTATTTAAAGTGTGTTTCCTGCTAACCAGCTGACAGATCAAAGGTACTTCTCAATCTGATCATTTCTTCCCATTTCCCTCTCTTCTTCAACTTAGTCAAAATTTTAAATTTAGCACGTTTAAAATATTATTTATTTATGTAATTTAAAAAAAATTATTTTTAAATTGATCCTTTCAGCCTTCTCAGTCTTCTTTCCCTTTTTTTAATGTTCCACAAAGTTTTCCTGTGAGACCTCTCAAGTACTGGAAAATACATCACTGAAATATTCAGTTACATGAAATTAAGGACAGGTATAAGTCTCTGATTGAAGAAAGCTAAAATGCAAACTTCTGAGACCATGAACCTTCTTAGTACTTTGTAAAATACACATTGTTGCATAAATTACTGTGTACATACAGTGGAACAATTTAATATCTAAAAGATGCTTTTATATTTTAACATGGTACATTTTATGAATTAAACATTGTTTCATATACTTTCACTTTTGCAATTGCTGAACTTTTTTGCTTCCACATATGGGTATTCTATTCCTACCAATTCATTATCTCAGTGATACCTAAAAAAAAAAAATCAAAAAAGACAAAATAAAATGTACTGACCAACAGCTACAATGCAATACACTTAGGTACATAATATAAATACTTGACTTTATATAATATACTCACCTGTTCTCAGTTACTAGGGAAGCAATGATCATAAAACTGATCACCGTTTAGTTTCACAAATTTCTAACATTGTAACTCGATTACAGTCCCGTATACAGATCAAACACCTGTGACAGTGCAGCTGAGTAAAGAGACATGCTAGGAATAGACTTGCTTCCACTGCATCCAAATTTTTTTATCCAGAAGTTAAACATAATGATGTCAATACTTTTCTACTTGCCTTTCCCAGTTTTGAAAACAAATACTGGCATGGTTTTGGACCCCTCAAAATGAGATTCTTAAAAATCTCCAAAAAGTTGCAGATTCTTAAGCACCTTTCCCCAGATATGTCAGCACACAGAAGTTTTAAAAAAACAAACAAACCAAAAACCCCAAACCCCTTTTCCTGTTTATTTCCAAATTCATTACTGACTTGATGATTCCCAGTAAACCCCTTTTCTACCCTTAATCTCAATCTTACCATCTTGGCAGCTGAAGAGCACTAATACCACTGACTAGTGAAAGTGTGCTGCCCTAAACGTACACCTGAAAGCAGCAGATAATGTGGTGAGGTTGGGAACAAACATGAAGAGCCAGCTCAATCTCAACTATTCTTTCAGTTTTTAAAACCCCAAACACTTCATCTCAGAAATACTGAGCCTTATGACGATTGAGTTGGATCTATACATACTCTTATGAAGTTCAGACGGACAGAGGGCAGGAGTGAGTGACACACGTATTTCTGTGGAACGCAGGGTGTAAGTGTGGTGTACATCAAACTGAAAAGAAACATCAGAGACCCCAAGGCTCTAAAAAACAAAGCATCTCTACAGTTTTTGCACTGATGCTGGTTTTGCACTTAATAGTATGCAATTATACATACACACTTTGCAGTTTCTGGACTAAGCTCCCACCTACTGATTAGCTGTTTGCTACCAGACATTGAAAGCACACTTTTACTTTTGGGGAGAATTGGAAGAGAACACGTACTGCTGTGGACATAATTGTTCTAGTCTCTTTGTATTGCTTCACACAACATTTTATGAAGATAGAGTTATTTATGTTTATTTATACAACATTCAGGTTAACTGATAGTTGCAGTCTTCTTATCCCAAGTATTTATTTTAATTATTCACATTGTGACAAAAGAGCCACCTGCCCTGATGCCAAACTCGCTGGATTGGATTGCCTGCAAATTCTGAAAGCTTTATCATAGCCCATTGATTTTATGCATCATCTTCTCAGTGATATACATTCCCTTACCCAAAGAAGCTGTATTTTCTGTTTTCATAAATACAAAAGGAAAGCATTTCAGAAAATACTGCACATTTTTGCCTTCACTGTTAAGATTCCACTTCAGGTCACTTAATTGCCAGACTGGATGAGTGTCACTGGATGTCAAAATGATTTTATATCTCAAGAAGTAACATAAGAAGTAATGAGAAGCAGTACAAACTGCCTCTGCAATCGATTCCTACAGAATGAGGACACAAAAACAAATATTCAGTTCTCAGTGTACTGCCCACTATCAATTATCACATAAAAGTAATTTGCTCTTCTCTGAGTTAATCTTCTCTCCCCTCCAAATTTTCATGCCTCTGAGTAATAAACTAAAAATCTATTCCTGCTTCCTGTAGAATACTACAGGACCACCAACATCCTCCAGTATAACATTATTGATATGAAAGTAAATAAAATGCATGTCTCTATTTCCCCCAACTGCCAGACCTTTGATACACAGGTCTTTGGGTAGGTCTACAGACCACTGGTTGATCCAAGTAAATTGTAACAGCTCAATTACTCAACTAATTTTGTTTCCCAAGACATAATTAATTAATAAAGCAAGGCTTTTAAGGTCCTTGTGGTTTTTAAACACTTTTAGGATTCTTCCTCCTTACAATCCACTATGCACTTCACAGCAAAAATAGTCTGCCATGTCAGGTCTGCCACATTCAACAACAATGTAATAAAGGAAATTGTGGAATGAAATATTGCCTTTATGGACAGACTGTCTTACTGTTCAGTGTTACAAGGTTTACATTCCATAATCTACATCAAGCAGCGTGAGAGAGGAATGATTAGATCTTCAAACAATACTGCTCTTTCACAGGCATTTTTTACAATCCAAGTTTTGCTGTTACAGTGGTACCAGAAGAGTTAAGGAATACACTACTTCTACTTTGGGCACAATTTAGAACAGGACACATCATTTAGACTACCAGAGGTACCATTATGACTATCTGCATAGAACCAAACAAATTAATCCAGAATCCAAGCTAAAAATTCTGCTGGTACAAAATACCTGTGGATCTAGGAGGCTACAGTAGCCTTTCCAGTGATGTGCACCTCTACGTTTTTTTTTTTTTTGTTTAGAAACAAGCCAAATTAACACTGGTTTTTGTCTTACAAGGAAATTTTCTGAAAGTCAAAACCACTGCTTATATGTCATATCCCCACTAACATAGGCTGTTGTTACCAAGTTAACTAAGGTAAAATTAAAACTCTGAATATAAAAGATGCAAGCATGTGTCAAAGTCATGTTTTTCTTTTAACAGATGGGTAATGTGTCATGATAAAAAAATGTTTGCATTGAATGTATTAGGATTAATTATTAATAAGGAAGTGAGTTCTATTTTCATAGGGCTACAGCTTCACGATTCAATTGCAAAATGCATAGTTCAGTTTGCTCAGTGGATGAAGCTGAAACATATTTAGTTTAAAACAAATTTTAGGGGAGCTGTTAAGAGTGGGAATTACTGACGTTGTACTTGCAGTATTAGTTCAGAGCTGTCTGTATTACTATTATTGCATTACTTATCCTGCATGATGACACGACTTTCAATAAGCAAAACTGTACGTGCTCATTACAGAAGGAGGGAAAACATGACATCACAACAGGAATCTTCTAAACATATATTGATTAAAGAAATGTCAATTTAAAATAGTACTCTCTCTGGGCATTTTTTCCATCTGCTTGATCATACTTGTGGCATAAGGTTCAATAGGACATGAACTCCCACTGACCAAGTCAGCTCCCCAGTGAGTCACCATGATGAAGTTGCCTTCTGAAATCTAGCATTCTGCCTTTCAGAGGCCTGAAACACAAGTGGCAACAAAAATCTCTTACTCACACAAAAGGCAAACATGAAGTGGCAGAGGAAAGTACTTCCCCTACCACCATGTTATTAATTCTCAAGTATATTTGGAATATAATGGAATATAATAATATAATGGACAATTTATAGCTGGTATCATACTACTTTGCACACCAGCTCTGCATGGGTTGCACATGATGCCAGTCTGAATGTCCTCACATTCAGCTGGGAATATGCACATTTCTCTCTTGGAGGGATTTTCAAGACATGTGGCAGAAAGCCATGACCCTGCTCTTCCCTTGCACTGGGCAGCAAAGCTGGTAGGTGCAGAGAAAACAGCTTCCTGAGCCAGCCTTCCTAACTGCGTGTAGCAGAAGGCCGTGAGACAGCACATGCTACCGCTCCACTCCTGCTGATGAACCCAAGGACCTGCACTGTAAAAAGAACTAATTATCCTGGACTCACCTCAGAGTTTGTGCTGGGATACATCAAAGCTACACTGCACATCCAAGTCTCCCATTCAGAAGGCTACCCATGAGAAATAACAGAATGGAAAAAGACTACAACTGTATGGGCTGCAATGAAATCCAGGGTCACTTCCTGCATAACAGCACTACAGCAGCAGTGGGGCTTTTTTGTATCAGTAGAAACACCTCCTTGGAAACTGCTAAGGTTTCTCCTTCTATTTTCTCTCTTATGAATTATGTAATTAATTTTAACATTGGCATTGATTAATATCTCAATTAACAACACTGAAATCCCTTACAATACTGTTCTGTGTATGTTTCCTAAATAATGCTGGAACATGCTAGGAAGAACCAAGATAATACTGATCGTGTTCACAATATGCCCAATGAGCAGCTTTGAGTTTGCTTAGAAAGTGCTGGTAAGTAAGTTTAATAGAAGAACTGCTTAACAGAATTAAAAACTGCTTAACAAAAAACCTATTTGACTTTACACTTACCAAATGCAATCTAAAACTAAGAGAGAAAAAGAGATGAAGGCATTTTTAAAATGTAACATGTTAAGACAAACTTTATTTTACACAATAATATAACTCTACAGATATAGACAAGACTACAATCACATTCAAGCACTTTTATAAAAAGACTTTTTGGATTCTTGGTCCTGCAAACTCTGCTTCAAAATGGGAAATAATTATATTTCTTTCTTAACAATAAATGATTTTTCTCAGCTGATACCTAAAACCAAACTTCCACCATCAGATGTGCAAAATAAAAGGTCATCCAGCTGACTTGTATGTGGCTCCTGTAGGAAAAAGAGTCTCTCTGCAGGTCTGATTCATATCCTGTATGTATAGTATGTTAGATTTGTAAATTTCAAACATTCAGACACTTTCAGATAGGAACACAGTAGTGATACTACAAACAACTGAATTCCTCTTAAAGTGATTTAGAAATGTTATCATTGAGCCATAGATGTGCTCTCGTGTGCAAAGAAGTAAAACGCATACTTGAACTCAAGATTCTCCAGTTCCTGAACTGTTATCTCCAAGAGAGTAAACCTCTAGAGTACATCTCCACATGACACATTTATCTGAAGTGGCTGCACACATATAATGATGGCTTTTGTTTAGTGATCATGGTCATTTTGAGTTTGTTTAAATACTGCAGCCGAATGCTTATAAACTAATCCCAGAACATTTTGAAATGCTTCAAAGCTTTTAGCGGGGAACCTCTTGCATAGGCTTTGTAGATGAAGCTGACCACAGTTCACTGGAACCAGACAGCTCAGATAAGTAAGATGAAAGCAGACATTTCCTGAAAATACCTTGAAAGCTTTCCATTAGTCTGTGCCAGGGGTATACACTAAAAACAGAAAGTGCCCATGCTTGTACAGCAACCAATCTTCACATTGCTTTCCCCATTCTTTCTTGAACTACTGTATTAGTATCTATTTATCTGCTTCATTTGCTTTCTTGCAAAGTTCTTTGGGGGAAAAAGATGCAACTTCTGCATTCTGGTTTACAGTACATTATAAAGCAGCTATTACTAGACAAAAAGCCCCGGTTAACATACTAAACCTTGCAACAGGAAGGAATAGAAATCTATCAATGCCAAAATTACTACAAATTACAATGAATCTGAAATTTGATCTACAGATAAGAGTCACCCACTCCATGACAGGCATGAAGGCAATTGTTTGAACATAATTCTCTGGCTGTCAAAGTGTACTCTAAGAAGGTGGATTCAGCATAGCTGAATGTGGTGGTCATAGGAGTGCCTCAGGCTAGATTTTCAATAAAGGCTGAGACTGGCTGTTCACATTCTATACAATAATTTGATTGAATAAATCCAACTGTTCACTAGGAATATGAAACACTCCATTGTTGTGATCTCCAACATTTTATACTTTGAGATGTAGAGTCACAACAGTCACACTGTCCCATTTCAGGCACTTTATTTCAGAGCAATGAATGAGAAGCCCAGGTTTCCCTAACAGTCAGCAGACTCAAGGGCACCTAAGTACTTTTAACAGCTTCTCAAGGATGAACAGACTATAAAGTGAGCCTATGTTCTAATTTAAGCACCAAAATTTGGCATTATGACTATCCAACGTGCTGTAGCCTATAAAGAGTTAACATGCACACTCGTGTGAAAAGAGGACAGTATTATCATACCATAATACAAGTGTGAGGCACTGATGACACTTGATTTCAACACAGCAGCAAAGACAACAGTTATTCTGTCCAGTAGCTTATCTTAAATAGGGTCAGGGCACTCTGAAAGTGCACTGTGAAGTGAAGTACACCAAGTCCTCAGCACACTCTAGCCATATACGAGAAGGAAGTGGTAAGCCACAACAGGGATGCACAAAATGGGGTGTAAGCAAAGTCCAACAGTTGCAACTTGAAACAAAACAACCCTGCCTCCTTCCCTACAAAACAAAAAAATACTTGAAATTTTAAGAGGTTTTTTTGATGTATACCTTGAAATCCATGTTCACTCTGCCTTCAGTAATCTCTGTTCCCTGTACCCTGGGCCACCTGTGATGTCATCTGTCAACTGCTTGGAAAAAGGAAGTATTTCCCTCTTTCAAGGTGTTGCTTATGCTACTTTGCTGTTTAGTATTGGGAGAAAAACAGTTGTCCTATGTCTGAAACCAGGTCAAGGCCTGTGAATAAATATTGTCAAAACAGGACTGAAGCTTGTGAAGACCCACTCTGACTCAGGCTCCACAAACTCTACCATCTAAATGACATTACATGCACTACGATGTTTGCAATCTCTCAGTACAGCTACAGGAGAAGACTTTTATCTTCTTTTTATCAAAGACGACTTCTTTTTATCAAAATATTAGTAATATATGACAGATTCCTTGGCAGACGGCAGGAGGAGAGAAACGGCCACAACTGGGACTTGTCTGCAAGAGGCTGCCCAGATCCTGAGTAGCCTTTCCCTGCACAGTCCTGGTTTCCACTAAACATTCAAGTTTGATTAGAATTCCCAAATAATTAAATGTTCTGCTTTAATCTTTCTGGAAATGACGCAGCATATGCGATCCTGTTAGAGGAATCTTAACACTCCTTCTAACCCACTCATATTCTTTTACATCCTCTCCTACAAGGCAGCTGAGAGAAGTTGTTCAAAATGTCAAGATCATGAGCTTGCAAGAACTTTACAATTAAGTGGACATCAACAGAGATTTTATTCATTATTTCACTAAAATAATATTAGGAATAAAGTCTACAGGACTTTACGATCAAATAGAATTTATTTGTTTAGGGATAGATCCTTATAAAGCAAAGGTAAAAAGAGACTTGGTTCTCTGCTTAGACTGATTGTTACCAAGACTGCCTACTACTTGTATAATGTTCTAGAGCATCTGTAAAACAATCATGAGTTATGTATTTAGAGCTCATCATATGTAGAAACCAGCAACATATTTTAACTTCTGATCAAAAAGAGTCATCATTTCCTTAACTATACAGAAACTACTTGAAAAATTCATAAGATCTGTTTCACAAATTAACAATTCAACCATAAGAATATATAGCAAAAATGACAAAAGATTTGTTCTTATAGTTGATAAAAAATTTATGCCAAGGCATTCAAGTAAAGTTACTTTCTGTGTTCTGATTTAATGAATCATTTGAGCGGTATCTGGCTGGGTGACACAGATGTAAGGCTCGCTCAAGCCTGCTCTAATGCTGCTGGTACAGCCTTCCTTGGGACAGCAAAGCCTCAACAATGTGTCAGACCAAAGCAATATCAAGGCAAGTAAGTGCAGTGCTGGGGATGCTCCGAGGCTGGCCCACTGTACTTCCTGACCTGTGAATGCCTGTGAGTACTTCTCTGTCCAACAGGCTCCAGTGACCCAGGGAGCCCAAAAGCAGCAACAGCAGTGCAGTAATAAACAGGCTCTGGAATAAAGACTTTTGCAATCTTGTAATTCAAGCTCAAGACATACAAAGAGTGATTGATGGTTTAACCCCACCAAAAATCAGGGCCTGACATTGGTGGTGTGAAACCACCAGTGATTTCTTAAAAGGTGAACTAATGTTAAATATTTAATACAAATTCGTGCCTGTTTAACACACTGCTAAGTTTGTGTCTTTAACTTCACAAATGTACCTGTATTTGCAAAATACAAGTAAAGGAACTCACTGGTTGCATATGAATATTGCTTTTATAGATCACGCCTTTGTGTAGAAGTTTACTGACACTATAATAAAATCAGGCTTCCCATTAGGAAAATCCTTGTGAAGAGTCCAATTCTAGAGTAAGCAGCACAAAGTCAACAAGGAACTGCAGGCCCTGGGGTATCATAATCTTAAGCAATAAAGCTAATCCTCACAAAAATAAAATACTGGCTCCCAGCAGTCCTTGGGAGTTGCTAAAAAAGCTTTTCCCTCTAAAAAAAGTTTGCCAAAATATTTAAACAAATATATTTAGAAGCACACCATATATTTATGGAAATAGTTTTGCTTTATTCATAAAAGTGAAACCTCTTAATAAATTAGAAGTAAATGAAAAGCTTAACGGTTATGCCAAATCCAAATAATAAATACACATGTCATTTTGTCCTAATGTCAGGGAGAGGAAGAATGGATCTCAGAAGCAAATGGAAGAGGGCGAATTATACTCCTTCATCCCATCAGTCCTCTTAAAACCCCCCTAAGGCTTAACTTTTCCTTTTTTAACATAACATTCAGTTACTGTTAAAAAGATACTGCCCATTGTTAACATTTGTTACAAGTCAGACAACCCTGTTTTGTCAAGAGAATTCAGTTTGTTTGCAAAAACCCCATTTCTGTTGATTCCACAGTTAATTTCAAGAAATCTTTCCCTTCTTTTACCTGAAAATTAAATCTTGTTTTGATATGGTATTTAAGACAGTTGCAAGTAAGAATATTTGACACTAAAAGGTACTTACACAGACAACAGAACAATAGCAATTAGAGTCCATTCAGGCATTTTGTGAATAATATTTCTGTTTGTTAACCTGAAAGATAATTGAAAAAAAATCAGTACATTTCAGAGTAAGAGCAAATAGATTTTAACAGCTGAACTTGATGTCTACCATTAACATACAGAGTTATAATGAAGCAATTACAGCTATATCTGAGCATTTCACCAGCTTTCAGGCTTTTCTCATCCTCTAATGGAAGAATTGAAAAAATCCCAATATGTCACTTTTTTCTTTATCAAAGTGGGATGGCAAAGACTGAAAACAAGCTAATTCTTTAAATTTGCTGACAAATAGTCCTGGCTGCTGTGAGTCCCAGTGGGAAATTCTCTGGCATAGGTGTTTCTGAAGACAGACCTTCTTACACTTCGGTTCCCTTCTGTTTGCTTCAGATCCAGAATTGCTGAAAAAGCTAATGTGGAAAGAGATACCAGCAGCAATCCTCCAATGATTCTTGGTTTTAAAATGGAAATCAAGAATTCTAACTTATGCAATGGGAGCCTCAGCAAATATAAGAGCCATGTAAATATAAATGAAGTGTGAATCAAGAACCTCGTGGGTGCACAAAAGAAGTGCTGCTGCACTGAACACCAGCTGACCTCTTTGGCTGAACTGCCTCATAGAACAGTTCTGCTTTAAGTCAAGTGCTAATCTGACTTAAACAATTCATGTGTGAATAGCTACGGCCAAATTTAGGCAGGGCTCATGGTGTTCAAGACACGCAATTTCATGGAAAAGTCAGTTAAAAATGCAGCAGTGGCTATGCAGGCACCCAGAAGAGCCAGCAGAATTAATTTTATTCAGACAGATGGCACTATCCAACAGAAATACTGAGGGGCAAGTGACTACCAGTGTTTGCTTCCTTCTTGCTCTCAGTTTCCTTTCTGTGAAGCCTTGAACAAATTCAGATCCACAATGAAGATACCTTGCTATTCACACCCACTCCTACAGGCACTGGTGAAGATAGGAGCTTTCTAAAAATTACCTGTCTGTCACCAAATCCAAATCCAGAGTTTTCTTACCCAGTAAATCTACTTTAAAAAAAATTTTAATTACTTTGGGCAAGTATATAGTTACTCCGCAAAAAGAAAAAAATGTTAAAAATCAAAAAATTAGAAGTATTTGTACTTGCTATTGTTAAAATTCAAATTCTGTTAACTGATTCCCCAACATTATATTCAAAATGGTTAATAAAAATGCAGTTATCAATAAGATCTTTTTATAGCATCTGTATGCATTTTTCCAGAAACTTATTGAAAATTAATAAAATAGATATGTAATAATCAAAGCAATAGAACTATTTTTCTCCTCAAATCATCAAGTCTTCAAACTAAAATAAGATTCTGAAGCAATGATTACTCAAGTGGTGCCTCATCAGACAGAGTTTTCTTAAATTATGAACAGCAAACCAATGTTTTGCACAACATATACAGGAATTGTTACATCAAACCAGAATCAACAGTTCTGGCAAATACAGATGATATTTATTATTAAGAGATTCATGTTTAGCAATTACTATTTGAAATAGCTAATGGATTTAGCTGGCAACAAAGCTTGTACCAGGTAAAGTGTTACATTTTTCTGGCTACAGAACATGAGCCCAAACAAAGGCTGAACATCTTGACTCAACACTAATGACAGTGATAAACACTACCAAGAAATGTCTGATGGAATCATCTTGACAGGCAATTCACATGTAACATTCCAGTTAATCTGCTATGATGAGACACAGTGAAAGAGACAGCCCCAGGCCACCTGGGAAAACTCTGTCAAAGAGAGAAAGCAGCTTTATTTCAATGCTCTGCAAGAAGTTGGTATTGATTAGAGCACAGGAAGGTGTCATTCTTGTACACAAACTGAGAGATGCTGTTATTTGTGTCAATTAACTCTTATTCAGTGTTAGTATTGATTGGCAAGGTCTGAACACTAGTCATTGCCATCAATATGCTTTTTATGAAGGAGGTAGTCAAAAGACACGGATAACCAGCAGGATATGGCAATATGGCTCTGCTGATGTACTGCTGTCACAGGACTGGATGAACAGCCAGACTTCCACCGTGAGTAACCTCTCAGTACAACACCTGTCCTAAAACACTTCCACAGCTGGAAAAAAGCGCCACATTTCAGCAGATCAGAGTAAAGCAACCAACCTACAGGTGTGAAGCCTGAAATAATAAGGGGCAGTGGAAGGGCAGTCACTTTTAAAAACAAGCTGTGTGTCAACACCAAGGCCTCTGAAGAGCAAAGCTCCCAGAAGACAGGGAACTGCAGAGCCTCTGTAAAAATGGTTCATTAACTCTTTGTCTTGCCTCTAGCCAAAACTGTTACTTCAGAACAATCCATGAAAGAGAAGTCTCTAGATTTGTCATGAACATATGTGAAAATGTTAAAACTGTACTAAACTTTGTGTATGTGATTTGAGTTTTGCAGTGGAATATTTTCTGTTAAAAAGCTTGGCGCAATTCTCCCTCGCCTACCTAAAGAAAGAAAACAACATGCAACTTTCCAAAACAGAATGTCTCTGCTTTCTTGGCCTCTGTAGGGCAGGATACAAAGCCAGGAAAGTGTGATGAGCCCAAATAGCTGTGTGGGTCGCTCAGTTGTTAGTTTGTGGGTCTTGTGGTTCACTCCAGCAAGACACACTGTGGCTGGACTTGAGCACTTCCACCCTGCAGCAGGACCCACGCAGCAGTTTTCATACTCTGTGAAGGAGCTCAGACTGAGCAGATGGATCCAACTGGCAGAAACTTACAGGATACAGGATAAAGGACTAAAGAGTAAGATGCATAAAAATTCCATCCCAAACAACCTCTCCGTAACTGACTAGTGCCCAGCCTGCAAAAGAAGGCAACTCCAACAGGGAAGCTGTAGTAGGGAGTCCAAGGTTAAAGTTACCAGTAAACAAAAATAATAAACCCAAAAATGACAGAGTATACAGAGTTGGTTTTACTTCTTTTCCTTTAGTTGTCTTCCCATTTAATTGCCATCAACTGCAAATGATGGCATGATTTGTAAACAGAGCCTGCTGTGGCAGCAGATTTAAGCACTCCTTAAGTGCCCTGTGCAAGAACTTGGACAGGGACCACAACTAACTTGAAGTTATAGGAAAGAAATGCAGCAATGCTGGAGTTGACACTCTTTCCTCAGCTGAATTATATTTCCTGTGACTTTGAGGGAACAATTTGACAAAAGGTGTGCAATGGGAATTAGCAGATGGACACAAAGATGATTATGCAAAATATTTACTCCCCTAACAGGCCCCATAGCATCAGGCATTATGAAGAAGATGCAAATCCGAAAGATGGAACTGGTTAACATAGACCAATCTTTTAAAAGTGTAGTTACTTTTATAAATCATAGTCTTGAGTGTTATTTCCTCTTCTAAAAGTTTGTATATCCTTACAATGAGAATATACTTGCCATCAGTGAATCTTTGAGCTCGATTTTTAACACGTTGCTATGAAAAGCTGGTAGCAATGAGTTATCAGTACTAAATGTACCTTTGGCGAAAAAGCATTCCTTGAACAGGTCCACACTTGCTGCCTTTCAGTTTTACCCAGTGTGTCTGTGTTCTTACACTGAGAGAAAAAGAAAAATGTGCCCCAAATTGACGAGATTTTCTTTCTTTAATTTTACAGTTTATCTTTGCTACACAGTGAAGTCAGCAGCATCTTTGCAGATGCAGCAGCCTTTCCTTCCCCCACCAGATTCCCAGGTGTGGGCATATGTAACTGCAGTTCAAGAATCTGACCTGTTAGTTTGGCTGTGTGCCCGTTCTGGAAGACACCAAGCTGACTTCATGGGATTAGGATGCAAAGTTGTGACTTTAGGGGACCTCAGCTACCTATATTTTTTCTGAAACTTGCACTAAGATATGTGAAGTTTAAATAACTCAGGTCAGCACAGGTGAATGCTAAAGCACAGTTTGCTCTTTTTGAGGTTTTGACTAGACAATTTAAACATAAAAGACAGCTCCTTTACCTCTTAAAAAAGAGCAACATATTTATGGTACCATAGTAAAATTTAGTTTGACAACAACAGCAAAAATTGTTATTTAACTTCAGGCTTTCTTTGAGAGAAGTCCATTTACTTGAGAAAATGTCACTGACATCCTGGTACTCCCACATTTCCACACAGAACTTTGTGACCAAGTATTACTGATTGACCTGAAACCCAGAACCTACAAATCCACTTAACAAGGGTAATAAGTAAAATAGGTATGAGTAAGTGTATACACCAGGTGACATACACTCATGATAACATACTTAAAAGCTGAAAGACTGTCTTGGAAGCATGATAAGAAAGTTGGCAAAAAATGAGTTGAACACATCTTTTAGAAACAATTGCATCGTACTCATTGATAGAGTTCAGTGTCAATGATAAGCTCCAAAAAATGAATACTTGCAACCATAAAATACAGATAAAATTCTGTGTTCAATGTGATCTCTTATGCCTTAACAAGACTCAATCACACACTCACAAACACAATCATTTATCCTCAGTTTATATATAAGTAGCTCATTTTCTCTTGATCTTTTAACAAAGTGCCCTTATACACTCTGGAGAATTATTTGACATCTCAGTGTTCGTAACAAAAGCTTACAGGCACTGAGGGACTTTGTTTGGGAAGAGCTCTAACCATTCTAAAACGTCTCTTGAGATCTCTCTAGTGTCTTTCTTAGCAGTGGTGATTGAATAAAATGCTGCCCAAAGGAGGCTGAACTGCAAGTGTTCCTTTAAAAACCAATGGAGCTGAAAATTGTTGTTGCTTAGTTCACCACATGCTCTTTTACCCTTCTTCAGCTAAGCTCTACTACAGCCATGTGTTTTATCTACTACTCTCTTTGGCAAGTTCTTCACCCTGAAATATTTCCAGTACAGAAAGCAAGAAAAACCATGAGCATTTATCAGTGCTCTTCCACAGTCATTAAGTATTTGAAGTACTTTAACAAAGAAATTTCTATACCCTGTAAATAAAAATGATATTTAAAATTTATCCCAACTCCCCCTGCCAAAGCATTCAATCAAAAACTGGAGGGACCACTCACATTAAATAAATTTAAACCTACATACAGAACTGGAGATTCAAATCTATGCCTTCATCTTAACATCCCTAAGTGAGCCCCTGTGTCTCAACAGACCCTTCCGTGTCAGTAAGGCAAGAACAAGAAAGGACCCAAAGGTTTTTGCTTCCCTATTTCTGGTATTTTTTTATTATTTTACTATCAGTGACAATAAAACTCCAATTATTTGGAGATACATATTATATAAAGGCATTTAAAATTCTTGTGTAATGCCCACAATTGTCTTTAACCATGACCCACTCAAACCCCTGAAATTCTAAGCAATTGATCTAGAACCTTCACAGTAAGAGAGTCCCAAGACTTTGCTACCATTGCCTTCAACTTACTTCCTGAAAAAAAAGACAAAAAGTCACAAAGTGTTATCTAAGGGATCAGAAATAGATCAGAGGAGAGTTTCAAAATAGGATGATTATTGCTACATGAGCCAGGTATTGGGATCAAAGCCCAAATATTTTGGTTCCACTCTGTAAAAAATATACATATACATATGTTTAGAAGTCTATTTTGGCTTCAAGTCTCATTTGTTATAAAACACTTCTAAAACTTTATATTCAGACCACCTTGTCTTTGAATAGCAGATATTATTTAAAATAGAAGTTCTGCTTTTGAGAACCTCCAGGCCTCCTTACATAATCAATCATACAAAAGTAGATTGAAAGAGACCAAATGTAGTCTTTCCAGTTCTATCAATCCATAAACTAAAATGACTATAAGCATTTAAACGGCAGAGCAACAAAACTTTTTTAAAACACAAAGATCTTATTCAAATAATAGGTATCTATACAGTATATACATGCTGCTTCAATATAACCAAAAATACCTTTCCTAGTTTCAGTGTTGCTGTTAAAATAAAACGTAATTGGAATTTAAAAGTCTGCAAGCACAGAATCAAATTCAAACAGTAACAGCTCTTTTAAATAAAAGAGATCATGCAGAGAATCATCAGAAAGGAAGAGAGATATATCCACAGTAAGAAATCCTGCATGTAGATACCTGTGTTTTAGTGGCATCTTTCTAGCCTTCCTTGGGGCACAATGCCACATGAATGAGTTTTGGAAAATTAAATGGAAACCTTATGCAGGTCAAGGATGTGGTAGGGAAGTTTCAAGAGTGACACTGTACACGCAGTTAGTAACTGCTGTTGTTCTTCTTCTGACAATACTTGATGCAGGACATGATCTAGGTTCAAGTTATGAGAATTGTGTTCCAAACAAAACCTAAAAATGTTCAGAACAGTTACCACCATTCTGTTTTCCCTCCTTCTTTATCTCACTGTTTCCAAATACTGTCTTTAGTCCTACTGACTGAAGCAGAAGCTTCATCCGTGGTGATAAAAGTGCCCACTAGATCTAGTTCCCTTTGAAATCAGGAACAAGACAGGTCAAACTGGACCTTCTTCCTGACTCGAGAAGTTACTGGTAACAATTATTAATCACATTCAAACCATTTAGCCCAGCTGCAGGGAGCCAGAGCAAAAGAAAGTGACAGATCTCAGAAACTCATGCTTAATAGGTGATGAGGTAGCAGAACCTTTAAAAGACTCACCATCATCCTCCAGAGACGACTGGCCTAGTTTTTAAAAATCTACAAACACTCCTGGTGACCTAGTCACTGTCAGGAGCAGGGAAAGGGTTGCCTTGTTAGTCCACAGGGAATGTGACATTACCTACATGAACACACAGCCAGAAAGGAGCAAATCTGCAACGGGGCCTCTCTGCCCAAATCACAAATCATTCAACAACATGTTTAATTGATCAGTTAAGAAAAATCTCTAAATAAAGACCAGTACTCACTGGAAAGTTTTGACAAGATTTTTCAGCTCTGTGTAAACATCACCTGGAGCAACCTGAAGAGGGCCCAAAACTGCAGGTAATCTAGAAGGCAAAGACACCAATCAATATGCATTTTCCTCTACTTCTTCCTTCTTCTCAAGCAGGGCTTCCACCAAAGCTTGTTAAAATTAGTAAAAAGAGATTGACTTTTGTGCAGCAGGTCAGACCTGTAGTTTTCATTTCAGCTTCCTCTGAGTAGTGTTTGGGCCATCACCTTCAATTCACAACCGCTTGTTTTTAAAAGTAAGAAGCTCCAGTCCAGTGTGAACATGAAGAAGAAATTAAACATAGTTCCACCTACATATTCTTAGTAATTTCACATTTCAGTTCTGACAAGATATTCTTACAATTATGAGGATTAGAACTACAGGCCTTATGCATTTTTTCACAGGTTTATATTTATTTGGTTCAAAAATAACAATCCAAAAGGAAACTACATGTCTAAATGAGGTTTGCACAGAGAATATACCTGTAAACCTCAGACTTGCACAGATGTGACAGAACGATCACTCTACTGTGAGCTTGATATTTGAAATCAAGATCATAGTAATCAGAAAGTTTAAAAAGAGAGAAAGACAGGTTCTGACTTTACTTGATTGTGCATATAACAGAGAGCATACTAACCACACGTACTGTTTAACTAGTTAGGAGTATTCTGAAATGATGGAAATAACAGGCATTGTTTTTCACATTCAGGATTAAACTTTTGCCTCTATTTAGTTGTTTAATAGTTAATATCCTCTTGCATTTGAGTATCTAGTTATTCACATTTATATGCACACAGCGTATGGTGCATCAATATTAGTGGAAGAATCAGGATTTCTGTTCTGTACATCAGTGTTTTACCAACCATGTTTTGCCAAAACTGAACACAGGACTGTTATGATGCTGGGCATAGTCACTGCTTTATCACAATGAAAACTGTCTCTTGAGTGTGACAGGATGACTGCATCACCTCAGGAAACAGAAAACAACTGACACAGGCAAGAGACTTGCAGGATGGTTTGATTCCATGACTGTGGCCTACCCACACATGTTGCAGGTAGAGAAAAAACAGAAAGAATTTTTTTTGTTTTTATTTGAGGTGGGGAAATAATTCCAACAGCTATGACAGAAATGCCTTAATTTCTTTTCTGGGACTTCAAAGCCCTTTTATGTATAGGAAGAAGTTCTGATGTTTGGGAAGTTTTAAGTTTCAACTCCAAGGGCCTTTAATGCTTGTAGTCAGGGGCATACTGATATCAGCCATCTAAACATGGACTAGAAACCCTTTAGTAAGACTTTGGTTAAAAGAATTATGAGGTTCAAAAACACTGCTTCCCTCTCTGTAGATTTTTTTACATTTCCTTACGGGTAACAGTATGCTTAATGTACAAGACAAATATTTGCACTTCTCCCAGTCAAATTTTTCAGTTTAAACTTGGGCAGTTGGTACATGCAGATTGTGCAAACTGACATCTCCAACTGTACCACAGGTGACTGCTGCAGAAATACTTAAGTCCTTTAGGGCAATAGTGGGTTTAAGTCATGACCGAGGCCATGTAGAAAAAGCAAGACCCATCCTTGGACAGAGTCCTTTTTACTTAAAATGATGATGAATGAGTACCAACTTCAGACTGACATTTAACAAAGTAAAGGGTACTTACGCTTTTCGCAGTTTTTCAAGGACAATTCGCTTTCTGATCTGCATTTGTGCATTTGAATCAACAAGCGGGAAGGTGAGATCTTCCTGCTGATCATCCTGTATTATACAAAAACCCTTAGCATCTATAACCTTGTATTTATTTAAAGTCAATGCATCAAAATAGTCACAGATTATCAAAAAATGTGTAAACATAAGAGAAATATTAACTCTGAATAGAAAAAACCAGTAATTTTTTAATGGACACAAGCTTGCACAACAATCTGACACAACATAGACTGTGCAGCCAAGGAACTTTTCTCCTTCCCTGTGTGAGATACTTCCCCACTGAGGATGGCAGAAATAAAGTAGCAATTCTTTCAAGGCCTATTCAGGCGTTATGAACCTTGACACTATTTCACTGGGCACTTACTTTGTCTGTGCTTGGATGTTCCTCTGCTTGTGCAAGTGTTGCTGCCTCTTCAGCCAAGATGTACCTCCCCTCATAGAACTCTTTCACTCGGAGTTCTAGGAACTCTGTTTCTTCTTTTAACTTTTCGTAACTAGGCACAGGCTTATCTATTCCACCTGGGCTCGTGAAAGGTAAGGAATAATTCAAGCTGCTCTCAGACTCCCTTACAGCAACAGTGTTAAGATCATCAGCTGTATCTAAGTCATCCTCATCAAGTTCCTCAGTCTCCTGGCTGGTAGATGCTATGTACTCTGACGAGCACAGAGAAGTATAGTTGGAGCCATAGAGAAATTTTAAAGTTTCCTCAGTTCTCCATTCTGTAAGGGTCTGCCTAAGTACTTCTAGTAAACTGCCTTTGGAATGAAGTGGATGCCTCAGTTCAGGTTTTTTATATTCTGTGGAGTTAGCTAGTGTTCTTTTAAGGTGTTCTGCCCCTCTTTTGCTCACACCCAGAAAAACTATCTGCGACCCACAGGCATTTTCACAGACTTCTGAAGCACTTGGTTTCTCTAGAGTGGTATTTTTTGAAGGTGGTGCAGTTATCTCATTATGAAGAGAGCAGGCATGCATTTCTTCCTGAGCACCTAATTTACACTGAGAGAGTTGTGCAGTGGCTTCTACCACACCTGAATCTTCAGGTTTAGGGCTGGTAGAGACTTTCTGAGCGTGCTTCTTTTTGAGGATGCTTTTTCTGGGCAATTGCTGACTTGCTGGTAGGACAGAAGAAATAAATTCTTGTTCAGTATCACTGCTGCTGTCACTAGCTGTGTCATGAGAACCAGGTTCACGTGGATCTGAAGGTATCCTAGGATTTTCAATGTCAGATGCTTTAATTACTTCATCACGTAGTTTCACCTCTTCTCCAGACTGTCCACTGTAATAGAAAACACAAGCCATCAATGAAACAGAAAAGGGGTGTCACCTGTAGTCACTTTTCATTCTCATGTAAGAACAATAAACAAACCATTTTTTCCCTTACAGAAGTGTACATTTTTTGATTTAAGAATCATAGCTGCTCTTCTAAAAGTTTTCTTGAACTCAGAGTTGTACTGTTCTACAGTCAAGATGACAAGTATAGAGACTATTTAAAGAAGTGAGTTCTCACCTGATTATTGGGAGTTAGAAAAATAAACCAAGTATTATTGAAGAACAGCAGAATAGTATCAGACTTAGCAATTTTAAATAGTGCAATTTTAAAATAAAGATGGGCATGCTAAAATAAATATAGTATCCTAAAATCAGGGGGACAGCAGAGCTGTTTCAGCATATGTAAGTTTGCCACCTAATGGTGGATTGCAGAAGAAAACAAACAGAAAGTCACAATACAGAGGTACAGAGAGATGACAGAGTGGAGTGATTTCATTTTGGCTGATACAGTCATTTTAGATTAAGAAGTAGAGGAGCTTTCATCACGTGTAATTGGCACAATTTTCTTCATAAAGAATAGATGGGATAAAATATGCAAAGTACAAACAGTGTATTTGTTTCAGATTTCAACAGGCTCAATTAAGACACACAATCCAAGAGCAGCTGTACACTAAATCATACTGATCAAATATGCTGGGTTAGAATCACAAAGGAAAAAAACCTTTGCATAGGTTCTATTAAGGTCTTTTCTCTAACACAGGAAATCAAAGATTCCCCTTTCACCTGGTATGATACTAAAATTTCTACCTATAGGTGCATGCAACAACAAATCATTCAGTGTACCTCTGTCCCTCCTTCAGCAGCTCTATGTCTGGTGGCCTGCGAAAAGAAGACACCGAATGATTTTCCTGCTAAATTAATTCTATTGAAATACATATAAATACAAAAATAATTGAGTTTGGAAGGAACATCTGAGGATCCTGTGGTCAACACCCTCTGTTCAAACCAAGGCTAGTGAGAGCAAATTTGTGCACATGTGAGCCACAAAGGACCTCAGGAACGCTCTAGCCTGACCTCCTGCTTGTAATGCCACTATCACCAGCAGCAGGTTTGATCAGCCACAAATTCATGAAGTTTAAATCTTGAAAACCTCCACTGATTTCAAAACATTGCTGAGTATCCTGTTTCATTCCACCATAATCTTACTATCATTTTTTCTCTAACGTACAATCTGAACCATCCATACAATTATTCGTTGCCATCACTCCTTGTTTTCTGCCATCAACTAAGGACAGTTTCACTCTCCAATCTTTCTAACTTTTTCAAGTAATTTTAGGCTGCTTTCATATCACCCTTTGGCCTTCTCTTCAAAAATGGTAAACATTTCAAGATCCTCAAAGGTCATAAAAGTTGCTATAATAAAAACAATTCTGGGCCAGTTATAGGAAAATGCTCCAAATAAATGAAAAAATATGAATATTCAGGATATTCTTGTTTAAAATTTCACTTTGTTAAAAATTAGAGTATCAGTTTATACTGCTTCAAGAAAATCACTTTCAGAAGTTTCCAGAAACTCTTAAGAACATTCCTAAACAAATTCTGGTGAGTTTTCTTTTCAAAGCTCTGCTTGCAGTTAATCTACTTCAATTCAGTTATGAGGCAGCATCACACTGCCATTCCTTTTATTCATCACCAAAGGTTGAAATCCTCATCTGTTCTAGGAATGAAAGGAAATCTTTTAAGCAGGCACTAAATGCAAGTCAATGCACTAACACCTCAGTATGTAAAAGATGCCACAGGTTTAAACAGATGAAAGCTGCACCACTCCTATCAATGAAGTGAGTTTGGAAACTAAAGGTGAAAACAGACAATGATTTAAATTATTAACTCCATATAACTCTCCTTCAGAGTTTTAAGTGGAGGTTGAAGTCTTTTCTGTCAAAGGAATTTCAGACATACTGGTGTGCAAACATGTACTGGTGTGTGCACGTGTGTGTGGTTGTGCAAACAGAGGTAGCCAGCCATGAACTAGCTGGGATTTCATTTGTTTGTTTTTTTTTAAAATACCTCCTCCCAACCACCATGCAGCACAAACAATTAACTATGTCAAACAGACCAGAACTATGCACTTTTAATGTTAAGAATAAAGGGAGATTTTAGAAGCACTTTTTTTTAAAGACAGCAAAACAACACCACAAAAATAATGGTAAACTTAAATATTTAATGAAGAGACTACTTTTACCATCTGGAATACATCTGATCAGACTGCTCTAAAGCTCTTCTCTCATTGAACAGCTATTTCCCATGACTGTGAAAATGAGCTCACACCTATAATTTCAGCTGGTTTCTTCTGTTAAAAACCAGAAGACTATGAAGAGTAGTGTTTAGGAGAACAAAGCTGAATACATTCAGCAGAACATTCTCTGTGCAAGTCCTTATTGTTCAACAGTGACACCCACTGGCTCCATTCACTATTTGCAAGCCTGTGTTTGCTAAGCAAAGGAACACAGACTACATTACAGTGTTTCAAAATGTGTACGGCAGGAAGAGGAAAAGGGCAATCAAACTTAGATAGGATGAAGAACCTCTCCATGTTATAGTCTGCTTTCAGATGAAACTATTCACAGTCTAAGCCTAAGACCAATGCCAAATGCTGTGAAAAATTAGGTAACAGGGTAAGACTAACTAATCTTGTACATTATATGGTTTGCAAAAATTCAATCCTGGTAAGTGCATTTTAAAGTTAATAGTAGTCAACTACTATTACTTATGACTAGTCTGCCCTCTTACACTAACACGATCATATCTACTAAGTAGATGTGAGTAGTACTGAGCCATGGGAATTATTGTAATCCATATAAAAACAACACTTAAAATGAGCACTGTGCTAATCTCACTCCTTAACATCAGTTACTTCTGCTTCAGCCAAGTAATTTTGATGCCCTGCAGCTAATTAATTAGCATTGCAGCTTGTATAGAGAAATAATATTCTCAAAAGGAGCAATGAATGTATATGACTCTACTTACTTTTCTTCTTCTCTCGTCCATACTGGACTTTTGGAAATCTGAGCTTCAAAATATTTAGATGCTCTATAGCAAAAGTTGCTGCAAAAGCACTGGAAACAAGAGAAAGCAAAAAAATGTGACTAAATCCAACTTCAATACCCATAGAAAGGTACAAAAGCAATTGTTTTTCATGCCTGTAAAATTAAGTACCAATTCATGTTTCTTTTCCAGCCTATGATCAGGTTTCTAATTCACCTGAGAAACCAAACTCATCAAATAGGTCGATCCCATTCCCCACAAGCCACTTGTAGCTTCTTTTTCTTCCCCATTTTTCTACTTTCATTACATACTGAGAAGCAAACCTGTGTTGGGGTACCTAATAATAAAAAAACGCCCAAGAACTGTTCAAATAACAACCCATAACCCAACAAGATGGCCATGCATTTTAAAAGTCACACAATAAAATACAGGTGTTTAATATTGAAAATTTTGGTTAGCAACAGAACTTGGTATTTTGCAATACTTGGAACAACAGTTGCACACTTGCATCACAAGGGACAAAGACAAAGCATCCCACTTCTTCTTGGAGTCTTGCCTGGCTACCTGAGAAAGCAATTCCTATAGTTTCATGTATCTTGGAGTTGCAAACAGAGGAAAGGAATACTAGCGACACTGAAGAAATTTGTTCTGTAACTGCAAACATTGAGCTTACAATGTAGTGTCTAAGCATATGGAGGTGATTGTGTATCCTGTGAACTGGCAAAGACGACTTTTACACAACCACATGCATGAATATGCTTCCAGAAAGAAACATTTTGTGAAGAGACAGGTTTTATGCTGTAAAGTCCTCAAAAAAGAACCCTAAGGGTTCCCCAGAAACACTACGGAATACATAAGATGTGACTTGTACTACACCACTGCAAACTTAGTGAATGAAAAGGATGTGCACTTTGAACCTACTAAAGCTCACTGACTACTGGAGCAAAATAAAGAACATTTCTTTACAAATGTCTTTCACTGATTAGTTGTACCACCTTCAAAATGCTATCCAAGTAAAATTTTCCATGTTGTGTTTAAATAAAGAAAACACATGGTTTTTTGGTCTTACACAAGACAGGACCTAGAAACTGAAATGCACAAAAACCTTTTAACTGTTCATGAAAATTATTTTTGTAAGAACCAAATATACTGGCTCTGAATCAAACCACTATATGAATGGTGTTACAAAATGAATTTCTGACATTGCAACTATTACATACATTCTAGACTCATTACCATACCTTTCTTTCAGTGATATCATAAACTCTGTTTGTTTTTGTTGAAATTCTGTACTTCTGTTTTGGCACCTAAAACGGAAAGTTTTCATCAGCAAGACTGTTACTTCCATCATGATTATACAGAAAACTTCATTCTGTTTTATCTGAATTGCATGATATCACCACCTTTGCTCTCAATTCTTCTCATGTTGTACCTTCTCAGCTGTAAAAATGGCAATTTCATCTATAATCATATGTATATGTATCGCACTATCAGTAGAAGGCAACTTCAGATCTACAAGAAAGCCAGTGTTGAACATAAACCATGGAGCTGCCGCAACAGACACTTTCCTCATGTGTAAGTGCTCAACAATTACAGATGGGCTGCCCTTAACCCATCTCTATGTATGTGCACATTGGACTGTACTGTCAGAGACCTCCAGCGCTACTCACACAAACCCAGAGAGGATCTTCTGTAAAACACAATTTCAAAGTGAACTTCTGTGCAAATAAATGAAGTCCAAACCAGCAAATCTCTTTGTACTCAAGCAGATTTTTTTTCAGATAATCATGTTTATCACTGGTATTACATCACACATTATCCAACTGAACTCTGAGTTCTGCTAAAAGAAGTGTGACTATGATTTCGGCACCGCTGACATACATTTTTAGAGCAGATGTCTATCTGGACTAGGAATCACAGAACCACAGACTATTCTGAGTTGGAAGGGACCCACAAGGATCATCAAGTCCAACTCTTAAGTCAGTGGCCCATACAGGGGATTGAACCCATGACCTTAGCACTATTACAACCAAGTTTTAACCAACTGAGCTAATATATGCATTCACACAATGATATCCCAGCATTGTATTATTTTTTTTTCACTTCAATCCTTCTGCCAAACATCTGTGGCTATACGAGCAAAAGAACAAGACTAGAAAATGTTTTCATGCACAAAGGAAGGCCATGAAGCCATAACTCACTGATTTTTATCACTGTCAAAGCTGATGCAAACTGATTTTGCCATACAGTAACTGCTGTCTACTGATCAAATTTTGCCTCTCACTTCAAAAGGATTATACTGAAATGGAGTGATATGATGCCTGGCCCACTTCTTGACAGTATTTTAATCTTTGTTTAATAGTCTAAGTTTAAAATTAAAAAGAAAATGCAAGAGAATTGAAATTGTGAGGGGATTCTTAGGATAACAGCATTAAAGAAAAGCAACTTACATTTTCCAATTTATTTTGACACAGAGGATAACCACATAGTTTGATGATAGACCGTTCATCAACAACGTCTTTATAGTGAGATGGAGTAATAAACTTTCCCTAAAATGACAAGAAAATACTTCAACAACAGATACAGGAAAACCTGTCATTTTTTGTACCCAAAACATCTCATAAGCAAATGAATATTTTAAATTATATAAATTAAATTATATAACATAACAGTCATATAATAAACAGCATTTGGCACAGTAAAAATTATGAATGGGTAAACAGAGAACGAAGACAGACATGGGCACTCCTGTTTACATATACAAGAGCATCATAATTTTGCCTGTAGTGTAGCACCCATTTCTATAATTTTCCTTTATTTCTGTTTTGTACACCTGTTTACCAGTCTATTTACAACCTTAACAGGAGTAATCACACCATTCCACCTAAACTGTGCTGCCAGATAAACTCTGGGGCATTTACAGAGACTCAGTCTAAATTCACAGATGTCACATAGACCTAAATTTTTATACTTCACCTACCAGCCCAGAACCATAGAGGCATAAAAAAAGGGCTGTGATAATTCATAAATGTATACAGTCCTGCAAAACTAGGGCATGTTTTCACTGCAGAACCCTCAAAAACAAGGTAATCATCATCAGAGCTGATGAGAGAGGGAATAAAGAGTTTGCCTATTTTAAACTGCAGTCAATTGTTCCAAGAACTTTGGGAAAAAAAAGTAGCACAGTAAGACACAGAACAGTACAAAAACTTGCAACACCTACAGAATTTAGAAAGAACTCTTCAGTAATGTTCTCCTCCAGGAGTTGTTCAACAATAGACAATGCTTTTTTCTCATATTCAATCTTCTTTCTGATAGCAGCCTCCAGAGCTGCTTTCCTGTAACAGAACAGACACAGAGGGCAGATTCCCATAAACAATCTTCCAATTGTATCTTTATCTTTTTTTTTTTGAAATACAGTGGCTTACACTGTCCTGCATCACACTATGCTGGCCAAACAAAGCAACAAGTAACTGGACTAGTAATTCTGTTATAACCACAAAGGAGTTTCCAGCCCTGGTTGGCTTTATTTCCACTCTGGTCAGGAAGAGTATTGCATTGCAATATACCCCTGAAGGAGACTCAACTCTGATTGTAAGAGGGAAACCCAGAACTGGCTGGACAAACAGCCCGGGACACACAATTTATGGAGTGTTGTCAATACAAAAGGAACTGGATAAGACATGACAAGTGGGAAGAAAAAAGGACTGGGACATGACTGAGTATGAGGTTACAAAGTAAAGGAAGGATTGAATCAAACAAATGCTACTATGGTAGATTTCCTGTGTCTTTTAATGTGAATAAGTATAATTGGCAAGTATGCATAGAAATTAAGATGGCAAAAAGCGAGCACTACTAACTAAGGAAATACAACTCTGAAGGTTAGATACATAAACTTTTAGCATATTATACAATGCACATATGTGCATGCTGTTAGAAGTTACACAGCACCCCTCCAAACAAGCCTGCATGACGTTGATGCTGGAGAGCTCCTTAAGTTAGCCATGATACTCTTAGGAAGAAAAAAGTCGTGCAAGGCACAGAATGCAATTTCAAAGTGAGGCAAAGGAAGACAAATGGTGCATGCTGTTAGTCAGAAACTGTACCTTTGAGCAGCATCTTCATTCTTCAGAGCAGCTGAATGCTTGCTTCCTAGAAATCAAATATAAAAATGCAGAAATATGAAAATTAGTGTACTTTCTCCTTTAACAGTGGAAAATACTAGAACTTGAAAAATATTAAAACCTCTAAACTGTAAGCATAATCAAGATAATTGCTTAGAAACCTGCTTTTGATGGCTGTGACTTCAGTAAGCTGATAACCATTCGGCAACTAGTTAGACACAAGTGTGAGGACAGACAGGCCCAACTCTTCCCATACTCTTTCGTCATGTTCTGCATACTCAACAAGCTACTGCGAAAGTAATTCTTACCATAATTCTGTGCCAACCACACTCCCCCAGGCTCTGCAGCCCTGCATTACCCCTGCACCCTCTGTCCTCTCAGCTGCCCCACCGCAGGGTTTTGCTCCGGGGCAGGTGCAAGGCCTGCCCCACATCCAGAGCCTTCACTGCCACTGCCAGAGCGGCCCTGGCTGCCCCGCGGCTCCCTGACCAGGCAGCGATACAGGGGCGCTCCCCTGACACAAGGGCAACAGAGAAGGTACCGGTGTGTTGTGCTGAACACGAGGGCGCAGCGCCCTGCCCCTTTGCACGGCTGCAGTCACGGGCCGCGCCCGCCGCTCCGAGCAGGCCGGGCCGGGCTGTCCCCTCACGGCCCGAGGGGACCGGCGGGTCCCGGACCGCACCCGGCCCGGCCAAGGCCCATCGAACCGACAGCCGCTGTCCCGCCGTTCCCCCCGGTACAGCACGCTGGGCGAGTCCGCCGCTGTGCCGGCCCGAGGGTACAGGGAGAGCCCAAAGCGCCGGGCGGGGGTGCTGCCGGCAGAGCCCACCTGCGCGCCGCCGGCCCCGCCGGCCCGTGCCCGCCGCCATCATCGCCATCGCCCCGCCCGCCGACCTCTCACCCGGGGCGGGGCCGGGCCGGGGAAGCAGCTCGGAGCTTTGGGTTGTCCTGGCTGAGGTGACGGGGCGCCGTGTGGGCTTTCATTCAGCCGCGTGTACAGGCTGAGACTGCAGCCTCTGTGTACCAGCCTGCGTATTGTACCGCCCGGGGACGGGGCTGGGGCGCCTCTTTATTGGGAAAGTGTTTGGTGAGTATTAATAGAATGTATCACATGATCCAGATGCTGCACAGTTGCCGCTGAAGCCTCCGAAGAGATTTAACTAGAAATCGGATTAAGGCCGGAGCCCATCTGCGAGCTCAGCCGGTGAATCCCCGGAGCAGCGCGGGGGGCTCGCAGGCTTTCCAGGCTGTGAGTACTTGGTGGAGTCACCGAGGGGTGAAAATGTAACAGTACCTGCGTTCTAAAAGAGTATTTACGTTGCTTTGGCGGGATTAGTAACATTCTGTAATATGAAGAGCTCAAATCGTACAACGTGTAGTAATCAATTATGTGGTAATGTAGAGTGACAGGCCAGATATATGGATAGGTTTCAGCAACGTATAATGTTAAAATAAGACGTCGAGAACAAAAAGTGAACCGTTTATTCTTTCAGTAATTGGGGTCCCACACAGGTGCTTTTTAAGCTTTTGTGGATTGCCCCCTTTTTGTAATTGCCCTCATAGGTTTGTTATCCAGGTAGTGTCCGATGTAGCTTAGGTCAGAGGTGAGAGAAAAGGCTGAGAACCTTACATGGAGATGTCTTTGTTTTGATGAATAGTTAAGTAATTAACCAGGTGTAGGACTAATTGACACTCAGTGGTCATGTAACCAGGTTTAGCCCCGTGGCATTACTTAAAACTATAAAGATTATGACTGCTGCTGTGATACATCATATAGAATAACCAAGCTTGATTTTATTTGTAATTTGTGGTCATGGCTATGTAAAACTTCGTATGTACTTGGCATCACTCAAATGTTTAACTTAATTGCTTTTAGTAAGAAAGTTCTGAGTTATAGTACCTGGAGGTAAAAAGGCCACTAAACAACCAGCCTCGACACTAGAAAGAAATCAATGATTCTGCATTTGTAATCTTGATTGGATTGTTGATGTAAACTGGCATGGTGGTTTAATCAGCTGTGCACATCCCATACATCAGGCTAGAGTGTTCCAGCTGGGGCTGAGCAGGAGCTCCTCTGCTCAGAACTTCATCACTGAAAGTGTAGTATGTTGTGAACATCCATACTTGGTGTGCAGACTTGCTCTGTATTAGCTGCAGTTTTCAACATATGTGCCCAAAGTAGTAGCTGAAGCCTCTCAACTTCTTAAGATTATTCCGATAGTACTTGAAAAATTGCTTCCTTGTACACAGAATGCAGGTTGTTTCCTGGCTGCAATACCATCTCCTGCAAATATGGGGAGTCGAATAGTGTTTATTAGTAACACTTCCTAAAAATGCATCTTCCCTTGGTTTTTAATCATGTAATCATCTAATATCTGTCTAGGTTGTTCTTATTCCTCTATTAATGTTCTTTTGGTAATACTATTTTTCAGCATCTGTTTTAAATTCATGTGATATAATACTGCACTCTTTAATTCGTAATAGGTTTTGATGCCGGAAAAACAGAGTCAAACTATAATGGCAGTTGATGAACTTCAAGCTATAATACAAAGATGTGTAAGTGGTTTTCTTTCCTTTAAAGTAACAAGTGTAAGCACTGCCCATTTCTCTTAATATGTTGTAATTAAAACCAAAATGACCTGGAAACAGAGACAGTTGAGTTCCTCATTGGGCAGCTAAGTTCAGCCTCCCTGTTTCACTGACTTCTCAGTGGTGTTTAACCCAAGGTGCTTGATAATTTCTGCTTCTTGGAGAAAGAAACATTGTTGTACTCAGGAACAAAAACAAGTTGTTGTAGAAAATACATCTTCCAAACAGCATGCTGTGGTCTAGACTTAAAAAGTGCTGTTGAAATACTGCTTTGTCTTCTGCAGTAACTCTTGGTAGCTTTTTTAATATGTGAAAAAAATATATAAGTTACAATGGTACTACATTTAATTTTGAACTGAAAGGAAGGATTTTCTTATTTGACTTTTATAAGCATGGAGTTAAACATCCATATTTTTTTTCTAGCAAATTCTAGAAGAAGCTGATTTCAAAGGAGAAGATTTTAATCTGTTTCAGGTAGCAGGTCAAAAATGTTTAGAAGATGGATATGCAGCTCAGTTATTAGAAGTAATTCAAAATGAGAAAAATAAGGTGAGTTTAAGTTTACAGTCTATTGGTTGTGCATTCACACCATTAAATAGATAAAACTGCTTATTAAGAAGGGAAGGCTGTGCTTACCAATAGCTAATGAGTTGCTCTGTGTTAAGTGCACATCATTCTGTAATTTAGGTAGCTCACAGGAATCCAAATGAGGGTAATCAGAGCAAAACCACTGATAACTGTTTTTCAGTAAGTGCACCAAAGAGAAGTGGAGGCATAAATGCATAATTAGGAGAAACTAACAGTATCCCTCTTTTGCAGGGCAGGGATTTCACATGGTGTACAGGGTCTGGCTGGCATTGAGTTGACTTTCTTCATGGCAGCCTGTACAGTGCTGCGTTTCAGATTTGTGACTGAAACAGTGTTGCTAAAACGCCAGTATTTCAGCTTTTGGTGACCAGTGCCTGTACTGCATCAAGGCCATCTCTATTTCTGATGCTGGGAAGTCTGGAGGAGACACAGCTGGGACAGCTGACCCAAACTGATGAGATATTTTATGCCATGTAACATCATGCTCAGCAATAAGAACACATGGGGTTGGGGACACATTCCAAAGTAGTTGTTGCTTGGATACTGGTTGGGCATTGGTCTGCTGGTGGCAGTTGGTTTGCATTATTCCTCCCATCATGCTCTGCTAGCTTATATTGTTCACTCAGGAAATTGTCCTCATCTCAGGAGTTATTCTCTGTTTTGTTCTTCTGACTCTCATTCCCATCCCACTGAGGGATGAGAGTGAACAGGCAGCTGGTGGGTGCTGAGTTGCTGTCTGGGATCAACCCACCAAAGATGGATATAATAATACTGGCCAAAATTGTAAAAGCCAACTGAGCTGATGCTATTTTAAGAGATATTAGTGTTTGAGGACACTTGGGGAGCTGAGAGAATGTACCAAATTGTAGAGAGATAAGAGGGATGGAATATTTTAGCAATGCTATATGGGGTTTGCAGTCTGGTTTTGAAATGTTTGAGTTTGGAATAACAACTGAAAATCTCAATCCCCTCAGATTAAGCATTAAGCATAAAACTATACAAAATATACAGCTGTGTTTATAGGTCTGAGGAGGGAATACAGTGTATGTCAAATACAGAACTTCATGGTAATAGTTGTTAAATGTTCTATCACAGTGACAGTTATGGTGTTGGTTACAACCAGGACATTGATCTATTTTCTCTTTTGTTTTTTATATATAAAATCTTTCTGGGTTTAGAAGACATCCCATTTTGGTTTTTTCTCCGAAAATCTGTTTTTTAGGTTATCATCAAGAATATGGGTTGGAATCTCATCTCTCCTCTTGTAAGATGTATTTTCATGTATAAACAAGATGATGATAAGCGAGAACACTGCCTGAGGATACTAGATCAGTTGGCACAGGTATGGTTTTGAAATACAGGATTATAATACAATAATTGTAGGAAAGGGGGAGGTCCTGATTTCCAAAGAAAATAAGGCATGAATATTTCTGGGTTCTTCGTGTTTCCTGTAACTTTTAAACTCACGGGCCAGTTTCATCTGAAGTAGACACAAGCTTAGTGTTCTCAGAGATAATTAACCTCTTACACATCTGAAATTAGTAACTGGGCAAAACAGACAGAGCATTACCCAGACGAAGGCATCAGATAGCACTCATAAAGTTTTAATGGCCAACTGCTGCAGTCAGAGCAGCCACAGCAAAACTGCCACTTGTCTACTGCAGATACAGTATCGTCTCTGAAAAATGAGGTATTTCACCCAATATGTAAAGCCAAAAGACACACAGGGTAGAGGAATTTGGTTTAATTACAGTTCTGCCCAGTAAGGAGGGCTAGATCCTTAATCCACAAAGCTGGCACATGAAAGGCCAAATGTACAAACATATTTATACAATTTGATTCAAACAATATTTGCATAATGAATCTCTATCAGTACTTGGATAAGCTGCTGTTGGCAGCTCATGCTCTCGCCTTGATCTTAAGGTGCAGCGTGCTCTGAACTCCTGGTGTGTGTTCAGTGGTGGGGCTGTGTTTGGAGGGGAGCAGCCCCGGCCCCAGAGGGCAGGTGTTCACGCTCCTCTAAAGGACATGATTTTAGCTGAGTTACTGAACCCGAGTATAACTTAGGGTACACTGCTAAATGCAGTTTCTTGTACCTAATTCAATGTGTCTCTGGTCTTGTTCTCTCCTTACTTGTTTCAAAACTATTCTGCCATTTTCAACTTAACTGGGTCTGAATAGTATTTGTTGTCCTCTTCTTTTATGATTCCCTCTGCAAAATCTCCTCCTTAAACCATTCATCCTTCTTCAGTATGACAATTACCTGATGATTCTGATGCAGTAGTATGGGGAAAAAGTTTTTATCTCTAAAATACTAATTCTTTTTCATTCATGCACTTTAGAAACAACTTAAAAACTTTATAGCTTGAGTTAAATTCATGCTCAAGTTCTACTTTTCTCTTTGCTTATAAGAATTACTTTGCAAAGGTACTGTGAGGTTTTCATAGGCAATAGATATCAAGTTTAGTGTCATATTTTCAGCTCATAGGAAGGTGTACACACAAATTACAGAAAACATTAATTGTAGGCAAGCGCTTATTTCATATTTATTAAATAGTGTCTTGGATGTTCAGATCTGCTTTCTTGACATTCAGGAACTTATGATTAACTGTGATTAATTTTTTAGGTAATGACCATGGTTTTTTAAAAGCATGCATTATTCCTCTCTTGCAGCTATGCAATCCGAAGGAACTATTTTTGGGTTTACTTGAGCAAATTGAGCAGACCTCTGCAGAGCAAGTGTGTCAAACTGTCATGTTACTGCTTCAGCCTTTGCAGACAGGTAAGATTCAGTTTATCATGCGATTTCTGAATTGTTATTTTCAGTTATTTATCAATTTAGTTTAGCCTTTGCTGGAATGGTTTCAGATGAACCTGTCCTGGCAAGCTTTATGGTCTGTTATGTTCTACAAAATTACACAAGGCATAACTGTCATGTTTATAGTGGCCTGCTAGAAAGAGATTTTAGATGGTATTAATAGCAGTTGAAAAAGCAATATTCAGCTATTTCTTATCAATTACAAGAATGTGGTCCTATGACAGTTACATTTAGAGGTGTAAAGAACTCATTGTTATAGAAATAGAGAATTAAATGGATTTGTGCAATTCATTATTTAACTTTTAAAACATACAGTTGCATATTTTTATAGTATAAAACTTTCAGTTAAAGCATGTTGAAATACTTTATTAGTGAGGGGGAGGCATTATTCTGGCTTATATATGAAAGTTTAAAATGTTGGGTTTGGACACCCTTTAAGTGGGTAAGAAGTGGTAGTTTCTGATTTTTTTTTTTTTGTGAGATGAAATGAGGTGTTGTGTATCAAGCTGAATGCTGATCGTAGCAACCTCTGAGAGGTGTTTCGTAATATGTTAAAATTCAATAAGACATACATGGTTTTTTGGATAGCCAATCTGCAGTCAGCCTGCACTGAGTCCAGTTAAAGTGGAGAGCCTCTGGTGCTGCCTCCTCGGTCTGGGAGTGCCTCCACTGGTTCTGCCACGGAGTAAAGACCAGTTCTAAGCTGCCTCAGGTAGTTAGTTCTCAGCAGAAAAGCTGAGCACTTTGTTTTTTCTCTCTCTGGTTTTGCGAAGCACAAAAGGAGTCAAGTAATAAATGTGTTTTCCAGGTTAGATAAATTGACTATTATTTTATTTAGCCCAATTCTAGAAACACAGATGTATTTCAGTCCTCATCATGGTGCTATGGAGAAAGGCAGACATTGAAATGCATGATGGCTTTAATATTTGTTACTTGGAAATACATGGTCCTGGTAACTAGAGCATATTACACTTGCTGCTGATGTTTAGTCTAGCTGGATTTGCTCAGGTGAGCTCCTTCCCTGAAGCTGCATGCTTTCTTACGGAGTCACATTGTTTTATTTCATATTTTCCTTTCCTAAGTAATAACTTAATGTCTTGAAATGTTCTCTCTTTATCCTTTTTTTTTTCTTTCCCTCAGTGCTTTTGAAACTTCAGAACAAGAAGGCCTACTCAGTGGGTTTGTCTTTGGCCATGATTATGAATCAGCTTACTCCCTTGCCTGTACCTTATACAAAACAGCAAATAGAAGAAGATAAACTTGGTCTTTGTCAATGCTGTAATGCCGTGGTGGAGTTTGCTAAACCTTTTGTGAATGAAGTTGTTAAAAATATGGAAAAGTCATTAGAATGCAGTGACATGGAGCTGAAAGAAGAATTATTAAAATTGTGAGGATTTTGTGTCAGTGTGATATATTCCTATAACTTAACACAGTGAACAGTAGGCATTTATTACATAGGCAGTAAATAACTCACCTTTTATAATGCTGGCTGCTTATACTAACTAATGTGGTATTTTGGAAAAGAAGCCCTAAATAGGCCTTATATATTTATGAAGTGAGAGAAGAAAGGTAAAAACTATTGGTTTTCAGTATGGGGATGTGGTAAGGTACTATTTGTTGCTGCACTGTGGAACCTACTTGGTATTCATCCACTTCTCAAATGTACAGCACTGAGGATAATCATAGTCTGGAGGTGAAGTCTAAGGAATGCTTCTACAGGAGATGTTAATTGTTTTTATACTTCTTGGAATACCGGGAGTAGCACTATCTTATGAGTATAGACTTTATTCTTGGTCATCAATGATTTTATATTGTAATGGTTTGTATTTGTGACCATATTGGTGATTTAGTTCCACCCCTTTTTATTTCAGCTGTATGAAAAGCCTGAAGTTCCCATTATTGACAGCTCAGCTGGAACCACTTGAAGGCATCGAAGAACATCCTTTTCGGCATTTTGCAACTGAAATTATAGTAAGTGTGGTCAAAGTTAAATACAGTGTTTGCAAAAACAGTGGTCTAGTTCAGAATTACTTGTTCTAGAGCTCATTTTGCTTCCTTTATTGGTTAGTGGGATGACTTACTGAGCTGTGTAAGATAATGCAGGTACATAAAGTTCTAGAACAGTTCCAGGTAGTGTCTGTGGAAATAACAAATCTTGCAAACATAGTTTTATCTCCTTGATAAACAAGTTTGCACTACTCTTTGAATCAGCAGCTGTAACTTTGCTCTAACTGCTGCTTTCTCTTGGTGATGTATGAATTTATTAGAATATCTAAAGGATCCTCTTCGCTGCAGTGTTGTGCCAAGGTAAAATCTGTGTTACCTTTGATCCAAGCACTGCACAGGGAGAAGTCTGTAATGTGCCTCTAAAAGACTCTAAATTGATAGTTGGCTGATGCTGATGCTGTAGCTGGGAATTAAGTGGGCACATATCCCTTCCGTGCTATCAGTGCAGTTACTCTGGTTTTGAATGTTTTACATAGCAGTTGTATTTTATTAGAGCAAGGTTAAGGTGGGTAAAGGTACTTTTATTCCCATTTGCAGCAAACCCAAGCCTTATAAGGAAATAGTCAGGTACAGTCCATGCATGGGAACACAGAGTATGTGTTTGCTTTCAGATGTGATTTATAAAATTACTGTATGTAGAGCTGCACTTTGTTCATGTTTTGAATATGGTAAAAAATATTTCCTCTCTTGCACATATCCAAATGTAGTGGCTTGACCCCAGCTGGCAGCTAAGCCCCAACCCAGTCCCTCACTCATGGCCCCCAGCAGAATGGGGAAGAGAATCTGAAGGGTAAAGGCAAGAAGAACTCATGTGTTGAGAAAAAGACAGTTTAATGGGAGTATGTCAAAAGGAAGGCCTGGAGCTAGCTGGGATGAGGAAAGCACACATAAATATGCTATATGCATGCAAATGTGCATGCACACAGAAGTCTGGAGGTTGCCTTGTGATGCAACCGTGTTTCTTCTCCAATTTGTATTTAACAATCTTAGCATTTTTTTCATAGAATTCTGTATTCAGATGTTAAGATTGTAAAGTGAAGCACACAAAGCAGTTGGCAAAACTTTTGGTTGTTTTTCAACCATAATTGGGTTTTCTATCATGATCACATCCACTATTTTTTTCCACAGCTGCCTCAGCATGGAATGGAAACTGCTGTGTGGATCAGTCAGGTTGTGCAATGAGATAGAATCTTGTTTCTGAAACCTGTACTTTGAGGATGTGCAGGAAGGAGGCAGGGATTAGCAGATGATCTCATGGTTAAGATAGTCGAAGGGTGCTCTGAAAAACTGGCTTTTTGTCCTGCCTTTTCTGTTGGGCACAGTCTGAAACCATGTTTTTAATGCTAATTATGAGTTAATGTTTTCTTGGTTTTCTTAAGAAGTTTACTTCTGGTGTTTATGGCACTGGGTAGTGAGAGCTGAAGCTCAGGTCAGTAACTTAGGCTTTGACTATATAACATTTTGTGTAATCCTAATTTTCCAAAATGTGACATCTTGGATGTCCAGTTTTGACAACCCCAGAATAGTGAGCTAACCTTGATCTCACTCTTTCTTTGTCATATGTACAACAGGACTTGCACAACACCCTCACACACTTGAAGGGGGTGGGGGGTAACCAGACCAGTGTTTGTGAAGTCAGGCGTCCTTGTGTTGTGCATCATGGGACGGAAAGGCCACACAGAGCAATTCCAGCTTTAAAGCAGGGTATGCCTTTAGTGGGCAAACGATGTGTTACTTATTGATTACTGAGCAGAAAACAAAACACTGAGTGTGATGTGATGTGAAAAACACAGAGCTCCTGTGGCATAATGTGATCCATGAGCGTGTTGTTACTCATAGCACTGGGGATGAGGGAGCTGAGCTAGGCGTTTGCAGAGTGACTTCATTTTATCTTTATTTTGTCTTTTGCTGACTTTTGTGTGCTTCACTTTGCTATGTTAGTAACACTCTTCTAATGGTAGTGATTTTTCCTGCAGCTTTTTTTGTGAGTGTGTATATCATAAATATCACATATTTATATTGTAAAAGAGAATGTACTGTAAAAAACAGTTGAAAGTTTGAAATTTAATTGGTATAGAGGTATTTTAAAGGCAACTATAGGCAGTCTTTGTTTTTCAGGACATTTTATGGAATATAAGAGAATTTATACCATTAGTGTTTTTGCATCATAAAGGCAAAAGTCCACACTGGGAGAATCAGGAGTTTGAAGACATAGAGCGAAAGAATTCTGCAGATTCTTTGGCATGTCTGTCATATCTGGTGTTTGTTCAGCATTTTGGTATTGAAGGCTTTCCAGTGGTTTTTAGGTAAGAACTATTCTTTCTCACTTGTCGTAAGTTTGTACTTCAAAGAGTATTTCTGAGCAAACAGAACTTTATTTGTGAATAGGTATAAATAAAAAGTGTATTTCACTAGTGTTACTTTTATGTCAACCTTTATGCACTTATATTTTATGTAGCTTATTTATATAAAGAACATAGTCCTGCAAATTATTATAGTTTCATTTTAGATGAGCTGTCCTTTTAAAGAAACTGGTCTGATTAGTCATGTGCTGAAAATTAATGATATTAAATGTTCAATTACGTATGCACAGACAGTTTCCATGTAAGAGCTACTGACAGTGATTTGACTTTAATTTTTTTGTCTATTTCAAAACTACAAATTTTAGAAAGATATTTTAATTTTTCAAAAAATAGGAATTCTTTCAAATATATTATGTGCATGTGTATACGGCTTATGCAGCTTAATGTATTCTAATTTTTCTCTTTTAGTCCATCATACCTTCTGCTATGCAATATGACACATATTGGAGTGCTTCTGAAAAGGTAGGGTTTGTGAGATTTGCAGATCTAGATAATAGATGTGATCTTTTATAGCAATTCATAGAATCAAATTTCAAATATACCAGGTGAGTTCAGGGGAGGTTTTTAAACCTGAGCATTAAAATGGTAAGTTCCGCTACAAGATGGCTTCTTCTATTAAGAAGTAAAGTTATCTAAAATATTTGTGTATTGTTTTTATTTATATTGTGATAGCATTTTTAGAAACTTTATCTGAAAAATGTGAAGTTAAGGTAGTTTAAACACATGCGGAAAAATCAGAGTGTATGTTTGCTTGCAGTGCTGTAACAATTAATGTAATAATAAAGGAGACTATTGTGATGTTGTTTACTTGAATGTACTCTGAGATAACAGGCCATCTGATTAAAGGTCTGGCTTTCTAACGGAAACTGAACTTTTCTGTATATTGTGATTATTTCACCGTCCATAAGCAGCAGTGTTACCAAACAGCTTCTAGCACTGCTATGGAGGGCAGGTTTCTCTTAGTGCTTACTATTTCATTTTCTTGTTAGTCAGTGTGTCGAGACCTGTGAGAGATGACACTGCTTTTGAGCAGTTATAAATATTGAGGGGAAAAATGTAATTTTTGACCCTGAAAAGAGGAATCTAATGGTCAACTTTTCATCAGCAAGTTTATTCTAAAAATCTTTGAAAGGAGTAATGAAGATACTGTATTTAGAAAATAGAATGAAAATTGTGAAGGGACAAATTCTTGTTGACCTCTGTTCTAATATTTCTTCTGAAATATCAACAGTGTCTTTTTAATTGAAAACTTATATTTTATTTTATTTTCTAGAACAGAAGAATCAATGTTATCTAAAGGACTTGTAAGTTTTTTTTTTTTGTTTAATTCAATTTTCTGTGTTAGAAAGTTTATTTTTTTCAATTTAAGGAATGGTAAAACTTTTTTTTCCCCTTTCTAAGAGGTACAAGTGATTGTTCAGATAATAGTTCCAGAAATATTTTGAGGCTTTATTAGTTATTCTTCAGTCTTACAAATACTAATATTTACACTCCTGCATAAATGCTTAAATTGTCACTATCACTTAAAATTGCAGCTCCTGGAAACTTTCAATGAGTATTTACAGTGAAGGCTGTTTTAGCCATGAAATGTTAAGTATATACATTAATGTCTTATATATGTGCATACTATTGCCATGTTTTTTTCCACCTGCAGGATCTGTTTGAGAGCAGTTTGTTGAGAATCGAAGATAACAGCCTTCTCCATCACTATTTAGAATTCAGAGATTTTATTAATGTACCTCAGGTAATAAAAGGCAATGTACAGAAGGTTTCGAAGTTTGGTTACAAATAATACCTGGCCGTGTTCTGGGAGTTCCAGAGAGGATGTGCTGCTGAACCCATGTTAGTAAATTGGAATCCACAGTGTCTTCCTGCACAGAATTGATTGTCTTTTGTACCTGCTACAGCATGTGGCTTTCAGATGTGACAATTCAAATATACTTAGTGTATGTACAGGTCACTGAAGCAGGTGGGCACAGATCTTAGTTGAAAGATGGTGCTTGCTCATTTTTATCTCTTTTCTTGCCAATCTGCTGCTTCACTGCATTCTTATTTATGGACCCAACAGCACAAGATTAGTATTCTTGTGTATCACCCTGGGATTTCAACCATTGAAGCTAAAGCAAATTTTTCTGATGAGAATCTTAACATAATCAAGTCTGCTGTGGGGGTTTTGTTTGGGTTTTTATTTGTTTGGGGTTTTTAATGTTTTGAGTAGATTGTAGTCAGTGTGATGTAATTTAATAATCTGTACGTAATTGGAAATGATTTTTCCTTTGCACCACTGCAGGATTTGGTGAAAATTATGACCCTTTGTCCCATGGAGCATCTGGTAGGTAAAGTCACCTACAGAACTGGTTAAGTGCTGAATTTATTTAATTAGAATCTATCTGATATCATCTCTGCTTCTTTTAGAGAAAGAAGAGTTTAAATATTCTGCAGTTGTTCATAGACAAGTTTGACACAGAGGGAAAATATACATTATTCAGGTATGCCTGCAAGTTACTGCAGATTGCATAATATCAGCCTTAGTGCAGCTTAATTGCATAGGTTGATGATTTCTGACAGTTTCCATCTGAGAAGCCACGTTAATTTTACAATGTTAATTTTTTGATAAATAATGAATTTCAATTGCCTCCCATAAAGTCTCCTGTCTTATGTAAGCCAGTGTTTAGAGGTTACACAGTCACACTTTTTCTGTGGTAAAACTCCCACTTAGTGAATAAGCACATAATGTCATCTAAGTTTTGGACTAACTGTAGGCAGCTTTGAAGAGATAATAACTTTGTTTTGTTTGCAGGTGTTTACTGAAGACAAGTAACCATGCTGGTGTGGAAGGATACATTATTAAAAATATAAAAGATCAGATTCACTTATCATTAACGGTGAGGTTGTTACCACTAAAAAGCAAGTTGACATCTCAAAATTCTGCCAGTATTGTGTTAAGAAAATGCCTACAGCTTAAACTTTGAGTGATGCATTAAAAAATCCACTTTGAAAAGAAACATAAGAGTGGGAAATTATACTAAAAATATTACTTTGGCCTTTTACATGTTTATTTACATTATAATTTTATACTTATATTTTGAATGGCACAATCTTACTGTATTTTCCTAAGAAGCTATTTTTGCCTTTTCTGTGCTTGAAAATACATCTTTCTATCTTGAAGTGGCACTACTCAGTATTTGGGTTTATCCCCACAGTTCCTAATTTTTGAATATAATTCAAATCCTACAGTCCAGACAGAATTATTAATTTTTTGTTGGCTTTTCTGATGACAGTCAACATTTAATTATGAGTGCTTTGCAAATGATAAACTCATCAGAAGGGGCTGAGGTAGATCAAAACCATTTAAATATCATACTTTATAATCATTTATAGCAGGAAGCTGGGAAAATGAACTGCAACTAAATGATTAACTCTTCTTCCCCCTTTTTAAAGTGCTTAGGGCCTTTTCCAAACCAAATTTGATTCTCAAGTATACTGCCTTTTGTCAAATAGGACAATATAATAAATTTATGCATCTTTTATGCTGGCAAAATTAGGTCAGATGGCAGTGAATTACTATGTATTAGATCGTAGTCTGTCCTGCATATTGAATCAACAGGGGAGAAGATGATGATAATATGAAAACTGGTCCAAAAGGGGTTTGCACTAAAATTGAATAGGTAAAAGTATATTCTGAAATTTCACATTTAGAAAAACCCAGTGGCACTGCCATTATGAAACAGTTTCTGTTACAGGTAGTTATAGTTAGTTCTTGCATACCTCAATATAAAAAAAAGAATGCCTTCTAAAGTTTGGTAAGTTCATGTAAACAAATATTAACTGTATTAAGAGGTGGAGAATGTGTCATGAAGAAATAGAAAAGACCAGCTCGGCATGCAGAGACAAGTTAGGGAGGGTTATGAAAAGGCTATTTGTGTACTTCAGTCACAGTCGTTTGAACACCTGGCTTCCAATGTTCGATTATTTTTTTTCCTTTTTTACCCATGTTATTGTTAAATTATGTAAGATTTAATTTTTGTACTCAGCTAAACTTTTTATATTGTTTTTTTCAGAAGGAATATGACAACGTTTGGTTTACAGGACATCACCTGGTCTCCCTTCTAGATTTGGTACTTTCACTTCCAGAAGGTGCTGAGACAGATCTTCTGCAAAACTCAGACAGGTGAGTTGTAATCACAGTTAGAGACTTTTCTCCTTTTTGCATCATTTAAAAAGACCCTAAACTATCTTACTACCATGACATATGCTATCATGTAATTAATGAGGTGACAACATCAATGTATTTTAAATTTTTAGAACTAGAAATGGAAATGATAATTTATTTCTACAAACTCTTCACAGAAGAATGTCACAATGAATTACACTGATTTTTAACAATAAAAAAGGATTTCCTCCTCCATTCCTTGAGTATATAAGACTTCTGGTGTGAAATTACAGTAATTAGCAAAGCATTATTCTTCAGGAATGTATGATTTGTCAGCTTTCTGCAGAAGCAGTTGGAGGAATGAAAGCAATGTGTTATGTTGTCTTGTGTGATACAAGGCACTAACAATTATCAGATGCAGCTTACAGCACTCAGCATTTTTGAGGCTGTTTCACAGTTTGCTGCTGGGAACCAGTGTCTCATGAGTAGGAATACAGATCCACCTGAACAGTAAATGATTGCAAGAAATACAAAACTAACTGAAATGTCCCTGAGAATCTGTATAGGACAAATCTTCCTATATAATGAGTAGTGGTTGGGCTGGTAAATCAGTAGGGTGATGGAACCCACATGGAACCTGCTTAGAAAACCCAGAAGTATGATCTGTAATGGTACTTTATATCTGGAAAAGGCAATAAATAATTTCTGCTATAAAGTATGGTAAAACAAAGGTAAAAAGCATATTTCAGAAAGTATTCAAAAGTAAAAATTCAGTACAGTAATAAAACTGTCACAATAGTTTCAGATCAACTTTGGATCACTAGTGATGCATATCATAAATTCTGTGATAAGGTTCTGTCTCTTCAGAGAACTCTTCCCCTCACAATCAGCAGGCTGCTCCAATCTGATGACAGTTTTATTTTTACTTGCAAAGTGTGAACTGTTGGATGGGTATCACTGCACACTGGTGCTCTAGACTAAGCTGTACTGCTCAGCAGATGAGTGTTTTGTACAAGTGGCTACTTTTAGGATATCTGGCTAATGGATAATTTAAATTATTATCCCTGTAATACAAATCTGTGCTGCACATTATAAAAGGTATGTTTTTAAAATTCACAGGATTATGGCATCACTAAATCTGCTGAGATACTTAGTCATTAAGGATTGTGAAAGTGATAATCAAGTAAGTACTCATTGATTTCAGCTGAGGGCTGAGAGCTGGATTTATATTAACACTGTTATCCTTGATTCAAAAAACACGGGGTTTGTGTTTTTCTTTGCAATTGTTAGTTGTCCAGAAGTGATGCTTTTAAGACATTAGGAAATATGTGATGTGTTATTTTATTCTGTTGGAATTTGTCTGCATTCACAGTGTTACTGTGACAAGCTCATCCTTTTGCTCTGCCTGATGAACTGGGATCTGTGTCCATAACATTAGAATATATCACCACAAAATCACATACCCATCAAGCATTCCCATGAGAAAAAATTTGTTACTCTTGCTTATTTATTTGCTGGTATCCCTCAAACCACCAAGTAGATTTCTTAATAATAACCATGTTAGTTCAAGATCCATTTTATTAGTCTTTAGGAAAAATGCATTTTGTGCAAATGCTGAAAGTTGTTAGGATTAAGATTTCTGAAAAAATAGACTTAACTAGTTTTTAGCTGTGCAAAACAATATTCTGTATTTACAGCAACTGTGCTGGTGCATGATAAGTACATATTAAAAGCTTCTCTAGGCATTAGCATCGAAAAAATTCTCATATGTAAGATCCATCTGCTGAAGTTACAAAAGGAATGGCCAGACCCATCCAATTTTCTGCTACATTGCTTTACTGAAAACAGCCTAGAATGTTTTATGCACAGGGGTAACTTACCAGCCTAAACTGCCCACCACTGCAGTAACCCAGGCTTTTATTATAGCTCTGCCTCTTCACCTTCATTTCCCCTGTGTGTGGATGTTTGAATGTAGATATTTCAGAAATACTCCGCAATATATTTAAAAAATTGAAACTGTCCTGATGTATTTAACCAACGTAATATTTTGCTACCTCAGTTTAAAGCAGCAGCTTTAGTTGTAATCCCCACCTCTATCTTGTTTCTAATTTACTATTTAAGTTATTTAGTTAATACTGATAGACTGTTTCTCATATTTAAGGAGTGATTAGTATTAAGTACTTACTATGGTCCACTCAGTTTCATGTGAATACACAGCTTTGTGAGAAAGGTGAGACTTCCTCATTCATTCTTAATAAAAAATTACATGTAGTAGCACTCACCTGCTCTAACAGTGCTGCCTAATACCTGGCACAAAGAATGTCCATACAGCATGAGGAGAAAATAGCATCACATCTTATGAGGGTTTCCCATAAAATAGCCCTCTCAGTTCTTCTTGCCTGCCTCCCTGTCTCTCTTCATATAGTGCAAGTGGGGCAGAAAGAAAATGCCTCCTTTCATGTCAGTTCAGATATTTTGATTGCTGTGTAACAAGCGTTTCATTAATCAAGTTTAAAAATCAGTATTTTTCCAGAAAGTGATTTCCCTTTTTTAGCCACATTCTGGTGGAAGTAATTACTGTTTTTCTTACGTGAGCAGTTAACTTTGTGTCATTTAGTATTAAAATTCGATGAATTTTCCCCTGTCATCAGTGGACTTGCTGTATTTAACATGGAGAATTTTTATTTTTATCATCCTGACTCTGCCTTTTGAGGGTATTGCCTGAAGAAAGGAGTTGCATAAGTGGCTCCTATATCTAAGGACACAAAGACTGCTTTGTGTTTATTTTCTTCAGCAGTTTTGTAACTACAAGCTTATAAAGTGCCAAGGCAGAGGAGTTTTCCTCTTGTGCTGTGTAACCCTGAACAGCCTTGGATTTGAGCACCTTTTCCTTGTATCTGTTGCCTCATGAATGCCATTATTGTAAACTTCTTTCCACCCATGCCAGACTGAGGAGAAGTTCGTAGTCACTTTGCCTAAGGATGGGGTAGTGGTGTATCCAGTAACATTCTTACAGTGCTTTCTAAATGCAATATAGACATTTGGGGACCATGATATTTATCAGAACTTTCATTTGGCATTTCAATAGAGTGTTAATTCTGGAACATGAATTGAAATATTTGTTCCATTTTGCTGCTGAATAATGTGAGAGGAACCTACAGCTGCTGTTCACTGGCTGTAGAGACTCCAGTCTGAGAAAGTGGCTAAGGATTCCCCTCCAAGATAACATGATCCCTTCAGCTTTGCTTTCAAGAACAAGCTGAAAATGTGCATTTCCATTGCTGTAGCTATCAGCCTACATACCAACTTCCCCTCTCCTTTTTTTTTTATTGCTTTATCCTCCAATTGACAAATAATGTAACAGAGGGAGAGGAGCTAAAATATCCATGATGATGATATTCTGCTTTATAAAGGCCAGTCAAAAAACTGGTGCTCAAAAACTTAGTATTGCAATGCTTTGTTAAAACTGATTCATAACCTCCTCTATTCTGTTTGAATAGACTGGGGTATGGACCACACTTGCCAAGATTGACCAAAACTTTTTAAAACCACTACGTGTAGGACTCAATATGTCAAAAGCACATTATGAAGCAGAAATAAAAAATAAGAAAGAAAACAGAAAAGGTGAGTTGGTTTTTCTTTCTGAGCTTTGTTCATACCTAGAAACTTCAGTAATTCTTTGGAAACAAAGAATTGGTGAGTGCTGTGTGATCATGTTTTATTTAACTGTTGACACTGTTCCAGACCTCAAATAATAGTTCAGTAGTTACCATATTTCATATTTAAAACTTACACAATTGGTCAGAAAAAACTGAAGTTGTTTATCTGTCGTCACATTTGTAAATCTTAGAAAACCTAATAAAACTGTCACATGAAGACCTTCAAAGCTTGTTCTGCATTTATGCTTTTGATTTTAATGTTACACAGGAGCAACTAAGTCTTTCTGAATACACAGTCCTTGGATTTCATACCAGGTGTGGGGAGGTTAACAGAAGAAGAAATAAGTCACACAGTGCTCTCTAAAGCCTGAAGGACTAGTTTGGATTTTTTTTTTGTTTTTTTTTTTTTAATCTGACATACAGAATCAGGTTCTGCCCTGGGTTAAGCAGATGCATTGCACAGGGCACAAGAGCTGTAGTTGCTTTGGGCGATCTCTCTGTATGTCAGATCCTCTGTTCCTTGTGGTCTCCAGTATAATTAAGACAGCCTAAGGAGTTTGCATCTGCTACTAAAAATGTCAGTACAGCTTTTTGCCCCTAGTCTTACCCTCTTCTGTTGTAAACTATGTAAGCATGAGGCAAAGAACGGGATTTTTTTCTGAAGGCAGCCTATGCATATCTTTCTAAAGGGAATCCTTCAAAATTAATCAGGAAGGTTTTTCTTTAAATCTGTCTTATGTTTCTCTAGCCTTTGACAAAATATAAAGAGATTTGAGTTTGGGAGAGGACATCTAACTTGTGACAGTAACCAGTTTAGCTTTCTTCCCCAGTGTATAATCTTTGTAAGCATTATATTGCATTTCAAGTGCATGGGCGGAATGCAGGACGTTTTCCCTGCAGTTTTCAGACCTGTCCTTGTAGTTTAGCCTGCTGCAACTAATCTGTCTGAAACAAAGAGGCCTGCTGCCTTTTCTTAATAAAATAAGTATTTCATGTCTGGATTCATTAAGTCAAGTTTAAGAACATCCTACTATTGCCCTGGATGTGGAAATTTAAAAAATGTGTTAAAAACTGACCAGATAAAATTTATTTTTCCTTTGAAAGAGAATTTAAGCTGTATAAAATTGTTTTGAGTTGCAGATCTCAGCTGTTTAGTGATGAAGGCATTTGTGTTACAGAAAGTGCAGAGGTAGCATATAACTCAAACTGCCTTCTTGTTAAGGTTCAGCACCTTCTGTCCTGTTTGGTCAATCCTTAGGTTTGTTCTGAACAATTACTGTCTCAAAATGCTAATATGTTGAATATTCTATTCATTCTAAAAGCCACGTTGGTTATTTTCTTCTACAGAGGCACACAATTCTAACACAGTTTGTTCTGTAACTGTTAGTGGGGAGAAGATGCCTGCCATGACTACTGGAATGCAGCTTCAGGTGAGTTTGCATTACCTTCAAAGTTACTCAGAAGTTCTGACATCTTCTTTTCAATGTGGAGACAAAAGTACATGTACAGTGAGTAAAAAAAAGAAAAAATCTAATAAAAGTAACATTAATCTTTTTTGTCATTTCAGGTTTTACACTCAGCTCTCTTCACATTTGATTTAATAGAAAGTGTTCTAGCTCGAGTAGAAGAACTCATTGAAGTGAAAACAAAAGCTGTAATGGATGAACATAGTTAGGTCAGCTGAAGTATTTGAATTAACGTGCTCCTTACAGGTCCATTTGGAATTGCAGGCATCAGTTGCAAAGGAGACTACCAGCCTTTAAAGAGGAGCAATTGAGAGTGGCCTCCAGAAGAATTGCAAATGCTGCTCTTCAGAAGTCTTGTTGCATGTGATTTACAAATATGGTTTATTTACTCCTCTTCAGAATTTGATGCTTTCCCTTAAGTCTGGAAACTAAAAACAAGATGGGGGTATGTTCTGCTGTGGCAAGGAGGGATGGTTGGGCATTTATTTTACTTTTCAGAATTTCTTAGGTAAGAGTTGCTCACTGGTGATGTGAATCACGAACATTTTTATAAAGTGTCTGAAGAACCATTAATTAAAAAGCACTGTTTAAGCATAAGGTAATTTTATTAGCATGTTTTAATGTTGACAAACAAGCTTTATATTTACAACCAGACTGTAAGGTATTGCTAGATAACAATAGAATATGCTACCTATAAATAGTAAAACACTATGGCAAAGGAAACTACATCAACTTTGAGCCAAGTGAGACATTAAAACTTAGTAACATAACAGATAAGACTTGTTTAAAAACAGTGTAAGATTTCATACATATATACCTGGGCATGCTTGGGAAACCTGTATTTTGGAACTGTCTTCAGCATCTGTATCTTTAATGATAAAATTTTCCTTAAGAGACAGTAAATAGTTTGGGAAATTATTTATAAACAGATTTTAAAAAGGGATGGCTTTTCTGTAGTCCAGTCCTTTTCCCCCCTGCTTAGAATGCACATTTGATATCCAAGTATGCTATTTTTCACTGTATAGTTATTTAATATCAGTTTTTATTCCAAATGTGTATGTTGTATATAGTCTTCTGAAATGTAACTATATTTTTAAGAATATTCTATATTTTGTTTAAAGTTTAGCCACTCTATTTATGAATAAAAACCCCAAATACTAAATTAATTGTGCTGCAATTGGTACTCCTGAAGCATCTTCCAAACTGGACTTTTTTCTATTATCTGGGCTTTTGTCATTTCCATGTTGTAACGAGTATCATCTGCTTGTGGCTTGGAAGTTACCTTAGAGAAAACAAAAGTATGATAAGTAGGACACAGTAACTCCTAGGTAATAGAATATTTAACATTTTTCCAATAGTACAAATGCAGAATTATTCAGGGATGAAATCTGAAATGTGTTCTGAAGTAGTTATTTAGAAATGATATACATAGAGGTGATAGTATTCCAGCAGGAGTTGGGAATGATAGCTTGGGATTAGTTGGATGGTATTGCTTCCTTGGCCCTGGCTGTTAACCCAAGGCAAAAAGAAGTTGATTTTTAGGCCCTTAGACCAGTTAGGGATTTCTCTGGCAAATGATGAGCCCATTAAACTGGCTTTGCATTAATAAGAAAGAATGCAATGGCAACCAACAGGTGAGTGATGTGTGTTGTCAGCACTTCTTGCAGGGCTCTCCTGTTGAAGGTCAGTGCAAACGTTCTGAACAAGTAGAAGAGCAAATTCAAGTTTATAGGTTCAGCAGTAATCTTAAAAGCTTTTATGAAGAGACTGGATATTGGTCTATTCCATAAGAAGTACAATGTTCAACATTGTAATATGTATTTAAGCTTTGCCATATATTGAGATGAAGCTTACACACTTTTAAAACTATGCATAGTCTGAACAGGTTAATGTTTATTATTTTGAGATGCCCACTTCAGGATAGAAGGTAAATTTGTTTTTCATTTCTAACAAGTCCTTCAACCTGCTCCTCCAAATCTTTCATAGTTCTTGGCTTTTCCTGGCTAATATACTAATATTTTTAAGTATATGCAGCTGGACTTACCTTTGCCATAGATAGCATTAATTTAACAGTTTCAGCAGGATTATGAACTGGTATTACACGTAAATTACTGCCCAGGAATCTGCATATCAAAACAAATTAAAGTTAAGATTACTTTTAGAATGTGTTTTAATTTATTATGCCGTGAAACTCAAAAGGCATTCCCCCAGGATGTAAACAACTTTCTACTGTGCAATTCTATTCACACAGAAAACTCTTTTTATCTTTAAAGGCAAGTGGAGGGTTCATGCTGTTTGTATAGCCATCTGTCCCATTTCTGTACCAGTTATTTAGATAGCATTTGGAAAGGCTTGTTTCTTTATCTGGGGCTCTTGGACAATCAATCAGTACTTCTTAAGCATGTTTACACTCAAGGAGAACTAAACCCTCTTCTGTGATGCTGCTGAAGACTATTCTCAGTGGCAGTAAAAAATATTTGGGTTATTTTTATGGCTTTGGAACAACATAGGAAAGATCTAAAAACGCTTCAGGATTTGAGGTAAATCTTTGTAGTGTACTATAAATAAAAAAAGCTGTATTCCAGATGTGGTTAAGATAACAGGATAATTCATTTTCATGTAAGACTTGTTCACTCAAAAACTTTAACCTAAAATTCATTCTCTTTCTATAAATAGTGTTATTCATATGCATTCATTCTTGAGAATGGAATCTGAAGATTTAAAATAGTAGCATCAGTTGCCGTTCAGTGCAGTCACAGAAGAGAAGAGATCAAAGCTGAGGTGAGCACAGAGCGTCCTTAAGCACCTGAACCGTTTCTAACACTGACATCAACATCAGCGTTGCTGCTGTTTTCTGTCGTAGAGCCAAAACTGGAGAGAGACTTAACAACAAAGAGTGAGGAATCTGAAATAACCCAAAGTGTAATCCAAACGAAGTGCCCAGCTGCTCAGTTGCATACTCATTCCCCTGTGACCTCCCCTTGTGCCCACCACCTGTTTTCCCCTGCAGTCTGTCTGATGACTTGGACTCACTCACATTAAGGCCCCTTGCTGGTTTGGTGTATCATCTGAACTTGGCTGCCCTTGCTTCTATTTGGCAAAAATGTTGCAGGCACTGTCCTTCCCTAAGAGTAGTCTCTCTTCCCAGCTGAGTTTTGCTAAAATCTGGTGCAGCAACTGTCGTTTGATTTACATTTAGGGATTAGTGAAATAAACTGATGCAAGTTCACTAATACTACAATGGGCTGAACAAAGTACAGCAAAGAAACAGTTGTATGTATTTACTCAGATCCGTGAAAATCTGTTTGTAGAAACAGTTTTGCTTCCAATTACAGCAGGTCTAAGTTTAGTTCTGTTAATTTAATTAATGGACAGAATACTGGGCATTTGAACACACACCTGGCGTAAGCTGTGATGATAAACAGCGCTTTCCCCCCTCTTCCCCTATATGCTTTACACAACCTTACAGAAACTCTTCATGTTGTTGGAGAAGAATCCTGTAATTTTCTTGTTAATAATAAAAAACAATCCTTCCCCAACTGCAGCAAAACCAAAGAGAAGCTGAAAGAAACAGTAATAGAAGAAAACTTGAAAGTAGTAATGAGTTCTGTTTTATAACAAACCCACCAGGTGATTTGTAGTTTGAAAGAACATGGCACATGTTTCAACCTCACCAAAGCAGAAGCTCAGTCAGTGGTTTATATACAACGTAAGAATTCCAAGATGCTGGGTAGTAAGCATTAAAAATATGATTGTGCTTTGTCAACATCAGTTTGTATCATTGCAAGCAATAAAACTTTTTATTTTAATAAAATTACTGACGTGCCCAATGGACTATAGTTCCAAAACATCATGTTTTAGTGATCAACAGATGCACAAAATCTGTAGTACATTACCACAACCTAGATTGAGAAATTAGCCTTGCCAGCAGCTGAATAACATGTTCGTGCTGAATGGTGGCAGAACTTTTGACACCACTCATGAAAATTGATGGCATTTTCACAAATGAGTAATAAATTTCTTACATTTCATCCCATATGCTCTGCCATTCATCAGTATTTGGCAGTATGCCCAGGATTTAATGAAACTGATGTTAGTTTCAAGGAGGTAAAGATCAAAGACTTCATTAAAATAGTCAGTTCTTGAGGCCAGGAGTGACATGCAGTTGCAGTTAGGGCTACTGTACCTACCAGAGAATAGTTCTGACTACAAGCATGGAGCACAATCTGATCACTGTTGGCAGCAGGTATGTGCTGAAATATGTACATTTTCAGGCTTCATTAGAAATCACAGAAAAGTTTTAAACAAATCTGTTTTAATGTCCAGTTTTACACTTTTGGTATAAAATAACACTGATTATTTCAATTATTCTAGCTCTGAATAATAGACACTGTTAATAAACCTGGTAAATAATATGCACTTTACAATAAAGCCTTTTCTCATGAAGTAAAGTTTCCTGTTCTGTTTGGAAAATGACCATGAAAAGATGGTGACAGAGCTAAGAAAATAGCCTAATTTTCCAGTTCAAGAGAAAAATTGAAAAATAATTATATTATAAAGGCCTAGAATGATTGAAAGGAATCTTACTTGCTATGTTTTGAGGTACATCCTCTTTTATTACCTATGATACGTCAGATTGTTTCACTTGATATTCTTTTTATTTGCCATTAAGAAACATATTCCTTAAATAATTTTCCAGTGTATTAATACAAAATAAAATTTGTATTCCTGAGATTAATTCATGGAATGGGTAAAGTTTGAAGAGACCACAGTGGATCAGTCTGATGTTACCCCATTCACTATTACCCTCTGTGCTTGACCCATGAGGCAGTTGCTCAATCAATATTGTGTTTACCCATCTACGTGCTGGACAGTTTGTCCCAAAGGATACTGTGAGAGATGGTATCAAAAGCTTTACTGAAATCCAAAAAGATTACATCAATATTCTGGTGGAACTTCTGTGCATCAGCTTCTGCCCACTGCCTCTTGACCTATTAATTCCTAAATAATATTGCCAAATCTAAGACTGCTACTTCATTTCTTCCTAGCAACAAAAAGTTTGGTTTGCTGTTGAACTTGTACCTTCTCTGAATCCTGAACATGACACTCCATTCTTCTGGGCCATGCAGAGCAGCTGACAAAACCAAAAAGCTGTTCCGATGAATGTTTATGAACTTCTGAATTCTTTCAGAAAACTCTTCTTCCCCTGTCCTAAGCAAATCTTGGGTGTCTGACAGTATAAATGCAACACCTATTGAGGAAACTCATATAAATGTACACGTCATGGCAACAATGGCATTAAGGTCTTACCACAAACCAGGAAGCAGAAATCTTAAATTAACCATTAGTTTATAAGACAATGGAACAAGACACAAGAATGAATTGACACATCTTTGACAGTGAAATGCAATCATGAGATTTTCTAATCAAAGCCCTCAGATAATCCTTTTCCCATCTCCTCTGCTACCTTCTACCACCAGGTCTGCAAATTCAGCTTTGAAGTTGGCAGCCAAAGGTCTTGGTTTGCTCTTCGTTTACAGCCATACACTCTCAGGATCTTGATGGCAGTTTACAGGTTGATGGCATTCAGCATGTTTGCTCAGTTACAACAAGAACTTACTGAACAGTTCAGCTGATGTTCACCAAATCTCACATAGCTGTTCTACAATACATCCAAAAAAAGTAAAAAACCAAAATGTTTTGTTCCTGAAGTTCTCTGTTTCATCTGATTTACATGCAATCGTAGCACAGCTCCTTCCACTACTGCACAACATTCCAACACAGATGACTGTACTCAGCTTAGCATAGCCCACATCAGGACATGATCTTGGACCTCACTGGAGTTTATAATTTAAAAGCATAAACTTTAGAGTACTGTACCAGAAAGAGGAAATATCACGGATCCAGTTTCCACTGATTCTGAATATCGAACTCGGTGTTGTTGCGTCTGCAGAATTGTAGAAATTTCATGATCCTAAGTAAATTTTAAAAGGTTATTTTAAAAACATGTTTTCAGCCCACAAGTTAAAAATACCCTTAAAGCATAATCTGAACCATTAAAGGTAGACCTTTAGCATTGTTGCATAAAAATAAGTACTAAAATGTTAAAGATTTTCAATTAATTTTTGAAGTATTTGATTGGCAGTTACAAACACTGAATGACAACTCTGTATGCCAACATTCAGTTTGTCTCAACTCCCGGATAATGCATAAAGAAGCTCAAACATTTTGCAGTCTATTTGTGTAAGATGTGCTAAAGGAGGATTTGCAGAAGTGAGGAACATACAGTAGGGTGTTTCTATGACTCTGGTTAATTAGACTGCATTATTTTCACAGATGTCAGCATTTCAGTTGGAAAATAGTTCAGAAATTCTGTATGGGACATGATTTTCTTTAAAGCTTTTTGACAGACTGCAATCCACTCAGGAAAACTAATAATCATCTACAGAATGGAAAGGGTTTGGATGTATTTTTCAGCTTGTAAAAAGGATTTCTGCAGAACGTTCTACAGAAGCTGCTCAAACACACATATTTTAAAGGTTAAATCACTGAAACTGATGCCTCAGGGGTTTTTGATTTTTTAAATTTTTATAGATTTTAGAAGTACTTGTAACTGGAGTAAAATGCAGATTTTAGTGTGTTAATATTTCTAGCAGCTTAAGTTCAATGTTTATGTATTCTAACCCCATCCCATATCAATACCTAAAATTCCATTAGTTGTTTAGACTTCGAGGTAGAAAGCTGAATAATATCTCAAAGCCTGCTCCATGAGATATAAACATAGGCCAACGACCTCGAAGTCAGAACACTGGAAGTCCCCCAAGTATCCCTGCATGATATGAGGAAGAGAAGGATGAAGACAGAGTTCCACTCTCCCCCAGACTCAATTCCTGACAGGGTGTGCCGGGGGCGGGATGGGGCTGCACCGAAGGGTTGTGTGCACTGAGGATTAGGTGGACAATATTATAAGCCCCATGGAAATGGGAGTTTGGGAGAGCACATCATCATGTATTCCTGAAGGCCCTAGGGCTGGACATTAAAGAATCTGCCTTTTTATACTAACCCACACTAAGTTGGCTTGGAGTCCTGTTTTCTGCGGTCTCTCGAGGCATCAGTTTGTCACCGAAAGGTGGAATCAGTGAAACCAGCACCCCACTTTTTAGCTAGTAACATGTTCTTTAACCTACCCCTTTAAAACACAGCCACCTTGCCTGTACAGGAAAGTGTAATGATTTAGGGGAAGAGTACAAAACAAAATCTGTACAGCAAGTGAACCCTGAAGGAGACAGTAACCAAAAATGTCATGCTTTCAATTGGCCTGGAAAGGGAACACTCAGTGGCAACTGCTTGTAACTACAGTTCTGGAAAAGTTCTGCTGCATTATTTAATGCACAAATATAAATAACAGCCATAAGAAAATTATAACTGCACAGGGAAAAGAGAAAGCTCATAACCAAAATGGATACAGAAAAGCCATCTTAGATTTGTGTTCAGCTATTTCTCCATAGCTTTGCATACAGGGAGCCCTTACTAACAGCAGTAGTTCTGAACAGAGCTGGAGGTCTTATTATTAATAGCAGAGTGTTGTGCTGGTATAGCTGATAAAATCACTGCCATCCAACACCTCTCACCATATTATGGGCTAAGCTGCTCTTGAAGCAGTTCCCAAACAGGCACAGTTTACAGGCTGCAAATTCCAAAATGGGCAGGTAAATAAGAATAGGCTTTAAACTGAGGTGATTCAGGAATTACTTCAACATGGTTCACCCATTTACACAGCAGAGGTGAGGTGATAACCTTGTCAGCCAAGCTAGCATAAGATATTCTTGCCTGTGAATCAAAGCCCTCTTGACTCTAAATTCTTGTCAGCTGGCATGAAATTGGCCTCAGCTGCAGAAACTAATTACGAGCTCATTGACATACCCTTTCACTTTACTTGGGAATACAGTCAAGGGTTCTGATGTTAACAGACATATATATCAATATCTGTAAGACTCACTATTTTAAACTGAGTTACGCACTTGCTGAGTAATTGTCTACCCTAATGCTGATACTGTGTAGTAGAAAACAGCTTTTAGGGAGAAATTTGGAAAATTGAGAACCATTTCTGACGGAATTATTTATAGCACTAACTGAAAACGGCATCATTGCAGTGCAAAAATGATGAGCCAGGAGAACAATCCTAAAGCAGTGTAACTCAGAATAGCAGGTGGCAAGAATACTAAATAGATGCAGAAGTAGCTAAGAGAAAACACAGACACACAAAAAGAACCAGTACTGTAGTAGAAGCAGCTTTAGACTAATATTCCTGGTTTATCCTCAAAAAGCTGTATTCATTGACATTGAATAAAATATTTTCACGTATAGAACATAGGACATGATTTTTTGGGGCATTTCTTAGTGAGTCAGATGCTGGTCCTGAGCAGGGGTAGGGTACCTGCAGAGCCGAGCTCATGATGACTGTGGTTACCCATCGCGGCTGCTCCTGCCCACAATGACCTTCTGCCATTTTTTGCAATGGTCTAATGGCTGTGCAGTGAGATCTCAGGTGCCACCTTCTGAAAGGCTTGGGAAAAGAGATGGCAATTATCTCCTGCCCATTAACGAGGTGTTTAAAGCACAACAACACATTAAAGAACTGGTTAAAAAACAGGGCACTACTCAATTTCCCAAAACATGCCACTAAACTATTTAAGCTGACACTTAGACACCTCAATAGCTTTAAAGAATTTGCATTTGAGCAGGCTTCCTCTATGAGGCACAACACTCTTCCAAAGATCCTCCTGGGTGTGCAGCCTGGCGGGCGTTTCTGCCTCTCCAGGGCTCAGGTGGGGCATCTGAGGGGAGGCAGCCCTGGGGCTGGGCCGGCCGCTTTCCAGCACCTGTGCCGGCCGCTTTCCAGCACCTGTGCCCGCCGCTTCCCACGGTGTCCTTAACCAGGGCCCTCCCCGACCTGCAAACCTGGCTCGGCGCTGAACTGGGACCCGGGGGCGCCGCCGGGACGGCAAGAGCCCGGCGGCGGGAAGAGAAGGACAGGTTCTGCTCCCGCCCTCAGCCCTCAGGAGGAGCCGCGGCCGCTCCTCAGGGAACGGCGGGGGCGGCACAGCCACGGCCACAGCGGTGTGCTGGGGCCTGCCTTTCCCCTGCTCCCCATGTGCCGGGGCTGCCCTTCCTCTGTTCCCCGTGTGCCGGGGCTGCCCTTGGCCTGCTCCATGGAGGACACCGATGGTGTGCCGGGGCTGCCCTTGCCCTGCTCCATGGAGGTCATCGATGGTGTGCCGGGGTTGCTCCTCTCACCGTCCCCGCAAGTGACCCCACAAAGCGGCCCAGAAACTGGGGCTGGCCTGGGGACCTGCTGCCGTACCAGGGTACATTGTGTGACATGTTCAGCACCACTTCACTGAAAAAAATAAATGCTGAGAGCGTTGGGCCTTCTCTTTTCATCATGTAAGAGGAAACAGGACTTCACACAGTGAAGAAGAGCTGGGGCGTGGAGTAATTTAAAGCGCTGGTACTCCATTGATGTCCAGCTCTGCTGTTGGCCCAGGGACGAGTCTGGCATCACATCCTGCACTCAAACTGGCATGGCACTGAAAATCTGAGATTTTACTGAAAGCTTTTCCTTTTTAAAGGCTTTTTAGAGCATTTTAAAATAGAAGAAAGTGACCTCATTTATATATTAAAAACTATACATTTAAACTGAAGATTCTCTGGCTTGCATAAAAGTAGTTAGACATCTTAGTGATTTAAAAATGACTCTTCTCCTTTTTGTACTAGACAAGAAGTGGATTTACATCTGTTTTCCCTCTTCTGTTGGTCGAATGGGCCCGAGCTACACTTGCGTTTCACTGCAAGGATATGGGAATGTCACGCTACTTTTCATAGTAAGTCAAGTATTTCTAATACTGAATTTTTGGATTTCTGTGGAGTATAAATGTGAGTCAGCAAATGAAAATAACGTATTTGGTATCCTGACTGTTTTGGAGGGATGTGACAGGACGAACAACTGTGAAAACGTGTCCTGTAACACAGTGGAACCATGTGCTGTGACTGCATACAAAAATTGTGGAGTTAGGAACATCAGGAATTATTTTCAAGTATAATTATAAAATAATAAAGGGGTTTTATGATGAGCATTGATTATCCTGCTGACATCTGTCAATGTGAATTTTGAATTCATGCACATTATGAGTGAACTTGTGAGAAATTCCAGGGGTAAACGGTAGTAACTGTTTTGTTGTAGTGATGATACTTGATTTATAACACTATAGTGTATCTGAATTAATATTTTCGATTATGTCTAATATGTACATGCATTAATTGAACTACAACAATTCAGATGGAGAAAAAAATAGTAGTAGGGAATAGAATGGAATAAAAAAATTATTTCCAGTGTAAATATCTTTACCAGGTGAGTAGATTTCCATTTCTTCAGTGTACCACTGTTAGAAATGTACATAAAAGGGCACATTATTACATTTTAAAAAATGTAAATACAAAGAAATGTAAACACTGGATTTAGGGTCCTGGAATATCAGCAGATGCTTTTTTTCCCAACAGCCACTTATTGTGAATGAATTTGGACACCCCCAACCTCAAAATACCATTTGAAAAATGTCAAAGTACAATGATGTTTAAGTGTGGGACAATGAGAAAAACCCCAACCTTAACAGAAAATGCTTCCTGGCAGTATTTTGTCTCCAGTTGCTACATATTTACTTGTCTGAATTCTGTATCTTAATTACAGTTGGCAAAAAATTATACCAGAAACTTACCACTTGTAATGATAATGCTTGTCACTTACATTTCACATTTGAAATAAAAATAAGACTTTCTGAGACAGAAAATTCTGAGCACGATGGGTCCCACCGTGTCCTGTGTAACAGCCACCCTGGCCTAAGGCTTGTCTGGGTCAAGTCCTGTGCAGTGGGGGATGCCGAGCCCCTGGTCAAGGGACAATTCTGGTAGAAGTTTGTTCTGCAATACCATTTCAGTCTGAATCTCACTACATAACTTGGCTTTCTCTTTTTTTGAGCCTACTATCAGAAGGCCAATTAAAAAGATCTTGTACTCAAAGAAAATAGGTTTTTCTGGATTGTGTATTATTCAGAGCATTCTTCTCCACAGAAGTTTCCCTTCCCAAAAATAACTTTTGAGGGATCCTGATGAGTTCACTTTATTTTACTACTTAGGGTTATCTCTGCTTGACAATTTCTGACATTTTGCTAGTCTTAGCTTTAAATCTCAGAAACATTCCTTTCCCACACACCTACATGTGTGCATTTCACAAACGAGTGAAGATGCAGGAGGGAGAAAGAATAGGGCTGAGTCTGGCAGCATATCAAGTAATTCCTGGAAGCAGAGCAGAGAATCCCATTTAGCCAAGAGTAGAAGAATCTTGGATTACAACTCCCCTATGATAATGGGTAAGCATTTGGATGAATAACTAATTTATGACAAGGCAAACTCTATCATCTACTTAGTGTTTGTCTGTGCTGTCCAGAGCCATATCCTGTATGTTCCACAGCAGCACCATTCTTTTATTCTGTAGGGCAATTACAGAGGTATCTTCCTCTCTATGCATTTTTATATGAGAACTGATTGTTGATCTTCACATACATTACTGTTCTGTTCTCTGATGATACAACTGAAGAAAATTTTTTCCTTTTAGAGAAAATGAAGAGTGAACGTTCACTAAACCTGTAGAAAATGTAAGTAGCACTTTTTTTTTCAGTTTGCAAAGCACAAATGAAAATTGATGTCAGCAGTCCAAGTTGAATGAAGTACAATGACTCAGTATTTAACTTACACATAGGTTTATTATTTTCTGTCATACAGAAATCAACTAAGAACCCTCAGTATGTAGCATGGGGAAGAAGGGTTGTGGGACTATGCAACCATACAGATACTCTGGAAACAGAAGACCAGGTTGACAAGGAGTCATTTGGAAATCTGATTAATTAGGCCCCAACTAATTATCTAAGTCTGAAAAGCAAGCAGTTGGAAAACATGCAAGCATTCAGTTTGAGAGTTTAACACCCTCCCCCTCCCTCCACAAGACTGAGTGGTCAAAATATTCCTGGACCACAAAGCCATGGACTACAGGTAGCTACTCAAACTTTCCTCTAGATGCATCCCATTATACATATGTTGGATTAATCTTGATTACTAGAATTATTAGATTGAGGGTTTTTTCTCTACAGATACGAAGGACACTTTGTTGCAGGTAGGAAGTTTGACATATAGGTGGGGCTCATGTTTGTGGATGTTAAAATTACCTCCTTCTAGGAAGGTCACATAAAGGTTTAACATATGTACACTAGATCTGGCATGTACATATGGTTTGTCCTATTTATACTGATCTTAAGCACACTGGTAAAACTCTACTCAGAGGCAGGATGCCATACCACACTCAAAAGAATGTTATTAAAAAGAAAAGAACTAAAATTATTTCATTAAACACAAGTGTAAGAAAACAACAAAAATTGCTAAATAAGGATTGCATAAATGAGGATGCTGTAGGTTTAAGTATGTGGTGAGATTAGTCTCAAAAGTGGGTTATAGAGTTAAGTTACATGAGCCAAAATTTTTACTCAGGTAAGTAGTCTTTCCATTCAGATACTTACACACTCTGATTTTCACAAATGTGGTTTGGACACCACACACGAACTTCAGTGGGAGCTGAGAAAAGGTAGTCACATTCACTTGCATGCAAAAGTACAAAATGTGTTGCACTACCTGGGTCACTGGGCTGTGTCCCAAACTCACACATGTGAGCCTCTGTTCAGGTTCACCAGAATATGCACTCTAATCCAGTTAACAGTCAGCATCTGTTAACATACAAAACCTATTTTGACCATCAATATCCCTGTTAACTACATCCAGCTACTGAGTTATAGTCAGTCCCTCTAAATGCTGAGGTTGTAGTAATTGAAGACATGATCAGTATTAATATTTTACTGTGCAATAGCAGAAGAAATTTTGTTGCACATAGTGCAAAATGTTACAATTTCTCAGGACTTTGATTTCTCTATTTGAACAGTCTTCTGAGCTGGGAACTTCAGCAATAAATCACAAAGAACAGGGAAGCAATTTAATGGAATTCCATTATTAATTATTTCTTACTTTAACTGCATCCAGATGGCTCATCAGGATTAGAAGCTCATTAAGTTGAGTACCATATAAAAGCACAAGTGTGCACAGTGCCTGCCCCCAGTGCCAGCTCCATTACCCTTTCTGAAAAGCCAGAGTTAAACATCCACAAATGTGGACATGGATTTGCTCCTGTTTGCAGAACTGTGGCCTAATGGACTGTACAGTGCAGACTGCAAAGTATAAAAGGAAGGTCAAATGCAAGAAATAAACAGGTGTGTGCATGTCTGCACTGTATGGCTTCAGTTATTAGTTACCAAATGTAAAAAAATAAAAGAAATTATCAAACCCCGTATTCTTCCCCAATTGATACCCAGTTTTTAAATAAATTGCTTTCTTCTGTTAACAGGTTTAGTTTTCTTAAACAAAAATAGTAGTTGTCAACAAGAAGCAGCTTGGTTTTAAATTAGCTAAAGAAGATATTTGGGCTGTAATTTTTCCCCAAATTGAACACATTAAAGCTTATTTTTCAAAAAAATATCATATATAGCTTGTGTTCAAGAAAGATGAAAATCAATATGGATTTTCTGCAAGAGATGAAAGCTTCTAATTATATTGGATTTCAGATCTAAAAACCCATTTCCACGGAATATCTGTTGTAACAAAGCTGCAATAATTCTCATTTTATCTTTTGTCCTCAGTTCCTGTGTAGTCCTGGCAAGAATGTCATCTATCAATGTACAAATGTTAAATCACCCCAGTCATGAAATATTAACAGAATGCATACAATTATGACTAAAAAATTGAAGTCTTTCTAGCTGTAATTTGTCACACCTACAATTGTACAATGTTATTAGAAGAGTAAAATTAGAAAACTATGAAATAGATATATTGGAAAAAATAGCATTTCTACATGCATTAATATAGGCAAGCCCTGAATCTGCTTCAGTTGAGGTCAACAGTCTTTTCTTTGACATTAATGAAAGCAAAATAATGAATTCTTAAATGTCTTGGTTCTGAGCAACCAACGAACAACATAAGAGCAGTTCTTAATTCTTTCATGCAAAGGTTTAGATTTTCTGGAGCAAAGCAGAATGAGCATGCCACTAATCATTTTCCAGATGGCACTAATATATATTGAAAGTTTTAAAACAGTCTCCTACAATCTGTATCTAGAAACAGGGGGTTTTTGTTTTGTTTTTACATATTCCCTGAAAGAAACTGATAGACAATTCAAAGGGAACACACCTTATGGACAGTCTTTGTGAGAAACATGGGAAGTTCTCTTGCCCCAATTCTTCCAAAATAATAATAAAATTTGCAAACTCAAAAATTCAGTATAATTTTGAAATAATTTAAAATCTTAAGAAGTGTGGAATAAGATTATCAAACATTTACAGTTCAGTCACGTATCATCCAGAACTTAAAAAATATTGCAAGCAAGCCATATTTCTTGTACTTGATTACTAATATTTTCCAACAATGCTCGAAGTTGTTATATTATTACTGGAGTATTTTAATCTCAAATTAGTGTTTGCTGTGAGCACCATGTTTCTGCCTTACATGCTGTGGGCTGTGAGGCCCCAGCAACCTCATTTATCTTTGAAGTTACCCCTGCTTTTAGCACGTCAGACTAGAGACCTTTCGAGGTCTGTTCAGGCCTGCATTTTCCTGTAGTTCTATGATTTTTCTGTAATTCTACGATTCTGGAAAGCTTTTCTAAGGGAAAAATGACGACTGTATGGAGTGTCCTTTCCACTACCCCTAAACCACAAAAGCAGATGTCTGGGTTTTATGCCCTTATCTGATCACTTCCAGCAGCCCAGACTGCCTGCTGATCTCATTTCATGCTTTCTTATCTCTCCTGATCTTCACTCATGTCTCAGTGTCCACATTTCTTTTGCTACTCTATATAAACATGCTGTAATCTCATGCATTCAAAAGCAACCCAAAATATATTATTGACTGATCTTCTTTTCTAACTGTTGTCTCTCTCTTAATGGTTAGGCTCAGTTTCCTTCCTGCCATTCTGTCACCTCTACCACACTGCTGTCTGCCTGCCTTCCACCCTGCGAGCCAGGGTCTGTTCTGACCACAGTCCTTAAGAACACTTTCCTAACCAACCTCAAAACTGCTATTTTATACATCTGCCTTGTGGGCCTTCCTCAGTGAAGGCAGTGGTGCAGTTTTCCTTAAACCCTGTCATCCTCACTTGACTCCTGTTTCCATCTTTATTTCCTTTGCTTCCCTAATGGATCTTTATTTTGAGCAGATTATTTGGAAGAACCTCCACTTTCCTCAGTTTCTTATAGGGTTCCAAGTCTTTGGGCCTCCCTTTTCCCTCTGCAATATGTCTGTTGGTGATTTATTCCACAAATACAATTTTAGCTTGTATCTGTAGTAAAAACCCAGTGGAGCTGCTTCCCCAGTCCAGACTAGACTCTCATTTTCCAAGTTAAAAAAGAAAAAAAGTTGATTTTTTTAGGTATAATCTTTTTTAAACTTAATACCTTCATACGTGTAAAACATCCTTCCTTATTTTTCACTTTTATAACATGTAATTCAAGATAGGCAAAATCAGGGTCTGATTTCCCAGTTCTCTCCTCTAAATTTCACTAATAGTTTACTAAATTTGGTGTTACGGCCTGTAGGATACAGACACCTTTACCCATTCACATAACAATCTCAGATAAGCTGTCAGTATCACCTGTTAACTGCAACATTGTTCTTTCAGGCTTTGATAAAGCAAGTTCACTGCTCTTATTCAAGATACTACTGCAAAGGTAAATTCTTAAACAATATTTTGACTATTCCATCTCTTTAGTTTCTTCACTGATGCCCTTTCACTGTTTCATCATATGTACCTACCTTGTCCTTACTTTAGAGGTCCTTTGGAACCTCCTAATCACTATTCACTTAGAGCCTATGACACCAGCTTTGGTTGTTGCTCTTAAGTTTTCAGACAAACCTTTATCCATTCTCCCATGTTTAGGAGAAGAGGCCAATACAGTGACAAAATCACTGTCAGGAGGCATGAGCAGGACTCTGTAGAACTCTGGTGACTGATACTATTAAACAAGACAGCCACCTACACCTGGCTTAAAGCTTGAACATGTCAGGGTCAGGCACGAAGAGTTTAGCCAGCACACCAGGCTGGTCAGGAACTCAGATTCTTCCAGCTCCCTCATTATCCAGTCTCCAAATCTCACCCTGCAACTTCCCCTTCTCATAATGCATGCAGGAGAAAAAACTGTTTGAACTGATGCTGTGCTGAGACCATTGCTAATCAGCTAGATAAATATTGACACGCTCATTTTACTTTTCCATCCATGTGCATTTTTTTTGTCTTTTGTCTTAACTTGGATTATAACCCCTCTGTGGGAAGGCTTTGTTTTCGTTCTGGGTTTGTGCAATGTCTAGCCAGTGGGACGTTGGTCTGATTAAGCCTCACAGGCACTCTGGTAATGCAAGTTAAAAACAATACCACTTTTTATTCCTGCTACTTCTACAGACACTATTTGGCTGTGGGAAGCCGAATTCTATGGCTGCATATGTAACAACTGAACAATGTCATACCCTAATCAGTGGTCTGCTGCAAAACTATTAAAAGAATTGCAGGACTTGACGAGAGGAACTAATTTAATTTTGATACAACTGGAAAAGTAAATGCAAAGAAAAAAAGCAATTAAAAACCCCCTTATATGTGACTGTATTTCATACAACAAACATGAAACTTTGTGTGTTACTTCACTGCTGCATTATCAATTCAGTAAGAAGTTAACAATATGGGCAAAGCAAAAAATACACACTGTCACTTCCCCTTTCCATCACTTCATCTTGTTTAACGTGTGAATGCCCACTATCAGAATATCATCAGGATTTTTAAGTTGATTAGACTTTTTGGTAAGCAAGTCTTACTTTAGTGTTTTAGACAGAAATTGAAACTCTATTCTTCAGCCTTCTATAAGAGCTGCTCTCAAGTTTTGTCTTTGGCTAATACCATAGTTTATTCTTTTATTCAAAGGTTATCCCCCATTTATATACCTTTGAAGGTGAAAAAGTGTTCTTGATGATTTGCACTTCTAAAGGTTCTTCTAAGTTGGTCAATTTGAAGACTGGTTCAAATACAGTATATTACATGTATAATATTCTGAATTATAATATCGCAGACTATTGTTGCTGCTGCTAAAAGAGTAGGTTAGAAAGATTTTTATAAAAGAGACTGAACATCTTCCTTCCCCGAGTTTAGAGTCCTCCATTGACATAAAAAGAAAGGAAGGCTTTCCTTTTTTTTTGCCTACCTTGATATTAAGGAATGAGATAAAATTCTTCCTCTGTTTATTTGGAGGAGAATAAAACATTACTTTTGTACCAGAAGTTCAACAATGTGGCTTTCTAGATAAATTATTTTGCCTCAAAGCTCTTTACTATGTCAAATCCAAAGGTAAGACAAGTCCTAACTTCTGTAATCATATGCTAGGGCAACTTTGTATTTGCACAGAACTGAGAGTTTGACTATGAACAGAAAGAAATGAAGTTTGTCAAAAATTTAAGGTGCACTGTTGGAACTGTGCAAAAGTTTGCAAAACTGACCATGTTATCAGTGGTTACAGCCAGGTTAAGTTGTGGAAGTATCTTAAATAGCTCCAACACAAAAAGCATGTTAGTAGCCATTTACTGCCATATGGCACCTACTTCAGAAGGCACTTCTGTTAATGACTGAGAGGAGGTAGAACACTTCCTGTTTAGACTTTAAGCTGTGTGAAAGACAAGTCCTACTGTTCCCATAATGCAGATATTTTAGAGGGCCCAACCTTTGCAGGGGATAAAACCTCTGTGTTTCTGACTTAGTAAGAATTACAAATAGTTTCTCACTTCTTCCTCCTTGTCAAATCAGAAAGACAATAACCAGTCCTATCCACACCCAAATACCCCAAAGCAGCAGAAAGAGCTGTGTATCCTATTTCACTCTGATTCAGAAGAAAGGTTATGTTGACATTTATTTTCAATATATAAAAGCTACACTAGAGATATTAATGAAGATGCAAGAATCCTATTACCACTCCAAAAATGTAGCATCTGTGAAAACAAAACCTAATTCCTGAGAATTTTGCTATGCCCCAGCATCAGGAGGGTGCAAGGGTTATGAACTGAAGCGAGAAGGTAATTCTAGTCAACATCAGACTTCTGATGTAACACTGACCACGACTTCAGAATCAGATATAATTTTGGAAACATCATACATGCTGTTTCTTAGAACAGGAGCAGCATTCTACTAACTCCTTTGAATTCATGCACTATGACATTTAAAATATTTACTTAAACACGTGCATTTCTAACAAAGGAACAGTGCTCTTCCTATAGCACAGACCCTCTGAAGTCTTATATTTAAAGGAAAGACAATTTTAAAAATTTATTGGAAACTTCTAAACCAAACAAACCAATATACAAAATCAAATTTGAAAGAAACGGATGAAACAAGCTGCTCATATCAATAAGGCCCAAGGCAGATTCAGCCTGAAACATTTTCTTTGAGCGAGTGTGTTTCCATCATTTAAAGTACTGTTGGCACATATTACCTTTTGACACAACCGTTCTGAATCTTTATTGTCGTAAAATTAAGTGACCATGTAGAGAGGGGGGGAAAAAGAGGGGGAATAGCTCTACTAATTGTGCATTGATCTTTAAATTTCCGCTGAATGAGAACATTAGATGTCAAAAAAAGAAGCTAAAAAGGGAGGGTGGAAACCAAGGCTTTTCTTTCATGTCATCTAGTTTGTCTAACAATTCTAGAAAATACATGCTCAAGTTCATTTTTAGAAAAGACATACATTTAAATCTTGAAAAATTATTGTACTTGTGATTAAATCTAGATTATAAATTAACATATTTACCTCATTATATCAGAAAGATTGCCTCAGTATCAAGAATTGCTTGTTCTTGACTGATGCAGTATTTCATTATTGTATGGAAAAAACTCATCAAAAATAGATTTGGGGAATGAGTTGGAGTTCAGTTGCAAACAGTTGGTCACCTTAATGATGGGTTTCCAGTTCAAGAATTGTCCATTCCCCCTGAGGGGACGAACAGTCTTCAGATGAGAAGCTTGCCACTGTAATGCTTGCTGAAGAATCGTCCAATGGAGACATGAGTTCAGTCCACCTACTGAATGTGTCAACTTGTGATGTACCCTGAGGATTTGAACCATCTCGTGCCAGAAACAGTGTCTGATTGATAAGACATTGTGCTAAGTTAAGGTCTTCAGGAACAGAGTTTTTGAAATCTATATTTGAGTCCTGCTCAGATAACAATTGCCTGAGAAGAGTCCAGTCCTGTTCTGCAAACTGCTGATCTTCAAAATCCACATCTAGAACTGCTGTTTCTGAATCCATCCTCTGCTCAATTGCTTCTCCAACATCCATCTCATATATTGGAGAAAGGGTTTTTGAAGGCCGATGCTCATACAAGCAGGTTTGTGCCATTGTGTCATAATCATCTATGTCTCCTGAAATAATTCACAATACTGTACAATGTAAAAATTGTAGATGATCCTCCCCTCAGGGCTGTGTAGAGCAAAATTTAATTCATTCAGGAAGGACAATCCAATCAGGTTAAAAAAGGGGGGATGGAGGGTTATACAAAATTGACAAAATTTGAGGCATTTATTTCCTATATAAAAAACAAAGTATGATTTATAAATTAAGTTAAAGTAGCAATCACCACTGGTAATTAACAATAACCTCCATAATTAAGTTTCTGATACAGAAAATGACAATGTAAATATACACTTAATGCACATGAAATTTCTCATTTACTACATAAATTAAATTTAGACCAGGAGGTGCATAGAGGGAATTAATAGAGAATGATTACTGAATGGTGACTTAAGCTATGTCAGCTTAGAAGAGAATTAAAACCAAAACTGTTTATCCACAGGCTTAATTTCTATACTGCACATGCAAGGGCAGCTGCAGGCAAGGGCAAGCAAACTGAAAAAAAATAGTACAACTTTTAATGTCTTCTTGTTCTGTGGTCTGGCTGAACATAGATCATCATCAGTGTTTCATTGCTCTTGAATACACAATAGTTGTAATCAACACTATTGTATATTTTTGATGGGGTAAACAGACTCAATTATTGATAGAAAGAAGACAAAACACAAAACTAGACAAGTGGTCATCTAGCTACATGAAACAAGCTAGAACGTCTTTGTATATAAGCATCAGTTCTAAGTATAATATCTCTTTTAGGAAATAAGCTTTTACTGGTAAAATTTAGAATTTTAGACATCTCACAAGCTCTAAAGCAGAGTTCAAACCTGCTCCCACTGGTGTATATGGCAAATATTCTGTTATATTCAGTGGGAGAAGGATCCAAAATTGTATATAATATATAAGTAAATAAATTACAACAGTAATGCATATAGCTGTTCAGGTAAACAGTTCAGTGCGCTTTAGTTAAGGTTATTACTTTAGTTATTGCACATCCCATTCAGACATACTATATGTTGTCAAGCAGACAAAACAAATACTAAGATTCCATCAAAAGCTGATGCTGTCAATGTTAGATTGGATCAAAAATAACTGAAGTACAGACAACTGCATCCAATCTTTCTTTTAGCATTACATAAAATCTGTTTTCTTGTAGTCAAGTTTCTCATTGAACAGCAGGGTATTGACGGATATTTCAAACAGACAAGCATTCTCTACCCAAGTGAAATACTTAAAAATATTTAAATTTAATATAGTTTCAGCCAAAATTACTTCAGTTCAGGATTCAATCCCAGAAAAATTGCCAAAGCTTTCCCTATTAATTTGTTTCTGAATGACTGAATGTTTCTATTTCTGTACATTACCTGGAAGTAAATCAGTATTAGCGCATTCAGTAGTTGCTGGTTGACTGTCTCTCACTTCCTGAGTCAGTATCTGATTCTTACTGGCTTCTACAGGTTTTGCAGAGCTGCTCTTTTGCACATCAGAATTAGTTTCTCTCTGCTGAAGATCCAGATGACATGGTCTTTCTTGAGATTTTGTATCGTTTTCTAAGTATTTATTGCACTGCTGAAATTCACTGGCCACTTCATTCTTCATATTTACTTTTTGTTTTTCTCCTGGACATGGACTAGTAGCTGCTGAATGTACTTTCTCCAGGCCATTTTGTTCAGTCATTGAAGCACCTTGATTCTCCTTCCCTGGGATTTCAGTACCGTGAAGATGTAAGAGAGAACTTCCACTTTTATCCAATCTATTCTCTCTATCCTTACGCTGTTTGCCATCCAGGAATCCATCTTCGGTTTCCAGTGCGTATCTTGAATAAAAGGTTTTTCCATGCTGCTCTTGAGAAACATTGTCAAATACTTCTGGAGTAAGAGAATCTATTGAGTGCTGAAGTGAAGTATGAGTTTCCACTTTATCATCAGATCCCAATTCCTCACATTCATCTACTGAAAGTAAAACAGATCGTTTGAAATTTTTAGTTTTAGAGAATTCATGACTTATAGTATCATTTTCTGCTGCATCTTCAAAAGCTAAATTATCAATCCCTTGGAATGGTTGAGTAGGAACATTTGATGGAGTGAAGTTTTCTGCAACATTCTCTGCTTCAGATCTGTCATCTTCTGTTTCATCAGCAGAAGAAGAAACTTGGTCTGCTTCCTGAGTAAACTGCGTATTACCAAAAGTAGAACTTTTGCTTTCTCTAGTGTTGGTCCGTGAACTCTCCTGATGGGACCAAATTTCAGGTCTTTTTCTTGGTATTTCATCATCACTCGTTGAATTAACACGGAAGAGATCAGAACCCTCTTTTTTCATTTTCACTTCTATTCTTAGGCTGCTGTCATAAATTTTTAATTCCTCAGGTGTACTTGTGTCACTGCTGCTTCTTCCAAGAAAATCATGACATAACATAGTGCTGCATTTAGAAATCCCTCTTTCATTGGATCCCTCATCATCCTGAGAGCCTCCAGCATCATAATCTTCTGACCTTGGTTTAATATCATCAGAGGATGTGGTTGCACTGCCAGTATCTGATTCTGGACTCTCTTTTGGATCTATGGCACCAGTACTCCAGTGGTCCACAAAGGGAATTTCTGCATTTTCACAGTTTTCTGGCATTTCCGTAGGATCTACAAGCTCTGTGTAACTAGGTGAATATTTTTCTGTTATTTGTTCTGTGGAACATTCTGAAACATCATCTAAATCTGCTGTAACTGATTTATATTCACTCAAAGCTGATGTATCACACAGTTCATCAGCTGTAAGAAATCCCTCCATTTGGATGCGAGGAGATGATGTCTCATCCTCTTTATTGGTTAATCTGGAAAAGCTTGACAAAGCATTTTCACCATAGTTAAGATCTGTTTCAGAGTTTAATTTATCACGTTGTTCACTACAGACTTCTGTTGCTTTTGAATCTTTCACCAGTTCTTCTGGACCAGTAGCCTTTTGATTGTTTTCCTTGGAAAAGTCTGCATATCCATCACTGGAAGACTGTTCATGACAGTGAAATTCATCTGTATTATCAATCTTTGTAGCTTTAATCTTTTTAACTCCAGACTGATCTCCGCAGATTTGTCCTGTTGCTGTGTCATTTTGCACTGAAACATTTAGTTTAGAAATAGTTTCTTCTGTAACTCGAGAAGATTCAGACTGTATTTTGTATTGCACATTTTCAGAAGAATCTGATAATTTCTGTTTGTTGGGTTGACAGGACTCCAGCAGTTTATCAGCACTGCTGCTTTCCACTGTAGGTTTTAAAGATTCATTTGCAGAATAGCATTCATTGCCATGGAGATGACCTGCCACACCATCAGCTGTGTTCTTCTCAACTTTCTGTCCTGGACCTCTGTGCTCAGAGGTGTGCATGTACTTCTGGACAACAGGAGATTCACTCCTTGAATGCTTTTGGGCAGAGGACTGAGATTTTAATGCAGCTGTTTTCTGCTTTGGGTCTTTACTATTCATAGTCTCAGCATACTTTGATGGAGCCAGGGTTTTAGGTGTTATTTTTGCAGGGGCTTTTGTTACAGATGTTTGTGACAGCTTAACACTCTTCTTCTTGGCTGAAGGATGTTTTTCTGGGAGAGTTGTCTGAACCAGATGTTGTAACCCATTTTTTTCTTCATTATGTTTTGGAGATACTCCTGATTTCAGTGAACTTGTTGATTCCCCCTGAGGTCCTAACAAACAGTAAAAAAGACACTAAAGATTGTGTATGCCAGCCACAGTATAATGTACCAATTTTATGTTAGTGCTTATGTTGAGAAACAAGTTACTCAACTTTGCATGTAACTAAGGAATTTAAGGCTTCTTAAAAAATTAAGAATTGAGATCTTAAACAACTAGTAGACAAAAATACCACCTTGCATTTACATGCCATCTTTAAAGCAATTCATAGACTATACATACAGGAATCACTTCAGCCTGTAACTGAGGCAGTCACCACTGGAGCAGAAAGCAGCAGCTCTCTAATAATGCACAGAAACTCTGCACAGCAGTTTAGCTCAGGAAGTGATGAGCACTGTATTCAATTTATATTGTAGAGGAAATGAAAGGAGGCAGAAAATAATTACATTAGTTATAATGTGATTAGAATACCAGAATTAATGTCCCTGCTCAGTCAGAAAACACTGCAAGATTTTTAAGGACCACAACTTGACAGAACCTGTGTTTTCTACATTATAATGCATTTAAGATAAAGTAACCTGAATATTGGAGCTCCATCCTTAACACTTTGTTTCTTTATGAAGCAGTGGTCCCTCTCTGTGGTCTACAATGTAATTTCCTGCTCCTGCCATCAGCAGCTGTTGGAATCGAGTGTCTGTGGGTCAGTATCAGCAGTGCTGCTCCCAAACCAGGGAGGCACAATGGAGTCTGCAGTCCAGATCTTTGATGCTTATTATAAATGCTTGACCTACAGATTTTCTGTTGAACTCAGTCAAGGTTCTAAATGCAGAAGTACAGGGGACCAGCAAACAGAAGAGTCTGCAATGCAGATTAAACAAGCAGGAGCAAACACCCATTGGCAACGAAGACTGTCTTTTAAATATTTTGAAGCTGACATTCATTTGCATTTTACAGCTTAGGATTGTCACCAAAAGTGAAATACGGGAAAATCCTTGAATTCTTCAGAAGATTTTTCCAAATACTTGTGCTAAAAATGAACCAAACAAAACCCAAAGCTTTGCATAATAGTGTCAGATTGTTTAATTGCTGTATGAAACTTTACCTTGGTTCTTGGGAGAGTTGGTAGGTGTGTTTTGAGCCTTTTGCTGTGCTGCAGAACTGGTACTGACATTCCCTTTTTTCTTTAGAACAGTCTGTACATTTTGCTCATTGCACCCTTTTCCTGTTGATTTTTTTGTCAGACTGTAAGAAAATTATTGTATCCATTATGTCCAAGCTTAGATCAAGCAATGCTTAAGTATATTTTAAAAAGTAATAAATGTGTTTTAATATGCACACATATAAACATTGAACATGCAACCTAAAAAGTAAACTTTTTGAAAGAAGAACTTTTATGTCTATCTGTATTTTTAATGTATATACAAATATATATATGGCCCATTTCAGAATTTCATGGTGCTTCAGCTGTCTTCCTGTCCAGTTTAATCTAACCTATTCCAGAAACAGTAAGTTTACAACACCTTGTGTAGTCATTGACTGTTCCAGTATGCAGAATTCTGAATGACCTATAACAATTTAAAAATGATTAGCATGAAACAGCCCAACACAGAAGCCCAACCAGCAATGTTTGCAATAGCTGACTCAAATTGTTTTGCAAATAACATCCTACAGACAACCCTTAAAAAGAACACGCTGATCAATCTCATAGTAAGTTTAACAGTTCACCTGGAACATTTTTATTCCAAACTCAGACACACATATAGAAAGTACCACATTGATTTGTAACATACCTGCTTGTGACATTTGCCTCAAGATCAGTCTTTTTACTTTTGGTGGTGACTCCATTTGATATCTTCACAGTTGCCTTTGTTTTCACTATTGTAAAGTAAATTCAAAGTTAATTACAGGGGGAAGTGCATTGCATGTAAGTACTGAAAAAAATCTAATAATAAATGAAGATCAGTTATTGAAAAGAGCAGACATGCTAAAGTTGTAAAACGTCTACCATTTTATATGACTATCAATTGACCATAAAGTCAGTTAATATACATTTACAAGGAAAGAATATAACTCCTGTCAATCTATGGTAGATTTTCTAAAGCTTCCCAAGCAGGTTTTTTAGTGTATGCCCAGCCTGAGACAAATCAGAAGAAAAAAAAAATTACCGGTCTGTTTTTTCCCTTCCTCTACCAACTTATCCTCTTTGAGTTCCTCTGTCTGTTCACTGGCAGTCTTGATATCCACAGTTGAGTTTGCTGACTTGCTGGAAGTTGTTGCTACAGTCACTGAGGAGGGAGATTCCTTCCCTGGCGTTTTTTTCAATGGTTTTGTTTTGATCTGCACACTTGAGGTTACTGTGAGCACTTTAGGTCTGGCACCTGCAGATTTTCCTTCATGATTCTTTAGTCCTTTGCCACCTACTGAATTTTTTTGCCCACTTGCAGATGATGTCTTTTCTCCATCTTGCTTGGTAAGCATGCTTTCAGCCTTCACATTTCCATTATTTTCTATTTTTGTCTTTATAACAGCTCTGGCCTTTGGCGAGGCAGCTTTTTCCCCTGGTTTTGAATCCTTAGTAATCTTGGAAACTAATTTTTTGCCATCTTTCCCCTTTACATCCTCATGCTTGGAAGCCTTATTAACAGTGTTCCTGTTGGTGCTGGATGTATGTCCAGATGCTCCTAATCCATCAGATTTCATTTTATCCTGATTGGTGGAAGAATCTCCCCAGCAACCCTTCTTGCTGTGTTCTGTCCAGGAAGTGTTTCTTACACCAAGAGATTGAGTAGTAGTTTTATTTAACTAGGATAAAAAAAAAGGCATCAGAAAAAAAACCCAACCAAAACACAAGACATTTGTAACATCAAAACTATCCATAATCTTCCAATTCTGAAACACATCTACTTTTAAAGTAGTACATGAACTAAAGCAACAAGATAAAACATAGAAATAAATTTTAAAAAATATATATTTTAGCTTAGTTTGCTGGCTTTCAAGAATATAAAAGTAGCACAAATCACATGTGAAGTACTGCTCTATATAGAGGAGATAGATATTTCTAAGTAGAGGTTTGCTTTACTTTGGACAAATTACTCTGCAATATTTATTTATATTACTAGAGTCTGCTGAAGTAAGAAAACTTTCTCGAGTTTTATGTTATTTTCCAAAGAGGAACAAAAACTGTGCGTTACTACAAACATAAAACCAAAAATTATTTTGTAATACATGTGATGTTTTTAACCATTACCCACAGTGTATCCCCCAAGAAGTGACAATGTTCATTCTCTCAGACAGAGATACACTGAGACATGGAGAATGAAGTGCAGGAAACAGTATCTTTGTGATACCAGTGCCATTGCAATGCATCCAAGACTGCCAAATCATGTGAAACCCATACTGTTTTTCTATCAAATAATAATGTAGCTTTAAGTGTGAGTCTCAACAGGAGAGTTGTTAAGGGCACCTAGAAAATATTTTTCAGGGCAGGGAGTGTAACAGATTCAGTGCTGTGGTGCCTTGTAATAATAGCAGAGATTAATTAGCTCAGTAGCAAACCATTTGCTTTGGGAAACAGATGAGTTTCATTATGTAGCAAGAGAGGAATGTGACATTCTGAACACAAATTCCTGTCTTTTATTTGAGCTTATCTTTCTGAAAATGTAGCAGAGTGCTAAGTCTGAGTCCTAACATGTTTACAGTAATGAACATTACTGATTCTGCAGAAACAAAAGTTCACAAGAAAATGTGGAGTTTTCAAAAGCAAGTTCCATTAAGCAATATGGAAAATTAGTATTAATGTAAAACAAATAATGAAAATAGTTTTGTTTGCAATTGTGTTTTTAATGTTTGGATATAAAGCTTTACCTGAGCACTAGTGAATACAGGTTTTTTGCCAAGTCTTCGGTCATCACCCTTGTCAAATGCAGCTGTAAAAGGAATAAGCAGTTTCTTTACTATTTAGCAGGAAAGAAGGGAGAGAGAAAACAATCCAGCCTACTCAGTTAACATCATCTGAAATGAGTCCTTTGGGCTCTGTAATTATTCTAGGAAGGCTAATTTTGGTGATATGGCAAATGTTAATTGGAAATACATGGGTTTATGTTTGGAACAAAAAGTGTGGGATCTGTAATGAAGTCACATGGCCATAAGCAAGTTGTTTAACTCTTCTGTTTCCTCATGTCCATAGTAAGACTTCTGTTTTTCCAAGTTTAATTCATTCAAAGCTGGCAGTGCACTGAGACCTGTGAAAGTGTACAAAATTTACAAAGAAGATACTTCAGGTTTAGAGTACTAATGACTCTTCAGTGATGTATTGCTATTTATAGAATACTTATTTATACTATTTACAGAAGAGATAAATTACATTAAAGCAAATTATATTAGTTTTCAAAAGTGATAAAGCCAAAATACCTGAATGTACACAGTAGGATCATAGTGCCTGTTTGAATAGCATGCAGCATAATGGTATGAGAGTTATCCCTGTGATTGTCATGTGGAATTTTCAGGCAGTGAATGCCTTTTTTTTTTTCTGATGTACTCTGGGGAGGAAAGCCGTTTTCAATAAAGCCTTTGAATCAATTGCACTTGTAGAATACAAAAAGGGTATTTATAGACACTGTACAGACCCAGAATTGGTATTTGTCATATATCATCTATATTTGTATTCATATTTCAGCCAAAAAAAGGTTTTTCAAAAAATATATGTAAAAATTTAAGCATTCAGTCTTATGTTCTGACATATATTTATGCTATATTTATACAAGGATACATTTTTTGTACATATAACACAACTAAAAATTCTGTCAAATTCTTACTGAAGATACTAAAAATAATTTTTATATAGGCCTGTAAAAATCACACAAAAGGTATGCTGAAAATGGCACCCTAGGGAGCTAATCCTTTTTTCTAGCAATGACTCTGCACATTAATACATACCAATATATTAAGACAAAATCCACATAAACTTGTGCCTAAGAAAGCACAAGTACTGTAAATGAAAAAACCCACAATATCATCTGTCTTCTTTTGGCATTTTTCTACCTCTATTATAACCATATAATTTTATATAGGTTAAATTTCTAGAAGAGAAACCACCACCAGAAATCTTTCATGAAAGTTGTTTTAAGTTATCCTCGACATATTTCACCTGAAGATTAATATTTGTCTGCCACTACTGTGTGATCATTTTGCCTGTAATTAAACCCAGACAATTTATGCAAACATTTCATCCTGTTCACATATAAAATGTATGCTACCTCTGAGTTATAATTTAATCCAAAAGAAAACAAAACAATTTCTGGCAAGATGGAGTATGGACAACTAAGACACACCTCGGTTTTAAATATGTTTTTTTGTATTGAAAACACTAGTGGAAAGCAGCCTAAACATTATTCACAATAGGGACACAATCATCTTGAAAGTAAAACAGCCCAAATCAGAAACAACCCACCCTTGTTTCTAAAGCCAGCTCTTCAGTTTTCTGAAGGATTTTATAATCCAGAATGAAATCATAAACCTGTTTTACACAGTAGCAGTGAGATATGATTTGGCTGCATTCCTAAATCATACTTAGAAAGACTGTCACTGCCTCTTTCTCAGCATCTAATTGTAAAATAAAATTTTCATCTACCTCCAGGCATAAAAAATTTTATAACTATCATATCCTAGCTACTAATGTCTTTAACAAGGACATCAAAATGTTTATTTCTCCTTTGAATCAAAAGTGATTTGATTTCAGAGAAGTATTCAACACATTCTTTTCTTTTCTAACACTGTACTGTCAAAGCTGATATTCAACCATAACCTGAACTCCACCATCAGTTCTACATCCTCAGAATACTCAGGGACTTCAAAACAAAGGAGCGTTCAGAACAAAAACTCCTTTTTGTTGGCAGTGTTGTCTGTTAGAACGTTGATCACACCATGCAGGTCCCTGGGGGCTCTGCAGCAGCACACACAGATCGCAATGCCCAGCGACCGACAAGTCCAGCTCTCTGCATTTGCTCAGAGCACGAGATAAGCATTATGCAAGAGACAAGCAATATTTATACATCGTGGGGAGAACGATAAAGGACACAAATGGAATTCACAGAACACGTAATCTGCTTTGTGCAAATTTAATACATCCACAGCGCTTATCTCCTTAAAAATGAGGCAGATAAGGTTTTTAATCCTACTGCAGTGTTTTCAGTAATTTACAGTAGCTGTAAATAAGAATAGAATCCATCTACATTTGTTTGGTTTCTGTCATATATCCTCCTAAAAAGAAAAGCAGGAAAGACTTTTCACAGAAAATGACTTACTGGGTCCCATATTTGAAACTAGCTAAGCATGCAATCATGGTTTATTCTAAAACACCACTTCAAAATACAGAGCAGCACAAATTTTGCTTTATTTTGTATCAGGCTCCTCAATTCCATCTGCATTTTATCTACTAAACAGATAGCTAAAAAATTCTAATGCCATTTGGTGCCAGACATACCTGCTTGTATTTTCTGTTGATGGTCTGGCCTCATCAGCTTCCAGCTTTCTGTGTGACGAACAGCATAAAAAGACTGAACCAGGAAGACCCAGAGCTTATCACGCAGCGCCTGGATCTTGCACGTAAAACCCTGTGTTCAAGTAACAAATCAGCAGCTGGCGAGGGGCATATTGTCATAGCAACCAGTCATTATTCCTTTCAGAATCTACTTACTCCCTAAGCTAGATCAATGATGTCATCACATATATTTTATAATGGTTGGGTAGATGGAGATGCTGTTTTTGAAGGATTATTGCCCACCACAGTAATTTTTCAATACTTTAAAATCTACAAACTACAGCACTAGCAAACACTGCATTGCTCTTTTTTTTTTTTGTTAAACGAACCCCATAATAGCTCTTCACTGTCAGCTGTGTCACAACAAGGTCAAATACTCTCGGGAAAAATAATGTATTTGATTAAATTTTCATTGCTTTGACCAAGGAGATCCACAATAGCACCAGATTGCAGTAATTAATTTTTTATTTATTTTTCATTCTTTGTCATACTATTTGTGAATTATTCTCAGAATTACAGTTACCCACAGCTTAAATACAATTATTTAGATTGTGTGGATATACATGGTATGTTACACACATGGAGACTGACATCTCTACCCAATCCAAAAAACACACACTGGATTAAGAGGCAGTCCTTCCTTTAGGGGAGAGTCTTGAACAAAAGCAACCGTGACTTTCACAAAAAGGGAGGAAAATACACAGCAAGAAAAAGAGTAAACTCTATTCCCCCATAAGTTTTAGACAATGCAGCATTTTGATGAGTTTTTTCCTCATCACAAATTTAAAGTGATAGTAAAGATCAATAGTGCAGTGTTGCCTATAGGACTGACATTTTCAGTAATACACAGGAAATTTTTTATTGCCATGGATGGGGTTTCTCTTCAAAGTAAACAAATGCCAACATTTTCTCTACTTTCAACAGGACCTTGGATTTATGCTGATGCTTTTCTGTGTGACCGCAGTTGCAGGACTGAGGCACCTGAGCTCACACCACATCATCTGATTTGAACCATTACATCAAACAATACCAGAACAGTTTTTCTACAAACACTGCACATTGAAAAACCTACCATCTCCTTCACATTTGCAGAGTTCAACAATGTGTCCACAGCTACAAGAAGAAAGCAGCTATTTTCATTATTAATGCTTTTTTCAATTGCATTAAAAATTAGTTCTAGAAGGTCAGGTTTGCTGCTCATTGCCTGTGCCTGAGGAAACAACAAAAGGCAGCCGTTTAAAACAAAAGAGTGTACTTTGTATGCAAAAGCATTACTGAGCAGAGAAGATCTGCTATCAAGCTGTGCAGGAGGTATTCCAAAGCTGAGCATCTTTTGTATCCTTTTAACCCCACTCCTCTCCAGGCCTCTAGCAAATCATCCTGAGGCCTCTCATTAACAGAAATTTTAGGAACAAGCACACTGTGATGAATTTATAGCCCCATGCAACTCTAGATTTGATGACAAAATGTTTTAACATAATCTATTTATTTTTTATTCCGCTATACATATTAAAAAACATCTTTCACAGGAGAAATGAACAGCTAGATGACACCAGAACCTGCAGTAATGCCATATTCTTGCAACTCACACCAAAAACAAACAACAGAAATAAGTCCAAGTTTGAGTATACTGGACATCCTCATACTCTTTCCTGTAAGTACATGTTGTTATTCTAGGGGCCTGAAAGCTTTTTCAAAGCTGATATCTATACTCTTTCCAACACAGAAATTGTCCTACTAAATTAACTGGAACATTTATTTAACTGAGGCACATAACCTGAGCAGTTATCAGCCCCGTGCATCAAAATATTTATGTGCTTTAAAACAACAACTGAAAAAACTCACCTCCTGCCTCCCTAAAAAACTTAGTACTGCCTGAGTTCAGTTCAATTTGTTTGGAAGCATACAATACCTTGAGGGCACTTTTACCTGCAACAAAACGGAGAAGCCTTCACTTTGTACTACGTGTAGGAAGTTTGCCACAATAAACGTTACACATTCTTCATGCAGCCTGGATGCCAAGGCCACAGCTGCCTCTGTCCACCTCACTTGGGGAAGGCTGTTGATCAGCCGGTCACTCTCCATCAAAAGAAAAGCAGCATTCTTGTGGTTCTTCAAATAAAAACAGAAATTAGCCTGTTGCCAAGTAATTGCCTCAAGAATTGCTGATCGTAAAACAGCTTCTGTTCAATTACTTAACTTTTACACAGGGATCTGATTCTGGTTTGCCTAAAGTTAGGCAGTAAAGTTTTTAGTAGCTTTTATTGTATTTTTTCAATTGTATCCATACATACTGCAGTCCTGAAGAAAATAAGGCAAATGTTAACTGGGAAAACTATTCTGAATAGAGAAAAACATTTTAGGTCACTGAAAGATGTAATAAATTGCCAAAAAAAAATCTAAGTCAGTGTTGTGGGTGAGTGTGGATGGTCTGGCATTTGGAACATGGAGAAAACATTCTCAGAGTTATGAATCCTTTTGCTTTATTTAAAGGAGTAAAACAACAAATACTTGTCTTCCCAGATGGAGTTTTAACTTACCCTCTTTACAGTTTCTCTAAGAAAAGTAACTGTTATTTCTCTAGTTACATTTAAAACAAGCAAAAAAATATTTTGCTAATATTTATTACCTTGGTCTGTGCCTTTAGCTCTTTCATGCAGTGCATCAACACAGTACCTGAGGGCAACTTCTGCCTAACACATCACTTGAAAAGAATTTGTAATTTATGGTTATCCACATTAGAATGGACTGAAAACTCTATTCAACATGACCTAGCAGGACACTGATAAATTATGCAGTAAGATCAGTAACACTGGAAAAAGCAACAATTCAGATAACTATTTGACACAACCCCCCTACTGTAAATTCAGATCACAAGCATGTTTGTCCTATGCGACTTAGAAAGCAGGGAGGGCCTTCTTCAGGTATATTGTAGTTAAAATACAAAATCTGACCATCCATTGCTCAATTATACTTTTTTATTGTTTTACTCATCTCTGGGCAAAACCAGTCTGCTTCTAGGCACATCAGGTAAATTAAGGATTATGTACATGCTTATATTTTGATTTTGCTCCCACTGCAGTCAATCACAAGCTTTTTGAATTGTCCAGATTTCAACCCCTGCTCACAAGGCATTTACTGCCATTAGACACTTCCAGTGAAATATAAAATGCCTTCATTGACTTCTGATTAAATCAGTACTTTGTAGGAGTGGCTCTAACTGAATTTTACTTATCTTGTTATTTTTTGCTAACCATTCTAAAATGGAGTCCACTTTACTAATCTAAAAAAACAGTAATTTTCTGGCATGGAGTTGAGAAATCAGGGAAAGGTACCTGAAGAGTGTTTTATACTGCACTCCTATTTTAGTATTTCTGTGCTCATCTGTTGTGGCTTCCCAGGGATTTTCTGATCAGCAATCTCCTTTTCTTTGCATCTTTTCTTCCTGTAAAGGGCTGCCCCTCATTAACGAGGTTTTACATGTCCAATATTGGTAAATGGAAGGATCCACAGAGAACACTCATTAACTGGGTGTAACTGTTGAAGTTTTACAGCAGAGAACTCCAGCAGCAGAGAAAAAGAGGATTGTAACAGTAGTTCCTGCAAAATTAATGTCAGGCCTTTTCTTCTTCCTCCCTCAAGCAGTCTTAAGCATTTTTGCAGATAGTGAAAACCACCCCTGGGAATTCCACAGGTTTTTGGAATGCGGGTCTTAAGCGCTCTGAGTTAAATGAACACTCACCAGAACTGGTCTCTGGGCAGAAGAGGCTTATGCCTTTTAGTTTAATTTTTCACTTCTGAAAGCTTTCAAAACTTCAGTCCATAAAATACCAGTGCATCTTGCAACACAAATTTTAAATCTGTCATGTGGGATCCAAATCACACTTTAGTCCAAACTGCAAAAACCTTCCAGCAAAGCTGGGCACACAGCTGGAACACTACCAAGTACCACAGTGCCATGAATGTTCTGCAAAGGCTGGTACCTTAAAGGTAGCACATGTATTTCGATGCAAATTGTGACCACAGCATCTTTATATACTAGAATAGGCACACAGGGGAAGGAAGGTCTGAACATCTGCCTTTAAACTGTCATGATAATGTTGCACAAGGGCCTGGAGAAGAGCCTGGAACTGTGTCTACACACACTTTTGGCTACAAGACACATGTGAGGTAGTTTGGAGATGGGTGGTGGTGTAACTATGAACACCTGTAGATCTATACCTGAAAACGTTACTTAAAACTTCTCAAACATTTATACTACTTATGACACATAAAGTTATGTGTATATTCCCTGAACAACTCAGTATACTGATCTAACACAATGGCAGGTGTGCTATTGAGATTTTAGCCACTGTCTTTATTGTCAGAACTTTGCATTCTGGCAGAAAGACTGTTCAGGTTTTGTAGCTGTGGATTCTCTTAAGCTTCTCTCGGTACAACCATGTAGCTCTGAAATCTCTGTTCTTCAGGCTTTCACCTGAATATGCATTAGCAGCCAATACTCACAGCTGACCTGCTGGCCTCAGCACTTTAGGTACTCCAGCAAAGAGGTCCTGAAAAAGAGCAGCCCCAAGAAAGCTTCACAGTCCTTTCAGCAAGGGGTAGTTCTTGGCCAGAACCATTCAAGAGTGCATCTCTTGAACAAGGGAAATGTTTGGCAACATCTGTGGTCATACTTGAGCTATTTTGGCTGAGTAACAACAGTAACAGAGACATGGGGACAAGGACTTCAGCATGAGATACCACATACTCAGTTGTCTGTTGTGTGCTAGAGCCAAAATCATCTTATGAATGTTACGTGAGGCAGTTAGATTAAATTTCTCCATGACAATCCACATTACAGCTACATACAAGAGACAGTCATGCTTGGCAGCAGCTGTAGAGGTTTATTTTCACTCTTACATACTCTTAATATATCTGTTACAATTCAGTGTATTTACAGGATAGTTACTGGACCCAATTTCTGTTAACAACTCTAGCACAAATCTATTACCTTAAGGCAGTTCTGAGCATAGTTTTATATAGAAATACAAAGTACTTAAGTTTAGGCAGGTCTAAATTGGAACAATATAAGTATGTGTCAAATAAAATTAATGCTCAGCTTTGGAGGGACCAGCTCAGAACTGTTATGTGAGCAGCAGAAGATCAGTACATACACCATACTGTTACTTTATTTTTGAAGTCAGCCTGCCTGTAAACAAGTGGGATGTGATCACTGATAGACAGTGATTGCCTGAGGTCTGAAAAAATGAAGTACATTTTTTCCAAATTAAAACATAAGCAAAGAGGAAAAGGCAATGACAAATCATGTATACTAGCACCTAACAAAGAATTTGATACAGTGATTTCCTGTTCCTCACTATCCAAATACACAATCACAGAATCATCGAATGGACTGGGTTAGAAGGGACCTTACAGATCATGTAGTCCCAACCCAAATGCCATGGGCAGGGACACTTTCCACTAGCCCGGGTTTCTCAGAGCCCCATCCAGCCTGGCCTTGAACACTTCCATAATGTTGCATTATGATGTCACAGTTGTTTCATAAACTTATTTTGTATTATTATGCTGGACTTGGATATGATGATCACTAGACTGTGTGTCCTGAAGCATAACAACGACATCTCACATCAAAATTTGGTTTAAATTATTTTAATGGAAACTTTTACACAGTATAAATGTACTACAGATTTAAAATACTACATTTATTGTCCCTTAAAGTACATTGTACAGCTAAATAAGAAAAAGATTTACATTGCTCTCTTTTTATCCAAAGCACACTACTTACCAGAGAGTTAATCAACATAAGAAGACAGTTGTTCTGAAGTTCAGCAGGTAAATTGGCGAAGCTTCTCTCTGACAAACATTTTGCAAAATGTTTTCCTACCCATCTGTTGAAAAGAGAGCCACTCTTAGGTAAGGAAGATGAAAAATGTTCTCTCTTCACTTGTTAGCATAAGTGATACCTCTAAAGTATCATGAAGGAAAAAGTGTTTAAAATGTGAACATTTTATATGCCAAAATAAACCCTGTATCTCAAAATAAAATAATTTCAACACAACGGAGAGAATGAAAACCAATACTTTATTTTATTTTACTTACTTCATGCAAGCAGCATAGAGGTTTTCCATGCCCAGTGAATGAGCAATAGCCATGCATTCCAGTACTGGTTGCTGTTTTCCAGGAACAGGCTGGAGTTGATAGGAAATTACCACAATTACTATACATTCTGATTTACAGAAATCATACAGAAGTGCAAAAACTTCAGTTCAAACACAAGTACCACTAGCTACCATGGTATTTAACTTTGTTTGCCTTTATGCAGAACATAGAGGTCATCTGCTTCCACAAGTCAGTAGGATTCAGGCTCATAAGCCTAATGCATGAAAACGCTCAACTCTAAGGAGGTATTTGTTTTCTAAACTAATTTTCATTGAACAGAGAAATTTTCTAAATATATGTCCATGAAATATAATATGCAAATATATAGTATTTCCATATCCCCACCAAGAACAATTACATTTATAATGGGACATATTGAATTAGTTGTGTGGAGTACTACTTTTCATCAGCTGAAATTTACAAGTTTTTATAAACAGATGGATGATCCCACAGGCCTTACTCCAATCATCAGTCCCAGTGAATTTAGCAGATTCACACGTAAGAACAGGGTCTGTTGACCACACAGTTGCAAAGTATCTCCTCAGTACTTTGTGTTATGTAACAGAATCGAATTCTTTGGCTTTGTACCTCAGCAAGTGGCATGAGAACTAACGTACCTTTTGGAAAAAATTGCAGTAATCTCTTTTCAAAATGTAGATAGCTATTTCTTTTAGCCCATCCAGCCCATACATGTCTGCAATGCCCAACATGCGGCTGAAGAGAAAGCAGCAGCAACAGGAATCAACAAACCATTTGGATAATACACATTTTGCTTAGAGAACAATTTCTGTGCTAATTTCTCACCTCTTCGTTCAGTCAGAACTTACTGCAGAAATAGATTGAGAACCAAGCGTGGCACTTGCCAAAGAATAATCTTCAAATAAAAACATATAATGACCTAATAACAAACTCACAGCCACTGAGTTCAGTCTAGATAAAAGGAAGCCTCAGCCAGTAGCTGAGAAACTGTTCAGAAGACTCTGTTTCTCTATTTTAAGGATAGCAAGTGAAAAAGATATTTGTGCCAGCAGAGTTTTGGCATTTCATAGTTTTTTTTCCCAAAGATTACATAAAATGTTATTGATGACCTTGTTATGTCTCTTCCAAATACTAAAAAGTAGAGCGACCAAACTATTAATTATGTTATATAACAATCAATACCATAATTTTACTTACTATATAAATTCATTACCTAAATAATGACATTGGAGAATATTATAAACAATTCCATACTTTTAAGAAACTGTAGCTGTTTAGTGTTTAGTGGCAGAATTCAACACCTAATATATAAATGGTTTCAGGGAATAATTCACAAATTTTAGAATTTACTTCACTAATACAAGATTATGTATAATACTAATGATTAAGAACGGTCCCAGAAGAAAATGCCAACATTTACATTGGTTCCTATATATCACCTTTCATGGATCTAAGACAACTACTTAGCCTTCTCATCAACTCAAGTAATTATTTAAAAATAAATTAAAATTACTAACTGTTATATGCTATCACACATTGTATATATTATTCTGAAAACTAAAAGGAAAGTGCAGGCAAATTGGTAATTATTTTGGTATAAAACATCCTCCTGTTTTTCACTCTCCTCATACAGTATTCCAAAAACAGCTTGCACACCTTTCCCAGCAGCTGTCAAATAAACAATATTTCTTCAACAGCTTTATTTTTGGAATTTTCCTTCTGACTTTTAACTGAGAAAATACAGAATAATCAAATGAACACAACCTACAACTAATAAAATAATAAAAGTTGACATATACCCAACATCAACTTGGTCTGGGAAGTCCAGAATAGCTCCATATATAAAATGCAAGATGACACTCATTTCTACGTGGCTTATGCTGCAAAAAAAAAAAAAAAAAGAAAAAATACAAATAAAGACATGTCCAGAATAAAATGCTCTATATTTCTTACCCAAAGGACGCTGGTCAAAAAGCTGATACATCATCCAGCTGTTCTGTGACTGGAAGGTAAATGATCTGATAAAATTAAAGCTATTTTCAAGATGACTGCAATGCAAAATTACCTAAATGAACTACATTTGGGATGAATTTAGCTACTCAATTGTCTTGCTGAAACTTTCTAATATAAATCTTTGAAAACAACTCATAAGAAGACTAATACCAATATCTATATTGTTTAAACTGATAATATTCAGAAAGGATGCTTTTGATCATGGCCAAGCTCTTTACTAGTAATAAATCCATTATTAAGTAACTACATATCTTATATATATATCTTTTATAATAATTATTTTTATTTCTTGATTTTATTACATATTTATCTTTTCCTACAATAAAAATACATCTGGTCATTTTAGTACAATGCTAAGTAGGAATGTTACATCTCAAATATTTAGGAAGTCTTTATTCAGATTAAAAAAGCTGGAATTCCTACAAGGTGGTGTTTCCACCCTTTCATAGTCCCAGCACATATTGCAGAAAGGCACAGAATGCCCGTTTGAAATGAAGGACACTCTCCTGAATAACATCTCATTGTACTTGTGTACATGTGGTTTTGTGTGCCACCTTCAGAACCCACAGTGCTTTGTACATCTGTGTAAACGGAATACAGTCATGCAGATGGAGCTGAGACCCTTTAAAACATTACACATGTTTATGCAACTGACACTGATAACTAAAAACAAAAGGAAAAAACCCAACGTTGCAACACACAGAGAAGCAGAATCAGCACAGTTGTCTCTCTGTATCAGCACACACAACAGGCGTACAGGCAGCAAGGTGGAGTTTCCCCAGTTTTGACAGTTGTTACCTCCTTATGCAGAGTTTTCATTATTTCAGAGTAAGACTTATTTATAAGTGCTTAATTTATTTATAAGACTTTATTTATAAGTGCTTTAAAAGACAGCACATAAATCAGCACTAAGCAGGAAAGTGAACTAGAAAAGGGAAAATTATGGATATGATTCATAGAAATAGAAATTATGAGACATTGGCATGGGAATATACTCATATAAAGATTATGTACTTCTTAGGAGAAAGTCTCTACTGAAAAAGTAGGATGAAAATTTCTTAACCACATAGAAATCAATTACAGAGAGAGAAGAGTAATTGGTGACTATCAGTCTCTAAAACATATAGTAAAAGCTAAGGAATGAATTAAATGACAAGTATATTGTTCTATAAGGATTAGGAAATTATAACCAAATCAACAGATAACCTTCCTGATTTTGCAGCAGTATTATTACACTGACAGAAAGCTCAAATGATCAACATTTGAGAAAGTATCACTTGGCCAAGCAATTTTCTATTAACACAAAGCAGTTGCATTTTGCAGTACTATAAGGTACACAGGTCTTTATGAAGAAAACTGAGCCCACAAAAAAGCTCCCATGTACATGGATCAGTATGCCTTTGCTTTTAAAAGAAATCTAATGTATTTCAATTGATTTTGCCGATACTGAAAAGAATTAACCTGGCAGTCCTCAGCTTATCTATGAAGTTTTAAGTATCCATCTTACAGTGACAGCTCCATTACTTTCAGCTCTCACACAGAAAGCCATTGCAAACAAACACATGAGATAAAATTGCTTTAGTATATATGCTGCTGGAATACCATAATTAAACACCATTTAGGAAATGTAGTTGTTATTTATCTTTACACTGTTAATATACACTTACTGTACAAGTAAGTATGAAAATGACGTTCAGCCATTCATAATACTTCTCATGCTATGTACAACATGAAGTGACAGAAAAGAATTCTCAAATAGAATGTAAATACTAAAGTATACTCTACAAAAAAAGGATTAATACCCTTCTGCTCATGAAAAAGACTTCTCTGAATCATCTGACAATATTAACAAATACACTACACATGCAGTTTCATCCTGAAGTCAAAACAGTACCCAGGAAATGCATCAGGCTGGAGAAAAGTGTCAAGGCAGATTACTCTGCAGTGCTCTGTACACAGCACAGTTGTTACATATTTGCAGTGATTGGAAATTGCCTACCTTTGCTCCCACACGACTTCCAGAGACAACACTTACCCTTGAAGAGTGATGTGCTCTTGGGAGCTCTCAGCCCAACTTCCACTCAGCATAGCAGCAAAGTAACTAGATCTGGCACATAAAATAGCCCTGAGAGAGAAAAAGTAAACATTATTCCACTAGATACAAATATTTATTATAAGACTCTTTGATAACATTGACTTAAATCTTTGCCCTTTATGTATTAAGGTGTCAGCTGTATTACTGCATGTCATTTCTTCCGGTGTGTTTGGCATTTCAAAATACACCAGAGAAAAAACCGAACAGTGCTCTATAAATTTTTAGTTAAAGCTTGTTTTTAGTATGACTTCGAGATTCACAGTGAGGAAATCTATTATCAGAAGCATTTGCCTTTTATACAAAATTTCACATTTATTTCTTGTTTTATTTAACAAGTAACAGTAAATATCCTTGTATCTTGATTCTTTTTATACTACAAAATGTGTATTTATCAAAATGAAAAGAGAAGTATGTAACTTCTTGTATTCAAAATTGGCTGGCCGCCAACCAGGACATCCTAAAAATCAAACAAAACTCGATACAAACATATGGTAGAACAATATGATGTGTGTTTACAATGCTGTTTAAGAAGAGTTATCAGTTACTTGTGTTTAGACTTATTACCCTTGTATATTTAAAAGGCATAACTGGCCATAATGGGGCTAATTCAATTACTACTGCTTCCATCAAAGAGAACAAAGGAAATCTCAGACCAGCAGACAGTGTAGCTCAGTATCTCTGCCGGTATCAGAGTCTCCAGATGAGAACATCTTTGCAAAAGGAGCTTCTTATGGTGAAAGTGCAAGAGCAGAAAGGAAGACAGTGGGTGAAAACTGCTTTATGATTTTAGTCTTCCAAGTCCACACCAGTTACAGCATTAGCCTTCATATATCTTATCCTGGCTATTGCAGCTATAGATAATATTGTCATACGTACATTTTTTTCCTGATGCTTACTAAGCTTCCTATTATTTACAAAATTATTTTATGTCATGTGTTTCCTGTGGAAGAAAAAGCAAAGTGTTCTATTAGGCATGAGAATCCCTTCTTTTACATGTATTTGTTGTCTCCTAAAACACTTCAGAGCACTCTCATTTTGTGTAGGAAGAAGCATGAAGAATGCTATTTATGGTCTCTTTGCTAGTCATTATATATTCTGTAATCTCTCATCTCTCTTCCCTCCTCCTGCTTCAGAAGTCTCAATACTTTAAATTAGAAACTTCTTGCACATTCCTCCCGTGATTCATCCAGCAATAACAACAAAGCTTTTACAGAATGTTTCATATCTCAGTGAAATATGTCCACATGTAAGTGGGCACTACATCATAATCTGAATATGTGAAATTCTGGAGACAAGTGCAATCTTGTTTTTATAAGATACAATAACACAGTATCACAGAGATATGGAATATACTTATCTACAATTTGTCATCCTGTTCCAAATAAATGTTAGTAATGAGCAGTGATCAATCAACTTCACGGGCACAGCTGGAAGTTGGTATTTTACATAAAACAGGCACTTGGTAGAATATGGACAAGTATGCATTACCTAAGATAAATTTTATCAGTGTAGACTTACAAAATACATGGAGATGCCAAATTAATTTGAAGTAAACGTATCTGTGCTTTCCTGCCATGATGGTTTGTGCCAGTTTTATTACCAAACAAATGTGTCTGGCTCCACGCAGAGCTCTGTAAGGGCACAACACAACACTACGAAGACATCACTGCACAACTCTCCGAGCGCCGCTGCTCACACTGCAAAGTCTGTTGGAAGTTCATGGGACTTCATAAGAAAGTGAGGAATACTGAGACAAGTGGGTGGGAGAGTGTGGGGGCTTATACTGTCTCCTGTTTGAAAACTTAAAAAAAACCCCAAACCCTTAAAGGAAGTAAATGATTCTGGTGCTTTCAGCACAATGACACCCAAAGTTAATTTCCCCTATTAGCTACCTACTGTTCACATGATGCAGCACTAAAACAAGCAAGTCTTGTGCCTCTTTCAGAACATCCTTGTTTTCTCTATGATTTACTGCCATACTTTTTGATGCTAGTTAAACTGGATACATTGCTCCAGGCAGTAAGTGGCCTAAATTAAAGAAGCTCTTTAGAGCTGACAGAATCTCTGTACTGAATTTTTGTTTGGCAAGAAGTATTTTTTTCTCAAAGTTATGGATCTGAGAACGTGTCTTCTTATAGTGTAGACCACAAGAAAAGAACATGCTGGAAATTTAATATATATCCTAATTCTGTTATTTAAAAAAATTAAATATCCACACACACTATTACAGCATATCTTCTGTAAAGGTATCTATAATGTCAGTAATACCTCCCACCCTCCCTGGTTTTGTGTTGAGAAAATACTAAAAGTACTGAAGGATTTTTATAGTCTCAGTTATTTATATACTCAATAGAACAAAATACCCACTGTCTAGTTTGCTATCTCAAATGCAGACTTGTATCAAAGGCACAAGGAATGGTACTGACACTTTAATTTGCTTTCCCAAGCTACAGGAGTACAATAAGTCAAAGTCCTTAAATAGTTGTGGACTTTAGAGCTAATAAAGGCTGCTGACAATATTTACACTTATATAACTGAAGTAATGAAAGTAAAATCAGCTTTTATATGCACAGATTTTGAAAAGCAGAAAAAGAAATTACTACTCCAGAAATTTTCTACCTGTATGGAAATTCTATTCAGCACTAATAGCTGAATAGTTTATGAAGGAATTTTCATTTTCTTGACAGAGTACAGATTAGTTATCTTTTATTATTTGATATTTTATACATATATATATGTAAGTGTTAGCAAAATAAACTACACAGTATTTATACATGAGTAAATACTCATCATGAGTTTACAGTGGGAATCTTAGAAGTGCTAAGAGTGCAGTTGTTTTCACAACAGTTACTATTGATGAGATAAATAATATTCATTAGTATCAAAGTGTGGTCACTTCAGACATAAGACTTAAAAACTGCAAGAGTTCACCCCTAGGGAACAGCACCAATAGTAACTTCCAATAGATATACACTAACAAGAGCATTTTATAAAAGAAGGCTTTTGCTTGAAAAATTTTTTACTGTAAGTATTTATGTACCTGTGAGCTTGAAAATCTTTGCCTTCTATGCAAATATTAATATCTGGACAACAGCACTTCTTGTAGAGCATCATTAAATCTTCTCCTAATACAGATGCAGTTTCTAATCTGGAATTACCTGCAGATGGAAAGAAATACCTATTTTCACGCTGTCTGTTTAGAGCAGACTATTGACAGTACACAGATAACTTAGAACATTTGGAAGGAAGAATCTGACATAGGAAAGCTAGGACTTAACTTGAAAGGTTTTCCAGACTTTGCATTTTACTTCTCATTTCGACTTATCAGAAATTTGACCAGTGCTCCTATTTGGTACCTACAGAAGTGCTGCAGTTACTCTTTCACAAGATTATGCAGCCAGTTCATTTTTTCTGCACAGTTCCAGAACTTTTGCATTAAAGAAAAGTAGACTCTGAGGAAGTTCAGGATCACGCAGTGCTACAGCTTCCATCCACCTGAACAGATTTGCTCCTTGATCCTCTGTTACTGACACAGGTGGAGCAGCCAACACCTCTGGGGAAGAAGCTTTCCCTCATATTACTGATTTCATTCACACTTGTAGTACGAAAGACTCTGAAAGGTTCCAAACCCCTCATAAAACACCAGTGGATCTAGTACAATTTCCTAGCAAAGGGAAGGAATGGAGATACTCTGTGGGGAAATCCCACACGGTGAGGACTTGAGTTTTCTGATGTCTGGAAAGTCCTGTCAGATTGATTATGCTGCACATCAGCTGAAACTGTTCCTGCCAAACTTCTGCAGCAATTTGTTTTTCCAAGTGTGAGAGAATGAAGTAGACCACAGGAAAGAAGATCCATGTAAGCTGGACTATAACAATAATTTTAATTCTTGCCTGCATTTTTACAACTGTGGAAGTATTTGAAAAGTTGTTTGAAAGACAAATTCCAAACCCACCTGCAGTATCTTTGTTGCTTTCTGCATCAGCGACTGCTTCTGGAATTTCCTCAATACAAGATGAACAAGCAACTTCTTTCTCCACAAGCACAGCTCCATTTGGAGTATTCTGATCAACAGGTGGTTTTTTGCCTTCTTCCAGACAATTTACATTTGTTTGAGTGTTCTGAAGAGCAGCAATGTTGTTTTCATGTATTAATTTGGGTTCCAATACTTTTTCCATCATAGCCAACTCCTCAACTTCTTTAAGATTTTTATCAGACGAATACACAAGCCTAGAAGATGCACTAATTTTAATCCTGTAATTTTTTAATCAATCAAACTAAACAAAGGCTTGTTTTTTAACGTAAGAAAGTTCACAACCAGAAAACAAAAGCTGAATTCTACAGTGATTAAAAAACCCCCACCTTTTAAAAACTGTGTATCTGAAAAACTTACTTCTGCAATTCTTGAAGAGCATAAACAAGCACTACAAGTAAAATGTAGTATCAGGTTAAAACGAAAAAATGTTTCTTCCCCTTGCTTTCCCTTTTTAATAAAGAAACTTCTGTCTGTTCTTCATAGCTCATCTACTGTAATCATCTACAGGCAAAGGCAGAAGCCAGCTCTAACAATAATGAAATATAACTGATGTATAAATCTTTGTATAACCAAAAGAAGACATTTGATTGTCCTTTAATATAATCAAATTTACAAACCCTAAAACATAAAAACCTTTTAACATCAAGGTTACAATTACAAAATCATAACAATAGTATAGAAATATAAATAAATTGGGGAAATAAATTTTAATTTCAAAAGAAGTACTTGAAAGCACAAAAATCTGCTGTTAAGATTACCCAAGAATTTTCATTTTGCCCATATAGTAATTCCAGCTTCCCACTTTCCCATCTGTTTCAACAGCTTATTTTTGGCTCAAGATCTGGAAGGCTAACACAGCCTGCAGTCTGTGAGTGCAAAGATCTAGTATTTATAGAAAGATACTGCACTCCAGCAACTTCATGGAGCTTTAAAAAGTCAATGTGAACAGATAATATGCTTTATCTGTGGTTTCATACCATAAAGATGAAGTTAACAAAGTTTAACAGAGGAGCTACAGTTACTTCGGATATAGCAGACGTGTCCTTAGAGGTCTGCACGGAGTCACTCACTCCATGGCAAAGAGGCTTTTTTGTTAATGCTGGGAACACAGTAAGCTGAGTATGCTATTTGGACACTGTCCTCTAAAGGGGCGGAGAAAACATATAAAGACATCATCTTCCTTCCTAAGTCCTGTGTTTGAAGGATTGAGATAGGTAGAATTTTATTTGTGGATGTGATGCAGGTCTTTCCCAAGAGAAAATGAGGAGAAACAAGAATGGAGGGAATATGGATTTTATTTTACTAGATTTTGAAAGGAAGAGCCAGGAAAAGGTGTGACAGGAATAATAAGGTTTCACATTGAAAGAGAAAGATTTGTGGACCTGTTTTACATGGGATTTTAAGGTTGTTGTATCTGTATGCGTATTGATAATTTGTAACCTGTGGATGTGGCCTGACCACCTATTGCTTTTCATATTTAAGGTGATTTCTAACCTAGTGTAACAATTGCATGAGGGACAGACAAGTAATAACATGGCATGTTACCAGGAACATGAGCACAGGTCGCTTGCTGGAGCAGGGAGGCTTTGCAATTTCTCAGAAAATTCAAGACACAACCTCCCCACCTTTTTCCCCATTCACTCTGCTTCACAGTCCTGAACATCTGTGTTTTGGAGCTCAGGCAGTCGGATTCAAGCGGAGAAATTCAGAGCAGAAACACAGTTGAGCTACGCATTTCGAAATTCCACAGAAATATCCTGAGATTGTCTTCAAGTTCTTTGTCCATATTAGACCTCACAAGATACGTTACTTAAAAGTCACACAGACAATGCAACTATTAGGGGAGGAAAAAAAAGGAAAAAAATTCCAATAATTCCCACTTTATCCCTGCACCTTCACCAGATGTAAGCTAATTCCAGAATTACAGAAGTAAACTGGTCACATACTGAATGTGAAAAAAAATCAGGAAGTTCCCTAGAAAGGGTTTATTGAAAAAAAACCACGCCATTCAACACCATTAGATTAAATTTGCACCGGAACTTTGCTTATTTCCCTTTCTGTTGCTGCTGAACTTTCCCATATTCAACATGTAAAGACAGTACAAATTGACTGCGAGGGGATAAAGAAAATTAGCGGTAAAAGATGCACTGCTTTGCCATAAACTCATTAAAAACCTGAGAATAGCTCAGCTGGTCAGAGCACAGTGCTAATAACACCAAGGGTGTGGGTTTGATCCCCGTATGGGCCCTTCACTTCAGAGTTGGACTCAATGATCCTTGTGGGTCCCTTCCAACTCAGAATATTCTGGGAGATTATTTTAAGATTCTTACTTACTTTCTGCCAATAACTGAAAAATATCCATAAGGAATCTCTTAAGCCAGGCAATCAGGCAACAATCTCCTGGGAATACTCAGTATATTTTCAGAGAATCTACATAAGAAACCTTGGGAATACAACTCTATTATCAGTAGGCTTCAGTCAATAAAAATGGCACTCCTACCACAACTAGGAACTCTGTAAATAAAACAAGTAAAGTGGCATATTAAACAAGAATTAAGTAACTCGTTTCTGGATCTGCAAAAGTTATTCTATTTTAAATAAGTTTTTTCACGTAAAAAGTGAAGAAACCTTGACTATTTCAATTAACATTTAAAATCCAGTGACATTCATGCATTTATTACTTCTAGAAATTCAGCGTGTTATCTTCAAATTAGAGTCCTGCTTAACACCAACTGTAAATTTACTACTCTGGAAGACTCACGGAGGCATCCATTATGTTACTTCATAGACAGCAATAATGATTTTGGCACATCTTTAGAAATTTCCTTTTATCTTAGTTAAAATCCCATTAGATGTTTCCAGAATGTAAGATTCTGCAGTTTCCTAAAACCTGTTATAGAAAACTTTGCTTGGCAGCACCCGTTATTTTAGACTCATTTCTAAAGCAGTATGAAGCTTTCTAGACTCTCTTCTGCAGAGTATCAGACGGTGCCTTTCTGCAGAAATAAAAGCTAGGGAAATCTGTCATCCACAGCAAAATGGATAGCTTGGACCTTGGAGCTTAGATGGCTTAGTGATAATGTAAAGCCATCTCTTTAAAACACAGTTGCTGTAAGAAACCAGGCCTCTTACTGCAGAATTGTGATAGGAATAGTTTTTAAAAGCTATTCCAGACCTCTTGAAGTAGGCTTAATTCAATGTGACATCCTATTTCCATAAGCTAAATGCAGAAGATAACAATTCTATAAAGTTATGAATCTCTACTTTAAATCAGATAGAGGTATCATTAGAAGGTCTTAGATCTTGGCCAGTTTTGAACTGAGTAGTTACAAACCAGCAGTTTAGTTTGTCTTCTGAACAAACTGAGAAGGCCACACCACCCTCATAGTAAAGATTTTCTTCCTAATATCCAATTTAAACCTACTTTCTCTTAGTTTAGAGGCATTCCCCCTTGTCCTATCACTACATGCCCTTGCATAAGCACCCTTTAGGTACTGGAAGTGCTCTAATGTCTCCCCAGAGACTTCTCTTCTCCAGGCTGAACAGCCCCAGCTCTCTCAGCCTGTCTGCCATAGGAGAGGTGCTCCAGCCCTCTGATTATCGCTGTCTTCCTCCTGGACTCACTCCAACAAGTTCACATCTTTCCTATACTGGGGACCCCAGACCTGGACACAGCACTCCATGTGGAGTTTCAAGAGTGTAGGTGCTGGTCACATCCCTTTTGGTGCAGCCCAGGACTGGCTTTCTGAGCTGTGGGCACACACTGCCAGCTCACGGGAAGCTTTCCATCAACCATGCTTCCAGTGTCCTCATCCAGCCAATTCCTTATCCACTGAACGGTCCATCTGCCAAATTCATGCCTCTCCAGTTTAGAGACAGGGATGTCACAGTAACTATATTAGCACTGAAATATCTTCTGCACATATGTAAAATACCATATTATACAGTTTTACTTAAACAAAGCTACACCAGTTACCATAACTAAATGCCAAAATAAACCCCAAATCTGTTTACTTTTGCTAATACAAGTAACACTGAGAACGTAGGAAATCTCCCTGCCCACAGTTTTCATGCACCAATGTCTAGCAAACCAACTGCTGCAAATACTCTCACATACTGCATTTAAACTTGGTGGACTTGCAAAAATATTTCAGCAATACACCTAAGCAGTGAATCTTCATTAGTGCAAGTCAGGCCTGCCATATGCAGAACTCCAACCTACCTTAGTCATTTAAGATTCTTCAGTTTCTCTTCAGATTTGCTAAAAACCCTGTCTGTTTAATTTTTGCAGCCAAGATTGATTTCTTGACTGAACTAGTCCAGTAAACTACTCATAAGTTACAACTGCTTCCCTGTTCACACAGGTGCTGATTACATTTGTAATTTCTTGTGAAAGCTCAGCCTTTCAGAAGAACCTGACCCTTAAGCAGTCATGGTCTCAGTGAAAGGTTTTTACCCATTTCCCACTGACCAATCTCTGAGAGATGAGATATAAACATGGATCAAAGAAAAAGTCCTGTAAGAAAAAAGACAAATTCATTGCTTCTATGTATGTGGAAAGGAGGTAAAGTTGCCATTGTTTGGCATGTGTTTAAAGCTCATTTTCATAAAAACAAACAAGTCATCTTGATGAAGGCTTTCTTCCTCTAACAGGATATAGCATAAAATTTGAGCTATGAGCTTCATGTCGTATGTTACTTATTTCTCTCCTTTCCTCCCTCGGCAAAGTCTTATTCTTCTCAGTGACTAACTGAGCTCATATTTATAACCACAAAAAACTAACCCTGTGCTGTCGTGACAAACTCAGATCATATCAGAATAGTCTGTGGAAACCGTAAAATTTCAAAAACAAGGGGGCATGCAATTCTTCTGAAATAGTGGTCTGCAATCATAACCCAATAGCAGGGAATGCATAAGCCTAGATATTAAGGGTAAGACTGCTGAGGCATAAAGGAATTCAGTGTACATGTGCCTAAGTCCTGTCATTTCCTCCAAAACAGCCATTACCCAATGCGGACTGTGACAATCTAGGAATCAGTAAGAATAAACTCATGCACAAGTTATTCAAAGAAATAGTTCCCTTTTTCACTACTTTGTAATTCAGTGTTATGGAACTGTAACTCAGAATTGTATTTAAAGAACAAATATTCACAAACGTGTTGTATTTGATGCAACAAATGAAAACCTCACGTGCAAGAGAATGTCAAGCTGGAAACAGAGCTAAGCCATCACCTTCTGTAATGTTAGTATGATGATGTGTAATTTTAACAGGTACCCCACCTTATGGCTGGGGTTTTTTTTCCCCCAACGCACACAGAAAAGATTCTAATAGACATGAGCAACAATGAGATTGCAAGAGGTGTGGCCAGGTGACAGATGAAATGGGAACATGCTTTATTGTATCTGTTGTACTCACAGCAGTTTCTACAGCCTAAGTTTTTTTATACAAAGGAAAGGTGTGCAGAGACTCCACAGAAAAAAGTTATTGCCATCATGCAGTCTAGAAATCTATTGTCCACAATGCTTCTGCCTGCACTTAAGCGAGATGTGGCATCCTTGTACTGTCTGATGCACAACTCCACAAGCGTAACACGGTCGAAGCCTTGGCTGATCTACATTGAATCAACTGCTGGTATTGCAAATTAACCCCTGTGGCAGTAAATGTCACAATGACAATTGTATTCCTTTGTATTTGATTGTATTTATTGCTTTTGAACTGGATCTGACTGTCATGAGGTCCCTCTCTGTCCTTACTTGAATCAGATGCCTTTAATACAAATACCAAGAGACAAAAGTAACTAGATTTTTTATTGCTTAAGCTGTAGTTTTTCCAGCTGCAAGGGTAAATCAAAAGCAGTTTGCCTCCTAGCACATAAGATAGGAGTGATCTAAGGATCTGTGACAAACTGTTGTCCTTCAGGGATGCTACATTTTATTTCCTGAGGCACACTACAAAACCCTGCTTAGGCAGTCACTTCCTGCCATCCACGTACCTGGAACCATTGACACTTTTCTAGTGGTGTCCTGAACAGTGACAGAAAGCTATTGGAGGGCACAGTCAATATTACATTAGTTTCATCAGCCAAAAACGTAGGGTACATAATGTCTCCAATATGGATGCTGCACTTACTGGTATCCTCAGATACGGCAAGTGTATGGAGGGAAAGAAAGCACTGCTTAGCTGCTCATCCATTTCATGCTGAGGCTCTTCAGAAAGATCAGCATGAAGTTCATCATGTCCTCCCTCCTACTCAAAAATGCTCAGAAGTTTGGCAAGAGGAGCTGCACAGTCTTCAGCACACAAGTGACATGTAGCCCACATCTCTCCTGATGAAGAGACACAGAGGCCCAAAGGAAGTAAGTCCACCTCATTGAGATGCACGACAGATATAGCTTGTGAGAAAACAAAGTCCCCAAATCCCCAAGGAAAGATAATTTTTTCTTGGGAAGATAAAAGAAAAGCTGAATACAAACAGGAAAAGGAGTGAGATTTTGTTACAGCTTTGCTAACTCTTCAATACTGTACTAGTATTCCACTTCTCCATATCAACCCAGAACTTTTGTATGTCTTTCTCTCAGCAGCTCAGCTGCAGCCATAGGTCTGTTACAACTCATTATGGTGGTTCACGGGCTCCAAGAACTAGGCTGGCTTCCAGTAAGCCTCGAGCTGTAATTTAAGGCACTGTTTTGCATTTCTGAAGATTAATTAATTTGCATCTTAACAATAAGAGATCATTGAGATTCAACGGCCATGAATACTAGCAGAGGTAATTTCATCAGTGAATTGGGCTCTTTTGAACCAAGGCTGCTTCCTTTCTTTGGTCCAAAGGAGTTTGCTGTTGTCAAACTTCAGTGCACTCCACGGCACAAATTTTCACGGAATGTGCTATGTTAGAGGACTTAAAAGGTGAAGCATCAAAGAGCACTGAAGACTAAGTTAAGAAAAAGCAATCATCTTGCAAAATGCACTTCATACATAACTTAGAACATATGGGGAGAATTTGTTTGAGGAATCTAAACTCCCTGTGAAGACAAAAGGTTTATAATGAGCTGAGCTGACTTTAAAGGTGTTTTTCGATACCATCCTTTCTGGAGAACATGCAGGACTCCACTCATTATTATTTGCCTTCCAGCAAACATGGACAAAATTGAAAGTAAGTATAAAGTGAACTCTAGGCATAACCCATGCTCTTTTGTTTCTTACCACTTGCTTTGCTAATGCTCCTGCCAGGCTATGACAATAACCTAACAAATGCCTGTTTATAAACCTGTTCCACTACAATGATTCTGTGTTTCACATATTACTCTCGGTTCAAAAAGTTTTCTTTCATAATTACCAAATATTTAGTACTCTGAATACATATTTTGAGCTATCTGCTGCCTTAATTACAAATTTCAGGAGAGAATGAGCAAAACCAATAGGGAGAGGTCAGACTAGATTGTATTTCAGGCACTAAACTTTAAAACTTAAACACCGTTGCTTTCCTCTTGACCACAATCTCAAGAGCCTGCAGGTACCTACATTTTCCAGGCACATCCTGAATTCATCTGAAATCCCAGAGTGCCTACCACTTTACTCCTGTGCACGCCCCAAAGTGCCAATCTGCTCTAATACCAATGCTGGTTTAGGAAAAGTCGGTGGCACCACCACAGCTTTGTTAGAGCAAAGCAGGTGTTTGAAAGAAAGGTGAGAGGTACTTACAGGAAGGAGGATTGCAAGGTCTGGTGGTGGCACAACCTGACACCCCTCAAGTAACTCAGGTTTAGAGCAAGAACGAGAGATTTTACAGCTGGCAGGGTGAAAACTCGCCGGCCCCTGCACCTGTCCCTGGGGAGCAGTCAGCCCACACGCTCCCAATAGGATCCCAGTTCAGATCAAAGCTGTGCCATTTTTGGCCTAGCCCAGGACTTGAGTGATAAGCTTCTAAATCTGATGCATTTTCATCCAACTTGGTGAAGTTCTCCTAGGTTTCTGTAGCCATTACTTTTGTATTTTAAGTATGATCTGAGAGTGGGGTTCTTTTCTTTTCATTTAGAGAATCTTGCTAACAAAGGTGTTAGTAGGCACAGACAATCTTAAAGGGTATATTTAGGATTTTTCTGCTTTTTCTGCTAAAAAGCATCTTTACATACCGTAAAAAGCATGCTACGGTGGAGAGCACAAACCATGGGCTGTCAACAGAGGGACAACGGCAGAGGAAAATAAAGAAGTTACAGCAAAGTAACGCTGCAGGGAGGCTGTGAGAATACTGCCCTGAATGGGAAAAACTTTACAACAGGTGCTAGTACTGGGAAGCAAGACAAGAGAGGTCAGCTCATCCATCCCGCCGCGGCCGCGCACTCACCGCAGGAAGCGCCGGATCTCCGCGGGCTCCGCGCCGTCCATGCGCAGCCCCTCGGGGGGCGGCCGCCCCTCGCCCAGCGCGGCGAAGACCCGCGGCGCCCGCGCCAGCAGCACCGCCCGGTGCGCCCGCAGCGCCTCGTCGCCCACTCGGATGATCACGTCGGAGCGAGTCCCCTCCGCCAGCAGCCTGCGGGACGGCACCGTTACCGCGTGTCCCCGCCCCGCACGGGGCCACCTCCGGCTCGGCCACCGCCCCGCGCCCACCTGCCGAGGTCCTGCCGGAGCTGCTCGGCCAGCGCCTCCTTCAGCCGCTGCCTCTCCGCCACCGCCGGCCCGGGGCCCTTGGGCGCTGCTCCGCCGCCGCAGCGCGCCATGTGCCCGCCGCCACTCCGCGCCCGGCGCGGCGGCAGAGACACGGAGCGGGGACTGCCAGTCGGTCCCCCGGCCGCGGCCCGCCGTACTCACGGGAACAACCAGCACGGCGCTCGTGGCTGCGGGCGGTGCCGCTTTCCCGCCGGGAGCCGCGCCGGGCGGAGAGGCGGCCGGTGCTCCCTCCGCCAATCAGGGCCGGGACGCCGCGCCCGGCCCCGCCCCCAGAGCCCCACCCACCCCGCACCGCGCGCCTCCCGCCGGGAGGGCGCCCCCTGCCGGCCACCGCCCCGCTCCGCACAGGGCCTGCCTGCCCACGCCCGGAGCCTGCCTGTCCCCGCCCAGGGCATTCCTGCCCCCGCCCAGAGCCTGCCTGCCCCCGCCCAGGGCATTCCTGCCCCCGCCCGGAGCCTGCCTGCCCCCGCCCAGGGCATTCCTGCCCCCGCCCGGAGCCTGCCTGCCCCCGCCCAGGGCATTCCTGCCCCCGCCCGGAGCCTGCCTGCCACCGCCCAGGGCATTCCTGCCCCCGCACAGGGCATTCCTGCCCCCGCCCGGAGCCTGCCTGCCCCCGCACAGGGCATTCCTGCCCCCGCCCAGGGCCTGCCTGCCCCGCCCAGGTAATTCCTTCCCCCACCCAGGGCCCGCCTTCCGCCCCCAGGGCATTCTTTCCCCCGCCCAGGGCTCGCCTGCCCCCGCCCAGGCCATTCTTCCCCCGCCCAGGGCCTGCCCCCTCAGGCTCCCCTCGGGCGCAGCGCCCTCGTGTGCGGGTTTGCAGTTCGACGGCCGCAGTCCAGCAGAGGAGGGACCGCAGCTCCCAGCCCGCTGGTGCTCCCCAGGAAAATCCGTACTCCCCACCACCGGCTGCCTTGCCAAAGAAATAAACTGCTGCACAGGGCATAGAAGTCTCTCTCTCTACACCGCCCTCCTGAGACAAGGGAGATACTTTCCAGCCTCATAGTACAAGAAGCACCTAACCATTTAAGTTGGTAAGTGCTGAAAATACTCAGGACAAAAGGCTTGAAAGGCATGTACCAGCCATGGATGGAAGAGGCAAGATCGATACCATTGTTTGATCCTGAGGAGACTCCTCTGGGATTTGCTGAGGTGGCCGGGAGGAATCAGGTCGCCAGCCACGAGCTGACGCTGGGCAGACAGCACAGCTTGGTCCTTCCCCACCGGGTCACACTGAGCAGGTACTGCCCCAAGCACCCGCGTGGGTCTTGGTGGCTCAAAAGAGACGACACGCGTGGGATGTGTTGGGACTCCCCAGTGTCTGTCAGGTCTTTCCTGCTCTGGTGTGGACTGTTGGTTCTGGCTCACCTGGCTCTCATGCCTCCCCCAATGGATTCTTGTTCATCCTTGCCCGTTTCCAGGGCACCAGACAGCTTTGCAGGTGCAGAGAGAGGCTTTGGAAACCCACTAGGCAGGTGACTCATTGTGCAGTCTCATATTTTGTGCTTCTTTTTCCTTTGTAGGTAGCATTCAGTTTTCTTCTCTCCTGCCATCGCATGCAAGTTAATTCTACCCTATGTTTCCACAATCACTGTGTCTCTTCTTCCTGTAAACACTGGGACTTGGCAGCAGTTCTTGGAGACTAGAACAGTAATTGCTGACATAGGAAGAATAATGCCAACAGTAAGGCATTATTTTCAAGAAACTACAACAATCATAGCATGGATATCCAGGCTGCACACTGGACAGGCACTTCAGCTATTCAAACCCAGTTCTTAGCTTCAGCAAGAAATCTCTCCATAGGAAGTCAGATAAAGTAAAGGGAATTGTGTAAGTTGCATTTTATTAGACAGAGGTGGATTTGATACATGTTATATATTAATTTTCCATTTTTCTTAATCAGACGTTGAGTGGACATTTCCCATTTTTTTAGTCAAGAAAGAAAAACACATTGCACAAAGCAGCTGCATTCAACAATACAACAATATACGTATCATTATTCACTTAAAGACTAGAAACATACCCAGAAAATTTTCAATTGTTCAGTATGCTAAAATATAGATAAAAAGAGTTGATTACTGTTTAATGGTAAAATACATTAAAAAAATTCAGGCAAATCTAGAATGAAAACTCGTGACTTTCTTCAGTATGGCACCACTCTATTGTTTCATTATAAATTTTTAAAAGGCACCACACATTAAAACAGTAAAGCAAGAGAGAAAACAAAACCAAGCAACTTTCCATGATTTTCTTTCTGTACAAATACATATGTATCTTAAGGCAGGTGTTTTTATGTGCAAAATACAAGTATACAGGTAAAACCAATGTTGGTATCATATATTCTCATATTCACTTTAGCTGTAAGATTAATGTCCAAACATACAGTACAGTGAAAACACTTTTCTCTAACAGAGCTCAAAATAGAAGGCAGGCTGGAAATATGGCCCTGATAACAATTAGGTTTTAAATCTGAAGAACTTTTATGTAGACCCCTTAAAACATGTACAAACAGTCATTCTCTTTTTCTTTTTGTCTCTTCCTTAAGAAATGTCCATATCAACTTGTTCACTATATCAGGTTGATCCTGCTGGAGCCAATGACTGGCTTCAGACAAAATAGTTAATCTGAAATGATTTTTAACATAAATTCTTGTAATTTCTGCCATCTCAACTTCCATAAACGCATCTTTTTCTCCCCATAACAGCAGGGTTGGCATGATAACTTCATGGTGCTGCAGAGGTAGGCAGCTTTAAAATAAAAAAACCACTTAGTTAGGTCTTATTTTAACAAAAAATCACAAGACATATTTCAGTCAATGTAGCTTTTGAACTCAATGCAGTGAATCTCATTGCAGACTTTCTAGTTCCAAGATACCTTCTACAATACCAAGAAAACACTGTGACTCAAAGTTCTTTAATTGTTTTTAAGGATGGTGAAATTGTCAGAAGGTACTTTTACTGCAACAGTTGATTGCAACAGAGGTCTCATTTTTGGAACATGAATGATCATGTTTGGCACAGCTCAGGAGCCCTCTGTGAGGGCATGTGGAACAACATGGCCAGAATTTTGTAGGTTACTTGCTTTCCCTTGGTTGATGAATGGCAAGTTTCTGAACCTGCATTATTTACTGCACACCAGCCAAAGTACCTTCCTGAAAAATATTTGTCCAGCAAATGGCAGGCTGCCATTGTGGGACATTATGGGAGATACAACTGGAGTATTTCAGACCTATTCAAAATTAAATATCATATAGTACAGCTAAAAATAAAAATATTTGTAGAAAAAGATATTCTATAGAACATTGATGTCTGAAATGCTAAACTGAATTCAGTTATGTTCACTCCTCTATAAAATTCATGCAGCATTCAAAGTGCATCAGAGTTCCCTTTATGCAGTATGTTTTTGAAGGCCTAGGACTTACATGCCTACATCTGTATGCAGTGAAAGAAAACTACTTCTAAATAATTTGCTTTTTATGAAGTCATAATCTCTTTAAGACTGCAACATCACAACCCAGAGTTCTGGCAGACTAAAAAGCATGTTAAGATAAATACATTATAAGACATTTGAAGACAACTTTGAAGAAAAGCTCTTAGAAAGTAAAATTGTAATAAACATGATACTACCACAATGACCTACTTAAACTTTCAGTAATTTTTTTAATACAATTATTTAAAATTGAGTATTTTATAAATATTACCTCATATCATAGACATTAAGAAAGATATAAGTAGCTAGAAATTAAAGACTATTTCAACATTAACCCACCAGAATTTATTGCAGCACATCTACTTCAGAGAAGCTGAAAAATCTGTCTAAGCTTGAATTGCTTAATTTTAGGCACATACAATTACAGACTAAGCATGCCAATGCAAAACAGATTCCATCTGATCAGATACAAATCTTTATTATATTAATGCACAAATAGGAATATTTTAAACCAGTAATGTATAAAAAAGATTTTCTGAACCGAACTTTAATGACATACTTAAGGACTAGTTTTAAGCCTAGGAGTTAGTTAAGTGACTGTGCTCTGTAAACAGGATAAGACAAAGAAGGTGGCATGCATTAGTTTAAAATAAGACAAAGAATGGAGATTTTGAAGATATTTTTCTTCTCTCCTTACATGCTATGTTAAGAAATGTCAATAAAATGTCACTTTAAATAATAATTGCATTTCATTTTGATTGAATAATTAGGAAAACTCTTAAAATGTTTTTTTTTACCAGTAGATTTAAATCTCATTTTGCCAATAACCTGACCTCACCCACTGAACCCACCCTTATTCATAGCACCAGTTTTAAAAATTCATGATCTGATGATCTCATTCAGTACATCTTTTTACTTTTTAGATCCATTTCCTGGATCTCTTCACTATTTATATGTGGGGTTTTTTTCACTACTGTAGGGTTTACTGTTTTGTGCCTTGCAAGATTTGTAGCCTCACTTAGGTAAAATCTGCCAGGCTTTTTACACATGCTGCATACATAAACAACCTGTCATTTTTCACTGCCTACAAGCTACACTGTATGTCTTTTCAGTCTGGAATATGTGGAATTATATCATGCCTGAAGTTTCTAAAAATCGCCTTTAGTAACAATTAACACACATATTTCACATTTAGAAAGGGAAATTCCACTCATGAAGTATTAAAGTCTCTGAAAAACAGACTCAAACCTTCATACAGCATTGTTATATGGCTTTTCTGTAAACAAATGGTGAAGTACTTCTTAACTTCTACATGAGAACTAATCACATTTTCTAAAATTATGGCATATCAGAAAAAATTCAACCTCCAATTGCACATCCATCTCTCTTAAACAAGCATGTCAGAAAAGCTTTATGATTTTTATTCTCAAAGAGTTTGTATCTAAAGTACAGTGAAGGGAATGGCTGCTGTGCTATTTATAAAAGGATGTGTTAGGGATGGATGGAAGTAGGTTATTTCAATCATCTATTTGGAAGTAACTTTCAAAAAAAATTAAGCTCTGAAGAAAGAAACTCCAAGTGGATAGTAATGAGTTGGAAACCTTTAACATGTAGGTCACCAGTACCAGCCCACTGGGAGTTACGGTGGGTACAACTCATTAGCATCCAAGTGCTGCTTAACAACTCAGATGAGAAGGAAAATTTCAATCCAGTTTTCATATGTAACAATTGACATCCTTCCTATAAGGTGCAACTATCAGAATTGGTGGCAAGAACTGAATGAGCTAAAGACTCTTTGCAGTCCAAAGCCTTCTAACAGAACCCAAAATAAGATCTCTGAATTCATTACAGGTATACTTTCATTAGAAAAATAAGCAAACAATGCACAAACATACCCACAAAACACACAGAGGAATTAAGAGCTGTGAAGATCCTTTCTGATTAATAACTTTTACTAGGCTTTTTTTTTTAGCCTGAAAAGGCCTGCAATAATAGTTTGAACATGTGGAACATGTGTTTCCTCTGACTCCCACAGCCGTTCAGCTACCACAGGCATGTCACTGCTGCTGTCAGAGGAGCAGCTGGTTAACGTGGGCACTCACTGATGCGGGTGCTGTGGCCAACGGAACAAACGGGGCTCCGGGCGCTCCCGCTCCGGCTCCTCATTACCCTTACTGGGGGCTCCTGCAGAGCAGCTGCAGGGCCAGGAGTGGCTGTGCAGCCACACAGCTCTGGAGCCCTTGGACAGCCCAGTGATGTCATCGACTGCTCTCTGCGTAGCTTTAATTAAGTGTGCAGTTTCCAGCACAGACATCTCATTTATTGCACATTGTCACCTGTGCTTGATGTTACCTTTCTACTTCCTTGTTCCAGTTTTGCCTCTTGGCCTGTACAAGGTGGCACCTGGCTCAGATCCTTGTTTTCCTCACGGTATTTCATTGCTCATTGCTCTCCTGACAGAATGGGTGGCACAGAAAGAGCAATAAAGGTGGTACTAAATTGGGACCAGGGAAAATGCAAAGTTAATCTACTTCAAACATCTGCTGCCTGAGTTGAGGGGAAGAAGGGAATTGCCATTTTAAAGAATATTGGGAAGTTGGGTCCCGTGTTGGAGAAGCATGCAGGACGTTTATCACTGCTGAAGACTGTAGACACTAAAGGAAAAACAAGCTCAATGATACCCTTCTTGATACAGTCCTTCAAGTTAGTGCTGTAAATAGAGTAAATGCAGAGTTAAAGACTTTCTGGCCCTGTTTTTAGTAGATAAAAAGGGGCTGTCAGTCTTTAAGGCCAAGCCAGCTCCTTTCAGGAACATTAAAACTATTTGAACACTGTTTGAGAAAATAAATATTAATCCTGGAAAAATGTTTCCTATTATGATGCTATCTTTGTTTTACTCTATGTAGTGAGTCTGTCAGATAAACATAGGAGCAAAAAACCCAAAACCCAAACCAAGACAGGGTTAGTTTTAGGTTTAGTTATAAAAAAACTCATCCAACCTCTTTAAAAAAACAAATAGCCTGAATACAATAAAATTGTGTCAGACACGGTTTTGTAAAGTTACAAGTGAGGGTAACATACTTGGATGCCATATTAGCTAGTAGTAGTATCTAATAATAACCTCTTGGTATATAGTATCATTACTTAATATGAATTGTAATGCAAACAATTAATTGATGTGAATTTTGTAAGTGTTGTTTAGCGATGGGTTTGTGGGATTGCCCTGGGTGCTGTGATGAGGGAGGGTCTTTGCTTTATTAGATTTTGAAACAGAGGTTTTCCTTATCTGCACTGTGGTTGTTTTCTGTTTTGTGTGGACACTTCGTAGAACACACCTGGCCTCACCTGCCTTATCCCACCTGCACCTGGCACCTGGTGAGGCTTCTGAAACAGCTGAGGTTTTCCCCCTCTGCTTCAGCGGCAGGAGCCGCAGTAACATTTTTGGACTCCAGGGGATTATCAAAAGTATTTTCCTTTGTTTGAGAACATTACACTGACCTGAAAATAGTTCTGTAATGGTTAATGGGTCCTGTTAATGCTCCAGGTTGTGAAAAGACATACAGATAAGCTTCAATATCCTCTGCTGTTAATCTGCAGCCTTTCCTTCCAATTCCAGTGGCTTGGCTGGTAAATAAACTTTTCAGAACCTACAAAAGGAAGAATAAAAAGCTATTACATAAGATAGCTAGAAAATATGGTTTCTCTCCTTCAACAGGACACATTTTCCTAAAATCTATTTATTCATATCTATAAATCTATTTATGTTTAGAGTTGCAGTGGGTTGACCCTGGCTGGGTGCCAGGCACACACCAAAGCCATTCCATCACTCCCCTCCACAACTGGACAGGGGAGAGAAAGTAGAATGAAAGGTTCAAATGTTTTTTTAGAGAGCTATGTGCAAAGCACATGGTAAACTTATTTCTAGTATAACTTACTTCAGAATAATCAAGTACAGACAAATACCAGGATTACCCCCTTACTGAGTTCTGCATCCTGACCTGGCACCTGTGACAGGCAAAGGCAAGTGCTGGCATACACTTTTTTCCTTTGGGATGGACCCCAGCAGGTGACAGGGGTGGAGGGAGGATGATTCCTGACCTTCCCAGCTGGCTGTCCCTGTGTACATGCAGCACTGGGAGTCTGCTCTGGGCTGTTTGCATGTAGGAGGGTGTGTGCCTGCAGCTGCATGGTCCCTTTCTGTGTGCTTGCTCTTGGTTTTTAAGGTTGTACATGGTGTTGGCCTTAGTTCTTTGGGCAGAATTAGTCAACTGGCTGAATGTACTGCCCAGACCCCTGGGCTGCCTGCCCTGCAGTGGGTCCTGAGACATAAGAGGATGTCCCACTGTCCACAGGAGCTTCAGATCAGCCAGCAGGAGTTGCCCAGGCACCAACTCTGTCCCACTGGTGTGGGCACAGGTACAACCAGCTGACTCTCCAGGTGGAGTAACGCACTGCAGTGCTGGAGGTTAAATGTGTGCACCTGAACACCCCCCAGAAATGCAAAAGAACTGACCTCAGACACTCTATGGACTTATATCCTACTTTATATAAAGCTCAAGAAGAAAAATCAGAAAGATCCATATTTTTTCCAGTAATTGTAACTACATCAGAAGGGATCAATGGATGTGGCAATTCTTCCATTACTCACTGTTAAATATATAAACAAGAGCATTCAATTTGCTCACCTTGAAATCATTTAGTGTAAACATGAATTCAGGAAACCATGGCATTTGGAAAAAGAAGTAGTAACCAGATTTAATCAATTGTGATGGATGTCGTAGAATGTATTCTGAAACAAAAATGCCCATGAATTAAAAATGAAAACTGATGAATCAAACAAAATTACTGTTAATATTACTATTTTTTAACTTAAAGGAATGTTTTAAAAATATCACATTAAAGCATGCTATGTGACAAAAGATGATTATTGTTTAGAAGTAAATATATGGTGTGGCCATTAAAACATAGTTCTTCTAGAAATGTTAATAGAAACAGCCAGCAAAACAGAAGTTTGCCAAAGATTAGGTGAGGACAGCGACACTGGAGAGTTTAATCACATGGTAGGTTTTCACTTAGAGATCAACTTGTGTAGCTAGTCCAAAGCATTCTTTTCCCAGATGTGGAATAAAGGGCATAAACAGAAGTCTTTAGATATTTCTCTCAGTGATGTGATGCACAGAAATCTGTAGATGATGCTCCACTGACATTCTAGAGACTGCATCACTCTTGGTCACAGAAGTACAGAATTTTTGTAACAGTTGTCTTGTTGGCAATTTCAGGAACCATAATCAAGGTTACACAGAATCACTTTTTAAAGATTAAAAAGAGTAATTTTTAAAGACGTTGTAGCCTATCTAACAAAAGAAAATGATTCAGACAAGTTTGCATGAAATCTTTTTTTTTTTAATTTGTAAACTTGTGTCATCAGTGGGTTGCAAGAACCAACACTGACATTCAAATTCCTCAAAGCAAGCACCCAATGTTTGCAGGTATTGAAATTCTGGAACTTATCCTTTACAGGAGCAAATTCAGAAAGGTAAAACTGCATTCCCAACATAGGAGATATCTCTGAAATATGGATTCTGACAGTGAATGAAAATGGGTTTTAAACCAATGTAAACTGAATTGTCAGCTATCTTCTGAACTATCATATCTTATACATTCTTAAATTGCATTATCCATTATATTTTTTCTTGATAGATGGTCACTGCTCACTTTACTTTTCTGCACCATTTATAAACTGTGTATTTTAATTTAATCCATAGTAGAACAATTTTGATCTAAAGGAATTTATCAAGCTATGGAATAGATTTTGTCCTTCAACGAATATGGAAACAAATACTGTAACAAAATGTAATTGTCTTCTCCACAGCCTGGCTCCTGCTCTCAGTGAAAATAGTGCAAAAAGCTCCTGCTTGCTCAAGTGGTGAGCAGACATCTCCTGGGGTAAGTGTGCCTTAACTACCTGGCAAAATGTTTAGTGTCTTAGAAAGGTACCTGGGAACACCAGAGAACATACGTGGATGGTTCCACAGTGCTGTAGTGTCAGAGTCAACTGAAATGAAAACTAAAGCTGCCCTGAATATTCTTAGCTATTCCTGGGGAAATGAGGTGACTTTTTAAATGGAAATGGGGAAGGCTAGCAATTGAAAAAATTGAAATTAGTGAGATACTACTTTCATTTTCATTATGGAATGTTGATATAATCCCTGTGAAATGCTTTGTAATTCTGGATGGTAGACAAGCTCAGAGTCAATCGCGCAACAAATTCAGCTGGTGCATCTCGGTCCTTGTTTCAGCCCAGTACATCCAGTAAGAGCAGCAGTACTGGTTGCATCTCATAAGTGGCCTGGAAAGGCTGTCTTCTTCCAATGAATATTGTATCAGGTCCTAAATTGTGACTTGTCACCTCAATCAAGATTTAATTCTAATGTCTGATTCACATTTATACAAAGGCTGGTTTATGCAGATTTAGTAATGCAGTGAGGCCTTAACCAAAGTGTAATACCACATAAATCCCTCCTCAGGGAATTTTATCCTGCCAAAGTGGAATAAAACAGATTCGTGTGCATGAAAATTATGTTTGTGGACCTTCAAGGATGACAAAAAACATCAGTAACTTTTGTTGCAAGCACTCCCACTTCCTACAACAAATTTATTTCCAAAAGTCAAATATTTGATCCCTTACTGCTTCCTAAAATACAGTCCAGATTGTGAGAGGCATGAAGGGGCAGGTAGTTGGTTCTCAAAGCAAACATAATTGTAATGAAAATGCAGGTAGTTTGGATTAACAAAGCCTGTTAGAGAACTCACCTGTAAATACAGAAGGATGAGGGAAATTAACCACAATCAGCTTAGTCACCATTTCAGGGTAACATATGGCCACTAACCAAGCGATCATTCCTCCCCAGTCATGGCCAATCAACACACACTTGTTGTATCCTACCACAGAAACACAGATGCATGCTTTTATTTCCATGGAATTAGTATCCACAGAAATGAACACATACAATAATGACTGCATTATGGGGCACAATAGGTGCTTCAGTGCAGTTATCAATGTAATTTCAATACTGCACTGCTTCCCTTAATGGTCAGAAAAAATAGTGCACTGTTATAGTTTAAAAATTTACAAATACTAAAACTTACTTAATTGAACTTCATTAAACTTTAACTATAGTACCTCCATGTCAACCTAAAGCCACTCAGTCTCCAGACTGTCACCCTGTTCACATCTTGGCCAGTGCAGGGTCAGACAGACAGTTCAACTTGCAGTTATGATGCATTAGAGTGGATGTACATTTGTCATGTTTAGAAAGTTTGGAGTTTGAAACTGCAAACAAAGGATGGAGCAATCTCCAAAGCTCCTCCTGAGCAAAACTAATCCTAATGAATTTCTCTGAGTATATCTAAGCACTCAATGCCAACATTATGCAAAAAGTGGGCATTTTACTTACTAGCCACATATACAGCATACATATACAAACCCATTTATATACTTAGTAGGCCCATAGCTTGTCTCCATAAACTGTTTCGTTGGCAATTTTAAGAGCTGTTGACATTCATGTATTTATTCTTCCATCAATAAAAAAGGTATTTTAACAGCAATAAAAGGGAGGTAACAACCAAGTTTTTGAAAATCTAACTATTCCTCCATAACCACTGCTGGAATACAAACTACAGTGTCAGATACCATCACCCTCTTCACTGAAGATTGGAACATTGAGCACATACACTACAAATCAAGTACATAAAAGCCAAGATTTTTAGAATTCTGACATAAATTTGGACACAGATGTCAAAGTACCTTATAAACCCTCATAAACAGAAATCGTTTGGAGTACTTTTGATATAAGTTCTCCAAAAGAATTTAACTTAGGTTAGAACAAACAAAGATAACAAGTCTCCGAAATGCTCTGAAAAATGTTAAATCCCTATGAAACTGAATCATACTGAGAGCACTTCTGAAGCATAACCATGGCATTACCATGGAGATTAACACAATGAGCAAAGGCTGCAAAATGTAAACTCAGTGTGGGGACTGCCTACCCAATCTTTTAACATGCTCAAACATCACAACCAAAGCAAATTCTAAATTCAGACCTCAGAAGTGGAATCACTGATTTACTCTTTCTTCATATGAAATGAAGTAAGTTGTCTCACTATCATTAGAGTATAAGGTAATTAAAATTACTCAGAGAATGACAATCTAATGCTTTGTGTTGCTATTGGTATGAAATACCCTTCACCAAGTGTTACAATTTACCACCCAAATAGTGACACTTCAGTCAGAACTGAAGGGGCAAATTTTGCAGGCTCGCCCCAGCTCTAGATCATTACACTCTGAATTTGCCACAGGGAGCAAAGTGTCCCCTGTTCTCCTGTCTGTTCTCTTCTCACTGTTGTGTAAGACAGAGTGATTCAGCTCTTGAGAACTGACTACTGTGCAGGAGTAGTATTTGGAAGGGATTTTTGCCCTTTTTTTGTAATACAGCAGATGTGCTGTCATAATTTCTGTAAAGCCCACAATGTTTATTCTGTCTTGTTTGGGCAAGAAAAATATCACCTGATTTAAATTCTTTGGTCTGCAAGTGCTAATTCAGAGCATCATCCACTAAGTGCAAGTGGTTAGGAGGAAAGATCATCTTAGGGAAAAAAAGGAAGAGGTTTGTACTGCTGGATTTCACAGCACATAGGAAAGATTTTTTTTAAACTCATGATGGAAAAATCATCTTTACATATTTTTATATGGACCTACACATCATAATTAGAAAACAACCCTTTTTCATTTATAATAGGCCATAAAATATGAATATCCTTAGGTTTATATCTGTACATATCTGTGGTGCATATCTGTTAAAAAGATTGCAGTTTAAAAACCCCCAGTGCTTTATGGGGTTTTTTGCCTAGAAAATCAACTTAGCTATGAGTCAAGTAGGTTGTCTTCTACTTACGCACCTAGAGACTCCAGAATATCCTTTATGTCTGCTATCAGGCAATCTAACTTGTAATATTCTTTGTGAGAAGGAGCATCTGTTTCTCCATAACCTCTCAAATCCAGAGCCACCACTCGATATTCACTTTTAAATTCCCGCAATTGATGGCGCCAAGAATACCTAACAAAGAGGAAAAAAGCTGGAGTTACAAGGTCAAGCCATATGATACCAAAGTGCACTCAATGCTTTTGCACCCAAATAACTGAGGGTAAATTAGCTCTGTTCGCAATGAGATTTCTTTTCCTTTCTGTGCTACACTGACAGGCCTTTATGGCTGCAGTAGTTTTCTGTTCCCTTCTCAAATTCCAAATTCCCCAGTAAGGAAGTGCAGCTGCCAGAAAGGGGGCATGGCCAGAGCTGGGGTGGTTCAACAATCCTGGAGTCTGGTACAGTCCCTTTGCTGCAAAGGAATCAGGCATAAACCAGAGCACAGAGAGGACTATCCTGTTTTGTCCTTGAAGCCACAGTAGCATCAAAATATAAGGTCTGAAAAGCTTTCTCTTCTCCAGGCTTACTCACACCCACATTTCAGTGGAGCAGGGAAATATACCTCAAGGCATGGTTGATTTTTTTTTAATTCAGAAAAGCAATGTCAGATAATGCATACATTAAATAAACCAAAGAAATAAATTCAATTAATAACAAATGAACTTGGTAAAGTTTATAGGATTTATACTATGTACACTTTCATCTGTGTGTCTATACTACCAGAACTGTTCCAGAACAAGCTCTCTCAATGTGCTGGTGCTACACCAAATATTTCATTCCTTGTTTTTCTACAGAAAAGAGTAGTAACATTACACACATCAAAAGATATACAAAATTAAGAACCTGGGCAAAGGCCTGAGCTATTCCTCATTCTGTCACAGTATGGAGTGACTAGATGTGTGTTAGGAAGCAAAAATAACAGGAAAATGGTGGGTCTCATCCTGCAAGAACTGTCTGCCCTTCAGCTCTTACTGAGACCAAATAAATTTCAGAAAAGCTGGTACCGAGACACACATGGCCTTCTATTACACTGTAATAGAATGATACATGAATTCTTCTTGGCATAAATAATAGCTTTTACTTCTGATTGTTTCAACAGTCTCAGATAAAGGATCGTCAGTCTTTGTAACAATGATGCACAGAATTCTGCCTTAATCCAAACAGTGTCTACATCAGACCATTGGCTCTTCCACTTTAGCTTTGCCTCCAGTCTGTTAGGGACTTTCAATTTAAGTAATATTACAGGAACACTCGATATAAACCTGTATTTATATGAACAGAACAGTCAGGACATTTTCATTTCAGTGTCATATAATGCAAAGACAAGGTTTAGCTGAGATCTCCAGGAATGAATTTTTTAAAAGCATTATATAATGGCTTGGAAGCTGAATTTGCCATGGTAACTGTTGCAGCTATTCTACATACTTCAGTAAGAAGAAAGAACCAGGCCCATAGATAAATAAATAAACTATATTTTTGTTCAGAAGGTGTTTCTGAGCTGCCCTCATCATCTATTTTCACAACAGTCCATCAATCACCAAATATCTGACCTACAAAATGGGTAGGTTTTATTTTCAAAGTAATCCTTTTACCACATATGATTTGTAACTATTGGACAGCTGCTTTACAAGCAGAATTTGGAAATGTTGTGAATGCTTCCATGTTCATAAGGTTGAATCATGGAAACTATTTTGAGATTTTTGATCACATTCTTTCTGAAAGGCATTTAGCAGCTCACACACAAGTCTTGTAGGTATCCAGCTATCTCAACACATTATGCTCAATTTCAAATATTTTGTTATTGTCTTTCCCCAAGATTGGTATTGATTTTCAAGTTCTTATGCATCTAAAGCACTTAGTGGCTCTGGTGCATTATATTCTTAAGTGATCTTTCATGTTCAGACATTTTGTATCACTCACTAAGGCCAGTATTGTTTGGTTGTATTTGTCCTATTTATAACCTTGAGACATGTGAAAGCAGAGGATTTGTTACAATTAAGAACTGTAACTGTGGATCATATCCTTTATTTTCCTAGACAAACAATACAAAATTGATGCTGCTTTAAATCTCTCTTAAACTGTGGTTATTTTGTCTTGTGCTCTCAGAACAATCACTATTCCTGCATAAAAAATTCTTCACTGATTGAAAGAATAACCCAACATGAGTACTGGTAGCATGACTGTTGTACAGACTATTAGAATTTAGTCTTCTTTTTAAAAACAGTGCTATAAACCATGCAACTGGTGGTCCCAGTGACCTACATAATGAGGGTTTTATTCATCCTTTTTGAATGGTCAGATAATACAATATATCAGCCATCACTTATAGCATGACTTGCTGGCTTTCTGCTTTTTCAAAATACTGTACCTGATCTCATTAGAATATGTGTATAAAATGCTAATTTTGCCATTATTATTCCCCCTGGAGGGGGACTCAGCTGTGTCTCTTTGCCTGTGTTAGAAATATGCTTTATGCAAGGTGTGCATAATGTTTGCATAGACTGTGCACTGCTCCATCTAACTGTCCCTTCAATCAAAGTTTATAGTTTTAATAATTTTAGATAGCAATTTACTATTAGAACAATCTGCTTCTTTGAAAATTCATCCTAACATAAATGTGACTCTCAACCATCATGCTCAAGGCCGTCAGTGTCTGTGGGAAATTGCTGCTAAGGGAAGAGAACTGACATTTGTTTTACCTGGGTCAGTTTATCATGGCATGACCTGAGTACAAATTGAAAGATCACAGTTCCAACAGTGGACCCTAGCTCCATATATGAGTTTAGAAAGGAAAAGGATCATTTAACTTCTTGAACTACTGGCTTCAGCACCTCCCTTATTCCCTTATGGGTTTTTGGTGCAAGTTCTGTAAGCCACACTTCACTTGTTAAACCTGACAATGACAGCCTTTGGTTAAATCATTAAACACATGACTGCTTTTCACTGTTATAAACAAACATTTAGGATTGTGTTTGATTCATCATTCATCTTGTGATGAACTAATAATAGAATCTTTTTCCCCTAGTAGCATTCTGAAATTAGGCTGCACAATAGCCTATAGAACTCATAGTCTTCTTCTCCCCCTCAGTTAAATATTAATGTATAGTATTTTCAATAAATGGAGCAATACATATTGCTTATCCTTATTTTAACACCCTCTGCAATAACTCATAAGTTTATCCTTATAGTACAAGTGCTACCCAAATAGGAAATTTATTAAAAATGAGCAGTTCCTCCCCAAAATTTGAAGAAAAGGATACATACCTGGGGAAAAATGATTTGACAGTGCAAAAAAGATGGTTCATTTGTGTTAGTCTGCAGGAAGTTTTTGTGGATGCTGCAGTTAAAAAATGTTTCAATGGTTTGTTGTCTACTAAAACTTCATGCCATTAGTTAATACTCATAAACACATCTAATGGATCAGACTGGGGATATTTAGGTTTAGACGTTCACTCTTGCATATCTTATGCAGCCTCTTTTATACAAGAAATGCATGTAGGGAGTTTACCAGAATTCTGGAAAGCCATGAAGCAGCAGCATGAGTGGTTTACCCCTTTCTCCAGCAGCCACATAGTGGAATCGTAACCCTGAATCCTAAAATGAGAGAAAAAGAAGTGTGTTTTTATTGCTGCATAAAACTGCTATTTTTGAATTTGAGAAGGATGATGGTTTCAGACAATATTCTCAGAAACAATATATTACACCTGAAAAAAATACCAAATTATCCGTTTCGAAGCTGAAGACTTCTGTGCTTCTAAGAACCTGGTATGTGCTGCACCCTGGCAATGCTGAGTACCCCACCCAGGCCACCACAGTGTCCCGCAGGGAGGACCATCTCTAGTACCTGCCAGGCTGTTGTGGGTGTGTGCTGGTCCAGCCAACACTCCTGACACAGCCCTGGCACAGCATCTGGGAAATGCAGGTTATTGTCAAACCAAGCACCTTCTTTCACATGGACACCAGTCATGTGCTTTACAGAAAGACTTTGAGATACAGGATACTTTAAAAGCACTTTCAATCTTTCAGTTAGCTTGTAAGGTTATGCAACTATTTAAAACCATCATATTGCATTCTGGCATGATAAAGGACCACAAGGATTCTTAAGCAAAAAAAGCAATCAAAATTAAGTGACCAGAAAGCAAGTAGTTTTTGCTAGTTTTTACTGTTCAAGATTTCAAACTCAGGTCAGAAAATTAAGCCTTAATGTTATAATCTTTTTTTTCCGCCTCTGTCTATAGACAGTGTTTATGATGGACCTTTTAAGAAAATGGGTCTTAGGAGCATTACAAACAGGCAAGTTACTTATTGCAGAGGCTGAACACTGAAATGCTATTGAAGTGAATGGATGTACACAAGCTTACACTGACTCAAGGTCAAATTCAGTAGAATTTAAATAAACCGAGATTATGACCCAGAGGTTTTTACTGAATTCTGACACAGAAGTAGATACAGAAGTTGGGAGTTAGCTCACAAAATGCTGTTTAGAAGTCATGTGAAGGAAACTGCAGGAAGAAAGGTTACACAGCTTCTGAACAAATGTCAGAGCGTGAACTGTCTCTGCTATTTCAAAAAGGAAAGAAAAACCCCATGTCTTTGCTGCACATCAAGAGCTATCAGGGCAAGGATCACAAATGCAAAAATATTTTCTTGCCAAAGATGCCTCAATTGCTCTGAGATTTCTTGGCACTTATGAGTTACTAACCAGCTGCAAAACGATTAACTTACATCCTGATTTTCAAAAGGGCTCTGAAGAGGAAGCTATTTGAATATTTTATTCTTGCTGTGGATATAAGGACTTTTGCCCCAAATTACATTGATAATTCACCACGGGGATGACAGTGATCCTGAAGTCCTTAGAATTAAATGTAAAATCATAGTAAATTTTGGAGCCATTACATGATTTGTACCATTCACCCGATCACTCTGCCTTTGATCCTTTTATGTTTAAAAAAGTCTAAGTTTCTCAGTTTCCTTCCACTCTTTCTCTTCTCAGTTTAATGAGCAGTGGGCAAGCCCTCTTCCATGCTGCTTCTTTCAGTTAGTGTCCTCTAGGGATTTACCCTCAGTGTTGTTGTTTTAATCTATTTATTGCTTTTGAGGACATCCCTTTTATTCATACAAATTCAATCACCACTTGTACAGCAGCAGTTTAAATGTCCACATGCCCCAAACTAAGCCCATCCTCTACCTTTTCAGTTGCTGCTTTCAATCTCCTTTTTTTCCACTCCCCAAAACAGACATAGGGTATTGCCATCTTTTCTGAAACTGACTGTTTTCTTTGTTTTGTTGAAATCTGAACAGATCCGTAGGATATATATGTTTGAAAAGAAATCTATTAGCCTACTGTTATCCAAGAGCAAGAGTTTCTTACTTCCTGAAATGAGTGATCGACTGTCATATTGACAGCAATTCGATTTGCCCCCAAATGCTCTTCGATAACTGTCATGGCCCTCTCCACTTCCCCAGCAGCCCATTCATGTACTTCTTTGGGCTACAGGAAAAAAAAGAACATGTTACATGAGTAAAAAAGCCCCAACTGCTAGCAACAGCAGACAAGAAAGTCCTGAGAAACTGAGGCTCAGTAATTTATATTAGTCCTGTCTGGCATGAAACCATCTGCACAGAACCATGAGAACATGGTATTAAAAACACCACTTGACAAAATTTGCTGTGCATTCTTTGCTCACCTATAACTGCAAAAGAAATCTAGATAATACAACTTCATTTAGAGCATTTGGTAAAGGAGCAAATCGCAGGTAGAGACCTGAGACAAGTACCAATTGACTGTACAACCTGGGGGACGCTGCTTAGTTTCTTATTTTGTGTTTATCCCCTCGACCCTGATGCACGAAAGGATCTCCCGGGCACGACTCGGCAAACCGCAAATGCCAGGGAGCCAGAGGCGGTGCAGGGAGCGGCGGGGTGCGGGAGACCCGGGGCGGACGAACTCCGCGCCCGCCCACGGAGGGCTCCGCACCCCGGCCAGGCACCGCGTCCCCCCGGGCGGGCGGGCCGGGCCCGGCCTGAGACCCCGCAGCCAGCGCGGCAGGGCACGGCACCGCTCCGGGGCAGCGCGGCGGGAGCGGGGGGCGAACAGGGCAGGACAGGCGGGTAGGGGTGCCATGCACGGCAGGGCAGCGCAGGACAGGCGTGCAGGGGTGCCATACGCATAGCAGGGCAGGAAGGGGTGACATGTACAGCACACCCTACGTATAACAGGGCAGGTAGGGGTGTCATGCACAGCGCTCGTCACCCACAGGAGAGCAGGGGGGGGTGCCACAAACAGCAGGACAGGCAGGGGTGCCATGCACAGCGCACCCCACGCACAGCAGAACGGGCAGGGGTGCCATGCACAGCGGGACGGGCAGGGGTGCCATGCACAGAGCACCCCACGCACAGCAGGACAGGCAGGGGTGCCATGCACAGCAGGACAGGCAAGGGTGCCATGCACAGCGCACCCCACGCACAGCAGGACGGGCAGGGGTGCCATGCACAGCGCGGGGCTGCTGCGCGCACAGCGGGGCCCGCACCCCCCGCCCGCGCCCTCACCTTGATGCGGACGTAGCAGTGGGTGCCCAGGGAGGGGTCGTTGAGGCAGGCGGGTGGATTCTCCCGCACCACCCAGCGGAAGGTCTCTCCCGGCCGCCGGCCGATGCTCCAGAGCAACCGCAGCCCGGCGATGCAGGCGCACACCCCGCAGTAGCTGTATACCAGTGCCCAGAAGAGCAGCGCCCGGGCGGCCACCATCACCCGGCGGGCGGGCGGCGGGCACGTAGCGCCGGGTCTCGCCATCGGGCCCCGCCGCCGCCGTTCCTGCCGGCCGGGAGGGGCTGGAGCGGCGCCGCCGCCGCCGCCAGGAGCCGCCCGAGCGGAGGCACCGGGAGCGGCGGCGGAGGCGCCCCCGCCCCGCGGCCCTCGCCACGCGCCGCCGCCGGGCACAGCACAGGCACGGCACGGGCACGGCACGGGCACAGCGCGGGCACAGCACCGGGCACAGCACAGGCACGGCACAGGCACAGCACGGGCACGGCACAGGCACAGCACTGGCACAGCACAGGCACAGCACCGGGCACAACGCCGGGCACAGCACCGGGGACAGTGCTGGGCACAACACAGGCACAGCGCGGGCCGCCTCCCCCGCCCGGCTGCACGACCCGGGCTCCCTGGGCCCCGGGCGGCGTCTCGGGGGCGGCGGCGCTGCGGCTGGGGGCGCGCCCGCTTGCGGAGGGCTCGGCCGCGGAGGGCTCGGCCACGGAGGGCTCTGCTCCCCAAGTATTTCGCAGTGAAACAGAGAAAAGCCGCCCGTGGGCCGGCGGGGCTCGGCTGTGTCACCTGCGCTCTCCGGCAGAGCCGCCAGACCCCGGGACGCGCTCGGCATGTGACCGGGAGCGGCGCGCCCGCGGCCGCGGGCCAGCCCCGCACCCGGCCTGCCTCGGCCCCTCAGCGATCACGCCGTACGCTCCCAACGCGCCCGTGACCGCCAGTACCTCCTTGACGTGCCAGAGGGGTACAGAAGAAGTGTGGGGCTGTGCCCTTCCACTGTAGCATGTTTCAAGACTACATTCTTTCACTGGTGCCTCACTCTTAGCCATTTAAAGGTGATTTTGTAAATGTATTACAGTTTGAGATATTATATGCTCTTATGAATGAATATTGCTTAAAAAGATATAATTTTGAACTCCAGCACCAAAATTTATTTATTTTTTTCAGTGTAACTTATTCTGTGCTGAGATCTCAACCCCTCCAGGCTGATTTTAGAAGCTGAACAATCCATGCCTGTCCATTAGTTGTAAATCACTACAAGCACAAGCAAAGGAGTCACAGTCACAAGGCCACAGTTGCCAGGATAAGAAGAAAGGCTTCAGTCTGTGGTATTAACCTACTGATATGCAGGGTAAAGCGTAATTTAGAACCAGAATGGTTCACATAATCCAGAATTGTAAGAAAAAGCGTAACTGTACTAAGCAATTGATTTTGCAGGTTATAAAAGTGCAGGTTATGAAAAATTACCATTTATTAGTTTGGGGACATAACAAAATATAGACATTGTATTTGCTGACTACAAGAATATTGTAGTCAAGAATTGAGCTTGCATGTCAAATCCTGGCAAGTCCTTATCCAAGTCACTGCCCAGCCTGCTCATCTGTACTCCTAGAAAGAACTAAACCCATTGCTTCTAGAGGTTATGGGCAGATTCGAGACTTGTAGAGGCCACATGAGAGTCACAGCTAATACATGGGCCTGTGTGTAGGTTTTGGGGAGTGAGGTTGCTGACTGTTACATGAATTTGATCAAAACCAAAATTTGTTCTTGGTCCAGGTGAATCTGTAGGATTAGAACTTAACTTGCAAGAAATGTTGCTCTGTCCAGCAGCGCAAGTAGAAGTGGGTACAAAGACAGCATCCATCTGTTAACTCTAAGGTATGTAATTCAATGGGCTATTTTTTTAAAAATGGGATAAGCATGTATGCAGGCAGAATATATATAATTTGTAACTATGCCTGGAACACAGCTTGTAGACGACTTTTGTCTGTAACACACCAAATGCCTTCTCCTACTTGTTCTAAATTCAGACTTACAAATATAGGCACTGATGTTGAATCCTAGTCCTGTTGAAGGCAGTGACAGAATTAATCCTGGTTTCAACAAGTTCATAATTTTTCTTTTTTTTTTTTAAATCAAATAAAGCAGCAGTAGAGAATGTTCTAAAGAATGGCCCATTACTGCACTTTCATGCATTTAAGAGTTTAAGCAAGATACAAAACCATTATATGAATTTATTTTCTACTACAGATAACATCTTCAAGTAGCTGTAAAAAACCGCCAAGCTTTCTCATATCAGTAGCACAAATATCAGCAACCCACATCATCTGACAATGCTGAGTAACACTGTTCATGATCCCTATTCATCATCTGAACACAAGCCCTTACATACTTAGGGTCAGAAGCTTTACCAGGCTTCTGGGGAAAAAGGTGCAGAGTGTTTAAGGCTCCTTCATTCTCTTGGGCAAGAGGAGAAGGAACATCAGAAGCTGATGATTCAGTTAAGACACCGAGCTCTGCAGACTGCAGTAGGATTAAATGAATCATGCCTTCCGAGCTCGAGCATTCCATTCATGCTCAGATTACTCACACTGCCAGCCCTAGGATTAACATATAGCTAATTCCTTATGCATCAGACTTTGTGCTAATGACCTTTCTCATAGGAAAGAAGCCTGTGCAACTTAATATCAGACTAAGCTGCAGCAGAATTTCCCTGAATTGCACCTCAGTAAACCAGTGACCCATTTAGATAAATTAGGAAGTTTGGCAGAAGCACAACAACTAATGTTGTTGTTTATATCACAGTAGCCATAAAATGTCTAAATAAACCAGTAATCAGAATTACTTACTAGAAAACATCCCCTAAGAAAAATTGAAAAACTGAGGTTGGGAAACCTGGAGTTGACCACAAGCTTCCATTTGTCTCTAAAGGAAGGTCAATGAAAGCCCAGTGATGGGTTAGTCACAGCAATCTCAAAGTGATAGTAGTAATCTACAACACAAGAAGGATGAAACCTTGAGACCATGATGTGCCTTATTATATGCAGGTATTTGACCAAGTTATGCAGCATTTCTTGTACAAAGAAAGAAGCAGAGCCAATTTTTCACAGGTCTAGAACTAAGTCTGTTTTTATTTTGTACATCACTAACTACCTAGATGGTTTTAAGTCAGACTTCTAAATTATACAAACCTTTTGCCTACGGACTTTAGCTGTGCCATCTTCACACACTGGATATGGATCACCATCAGAGCTGGAAAGAAGGTAGTGGTGGAGTTCTTAACCGTGTTTGCACAGTGAAATTGCTGTATATTCTAGCTCAGCATTTCTGGGCACCTCCACCTGTGCTACCTTAGCTGTCCTGTTTTCCAAGGAAGCCCTAGAATTCCTCTTTTATTGAGGAACACTTTCTTCATACTCTAGGACCACATTGTCTACATATGTGTGGCAAACCTGTTTGTAGAAGGCAAATAACCTACCATGCATTTTCCAGCATTTTGCAGAAGAAAGCCTAGAATCTTCTATATATCTCATATGAATAAGAAAAATTTAGAACCCCAACTGCTACTTTTCTGTCTGTCTTATATTTTGATTTTCTCATCTGCCCTAAATTATTGTTCTAATGGGTGCCAAGCCAAATCAACCCCAAGGCAGATGGCCTTACGTGCTTTGACAAGTATGCTTTGCCCTCCATAAAGTGCCATCTGCCTGCTTATCTTTTGTCAGCTCAACTAATCCCATTTCTCTGAGAGACAAAAGAGGACAACTTTGCACATCACTGATTCTGCCTCCAGCCTGGCCAACTCATAGTTGATGCTGAGAAATTTAACATATTCCATTTATTAGTGAGCAGAACTTATAAAGCTAAGAAGTACCCTTCATCTACATGTAGATACAATCTACTAGCATAGATACAAGTATACAAGTGCTACATTAATGCAGCTGTTTTCACAAATGATGAAGGTAAATGTATGGTGTAACAGAACTTAATATGCATTTTAACTGTTAGGTAACTAGTAGTTTATTTAAGCAGCTTGTTTGTAGGCGGTATCTACACAAGTGGTATTCCTACATCCTCAGTGTGAGATCATGTCTTTAGGCAATAGTCATTATGGGCTTGCTACTCACATTTTCAGGCCATCTCCCTTTCCTCTAAAATCAGCTTTCTGCCTGGAGATAGGAACTGATTATCCTCTTCAAGGAACTTGTAGATTGCAAATAAAGAGTTTATCAGATTAGCATCAGCAGCACTGACATTGTGACTTTAAGCCACCTTGACAATATAGAGTCATGGAAGCTGGAATTAATTTTTAAAGGGGTAAAAGTACCAATTCATACCATTAGCAATGCCCATATAGTTATATAGAATGGATGAAATACAGAGAAGGAATTATTGCCCTTTGCTCTGTCACCTCCTATTTCCAAAGCAAGAGATCTTGAGCTGGCATTAACCCAGTCAGAAAGTATATCCAGGTGATAGCAAGGTAGAGTGTCCTGAATGTATTTTATTGCAGGACAAATAGCTATTAATAACATATAAATTACAAATGAAGGCAGGTCACTTTTGATGTGGATATGAAACAAGAAATCCTAACAGCACCAATTTATATTACAACCTGTCATTTATCCCAAATCCTTGTCCTAGCCAAGTCCTCAGCTCTCCCAAACAGTGTACACTGGAGCGTGCCCCCAGGCCAGGCTCATGTAAGAGGAAGTCCCCAGACACTGCAGGGGGTGATGCCCCAATACACACATATATAGACATATACACTCTTCCTGCTTTCGAATGAAATAACACCTCTGCAGTGGCAGAAGTTGAAGCCCCAGAACAGTACTTTATTGCAGAATAGATATATTGCATCAGCCTGCTACCTGAAAGCCCAGGCTACCCTTTTGGGGCATGTTTTAACTGGCTTCTACGAATTTAGAAACAATTTATTGTCTTTGAAAATTCAGTTATTGGTAGAAAGTTTTTTCCTCTTAGTTTACTGAGTTGTGTTGTCTGTGTCAGAATCCCATCACAAGTGGTAGTGTTACCTTCACTGTCAACTTTCAGGAACTTGACAGATCAGAGTTTTCCACAGGGACAGAGAGTTTTGATGGGGAAGTTCAGTGAGATGAGCAGTCTCCAAAGTGAAGTGTGGGAAGAAAAAATGTAATACAGTTTTTTAAAATTACAAAATAAAGTAATAATTAAGTATACACAGTATACAAAACTTGCATACACTTTCTTTGAAATTCTTAATTTTTTGTTACTTTCTTGGCCCATGATGTTTCTTTTCTACCTTCTTCCTCCTCAAGTAGTTATTTGAGGTAGATTTCCCTCAATTCAGGCAAATACCTGTAATACTTTATTCCACAGACTACATGCCTGGTTTCCTCCTCACAGAAACCAGCTGGAGGTGCTTGGCCTGCACTGCACATTGTAAACCAGGAGTGTCTCTCAAGTGCTCTGATGATTAAAATAATACACTCCAAACAATTGAAATGCTCTGATTATTAAAATAGTACGCTCTAAACAGTTAACCTGTTTTAGTACAGCCAGCAATGGGCAGGAGAAGAATTTAGGAACCAGTTCAGAGTTGTCTTTCACAGGGTCAAAGAGACAAGAAAAAACCCCGAGACTACTGAAGGGGGAAATATTACAGGGTTTCTGAAAGGTGGCAAACAAAATTCAGGATATTACTGTAACACAGCAATTAGCAGGCAGTCACTTATCCCTCTCAACATAACCATAGACCTCAGACTGGGATACACAAATGGACACTTCCTTAAATAGGGGCTGTGAACAACTAGGGAAGAAACTACAGCAGGAGAATATTGAATGTGCTTCTCTACAGCAATGCAAACAATTCTGCTGCCTGAAATGGTGTGCTCTGGAATCCCTTTAGCTGCATTAACACCATGTTCTTGAAGACTAGATTATCCCATGTCCCCTTAGGAAAACAAGAAGTTGGGGATATTCCTGACTATAGGTAGAGGTAAAACAAGATACTGAGAACAAATGTCAATCTGGTTATGACCAGAGGAATTGAGTGTTTCAGGGGACAACTCCTCTCCCCCTCCTACCCCACTCTAACACCCAAACAAATCAACCCTCCCCTTACCCCCCAAAACCAAACTAACAACAACAACAGACATTCCCAAGAAGTTTCTTTGACTGCTGAAATAATACTGATTTGATGGGAAAAAAGCTGCTTTGTGCATTTTGGATGTGCAGTTGTGCTTAGAGTGGTACAGCTCCATGACTTCACCTGATGTTGTCCATTACCTAACCCAAAACACTTGTTCCTGAATAACTAAGCCACCCAGTACCAAACAAGCAAAAACCCAGAGCAATATTTAAACATCTGTGGCTACAAACCTTTTTTTCCCTGTGGAGTGTTTTGCATTTCCATCTCAGATTGCACCTGAGGCCTTTTTAACTCTTGCACTTGCCCACTCCTCTTTAATACTGCTTCCCTGAACTGTCTGAAGCTCTCAGCAGATGCTTTTATTGGAGCTGGAGCCTTCATCGTTTCACATAAACTTATCCAGGAATCTATATTCTTAAGTCCTGCATCCTGAAATTGTTAGGAAAAGGAAAAATATTCTCCAACTACAAACATCCATGACCTGCTTAGTTCTTACCTTAGCACAACATTGTTTGGTTTGGTCTATTTGGAAACATCTACAACAAAATATCCTTGCTTTGGTGCATTATTAGTGCAAGTACAACAGTCTAAACAGACAGATTTTCTTACCCACTTAAGAGCTTCTTTAGGAATATGCTAAAAATTGTTAGCATTTGTAGCTATTCTTTCCCTTTAAGTCCACAACTCTTTTTTCATTTCAGGAAACATGAATTCAAAAGGCTGAGTTTACACAAGGTGCATTGACAATGTTTTAATACAAAGAATATCCATCTAATCTCTGTACATAATCTTTGCATAGCAGTAGTTTTGTATTAGGCTTGTGGGGTTTGTTTGTTTTAAATACCCTTGTTACCCCCATGGCATTTTCTTCACAGCATAAAACCACTGTTCTTAAGAAATTCTGCTTTTAGAAGAAGGTCATGTGCTTATGAAGGAAATACATGTTTTTGGAATTGAATTCAATATGTTAGTTAAGTGCCTAAAGAAAAAATCTAGTAACATTTTAGGTCAACAGATTATATAGAAAACTTTCCAGGTCCATCCGCTAACACGATCTATTAATTTTGATTCAATGTTTTCAAGTACCTGATTACCAGAGAAGAATTTAATAGATAAAAAAATATCTTTGTTCTTCCACTTAATTTAACTTTTGTATGCTAGGAAGTATTTTGTTTAACTTTTATAAATACCTTTGGTCTTTAGGAGTGTTTTGTCTTATTTCAGAAGAGATTTCTCAATAGTACCCAAGACTATGTTCCACACTACTCTTATTTTTGGTCCTGGCTCAGCAAGGGAAAGCATGCTAATAACTTAGATATTAGAACTAGATCAAGGAATGTTAGTTCCTTGTTTAAATATTAAAACTAGGTGGAACAAGCCACATTTTTATGTGACAACATGGACACGTTATTTTTTTATATCTCTCTCAATCATGTATCTTAGGTACTTTACCTTCTGAAATGATGGGAGTCTATAGATTTTTTTTTGTTTTAGCACTAAAAATGAGATAAATCCATACAAATTACAAAAATGCCTAAGACCTATTATATGCTAAATATTCCAGTTGTAAAAGAACAGATTTTTAGACAAGATCCCTGGTGAGGGAGTTACTCAGCCTAGTGAGTACATTCACCTTCTTCTCAAATAGAACTTGATCAACACTCACCTTTTTTGGTAGAAGTTCTGATTTTGGCTTTAGTATGTTTTTATCATTAGGTTTATCATCAGGTATATAATGACCTGACAGAAGAATGAAAAAATATTTTTCACTCATGTCAATGTTATGGATTATATTTCCTCATACTAAAGGGATAAAACTTCAGTCATTCAAGGCATTGACTTAAGAACTTACACTGCAGTTTATTATTATTTGGTTCAGAATGACAGAAATTCTCCCAAACATTTCCTAAGTTTAAGCTGAACTGGACCACTTCTCTGCACTTTTGGACAGAGAAAGGGATAGTTAGCTCAGCTACTTAAGAGAAATTGACTTCTGGTTGATTCTAGGAGTGGTCCCAGTGGAATGCCCAAAAAAGTCTTCAGAAAGTCTCCACACAGCACTTTGCCACTTGCCCCTCTTTAACCCTTTTTCCCTTTGATCCCAGCATTATTTAGGAGTACTTCATTCATTATGTAAACTCACTTCACCTGAAGCTCTCAACCCTAGTTACTTTTAAAAAAAAGCAAACAGGTCACCCAGCAAGGGCTAGTCTTCACATTTCCAGTAGCCCAGAGGATGCACAAAGGCTCTATGCTGTTACCTTTATTATTTAAGTGGGAAAAAACCAACACTATTTTCAAACCAAATATAAACACCACAGGTATTTTCTCTCATTCAGCAATGATCCTCTATGGTAGTTTGAGATGCCTCAGTATTTAAGTAAATGCTCAATAAGAAATGTTGAGGGAACATGTTGGCACACTTTTATTATGTAAAAGAAATGTCTCCCACTGTTTGGATCCAGAGTTCTGAAGGCAAAGTGTCCAACCCTCAGTCAGTTTGTCATAAATGGTTTTTTTCAGAAAGACCTCACAGGCTCAAAACTTTTAAAGTGAAAAGTTATTGGCTGAAGCCATGGACCAAGTGGAGCTGCTGCAAGTCTGAACAAAGCAGGTCAGGTCAGTCTGTGTAGGACTGGGTGTGTTAAGACCATGGAAAGGCTGAAGAGAACACCATGGAACATTAAATCTCCAGGTTTAGAATTGCTTTAATACAATTGAAATATCTCACATTATTCTTTGGCAAAAATTAAAGAGTTCATCATTAAGCAGGCTCTGGCTTTTCATTTCATTTTCAGAAACTTGCTCCCTATCCTGCTTAAAGCTGTACAGGTAGTCTAGAGAGCAAAGAGTAAGGGAAGAACCAAAACACTCATGTCTGGTAACACTGGACTCACAGCGTGGATATCCAGCTCAATTCTTTAGTATGAAATATGTATGAAGAATGGAATGCAGCTCACACAGGGCCTCTGTTCTTGTAATAACTGCAAGTTTTGTTTCATGATGAAAGTCTGTTTGACATTAATTTACTGTCAGACCCTTGTCACCAAGAGTCAGATAATGCAAACTACTCCATATGAAGTTTCAGCAAAAGATATTTTAAAGGCCAGTGAAATTCAACAGAGTGGAGCAGCAGTTCTCAGAGTTCCTGGAAGACAGGGTTACTTATGCCTAGTACTAAATTCAGAAGGCTAAATTCCTACATCAAAAAGTAATTTGCTTTATACATTTTAACAGAGAACAAGAACCAAACTTTTTTTTTTAAGCAACAAATCAAAAAGAAAGAGCAAGGGAAAACATCACTCCCTCCATTATTCTACACACTGGTTGAAGTACAAGTGCTCAGCATTTTATTTCTTTAAACCAGGTTCATATACATACATAACTTTGTGCCCCAATATTACAGTTTTTCACAGCACATACTTTGTTCTTGACTTATTGAATCAGCAGTTCTCACACTGGCCTTGTTTTGAAGTTTATTTGATTTGGCAAGATGTCTTGTTTGCTCATCTTGTTTGCTCCAGTCAGCTCTGTCAACCTGGGAAATTGCATTGGATACCTAGAAGAGAAGCTACACTTCAAAATATATTCTTTAATATGTGTGTTTAGCACATGTGGATTCTTATTATACAGCAGCAGGATTAAAAGTTTAATTCAAAGCAGCAAGTTGTTGCACCTCCAGCTTCTGTAAACAACAGGGAAGAGTTAGATTTCATTCATATTATGGTAACCAAAGCAAGTTTGTATATCACAGCTTTAGAGTTAGAATATGTGCTGCTCAGCCACCCCAGTGATGAAGGGGGTAGACCACGAGAAACCGATACAAGCTCTTTAACCCTTAACACAGCACAACAGAATAAAGTTGTCATAAAGCCAGTTACTGCACTCCAGCTTGTGGATCAGGTCAACTCTGATCTTCAGTTCAGTGGTATTTTTTGTCTGTGCAAGATCACTCTCTATTGTAATCCCTTGAACTGAGGAAGGTGGTGCAGAAACCCGAGGCATAATATACACTACTTGCTACCTTGGACAGCAGACACCAATGGGAAAGGGTGAGCTGCTTTTCTTCCTGACATACAGGACACATCATTATGCTCATAGACTTAAAAGGTAGTTTCTATTCATTTCTGAAAACAAAAGCTACTACAGCCTGGCTAAAGAGGCTACATTTTCAACCATGTTGAGAAAGAACACGGAACACCTTAAGATGGAAGAGGTCATGCTGCAGTAGTATCAACAACTTCCTTTGTTACATGGAGGCCCTTCTAATTAGGATACTCTCCAAAAACATTTTAGGATAGAAATTAACAGAGATTAAATATTTCACAGCCTCATCTAGACCCTGGAAGTCCTGGTTTCCATAGCTTTAGGAAAAGAAATAAAAAGCAACACACATTTCCAGTATAGCCTCTAGAGCCTTCATAGTATTACTGAGTTTGTGAAATTGATACCTCTAGAAAAGCAAAACATCTGTTATAAGCTGCCTACCTTTTGTGAAGCTGTAGGTTTGTGGAGTGGACTTTTAACCTGTAAGTGTGCAAGGGTTACTTAAGTTCAAACTATAGCCCTGAAAAAAAATAAAATAAACTTTATAGTACACCACAAACTTGATCAGCCAAACTTTCCTTTTGTGTTGCTGCCAACAGGAAATGAAGTAATAGCCTGTTAAAGGATAAGAATCCCTTTGATAGAAGGGTTTTAGAAGGGTTTACTTTTGTTGTAAACCTTAAATGGCCTTAATCAAATCAAACTCAAGCCTGGAGTACTATATTACATCTTATTTAAGGGAGTAAGGACGTGCTTTAAAAGACATTCTTTGAAATGAATTCATTGGAGAGAAGCATGTATTCACCTCTGGAAGAGCATATCTGAACTGGAGGACAGGAGACTGATTTGTCTTTGGAGTACTCCAAGGAGTATGCTGGTCTGGAGCATTGTATGGAGCACATACAGCTGAGATTATCCACAAGAAAAAAGTAGGGTATGATTTCTCCCTATCATATGAAGTGCAGTCCTACATCTCAAAATTAGGTCACTGTTTAGATCTCTGGATTAACTTGGTATGAAGCTTTGTATCTTAGCTGTACAATGTAAGAGTTATTTTTAATTAGTTTTTAATTGATTCCTCGGTTAATCAGCTACCAGCTCAAGCTGTCTTTTACCAAAACCTCAGAAGTGTCTGACATTATTAGACCTTTTGAAATGAAGGAGGGAAAAGAAAAGCTCCTTGGATCAAGTTCCTGAGCAACTTCATATATTGGATATGTCTAGACAACAGCAATCAATTCAGAGGGCCTATGGCACCAAGTCTGAAGCTCAGCTAACAGGCATTTCAGACCAGAACTTGAGAGGTGATGATGGGTTTAAGCATATAATTCCTGCCTTAGGGTGTTCAGCACTTCCTGTGACTCTGGGCTTGTTAAGGTATCCTTTTCCATTGGAACACCTCCTCCTGTTTTAATACTACTCTGTCCCACCACAGGTGCCCAGTAATGTGAAATCCTGGCCAATCCTCAGTGCTGCCAAGCCTTCATTTATATCATGCTCTTTGTAATCCATGCCCTGCAAGAACTTTTTCTGTTATCCACTTGATAACCCTCCAAAATTCCAAGATAAACTTGGGCAACACAAGCATCCTGACAGCCATTCTTCCCTCAGCAGTCAAATGCAGCCATAAAGGTGTTACCTGAGGGAGAGTGGGCATTTTGTTCTGGTGGCTTAAGTGATCTATTCTGTAAAGGCTGGAGCCCCTGCTGTACATTGGGAGGTGGCTGCTGCAGTTCAGATGATCCATGATTTTGCAAGCTACTAGTAAGAGATGAGGACTGTGCTTGCAGAACAGCTTTGCAAGATGCCCTCTGTAAACAAAATTGTATTCTCTATAAAGAGATTAGAGTAGTTAATACAGCCAATTTTTTTAATAATGACTTGGTCCCCTTTTCCCACCACTGCTCCCATTTCCACTGTTTATTGGATTCAGTAGTTCTTGTACTGTGATACTAATCCAGCATTTTCTAAGAATTTAGATGACAAAAAGACATGAGTTAAAGTGCACTCACTACCTTGGTCTGACAGACACAGAAAACCCCTGAGAACAAAATGTAACGTGAGGATTTGAAATATGATGTTTGTTGTTACTCAGAGTCAGTTAGGGGCTGTTACAACTGACCAAGCTGACACTTATTTCCCAGATCCTGTTTTTTCAAATTTATTGCTGTCATTCTGTCTCTGCAGAGGCTGCTCTTCTTAAGCAAAAAAAAATGTGTGTTGCATAATTCCTCTCCTCAGTCTTTGCTTATGAACATGCAGAAGAAGCAGGGGAATAATAAATTTGCAGCCTAGTTTCCTGTACTTTAAGGGAAAGCAAGCCTATTGCAAAAAGAGTGAAGGCTTTGCCATGATCTTGCTTTGAAATTCAAGGTCTCTGTCCCTGGCAGCTTTAAGGGAAATTGTAAAAGGCTGCTAACCCTGACAAGAAATAACAATGTAACAAAGAAATTCAATGTAAGAGGCATTAAAAATGATTTCAAGATAAAACTGCTGTTAGTTGTAATAATACCATAGTAATAAGCAGTATTAGAGTATCCTGAACATGAGTGATATATTTTACAATTTATTTTCAGGTGTAGAAGTGAGTGTATTCATAGATAAAGAAAAAACATTTAAGTGGGGTTTGCACTGTTTGCTGGCTCAATTCTATACTCAAAGATCAGTTTTGAGAGGATTTGCCTCTTTTGAGAGTGGGTGGGGTGTGTGAAGCAATTCTTCTCCTCTCCTTCACCCAACACAATTACCACAATGGCTATAAAAGGTAAAAGCCTCATGAGTTCTCTCATCAGTTTATATACAGATGCATAAGCTACTTTTAAAAGACAGATTTGACATCCTCATAGAAAGCAGTCCTACAGAACAAGTAACATTGAAGCCATATTTGTTATTTCCTGATAAAGTTATGTCATTTCCAATACTTTTGTATGTTAAATTTCTTTAGGGCAAAAATATTATATCCATTGCAGTCAGTTTACCTTAGCTTTTTCTATAGAAGCAGGACTGTTCTGCCTGGCTGCAGTCTGTTTTGGACAGGTTTCTGTATCTGTAAATACAGTGAGGTGGGCAGAAAGAGGAGGATGGAAAATACCAAATCAATAATTCACATGTGTTTCATTATTCACACATACAAGGTGTGAGTTGCAGTTGTACCCAGAGAGCCAACTCAAAGAGAAAGGAACATTCTTATCTTGAATACTTGACCTTAGGTTTATGTGTTTAGAGAACTTCTCCCAGATATAAAAGAAGACCACAAAGATTCATGTGGGATCAAGGTCTTTGCTGCCATGGACTTCACTGTGTTTGCTTCCCCACACTACAGAGGGCTGAGCATTTATCTCACCTTACACCTCACACGTTACACAGTTTATCTACATTGTACACCTCCAGTTTGGCAGACCTGTTCTGTCCTAGAAAACTAAAGAGAGTTTTATGTACAGATTTGAGGCAGCTTAAGCCTCAGGGTGGACTTTGGCTCAGTTTAGGGATTAAGCCTTACCCTAAGGTAAGGCATCCATCATACTGCAGACCCAAAGGTGAAAGTGAAGTGAGTGACACTTTCAAAAATGAATCAAAAGTACAAGAACAAACTATAGCCTAATAGTCAATTGTCCAGGTTAGATACAGAACTTTTGCTAGCTTATTTTAGTCCCTAATGATTTTCACTGGTAACTTGAATGGGTGCTGTAGTGGCATTAATTTTTGTTCTTGTTTTTTGTTTTGTTTTTACCTAGAAACTCCGTATCAAGACATTAATTTCATAGCACTGCAATTGAGCCTTCCAAATAGAGCAAACCTTTAACTAAAATCCTTGGTAAGCATGTGGAACAGTAGATGTAACAAAGGGCAGATGATTTGCCTACACAAACACAGCAGTAAACTTTCTGACCTGATTCTGAGTCACTGCTGTCTGAGCAGCTGGAACCACTGCTGGTGCTGCTGCCAGAATCCGAGGAGCTGCTGCTGTCACTCAGTCTGCTTGGTCCAGTACTCGACTCAGTGCTGTTTTCAGCTGCAGGAGAAAAAGACAGAATTTAGAACCACCTGCAGTAGAGTATTCTTCATATACAAGACTAGGGTCAACCTTGTTAGGTGTATTCTCCCTTGTAACAATTCATCTTACTCCACTTCCTTGTCCACTGCCCATTTAGCAGTGGACTTGAGGAAAAAAAAGGCCTCCCTCTGCAGAGGAGAAGGAAGGAATTTACCAGCAGCAAGCTGGCTGGATGGCTGAAATATCCAGGGAGGACCTGTAGTCACACAATTCACAATCCTCAAGTAGGTTAAAACTATGCTGTTTTAAGGCACAATTTGAGCAATTTCCCCCCACAAGCTTGTTTCTGTGCTTGCTGCTGCCAGACTTGCATGTTGAGGTTCTCATCCACAGCCAACACTTCTTTCCAAAACCACACGTACTCCAGAATTGTCATCTCCTGCCACCTCCCCACCATCTGACTATTGTGCATTTGCAGGGTTGATTTAACTCAACCTATATGGATTTTGCAGTCAAAGCTTTTTCAGAGTTGTTGCTCTAATGAAAGCTTTGAAAATGAGAAGTTACATGGACACCTGTTTCCCTGAACACGAGTCTCTGTTAAATACCAGATTAAGCTCTCAAACAAGCCAGATTCCAGTTGTAAAGATTCCCTAGCCTGCCCACTTCTTCTCCCCACAACATATACTTCAAAACTGATTTCAGGTGCTTCTTTAAGCTTTTTTTTTTAGGATGTATTCAAGTCTTTATGTACAGCAGACAGGACAACTTGCTTGAGCTAATGCGGGATGCAAGCCTATGTCTTGTAGGGCTACTTCTGTCATTTCAGCTAACTGGTTTTACACAGGACCTAAATAGATATCCAGTGGAGGGCAATAGTTGCACTTCCTGGTTTAATGAGGAACAGCTTGACCTATAATAACAGCATTGATTATAATAACCTATAATAACTGCATTGATCTATTCCCAGCCCCTGATGAGAACCACCAGCAAGTGTACAGCTCAAGTACGTACTAAATTTCTGGCTTTGATCTTGAAACTCATTATGGCCTGAAAGACTGAATTGATTCTCCTAGGATGCTTTCTTCAGTCTAAGGTAACACAGCACTTCTGTCCCTGACAGGAGTTTTGCCAGTGTGACAGTATTAATGAGACTGCCATCTAACAAGCATGACTGAGTTGAACAGTCTTGAGTCTCTAAACCACATAAAGTGAATTATGAACAAATAGACTGTGTCACCCTCTGCACTCCCCACCATGTTTTCATATGTCAGCATAAAGGGGTTGTTCAGTGTTGCTTAAGCTCTGAATCTGTAACCATCTTTACCTGTAACAAGGTATTAGGAGCAAGAATAAGGAAGATTCTTTACCCAGGACAAGTAAGTGAACAAATTTGCTGTTGTGACTCCAGCTCAGTTGACATAGAAACAATCTTAAGACTAGTGATGGGAAACTTAAGACCCCAACTGTTCTGAGGAAAAAGTCCCCAGATGCATAACAGGACTTAAGTCCAAGGAAAGAATTCCACTTTAAGCTATATCCATTACAAAATAATAAAAATAAAAGCCACATTACACTTGACGTTCTTCTTTGGGTTTAATTGACCGCTGACATCCAGTAGTCTCTTCTCTAGTTCTCGTTTCCTCTCAGAATTCAGTTGTTGTTTTGACTTTGTTGGGTTTTTAGCTGCATGAGAAACAGAAGTTAACAAGGAAGCAAACCATGAAACAAATCTAGTGAGGTTTTTCTTTAAGCATCACTTATGCTACATACCCTGCTGCTTTCTTTGTCTCTTCCTCAAACAGGTTGCCACATATTTCTCTAGTTCTCTGAGTGTTGAAGCATTTAAAGTTTCAAAGTCTATCTCTATTTCATCTGGGTTAGAGTTCCTCAGTGCAGGTTCTCTTGACTGGATTATATGGACTACTTTCCCAAGCTTATCTCCAGGGAGTTTATTTATGTCCAAACTCAACTGTCGTTTTTCATCATAATTCATAGGCTTGGCACCATCTTCATCTTCAGATTTATGTGCCAGCAAGACCTGCTGCATGGTTTTCTTTGACTGACTGCAGGAAAGAAGTATACTGCAGTAACAAGAGTTTAAAATAATTGGACACCCACACAAATCCCTCACACTTACATGTTTAAAGACTGTTTTTTCTTCTTGTGTTTCAGATTTTTCTTCTTTTCAATCAAGCTTTTTATTTTTGCTTTTTCTTTTTTCTTCCTTTTCTCACTTTTAACCTTCCCTTTTCCCTTTTCTGATCTAGATAACCACGGTTTGGTCAAAACCCACAACTGCTGGTGAAGGGCTTTAAGCTATCAAAAGGAAAAAAAAGCTGATAATCTTGGGCAATGTAGGAGGAAGAGTAAACTGGTCCTAAATGCCACAGGGTATTTGTGGCAGCTGAGTGGATATTAATAGGATGCTTGCTTTCCAAATGAAATATATTTTCCAAACATCTTATTATATTGTAAATTATCACAGACTATCCATCTAGAAGATGTAGGGCTACTTATTTTATGAAGACATTTCTAACAGCATGTATCTTTTAGCATTCTTTTAAGAGTGAAAAAAAGAAAAAAACAAACAAAAACCAGTGTAGTAACTTTCAGCAACCTCTCTTTAATTTCAAACACTTGGGATGCACATAAGTGCCTTATTAATTATATCTCCTGCAGCACTGCCAAATTAGGCTAGTGGGACTGGGCTCATGCATCTTAATTTGCAACATAGTATGGTAGTTAGGACATACTAAGAACCTCGGAGAAAAGCTTAACACAACTTTGTTCAAACCTCAGGAACTGGAAGATGGTGAAGTGATGAGAATTAGAATTCAGACACACTGAACTCCTATTGCAAGGCTGGCTCGTACACTTTTGCTTATCCTCCTCTGCCTCCATTCATAGATTGATAATATACCTGTAGTCTGACAAGTACTGAAAAGTGTCCCTTGTTTGACTGGCAGAACAAATGCTAGTTTCCATGAAACTTTATGGATACAGGTAGGCTAAAACCTGTTCAAGCAGAAGCAAGACCCATCCCACCCAATATGAAGCTTGGCTTTGCTTCACTGGTCAGCATGAGATTCCTTCTGTTCTCTCATACTGAACTTTCTGAAGTAGATTTTAATGACTTGCTTTTCTATGGCTCAAAAAGAGACTGAGGATAAGAACAGAGCTCTTCAACCATTTGAAAAAAATGCCTCTGTTGGAAGAATATGCCACTAAGCTCTGTGTGGAGTGTCTGGGGGCTCCCATCATATCACAGGAACGCAGTTTTATTTTTTAAAAAAGTTTCAGAGTCATCTGAAGAAGTGGTAGGCAAGAGCAGTAGAACAATGATTTGCTAAAACCACTTTATAATTGCTGAGGCACTATTCACTTAACTTTCGGTGGTGCTTCCAAACAGAAATAAATTACTAGATTCTCTGAAAAACTGATTTTTGGTGCTAAGCCTTAGAAATGTACAAAAGAGTGGCACTGTCACATAGATCTTGTCATACACATTAACTACTAATCTTACTTGCTTCTGAAGCTTGGCAAGGTGCATTCTTTTTTCCTCCTCGGAGTCTTCAGATGATTTTACTTCTGAAGAGTCATCATTACTACTTTCACTGGAATAAGGTTCTGCCATTTCTCTCACAGGCTGGGGCAGATGAGCACTTGCAACAGGTTCATCAGGAATTTTGGCAAAGTGCATTTCAAAAACATCCTGAAGGGTTAGGTTTGGAACAACATTTTTTTCAGATTTCTAAAATAATTATGAAGTTACTACTGATTTTCTAGAACTACATAGCAACACAGTAGTTAAATAACATCAGTAGATTCGACATCAGGGCATGAGGCTACCTACTCTTTTCCAAGTCTGACTTAAGAGATAACTCACCTGAAGTTTTCTTGCCATGGCAACTATTTCATGGTCTGGAGAATTATGTTTGTAGAAGCTCATGAACATTAATCTAACATCTGTAGCAAATTCTTGTATATCACTATATTCAAAGTTATCCATTTTCTTCTAGAGAAAAAAAAAAAGCATGTTTAGTAGAGAGCATTACCATGAACAGGTAGAGGAAAAGGAGGAAGAAGAATTTTGACATAGAGATTCAGGTTCAGCTTGTATCAACACAGTAAATACTGTAAAAAACATTATGGAAAGGCCTGCTTTTCATTTCAAAATTGTCCCTTTTACAGAGTAAGAAGTTTTTTTCCTCTTTTAAACAGATTTATTAATTGTAATTACAGGAAGAACTTTGTAGCACTGGTTTCAGCACTAAGACAAGACCACTATGTTTGAATGATTTTATTTGGTTATGTCCTCAGCACCTGTTTGATTTTAAGCACAGTATTTACACAAAGCTTATTCCATTACAGCTGGAGTCAAACTAATGGGATAAAAACTGGGAAATAACCTTCATACTGTGCAAGCCAGTTTTCAAGATAGTTCAGTAAACTATTAAAATTTAAGCACCTCCCCTCAGCCCCAGAAGTGGAGCTTAACTGGACTAAGTATAGACATGCCCAGTGTTCACAGAACACTGTCCACATATCTTCCATATAGAAGGGTTGTTTTTCACAAAAAAGGTGAAAATTGTCACAAATATCCAGTGTTGAGGTTCCAGGGCACTTCACCAAGGATATTGAGATTCAGAGAGAAGCAGAAGTTGACAGAATAGAATCGCATTTTGTTTTATAGGGCATTAACAACAGCACTGCATACACAGATATTTTAACATGAAGCCTGCATGGAAGGGCTTCATGGAGATCCTGATTCCCTCACTCCTTATATTAGCTTGTTCAACAGGCAAGTGGATTAGCCACTGTGTGCATGGTCACAACGAGAGACTCCTCAGTAACCTGAGGCTTTATTTGAGACACATAAATATGGCTGGTTTCTATGCCCATTATTTCTTTCAAAGAAGAAGCAGCTTTCATGACACCTTTTCAGCTAACACATTTAAAATCTTCTAATTACACAAGACATGCAAGCAAGCATACAAATAGTCTAATTTCCCCAGAAACACACATACTTTAATGGTTCCTAGGTCTGTAGGGCATTTGGCCGTGCCTTGGTTCTCACCAGTGGAGGAAGATGCCACATCTGCAGGTTTTATGAAAGGCCACGCATATGCTGCATGTTTCTTTGAAAACATTTCTTTAAGTATTGCATTACAATGCTTTAGGTTTTCTGACAACTGAATCTTTTTAATAGTTCCAGGTGACTGAGAATGTGGCAAGGATCTCTTCAGAAGCTTATTTGTTACCACACATTCGCTTTCACCTCTGCATGCTTTAACAGCTTTTCTTTCATTAAACATTGCAGAAGATTCACCACTTGCTGTGACTATTGAAGTAGTAGGAGTAGTAGTGTCAGCCTTCCTTTTCACACCTTTTTTTGCCTGGGAAAAGGAAAAATATACAGGTGTCCAGTACAGTGAGTACTGATCAGTTTTCAGACTACACACACACAGAATAATTTAAAAAGTGTCAGGACTGTTACAGCTGTTGAAGTCAGAGCAGAACATGGCACTTCCACAAGTTTAGACTGAAAACCTACAAGTTATTACAAGATCAGAACACCAAGCTCAACCTTAGATGTAAATGAAAGAACAGGATGTACTTCAGGTCAGGTTGTGGTCAGTTTTTAGCCATTCAAGAATCCAGGAAGCTGGTGGTTATTAAATTACCCACATGATGACTGCCACAGGAAGGGGCAAAAGTACTGCAATTCATTTTAGGCCTCGTTGAGGGCTTTATGTATGTACAAGGTTTATCTTTACTTTTCTTTAACCTGGATAGTATTTGGTTTGGAAGCAAAACAATGTGTGCTTTTTAATTAGTGTTCAGACTCTTCTTGAGTGAAGTGTATACACTGTGGGAGAGCTGGGCACAAATGCCTGTTCCATATTGGAAGAACAAAATGAAAACAAGTCAATACCAAAGAGTTTTTCTGATGAAAAAATGTCAGATGCTCACAAACCATTCAGTTTGCAGTTAACAAGAGTTTGCTTTTGTGAGCTACAAACATCTTTCAGAGTAGTTACACAGTATTTAATCAAACATGCTATTTTTGGAGAACCAAGCATCTGATTTACATTGAAAACATGTGAAGTTATTAAATAGAGCTTTATTTTAAACCTCTATCCTCAAAGTAGCCTCATTACTTCCTCAAGGAAAGAACAGCTCCTCTATTAAGATGAAGCCTGCAGAACTATAGTTATACACTTCAAAAAAGGCCCTCTAAGTTCATTTTGTTTCTTTGAGAACACATTTTAAAACCACATTTATAAGAAAAGATGTACCAAGCAGTAACCCCAATTTCTGCTTAGTTTCTAGAATTAGTATTGGCCCAGTTATTTAACAGAGACCTAGAAGATTTTATAGATATTTCTTACTATATTCTATCACAATAGAAGTTTTGAAAAGCTACTGCAATAAGCATAGCTCTCAAGGTTTTGCTGTTAGTGCCTGAAGGAGCAATTTCAATATCTTCCTTTCTGAAAGTTATTTGAGGAGACTTACTTTTGTTACAGGGACTGCAGCTGGCATTAAAGCAGTCGGCTGGGCTGCAGACAGAGGAGCCAGTGGAGCCTGCTGTCGCTTTTGAGTCATAACTGGAGGCTGCACACTGCTTTCAGCTTGTGTCTGATCTGTGCTTTGTTGGTTTGAAGTCCCAGGGATGGGCTGCTCTGTTTCTGGTTATTTTAATACAGAAGATTTTAAAAGTTAGGTCTTAAATATTGCAGTTAATTTCATTCATGGTCAAACTGAATAGTGGTCAACACCACCACTCTTTCATACCCAAGTGGTACAAATAAATACAAACAAGAGCATTTGTAACTTAAATCTACATGGGTATCATCCTCTATTCAGTACCACTAGTGCCTCAGCTAGAATATTGTACCAAGTTACATGTCATTTGGCTTTAAGGAAGCTGTGGATTAACCTCAGGCAGAAGATTAAAGAGGCATCATACTATGCCCTGTACATTGTAAAAAATTCTTGCCAAGAAGAGAATCGGCTACTGACTTTACTACAAACACATGAAAGACCAAGCAGCAAAGGGTACAAGCTGCATCGTGAAGGCACAAGTTTCCTACGTGTAGCTAATACCCGCATATATTGCTCAGCAGTAATACAGATCTCCACCACTGATCTGAAACCAGTTTAGATCAATATTTTTCTGTATTTGGCTTTGCTGGTTAGATTAATGTCTTTTCCAGCTGTTCTTCTGTTTAGTCCCCATAGATGTTCACACCTATTTGTTTATGTAACACAATGCTGAGCAGCACTATGACATTCTCTGAAACAGAAGTCAGTCACCTTTTAAAAAGAATATAAATCTTCTAAAGCCTTACAGCAGTATTGTTACTTGTCTGATTGTTCTAGAAAGAGTGGAGAACACCCCAGCTGCTCCAGGGTTTGTTTCTGGGTTTTGCTTGCTTGCCATGTTGACAATTCAGCATATAATACAGGCCTTACCTTCTGGCTTCTTTCCTTTCCTCTTTCCTTTATTGAAACTCACTATTTTTTCCTCTGTTGGCATTTGAGCTATTTTCTGCATGAACACTTTTTCTAATTCTTCAGCCATAAACACAATGTCATCACCTGGCTGCAAAATACAGTCAGTCAGTAACATTCAGTAAAGGAGAGGCTGCAGTAATAGGGGCTACCTCAAAATAACCAGACTACAGAATCCTGCTTCAACAGATAGAAAAAAACCATCAGTACCAGAGAGGTCTAGAAGTCCTTGCCACCCCTGTATCCAGAATTTCACTTTAAAACAAATTACTTCACTACTGAAATAATCTTTCTGCCACTGTCCCATTGCAGTCCTTCTACATCACCATTCATGTACAGCAAAGGGAAAACAGGACAGATCTGCAACTCCTTTTTTCACTCCTATATTCTGAAGAAGGCTTTTAAAGCTCAAAGGTACTAAGACACAGCAACAAACACCCAAGCACAGGGGGATGCTCATACTTCATTAGGTTAAACTGGTTGGAGGAACAGAGCATGGTTCAGAGTTGCTGGTGTTCAACTTGTACAGCAGTTACACAGTGCTTGCTATTCAAGCTCTGCAGCAAAACCCCAGAGATTTTGGAGGTGTAATCCACGTACAGAAAAGACTATGCTTTCAGTTGTCATAGCAGCAAGGTAGACTTGTGTTCCCAGTCAATCCTAGCAAAAAAAGCCTCCCCTCCTTTCAGAGAAAATATTTTCCAAAAAATCATAAAGACATTGACTGATTTAGTGCAAGTTCTAATAACCATTTTCTTGTTTTAGACTTGTTGGTATTGCTCAACAGAATCAGTTACTGGGTAAGAGGCTGTGTTTCACATACCTTGTTATACATGTAGCAGTTCAAGAACATAGTTTTAAAGTCTTCAATACATTCTGCAGCTTTTGTGTAGTAATTGTGTTCCATACGCTTTTTTATGGTGCCTAAGTCCATAGGTTTCTTTATAATACTGTAATAATCCTGTGGCATTGAAAGAATGAGTCACCAAAAAGATATCTTAATATTGGGACACAAAGATTTTTACACATTTAGTTATGAAAATTAAATTGCAAGAGAGGAGAATTGCATTATGTCAGAAGCAATATTTTATGTCAAGGAAAACTTTCCCTTATAGTTGAAAGTACCAAAAAGATAAGTGGTCAGGACTCTTCCACCTTCTATTTCCTCCTTGTTTGTCAGGACTCTTCACCTTCATTTCCTACTTGTTCTTCCATATAACATATACCATTCAGAGCCACAAAGAATATTTATCACATGAGTATCCAGAGCTTTACTGATAGTAATACTTAGGAAAACAGTTCTCATTTGTTTTCTCAAAGCCATTTGCCTGAAGTAGCACTCCAGTTTACACAACAGTGAAAAAAGAAGCCAAAAGACAAACTTTGACTGAGACAAGGTCTCAGTCACTAACAAAAAAACTGTCAAGTTTTCACAATTGCTGTCCAAATACTTCATTGCCTGGATTGTATCAGCTCCCCTCTCAGGGTTAGTCTAGTGCAGATGCAAGTAAGAACATGTGGCTAACTTCCTGATGGTGCATTTAAGAAACTGGAACAGAAATGTCTCCACTAAGTTCACATATACTTTGTAATTGTGCCAAGTTACTACTACTACAAGAGTGTTCTAAAGCTGTCCTAACAATCTGTGTTAGTGAAATAAAAAAGCTAAATACATCATAGTGTAGACCACTGAATTTGCCAAAACACAGAGAATTTTTAAATAATGCAGCTAATAATTATTGTCCATTCTGCCATTAGAAGGTTCTAATATCTGGAGGAGAGAGGCAAAGGAGGCAAACACCTTCACTGTCCTTGCCATGGAGCCAGACATCTGCTTGTTACTGTGCGACGGCTGAACTAACACACACTCCCAGAAGTCAAGAGGCTGCCTCAGAAATCCAGAGAGGCAGAACTGGCCCGAAGCCAGCTGCAAATGTTGCTACACTCTGATGGAATGACCCTTAATATTAACCTTATCTGACAGCTCCTTCCAAGAAGGAAAAAAGGGTAAGAAAAGTCACAGAAAGGTAGTCACTTTGACTGTGCTTTTGTACAAACTGACCAAATGAGTTTGTCACAAGAGAACAGCCACAGATAAAGGCTTTTGTTTGCTCTGAACAAAACTAGTGATTTTGTACAATTAGTCCTGCAAATATAAGAAAACTAAATATGAATAATAAAGCTGGTGGAGAGAAAAAGAAATAATCAAAGGAAACATATTGTGGTTTTATTTAACACCTTTTCACTTATCTACCAATAGGAGTATCTTTCAGGTCATTTGAAATACCATTGTGTCAAAAACCTGTGTTTTCATTTATCTGAAATAACATCCAAAACTGGAGTCTAAAGATACCTGAATTAAAACTATTTGTCACAAGACATTATGCTCATGCACTTTATTACAATTAAGTTGTAACATAAATAAATTCCACAAAGCAAGACAGGACAAGAAATTAAGCATCATATCTTCTGTTTCCTAGGAGAACATTTATCACTGTGGTATTATGAGAACCATATCTCTTTCTTTCTTCCCTACTTTTACAGGGACATTTAATTCCTCTAGAAACTTCAGAGCAAGATGATTATGACTTTCATGCATTTGCCTATTTACTTCAGGGCCAATCAGATCTGCTTTCCCATCATAAAGTATTTGACACAGAGCATAGCTAATATTAAAAATAAAAAACTCAAAAGCAAAGGAAAATACTCAATTGCAGTGTTAATAAATAGGTATAAACAAGAAGAAAAGACAGATAATACCAATATCAAGAAACTCTAAGAAGCTTGTCTAAGCATTATTATTACCCCTTATGAAATACTGATGTACTGCAGTCTCAGATCAGAAAACAGATGAGCAAAGATGCAGCATTTCTCTAGGAAAAAACCCCAGTTTTCCTGTAGACTTAATGAGAGCAGTTCACATGTTCAAATGTGAAAGTAACCTTCCATAAGCTGTTACATCAGAAAAAACTGTATTAAACTAACATTAATTCACAAGTTCTGTAAATAATTTATATATTAATACTCCTATTCCAAAATGGTTCTTACAGGAAGATTCAGCGCTGCTGCATCCACAGGCTGGTGGAATGGCCAGGAATAGTTGTGTCTCCAGATGGCTTTCATGACCACCCTCTGTAAGTACTGAAGTTGGTTTGTTTGACAGCCACTGCTTTTGTTATTTAGGTATTCTGGTGGAGGAGGGTTAGTAATAATGGAATGGTGTTGACTTGAAACAGACATCTTTAGAGTTTGTATATCCACTTGTTCAGAGATTGTTATGCACCTAACCTGAAGGAAAAACAAAAGACAGAAGTATTCAGTGAAGATATTAGATTTAATGCTGCTTACATGTTCACTTGTGTTTGTAGAGTGTCAATAGTGTAGCTACAGGCACATCTGCATGTTCTAAGCATGGCATTTGTTTTACAGTGCATTTTTGGATATACTGTACCCCTAGAGTCTAGAAATACGTCCTAGCTTTCTGCTAAGAAAAACTGATAGCATGGTATGGAGCATATAATGAGTTTCAAAAAATGTCACAGTAAGCAGAAAGTTGCTTTTATCAGCACACAGCTAGAATAGTATCTATGGCCCAGTCTTACAACTGTAACATCCCATCAGATACTGCACATCACACATCTGACATTTTCATTTGTTCTTTATTTCAGCATTCAAAAGGATACCTTTTCTCAAACAGCTCCTGAAGCTAAAGGGACATTCCAATTTCTCCCTGTGTGTGGGGAACAGCTTGGATTGGAAAGGACATTTTAAACATCCAGTCCAACCCCTCTGCCATGGGCAGGGACACATTCCAATAGACCAGGCTGATCAAAGCCCCATCTAGCCTGGCCTTGAAAACTCCCAGGAATGGTACATCACCACCCTCACAGTGAAGAATTTCCCTCAAAGTATCCAATCTAAACTTACTCTTTCAGTTTAAAGACATTCCCCCCATTCTATCACTTACATGCTCCTGTCAAAAGAGCCTCTCCAGCTCCTCTGTAGGCCCCATTTAGGTACTGGAAAGGGCTCTAAGGTCTCCCCAGAACTTGCTCTTCCCCAGGCTGAACAATCCCAGTTCTCTCAGCCTTCGCTCATAGGAGAGGCCCTTTCTCTCTCCAGTTATCTTCTGTGAACTCGCACCTGCAGCTTCATGTCACTCCTGCACTAAGGACCGCAGAGATGGATGCAGTACTCCAGGAGGGATTTCATGAGAGGGTAATAGAGGGGCAGAATCACCTCCCCTGACCTGCTGGCCATGCTTCTTAGTTCAGTGTAGTCATTTACAGAATGCAGATGTCTTTCACTGAACAGTACTGCCATCAAGGTAAAAAACTCTTTCTTAAATAAAGAAAACATGTCACACCTGAGTTAACACCAGGAACAGCTCTAGACTACCAGTCAGCATTCCTACATAAGATACTACGTCAGTAATAAGCTCAGAATAAGATCAGATTGTTTTGTGGTTCACATGAAAGCAGATATCAAAAGTATTGTTATTTTTTACAGTACGGCTTTTGCAAATGTAGTGGATACTTTGACCACTCATTTGGTACTTCCCATTGGAAATGTCCGTGAGAGGGAACTCAGCCAAGCTGGGGGACTGAGAGCAGCCTGACTGGCCTTGTCCTTCCTGCCAGGCAGAGCCCTGTGCCCCCGGCACAAGCCACGAGCAAGCTCACCAGGCACCTTCTGCTGATGCAGTCCCACAGTTTAACATTCATATTGCTCTCCCTCTATGCAAGCAACAGCCTTCTGTCTTCCAGCACACATTTGGAGTTCATATGCCTTGGAAAATAGCAACTCCTGCCTGACAGGAAGAATGAATGCTATTGCAATTTCTGTTACTAAGCACACCATCTCGAGGTCTGTGCATCTTTCTATTCAGATGGAGACACATAAGCAGGCAGTAGTATCTGAAACAAGGACCAAAACTTAACAGGAAGATTTATGCTGAACTTCAGAGTATGAAAGACCAAATAAATTCCAAATACTGAGTTGCCTTGTGTATTATAGCAAGAGGGGGAGGAAAGAAAGGAGGAGAGCATGAAAATGAAGGAAATAACAGCTGCAGAACCTGCAATTTCCTTTCTTTCCAGCACTACAGACAAAAATTTTATAACAACATACACAAACAACTAAGTTGTATGCTCCATTCTCTCCACCCTGATATATGTTTCATACTTAATAGAACCTGCAGTTCCATCTGCAAACAACAGCCAGTCCAAAGAGCAGCTGCTTTGAAAAGAAACCATTTTATTGCTGTATGGCATTTCTTGCACCAGCAAAAGCTTATAAAAGAAATCAAACGAAAAAAGATTAAAAACTGAAGTTAAACTCCATATATGCAATGCCTTTGATAATAACAGTGCACACAATTTGCACCACCACACACAGTTAGCTAAATGCCAATCTTTTCACTAAAGTACCTATCTCAGCAGGGAAAAATCCAGGCACATACAGGATCAGCCCCTCCTATAACTGGCTAGCATCAGAAGCACTGGAAAAAGTGACGACATAGTTTTAAGGGCCTCACAACCCAGCCAAATCCATCATCCACTGTTTTCATCTATTAGGACAAACTATCATTTTTCCTGATTTTTTTTCTTCAAATAAAAAACACATTATGGGATATCAAGTGCAAGTTGCTCACCTTCCCCATCTGAAGCTCAAAGACTAGAAATTGAAGACAGGAAAGGAAAGAGTACAGTTTGAACTTAGAAAAAGAAGACCCATAAGTTAAAAGCAGACAGATAACAGAGTTTAGTACTTATATCAGAACATAAAATAATACCTAATTTCTTGAACATTTTGTTAATTAGTACAGTAACATCCAGAAAAAAAGCACAAAGTTGGCATTAAGAGTGCCCAAAGAATCTAGGAGACTGAAGCTTTGTGTATGTAACACAGTGTCTTTGGCCTAGATACTCAGCTTTTAAAACCTTATGTTGTGGAAACCAACTTCCCTCCCAACAAGATAGCTAAGACAGAATCTTCTCAAGGACAGACCAAAGTCTGTGTTTTGGTCAACCCCTACTTTACTACCTCCCCCTCCATCTCCCCTTCTCCCTAGTCACATAACATTCTTTCTTATCTTAAAGTAAAACCTATGTTTGCATACTAAAGCAAAATTGTGATCAGATTCCAGCCAGCTAGGGCATTTGATGTTTTTCAAACCTCCCCTTCCCTGCTCCATGTGCCCTTGAGCTGCTGAAGCTGGTCCCAAAGGTCAAGTAGTCTTAAAAGAGAAGCCTTGAGTGTTTCCTTAAGGTCCAGTTTGAAGTTTTTAGCTAACCTGATAGAGGTACCTTTTTAGTTTAAGAGTAAAAACCAAATAACTTAGATGAATTACATTGCTAGAGAAGTCAAGGCTTTTAGCAAGATATCACATCTTCTAAGAGTCAAATTTCTTTCCTTTTCTTTAAGATAATTTGCTCTGAGAGCTCTCTAAAAGCATGCACTGGCAATACAAATGACTGAAAAGACAGCCGTTTCCTTTTGTTTTAGCTCAGCATTACAGCTACCAGCATAGAACCCATGCATTTCATATACTGGTCAAGAACAGCAGCTCAGAAAAACATTAGCATACCACATACAGAACAAAGGCAGACAGTCTGCCAGACTCTATACATGAAGAACATTTCATTCTTCAAGGCCTTTTTAACAGCATTTATTTAGGTGGTAGTCAATAATCACACTGAAATTTTATAAATAACATTTTCCTCTTCCATAGGCTTATACATTAAGAATATCCAGAACAGAGGACAGCCTTCTTACTGCAAGCAACACAATCTCTTATTTCAGGACAGCTATCCCCTTAAAGATATCCATAAAACAGCATTTCCTTATTTCTAGGACCTCTCTAGAGTACATCAAACAAACTTAAGCTTTAAAGACAAACCACATAAATATTAGGTGCTGAGAAACCACCAACTTAGGGCTGCTACCAAAACCAATCACCCTTGCCAGCCTTAGGCAATTCAAAACTAAACTTTTACCCTCAAAGCAGACCAGTCACCTTCTTTACCTTATTTTTAGGGAAAGCCACAACTCTCTTCCCCCCCCCCAAAAGGTGAAAAAAAAAATAGCTTTAGAAAACAGACAAAAAAGTCTTTATAAACTACTCACACCCTCATTTTGTTCTCCATTAATAACTCAGCCGCACACCTGCAATCTGAACTAAAACCTGCCTTATCAGTGGTCCTCATTGGTAAGTTTTCAGCACAAAGTAGGAACAGCTGCTAAGGGCTAAAACACACCAGGTGATTGTTTGTGCCAGACCTGCCCACTTGTTAGTCAATAACATGGGGGGGGGGGGGGGGGGAGGAGAGAATTAAAAAAGAGCAGTTGTTATACTTAGATCAATTTTGATCCAATTTTATTAAAATTAAAGCTTGGTTGTAATAATGCCAAGGTCATGGGTTTAATTGTCTATGTGGGCCATTGACTTAAGAGCTGGACTCCATGATCCTTGTTGGTCTTTTCCAACTCAGAATAGTCTGTGAAAAAGAAAATTAACATAATGGAAATGCTTATATTTTGTCAATATTCTGTGTCATACTCTGTTATGACATAGAAGGAGTACATAAATAGTATGTCTGGCTAAGAGCTGTATAGTATTCATACCTTCCTTCACTCTACAGGTGCATTACTTAAATTAAACTCCAAATATATTTAGTAAATGCAAAGTAGCATAAAAATGAGGACCAGTTTTTTTTCCTAATAAATTTAATTTGCTGTCATTAAAACCACAAAGGAACTTGCCCTGCTTGTTTTGAATTTTGGCTGTTGATTAAGCTTTTGTTTCTCTCGGTGCACCTGTAAAGCTTCGTTCCCAGCATGCTTTAGTACAGAGTAACTCTGCAAAATCAGATTTGTGTTTCATTTGCTCTTCTATTCAGGTGTATATTCCAACTTGGGACCAAAACCTGCTTGGATTCTTATCATGCAAATAATTATTCTGCATGCTTTTTCTATTTCCTGTCTTTTTTTTCAGTGAGGTGTCCTAGTGATTGGACCAGCTTTACTGGGATGACTTTGTTTTTCTTGCAAAAGTATGAAGCACTTGTATATGATCTAAAATATCTAGGTAGATCCAGCATGTAATATTACTTAAGCAGCCCAGTCTATTAGGGACATATGGATGAAGTTGTTGGGGGAAGGATTTGTTTGCTCCTTCCTTTGGCACATCTGCTGAGCTGTGAGTAGGTAATACAAAGTTTATTCTTTGCAGGTAATGGGAAGAGGATGTTTCTACTGGGATGCAAGGAATTCCTGTATTTGAAGCAGAGCAAGTAACAGAAACCTCATTCAATTAAGGGAAGCAAGGAAGGGGAGTGGAACATCTGTAGGTAAGTCTCAAGGTTTGCTGAACTGAGTGACCTCCTTGCTAGAAAACTGTTACTGAGAGCTGTGAAGTTGTGTTACTATTGATGGGATTGGGCAGTGAGATGGGAAGGACACTAGCAAAAATCTCAGTAGTGACAAAAGAGAAGAGAAGCTGTTATCTGTTGAGCAGACTTCTTTGCTCTTATTCTGCTTTCTGCCTTTAGCTCCAGACTGTAACTGCTTAATTCTCCTCTGAATCTTCTCTTGTAAAAATTTAAGTCAGCTGGATGTGTAGGCTGTGCTGTGAATGGGGAAACACTGTGTTTGAAAACTATACTGGTTTGGTTTGTAAGCACTTAGAAAACCAAATTTTCATTAAATCCCTACCTTTGTGTAACTGATGTTAAAATAAGCTGAAAAACAACATATTACAATAATTTTTGATTAATTTAAATATTGCGTGGAAAATCAACTTGGAAAAATATTGCAGTGTTTGTTGTTGGCTCCCCTGTCACAGCACTTGCTACAAGGTCTGATTCTGGCTGGCTGTGACCTGTAGGCAGGTAGGTAGCTGCCAACAATACTTTTGGCAATTCTCCCAAAGGTGATAATTGGGCAGAGAGGAGTAGAGGACAACAAGTCAGATGTATGGCCAAACTTTGCGAACACAGATTTGGGCAGGGCTCTCCCCATGTGGGTGTGCCCTTCCAGCCTGTGCAGTGGATTTTTTAGGTGAGGCACAGCCTGCACAGAACTGGCCCCACCGTTTAAGTCCTAAGGTCCATTTGCCACGGCCGAGCAAGCTTGGACAGTGACAGTGAAGTCCTCGGGACTGTCACTGCACCTGATACTAACCGGGGCTGACCCTGCTGAGCATCCGAGATGTGACGGGATGGGATGGCAGGGAGGCATTGAACTGCCAGGGGACGGTCCCCACTGAGACTGGAACTCAGGACCTTGGGATTCAGAGTCCAGAGTGCCCTCCATTGCACCACAGGACCACCCCAGAGGAAAAGAAGAATGGAAAGAAGTGGTCACATTTATGCTGTTGTCCTCATCTAGTATCTGCTATTTCCAAAACAGTCCTAGTGCCATTCACTTACATGACAGATCAGAATGACATTCCTGTCATGCTTCAGAAAATGGATTTTTACAAGTGTGTTTGGATGGCTGAGATGGAGTGGTATTTCAGTGCAGACTTGTTGACAGTTTTCATGCAGTGGGTTAGACTGCATCTTTCTGAAGATACCTCATTCTGTAAAGACTTTTAATCACTTCTGTCTGGGAGAATGTAAGATGATATCCAAAGTAGTAGCAGCCTGAGACTCCATTTTGAATGTCATAGAAACAGATTATATTATTATATTTGAAATGATTCATCTGTTTAGAATGTTAAAGCAAGTATCTCTGATCATTTTTAAATGTCTATGAAGGTAGAAACTGTGTTATGAGTGGGATTTGATCTACTGAACAAAGGCATTTGAAGGTCCCGTGGGTAGAAGGTAAATTTTTAAATGCTTTCTAAGAAGATGTGAAATAATGAAGTATCTATTTCTTTTCATCTTTAAATAAAAAATGATGTCAATCCTACAGGGCATGTTTACTCCTTGCTATAGATCATGTTAGCTGAGGTTTGCAAGTTTCTAATATTCTGGTGATTTCTCTTACAGATAGCCATTTATCATTGAATCATGATGAACTCTTCCTGTTTATAAACATCTATGTAAAAATTGGCTAGTGATGATAAACATTGCCAATTACAGACTGAATCTGTGTTGACAGTTGAGGTTTGGCAATTAAAAACCGGTATTCTAAAAAAGAAATGTGAGCACGTAGTTTCAACTAATAATGAGAGATTTGTTGGGTTTTTTAAAACTCCAGCTGGAAGGACCTCACTGACTTTAATCTTCTCTTGTCACCAGCAACCACTTCTTATATCCCACATAAAATGTTTAAGCTATGTCTTAAGGATAGCTTCATTTTTATATCTGATGTACTTTTTCAAAAATGCTTGGATAGTTCCCTGGAGAAAGTGAACTGGTAGGAGTGCTGGTGCAGTCATTCCCACAGCAGTTCTCTGCACTGTGCCACCTAGATCTGTTCTGAATAGGATTTCATGGCATGGTATCTGAGCTACACTAGTGTTACATTCTCTTACTAGTTTAAAAACAACCGTCAAGGTGCTGCTGCACATTGTGCTGCATTTCAAGGATATTGTCTCTGTGTTTGGAACAGAACATTGAACAAAGGCAAATGCTTTGCAGAATTGTATGGACTGTATTCTGCAAATCAGATCTTAGGGAGAAATGGGGATAAGTGAGGCAGGATTGTTTCTCCATCAGATTCCTGACACTTTTTACTTCTTCTTTGCTCTGCATTTGTCTTTTAGCTCTTTCTAAGTTTAATCATGTATGGAGAGTACTATCCTAGACAGTATATGCAATTTGATACATATGTTAATAAGACACATTTATATATGCTTACTTTGTGGTTTTGGCTGTTGCTTTGAGACGGCTGCATCTGCCTCACAGCACATGAAACACAAACAATTTATTTTAATTTATAAAAGCTGAATGGTGTTTCCCAAAAGTATTCACTTAGAGCATGTTAATTTTGTTCTCCATGGGAGCATTAAAAGCATTGCTTTGCCCAGTGAATGCTGTGTGACAGGACCCATAAATATGCAGGTAACAAATACTTCAAAACCCCCTGGAAACAGACTAATGGGAACTGAAGCTCCCCACAAACAAAATGTGATTACAGGAGTCAGCTTTGCATCACAGTAAAACATAGAAATTGAAGGTGATGACTACTGCTTTAATGTCTAGGCCAGATTTGGCTCTTGAATACCACTATAAATTTAGAATAACCCTACTACCTTCAACAGACTTGCTTTAGGTTTTCATTCAGGTAAATTATAGCAAAGCATCATTTCCCTGTGTTGTTTGTTTAACTCATTGTATCATTTCCCCAGATCTTTTTAACTTTTTCCATCCAAGACTCTATGGCAGAATACCCATGAAAGTTGTAAAGGCAGGTCTTTGGCACATACAGGAAATGACAGTGAAAATTTCATGCATCACAGAAAGCTGCACTATTCCAGCTTGCTTTCTCACCCATTAGATTGATCTCACTTGCTAGAGAAATCTCACACTTCATTAACTCAGCCTTCAGCTACTGTCCAACCGAGGGACTATTGCAGAATGGTCCCTGACTGGGGACATACTACATCATCAGCTGATGGAGCTGGCAACTACCTATTTCTCTCTCTGAGAATTAATTTCTAAACTCTTTCATTACAGTTGAGTCAATTATTTCTGACATTCAGCCAATGAGATGCTCCCTGTCCCCCTGCTGTGGCTGTCAGCCTGTGGATAAGCAGCCTCCTCTGCCTTGCTCTCCCTTCTGGCACTTCAGCTTCTCACCTGAAACAAACGTGTCCCTCCAGCTGCTTTGCTCCTGCCTGACCTTACTATTCATTGGGTTGGTCAGGGATGTCTGCTTACTACTTGGATCCTCTAAGTATTTTCTTTACCCATATTCCTTTATTAATTAGCTCCTCAAGTTTTTTTCTCATCAGGCCTTAATTTTTGATGGCCAGCTTGCTGCTGTGCTTTCAGAGATCACATCTGGATGTGGATGTGGGGACTGCTCTGCTCTGAAGGGGAAGTATCCTGTGAAAGTGCTCACTCTGAGAAGGAAAAGAAGCCCTCAGTCACTAGGGCTTTAATGCATCATTCTGAAGAGTTCAAGTATACATTAGTTCTTTGTCCCATCCCATGACATTTGGCCATACAGAGGGAATGGCAAAAAAATTCAACTCCTCTGATGTGGAAAAGGGAGCTCTTTTCATCATGTGTAAAATTTAGCAGAATGAAATGCTCAGAATGCTTTTCACAACTGAAGATTTAAATAGCTTGCCAAGGGAAAATGACTGGCTTGTTTCCTACACTTTTGTGCTCCCTGTCATGTTGATACTCAGTATCAGCACTAAATTTGTAGTTATTAGAACCAACTAGGATGCAAAGAACAGAAACAAAACAGTGTATTAAATCTGAGTTCCACCTTTTCGTTTTCCTTCATGGGATGCACTCCTTGAATAGGTCAGGAAATTACCAGTTCTCTTCTGGGAGGTCCTCTAATAATGTTTGCCTAAAGCAACAGTACATGATAAAATGCTGTGTATTTAGCCATAAATTAGGGATCTAATTTCTGTTATATAAAATATGTTAAATGACATGATTTTCAGTGGTTTGAACAGAGTCTGTGGCAGTAATTTCCAAGTGCAGTTGTGGTGTGGCTGTACTGCCATCATATGATTGAATCCAGAGAATTTGGGTGGCACTTGCATACGTATTGAAAGGTTTGGATGCTCCCCATGCTGTCAGACTCTTCCTTGTGCTGAGGAAGAAAGTGAAGGTGGAAAAGATGCATCCAAAGCAAAGCCTTACTGCTTACTGAATTGATTTTGCTGAAGTAAGGTTCTTAGAGTTGTTGGAGTCCCTGAGAAAACAATCTATTTCTGATTTAGTAATGGTTTATTTCAGCATAATTTGAATTTTTTAAACCCTCTTCAGTGGCGGCTTTGTGCAAGCTGGGTTGGCTCTACATTACAGCTGGCTGGGAGTATGTACATGTTATTAATTACTGTGCCTCAGCTGAAACCTAAGAACTTTTTGAAGTGCTCTAACACAGTTGCAAGCTATTATGTATTCATACCCTTCATGATTTAAGCTAACCCAAAGCAGATCTGACCAAAATGAATTTCAGCACAATCGTTTGCATGAATAAAATTGGCTCAAAGTTATGCTTGAAATGCAAAACTTGAGGTGATGATCGAGGAGTTACGTCCCCTAGCTATGTGCCTGATCGCTCTGTAAGAGATTGGATCCTGATCCTAGCAGCAGAATTGCATAAATTTACACGTATACGAGCTTTCCAATCTCAGATCATTCACCAGGTTCCACTTGGAAATCCTTAACAAAATCCCTTGCTGTGTGTCTCCTGATTGTGCCCAGTGTCCAACACTGTTGCAATCTTCTGCCAGTAGATGTCAGCTCAGAACTGATGAAGGTTTTATTCTGCTTGTTTCAGTAATAAGAATTAGTGGTTCTCTGACTTTGGCCTCACTTTTAATATCAGATTGCTTGTTGAGAACATCAGAAAGCATGATGTCACTATTCACACATTCAATGTAGGACTAGTGTGGCATATGCACACTTGGTGACATTTTTAAGGAGAGAATTCAGACTGAATTCAGTGTGATTGAAAAAAGTCTGTTAGGTATTAAACTTTAAGGAAAGGCTTTTCAAGATCAGACCCTGATTCTAAGTTGCCACACTGAGAACCAGAGCAGAGGCACTGCTGTGTTGCAGAGGGTGGCAGTAATTTGCAGCAACCCCTACGATGCCAGAAACAGAACTACTTGGCCATTTGGAGGGGTCTGCCCCAGTGAACTGGTTATCCCAGTGGAACAATGTGAGGGAGGGATATGCTTGCTGTTGGAAGCCTTTTTTTTTGCCTTTTAAAAATTTTTCCTAGAACTATAGGACTCTTTTTAGTTTGTATATGTTGCTGGAACAGCACCTGAGAGGCAAAACTTTGGCCACTGGACTCTACACTAACATGACACTGTACAAACCTGCTGGAACTATCATATTTGGGAGGGGCTGAAACCATGTTGTTGTACACTTCTGGGAGAACCAACAATGGGGTATCCAGGAACTGGACCATGGGCCTGAATAAGGACCTTCCCCAGGTATCAGGACCCCGAGTGCACCAACAGGCTGGGCAGTCCTTTCTGCCCTTGTGGGAGTGGTTTGGCTCCTGCGTTCAAGGCCAGCCCTGACACAGTGCAGCTGGGTTGCCCTGGATGAGACTGCTGAGGAAAGAGCAGTGTGGGAAGGCACTGAGGGGCATCCTCAGGATCTCCCTCTTTTGGCTCAGGTCCATGCCCTTCCCTCAGCTATGTAGTATTAGTGCCCATGCCTGGCCCTATCCCTGCTAGTCCTGATCCCCACAGCTTCCTGGCTTCACCTGGGACCTGCTTGGTGACCATGAACTTGTCTGATAAACAGCTGACCCTGGTTGCTGCTGTCAGACCTACTCTGCTCACCTTGCCTGGGGCTTTGGGATGGGGACCTTGCAGGTAAGGCCACTGTCACTGCTGGCTCCGTGCTTACCCTGCCTGCTGGAGCAGCCAGACCCTGGGCCCTGTCACTAACATGCTGCTACCAGTGGGGGGCTATCACAGGCTGATTTATCTTCTGTAGATTACAAATTTAAGTTTAAAAATACAAGTATAAATTAAAATTAAACTTGTCTTGGCAGTTCAGTTCACTGTACTAGTACCATGGAGTCAGTTAAGTTATTAATGATGTGTGTCCTCAAAATGAATGAAGATAAAATTTATAAATGATTTTCACAAATCAGACTTTTGGAACTGGCAAGTGATGTATAGATGGCATACCTGCTCCCACTTTGTCCTCTGAAGAGAGAAAATGGATACATGAATATTTCCAGAGTCTTTAGGAGATTAACTGACTCTTTGTTTACAAACTTGTTTTTAGAGACCTGCTTACATGTGTCATTACTTTTTTTTTTTTTGGGGGGGGGGAGGAGGGCGGTTTCTCACTATTCCATTCCTTAACAATTGGAACTTCTTTAACATCAGAGGGCACAGGCACAGTAGAACTGGCTGTAAATGTTTGACAATGGCAAGAGGGTGATTTTATTGTATCGGGTGAAGGTTGATGCTGGTGACAAAAAGCCATTTGGATACCAGTGTGCTCGGGGTCTCCAGTTATACTGAGCTGACAGACTCTGCGCTGTCAACCCAGAGGTATTTTTACATGGGGTGTTTTCAGGAGCCTGCTTGTTTAGGGAGCTGATAGGGGCAACCAGAAAGTCTCACCGTTCCTGGAGCTGGCTCTAGACAGGTGGGAATTAAGATATACCCTGCATACCTACATCAAAGTGGCATAGGAAGTGAGTTTTTGAGGGGAGCTAACAATTTTAGTGATTTTTTGATTAGATTTTACTATATAACCAGTTAATTTGTCACAGGCCTTATGGGTTTATAGGTTTACTGAGATTTTTAAGTGTTATGTGACCATATGTTTTACAGGCTTAATATGGCTTTAGCTGTTAGGTGATTGTGACACTTTGCAAGTTTTTAAAGATTAGTAATCTGTTCCTTGGCTCTTCTGTATGTGCAGAGCCCATATACAGCATTGTATTTTAAAACAAACCAAATCATTAACTATTTAGTTAAAGCCGAACCATTTTAAGCCTGCTAGCTATTTGATCATATACAGAGAAAATAACTCGCATGCAATGTGAATTAAAAAGATCTGTATGTGCTCAAAACATCTAAAATAACTATAGTGAAATTATGTGAGCCACTAATAATTAGATTAATGAAGGTTAGTCCCATCAGTAATGGCTGTCTGAGGAACTCTTCCACTTCTTTGCCATTCCCAGACTTGAACAGTTTCTACAACTGCTTGTGTGAAGTAGCTTGAAGCTGAGCATGTGGATGCTGGTGCCTCAGAGCAGTGGCACCGGTACTGAAGATGGTAGAGAAGCTGCTATGAAACTGTGTATACAAGCTCTTGGCTCCAGCCTGGTGACTGATTTCCCAAGCACAAGGTCCTGCTCCTACGCCTCTATCCTTCTGCAAGAAATCTGCCCTGCTGTTTCTGCCTATGCATTCTGCTTCCACCTCCGAGGAGAACTCATCCAAGGACTGCTTGACTTTCCTCCAGTGCTAAACACTTCTCTCTCTGTGCATGTCAGCAACAGCTCTTGCTATTAGCATCTACAGGCACATTATGTTAAGGGCAATTTAATAATATTAGACCTTGGCCTGGGAGATCCTCTATTACCACTGCTGATTCTAACTTTGTTTCAGGCCAGAGAAGTCCTGGAGAGTACAACAGTTGCTAAAATACCATAATGGAAAAAAGAACTAATATTTGAGGCCAGTGGGAATATTCCACCTCTCAGTGCCAAGGTGCCTGTGAAGGGAGCAGTGTATCAACACATGGAGAGGCTTAGTAAGTGACCACGCCAGTCCTCGGGAGTTTGCCCAGTCCAGAAATCCTGTGGAGTGTTATTGCTGTTGCTGTAATAGATAATGCTGGCCAGCACTATTTACTAGGGAGGAGGAAGGATAATGCAATGCTGCACTGGGAGGAAGATGCTTGCTGCCAGAAGAATGGCTTTTCCTCTTTCATCCCCTTAGCTATGCTCTTCAAATAAATGAGGAAGGATGACCAGTGTGGACATGTAGCTCTGTTCTTACAATAGTAACAGTCCTTTCTTTGCTCCTGGGTAATGTTTGTCACTGTATCAGTGTGGCAATATGTGACTCTTGCAGGAGTTGAGGTGTGATCACTACTGCTACAGTCTGTGGCAAAGGGAGTGAGGAACCTCACTCTGGAGGAGGTGAGAGATCCTTGCTGCATCCTGCTCTTGCAGTGAGGACTGTCATAACTCCTGCATGTCCTTGGCCACTGTCTGAAGCTGAGCTATTCCTATAGGGGCAGCTTTGAAGGTGGCAAAGGAGAACAGACTGCTTGGCTTGAGACTTCAGCCTCACTGCTGATACTTCTGACCACCTCCAAGAGCTGAAACGTAGTTAGCTGAAATGGGAGGGGGGTGTGAGAAGAGGTGTGTTTCTGGGAGTGAGAGAGAGGTGTCTGGGTTCCGGGCTCTGGTACTCATGGAGAACAAATAATTATGAGAGAGAAGAGGGTTTTGACACAACCTTTCTTTTAACGGATGTAAAACTGAGGGATTTTTCAGTAATGTGATATAATACTACTTAAATAAATGTGGGGGACTGATCCCTCCAGCACGGAATTATACTGTGCATATCTGGTTTTCTTCATGGGAGGGTCAAAATACATTAAAATAATCTTTTAAAACAAAAAATAAAATGTTGAGGCTTTGTGGGGGAGAAAAAAGCTGAAGGCAAGTTGTAGATGGGAAAACTGTCCTTTTTTGAGAGAGAGATGGTCTGTTTTAGCTTAAACAAGGGTAATACAGCTTGTGCAAGACTGACAGCAGAGTCTGTTTATCTAACTTTTGTTTATTATTATCTATCTCTCTGAATTTCTAAACCTCTGTTTCAACATATTTAGAATTCCCATTTCATTTTCACAAGATGCTGTATTTTGCATTATGCATTTGGTTTTATTGCATGTACAAGGGTTACAAAAAAGGTACTGTATGTGCATTAGTGCTGTACCTTTATATTTATCTACATGCCAAGATTAATTCAAGATGCGGTAATGTTTTGCCTTAGAGCAATTGTACCAATGAACCTCAACTCTCATCTTAAGAGACTTACTCTGTGTTCCTCTGACAGTTTGTTTATTCTTCACTTCAGGGCCTCTTTTGAGCTAAAACAGCCATTAAGAGCAAATTGTTCTGGACAGCTTTTCTGCCTCTGAGTAACAAAAACTGTGCAACTTATTTTCATTTCTTCCTATACCTTTTCCAGGTGATTGCTACAAACATAAATCCACTGTGGTATCCATCCAGCACTGGAATGCTCTAAATGCAGAGAAATGACTTGACTCATTTACAGTGTGACCTTTCAGCACTCTCTATTTGTAAGAATTGCCTCATGCAGGGGAGAAATCCCACTGTACTTTGTGTACATATTATTATGGATACAATGTGTACAATATCTGTATTGGAGGAAAAGATACATCGAAGTTCTTTGTGTATTTTCAGTTATTTCTGTAGGGTTTTGTGCTGTGTACATTGCAAATAAAATTACAGCCATATTGTAAAAGAATGTTTACCCCTAAAATAGATCTAACCCCCTGTAATTCAGTGGAAGGTGGAAGTGCTCTATATTTATTCAAGTATTTGATTAATCTGATTAATCCAATTAATCAACTTAATCATCAAAATCAGTAATCTCAAAAAGAGGCTGAGAATTTATTCCTATGTTAAACAGAAAACATTTTTCATTTCATTATAAAAAGGTATCTGTGAAAGGATAGAAGAAAAGAAATGAAAAGAACTGTTTGCCTGTAGTACAGTGGAGAGATCAAGGGAAAACTGGAGCTTTTGTTAAAGTTAATAAGAGCTGGATCAAACCTAGGATTTCTTACAGCTCTCATGAGGCACCACAACTCTTGACTTCACTAATCAAAAATTAAAAATTAATAATTATGAACTATATCTTTCTCTTCACTAAAGAAGAAATAACCCCCAAGTAGATTTAATGTGGTAGAATTTGCTTTATGAAACCTTTTTTAATTAACCAAATAACTTACACTATTTCAGGTCCTGCTGTTGTGTTCCTTTTTACAGGAGGACTACTGAAATGGAAACAAAAGTCAGTTTAATAATATAAAACTAATTATTTTAGAATTACATGTTAAAAGGAAAGGAGTTAATCAGAAATGAAAGTATTGGTCTATCAAGCTAAAATCTCATGTTGACAGAGCAGGTAGGGTTATAGTAGAATAATAAATTAATTACTGGTCTTTTAAAACATGTTTTGTTGAATTGCAGTTACAACATAATTTAAAATTTGTTGGAAACGAGGAAGAATTTTTTGTTTGTTTGCATTTTCACAGAGATTTTTTCTATGGCTGCCACAGAACAGAGACAGCAGTTACTCCTGTAGTATGGCAAGTCCTCTTCCTTTCTGTTTGCATAATGTCAACACAACAGAGACATTGCACTGCTTAGAATGAAGAAAAAGAAACACACAGGTACAGATCCATATTTATATAATGTTGCTGCGATTACTGATTTCTTTTTCTTGGAGGTACTTGTACAGCTAACTGTAATTGAGGTTTCTGTCTTGTTCCCTCTTTCTGTCTATTACAATTTTGATCTAGGAAAATATGAACCAGTGAAAAATCTAATTTACTGTTTCATATTGTATGTCATTAATTTTAAAGATGCATAATTGTAAGCTACAGTAATAAAACTCTGAACAAATTTATTTATAGGCCGTTGAATGGAGAGACTGAGGAGCTGAAGTGGAGTCTTACAGGATACTTAAGATATTCTGTGAACACTTTGTACCGCATGCATTACTGGTAAATTTTGAGAAGTGTGAAGTGTTGATAGATGGGATGAGCAGAGCTGGGAATGAGGTTCATTACAGCTGCAGCAGTTTGTAAATATGAGGGTTATGACAGCTTGTCTTGCAGAATAAGCACCCGCTTGTAGGCCAAGCTACCAATAAAAATGAAACACAGAGAGGAATCTCAAACTGGTTTTTCTGTGCAAAATCTGCTTATGTTCAGGTATTATTGTCCTGTAGTGTGGATCTGAGGACTGAAGCATGTTTTACAACCTGAAGCAATCTTGTCGGTCTGGTTTTACATTGAGCATGTAAATTTCTCAGGTGGTGCTCAGTTAGATGTGGCTTTCTGCAAAATTATGTAGGAACACAAACAATTCTGATAGTTCATGAAATGTGAGTAAAGCCTATTCAATACTTTGGGGTTTTTGAGGCTCTTGGGAAACCTAAATTGAATTGTGTTGCTGAAGTTCTTTTGAATATATATTCTGTAAAACTTTTAATGTGCCATATACTTTTCCATTAATTTGCAATAGTTTTCAGTCCTTTCAATGTTTCCTCATGATGAAAAATTTTGGCAAATGCCAGTCCATATTAGCACAAGATTCCCAACAAGGGCTATTGGACATGTTCTAAAATGGTTAACCTCAGTGCTGGAAACATTTCACTTTTCTGCATTGCTATTTCTTGTTCATACAGAGAGAAACTCTCTTCAGTTGTAGTTGCGCAAAATGTTTTGCCTCTAAGTAAAATTACAGATATATTGTTATTTGGCTAGTTGACATATATGAATCCAGAAAGCCCAGTGCTGCTGCTTGCAAGGCATCCTCAACTCCATGTCCACCCATGCAAGGGGCTCTCCCTGCATCCCATCTTTGTGTGCTGTGAGTGTAACAGGAGCATAAAAGACAGATTATCTGTCACGGATTTGGTAAGACTCCTGATGCTGCAGCATCTCTCTTGCCCCAAATTACAGCAGGCTAAATCACAATTAGTTTGGTCAAAAGAAGGGATAAAAACACAGACAAGCTTTCAAATTGAGAGGGGTGAAAAACTCCAATTAAGATAAATATATACTTCAGATAAATAAGCTGTGCCATGACACATCTAATGTTTGAAAACGTAGTAGCAAATGTTGATAAGTTAGAACAGGAATGGCTCTTCATTTTCTCTTACAAACACAGTGAATAAGATAGTCATGAAACTGAAATGTTTTGCCTGCAAAACTGAAAGGAAGTTTTTTCATGCAGTCCATATTCTCCTTGGGGAAATCATTATTTGAGCATACCATTTGATATCTAGAGTTTACTAGGATCTAGAAAAGAGCTGACAATGAAAAAACCCCAACAAAACAGAACTTAATCCCAGGCTTACTCAGATTTGACATTCTGTTAAGTAAAGAATTAAGTATTTTAGAGAAGAGATAAATATGCTACTGACAGATGGGGACTAGAAGAATCTTTACCTGAGGCAGGTGTGACCCAGCCACCTCCTGCAAAACACCTTGAAGTTTTAGGAAGCAGCTGTGGCCAAGGACAAGGTTGTGCTGAACCATGGGCTGATCCAGCACAACAGTGACACCCTGCGCTCCGATGGCAGTAATTCCCCTGGGATGTAGAATGAGGTCCTCATGGTGCCCTGACACCTACCAGTTTTAGGAGGAATCTGCATGTGTTTCCTATGTTGCATGATGTAAGAAAAGTCCAGATCAACCTCCTACATTGCACTAGCTTGTGGAAGCACTGAGGGTCAAAAACTGCTACTTCAGTGTTGAGGAAATCAGTGTAGCTTCAGTATTATCAGGTACAGCAGCTCTGCTGGAGCTGGAGCTCCCACTCCTGCTGCCAGGAGGGCTGTGTCCCTCCACAGAGACAGGGCACTGCCAGGTGCACCTCTGACTGCTTAGAACTGGGGAAAAGGAGTAATGGGTGCCCTCTGCTAATCTCCATCATAGGATTTGTGAGACTCCAAATATGCTTTTCTTTCCTGATTTGCTCCCCTTCCCACAAATCTTGGTGCCAGACACAGTTGATACTTCCATGCACGCTCCAGTATCTTTTTGCTGGTGAAAAGTGCTGATTGGCATCATAATGAAAATCTAATTGATGCAACAAATTGTCTCTGATCCTGAAGTGCGTGTGATGACAGATAGTGTAAACAATTAATTTTCATGTGTAAGGGAAATACATCACCTTCAGTGCCCCTACTTTACATCAGACACACTGTTGAGAGTTTTATCCGATAATTAAGAACAGTGTGAAGATGAAATGTTGATTTTAATTTATACAAATAATTTCTATTAAACAGCTACTTTGAATGAGACTATTTGAAACCTTGGAAGTGCTTTGGAGTAAATGAGGTATTCAGCATCTCAATATTTACTGCTAAAATATGATTAATTATGTTACACTATTTACTGTGAAAGCTGGATACACTTAAACTCTTCTCAGTATATATGAACTGCCCAACTTGGATGCTTTTTTGTTCTCTTTTTGGCAGCAAATTTCATACATTCTAAGTGAAAACTCATCTTTTCTCATTACTGTTGCATGTCTGAATTCAAATCTCTCTGCTACAATGCTGGGTGTGGTTTTACTTGCTTTATCATAGGCATTTCTAATAGTTTTGTGTGGTGATTTGAAACCTAAATACTAAAGACATCTCATCTCTAAAGTAATGGCAAAATTTTAAGAAAACCTGAGTGTGATACTACAAAATCAGGCCTCTTTTATCCCTTTTGCACCTTCCTGCCCCCAGGGCTGAAATTGGCTGAGCCACAACTAGTGCAGTCAAGAAGTTTGCTTACAGCCTCATGCAAGGGCCTTTCATTCTGCATATGGTATAAATAATAGCTTTGGACTAATAGGAAGATCTTAGAACATTACTTGGACATCTGTAAGTCATTATTGGAAGTAACATTCCTGGTTGAAGGATCTCTCCAACTCTCCCCTCCTCCCCTTCTCCCAGATCTCTGCTGGAAAAAAGCCATTCCCTGTGTGTTTGAAGAAACTGGTTCTGATATCTTATACAGTAGCTGCGTTGTTAATCCTTATTGTAGAAGTCCGATCTCTCTCCTATGTATCAACAATGGGCTTATCTACATGACAATTACTGTGATAACAGAAAAATAAATTTTCATGGAACAAATTGTCTGGTGAGCACATGTCTACACACTAAAGTTCACAGGCTCTGCAATCTCTTCAAAATAATGCTTATTCTTTTGAACATGTTATGAGGACTGCAAGAAAACGGAAAAAGGGGCAAATTAAAAAAAAAATTGCTCACACTTACATAGCTAAAGTAGCAGTGGGCTTGTATAATGCTTTCCTTTCTGGTGTGTGATAAGCCCCATATGCAATATCTGTATTTGTTGGCAGATGGAAGATGGGAGCAGCGAGAGGTGTTCCTCATTTAAATGGATCTGTTTTCTTTTTTTAATAATAACTGAGAAATAAGAGTTCCTTCTAGTGTGCTTGGCTTTATGTACTTTGCTGCTTAAAATTGCCCTGAGCACATTAATAGTATAGCACAGCATTCAAATAATATCATGTGGTGGGTGTGGGAGTGAAGGCCTCATAGTTGGGTTTGGGAATATATACCATGGGAAATCTCTTATGAAATAACTGTTACTTCATGCAGTGTGGTCCATTCCAAACGCTAACCATTTACATGTCAGATATTTTTCATGAGCCTTGCAGATAAGATATCTCTGTGGGGATTGATTTAGCTGTGTTCAGAAAACTAAGCTCTCACCAGAGATGGGGAAACCACTCCGCCTTTCTTTCAATTTGTGGTAGAATATTAACGAGGGGAGTGTTAGTCTCTGGAGCTTCCTCCCACCCTTCAACACATCAGATTCATATTAGCAATATTTATTATCTAGAAGGGTGACTCAGTGTCAGCTGTTTCCATTTTTGCTTATAGCACCCTGGAGCAAAATGCATATGTAAGTAACAATTTACATTTTCATTTCTGTATTTTATTGCAGTGGAGCTGGTCACAATACCATAGTAACAGTTGCTTTGCAGATTCACTTTTGACAGCATTTGATTCTTTGCCATAGTGGATGTGGTTAAAAGGCTTGCTTGTGGTAAAACTGGTAAACCTGCAGTTCCGAATAATTAAGTGCTATTATTTTGTTGAAAGAATTGAAGAAGGGAACATTTCTCTTTATTTAAATAAAGCCACATATTTACAAAGACAAGTAAAAAAATATTCAGTACATTATTTTGCTTCAGGACTTCCTTCATGCATAATGTGTATGCATATTAAATTCAACAGCATGTGCAATGTGTAAAGACAATTTTACAACTTCTACAGCTGTTCACCACATGTGTGGCTGCATGGGGAAAACAAGTATGAGCTAAGAATGGCCCCAGCTTATGCTCCTCTGAGAGATATATATGGTTACAGTAAAAAATATACATATAGGCATTGCAATAAAATGCTAATGGTTACCAAGGTCTTAGTTTTGAGTAGTACAAAAAGGCCGCATTTCAAAAATTACAAGTAGAACAAGAATATTCAACTTAAACTGTTGAATATGTTGGTTTGGACTCTTTAGGTGTTTTTTTACTCACAGAAATTCAACAAATACAAAAAATCAACATGAGCCTTAGTTTTACTGTTGAGGTTAGGAATTACTCTCAAACACTAACTGCGTATCTTGGAATTAGAAAAGACAGCAGCCCAGTCATTTGCTTTATCTGTCTTTTCCTGGCTTGACCTGACAGATGCTAACTTTGCCTTTCTGTTGGATGGATGGTTTCATTTGTTGCCATCACACTTTTTACACAAAAGGCAAAAGAAAGTATCTGAGAAATCACTCTAGGTTTTGGTTAAAAAAAAAACGTGTTCTCAACCTGTGGTAAATATGTCTGTTTTATCATGAAGGTATTATTATGCAGCTGTTAAAAAAATACCTTCTTAGTCTCTTCTGCACTAAATAGAATTTGTTACCTTTTGTATTTTAACATGGAAACTTGGAACCCAGGGAGTTCAGCTGTTTTGTCTTCAGGGATCTGAACTTCATCCCATACAATGAAATACTGTGGTTGAATATTTTTCCCTTGAAGAAGTAAAAGCATTTGATAAATAAAGGCCAACACAAGACAGTATCTCCTCTGGTATACCTGCCTCACAAAGGCACACATAACTAATTAAGGTTCCAAGTGTAATGCAAGAGTCATTTGTGGTTTGTTTGAGAGGAGGAAGAGGACTGGGGAGAAGGATTCTACAATCCCTTCATGGACAGTCAGTAAAGTTCTCCGTAGGAGAGGTCCAGTACAAAGCCTGGATGCAACATCGAGTCAAAATAGGAATGAAGAAGGGCAGAGCAGCACCTGAAAGCTGTCTCTGTGCACTGGCATGGAAGAACTTCAACACTTAGAAGCAGAGACCTAAAAATTTTTTGTGAACTTGGCTTCCCTTTAAGTGTGAACATCTTAGAATGGTATCAGATGCCTCTACTGGCAGGCAGCAAGTATTAGTGCTGTCAGTGCCACAGTATCTGATCTGTAAGTTTCTCTTGTCCATGCGTGTTCCTGAAGAGCCATTACGGTAAAACTGTGTCCTGTGAGGTATTTGGGATATGCCTACTTCAGCATTTTAGGTTGGATCTGGAACAGGCTGTGGAAATGAACTTCACATGTGGGGCTTTGTTTTTCAAGGTGGTTTGCAGTGTCAGAACACACAAATGGGATTCTTCATGAGTGAAGTTAAACTGTGACCCAGGACCTAACATGCTCCAACAACTAATGGACATTAAGTCCACACTGGAATTGGGTGGAAATGACTCCCCAGTAAATGTGTCAAGCCCTTAACGCATATGGTTTGGTTCTGTAGATCTCTTCCTATTGTACCTGGCTAGTTGTTAATAGAAAGATACTCACAGTCTCATCATTAATATGTCTTGCTTTAAAAAAAAGTTATTATGGGAATCTGTTCTTGTATCTCCTATTCTTTCTGGAATGAATTACTGTTCATTAACAAAGTGGTTGGTCTATTTCATGGGAGAAACAGGATGAGACAGATGGAAGCCAGCCAATGTTCTTTAGCATGAGGCCTTTCTCACCCTCATAGTGATAGTTTTGTGGCTCACACATGAGGGAGAGTTTTCAGTGTAGTTAACTATTCTGCTTCTGTTGCCTCAATATCAAAATATCTTGACATCTAAATATAGATACCTAGGTAACCTGAAAAAATGTATTCTCTTTGTGAGATAACAAAGAGCACTCTGGTTTATAGATTTTTTAATCTCTCTGGTGTACTGGTATGTATCAGTATGTTTCCTAGGATTGGAAAATATTTTCCTTCCATGTTATTAAAAGAGCATGTTCTATAGAAATGATTTGTGGGTCTTTTCTCTTGTTTCTTTTTTCCCCCCAAAGAGCAATTGAATTAAAGAAATGAAGTATCAGAGTTTCTTTATTTGTACTTTTGGTCTCTTACAACCTATGGAAGTTTTTAGGTACATTTTGGCTAGTTCAGAAAAATACAAATTTTTCAGTATAAGCTTTGAAACCTTCTACAGATCTATACTGTGATGGTGGACACCAACCATGCCAGCCTGTAAACACCTCAAAAAAATACTTTGGTGCAAATGAAACTCCCAGTCCTTGATATAAAATTAAACCTTCAGGCAGCATCAAAATTTGAAAGACCTGAATTGCAAATATCCTGGACACATATATTTATGATCTCTGCTAATGGCATAACTTGCCTTTGATTGTTTCTTTTTGTCTGTGGCTTTCAACAGCATGAAGTGTACAATTTTGTTGCCTGCCTGCAAAACACAGATGGTTCAGCAGATGCACAGGTTACACGTGACAAGTGTAAGCAACCTGTTTCGTACAAAAAGTTCTCGGCCCTGTGATCTGGTGGGGCCTGAACTATCCCTCCTTTTAAACAACTTCCAAGTGATAACACTGGGGGCACTGGCTCTGATGTGCTTAGTTTGCTGATGTCCTTCAGCTCATTATCGCCTTCATATTTGACATTGCCAGGTCTGTGGAACAAATAATTCAGAAATACATAAAATTCTTGTTAAATGGTGCAAGGCCAGGAATGGTGGTGGGTTACAAGCAGCAGCTGTGTTTGGGCCTGTGGTGAAGAATATTAATGAAAATACAGCTAGCTGAATGTACTCTGGACTGCTTGGGAACTGGTATTTCACATTTTTTGCCTTCAGATATGTGCTATGATTGGTGCTGTTGGTCAGCTGCTTTCAACTTATCTGTGTGGATTTCTCTGTTCAAAGATTGCCTTTCTCCACAAGCCCTGCCCTCACTGGTTCAATCAAGAGACCCAAGAAGTGGAAAGACCAGTCTTTTCAATCAAGGTTTGGTAAAGGGGCAGATGAGAGTTTGGGTTGTTTTTCCTCCTCTCTCTAATTACTCAAGACCTCTCTTGAATTTTTTGTATATTTGAAGGAAAAAGAAACTTGCATTTGGATTTTTCAATGCGTAAGTGGCAACAAAGACTGAATTTTGATAGCAATTCACACACATCTACACTAAATAATTGATGCTTTATGAATTTATACATGGCATGAAAGCCTTCCAGTAGCAAATTTTCTGTTAAACTTGTGTAAACCCTTCATACATTATATGTATGCACTTGCCTTACATTCCCACTCAGTCTCAATGAAGGACAGTTGGATAGGTCACATTCTCTGGCACGTGTTACTGTAATTGCAAGGACAACGAACTAACACATGGGAAAAACAAACAAATATCCAACATAAGGCATAAATCAGTAGAAGTCTAAAGCAAAATAAGGAATGTAATGTATTACAGATCACTTGGAGGGATGAAAGCTTGCAAAAAGACTCTAACTCCTCTAAGAATATGTTCTCTGAAATAGTTAATGCCGCACTGTATATGTGAAGGAAAAACTTTTAATTAATAATTCCAGCTAGATCTAAACTGTAAGTCACACAGGAAAGTATAAAATTAAGCATTTGTTTTGCAGTAGTATTGGTAATTTCTATTGCAAAAGAAAAATAAAGGTGTGTTCTCCAGGATCAGTGCTAAACCTGAGCACAAAGCAGCACAATTCCTTCCTTGAACTTTTGGAGTTCAAACAGGAAATAAATGGAGCCTGGGCAATACATTACCTGGTAATTACCAAATCAAAAAATTTTGCCACAGGTCGGTATTTAAGTTCATACAACTAGTAGGTTTAAATAGGTTTAAATGACTTGTGGGGTGCAAATTTGGAAACACACTGTACACTGAAGAGAGACTCATTTTATGGCTCTGCTTTAAACTGTGATTAGCTAAGTTGGGCTCCAAAAATATCATCTGGTATCACCTCGTAAACATCTCATAACCTCCTCATCTTCAAACCCCTTTGCAAACAGACTGATAGCGAAACAGTAGCTTTATTTAATAAAATAAGGTCTGGCAACTTTTGGTTTTTTGGTTGGTTGGTTTTTCTGGGGGTTTTTAGGTTTGATTGTTTACTTGACATGAAATTTCACTGGATTCTGAACATCTAGCCAACCTTTTCATTTTGGGACAGAAATATAGCTTAAGTAATCTTATTTCAGGCATTTTTAATGTGCTAGATGAGATTTACTTTGTGAAAGGCAATGACTGTATCTATCTGCTTGATTTTTGGCTCTGCTTCATCTGGGAGGCAGGCTCTACTAAAATCTCTTTCCAGTTCTTTATCATGACCCAGTGGACTGTGTCCTCGCAATCAAATCAGACTGGAAAGAAAAAGAGAAAAACAAATCAACTAAAGATCAAAAGGGCTAAAAGAAAATGTCCAAGACATAATTAGAATAGTGTGTCAAGCTCCAATGCCCAATTACTTTGCCTTGCATCCCTTTCTTTCACTTACCTTTGCTAATTGAAATTGTTAGCTCTCTATGCAGCAGCTTTGTCTTGATGATTTTCCATAAAACTTTTGGCACCCTATGGAAATTATAGAAATAAAAAATAATAAATTAATTAGGACATTGTAGACATGAGAAGGTTTTAGCCTCTGGTATCTACATCTTGGCTACAAAGAATTTAATCCATAATATGGTCTTGAAGCCACAAACATGCAGTATAAAGTTCAGAACAGAATACAGCAGTTTGGGACTCAATTCTGCAAACAACATGTGCAATTTTAGTCATATGTATAGTTCCATATTTTAAGCATTACAGTGGTGAATATGACTTATTTAACATGTGAGCTTGAATCTGAAATTATGTGTATATGTTATTAAATAATTTTTTTGTGACTAAGTTCTAGGTGTGTTATGATCAAACATAAAGAGAATTGCTTGGAACTGAAGGGTTTAAAGCAATCTATTGACTTCTGCCTGTTTGATTAGACTTCAGATTGGGCTTTAAACAGACAACATATAATATGAGGAATGGGATCCAGCCAGAAAGAAGTGATTGAGCAGTGAAGGTATGCTAGTTTCACATTGTTCTTGTTTGATCTTTTGTTGATTTTTCCCTTCTCTCATATAATCTCTTTCCTCCCTCTTCTGGTCTGTTGTGTTTGCATTTGGTAGGTTGAGGGCCTATAAACATCTTATCAGAAAAATGTTTGAAGGAGGGTAAGGGGCATAACAGCGTCAATAGGAGTGCTGGGTATAGAGGAGCCTATGCAAGGCAAGCAGGGAAGAATGAGAGGCACAAAGTACATTGTTAGTCATGGAGTGTTTTTGTCTTTTTTCTTCCTTTTTAAAATCTGAATGCTTTAAGAATGTGTTATTTGAATTGGATATGTAGCATCAGGTTTGAGTTTAAAACCCTTGGTATCTTCCACAATTTCACTATATATGACTTGTCTGTGTTTGGAACTCCTCCAGATTTGCTGCTGCACTTCAAATTCACTCCCTGCCTTAATCCAAGGTAACTTTCAAGTGTAGACAAGTCTAACAGTCCAACACTAACATTTACTTACCTTTGGCAAAAGTTTGAGGTGTTCAAGGAATGCAGGATCATTCAGCAAGGAATATAGAATTTTACCTCATTAGTTTGTATTAATGAGTTATTTCCTAAGAAGCTTTTAATGGCTTAATTTTATTAAGTGAACCTTCCTATTGAAGGTTGTGTGGGTAGAGTCATATGACCATAACAATTGAGTTACTGAAGGATAACAATCCATATCTAGTCAGCAACCTATGATTATGGCTTTTAGACCTTTTCTTTCCTTACTTTCAGCTGCACAATAAATCACAAAACCAGGTTAAAACACAAAGCTAATTTTAAATAACATTTTACCTCAGAGAGGGATGGAGTGGATGGGCAATGACTGCACTCATCTGAACATACCATACCCCTTGTGCTTGGTCCCAATTCCAAACTGTTCTTAGGTACACGATATTCTTGCAGGATGCCTATTCATCCATTCCTTTTTGAAATTTAGTGAATTAGGATATTTACTCTTTTCTAGACTTTCAAAACTACCAATAGTGTGGGGGTCGCCCTTTCATAAAGTTAAGTAAATTAGCGGCAATCAAGGAGGCAGAAACAACTCAGGCAGCAATTAGATCAGAAAGCTTACACCGAGGATAAAAGGACTTTATTCTTAGTTACAACTTTACTTTTATCTACTTTCTCCCACACCGTGTCATCCCACAATGGTCAGTCAGCTGAGGCAAGCATACATGGAAGAATTCTACTGGTCAAAAGGTCTCCTGCATTCTGCACGTGGTTTCTTCCCCTTTAGGGGCACACTGCAAACTGCTTTCTTCCAAGAATACACTCTAACCTGCTCCTAAGTTCTTAGGACAGTGTGGTCCTTCCTACCTACCCCCCCCCCCCCCCCCCCCCCCCCCCAGTGCTTTACTGGTTGGGATGATCTTTTAGCCTTGAAAAGATTCAAGACACTGAACCAAGACAAGAGTTTAGTGAGAATTAGTCCTTTCTAATGTCTGGAAATAAATGATGTGATCTTGATATACTGTATGACAAAAATAATTTTCATACAAAGTTGCTCGTTTATGGAAGTCTGTGCTTTTGATTAGAATCTCCACGTCAAATTGGGAATAAACTTATTGTAGAGCTATTGTACCCTTAATTTCTTTTTTTGAGTAAAGTACTTTTAAATTGTGCTATAAATAGGTAAGTGATCATCAGATGACTACATCCTGCAACAACTATTTAAAGCATGCTTATACTTGTGGCAGTGGATTTGTCAGAAGAGTATGTTAATTAGCAGGAAGTGTGTTCAGTGCTGTACCAGCAGTAGCACACAGTTCCCAGCTTCACAGTTATCCCAAGGCCCGTCTCACATCATTACTCAGGCAGAGAGGGTTCTGTGTTTCTTAAAATTGTAGAAACTACCCAGGCAATGATGGTTTTATTATGCTGGTTTTGAGTACAAGGGAACTCTAATTCTCCTTTTCAACCCCAAATAGTTCATGATCCTGTGAATATAAAATGATATCCACATCAATAAGCCCTGTCACCAGGAAGGATTAGTTAGTTCAGGTTGGATGCCATTTTAAGGGACTGATACTGCTTTTGGCTTTGGTGCCTTGAACTCAGCAGACTCTTCAGTGCAGGTTAGAGCTCTACAGCCATAATACGAATTAACTAATTGAAGATGGTCTATAATTTTGTGAGAGTCTTAAATGGGTAGTTGTTATCCACAGAAGCATCCCTACTGAATCTTGTGGGAAAGGAGGGAAAAAAAAGAAATTAAAACTGCCAAGTGATGTTAATGGTTTTAACTTGGTGCCTACTTTTTAAGATTTTACATTTACTTAGGCTTAATTATGTAGCACTATGAAAATCTCTAAACCTCCTGAGAAAGTGAACTGTCCCAGCTTTCATATATCTTAGTGAGGATAATACACCACATTGCTGGAATGGGCCAGTGTCTGAAGTGAAATAATCCTGCCCTGGACTGAAGTTAATCAGTAGATCAGAAAATACTTAAAAAGTGAAAATATAAATTATGTATAAAATTGTGTTCCTCAGCTGCAATGATGAGCACTATAGTTCAAAGGTGAACACTATAGTTAAGATTATAGGAATTTTCCATGGGTTTAATAGAAAGTAGGTGTTTTGTATTTATTCTGCCACAAAATGTACCAACAAAAACATTGCCAAAGGCAGCTGTCTATTCTTATGTTCCTGGGTGTGCCTAATTGTACTTTAATGTGGCAATTTTTCATATCTACAGTCTTTGAACTTCATATACATCCACTGAGTTACATATTAGTTTAGAACTATAAAAATCAGTGCTGAGTGTGTCTTAGAAAGTCTTGAACTTTTTCAGTCACCAGGAAAAGTGGTGTAAAGCCTCAGCTATGGTCAGTACCTAACAGAATTGGCTCCATGGACAAGAATCAGTTCTTATCAACATGAGTGAAAATGGTGAAAATAATTTGGCTGGGGACAGACCTATGTACAAAGAATTTGATTTCACCAAGATTTCTGCAAACATGTTTGACTTCACACACTTGAACAGCTCTCATGGATGCTTATTTGAGTGAACCTAATCTGTTTGATTTAATCTTTGCAGGATTGAGACCTAAATGAGTAATTAAAAGAAAAAGAATTGGTTTGTTTAAGTTTCAATCCCATTTTTAATCAGGGGTCTGGTATTTCAACTAGTGGATATATAGTAGCCATACAATATGCTTGGAAATGTATATGTGGCTACAGAATATTAATTTTCTTCTTTGTTGAAGGACTTCCCCCACTTCCACATCTCTCTTACAAAGATTTTGCATTCTACACATAAGAGTGATAAGAGAGGAGGTATGTCATGTTCCAACATGCACAACATTTCAAACACTCAAAATAAATAAAAAATTCTGTAAGCTGGCTTAAGCTGCCAATAAGCAGTCCAAACTCGTATTTTACATGTTTCTGCGGGTTTTATAAGCCTGTTTGCTGAAATATTTAATGTAGACTAAATGCTTGTTGTTTGATTTACTTTGATTTACTTACTAGAGGTCTCATATACAGAAAATGTAGAAGTTTTGAGACCTAGTCTTTTGAGGGACCCAGCCATGGACAGATGCGTGGTATGTGCAGCAGAACTGCATGAGTAAAGCTCATCCAAACAGTACAGATCAAAGTGGCAATGGATTCTTTTAGATTTCAAACTGCCATTTCAAGAGTGGCTAAATTTTGTCTGAACTCTCCTAACATACCTCTTGGGTAGATGTAGGAATTCAGCACTCATGATTCAGGGGCAAATGATCTGAAGTCAAAGAGCACTGGGAACAACTCAGCTCCCCTCCTAAGAAAACCAGTGAAACTAGTAAAATTTTGTTGAAACATTCTGAAGCTCCTCTGTACTTCCCTGTATCTCCACACAGCCTCCAAGCCTATACAAGAATAATTGCTTCTTTGGGTACTAACAGGACTAGGGCTCAATTTTGTGATGGGAGTTTTGCTGTATTGTTTGCCAAGTGCTCTCGTTACCATGGCCTCTAAAGGATATGCAGGTACCAAGAGCAGCCGACACCGGACCTTGCAGTCTCCCAGGACTGTCACCAACTCTCTGCCCGTCCTTGCTGTAAGAGAAAATTACGGCTGAACTGGGCTGGCTACCTCACCATAGTGGTGCTCCCTCACTGACACTTGGCTGCACAACTCAAGAGCCGTGACGTTGGGTGTTTTGACAAGCTTAAAAGTGCATTCTGCACTGAACAGCACTTTTTGTTATGTTCTACCGTAGGTAATAAACCTCGAGTGACCCGGATTAGTTTGCTTAGCTGTATACGCTGTCAGCGGGGGAGTGCTGGCCAAACCCTCTTGGGCTGGGGGCTTTTGGCTGCCCTTGGTTGGGGGTCCCGCTCCGCCCCTGCGCTGCCCCCGCGGCCAGCGGGACCCGGGCTCGCCCCGGGCTGCGGGTCGTACCTCGGCGGGCAGGGCAGGGCCGGGCACTGTCACACCGCCGGTGCCGAGCGCTGCCCCCGCTCCGTTGGGGACGCGGCGCGCGGGGTCTCACGCGCTTTCGAGGCCGGTTCTTAGAGCCGTTGCCGGCTGGGGCCGGGGCCGGGGCCGGGGCCGAGGGGCTTGAGGCACCGGCTGCGGGCACGGTCTGTGTGACACTGGGACGCTGCTCACGGTCCCGGGCGGGGCTGAGGTGTGGGCCGGAGCGGCGCGCTCGCTGCGCTAGGGCGGCGGTGCGATGGGCACCGAGGCAGCGCGATGGGGCGGCGGAGCGCCGGGGCATTGGGGCGGTCACGGCACCGTCCCCGCCCCGCGCCCAATGGCGGCCCCGCCCGCCCCGCCGCGGGGTTATTGCGGGGCCGGGGGCCGGGCCGGCCGACACGCGCCTCCCCCGCTCCCGCCTCCGCGCCGCCTCCTTCGCGCACCGCGGGCCGGGCGGCAGTGGCCGGCGCTGGGCGGCCTCGGCGAGGGCTGTGCTCCGTCCCCTCACGTCCCGGCTAACCGTGCCCATGGCGTAGCCGCGCTGCTGCGTGCCTGCCCCGCGGGACGCGGCGCGGACAGACTCTGCCGCCAGGTGGGTGCGGCGCTCGGGCCGGGCACTCCCGGGCTGTCACCCTGTGCCGGCCGGTCCCGGGGCCCGCGGCGGAGCTGCGGGAAGGGACGCGGGAATGGGAGCGGGGAGCGACGCCAGGCGGGAGGGGGGCGCGAGGAGGCAGCGCTACAGGTGTCCCAACGACGGGCGCTAGGTCCGGCTGGTTGGAAGGTGCGGGCGAGTTGCGGACACCGAGCGAAGCCTTGTGCGGATGCACCGCTGGGCGTGCGGGGTCCTCGTATCCCTAACGAAGCCAGGTGGGAACTCAGCCGTGTACGAGCAGAGTGGGAGTTTAGTGCAGGGAAGGACAATACAAAGGCCAGTATCATGTCCCTTCATTGCCGTTCCGCTGTGGGATTTATTATTGCGTGTTTTGCAAGGGCTGTACTGGAGTCAATTCATTGCAGCCTTCTCAGTACATCTCTCCTAGTAATAACAAGAATGTGCCATTAAAGTTATTTGTATATTGAGTAACTTTTAAATGTTGAACTTTCCTCAGATTCAGATGCATTTGTAATACCAAAATCACTGTCATTGGTGTCAAACAGCATGGGAGGTGGTACTTCTTTTCCTTTTCAAAAGAAACGACCTCAGGTGTAGCTGCGTGTGTAGTTATGCCTTTTCCACTTGCTGTGGATGTACCCAGATGTAAACCTGCTTATTTCAGGTCTATTAAGCTATAGCTGTTAAAATTTATTTGCCATCATTTATTATGTTCTTTCCAAATGTAGTGTCACCAGGACGGTTCAGTTTTTACAGAGATCTCCTGATACGGTTTGTAACCTACCAGATACTTGGACGAACAAGTGCCATGATTTCTTCTAAGAAAAAGGTTTTCTTATTAGATGTGTACTTATACCAAACTAAATTTTTATTTACTTGGGGTTTTTTTTAAGTGAGGTCAAACAGGCTGGAGTTAGACTCCCTCTGGGAAGAAAACCCTAAGTGGGAGAACTGCCTGCTCACCAGTGATACCAGTTAGGTTTGTCTCACAGTGACCTGAAGGACTCATAGTATGTGGAAGACTTTAAAACTACACATATAAATAAAACATCTTCCCAAGACAAATCTGTTTATCACTTCTTGCTAAGATTACTTTATTTCTCTTACAGTCCATGTTTGTTTTTCATGATTGCCAGGCACAACGCGAGTTGGTATCTAGGTTTTAATTATGCTGCACAAATGGCCTGTTAAAGTATTCCCACCAAGAGTGTTAGTAAAGTGTTAATGGAAGATGCGTATTCATTTGAAGCGCTCCAGTTTAACCCATCAAAGCTTACAGGGTTTGAGTTCCAGCTGCGTTGGAGCTGCTCCTCCGTTCGACCTGGGCGGACCCCAAGTGCTGCAGCTGGTGCTCAGCTGGGGAGGAAGGGAGGGGCGAGGAGGGGGCAGGCCCTTGGCCTCCTTCGGTGAAGAGCCCTTTGCTCTGAAACTTGCTTCCCCCAATTGTTTGCTGCAGTCCAACCTTGTTAAGTTTAAAGTGACACTTCAGATTTTTCTCTCCTGCCCTACTTTCTGTCTCTGGGGAGGTCTTGCTTGGTTGTTGATAGTGATGCACAATTTGTGTGTCCAGAGCCTCACCCGGTCAGAGTGTGTAAATGAGAACTGCCATGGATCTGAATTCTTTCAAAAAATAAGCTTCAGTTTTTGTTTCTGGCATGCAAAACATCTTTTCACACCCCAGCATCTTGATGCCTACCTCAGGAACTGTGTTTTGAACTCAGTTGCTAAACCAGCAGGGGGAACACAAAACTTTCTGTCTGTGAAGTCTCTCTTCCTACCACAAATGCAATTTGTTAACAAATTGGGCCTATTCTTTTGAAAGTATTTCTTAGAAAATGAATGTCGGTTTACTTGGACTCCCCCTATACATTGGAATAAACATTATTTTTGAAATCTTGTTTATGAAGTTCCTCTAGCAGACTTGTCTTCCACTTTTCTGAATGGATTTCTTGTCATACTAGCCATCACTGGACTTGCAAAAACATTAGAGGTTTGAGAGAAGTCTCTCTTTGAAGATACTTGAAGTTAAGTAATTAAACCTAAGAAATGATATTTTGAGTAGTCCCTGAAGTTTTAGATAATGAACATGACACAATATTTTCACAGTGAAACTATTACGATGCCACATTTATGGTTGTATGTAGACATCTTGAGAGTTAAAGTGGAGTTGCGAAGAAGTTGTATTCTCACAAGAAACTATTTCTAGTATCTAGGGTTTCCATAAGAGAAATTATTTTTAGATACTCTTAGGTTTTAAGAAGTCATTACTAGTTTATTTTTATAAAGGTCAACTGACGTTCCCAGCACAGATCAATGATGATTTTCCCTTTGGATTTGTATGGGTGGAATGATTGATTAAATCTTTTGTACCAGGAATACTGAGTGTGAAGGCTGTTGCCAGAGAGGGTTATGGGGATGACTTGGATCAGTCCATGTTGGTTTCTAGTCTGTGAAGCCTCATGCAGCCAGATGGCAAACTTAAGGTGTGGATATGCAAACAGGCAGCTGAATGCTCAGTGAAGAATGGGAATTTGCAGCATGCCAGCTATTGCTCAGTAAGAACTGGAGAATGGGCTCTTACCCTGCAGGAACTGTGAGATATCTTACTGCTTATACTTGGTGTTGTCATCTTTTATTGATGATGGGATAAAAACATGCCAGGGAGCATTTGCCACGGAGTAGCCAATTTGCTGCTTGTGAGTGATAGCAATTGTATATTCACCCAGCGTTAGCTGTGAGAACAAGTGGTGACAAAATGTAGTTCCACTGAAATGAACGGTCCCAGGTCAGGTTTAAAGGAAGAGATCTAAGCTCCTCTGGTTCTGGAATGGCACTGACTGCATACTGAGGTAGGAAATGAATATGAATTTTCTGTCCATTGTTTCAGTGCCCAGATATATGTGTATTCCAGTGGCGATGCATTTTTCTCTAAGAACATTATGTGATATTGGCAGCTACTGAAGGTACAAAAAGTTGTATGTTAAATTCTGTTGGTAATCTCCCTCCTCCATTGTTTTTGTGAAATAACAAAACTTTCTCCACAGATGGTTCTCTGAAATGCTGAAGTGTGTAATTTGTAAAGTCAAAGTGAGGTTTCTCTTTTAGTGTTATTTGAAAATAGCGGTAAAGCTTTGCGTGATTTGTCTTAGCAATTCTTTTGTTTGATATCTCCAATAATATTCTGTTAACATTTAAGACAGAAATTACCAAGTCTTGGACAATTTGTGAATCTCAGAAAATACTCTGTGGGATACAGATTGCAAATGTGTTTGCAGTTGCAGTACGTTTGATCTAGTTCCACAAAATATTTGTGCATTATAAACAGGCATTACTTCTCTAGCAGTAATATTTGTGGTGATTAGCAGCAGTATGCTCCTTTCTAGCCACTTCATGAGTAGAAACATTTTTACCATAAAAATGCACTAGCAGAGAAGTAGTGCAATTGGAGTTGCTTTATCCATAGCTGTGGATTCACATTTTTATGTGCTGGCAGTCATCCAACAGAGCAGCATTTCTTCTGCTATTACAGCAACAATTAACTCTGTGGTAGCCAAAATGAAACAGATTTACACATCTCTGAAAATCAAGGAAAGAGGCTTTAAAGCTGCCACTTTAGTTTATATTCCATGTTTTTTATTTCCAGTATCACAATTTTTGTTTTTAAAAACTTACTTTATAACCTTGATAATCTAAATAGTCAGACTTGTCAAGTTCAGCAGAGAACATTTTCTGTATTGCATGTAAGTGTAATAATGTTGACTTGTAGTGCTCAAAAAGAAATATGTTTGGGAAAATATGCTAGTTTCTGATGTATCTGTAATGAAATAAATGAGTTTTTTTGAGGAAAATGTGAAAATAATTATTTCATGAATAGTACCTTAAAATGAGCTATCTGTTTAATATTAACAAATACAATTCCATTATACTTATCCCTTCTCTTTAGTAGTCTGTGTAATTCGAGTACACTAGTTGGCCAAGTTCTGATTTTTTTCTTTTGCCTTTCCTGTTGCAACACATTGTAAGATTTTTGGAAGTCAGCTGGAAAGGGCCCCTCTTTTAAATGAGTTGAATTGTGACCTTGCAAGAGACCTGTTTAGGTTACAGGGGAGTAGCTTATCTGGAGGTCATGGGTGTGAAACAGGTTAATTATAGAGCTGCGGTGTACAGGGTGTGTTTCTGCACAGAAGGCAGTAGGGGCTGGGATACATAAGGTGTCCTTAATAATTCTGAAGAATAATGACAATCCACTTATTCTCTGATTTCCTTTGTAAGTGTAGGCATTTTCTTTTGGAAATCAGCATGGTTTATTGTGTGTGAGGGACAATAAAAAAAACCCCAAAGTATCCATGAGTTTGCTATATAGTATAAAACTGCTGAATTCGTGTACTTCTTTGCCAAGAAGCTGGAGGTGGATTGAAGACCAATGTGTCCTCTTTTGTTTTAGATTATACAAGTAATTTGTTAGACTGTAGCTGCATTTGACAGCAGTGTGGTTAAGAACTATGGTAGTATTTTATCATCAATGCAATATACTGTTTTTGACAATGACTTGAGTGAAACAAAATTCTCTTTGGATTTATGAAACAGCTGTTGTGGTATTTGAAAAAATGGGCCTTTTCTTGTTTTAAGGCTATTGCATTGGTGGGCCAAGTCACTCCTCCAGTATGTACAGCTTGTGTCCTGTGACAGATCAGTTCTCCCTCCAGCATTTAAAGTGACCAGTGTTGGTGAATCCTTGCAGATCCGGTGGTTTGATGCACTCCAGTGATGAGGCGTAGGGATTTCCTTGTGGCATACAATATGCACAAGTTATTTTTATGGATATAGGAATTTGTTGTGGCCTTCCCTCTTGCTATACTTGTGCTTCAAAGGCTTTTACAGTCTTTGATTATACATTTAGTGTAAATGATTAAAGGAAATTCTGAATGGTTAAAATTTTATGGGAGTGAATCTCTGTTCTGAGTGGAACATGCTGGTGATGCATACCTTGACTGAAACAAATCCCCACTGAAGTGCTTATAAATAATAATGTTTACGAAAAAACCTTTTACTGCAACCTGAACATGTTTTTCTGCCCAACAATCTGAGTTGCACCAGTTACTTGATAGACAATTAGGGAGAGGGTAGATTACCCCTACACAAAGGGAAACTCCTTTTGACTCATTCTTTTGATTTTGTGGCACTTTAAGGTCTTCCCTAGTTGTGTGGGAGAAGTTTCCAATCTGTAAGATGTGCATCTGAAAGTTTAGTGGCTTACATCTAACTTTTGATAAATATGTTAATCTTGCATTCTTACCAACCTGACGAAATAATGTATTAATCTGTTAATCTAATTGCCTTTTAGAGTATGCTTTATTCTAGAGACCAAAATTCAATACACACTTCTTTCGTTGCTCTGTTTTGTTTGTTTGGCTTTTTTTCCCAAAATGTGGTTTTGATAATGCCTGCAGTTTACTTTAAAATACCTGATAGTTAATATTTTAACCTGTTCATTTCCATCTTGGAGTATATTATGGCCCATGGCAGTGGAGAGGGCTGGTTTGTATCACCTCATCAAATTCCTCTCTCATGGGAAGCAATGCATTTTCAATCCTGCTCACTTATTTGCCAACCACCTTTTTTTTTTTCTCCACAAAGGTTGCATCCTTATATAGCGTATTTATGGTCAATGCTATAGTCTTGCTTTTAGTACTCTTTGTGGATTTCTTACCATTAACCTAGGCAATTGGGGGTATTTATTAGGTCATTGTTTCAAAACAACTTTTCTAAATGTGTAGATGTCACTTCAAGATTTTAAATCCTCCAGTGATTGATTTAGGGTTTTTTTCTGGTAGGAAGATTCCAAGGAGAATATTTCTAGATGCAGTTCTAAAGTTTTGGAGTTCAGTCTTGAAAAAAATAACAGTGTCAAGCATTCATTGACAGAGTAATTTACTGAAATCTTGGAGTGGAAGAAGCCTTGCTGAGTTGTGAACTTTCCATCCTGCTGTGGCTTCAGTTCCACAGAGATGCCTTCCCTAGGGTTATATCTGTCTTGATAGGTACATTAGAGCTGTTATCTGTTTAGTTTAGGTGTGCAATTAGAAACTGAGCCAAGTAAAACTTAAGATAAATGAAATTTGTGTGAGGTTGTTGGCTGCTGCTGTGTTTGTGAAGACTAAGATAGTCCAGTGCCAGGAAACCTATTCTGTTACCAGTTAGAAACCATAAAAAGTAATTAGTCCAAAGGAATTTAACTATAAGAAGGAAAAGCTGATTAATGGGTTAATTTGGAACTTGAGTTTTTATTAAATGTACATTTGAGATTTCTTGGATTACCATGTGTTTATGCATTTATGTTTCTAGACATCTCTGTTTTTTCTTCCTTCTGTTTCCTGAGTGTGTATCAGGTAGGTGGCAGTTAATTGTGCTGCTGGTATTCCCTTGGAAGAGCAGTGAGATTTTTCATCCACATTTTAACTAAAAGATAGAAGCAGAATGCCTAAAGTAGTGTTGTCTTTCTAGGCAGGTGTTACAGGGGTGCTGCTGTGGCCATATTGGCATCCTGTGAAGATGTTTTGCCTGTGAAAGAATAGACTCCCTGTGAATGGCACAGAAAATGCACGGCTGATGCTGGTACAGACTGCAGATCTCTTGAGTCATTATAGTGCAAGAATTGTACAGCATCCCAGCATCTTGTTTTCTCCACTCCCTTTAATGATGTTCTGATGTAGGATGTTCCTGAGGTCTCTACATTAAAGTGGAAAAGTTCTGATTTGATACTGAAGTTGCATGTAGGGTGTTGGTCTTGTTAAAGTCTGTCTGAAGTGCCATCTGGGCTCCCTTCTGTAGAGGTTCAGTAACTTCTGGGAATTTCTGCTGTTGTCAAAGAACAATCTGTTCCAGTCTACTCCTTGTGGAAGACTCTTGGGTACTCCTTCAACTAAAAGACTCCCGAAGGCACTTCCTTCCCTTCCACCTGTTGAACCCTCCTGCATCCTGATCTTGTAAGACACTATTCTCTTGTTTACACTTGGTAAACAAAATCTTACCCCTCAGCCTAGGAAGATTCAACTGCATATCTGCTTATGTTGGGGGGAAGGGAAGTCCCGGGAATACACAGCAGACTAATTTTTGTCCTGTTTCTGTAAACTGTGTTTAACTTTTGTGCTGTGTTGTGCAATGATTATTCAGCTGAAACATCCAGTGTCTGGTGTCATCTAAGCTCACAATAATAAAGTCAAGAGATTAAAAAAAATGTTGTGAAGCTGAAGGGAAAGTTGGTTATGAAATGATACTGAGAATAGGCATCCTCTTCCAAACTGGAGCTTTGTGCCACTTGTGGGCAAAATATGTACCAGGTAACAAAACCTGCCTCAGTGAACCATTACAAAAAAGGTAGAATGGTTTCACATCTTTTCATGGACTCATTTGTGTGTATTTTGGGGCTTCCAGTAATTTGACAGGCTACATTGTAATATATTAATAAGAAAATAAATACACAAAATGTTGAAACAAAAGTCACATGGAATAGAGGGGCACAATTGCTAAGTGGCATAAAATATCTTCCCTTGGCACTTATCCAGTTCCCATAGCCTTTAACTGTGACTTGTTGAAATGTCCCATTACAGGCACAGCAGCATGTGAACTGCAAGACATCAGAGTTACTTTTTGCCTGGGCTTTTGATATGTCAGGATTTTTAGTTTTATTACTATTCATATATTCCCTGAAAATGAAACCACTTTGGTGTTTCTAAACCAGAATCTGTTCCCTTAATAGTTTATGAATAAGTTACTGTTTTGAATTCTGAATTGGAACTTCATGTATATGCCTTGGATGTAGGCATTAAAAAATAAATACATATTTTCAATTCCACATGAATATTTGCTAATCCTGTTAGTCATCTTTCTGACCTGTATGTGTGCACATCATGGAGAATGGACAGAGGATAAATGTCATCTAATAAAAAAGAAGTCTGCAAAAATGCATATTTAGTACAAGTAGGGTTATTAAAGAAACTCTTTTGAAAACTGTTCTGTTCCTGAGTTTATAGAACTGCTTGTTAACTGTTAGTGTTGGGTTTTGTCTTGAGCTTGGCTGTACTTGATTACAGATCATTGGCTTTTTCACTTACACATGGAATGCATGTATTCATTGCATTCATGTAGGGAACCAGCTGGGACAAATGGGCAAAAAACTGGTTAAATAAGTTAAATGGTTGCCATGCGTAAAACAAGCAAACAAAAAGTGAAAAAGCTTTGGCTGTGAAGGCTGCCTTGGATGGCCTAGAAACGTGGGTTCATGTTGCTATGGTAAAACAACACAAAGGGACAGATCCTGCTGGCTTCACTCAAGTATCCCCATTCACTTTGTTGGGACTTGTGGCGGGACTTGGAGGAGGATTTTTGGCTCACTTTGGTAGAGAAGTGTTTGTTAGCACTGTTGGAGAGAGCTGTGCAGCCTCTGGCATCATGCATGGAAAGAGGAGGGAATTGCCAGAGTCTATGTAGATACGGAGGAGAGGAAGTGGGAGTTACTCTTCAGGCAGTAAAGGAAAAGGTTAGACAACGAGGAGGGTAGAGTTAAGGCAAGGGAAGAACTTGTATGGGAAAGGTAGGTGCTGATTCATGAAATGGATGATGACTATTGGGGAAAAAGCTTAAAGGAACAGAAATAAAAGGAGCAAAGAAAGCAATAAGATCCTAACTCAGCAATAAATGTGGTGAATTCCTGTGCTGTAAAAGTCTTTAATAGGAAACAGAAGACCCCCAAAATCTGTGGCTCTGGCCACCTGCAGGCATAGGTATTTCTAGGTTGGACTGTGCAGAGAAGTTTTGAAAAAGTAAGCAAAATTAAATTTACCAAGAGAAGAAAAGTGAATAAAAATTGAAACTAAGGAGAGTGCTGATTTCAAGAGGGGTAAGGTGTAATAGGTACTTGTCTAGAAGTACAGAAACAGCCTGAGTAGGAAGTGGCTCCAATGTCCTGAAGATAGAACTTAATTCTAGGGTGTACCATAGATCATTTTCATTTGTAGTTCTTCAGGAACTTTAGAGCAGAGTCCCATCCCATTTTTGGAGGGCAGTAGGCAGGTGTGGGGTCGATGCATTTCTGCTGGTGGCAGAACAGTGGAGATTGTGATTTCTTAGTAACAAGCCATCCATGGGCCACAGAGCCCTATGGCCTGGCATGCCTGTCAGTGAGGACTGGGAAGTTCCAAGGGGAAGCTGTATTTTTTTAGGAATAAGCAGCATGCTTCTAACTTGTGAATTCTTTGGTCGTGTTGTAGTATTAAAGGTGACGTTTTAGTTCAGAGGATAGCTTTAAAAAGTCCACAGAAGACTGGGATTCTGAGGACAATGAGCAGCAGATTTTTACAAAGACAATTTTCAGTTAGTGAAAGGCAAAGAGGTAACAGTAGTGTACTCAAATGATCAGTGTTTTGTGCTAACTGCTGCTAGCTTTAACAAATGCAGATTCCTGTAAATACCACTTATTAAGGAGCCTCTGTTGTCTTCTAGCTTAGCACAGCAATGTGATTTGTCCTTCCAGTCAGCGCATTTTGATGTTCTCCAAAAGCATCATGCTTTTCACTGCTTTCTAGCTAAGCTTTATGCATCAAAATTCTCATGGACATCAGAGGCTCCTAATTTAAACCAAATTAAAACTTCATGCTGTCTCCTCTCACTGTCTGTGTGTGCTTCAAAGTGTGTTTTCCTCCCTTTCATTCCTCCAGTCTTCTTTCAAACAATAAAAGCTAGTGGTAGTAAGATTCTTCCTGATGTTCCCAGTGCTTCTTCCTTATTGCATCTACAGACTGATAATTCTCAACAAAACAGGCTACCTGTGCTTTTTAGACCTTTGTTTTACAAGGACTAGTAGCCTTTACAGCAGCAAACTTGTGAAAATGACCCCAGCAGACTGTGCCTTCAATGGCTCTGGCTGCAGGTGCCCTCTGGCAGCCTTCCTTGTAGCCAGTAGTGTAAAGCATGAAAACATTATGTTTAGTAAGCCTGAAGCTCTCATGTTGTCTTCCCTTCCTCTTCCTCACTGGGATTTTTTGGTTATACTTTTGTGATTTCAGTTGCAAAAATAGCCACCGAGATATACCCCAAAGGAAAAGAAGATTTTCTCAGAAATTTCTTTGAATCTCAAGTTGACTAGCAGTTGTGTTTACTTCTTGTATAAATAGTTTGGGTTTCTTATCCCTTTGCACAGCTTTCTTCTCTTACTTTGAAAGAAATGCCTCCCTGTTTTGTGAACTGCTTCAACTTTTCCTAGTTTGCAACTTTCTCATGTTCTTTTAGTGACAGCAGGTTTCATGTTGAAGCAAAATCCAGCAGATTTTCTGCATCTGTGTTTTGACTTGAGTTGCAGATATGTAGCTGACTGCTGGGTATCATTCATGCTAAAGTCATGAAACTCACTGTCAGTTTGTCACCTTTTCACATTGTTTGGTATTTGCTCTCCTTTTTAAGTTTGTGAGTGCAGGTCTTCAAGGAAGTGAGTTCACTCTTCCCAAAGCTCATCTGAATGCTCATATACTGTCTGCTCTGAGTTACACCTTATAAGTGTTTTGGTCAGTGGATTCTGGAGGAATCAAGTCATTTGTACCAAAGCAAATGTGTATGTATTCTCTCTCCCTTTTAAATCATCTTTCCTAAACCATAGTCAAAGTGAAACTTGACATTTTAACGTATTTAAACGGTTGGGTCAGAATGGGATTCTCAGCAGCATCACTTTCTCTGTTTTTTTTCCTTGTGCTTCCTATTTCTGCACAACTCTGTGCCTTATAAAAATGTCACTGAAGAATGAGAGGTTTGTGCTGATGGGAGTGTGATCTTATGTTTTCTTATTTGATATATTGGGTTAAGTGCTGTGGTTGCTCTTAATGGTTATACATCATTAATTTGGGTTTCAGAATGCTTCTTCATTGCCTGTTTGCACATCTGACATCTTGCAGGACGTTATAATGGTCTGCTATACATAACACTGACTAGAAAGCTCATTATTTGCTCTATTTGATCATTTTTCTTTGTGGCAGCATTTAAAAACTGAGCTAGGAACCAAATACAATCACTGAGCAGAGTTAGGTTTCTTTTCATGTAGAGAAATAGTAACAAATGATTGCAGCTTATATTTGACTTCCCAAATGATGTTCAGTATCTGTCATGGCTTGTTATTTTGCCACTAAACTTTCTTGATTCAGATATTCATGTTCTGTATCAAAGGATTTTTTAGCACTCTTGTCTGTAAATTGTTGTTTCTGTGAGTAAAGGTAGGCCTTAATTTACTACAAAGTTCAGTATCCCTCGTGGATTTGAGGGTTTAGCTCTGTAACCTTACACTCTAGAGGCAGATGGGAGATGCTGAGGAGCATATTGAATACTTCCAGTAGGTTCAGAGTGAATAATTTTTACAAGCCTTGTGAATTGCCCAAGGAAACCATCATTTTCTGAGGTTTTCCTGTTTTGTGCTGTCTGTAGCACTGGTTTGTGTGTTTCTTCTTCCTTCTCCTGAACTTTCTTGAAGATGAAGCCATCTTCTGCAAAAAGTTATGGAAGAACTCTACAAGTAAATCATGCTTGTTGAAGGTTTTTAGGGTGGATTATTGCTGCTTTATGAGACTGTATTGCTTGTTTTGTTATTGGTGATAGAAATTCATTGCAGTGGTTTGTTACAGCAGTTGTGTTGTGTGGTAGTGTTGTAGTCTCACCTAAAGTTTTTTTAAATGTGTTGTTCCTAGCAAGCAGTGGAAAGAATAGTCAATGCCAGAGAAATTTGTAAGTGCTAAAACATTCATCCTCAATTACAGTGATATGTTTTAAGATGGAATAAGCAAAATTACACAGAACTGATGTAGTTACATGAATGATATATAAGAAGGTATTTTTTTTATTTCTTGAAACCTTTTTTTTCCCCTCTTAAAATAGCATTAATTCCTAAGTTCAGAACTGGTTTTTGAAAGAACAATGATGAAAAATAAAAAAAAATGCAGTTGTTTTATTTTTTTTTAAAGCTAGGGCTACTTTGCTTTAAATATGCCAGCATAGTTTCACAGGTTCTCAGTTTGAGATCAGGGTTTTAGGTTAGTATGACTAAGTATTTTGTTACAGATAGTGACAATCTCATAATTTAATTGTGATGGAAAAGAATCTCTAGTTTGATATATCTGATCATGCACTAACCATACATAACTTTGTGAATAGCAGATCACACGATAACCAGATCTTGTTTCCATTATGCAAAGTAATATCCACTTCTTGGAAGTAAAGAAAACTCCTTTTCTCCAGATTGAGGCCCAGTAGGTAGAGAATAAAGATGACTAGATAACATTACTAGAGTTATCATTTCTTTAGTGGTTTGCTTAATTGACTTCCCTTGTCTGACAATGTTTCTAAGCCACTAGAAGGGAGGTGATGAGGAGCTGCACAGCCGAGAGAAAAAGTTACAGAATTTCAACCTAAAATATTGTGTGTCTACAGCAAACAGGAAACAGAAGCAAGTATTTATCTTATATGGGAAGCTGAGCTTGAAAGTAAACTATGTGAAACCCCCTATTGTGACAGACCCTCAGCTCCTTTGTTGTCCCACATGTTGCTGTCCTGCAGACCCGTATGTGTCTGCGTGCTCCAGCAGCCTGCTGAGCTGCCCCGGGTCTCTCCTCCCGCACAGGTGGGCTCTGGGGCACTGTCACCACCTGGCAGGGGTTCCAGGAGCTGAGTGCCTAAGGAAGGATCTGTTGGAGCCTGGCGTTGCGCCTTGGGCACTGACAGCCCTTTGTGGATGGGATTCTGTGGTGCAGCTCCCCATGCACAGGGCAGTGCTGTCCCTGCTGAACAGCTACTGGAGAAATGCTGCAAAGGAATTTCTGGTGTTTTCCTCACAGGCCTGGGAGTGCTGGTCTTAAGTGCTGGTCTCCATGCTGGTTTTCCTTGTGCAGACTTTTGATGGTGCACAGATGGCACATGCTGTATAACGGTGCCTAACCTTTTGTCTTTGTACTTCATTCTATTTTAATGTCAGCAAGAATGTTTTAAATGGTATTCATGGTGCCACGGTGTAGATGTTTTGGTCCTGACTCAGCATTTCACTATCACTTAGTCCTGGGATGGTGGTTTGTGCTTTATGGTGAGTGTTAGAGGTTGCCAAGGCACCATCTGTCATCTTCTGCTCCTGAAGGCTGGCAGTGAAATAAAGTAGATAATATTTTTAATTTGAGCACAATACCAGCATTCTGGTTTCTTAGCTTATGTAGTTTTGTTCTAGACATTTTGATGATTGAGAATAGGTTAAAAAAAAAACCAACGAGTGAAGAGGATATTGTGGATCTGGTGTTTCCCCTCAAAAATCCGCAGCATGTGCTCTGGGAGTCAGAATTTCCAATGTTTTAAGGTTTTCAGACATCAACTGTATCATCATCTTTTTGTGTAGCACATTATTGTGTCTTGAAATCTCTTAAAATAAAGATTCTGTAAAGCTTTATGTTTATATTTAGTGTCAAGTGGCATTGAAAAGTTTTCAGAATTTGTCACACTGAAAAATGATGAGTTAAATTTATTGAGTTACTTGTAAACCAGCTAGCGCACATGTGAAACATTTCTCCATGCAATAATAAAGGTAGCAGCAGATAACTAAAACAAATGTTTATATGTCCCAGAGAAAGTCTGATTACTTAAAATAAACATGTTTGAGGGTGTGAGTACCATTGGCAGGCTTCAGCGGGACTTCGGCATTAGTTGACAGAAGGGACTCTGGGCTTTCACTTCCAAGTAGATCATAACTTGCACAGGGTATAGTACGAGAGCAACAGCTGCAAAGAAGGCCTGAAATAAGGAGGAATGCTAGGCTATTGGTACCTGGGTATCTGGCAATACAAGGTACACTCCTCTAGTAGTCTTTGAAGAAAGAATTCTATTTCTCTTCTTACAAGAGAGGCAGTTTTAAGTGCCTCATAACATTTCTGTAAGTTGTATTTGTAATAATATCTATTTTTACTTTTTTCTGTAGGCAATTAAAAGTCCAGAAGATTTGATTTCAAAGCACATCGCAAATTTCAAAGAAAGTAAACCTACATGAAGGGCTACAAAGGGAATTGATTTGAGAAGATACAGCATTTGCAAAAATGTCTTCAAGTTGTGTGACTTCAGTGTTTGCTTTGATGGTTTTGTGTTTTGCAGCTGCAGGTAGGTGGTATTATGTAAATCATGCATTCAGTGTAACCTATTGTATGCATTCAGAATTGTTGATCAAAAATCCTTTTTCATGCTGAAAAAATGTAGGTCAGCTAAAGTTTATGTTTGTCTAGGTTTCATATAAAACTACTCTGATCATAACTGTATCATATATGATGGGACAAACAGTGCTGTTCCTTAAAGAATGTTTTCTTACGTCTCTGTTCACCCTTGCAGTCAATTAAGAACTTAAGTAGTAACATAAGTTATTTAGGTTATTTACATATTTATTTAAGAAAGAAGAATTGCATGGTGCACATATATTACAAAGGAGGGGGTTGCTGTGGAAGCCTTTGGGAGTGGAAGCAGGGTAGCTCTGCCAGCATGATGAGCTCTGTCAGGAGGCTGGATTTATTACTGCAGGTGCAGGGCTGTGCTGGTGAAGTTGAGCTCAAGTCTCTCTACAGAGCTGGACCGAAAGGGTGTACCAGCTCAGCTCCATGCTGCCTTCAAGACCTATAATCTGAAATTGTGCCGATTATTTAACTTCATAAAAAGAAATGTCTGGCAAAATCTCAGAAAGGTTCATAATAGGTCATTGAGTCTCTCCATCCTTCCTGCCCTGTTGGGGTAAACATCATCTCGGTCATTCCTGACAGTTGTCTAATCTCTTTTTGTAATGAACTATCAGTGGTGGTGGCAAAGACCTTTTAAAAACAGTTGTCAGTGTTACTGGAGGCCTTATAGTTAGGGACATGCTGTTTATAGGGTTTGCTCCTGTCCCACATTTTAGCCTAGACAGGGGTTTTTAAAACCATCTGTTGCAATAGCTTGTGACAGAGAAAGGAAAGCTCTGCAGAGTTCAAGTACCTAGTTTATACTGTAGTTTCTTCAAGTGCTGAAGTGATTCTTCTCAGTTTGTTTGTCCAAGTTCTTTCTGTGGTTGCAAGGGGAAGCCTCTTACATGTCCAGCTTGCATACAGTGTGGGTCATTGGAGAAGATGCCAAGTGGTTATATAGTCAGTCAAAATGAGATAGTGGGAAAAGTGGGCAGATGTCTTGCTTAGATCTGAGATGTCCTCACTGTGGAAAAGATGACCAGGCTTGGAAGAGACAGGGCCGAGCAATTAAATGTGTTACAATTTGGCTTCCTTTCATGGTCAGCATGGAAAACTGTTGTTTCAAGCCCTCAAGCCTTGTGGGACTTTCTCTGGGTTTGACCTTCTGAAGGCATCCCTCCAGCATTAGCAACTTTGATTGTCTGATGGTATGTGATGCGAACGTTTTGCAATAGCTTCACTGCAGATGAACTTTTAGCAATCCAGGGTGTGTCTGAGTGTCTGTGGCTGGGGCCAGAGACTTGAATGCTGGTCTTGGCTGAGAACAGCCATTACTTGGAGCAAATCCGAATCATTATAGATGTGTAAAAATTTATTATAAAAGGAAGTGCCAATGTAGAAAAGTAGAAGCTTTTTAATTTATCACAACCACAATTCCACTTTGCTGCTGAGGAAATTGCTTGCCTAACAAGTCAGCTTACCTTTTTATGCCAGCTTTAATTAAAACCCACTAGTTTAAAAATGTTATCAGACACAGTAGTACTATTAGAAAGTTTTTCAGTGTTCAGAAACGTTAGCATGTCTGTCTTGAAATTTATTGTAGGTTTTTGGTTTTACTCCCCAGTTCTGTGTTTTCCTTTGGCAGCTATTCTTGAAACAAACTCTTAAAAAGCCTTGGATTTGAGCAAATGCTTATTCATAAGTAGAGTCACAGAATGATTTTGGCTGGAAGGAACCTCTGGAAGTCTAGTTCAGCACCGTGCATGAAGCAGGGCTAGTTTCAAATTATTTCTTTCTTGGTGACTGATTCTTCCTGCTATCTGCATGGGAAGGAGGTAGGTGAAGGGAGTAGAAAGGGTCACAGCTGGTTAGGGGAAGGTGGGGAAGCTCTGTCATTGTGGTTTCTGGCTGTGCCTGCCCTATGGGTTTTGGTTTTCTGCCATGCGTTTTATTTTTTCAACAAATTCTTAATGAGAACAACCAGCTAGTGTGCTTTACAGTGTATGAGTGCAGTAAGATAAGAGCAATAAAGAACTGATGGACTTTGATGAAGAGGAGAGAGAGAGATGTCAGGCAGATGTAATTAAAACAGAGGAAGGACAGCTGTCTGAAGGTTATTTAGGTAGAGTTTTTGCAACTCTCTTGATTCCTATCAATGCAAACAGTTATAATTTAAATGCAGGAGGTTTGTGGCTATAGGTGAAACATGGGTGGGAGCAAGCAACAGGTTCCAGGCATGTGGAAAAAGCTCTGTGGCAGAGGCCCATGAGCCGTAGTGAGAGTGATGGTCAGGGTACTGCAGGCTTGGCTCTTAATTACCAGGGAACAGAACCCGTGCTCTTTCAGTCTTGAACCATTAATGTTCTAGTATAAATAAAACTAGAAGTATAAATAAAGCTAAGAAATATAAATAATATCCCTGCATGCTTGTGGTGAAGCCTGGGGGAGGCAGGGGGCAGCATGCCACCTCCCTAGGGTATTGATTTTTACATATTAAGACTTTTTCCAGCTTGCTCTTTGTTTCTGAAGAAGTGAGGGAGCTGCAGGAAAGCACACCTTTCTTTTGTTTGCCAGCCCTACGCTGGCTCTGCTGCTGTTGTCTTGGGGGTTTTGCTGACTGTACAGTATCCTCAGCATTCTTATATTTTCAGGTATAGGTGAGCTTCTAGACAGAATCTGTATTTTGTTTAGCTTATTTTTTTCTGTTTTTCTTTTTTAAGGTAGTGACGTACTATATAGGTTTCAAAAAGCGCCCAAACCCCTGGTGTTAGAAGACATGATGTATGGGGATAGATATTCAAAACTGAGTGACAAACCTGCATGTTTTTCATGCTAATACTTGAAGAGTACAGGTCACTAACTGCATTGAGAGTGGTCTGTATAAATATTCAAAGAATATTTGCTTTTCTACCTCCTTATACTGCCTGGATGTGCATAGCTAGATACTTACCTGAATCTGATTAACTTTTCTCTTATACACAGATTTCTTGTAAGCTTGTATTTGTACAGTGTCAATTTAACAGAAATAGACTGCAAAGAAAACCTTGATTACTGTGAGATTTTTCATCTTCCTGTAAAGTCCAAGGCAGGATAGAGAGAACTGCTGGCAAACTATCTGCCAGACTGAAGGAATTATGTTTTTGAAGTGGGCTTAAATTAACGTCTGGCAACCTGCAGTAGGAACTCCACACAAAACCACTCAGAACTGCACACACTACAGCCTTGGATAACCTCATAAGCAAGTCTGGCTTTGTAATTTTGGAGCAAAAATATGCTGTCCTAATGTGGCTTAAGTCAAAGGCTGAAATATATTTATTTTACTTGCTGGTAAATTTGTGCAGTTGGGTGCATGGTGCATCTCTTGATAAAGTATCTTAGCTGCCAGCTGTGACATGTATCTGCCCTGGACCCTGAGGATCAAACCTTCAAGAAGAGAGGTTCTTCCATGAGGGAATGGGAACATTTTTCAACTCAAACTTGTATTTTTCCTTTTTCTTTCCTGCATTACTGTTCAGCTGGAAAGAGGACAGAAGGGTAATACAGCCTGTGGATATACACTGGCCAGAGGTCTCACTCCAGCCCTCTGGAGTAGATACTCTGGTGGTGCACAGAAATCCCGCTGCTGACAAACCAGGGCAACCCTGGCATCTGATGCCAACCTGAATTTGCCCGTTTAGCTGTGTTCACTTTTCTTCAGCTCCCCTGACATTGGTATTGCCTGTGCTTGTCTTATAGACACATTTCTTCTTATGGCAGAGTTTCGTGATTGTGGTCAAGCTGATGAAGAGCCTGTAAGAATTGGATATATTGAACAATTTGCCCATTTTCTGTAATGCTCAACTTACTGTTTTATCTGCTCATGTTAGGTCCATCTCTATGGTTTTCTTTTAACAGCTCTTTACTTCCTGGTTCTCTACTGTATTATCCCAGCTTTTTTTTTTCTTTTTGCATACTTGTTCTTATAAGTAATCTTAGCTTGCTCAGAGCACGTGTGCTTCATTTTCAGTAAGACTGTTCACTGGTGAGATGTATATTTTGGATCTGTGCCCCCCAGATATGGTGGTGATGGGTGCCATGTTAATTAGCATAACAAGAAGAAGAAACAGGCCTTGTCATGACATTTTCTTTTAAGGCGAACTTCCCCTGACCTTGAACACTGTTTCAAAAAGCAATATAGGATCCTTCAAAGTGTAATAAACCCTTCCACTGAAAGGTGAAATTTTTAAAATTTCATTAAAAAAAAGAAATTAATACCAGTTAAGTCACACAAATTTTCTTCTATTTAAACAACACTTGCTGTGTGTTTCCCAGGTGTAATTAAATTGTAATTTTTATTTTTACCTCAAAGTATTTGTTGCCAATTTTTTGTTAGTTTAAATTGTGTTTAAAGGATGAGAGCCATGGGGCAGAGGTTGACTCTTGAATTCTTAGGGCTGAAGTCAAGCACAGGCCAGTTGCAGCTTCTGCATGGACAGAGATTTGACTCTGTACCTCCCTTTCCCTTCACGCCTTTCTCATGATCGGTGGTTTCTGCCTCCCTTTTAAAACCACCCTCTGCTATCCCTTTATGGTCTGCATAGCCAGACTGCTGAGGGTGAGGTTAAGCAGGACTCGGAACATTTGAAGACTTGCAATGTCAGTGGAGACTCAGAGGAGCAGAGAGGTGGTTCTCCTGCCATGCCACTGCCGTGTTCCATTTTGGAAAGGCTCGAGCCCTCCTGCAGAGGCTGCAGGGAATGGTCATGCTCTTTTCATGGGAGGCTAACGTGCTCTCAGTTCCAAGAAATACTGTTTAAAAACCCCTGACTACCTCTTAAAGGTGGAAATTGTATTTTTTTCAATATTCTTTCAGTGCCCTGATAGTGATTTCAAGCATCTTAATATCAGTTGTTCATCTTATAGGGAACCAAATGATGAATTCCTAATGATGAATTCTGTCTGTCTTTCAACCAGCTCAATTGAGTCAAATTCTGGGCCATTGCTCTGTGGTTTATGCATAAATAATATTTTTTTATCTTCCAAACCCACGCAAAAATAGAGAGAAAGGTTATGTATTCTCAAAGAGCTAATTGTATTGCAGACTTGGAATGGCTTGAACTGAGCAGACTGCATTTTTTCTGTATCAGCAAGGCTTTTAAGCTAAACACCAGCTGAATTTCAGCAGAATTTTGCGTAATTCTGCACCCATGTGCAGCAGTAGGATGTGGGGTTGTGGATCCTGATTTAGAAAAACAACTGAGTGTATATTGAAGTGTTGGCTGAACCAGAGCATTTATCACTAAACATGAATGTCTGGTTCTTTGATTAAAACTGACTCTGGATGATGCCGAAGGAACCCTAAGAAATGTGAAGCCCACAATGCAGCACTGGAATTGTGTAGATGCAGGCAAATGGCAGCGTTGCTGAGGGTCCCTGAGGGGAAGTGCCCAACTGATGGAAAATAATTTTGCAGAAAATGTTATGGCACAGAATGGGGGATGGCATTAATCCTTGTTTTTCTAACAAAATTTAGTGAAGTTTTTTAAAAGAGAAACTTGTCTTTAACAAGTTCTAAGCATCACATAATTATTTTATAAATACTTGGCTAAAAATAATTCTTTTGTTTTCTGAAGGGAATTGGGATTTGGGATTTTGCTTGTAGATCTTTTAATATCTCTTCCGTATTGCAGGCACTTAACTCTTTCTTAGCTTCTTCATCTGTCATTTATCTTAATAACATGAACTCTTGATCTCTTCAATTAATAAGAAAATGAGAAGAGTATATTTAGCTAACTAAAGATTAGACTTTAAGGGCTTTAGCACCCCAAACCCAGCTTCCCAAATGTGATTTTGGGATGTCTCAACAAGAAACAGAGCATCTGCTGTTAGAGAAACAATTGCTGTTTTCATAAGAAAATTGTATTGAATTTCTGCAAGTCTTTTTTCTTTTATAAGCTTCTTTTACTGAAATATATTTGCATGAATCAAGGCTGTTATTTTGCTACTGGTTATGTTGAGAGAATATAGGGGTCAGATACATTCCTTTTCAAAGAAGAGAAATAATTTTATCCCCTGTAGCCTAATGACAAAAAGAACTGAAATCCCTTAGGCTGTAAGTCCAGGGAGACATGAATTTGGAGTGAAAAAAATATATTTAGCACAAAAATTCTGCACCAGGTTTCATTACCTGAAGGCACTGAGTTGGATTCCTCTTTGGTGCAAACTTGTTTTAAGTCAATGGAATTTCACTAGGGATAAGTTTTGACCCCAGGTGATAAAAGCAAAGGTTTCTAATAATGCCATAAAGTGCAGCTGCTTCAAGCACAGTGTGCTTTTCTTCATGAGTGTACATTATAATATAAATGAAGAGGGAGCTATTGTTTCCTTTTTTGGCAACTTCTGCACTGTGCGACTTACTAATAGGCATTTAATAAAAAAAGGATTTTACCTGTCAGGAGTGGAAATAACTGCAGATGTCATTCCTCTCATTATTGCAAGGTAATGCATAGGAGAAGTAACTAATAAAGGAATTCAGGGTTAGGTGATGGAAACATTTGTAACATTTGTTGCTGTTTTTTCTTTTCAGTATAAAAGTTTTAACCTTCATCTGGAGTAGATTTGGTGTTTTGGTGGTGTATTTTTGTTGTTTTCTTTTTAAATTTTAAAAGAATGTCCTTAACACTTGCAGCCAAGAATTAATTTTTGTGGTTATCTTCACTTCTTTTCCTGTTTCCTTTTTCTTCACCTCTTAGATCACCAAATTTGTCTTGTGTCTGGAAAGGATGGTTGATGCAATCTATTTTGGAATAAATGAAATTTGCCTTTATATTATGACTTTCCATTTAAATGGAGCACTAATACCTATGTCCTATTAGAGATGCTCAAGTTATTTTGATATGAGCTGCTAAGTCAAGATGACTTTTTTGCTTCACACGCTTGTGTGCCTTTCCTTAATGTGTAAAAATCAGTGGAGAGTAACTGGCCACTTAGTGTCACAATGCCTTGGCACTTCTTTAGGCTTCAGAAGTTGTGTGAAAGTGAGTAAAGGTGAAAAAAGTTATTTGAAAATGCAGCTATTGCTGAAATAGCTTAGGATCATTCAGTTTGCACATTTGGGCTTGCTTTTTCTGTAGGAGATGAAGAACTTTAACATCCATGGCGTCATGTTGTGTATATTTGTGTGTTTATTTAGTCCAAATGTGTGATTCCTGGTTACACTTGGTCTGCTCTGAAGGATGAAAGCTCCGTGTGGCTCAGGGCACTGCTGGACAGGTGTGCTGCCTGTTCTGCTGGGTCTGAGCACTGTGGTGGAGTCTCCTCCTGCCCATAGCCTGATGTGCCCTTTTCATACAGCCAATGCACAGCAGCCCTGTGTGACCTGACGTGGGTCTGTTCATCCTCTGTGGTGACTAAATGTAAATGCATCTTCTGAAGGGCCTTTGGGAGAGGGTGAGGTGAGTTGTGCACTGTCAGATTGATTCTCTCCAGCTGTGGCTCAGCCACGAGCAGGGACTCCTGGGGAAGAGTGCAGTGATGCTGGGCCACCAGCTGGATCTGTTCTTGTGTAGTCCTCATGCCCGATGGACACAGGTGTAACCTGTGACCCTCTGCTTTTGACAGAAAGATGAAAGGCTTGTATCAGGGTTTGTGACTCTCTGTATGATCTCCCTGTGAGCCATTTCATCTCTCAGTCTTGGTCTCTTGTTATATAAACCAGATGTGTTCAACCCTGACGTCTTCCATGCAGGACTGTTAGAAGAGCTAACATAATCGCTTTAAAGTTCTTGGATCACATTGGGGCTTACTGCTGGTACCTTGGTAATTGTTCAGAACGTCCCCCTGCACTTTTTTGGAGGTATGAAGATGGCGAAGGTTTTATTTAAGGAACTGTCAGACTTTTTGCCTCTTTTGCTCGTGTTTTTAAACTCATGGATGCTGAACTGCAGAAGTTTGTTGTGATCTTTGATAAGGAGCAAGGTAGTTAAGGTTTTTGCGAGTCATAAATGTTATGATGTCCTGAAGAGTGTCTTAACTCATGGTGTTCCTTATTTTTTCTCTTCCTACCATGTCAACCCTTATTTTTAAAAAAGTCACTATTTTTACAGGAAGTAGAATCAGTCATACTCAAAGCAAGGGGGTGCAAAATCTGAGGCTGTACACAAAAGGATTTTCAGGTGAAATGTGAATCTTTTTTTGCATCATTAGAAGAAAACTTAGAGCTGAAGGCAGGAGTGCATTACATCTCATGCATAGTTTGAGCAGTGTGGTAGAAATTAATGTGTGAGTTCAGTTTCTTGGATTAGGGCAGGCTGTTTTTGGAGATGATTTGCTAAACTATATAATTTGTGCAAGTTTCCAGTTTTCTGCATTTTCTGCTTTGAAATCTCAGATCAGTCTGGCAGAATTTCCCTTTATAGCACTAATGAGTTTAAAGCAGCTATTAATTGTTCTGTGGGATATTTTCACCTTCAAGCTGAAAAAGTAATGGGTGTTTGCATTAATTGGCAAGAAAACTGTTCAGAGATTACCTTGGATGTTACTTGTCTCAGTTGCTTTTTGGAACTAGGCCAGTAGTTGTTTTTCATGCTGAAATATGCTCATGGCCATATTGTTCACTGCATTCGTTTTCGTTCTCTCAGTGCTGATGTTTGATCTCTGTGATCTCTGTGTCATCACAGATGGAAGGAAGAGAGCTCAGGTGTGCATCACAGAAAGGACTCTGAGGTTTTCCAGATTACAATTGTCTTAACTATAACACTTGACAAATGCTTCTCCAGTGTCTCCTGTTAAAAAGCCAGTTACCTAACTTTAGTAATAAAGGAGAAAAAAAGTAACTGAAATGTCAGAATAAGGAATGCTTCATGCCAGTAGCAGAAAAATAAAACCAATCCTGAAAAAGTCAGTTCTGTTGCTTGTGTTCTCCTGAAATTGGTTTTCTTTTGCTTTTTGAGATTAGCAAAGCTGGTGGTTTTTTTCTAACAATTGCATGCCCAAGATAATGTTTAAGACTCTGTGATGGTTGATTTTCAATAAAATAATTAAAAAAATTAAAGTTACTTAGTTCTGAGTTTCTCATATATACTGGATCCCAAAAATACATTTGCAGCAGGAAGCCTGTAAGTCATCTCTTATGAATGCTAGACTGAACTTCAACTTATTGTTATGATTCAGGAGAAAAGAATTCTAGTGAAATGGTTCTAAGTATTGAGCTGCTTAATGGTGTTATTAAAATCATTTTTTATGTGGAGAAAACCAAACCAGCTCATTCTTCTGTTTGTTTCAGCATCACACAAGCGCTATGCAAAGGATTAACTAAAAAATTGTCCAAAACATTTCAAGTAAAAGTTGCTAAGAAAGAACTCCTTTATTTTTTCTGCCTTGAGGAGTCCTAGAATGTGCCTTCCCTTCTTTCTCCAGAGAAATAATAGTGCGCTTGAGATGGTTTTATATGTCAAGTGTTCATGTATCTGTCTATGATTTGACAAGATTGCTCAAAGGAAAAGTAGAGTGAAATCAGGATTTATTAGGGAGGATTTATGAGCAATGAATCAGTCTTATTTTGCCTAGTGGACTGAAGTAATTTAATTGAAGCAATCAACATTTTTTTGTACTAGTTGACTGAACTAATTAAGTTGATTCAGTTCTGATATTTGTGTTGTCTTGTTCCAGTAGCTTTGCTTGCATTTTTGGAGGGAACCAGCCTGTATGCTGGTGTCTCAGTACTCCCTGGTGGGGTCTCTTGCTGGAATGCTGAGGATTCAGTTTGCTGCTTGGTGGCCTACAAGCCCTGCAGCCAGAGAGGGTTTGTGTTCAGGCCATAGCTTTCTGCAGAGCTGCTGTATCTTCTGCCCTTTAATCCCATTCTAAACCAGTCTGTAGTTATCTGACCCTGGTACAGTTGTACAGCATTATGTCTCTAGGACAGTTTAATGGCAGAAATTTGAAGGTGGTTTAGCACAGCTCCTCCTTCTTTAATGGAATTAATCCCAGGGTTCATGTCCTGAAGTGGTAACAAAGCTTGTGTCCTGCGCTACAGTCTTTTGGCATTCCCTTCTCCATTTGTGACACAAGGGTTTCTTTGCTTTTTCTTCCTCGCTGCTTCTTGTTAGGTCCTTTATGCTATTTTGTTAAATAGGTCATGACTGGTACAGTTGGAGAGAAACCTACTGTCAACCTGCTGTGCAAGGGTTGTGCCTGTGAGGGGAAGTTGTGCTCTTGCCTGCTTGTAGTGGCACCCGACAATGCCTGTGATGCTCTCTGCTCCCCACTTTCCTCGGGGTATGTTCTTCCTCCTGTGTCCAATACCTCCCTGTAATTGTCTGTACACAAGATGTGTATTAGGATGCTTTTTTTAGTTGGGATGATCTCATCACTAATGAGTATTTGATGCCTTTGTAATGCTCCTAATATACACATAGAACAGCTGGCACAGACTTTTTAAACAACCATCTTTGTAATCTGGATGATCTCAAAGAACATTTAAATAAAACAGTGCAGTTACATTGGAAGCTTTAAAGATAAACATTTCTTTTTCATAGAATGGCTGAACAGTATGTAGTGGGTGATACGTGGGTCTGTCTTTACATTTATGGTGAATAAAATCTGGAGTAAACTGCCCAATGGGATTAACTAAACTGTTAATGCTTGATATGAAGGACAATTAAAGAATTGGTATATGAGGCCATGCTTCTGTCCTTTATTTCTAAATTTATTTGATTTTTTTACTGTGACCTTACTATGCAGGGGAAAGGGTCTTTGTGCTCAGCAAGAACTTGGTTCTTTTCCAGCCAAGCTTGTGGCACTGGTGGTAGGGCTGAGAGTAGTGGAACTGTTGCTCTGCATGGATTCTCTCTGATTATGAGTCATGCCTGTATTGACCTCGAGGGACAGGGGATGGGGGTGTTTGTTATTCAGTTGTTTGTATCCTGTTAGAAAATGTTGATACCATGCCTCAGTTCAGCAGCTGGGGGTGGCAGCTTTTCCAAAGCAGGACACAGTCAGGCTGATGCTTAACCCCGTGACTTTGCTTGAAACGTAGTGCTGAGATTGCCTCTGCATTGTACAGCCAGTAAATTATCTCAAATCTCATGACATATTACTGAAATAGTGGATGTTAACTTGTACTCCATTCAATAAAGTTAAAACATTGATCCACTAGATAGGAAGATCAAGTTTCAGCCTGGTTCCTGTGTGCGTATGTGACAGCTTTTGAAGACCTAGAGTGGCTGGTTTTCCCTGAATCGTCATGATTGCTAGAAGAAGCACAGGGATCCTTGAAAGTGGGTAGTGGAGCCTTCCTTTTTTGCAGCAGTTTGTGTTTGTACTAGGTCAAAAATGAATTTCCTCTTACAGAAGAAGAGTATCGAAGTATTTTTCAAGTATTTTGAGTAACTTGATCTGTGGTTCCTCTGGTGTCACAGTTAGACATAACCACAAAGTAAAACATAGCCTGTCAGAATTGGAACATGTGGCAACAAAAAGATTTGATTTACTGGCATAGCTGTACATCCTTACTCAAAACTACATGAATAGCTGACAGAAGCACCTTTTTAGTTCATGTAACTTATGTAATATATCCATAAGAAAGGTTTGCCAGCTTAGTAGAGTTTTTTATAGTGATATACATTATATTATGAAAAGGAAATGCACCATTGTATGGTGCAAGGTTGGAACTTTCATGCTTTTCCTGTGAAAACTGTTGAATAAATGAGAGTCAGAAGTCCTTGTCTGGACTCTGAGCTGGAACCCTTCACACTCAGTGCTACACCTTACATGCTACAGTGTAAGCAAGTCAAAGCCTGAAACATGAACTTGTCTAAACTCTGACAAACTTACATGTTTTATCTAGGCCCTACATTGGGTTGTCTGCTTGTTTTTTGTTTGTATTTAGGTGCCATTTATTAAATATCTAACTTCTGTCAGTCCCAGCTCTTGTCCTTTCCCCAAAACCAAAACCTGATATTACCTCCTGATTATGAATATGTTGAAATGGGTCATTTGAATATTATTTTATTCTACAAAAATAATAGTAATAATTAAAATATATATATGGGTATGTCAGATGCATAGCAGTGGCCACCTTCAGGCTGTTATAAATTCCAGCAAACCAGATTTTACTGTATGAACTTCCTCCCCCAAGTGCTGACTCAATGATAGCTTTTACGTGTAGCTCAGATGTTTAGCAGGACGGGGTATTACTCACTGCCCTCCCCCTCGCTTTCTGGGGGACTGTTGGAAAGCTTGCAGAGCGTGTGTGAGGCTCCTCAGGCTGCTGACTTCACTGCAAAGTGACTTCGTAGCTATTAAGTTCCAGGATACTGTGACTGTTTTCTGAGTAATGCTCTTCTTTACTGTTTGGACTTGAAAACAAATTATGCTGTTCTAAGTGTTGTGGAGTCACTTTGAAAGTCTCACTGTAAGGTTTCTCGCTGCTCACCCCATGTGCAGGGCTGGGCCGTTGGTCCTTTTTGTTGAAAATGAAAAGGCCATCCTGCTCACTGAAGTATTTGCTTCCAGTTAAGTCATGGAACTTGTGGTTTGTTTTTACAGAATTTACCTGCATTTTTTTCCCTAAAGTCTTGTTTGTTTGATTGTTCAAGAAGGAGCAAGCAGAGTTTTCCTGTACTGGAAAAGACAACAAATTGTACTCCACCACCGGCATGGGGATCCCCTTTGCATTCCCTGCCATCTGTAGTGTCAAGGGGGCTCTTGCCTTCGTTCAAACTCTTAAATGGGAGTTGAACCTTTGCCATACAGGGAGATGGATTTTGACACCTGTGAGCTCTCTGAAAGGGAAGTACTTCAGATGTATGTGTGAACACTTTATATTTTTGTGAAACCTGAATCGGCTTTGAGGTTCCCTGAGACTTTTTTCCATGCAGTAATGATACTAAGATACATACCTTATAAATGCTGTGTAAGCATTGGGCACAGATGACTTATTTCCTGAGTTAGAACTTTTTTCTCCAGCTTCCCTTAAAAAAAATAAAAGTGAATAAAATATTATTTGAGGAGAAGAGCCATTGTGATTTCATATGGAGGCCATCTCAGTTCTCCTTTTATATCTGATGCTCGCCTGGGAGTGTACTCTGTGCTTATGTCCAGAGCTCAAATTGTTTTCAACCTACTGTTAGTTTTGAAAATGCATTTAACAGTTAACTGCCAATATGCCTGCTACTTTTGGTTACAGCTAACAAGCAGCTGGTCAGTACATTAAGAAACTTTGGACTCAGTTAACTCTTGTAGAAACACATCTCTACATTTATTCAAATGCCCTTCTAGAACTATGTGAGGAGAAATCCAGTAGGATAGCACAAGGGGCACGTACTCAATAAGCACATACTCTGAGCAGAAGGAAGTCAAGGAGAAGAAAATCTTTTGGTATTTGAAGGCAGGAAGGGCTGTAATGAGCAGGGCATGAGTTGGCCTAGATAGAAAGAAGATGAGTGAGTGGTAGCATTTAGTAAGAAACTCCTTAAACAAAACTTTACCTTAGGGGAAGTGGAAAGAGATACTTTAGTGAGGGATTAATTTTAGAACTCTGGCTGGTATTGCAGATGGCCTTCTGAGAGACATTTCCTAAGTGAGCAATTTTACTTGTTTGTTGAGAATAATTTTGTTTCAGTGTGTGGTTTGTTTACTTTCTGGTGGAGTTCTGGAGAGCAGAAAAGAACATCAAGGGTACTAGTTAGTATTTTATTCTACAATTGAATATATATTCCTTTACATTAACTTTAATAGTTTTGAAAATCTCATTACTGGACTTATTCTGTCAGAATTTACATTTTAAGTAATTGAAATCCTGTCTGTCCACTGACGCCTTTCTCTTTTTAATGGAGGAAAGGCGCAAGTATAGGGTATATACGGCCCAATCTTCTTACATGTGGCTGCCATCTGCAGAGCTGGATTACTCCCAATGAATCAGGCATACAATATGCACGCTCTCTGTTCTCTGTAAAGTTCTGCTCCCAAGTTGTTTAGAGTCATCCTTTCTCACTCTCCATTTAGTCCTTTCTCTGGCAAATGTCCCATGGACCTCCTCTGGATTCTTGCCTGATTAAGGACTAAGAGCTTGACACTGTGAGATAATAAAACCCCAACGTCCCCACAAGAATCCACAGATTTCAATGGGAGTTGAAGGCACCGTGTGCTGCTAAAAAGTTCAGCATGTGTGCTGATTTAAGGTAATGATTTCAGGACTTGGCTGTGTTACAGTACACATACTTGTTGGCCCTAACTTGATTAAACTGCAAGTATATTACCATTATTTGAATCCTCCAAGGAAAGGAAAATGCATAATCTCTCAGTGGATTTTGTGGCTTATTTAGAATGAATTTTTGTTTTCTGAATGTGTATATTGGGATGTTCCTCACCAGAAAATTTCAGTTTATTGTTACTCATACTTTTTAGGGGCTGTTTTCCTAAAAGCAGGGATCCAAGAGCAGATTGCCTGGGGAAGTGGAGGCCATGAAATTGTAAGAACTAGGAAGGGTCGTAACTTTGACTCTTACTGCACACAGCCTTCCAAAATGATTCACTGTTTCCTTAAAAGATTTCAGTATCTCCAAGTTTTTGTTTGAAACAAAGAAACACAAAGCTAATTATCACATCCCGGAAGAAAACACATTACTGAATTAGACCATATAATGAGATAATGAGCACAGTTGGGTAATGACCTGCAGCTCTTTGTATGGATAATGCCCGTTAGACTTTATTTTAACAGAGCAGACTACCCAAACCCAAGGCATCTGGTTTAAAAAGAAAAACAGAATTCCCACAGAACCTCACAGTTTAGAAGAGGGAAAGAAGTACTGAAATTCTGATGCAAACTCCAAATTAGCTCCTTATTAAAAACCAGGTAAGTGCATAATGCAGTTTAACTTGCAAATAATTTCTGACAGAAGAAAAAACCTCATTGTTTAATATTATATTGCTACTTACAGGTTTCTCTCTGAATGCTATTGCATTTAGGCATAGGAAGGAGTCTGAAACTCAATTTTAGATTGAAAGGATAGCCCTTAAAGGACAAAAGTTTCTTGAGCTGAAGGCTACAGCATAGCTACAGGATGCCTACCAAGAAAATCACCTTCTATTTAAAAGCACACCACAAACATAGGTAGTATTTAGTTAAAGCAACGTTTGTTGAAAACAAATGTGTTTGTCACCTAAAAAATCTAGGTAGCTTTTTGTGGTAAAATTCTTTCAGTCTTTCAAGACTGACACTTCTGTTTTTATGAACAATTTTCCCCCTGCCTATAGTTGGCTTCATACAAGGTTCACAGAGCTGGGTGTCACTGTGATTGCACACTCAGTAGTATCTGGTCAAACATGATAACACTTGTGTGTTAACAAGCACGATGTGCTGTATCTTCCGGCAACATGGATTTCTGTTGTGATGACCTAGTGATATACAGTGTTTATACAGAGAGGAACAGCTGAGCTTGGGTGCTTGTAAGTCAAGCAGAATGGATTGCTAAGGCCCAAGTGATTTAGCTCAAAGAGGTTATAACAAAGAAAAAGTAAGAAACAAAGACTGGCAAAGGTGTTCTTGAACTTGCCACCAGAGGGACACTGAAAAGCTTGGAGATAAGGCCTCTGCAAACCTCAGGAAGTTCAACAAAGTGAAGTGCAAGATCCTACACCTGGATTCGGATAATCCCAGTAAACCTATGGAATTAGTGGAGAAGTGATTGAGAGTGGCCCTGTGGAGAAGGACTTGAGGGTGATGGTTGATGAAAAACAAAATGAGCTGGCAGTGTGCGTTTACAGCCCAGAAGCCAACCTTATCCTGGGCTGCATCAAAGGGACCATGACTGGCAGGTAGATGATTCTCCCCCTCTGCTCGGCTCTATTGAGATCTCACCTGGCATACTGTGTGCAGTTCTGGTGCCCCAGACACAGGAAGGACACAGAACTGTTGGGGCATGTCCAGAGGAGGCCATGAAGTTAGTAAGGGGAAGAACACCTCCCTTATGAAGACAAGCTGAGAAAGCTGAGGCTGTTCACCCTGGAGAAGAAAAGGTTGTGTGGAGACCTCATAGCAACCTTCTGATATCTGAAGGGGTCTGCAGACAGCTGGAGAGGGACTCCTTATCAGAACTGTAGTGAGAGGAGAAGGAGTAATAGGTTCAAACTGAAAGAGGGGACATTTAGGTTTGGTGTACGGAAGAAATTCTTTCCTATGAGGATGGTTAAGCACTGGAACAGGTTGCCCAAACAAGTTGTGGATGCCCCGTAACTGACAGTGTTCAAGGGCAGATTGGATGGAACACTGAGCAACCTGGAATAGTGCAAGGTGTCTCTACTGCTACGTTTCTTTTGCCCTATAAAGGAATGGGTGGCTGCTTCAGTCTCCTTGAAAAATGGCTCTATGTGGATAGAAAACATTATGTTAATCCAACAAGAGTGGGTAATTTTTTGGTATCCAAAGGACCTAAATATGCCATGAGGCCCTAAATATGCAATTGAATTGAAGCAACAGTGTATGCATGTAATAAATTAGTAACCTAATTCAAACTTCAGACTTCTCCTCCATCAGGTCCAATACTGCTACATCTAAGGCAATTCTTTGTAGTGAGCTGTAAATGCACTTTCCAGGAGTTTAACACAGGAAGTGGAGATGAGAAGGTGAAGGGAGTGCTGAAATGCAGGGCAGTTACCACTTAAAAAGGTGGTAGCTCCAGTCTTGTGTTCCCCCTGAGGTGTAAAGAGAGAGCTTACAGAAACACTGATTGGGGAAGCAATTTTAAGAGACCGTGTGTCATGACTGCAATGTCCTGTCATTGTAAATGGTGATTTTAGTAGTGCTGAGGAAAGTAAATGAAATTCCTTCAGAAAAACCTTTTATATTCAAAACCAATGATCTCTTGTATGCACTTCAAATGTGGAACAAATATCCTTATATGACTAAAGTGTGATTCATTGTTCTCACTTCCACTGAATTTTTTGTCAACATATAGATCAAATAGCTTTGGAGAATAGCTATATATGTGTGTGTGTATATATGTATATTTACACATGCACATATATATATGCATGAAAGCTAGTGAGGTATTGCATAAACCCTTTTTCTCCTTTTTGTTTTTGTGTGTGGATCTCTTTATATTTTTCATGACAAGACTCAAACTTCTAAGTGTTCTGTGAGGGAAATTTTGACTTGCTTAAGCACTTGATAAGGATCAGTTTTCAAGGTTTGTGCAGTGAGACATTTAGTGATAGTGAACTCATCCTCAAAGGGTCAGTTGCAGGAATTCAGCCTTTAACTGAACTTGTAATCTTGTTATTTTTAATTAGGAAAAGGCTGCTAGTCTTTCAATTATGGAGCCATCTTTCCCCAAACTTTTATTCTTCCCTTTAGCTGTTGCTGCTTCTGAGATCCCCACTGCATCTGCTCTGAGGCAAGCAGTTGCCAACTGTCTGAGTAACTAAGCAATGTTTCTTTATTTTATGAAGGGGCCTGTCCACTGATGGGGATTTTCAATCAATTTGTGGCAGAGGAGATGGGAAAGGCAACCCCAGCATGTCCCAGTCTGGCTGGCAGTGCACAAGTCACGAGTTTCAAAGCTGCTGCTCTCATTCCAGCGTGGTGTTTATCAGATCTTCCTGACATACAGCACTGAGCAGATGTTCCCTTTTTTAGTATGAAGTGATGTTTCTGCTGTGCTAGCTGGGATTAGGAGGGGGAAAGCTTATAAAGTTTCGTGCTTGAGCGAAGCACCTATATATTAGCACAGAAGGGCTTCTGTCAGGCAAAACAAAGGGGAGCGTAAAACCAAACCCCCGACCAGAAATTCGTCTGCTTTTCACTGGGTGCCTGGTGTTGCAAGCAGAGTCCACAGGCTTCAGCACAGGCCAAGGATGAGGCAGTGACTGCGACCCTGTTCTTCCAAAGGGGTGGTCAGGAATGACAAGTCTGTCATGCAGCCCTGGGCTCAGTGATGCAGTTAAAGCAGAAGATGATTGCACGGAAGTTGCTGTTGAGCTGAAAGCTGTACCATCTGGTACTCTGTGTCTCTAGGGCTGTCAAAAAATACTTTTGAAAGGAAATCACCTCTCTCTCACTCTCCAGATGTGCATGTATCCGTATGCACCAGCGTCTAGAATTCATTATTCCCTCTCTGAAGACCAAAATATGACCTGCAGATAATCCGACTGACAGATTAAAGCAAGACATTTTATTGAAAGAAGAGCCCTTTGTATGTAGATGTAGTGAATGCCAAATGCTAATGAAGCTGAGGGGACCACATGGGAATGGTTTAATGGAATAATAGCTGTTGGATAGGTAAGAAAACAAATCACAGAGAAGTTCAGCAGAGCTGTGGAAAGGAGCTCATGAAAGGGGGGGGGAAGGCACAAACAGCCTCTGTAAGTTGTGTGTCTGTGTGTGCAAAGAAAAGAAAACAGTTCGGGCCCAGATAAGAGAAATTAAATAAAAGGAAAATTTTCAGTGTGCTTTTACTTTGGAACTTGGATGACTTATCAGAAGTAATGTTAATGTTATGAGTTAAAGGAAAAGGTTTGTGGAATTGTGTAATAGTTAATTGTTTAGGAATATTTGTGGAGTGTCTTAACAGTTTCAGTAAAACCAGTTAGAAAGTTTTCTAGATTGCAGGAGTAGCTATGAACTCTGTGGTTGGTATGCCCCCGTAACCAGTTAACACAAGGCACCTCTAGTCTATCCTGATCTCCCTGAGGCCACTCTCATTAGTTGTCAGATAAGACTTTGGATATAAACTCTTTCCATGTCATGGTAGTGCCCCTTGAACGACCAATATAGCACCATGCATTTTAGGCAAAAGATGGCTGCATATGTAATTCCAAATGGAAGTCAGTAGGGATCAAGCATGTGACAGCTACCTGGAATTCTGAAAAACTGCTGTGGGATATTTTTAATCATTCTGATTAAGAAAGGGAAAAAAAACCCCACAAACCCAAACAACAAAATCCACCTTAGTCAAAAATCTTAGCCCTGCCCCAGTCCTGTGTATGCATTGTATAATCTATTACTGTGTATTTGGATGTGTTGTCTGCCTGAGATGGGATTCCAGCATTTCTGTGTTGGTTCAAAAAATCCTTAGAGCTTGTGTCAGCACTTTCAGGAGTACCCATGAGTGTACAAAGAACTGAAGTATACATTTGCAATTGAAATAGGTAGTATTTGCTGAGGGAGACTCAGAAGTCTTGTTTTCTTAGATAAGCATAGATTGCTGAGATTTAATCTGTGTTTTCATGTGTAGTTTTGTGCATGCTCTTTGATGAATTCCTGTGTGACCGATCATGAAAGTTCTCCATTCTAATACTGATTTTATGAAATCTGGAATTTCTTCTCTGTCATCTTTAATTTACTCATTTTCAGGAATACAGTAGCAGCTGTAGTGTGGTTAGGATGGTTTGAGGAGTTTCAATACTGATTTAATAAAAATACAATGGCTTTGAAACCTGTTTAGTTATTTTTGCCCTAAGCAGGCATTTAGGTGTTACAGATTTGGGATTTTTTTCCCTTTTGGCCCTAATACAGAGCTCTCATGTAAACCAAGCAGAATGCTTCCTGTCGTTTTCTGATAAAAAGTGCACTTCCATTCATTGTTTCCATGCAACTTCCTATCCTTTCTACAGTAAAGAGGGATAAATCTGAGACCATTTATGGGCTTGTGGGCTATCTCTGGGGAAAAGAGAGTTTTACAACATGAAGTTTGAATGTTGTTGAGAGTAATGAACAAGGAGTGTTAGAAATAGTTTTTGTTCATTTCTTCCTCTTATACAATCACTGTGCTGAAGACAATTTCATCCATTAGCAGTAATGAAAATGGAATGCTAAATTTGGTTCCTCCATTAAAGCTGTTAGGGCACAATGATTATTTACCTTTTAGGTACTGCTTGTTATCAGAAATAACTCTGTATCTTTATCTTTTACAGTCTTGATGCAAATTTGTGATGGTAGTCAGGTGTGTCTAAAATGCAGCTGTGGCTTGGGGTGGGAAAGCCTCAGTCTGAGTAATGTTGACCACTTTCTAAAAAAGGATGGTGCTTTGTAGAACATAAGATTTATGCAAGAGGATCACCTGCATTTGAATTTTAGGCCAATTGCATGGAATTTGTCTGTGTTCTGCCATTTGAGGACAACACAGGAAAAACCTCAACAACCCTTTTTGAAACATTGGTGGACTACTTTGTTTTCACTTCTTTGGCATGGAAACAGAAATTGTGCTTCCTGGGCTTATTTAAATGAAAGTCAACGCATTCATGCTGTTCTGTTTATAGGGATTAAAAAGATGCTCTTATGTTAGTGAAGTGTTTTCCGAATACTCACTTGGGAGAAGGAATGGGAAGAGAGAGCGAGAGAGCGTATGTGGATGAGTTTGCAAGTTCAGGCATGGAAAAATACTCCAGAAGAGTTCCTGTAGCAGTGTTTTGCTGCAAACCTCAAGAGAAGGTAGGGCTCTGACAGTACTTCTGGTCAGAAAGAAGCACAGCAGAGGTTACATAAAATGGAGCTCTGTGGTAGAGTACATCTGCTTTTGAAAGAGTTCTTTGTTTTCCAGGTGCAGATGTTTGTTTTCTAAGATTATGCCTCATGGGTAGCAATGCATTGAGATCAGCGGATGTTAAACCAAACAGATTTTTCATTCACTGCCTTTTCTTTTTAATTAGCTTAATGTGTATAAACAAGGCAGCAGCAGTGTCTGTTTCTTTTGTTAAACAAGGTACTGACTGATAGACATTGCCTAGCTTTGTCTTGCTTGCTCAGGTGTTGAAATAGGTTTTTCTCTATAACAAATGAAATTTGACTTTGTCATTTACAATTTTTCAAATGGACAGTTTAGGTATAATTCATATTTTTTAAGTAGCATTACATTACTACAGAAGTTGAGTTTTATTTGATAGTTAATTTTTCCAGTTGAACTTGCATCAATTTTATGTCCTGGTAAGGACAAAAGATAATAGAAGCTTAGTTTTTCAAAAGTCAGAGAAAGCATTTCTGCTTTCAAAATGTAATATGAATTTTTTCATGAATGGAAGAAAATTGTGAGGTCTGTGCAGGTAAGAATTGAGATTAGATCATCTCTGCTAAACAGAGGAGATAAAACCTTGTGTTTTTAGCAGTGTCTAGGAGTGGGAGTGGGTATTTTGCAACAGGTCCACCAGAGAGACAAAAAAGATTATTTTGCTTAGAAGAAGAAACCACCAAGAGAAGTTTGTACCAAGCATAACAGCAACCCAAGAAGGTATGGAGCATGTCATTTACAGGTCTGAGTGATTCCCAGTGGGCAGGCAGAAGATATGAAATAGACTATACTATGTGTAACAGAAATATCTAGGAAGACTGCACAATGCAAAGAGAGTATCAAAAGACATTTCGGATTAACTGTAATCTAATGTGTTGAACCATCTGAATAGCTTGGTCCATAGATGGAATAAGTCTGGACTGAGTTGATGTTTGTGGAATGGCAGTGGATTGGGGGATGTAGATAGCTGGAGACAGAACATGGAGCAAGGGTCTGATTGCACCGTAGCATGAGCAGGGGAAGTCTGTGTAAAGGTGAGGTATGTAGGCTAATGAGAACAGGTTTCAGAGAACAGTTGTATTTATTTCTTCCTTGGAGAAAGGGTAAAGGCACAGGGATGGTGTCGTGAAGTTGCTGGAGATTAGTGGGCTTGGAGCATGGAATGGGAAATCTTTGCTGTGTTTTTGCACAAGCACATGTTTTTAGTTAGTAAGCCTGTATGCTTTAACTCTCTCTACAATGAAGTGTTGCCATCTGTACTAAATATTTCTGGAGCATATGTTTTTCCTCTTAGTTTAAGTTTTATAGCTGACTCATTTCAAATAGGTATCTGTGGAGTCCAGTATCTTGGGTGTTTTGTTTTGTTGACTTGGGTTGCTTCTTCAAAATTGCCAAAATCAGTCCGTGTTTGTGAATCCTTTCCCTGCAGTTTTAAACCTCTCCCCTTGCCGCAATGGTAATTCAGTCAAAAGTAGTTCCACCATGAAAAATAAGCTCTTCTTTTACCTAACAGGAAGACTATGCTAGACGTGACAGTAAAACAACTCCCTGAAAATAAAGGATCTGAAGGGAAGTGTGCCCAGCCCTGGGTACAACAGTTATGCGGTGTTTGTGTTTTCAGTACAATGCTTCTGCCTCCATTGTTCATATGCCTCCATGTGATTTTTTTCTGCATACTCTCATGGACTTTTTTGCTCTTTCTGTCCATTTCTGCCAAAGCCCTAAAATATGTTCAAGGGCTTCCATGGACATTTACTCAATTTCAGACCTGCTTTGGTTGCAGTTCACAAGAGTTCTGTTCCTTCTGCAGAAGTGGAATCTTCTCTAAATTCACTGATACCGGCCAGTGGTCATGTTTGCAGTGATGGAACAATCTCTGAGCTTTTAAGAAGTTTTAAGATACTTTTCCTGAGGAATTCCTAGTTTCTGTAAACAGGCTTATTGAAGAGAGATATGGGTTGTGTTTCAGTGCAGTCCACAGTACCACGAGAAAGAAAGGCTTGTAAGGCCTAACATGTAGTACTAATACTAAAATAAGTAAGTGTTGGGACATATTATAAAAATGCCATTTTTTGTTCTGAAATCAGGTAAACACATAAAAATGATAGAGGATGGAATATCCAAATTAGAATGGAATTTATTTAATACTGTAAGCTCATTTCTTTTTTTCTGGTTTCCTAACCCTCTAAAACCCAGAACTTCTACTGCAATTGAGCATATCCTATTGTAATTGCTGAGCTTTTTTAAACTTCACGTTAAATTACTAGATGCACAATGTAAATAAAAACTAACTGAAAAATCACACTCTACACTAAAATTTATTTCTTAAATATCAACATATCAGGATTGCCTTTTTTTGTTTGTCAGAACATATCTAAAACCTTTGTTACTCCCATGCATTTCTGACTATGTACTAAGGCAGAAAAGTGATATGGAAACCAACCAAAATTCTGTTTGTCAGTGGATTTCTTCCTTGTCCTTACCAAAATTATGACAGACTAGTACCAGTATCATTCTGCATCACATGTGCTGGATTTCATCTGAGTTGGAACTGCTGCCACAAGTTGTGTTGAACAAGAAAACCATAATGCTGTCCTCCCCTCCCCAGCTGAATAGTCTGGAAGACACAAAAATAAATAAATCTCAACCATAGATTTATGCAGATATGAAATGCTTTAGACAGTCATCCTCTACTAGTCTTCCATCTGGCTGGTATGAAGGTTCAGCGTTCTCTACCCTGCATCTTTTTTATGGTGGTCACACTTAGTCAGAGAGGAGAATCAGTAATCCAGGAATAATCTTGGACAGCCCATCTCATTGTTGCAGATCATGGTGGAGTTGCCTCTCCTTTTCATGAACAGAAGCACTGCAGTTCCCTCTATGCTGCTGCCTCTCAACACAATGCAGTGTAATGTTTCCTACCATCTGATCTTGTCTTTTCCATCCCTAAAGGCAGCTTGCCAGAATTGACTGATCATGAGCAGAGGTGTCTTGCTCAAGTACTGGTTTCAGAGTGTGAAGCTCTTTTTTCATGGCCCCCTGTTCTGAAAGCTGCTCTTCATATTAATAGTGGAGGTTGTCCATTATCCTCTACGTCATTTGAATTACTAGGAATTCAGCTTTCCAGGTGGTCTTTTGTCAACAGGTGTACAGGAAGGAATTTGGTAGCTATTGTTAGAGACCACCCATACTAAATAAATAGTAATGACTTACATTTTCTCTTTGCGTGATAAGCATCACTTCTCTCTCTAAATTCTTAATTGTCTCAACTCTTGAGTGTATTTTTTTTGGTATTAAGGCTTCCCTCAATGAGAAAGCCTTTATGAGAAGAAGGTTGTGTAGGTGGCGACAGTTACTCCATGTAGAACAGTGGCCCTTCGCCCATGCACTTGCATCTTTAGAAATGAGTGGTGAAGGTCATAGGAAGAAGTTATTGCTAAGTCTTGCTCAAGTGCTCCATGGAGATTTTGAGTTTAAGAGAAAATGGCTTGCCCTCCCTGATGTCATTCAAAAGTAGTTTTGAGGATCCTGTCTTTTTTCTTCTTTCTTGTTTCAGTCTTGTCACTAGCTGATAGAAGAGAATGCCTTTAAATTGACCTTCTCCAAAAGAACTTTTGTGAAAGTGTGTCATTTGGGCATACTGAAATATGTGCTTTAGTTAGCATCCTCCACATCTTAATGTGCTTTTCAGCATATAAAATAATGAATGCTAGTAGGATCTGCAGTAATTTATATTACTTTGTACCTAACAGCATAGAGATCCCTGGTGTTCCTTAAGTCTGGATTTTTATTTTTGGTCTTTATATATAATGACTAGGTTTGTGTCATTCCCTCATTCAAAAATCAATTAGAATAAATCTGTCCTTCTTCTGAGGAGTGTTATATCCCATTGGTGTGGCTTGTACCCTCTGGTATGGCACATGGAAACCATACTAATGTGCTGTGGAGCCCCCAGCACAGATTTACTCAATTTGCAGGAGCTGCTCACACTTTTCAGCTGACAACACTGTAGGAATCACCATGGAAATACAACAGAAAGCACATTAGCCTTCACTGTTTGAATAAAATCCATCACAGTTATGAGTTGGTCTTGGGTTGTTGTATTATCCCCCTTAGTGTCTTACTCCCACTTCTGCTACTTTCTTACATCAGAACATGTTACTCATTAGTAGCATGGAGTGATATGGGAAACAAGAATGTTGCAGTTGTATTATGTTCCACATGTTGGTATAAAACAAGATTGGGTCTGCGTTGATTTCCTTTAAAATAGTCTTATTAATTGGAGTAAAAAATAATTTGATACTAAATGATTCTCTAGAATTCTGAATTCATGAAACATTTTCAGTCATAAAACACATACCTAATAATTGGTTCTTATAAAATTGCCTAATCTGCTTTCCATCTTCTAAAGGCATTAAGCAACTAAAATTTGTTTGTGGTAAGAGCCAGGATTTGCTAACAAGATAAAGTGGTTCCACGCTCCAAAGTTAAACAAAAGCCAAGGATGGCTGTGCGTGCGCACTTACATTCTCAGCAGAGAAGGCACCAAAGGCATGTGGTCACCCTAGAATGGATAAACTGGAAGATAGCTTTGACTCTTCAAGTGCCAGTTTCATGGGAATGGAGATGCAGGAGAATATCTCTACATGTTTGGAGCTGATGAGGCAATCTTGATATGTTAATTGGATGCACTGCCCCTGAAGAGTTGGTGATAGTGAATTTGGCAGGATATTGTTGTCTGATGCAGGCGAGGTTGGCAGGAACAAGGTGTGAGGGTGTAGAGGGAAGCTGGCAAAGCCCAGTCTGGGGTTTATGCAGGGCAGAGCAGCGGAGCAGTAAAGCCCAGGCGAGATGAGGCTGTGGTTTTGTGTTGGCTTTCAAATATAAGTAAACAGTGTGGAGGTTGTAATCAGATTAGCAGTGTTATAGAGAGGGCTTTCTGTTTGTTTTATTCAGGGTGGTAAATATGCATTTTGTAGAATTTAAACTACCTTGGGGAAGTAACTGGCTCTTGAGTCACAGGAAGGTGGCAGGAAGGAAGGAAGATAAGCAGAAGGGGTCTGCGAAGGAACCGAGAGCTGCTGATTTTGATAGAGCAGAGTTCTTGCTGCTCCCACGAGTGACGGTGCCTCATAGCAGCATCCACCTTTCTTTGGCTGGGACAGATCTGAAGGTGTGGTAGGAAGGGCTGGAAAGAAATGTTAGTGAATTTTGAGTAAAAAGCTCCAGCATTGCTGTGGTGCACAGAGTATAAAAATAGACTAAAATACAGCATAAATGGAGAGCGGGAGGCAGAAGGAGCTGTTTTGTGCTATGTACAGACTGAGCATTCAGTGGACTTCATGATCTAGAAGTAATTTTTCCATTCACTTGGCACTACCTCCAGGCATGCCAGTGTATGTTGGGCATGGTACTACACCCAGATTAGTTGCTGGGCAAATATGAGAATATCAGTGCATGAGGATTGTTATTTGGTACTGCCAGCACATTTAAGAGAAACAGCATTCATGAGTCTGCAGTTCCTACAAAGGGTAGTATGGGCTCAGGACAAAGCTGCACAGAACCCATGTGAAACTTGGCAAAACTGTGGCAGCTGGAGTAACCTTTCTGTTATTTACTGTACAACATGCCTTGTACGTGGGCAGTCTCACAGCTCTGTGGTCTGAGTGCAGTGGAGCAGCCTCCAGTAGATACATACTCTGATCTTTGGTTCAGATTTCAAGGGCTGTACCTCGATCGCTTACGACACTGATCTGAAAGCTGCTCTGTCAAATGCAGTAGCTCCCCCCAAACATTGGTTTTTTACACTGAGCAAATTACAGCAGCTCTGTGCACCCCTTCCCTCAAAACAGAGCTGCAGGAGGTGGGATGGCCTGGGCTGGACACCTCGCAGTGTCACTGCTCAGGACTGGCACAGTGCGGGCTCACTGCCTGCAGTGTGAGTGAGTGCCGGGGCTTCTGGCAGAGATGTGGCCCTGTGCAGCCAGGGTGGAGTGCAGGCAGAGCAGGCATGCCTTGGCCTGTGTGCAGATAATCCCAGCTGCACATGGTTTTCCGGGATGTGAACTTCTGCTCCGAGAGTGTTTCTATCTTGCACGTTCAGCTGAACAGAGGACCTTGGAAAAGGGATTTCTTAATGCGTGTTTGCAGTGCTGAGGAGAGAGGCAGACAGAGCCTGAGCATACTGATAGTGATAATCTTCATGTAGATGGGATGAGTCTTTGTAGGAAGGGAGGGGAAAATCCAGGTATCATCTCTAATGTGGTACATTTGTTCAGAATAAATGCCAGATGAAGGCCGAAGGATTGTAGATGCACTGCATGGAAATAGGTGTTTACAAGGAAATCACAAGGGAGGTATTAGCTCTTTCTCCTGAAACTTTACTAAGCAAAGCTCATGTTTTTGACAGCAACTCCAATTCTAGTTTTGTTCAGACTCTTGCAGCTTGTTCTTTTTGTGTATGTTGTGTGTTACGGTTGAAGCACCTTAACAGCATCAACTCCATTCTGGTCTGCAGGAAACAATTCAGTGAACAAGTGCTCCTTGGCTCTGTTTGTTCCCTAGCCCAAGAAATGCCTGTGGAGTTTAGAAAAGCTTTTTGTGCAGGTTGCATAACACGGTCTGCTGCAGGACTTATGCATCAGTGGCTGGGCTAATTGGTTAGTGGGATCTCTGATCTGCTCCTGTACTTCAGGAAAATGTGGCCTCTCTACTGATTGTGTTATTGTTATAAATTCTAAATATTTCTTCAAACGTTACAAAGGGCAGCTTTTTAATGTTTTGGGGTTATTTTGGGTTGTTTTCTGTAAACTGAGTATCAGTACTTGGACTGGTCCCATTTTGTATGTGTATTCTTTAAAAGGAGTTAAATAAAAACCAAAAACCCTCAAATCCTCCAAGCTGGTGGTCAGTGCTACTGCCAAGGTCCTCCTTTAGAGAGGCAGAAAGTTTGTTTATGCTTTGTACTCCAAGCACAGGCATGTGTAATTTATGCCTTGAGCGTGGCCTTTACAAATATTCCTGCTCAGTGGGAGCTGGTAGGATATGCACCATGTACTGGGGGATTTCAGGAGCAGCCCCTTTGACAGGACAAGGCACATGTGGCCCAAGACACTGCAGAAATCTCCCTGTGCTCAGGGACTTGACTTTTTCCAGATAGTCTGGTTTAAGATCGCCTCATTGGCATCTAAATAAATGACCAGCTGCGAAGTGTATCTGGAAAGAACTGTGTTTTTAACCAACAGAGTGTAGGTCAGTGCTAATATAATAAAACATATGTGTGTACCAAAGTCAGATGATCTCTAGTGCTGGCTCTAGACTTGACAAAACTAGACAGAGCTCTGCCATTTGATCAGTTGAGGATTTTCTTTACTTTTGAACTTTTTTCAAAAGAAGTATTTTACTTTGATTACAGGTGTTCATTATTTGGAAAAAAAATTATGCTTCTACCTTATATTTCCCTTTTATGCCTGGCAGCCTCTGAACTCAGTGGTTCATGTGAGTCTAATTCTTATTTGAGTGACTTTGGTGCAAATTAGGGGTTAAGTCAATTATGGTCTCCTGTGACCTTCTGGATCAAAACCATACTGTATCTGTTACTGTCAGTGGCTGGGATTGAGCCATTTTGGAAAAACAGGGCTGCTTTTCATAAATATTTGTCTTGATTTAGTTTCCTGAGATATAGTTTAAATGTAAACTGCTCTGTATGTTTCAGTTTTTGTGCTATCTTGCTACATCCCATCACACGGTCTCACGTGCTATATAGGAGTATGGCCCTAAATCATGCTGTGGGGATTATTTGAAAGGGCGTACACTCTGTTTTGGACTAGATATCTGTTATCAGTGTAGATAATTGCTGTCAGACACAAAATAGATGCAGTAAACAAACATTTCATTTTATCATGTGACAGATGCCTGCTGTTTTGTACAATGTATTTGAACAGAGTTCACTATAAATCAGCACTGCTTCAAAAGCAACAAATCCAACTCGTCCAAATCCTTCCTAATGTAATTACCTTTATAGTAGAGATTAACTTGTCATTGTTATATATAAATGAATGCATGTTTCAATGTTTGGAGATAACAATGTCTGACATAAACAAATAATTCACATCTAAGACAAACCAATTCCTCTGACCACTGTCACTGGTGGTTTTTTTCCTGTTGGTTTCTTCCTTGGTAACAAAAGGACTACATTTAATTTTGGAATTCATGGTTGAAATTTAGGCTTTCAGAGAGAGATGAACTAATGAGTTAGCATATTCAGGAAAACTTGAAAGGGCAGCGGGAATCAGTATTTTCATTTTGTGGAGAATGAATGAAGCTTCTGCTTGTGTTCATGTGGGTTTTCTGAACAAACGGATGATCATTATTTGACAAGTGTAAATGATGTCTTGCTTTTTTCTCTAAATAATGTGTATCTGTGTCTTTCTCTGCAGGTCCTGTGCCTCCGAGTGAATGTGTCTTATCACCTGTTAACAATTCCCACCCAGTCCATGCCTTACTAGAAAGTTTTACAGTCTTATCTGGCTGTGCAAGCCGAGGCACGACAAGCCTGCCACAAGAGGTGCACATCCTCAATCTCAGAAACCCTGAGGAGGGTCTTGGCCATCATGAGAGAGAGGTAAAGGGGAAATTACTTTTTGTCCAGATCCCTGGTAACAGGTGTGTCTGCAAATAGAATTGTTAGACATTAATTTGCTGAATAAAGTTATTTCTGGATTGTCACCAAAATACTACAGATAACCATGTGCAGTTTGCATGGATGTTGTCCACCTATGCTTTGCATGTTGTACAAGTAAGCTTCCATACCCAGCCACCTTCTCCATCACCTTTCACAACCAGGAAGTGTACTTAAAAAAGGCGGTGGGGTGGGCAAAGGAAATAAGAAACAGATTTAGATTTCCAGCAGGCCTTTGCAGAATTGGCTATCTTCAAAAGCAGATTGTTTACCTAAATGTGTTGTAAATTAGCACAAATATGTTTGGATCCCTGCCATGACCACTATAAACAAATACTGAAGTTCAGATTCTTCTACCTCTGTAATACAGCCCTAATACTTCACTGAGAGGGGACTGCTGTACAGAAAGCCAAATGTTGCTGACTATGGGGGCCCAGTTACTTTTGTATGTGTGTTCCACTCAGAGAGACTGGCATGAACTTTAGCTGTTCTGAAAGCAATAGCACAAGAAGAAAATTTTTGATGTTAAGTTGTGCCGTACTGTTGTTTACTCTCAAAACACATCAAAACAGAGTGCCGGAGTACAAAGAAAATATTGCACGCCATGACAGCTGAGCTTCTTGGTTCATGTTCTTAACGGTATTACACACACAAATCCATAGTACTGTGTCCTGTGAGAGCAACGTGTGTGTCCATAATTAGGGAATTTGTAATGGGAGTACAAAGATGGTGATCTGACAGGGATTTTGTTGAAAATGGGCAGAAGAGTGCCCTTGCTGTGGGGACATGGCATTAGGGGATTTCTAACTTCTTAGTTACTAAAGGGTGCCCAGGGATGGGATGAAGCAGGCTGCAGCTGGAGCTTGTACCTCCCAAGAGACCAGAATGAATCAACTGCCAAGTGCCCATTTGCATAAACCCAAATTTCCCTCTGGTCCGATGCTGCTGACACTGCTTGTGTAAGAGGGGACTTTCTGCAGTTATGTGCACGCACAACCTGAGCGAGTCACACATGCACAGGGATACAGGCTGTGCCCCTGCTGCCTAATCAGCTTGACAGAATGATAGAAGATTTAAATATTTGGCTTTGAATAAAAATACTTGCTGTCAAGCAGAAAGAGGCTGCTTGTGCCTCTTCTAATGTGCTTATGGTAAGAAAGCCATTTGCCCCAAGCTGTCTTGTCTATGCACTTCAGGGATACACCAAAGTATAGGGCACAGAATGTATTTCATGATTTGTAGCCCTTGGCCTCCTTTTCCTATTTCCTGACCAGTTTCCAGTCACAGCCCTTGGAGATGGCTGCTCTAAAAATGCACAGGAAGCTGGAGCAAGGCTTGCTGGCAACAATGTCAAGCACAAGAGTGTAAACAACTTGGAAAGATTGGATTTTACTTATAGGATCAGACTCTGAGAACAAAGCAGAGCCAATGTTATCTTTTCCATTATTGCAAAACCACCTCTGAGTGGCCTTCTGTCTAAAAGTAGAATGTATCCATCACCTCAAGTTACATGAGCTTGATTTACCAGCAGAGGTATTTCCTGGTGCCTGCAAATGCTGATAGCAAAGGTAGAGATCTGTTTGTCATACAGTATTTCCAGTATACTCCAGAATAAAACCAGTGCTTTTGTTTGACAGTACGTTAGTTAGATTTAGCAGCATCAAAAGCATGTTTAAAGTAAATCATATATTTGCTCAGAGGCTGTCTAAAGTTCTGATAATGTGAAATGCAAGATCTGAAAATCTTTAAGTGAAGGCTTGCTTTGGGGGAGGAGACAGTGTTTTGTTTTGTTTTTAACCTGCCCTGGCTAGAATGCTGCTAAATTACACATTCCTTACTTGCTGGGAGGAGTGTAAACTTCCCCTAGCAAATTCCTTGGAGGGCTCATGCATTAAGCATACTTGTGCAGTTATCCTCGTTCTCATAAATATGCAACATACATGTATGCATTAATTTAACTCACTTTGACACTTATGTAGACTATACAGACAACAAGGGCTTGCATATTTAAACATAGGAGGGGTGGCTGATGTGGGGGAGGGCATGGCAGGGGCATGTGTTCCTCCTGTAACACATGCAGCCTTTTCGGTAAAGGTTAGTAAAGTTTGGGTGCTTTTTCTTCCCTGTAAACTGGAGAATGGGGGGAGAAAAAAAGACAGACTGGAAATTTATAGGATTTTGTATTCTGAACAGTCTTTGCAAAACTGAATCAATCAGTAATTTATCACTTTCATGTTAGGGTTGAAATCTGGTAAATGCAAGGTCATATCATGAAATGCTGTAATCAGATCTATGATTTTCAAGGAATTTGTTTGTATTTTACTTAATTAATCCCTGTCGGGGTGATATCTCATATGTTGAGACTGGGAAGACACTTTTTTTCAAGTAAGAACCCCCAAAGTTGCAATCTCTTTCAAGTATTTCTTAGAAATGTCTTATCACAATTCATATTTGGCCATGCTTTATCATAGGAAATAGAATACGGGTGCATGTAATAGCCTCAAGTGTTTATATTGAACTTGGCACGAAAAATGCAAGCCTATTTTGTTTGTTTTATTTGATCAAATATTCCTGGGGAAGTGAGTGCGTGTGTGCATTTCTGTACTGATCTGGGTCTCAGCTGAATGCCAGGAACTACTGAAGTCTTACCCAAAGCTGAGGAGAAAGTTATTGTATCTTATTGTATCTCCTTTTAGAAAGGAGGTAGTTGCTTTTTTATGGAGCTGCTTGTACTGAGAAAGAATTATTTTTTGCAGAGGAGCTTGAGAGCTCTAGGGATATGCACCAGAAAAATGTTTGTAGAATGGTGTAAAAATGTTAAGATGAAAGTCACTCCTCAGGTATATTATCAAGTCCTAAGTTAATGAAGGATTCTTTTATTATGCACGTCAATTGAATTTCTCTGAGCTGCTTCAGGCACACAGTCACAATTGAAATAGTTAAAGGGGAGGAAGAAGGGGCATATAAAATTAATCTCATGTGAATACTTAGGATTGAATACATACGAGTACATGGAATCAGAGTTCCTGGCAGTGGATTCACTATTGTTTTCATTGACATCCTCATCCTCAAAACCTTTAAGATGTTATGCTTGGTACGGATGTTTAACATGTGTTATGTGAAATGAAGGCAGGAAAATCAAGGACTCGTGTTTACTACTTATAATTTTGAGTAATGCCACTCAGCCTCTAATAATCTGACAGACCTTTTTCACCACTGTTTTATCAGTGTTACTTGGCAATGACTTAATAAGAATATAAAAGAAATTCCTTTGAAAGTAAATCTGATGTTAGCTCCTGTCATCCTAATTATAATTAGCCTGATAGGTGCTAGTGATGCATGTCAGGTACCTGAGCTGACCCACTTAGAAGTCATAAACTGATGGGCAAAATTATTTAAGTCCACTATTCAAGTACTTTCTGGAAGAGATCCTCTAAGTTGTAAAAATGGAACAGAGAAAGACTCTGAAACAGTCACCTAATAATGTATTTCTACATTCTTACATTTACAAAGTATCCTGAATTCAGGATAATTTTTCTGTGTCACAATGTTTTTGTATTTTAGGACTCTGAAGATCTGGGTGATGAGGGTAATGAAAACCTAGTTCATTTTGCTCATTATTCTGTGTATTTACTGTACTTCCCACTGTGTTTGTTTTAGCTGTTTTCAGAAGTTTAATACCACAACAGCCTTACCCAAGGCTATGTCAGTGAAAAATGCTTTGTTTCCTGCTCAGGCATCCAGAGATCCAGGAACAGCCTTGAGGTTCAGCTTGGATAAAGGGGCCACTTGCTGTGTGTGTTTTAGACATACTGACCTGCGGCACTAATGCCATGGTCAGAGAAGGCCTGGAGGTGTTGTGCTGACAGCAGGCGGGAAGAGAATTCAAGGTTTGTTATTAGTCAGCTGGAGTTAGTGAGGATTTTGTTACCTAGTCATTTGTCTGAATAGGTATACACTGCTGCACATGGGTGTATTTGGTACTTGTAGTAATCAGAGGCCTTTGCTTGGAAGAAACATAGTTGCCACTTGAGAAGAAGCTTTGAGAGAGAAAACAAAACACCGTGCCTCTGCCAAGGTACAGACTGGATCTGAACATTGCAAGGGTATTTTGCTGGTATTGCCTCTCCGCTCTTTGACCACCTTAGCTTGGCAGCAGTGGTGGATCTCTACCTGCAGCAGCAGACTCAGCAGTTTCAATGCAAGTATATAGAGGGGTTTTGAACTTTCAGGCTCTTCAGCTGCATCTCTCCTGTTATGTGAGCCCATCAAGGTCAACTTGATCTCTTCACCCTGTTACTGCTTGTTCCTTGATAATCTGTGGCTCATGAGTTTGTGCAGAGACAACATTATCAGTCCAAACAGGACCTGCAGAGTGACAGTGGAAAATGAGTTGGGCCATCTGCAAACCTCTCTGTCAAACTTGGGGTTGACTGCTGCTTTTTATTGCAGTATTCTTGCATGGTGCTTCATAAGGGAAGGGTGCCACATCAGAAGATTGAGAACAGAAAGTCCAGATGTATTACTGCTTCCACCAGTGCTCTGTGTCAGTGAGGTCTCAAAGTCAAGTTGTGAGTGACACTGTGGCATACAAACTCCAGGAACACCCTGTATTTGTTGCTTCGAAAGCAGTAGTTCCTCATCATGTGCATGTCTGATCCTGGATGTTTTCCAAAGCTTGCCTTATAGCCTGTGGTAGCTCCACTGGCTCACCAGGGTGGTTTTGCAGGCTGCTATCACTCCCTTTACACACAGCCTTGCCCAAGAGCCTTTTCTGGGCTGCTGGAGTACTAGACTGAATCAGAAATATTAAGCACAATAGAGTTTATAAAGCCTTAAAGATACTGGCAGCATGCTCTGCAGGAATTGTAATCACTCAATATCTGTCTCATAATGCTGTGTCTGCTGAAAACTGCAACTCCCATGCAGCTGATACACTAAAATGACATTGATGTCTTAATTGCCTTGATTGATGAAGGCCAATCTTTAAGAAGTGAAGTTTGCTTGTTTTTTAAAAGCCTTAACAACACTCTTCCCCCTCTTCTCTTTGTTAGCACTTTGAGGCATCTATGCTTGCATAAAATCCTGGTTTTTTAATGTGTTTTTTTCATCTTATTTGTCTGGACTGCAGTCTTGTGTGTTGTTTTTAGCGGCCCAGGATTTGCTGGTCATTGGATTTGGCAATGATTTCAAGTTCTGCCCACCAGAACTGCCAGAGGAAGTCCTGTGTTGGCCGGAGGAGCCTGTTTGTGCAGAGCCAGGTGTCCTGCAGGAGCGTGGCTTCATGTGTGTGTGCCCTTAAAGAGGCAGCAGTGGCATCTCATGACTTGGAAAGTGCTGTGCAAACCCTTGGTATTTTTTGTTTTTATAAATGGGGCTGTTTGCTGTGAGCCCTGATCTCAGTTCAGAGAGCTATGTGGAGTGCTGTCTGAAGCCATGCCAAGGCCTACCACAGAAGGCGAACGGGTTCAGAAGGAAAAATGTCAGAATGAGTTTTCTGATTGCTCACAGTTTTTGATTTTGCTGACTGCTGTTTAAAATGTCCTCCTGGAAGTTGAAAATTGTACTCTCTTGTTTTCCTCTCATGCAAGTGCCTGCAGGTAGTGATGTGCTGTTGTAGGATTGTAGAGAGCCAGAGGGCTGTTGTAGGATTGTAGAGAGCCAGAGGGCTGCGGCTGTGTGTGTGAGCGCACTGTGCACATGGGCTCGCACGTTCTTTCAGGCACATGGAGCTATGCTGCTTTTTGCTCATACTGTGATTCATATTTGTGGTCTCTAGTTCCTTCAAAGTGTCTATCTGACATACCTTAGCATATTTATGAATTACTGCTTTGTCTGTAGTTACTTTCCCCAAGACAAGATAATTAAGGAAGCAATGCCGTTTCCATGAGTGTGTATCACAAACCTCATGGTCAGGTTCCAGTCTAGCTTTGGGCTCATGCATGTTGAGTGTGAGAGATGTTGAAGCAATGCTTGTCACGAGTGGCCATGTTTATTGTTCTCTACAGGGTCTGTTTGAACCAAAAGCTGGAATAATTGAAGTAATTTTCCTTCAGCCTCCCAGCACAGGGGAAAATTTCCAACATATGTTGTGTGGACCTTGCCGTACCTGACAGCCATGCTCCTGTATCAGCTAAAAAAGGCAAACCATACAGTGGCAAGATGGAAGAATAATAAATGTTTTAATTGGTTCTGTGTTTTTATGTAGATCTTGCGCTTCAAAACATTCAAGTTTGTGTTTCTCTACAAGAGTGTCTTGTTTAACCTGAGAAACAGTAGGAAACATAGTAGGAAAACTTGTTATTTAAAGGAGAAGACACGAAAATAGCACCACCATGAGGTACAAACATCTGAAAATTAAATTGCTTGAAAATGTTTGAAGGAATTACAGGTAATTCAGAGCTGAAGCTGTCTCTTTAACAATTGCCATGGAAATTTATAATAAATATTTTGTGTATATGATTGGAGCTTATGCTGTATGCAATTAACATGATGGTGGCAGTAGGGTTTCTAGATGAGAGATATTTGGTAGTGACTCAAATGTTTTCAGTGTGGGAAGTGTTAAAAGCTGTTACCTTTCTGGAGGTAAGCAACACTGTCTTACCGTGCAGACTGAACTTCTAGCTCGCTATTCCATCATCTCTAAAAGAAGCACAGTGTTAGTTTCTTGTGCATGGACACAGCGTGTGGGTGTGTGTGAACATGTCAATGAGGTTTTGAGGGCTGTTGGGAAAGATGACTGTATGGGATTGGTTTTGCAGAGAACTCTGCACGGTGGCACTTGCTGTGTAGGTGTCTCTTCAGAACAGACCCTTGGAACATGCCTTCTTTCCTCCACTGATTGGGTTTCAAGTGATACTTGCAATGAAGTAAATTGTACACTGAAAATGCACCTGAAGCGACTGCATGCAATGAGCAGCAGTTGGTTCTTTCTCACTTAGATGGAGAGCAAGCCAGTATTTTCTTCAGTAAACCTGTTTTCAAGCAAGGGTCAGCAAGATGCTGCAGATACTAAGTGCATAGAATGACATCATTGTGCAAGAAGATACTTGATAGCATCATGAGTGTCTTCTGGAGTATTTTTTCAGATTTCATGGTTTTGATTCTGCAATTATATAGAGATATGAGTAGTCTTACTTATATGGCTGGGCCTGATGAAATAGAAAAATTAGTTCCTTGGGCTTTTTGGTGAGTTTTTCTGTGCAGTCAATATCATAAATTCATTATTTGAAATATTCCCCAAATACTGTTTTGTTTGTACAGAGACTAGAAGTTCTAATTATTTTTTGAAGTTTGAAAATAAGAAAAGAATTGGGAAGATAGAAGACCTGCCCCAGGGAAGTAGAGAGACAATATATTGGTTGCAGTTACTTTTAATCTTCTGAAATCAGTTTTCTTGGTATTTAATTTCTAATACTATTTGTGAGCATATTTATTACAGATGCGCAGTTGCACCAATTTGTACGTTGGCTAGTGGGTTACTGACAGCAAAGTAAACAAAACTGTTTCCTAAATCTGGTGCTGTTGCCGAGTTCTCTGTTTTTTATGACTCATGCACACATGCTGTTCCTTACTCTGGCTTGGAAAGCAAGAATTCAGCTTTGCATGTCCAAAAAAGATGTAAACTCTGCATTTTGCACTTGCCTGTGTGACAGGGCTTCTTTAAAATACACCTGTAGAATGATTTTTTCCCAGTCATCTGGCTCTGTGTGTGGTCTAGCTGCAAAACCTTTGAGGACCAAATTATTTTATATGTTGGGGCTTTCAAATGTCTTTGTCCTGTAGTCTTTGTCATCTTTTTCATGATGGTAATGTTTTCTTGCTTTCTGAAGCCCTGTTATCGCAGCATCCTCCCCTTCCCCACTTGCAGCTCATGAAACAGTGAAACTGTGGTGTTAAGCTATGCAGGATTTACCCTGAAATTTGCAAATTCTGTATTCAGATTCCAGTTTTGCCATGATGTTCTTAGGACGGAGTGCTGTGTTACATCTGCATGGTGTTTTGCTGTTGAGACCAAGTATGAACCTGTTGTGTCAACTCTGCAGTCAGAGCCTGGTGGAGATGAAATAGTACTAACAACTGTCTCTGAACCCATGGTTAGTATCAAACTGAGCCATGCATGACTAATGAACCTGTTGAGAGGCAAGATGTATCAGTACTGTAGTGATACACTAGTGCAGCTGTGTCATTTCTGTCTGGGTGGCTTGCACCTATCTAACTTGCTGAAAATCCAGGCAGTGGGCACTTTTTTACCTGGAAAAGCCTGCGTAGATTTGCTCAGAATGCCCCAAATGCATTTAAGGAATATGGTTCTGGCAGAAATTTGTCATGTCTTTTATCTGTCAGTTCAAGAAGGATTTCCTCTGGGACAGGAGCTGCTTCGTAGTATGTAGTTTTGTATCCTCAAACACAGTAGTTAACCCCCTCCCCATCTGCTTTGTCTTTTTAGGGCTTTGGGCACTCTGTTACACAACCATCTGGTGATAGTCTAGGGATGGGAGAAGGGGAGAGGAGAAAAAATAAACTTGGCAGCCCAAGTGAGGAATCAAAGGAAAGCTTAATCTGCAATATATGTACATGTAAGTGCAGAACAGAGGATTGTCAGGCACGTTGTTTCTTTTTTGCATGAGTCTTTTGCCTTAATTGTTAAAGTCTGATGTGATACCATTCTTTTAATAGGCCACAAACAACAGTAAGGGAGATGCTGCACTTGCAACTTACAGGAATGAATTGTGTGCCCTTAAGCAGATCTAAAGCCAACACGAAATTTTGCCACAAAATGTATAAAAGGAGGACAGTCCCTTCAGAATTCATGATATGCCATGTGACAGTACTGATGTACAAAGCTGAGTGAAACATTGTGTTTTCAGGGCTCAAGTGGTGGGAAACCTGGCTGCTTTGTAGAAGGGCAGATGGCACAAGTTGGTTTCACTTAATCTTTGGGAGTCTGAGCATCTAGTTCAGGTCACAGGCAGAGTGGGTAAAGTAGTTCCAGCATTGCACTGACGGGCATGGGCTTGTTGACCAAACCATGGGCCTGGTCACTGTGGGAATTTCTTGCTCTGCAGGTGACCAAAGTGAGGACCATCAAGGGAAGGTTAGATCTAGTTGGCAGAGCTGAGCAGAGTTGCTTGGGTAGAGACTGTCTGTTTTTCTTCCTATGGCCAGAAGTTTTTGAAAAATCTTTTTCAGGAGAACTCTGGTTTCTCCAAGCTATGTAATGCAGAACACTGAAGACATGAAAATTGAATTGAAATATGTATGCACAGGAATCTTGTGTAATGCAGGTAAATGAAGCTAACACAGGCAGCTTACATGTGTGTATGATCTGTACATATTTAGCAGTAAACTCTTCGGGTTATACTTTGAAGACTGTTGTCACAGAAGTAGCTCTCTCAGTATGACTCATGGGTAATAAGGTTATGCTCTCTCAGGCAACCAACAGTAGGACAAGCAGGCATGGGATTAAGCTCTGCCAGAGGAGGTTTAGTTTGGATATCAGGAAGGAGTTCTTTACAGAGAGAGTGGTCAGGCATTGGAATGGCCTGCCCAGGGAGGTGGTGGATTCTCCGACCCTGGAGGTTTTTAAGGTGAGACTGGGTGAGGCACTGAGTGCCATGATCTGGTAATCAAAGTGGGGTTGGATTAAGGGTTGGACTTAATGAACTTGGAGGTCTCTTCCAACTGATTCTATGATTCTGTGAATGCAGTTATTACCCTTTGTGCTGTGTCCTTAGACTGTGAAAGTAATACCCCTTTGTAGTGCAAATAGGACTTCAATAACTGTCCTGCCTGTTTGCTAAGTTATTTGTATCTGGAATAGCTTTAGTCCTAATTCTTTTATTACCTAGGTATTTGCATAAATGATTAGCAGTTGGCAGCTCCAACTTAGAATAACAACTTTGAAACACTAGAAATCAACTGGCTATGTTTTTGTCTGAAGATAAATTATGTGACTATGCTGTGGGCAGAAATGGTTCAAGATTTTTATAAAGTTAGAAGCACTATTTTATAATGTCTGCTTGTGTCAGAACTTTCTGACACTATGTGAGCTGTAGTGCTTTCTGAATGGGTATTGCATTTCCAGTAAAACCTTACCAGCATGGTTGCCTTCTTTGACACTTTTGAGGAGAAAGTATCACTGGTGCAATAAACCACAAGTTATGAACCAGATACAGGCAACTGTGCTGCCAAGACCTGAGCAGTGTGTTGAGGGTCAGACAGCATACCACTGTACTCTACTGTACTCATCTTGCACATGTCTTTGATAATGTTATATTACTAAATTTGACTTGTAATTTGCTTTATTTAGTCTGTTGTGTGGAGCAGCTCAATTACAAATCCACATCAGAAGATCTAAGCATGCTGTAATTCCATCCTCAGCTTGGAGACCTCAGCTTGGTCATTTAATATTTAAGGCTAGAAAGGTACCAGAGCATAGACTGGGGAGAGAGCTACAGATAATTTTGAATATGCTGCAAGCTCTTAGGCCTTTGTTTTAATAGTGGACTCTTTCTCGTCTGGCTTTTGGCTGCAGCTACTGTGTCAGTGGATGGGTAGGTCAGTTTTCAAGGAGGTTCTGATGGCAAACTTTAGATCTTCATTAAAGACAGCTCTAAGTACAGCAGGTGCCAAATTCAGGAGTGATGCTTCATCCTCACTGAGCTTTTCTTAGTTCTACCTTTGAACACATGCTTTGGGGATGCCATTTCTCCACTGAATCATCAAATACATCTTCATTTTAAAGAGGCCTCTGGGAGCATCATGCATAATTCAGAATAGTTTGTTAATGGATGTTGGCATGTGCACATGCTGCAGGACTTGATTTTTAAGCTGTGTCTAGCATAGCACACCCTGACCTTTAGCCTCTGTTGCAAGACAAACAGGGAGGAAAAAAGAAAGGAGATTCCAAACACCTTTTGGTCAAAGGTTTTTGACAGTAATTCTTAATGAAGAGAGTGCAGTAGGCCATAGATCACAGCTGGGTAGTCCTTATCAACCTTGCTGTTCACTTGTCTTCTTTTTTATGGAGCCATCCAGCCAGTTTTTGACTGGAGTTTTCCAGTCTGGGTGTAGATCATAACAGTCAACAGATTGTGCAATAGTATTCTTTTTTTATGAAGTAATGTATGGGACCACATCAGTCTCTGGTTTAATGCCAGTAGCTTCAGTGGAATTACGCCAGGAGTGAATCTTTCCCATGATTTTTACAACTGAGCTATAACTGCTGTTTAGTCAATCTGATTCTCCTGGTACTGTGTGGGTGAGAAGGTCCAGACAATGCTGATCCATTTTCAGTCATATATTTCAAATAAAATAAGGAAAGGTTGATATTAGAGTGGAGGGGTTAACATAAGTGTTGGAAATAAACTTTAGTCTCCCATAGTGAATCTATCAGGGACTCACACCCATTCCCTGGGGACTGAGTCATGTCTAATCCTGGAAGTAGCTCAAAAAGAGAAGGTCTCTCCTTCCCTCATGTCCCATGCACTGCAGCCCTGCTGCTCCCTTCCCCAAGGGGCAGGTCCCTGCCCCAGCAGCGTTCCATTAGTGCTGGCCTGGCAGAGAGCAGAAAGCATGGTTTGTCTGTGCCATGGGCTGTGAAGGTGGCACAGCACTGAGTTCTGTGGGAGAAAAAGGAACTGTCTGTGAGTATGAGTGCTTGTTTTTAATGGCATTGCAGTTTTCCTGCAATGAGTTAGTGTTTTCTGTGTCCTGTTCTGAAGATCTTCTGTCTCGTTGCTGGGATGAGTTTTCAAAAAAGTAGGTACTTGCCCTGTTTGAATAAAGAGTCTGCGTTGGAGCACAACCTTCCCAGAAGAGAAGCACTGGGGTCTTGTGTGCTTATAGGGAAATGCTTATACATTCATTTCATTTAAGAGTGCAAATATGTAACCCTTTGAGCAAAACTACCTTCAAGCAATAACACCATGTGAACACATGTTACGTTTCTTGGAAAAATCAGTGAACTCTCTCTTGGAAACTGCTCCTGAAAGCTGGGCATTGTAATCTACTATAGCTGGCTTGGTATCACATCTGTAACAATATTCAATGAGCATATCAAAAATACGAGGGTGAGGAAAAACCAGTGTTCCATTTTGAATTCAGTCTCTTGTCAAAAGAACACACTCTTTGTTTGCTTTCATCTTAAAAAGAAAAAAAATTGGCCTGAGGATCCTTCCCAAAGTAATTGATAAACAGTTCTGAAAAGCAGTGCAGTACTACTTCCCACTACTTGTGGTGGATTAATGGATTAATTCTTGACTGAGTTCTTTTATGGCCAATGTATCAACATGATATTTTTTCAAGTGAATTTCAGTGGAAATTCTAAACCTCCTGTACTGATTAATAGACATGAGTGAACTGTAAATTATGTTTCTTCATATTAATTTCTTACTGTTGCAATACCAGAATAAATTATGTCCTATAAATATTATATTAACAAAGAGAGTGAGAATTCATAGGACAAGGATATAGGTATGAATTTTCAAACTTCTGCTCTAAATTTTGCCTGTTTTGAATGAGTTAATCTTAATGAGCAGAGTAATGAGTTAATATGCCATAAATCCATCTTTAGTGCATCAGTTTTAAGTCAGAAAATGTGCTTATGTGATCTGAGGGTTAATTTTTTTTTTATTTCTTTTTTAGAGAACAGCTGCCTAAGCCTAGGCAGTGTAATTCAATACAACACAGCATATTTTGTCCTGGCTTATTAGCACAAGTTCATAATGGCTGTTTTCAAAAATGTGCTATGAATTTATTCGAAGGTCTTCATGATGGAATAGTTAATTCAACTTTACAGGTCCTTGGCAGTTAACTTTCATCTTTTTAGAACAAAACACGGAGTCTGTGATTTGATGCCTTGAAGTCAGCAAAACAAAATGGTACTTTAACAGCAGCATTTACTTTGATCAGTTTTCAGCATTTGCGTCCTGCCTTTCACATAGTACAAATTGCTTTACCAGAGTAACGGGGCAGGAGCCCATAGACTGTTTTTGCAGTTGGTTTCTGTGGTGATACTCAGCCCTCCGAGAAACTGTGATCTCTGAGGAAGGAAAGCTCTTAACCTCGCAGCTGCTGGAGACCTCAGAGGAACTCTGTAGCCAGGACTGACCAGCGTGGATATGCACAGATACACTGGCTGAGCAGCACCAGCACAGCTTTCATAGGCACGGTGCCTCTGCATGTGGGAACTTTAAGACTTTTTTTTACAGTTTTTTTAACATGTATGGAAAAATGTATTCTAGCAAAAATAACAGAAGTTCTCTGTGGTTTTTGTCCCAGTCATGCTTACATGCTTCTTAAAAATTCATTTGTGTGTTTTAAGATTTTTCAAAATAGCTTTAATCTATACTTTTCACCTGTGTCCAAAGTGGTGTATTCCTCACAAGCTGGTCATGTATTATTTGGAGGATTGTGTGCCAGAGGGGGCCACAAAGGGTAGACATGAGTCTGGAAGTGGAGCTTCCTCTGACAAACAGCTGCTGAAGTTGAGCCTTACTGAGAGGACCATTGCTGACACACATGTCCAGAAGGTCTGACCTACCTATTGATTGCACAATGGAAATGCTGGCTGTACAACAGCTCAGTGATCAAAAGAGCCCTTCATTGGGAGTGAGGGATGTGTTGGACCACATTGACTTACTTTCCTGTACTGTTGTGCTGCTGTCTGCTTGGTTCATGTGCTGTCTCTTAATATGTTTTTAAAATTACATGGGTAGAGCAATAGCAGCTGCTTTTTAAATGGACTGGGTGACCTAAAAAAGTTCACTTAATGATTCTAGTTTAATTTTATTTTGTTATTGTTTGACCAAACTTGTCACAGAACTGCCTGAGATGCAGAAGACATTGACAGTGATGTTGGGGCAATCATAAATATAAGGGGGGAAATAGTTATGCTCTGAGGAATCTTAATTTTGTACAGCTTCTCAGTAGGAACAGTCACATTCAGACTGGGCTACCCAGCTGTTCCTCAGCAGTGCTAGTTCTGAATCAGAAAGGAATTATGAAAAATACTATGACCAAGAAGGTTCTGAGCAGTTTTTGGGGAGCTCTGTGGAGTTTTTTTTCAGTCTGGAAAGCCAAGTTGGTGCTGAGGACTCTGTTACACAAGCAAGTATAAGGGGAATATATATGCCAAGGAATATAGTGATGAAGGCTGCTGCAGAAGTATGCTCATGTTAACTACATTCTTTCTTAAGTTTAGGGCTAAGAATATCAATTCCCTGTAAGGTGTTTTGTTGCTGTCTCACTCATGAGCAAACTGAGGAATGCAGTAATACAGAATTACCTTTACTCTGAAAATTTTCACAGAAGCACTTAATTTACCTATGAGAAATTAATTGATGTTGTGCTGAAATCATGTAGCATTTGCTGAAATCATGTAGCATTTCTTGAGTATCTGCACTTTTCGGGCAAAAATGTTAGAAAATTACCTTATGTGATCTGACTAATCGTACAGTTTCAGTCAACAGCATGGATAGATACATCACCACTTCTGAATACAGCTCAAACTTTGTTGATCATTTCCATTCATGTATGGAAATAATCATGTGTGTGTTGTATACATACCTAATTTCCAAAGCCTGAAGGAATAGCAACTACAAAGTCTGATAGCAGATCCAGTTACAGAAGAGTCTCTGTTTTTCTCACTAAGGTAGCGATTGCACTGAATACTTGCTCATGTGACCAAACCAACAGTAAGAAATCTTCATGAAGTCAAAAACATCTGTCTTGTCTGATAATGTGGGCTTTGAATAAACTTGTCTGAGATCAGTTGAAACAGAGATACTTCTCCATTTCCTTACTATCCAAAGGATTTGACCTAACTGTTTCTGGGATTAAGTTTTCAGATTGTGTTATATTTACTGCATCATTCCTGCTTTTAATAAATACCATAGGTTTTAAATAGCAAAAAATTTTCTTTAAGTTTCTAACAGGAGCTGTTTCTTTGCATTGACTTGAGAATCTAACAAAAACAGAAACAGGGTGCAAGGCCAAGTTGAGTGCTCCTGTTGGCCAGTGGAAGAGGATTGTTACTGTTTTTGTATTCTAGGTTATTTAAGCTCATAAACTATATTATAACTAATTTCATCAATATTGACATTAGTCTTTGCTTCATTAGGATCAAAAGAAACCAGTTATCATTGGACATGAAAGTGTATTGAATGCACTGTGTGCCATTTGAAGCTGAAAAAAGTATCAGAATAAAATTTGAACTCTTATTAGACAGATCAGGAATGCAAAAAATATAACAGGTCTACTTCGGTAAACTGAGATTACAGTATTTTTATTGCTTTGTAAGAAAACAACCCCAGAACAAGGTAATTATATTTAATAGTTTAAACAGCTTATTAGTAATTAGAAGTGATTACAACTGAAACCCCCTCAAGAATTAATGAAAGCTTTTTAATAGTTGTGAATTTAATAGTGGTCCTAAACACTTTTTCTTTTCTACTTTCACCTCTCCATTCTAGACAGAACAATGAAGTGGCAGCCTTGTAAATGCATAATTTCACTTTCTCTCCTATTTCCAGCTAACAGAATTACTTTGGCTCTATAGCTGATACTGTAAAGCAGTTTCTGTAGCTGAGAACGCACCTGTTTGGCATTTCAAGTCTTTGTCTTCCCACTGCAACTGAGAGCACTGATGCCCTCCAGCTTCCTAAAATGACATATTTCATTCTTCAGAGACAGAAAATAGAGAGAAATGTGATTCATGGTAATCTGTGGTACTTAGTGTTTTCATTTTGAAATGCATAAATACCACTGGGTCTTCTGCTGGAGAGGGCAGGTGGTGGCACAGGTGGTGGCTGAGGGCAGGAGGTGGCAGTGCCTTCCAGCAGGCAGCACTGTCACTGTCCAGCTGCTGGTGGGGAGAGGTGCTAGTTCTTTGGAGCAGCTTGGTTTTAATACAAATACAGATTTATTCAGTTCCCTAACAAGTTTTAATCAGGCCTAACAAAGGGGAGGACAGAGATGTCCTTGGTGCCCCCAGAGGATGTGCTTGTGGGATTTGATGTTTGTGTGACTGTGGGGACTAGAGATGTGATCAGTCATTCTGCATATGTAAACAACTGCTTTCTGGTTGGTGTGGGAGCACAGCCAGCTGTTTGCCAGCTTTTTTGCAAGTTCATGAGTAGTGGACACCTCCAGGTGTTTGTCAGACCTGAGACTAGGGCTGGGTGTTCACAGGGATGGTGAGCATTTCAAGGGAGAATAAAGAAAACAGATAAATAAACACCATAATTTTTTCTTTGGGAGATATTTTCAACAGTAATGGGTGCCTAATTTTCAATTTGGTGTCTAGCTTTCATCAAGTTAGTCAGATGAATCTCCCTTTACTTTAATGGTAAAGTGATGGCTACTTGCCATTAAGAATCATGCAATAAGCTATACATGGTGGCTCCTTCATCTCAGATCTCCTTTCAAATTCTTTAGCAGGATATGTAAATAATTCTGAATTACCTGTACGCTTGTTTTTTTGAGCCACCACTCACATTGGTTGTTGCATTTGTGTTTGCTCGCTGCCTACCACTTTAGAGAAAGCTGTGGTTGTCTGTCAGCCTGCTTGTCACCCATCACTGTGGGACATCAGCTTCTCTGCTCAGTCTGTGGTAGATCATCTCCACATTGCACACTAAAAGTTTCTTCCTGTAATGTGGGATAAGCTATCAACCTAAATGCTGACTGCTTAAGCAGCTTATTAGATGTGGTAAAAACACTATGGTATCAGTTGCAAGTTGTTGTATGCTGAAAACTGACAGGCTGTTCTGTCATGCATTTGGTGAGGGGTTTGTCCAACATCAGACCCTTTCCAGAAGGACAGCACTGGGATTCAAGGAGCTGGGCAGAAGGGGCTTCCAGCAACCACAAACTCATTGCTTCGAAGCCACCCGTAAGGAGTTGCTTTACTTTTGTGATGTCCACTTTCCTGGGATCATATACCCTATATATCCTTTTAGTCCCTGAAGTCAGGCCTTTTCTGTCCATACTGTATGTTAAAATTTCTTTTGGAATTCCTTCCATAAACTGGTGTAGTGCTTGCTTGTGTTTCTGGATTTGTTCCTCCTGTTTTTTATATGTTTAGTTTTATTTGTTTTTCAGGCTAGATTTATGCCCCTAATAGAATCAGCAGATGAGGTTATGTAATCTAAGCCAGCTTTGTAGGCTACCATTTAGAAACCAGAAATCAGAGTTTGCTTTGCAATTCTTTTTGTCTCCTTGTTCTCCAGCTCTCAGCTTAGTGGTTTGACCTTTTGCAGGAGCTATTTTTTATCAGCATTTGCCAACATTTTCTTAAACATTTTAGCAGTGCTTTGCAAGCATAGAGCACAAATGTTAACTATTTCATATATTATATTTTCTCTTCTCCCTTGACTGATTTTTGTGGAAGTAGATTAGTCTGTAATCTTGAGTCAAAAGGTCTGAATGCTAGAAGTCATAATATATATAAAAATTACTCTTGATTCATTGTTTCAAATTCCAGGAAGTATTCACATATTTGTGTTTCTCTGTAGGTCACGTTGCATTTGAATCCAATTTCATCAGTGCATATTCACCAGAAACCTCTGGTGTTTCTTCTCAACTCTCCCTTGCCTTTGGTTTGGAAGCTAAAAACAGAAAGACTGGCACCTGGAATCCGAAGAGTTTTCTTTGTAAGTATATACAGCCCTCTGGCCTGCTCTCTATCATAGCTAGTTGTTGCAAAAGACATGGAGTTAATGGCATTTATTTGGAAATTTTTCAAACTTACATTAAAAAAACAAGTTAACAGTAGGTCAGGTTTCATTGTAGGGCTCTGGGGAACAGTTAGGTGGTAGGGCAAAACAGTTTGGAAAAAGTAGCCAGTTACTTGTTATGTGAATTCAAGTAATAGAAAGCAAAACTGCTTTTTCAGAATCTTCACATCCTGTAGTTATTAATACTAACAGCCATTTCAGTTCAAAAGCTGTGAGGTTGTAACAGCTTTCCAATCCTGACTGGAAGTCTGTTAGTACTGTAAAGCAAAAAGCATTGAAGTAATGAGAAATATTAAGGGTGAACCCTAGTTGTGTGGTCTGTGATCAAAATCAAAATTGTATGTATTGAGCTCAATATGTCCAGTTACAGCTTATGTCTCTGCTGAAGCTTGGCCTATGGAAATGACCAAGCTAAGCCCAGGATGAAGTCATTTTTATTTCTCAGAAAGAGCGGAGCACTGCTTATAATGTCAGATCCAAATATTACCTAGTGTTTGTAAATCATGTCCTTACAGTTTGCCAGGACATTCAAATTTGCTGTTTGTAGTGAAATAGACAAGTTGTTTGGATTAAATTTTTATTGTGTGACATCATGTCTAATCATGAGTCGTCTTTATGAAAGTTGCAGCTTTTACTATATCCAATTCTAATTGCAGAACTAAACTTGATTATTTTTAGCTGTATCCTTATAGGGCTTAATTTTTCTCCTCCAGCACAACTGACCATGGCAGGCAAGACTGTTTCTGCAGTACTCAGTGGGAACTTAATGGTGTTACTGTGCATCAGCAGGACAGGAAGATGGGCAGTGCTGCAGCGCTTACTGGGAAGGGACACTGCTCTCTCAGTTGACCTGATGTAGTGGTGATGCTGTTAAGTGCACCAAGAATTCTATTGCTTGTTGGATACCACAGGCTTTCTGGGATTGTTTTCCTTTTTCCTGTCTTGAAGGTACAAGAGTACCTTGTTACTTTGAACTTTGAAGTACTCCATCCTGTTTCCAGTAGTGTGTGTTACTGACTGGTGCAAAGAACACGGGCTTGTTTGCATTCTAAGGTATTCACAATCTTACTGTTTTGGAGATTCTTCACTGCTACCTTCTCGTTGACTGTTCCTGTTATATGTCCTTAATGCAACCAGTACAGTTCAGGTCTGGCAGTCCCGTGGTGTAATGGTGAGCACTCCAGACTCTGGATCACAAGGTCGTGAGTTCCAGTCTCAGTGGGGACCGTGCCCTGGCAGTTCAATGCCTCCCTGCCATCCCATCCCGTCACATCTCGGATGCTCAGCAGGGTCAGCCCTGGTTAGTACCAGGTGCTGTGACAGTCCCGAGGACTTCACTGTCACTGTCCAAGCTTGCTCGGCCGTGGCAAATGGACCTTAGGACTTAAATGGTGGGGCCAGTTCTGTGCATGCTGTGCCTCACCTAAAAAATCCACTGTGCAGGCTGGAAGGGCACATCCCCGCATGGGGAGAGCCCTGCCCAAATCTTTGTTCAAGAAGTTTGGCCATACATACACATACATACATACACAGTTCAGGTCTGCTCAGAAAATGGTTGAGGAACAACATCCCTGAACAACAGTGCAATAAGAGTCCTCATTCCTCTCCTGGCCAAAAGAAACAGCATCTTTCATCAGTTATTAAAGTCTTGGACCTACTTTCAGTTTGTTTTTAATCTCCTACAATTACTACAGCATCACTCCCATTTCATATCAACTAGCTTGTGTTAAGCTAGTTTGTCTTCCTCCTCACCCAGGATTTCCCCTCTCCCCTCACATTCCTCTGGGAGTGGAAAGGTGCTCTGCTAGAGCCATCCACTTCTACTGAGTGGATTGCACAGGTGTTCAGGCTGTGATAGTTCTGACCTTGCTTAGTTTGGCTCAGCAGGGCTTCAGCAGCCTGCGTTAAGGCATAGGAACAATAGGAATGTGCCTAAGACTTTGACTGTGTAAACTGTACCATTAGACAAGTGTTGGCTTCAGAAAACTGTCTCAAGCTCATCTAGTTAGAAAAACAGGCTTGAAAATGTGAGCAGCAGCATTTTGATTCATGCCAAACAAGAAGTTGCCTGACCTCAAGAACTGCCACAGTAAACTTGGCCACATAGGAGTCAAGGGGTTTTGCATAGAACTGTTTGCCTGTTTGCAACTCCTGGGACTGCCAGTGTTCTGGAAGAGCTTTTCCCTTTGCTGTTTCAAAGGTTCTTGTTTCAGGTGAGTAGTGGGACACAGGGACAGTCTGCTTCTCTTCTAGTAGCAGAGAGGCTCCTTACCTCTGTGCCAGAGCCTTCAGTAAGTTCCACAGAATTGAGCCTGGAGTGTGAATAGCAGCTCCAGGGGCTGCAGAGTGCAGAGTACACTTCCTTGGCTCTTGTTTAAAAATACTTGGCTCTCTCTTGTTCATTCTCCTCAATGTATAGCCAAGCCAGAAAATGGGAGTATTTTGAATTGCAAACTGTGTCAAATTTGAAAAACCTTTTCTAATGCCCGTGAATTCAGTGCTCAAAACAGAAATCTGTGGCACACATACCACAGGAGTGTCATAACTATTGTGTCTGTCTCTATGGAAGCTTTGGGCAGGATACTCATTGACTTTCCAGCTCTTCCTTCAGACTCTTCAAACAATACATTCATTCACAATTTTATTAATATACTATGTAAAGTATGAATTAAATTAATTTCATTGACTGAGCCCTAGTTAGAAAAGCACATACTGTAAAGAAGTTTAAATGATGACTTCTGGCACTTGGTTCTGAAGACCAGTGCTGCTAGAGCCAGGTCAGAGTTTGTAGTGGAAGGATCGATCATGTAACAATTAGTGAAGTCATAGCTCACTATTTCTTTTCAATACTAGCTATTTTTAATGCTTCCATGGCAGGGGTGCTAAAGGAATTTGTCCTTTACTAGTCTGTTGCCTGTGTTGTCATTTTGCTTCTTGGGGTGCTTTCCTCATCTATAAATCAGAAAGAACACTAGTGAAGAGTCTTAAGAAAAAAATTTGGTCATCTTGATAAAAACCTGACAAAAATTCCTCTGTGTGTGTGAGGGAGAAAAGAATATGTAGTGACTACCTAGTTGGCTGTTAACAATACATTTGGCATGGACAGGGTTATTTTGAGATTCTGCATGAGTTGTTTGTATATTGATGGGTGAAGTAGGTGATGCTGGGAAATTAATTTTAGTAAAATAAATCTTGAGTTTATTCTCATTGTGTTAAAAATAAATATACCCCAGTATCATGGCTTTTCAATCCAAAAATGCCTGCAGTGGGTTAGTGCATGAACTCTGCCTGACTGAAGTAATTGAAAACTTAAGTACTTGAAAATTGTCACTTCAATTATGGTGCAAGTAGTCACATGAGTGTCATTGTATGTTTTTACATGTCACAGAAATACAACAGTTTGGGAACGGGCTTTTTCTGTTTAGGTCTTCATGGGCTTATCAGTGAAGAGAAGTGCATGGGTGGGAAGCTCCATTCAGTTCAGCAAGGAGAATACTTAACATCTGTGCTAAATCTTTTTCCTCAGCAGAAAATAAATGCCAAAATTATATTGTAAGGGGAGTAGGAGAGGAAGTTGAAGGACATCTTCACTGGTGACTTAGACTGGTTAGATGACGACAGATCACAATTTTATGTAAGTTAGGCAACACCTGTAGGAAATACTTTTGCCTGTGATCTTGTTGCAGGTCAGTCTTGCAGGAAAACAGTACCAGACCTCTCCCACCACCCCCCTTCTAAGTTTTCATATAGCAAAATAATTTCCTTCCTTCCCATCAAGTCATCATTTCTCTCCTTCCCTAAAGCTGGTTTATTGCGAACGTATCTTGGCAGAAAACCAGAAGTTTTATGAAACTGCAGAGAAGGAAGGTTTTATAGGTGCTACTCAGCAAGTAATTTTTTTTGATTTGGTAGCTTTCTCAATTGCTTTTATAGCCTAGGAATGTCTTTACTCAGCAAGTGAAAGTAGTGAGAATTAAATCAATGAAAGAAAGGACCCAATCCTTTGTGATTTCCTGGCAGAAATCACTGTTAGAATAGATCCAAAAATCCCTTAAATAGCTACATATGTGATTTTATATAATATATGATTTAAGAAGTAATGTTTCAGCTCTTTCTCTGAGTTAGTTATTCAGGCAGTTGAATGAGTAAGAGTTATGGATGAGAAAGCACTTATGCAAGCAAATTAGCTTCCTCACAAGAACTTCTTTAATAGGACTGAATGTGTGTGTTAAGTTAGTAGAACAGAGAAAACAAGAGCACTAATGATAAATACAAAACCAGATCATGTGCTCTTGGCTTGAGATTTGAAAGGCTAAAACCTTAAAAGAAGGCTAAATGATAGAATGAAGAATGTAATTATTAGTAATTTCTGTATTTCTAAGAATCAAAAAAACCATGTTCTTATTACTTCAGCCAATAGCTGGTTTATTCCTTTCACTTCATGAAAATTATGGTTCACATATTTTGGGTCACTGCCACCAAACCACAGGCTGTTCTATGGCTTGCACTAGATTTGGATGACTGACAAAACTCACTGAAAAACAAGTGCTATTTGTTTTCCTGTGCCTAGTATTTAACGGGAAATCAGGAGGCTAAATTTCCAATCACTGGTTAAACAGACCCAGATGTGAACAGAGTGCTCTGCTAGGAGAGGAGTGAGGAAGTATAGGAAATACATGAAGAGTGATAAATTTGGTGTAAATAGTGACCTTTCACTGTTCAAAGTAAAAGCAGTAGATGTTCAGTGTTATGTAACAGTGTGAAGAGGTATTTAAAAGGACACTTACATTTCTGTAGAATCCTGGGATTTTTTTTATAAGTCTTCATAGTTCTTCTATTCAGGAGCTAGAAATAATCCTGTAGTTGCCCTTTTCCACTTGGAAGAGTTCATATTCTTTTTTCCTCTCCCCACACTGTTTCCTTGCCTTTTGAAAAAATGTGAAAATTAACATTGTGTGTCTAATTAAAAGCAGTGTTTGGTAAATGTAACTCTTACTGTGCTTTTTGCAATAGTAAATTTCCCTGTAGACTTTGTCTCCTGGCCTAATTCAACACCTGCAAAATACTACTTTTCTACAGTCTGATGACTGGGTTTGCTCCAAGGAATATTAGGGGAAACTCAGGCTACATGTGGTGGTGGATCCTAAGTTCTTAAAAAAGTAGGAAGAATTTTGTTGGCAGGAGGGGTGGCTGAAAATGATAGGTTGCTAAATACAGGCTTGAAAGCAATGCATTGCCTGTATTAAGTCAAAGGAGTTTGAGTGCCATAACCCTAGTAAGGCATCTTTAAATATCTAGAGGTTTGGGGGTTTTTTTCATTCAAAGCTTGCTTCAGGAAGATGGTATTTCTGGCTTAGGAAGCAAGATACAGTACATGAAATGAATATGCAGTGCATGGTAAAAATTTTCTTTGTGTCATGTCCCACAATAGGGGAGTTTCATGATGTGTAGCTGTCCTCTGCTTTCACTGTAATCCTTTTGGTTTGGGCAGAAATATTTAAAAAATGCCAATTTGTCAATAAATTTCAGAGAAAACAAGGCAGGTTCATGTGTGTCTTACTTTCTCCTTTCATGGAACTTTTGAAGTCCTGCACGTTTTCAGAGCCTGGTTTGCTGAGTGCTTCCTGGGTCCCATGTCATCTAAGACATTTTTCAAAACTCAGGTTTTATTGCTTGGTGTTTCAGGTTTGAGAGTGGGTTGTCTTCAAGGGTCACCACTCCAAACAAAACTTGGGGTTAGAAGTATAGATAGGCCAGATCTGGATGCTGCTGCAATTGTGTTTCCTGCTGGTCTTCCTCATTGCTGCTGCTGCTGACTGATCCTAAGCATTCCTCCTTCTCCTGGTCCCTCTGGGAGCACAGACCCATTGCTCTGAGAACTGAGATGGCTGGTAATCAGGAAGACTTGGGCTTTAAGTTAATCCGGGCTGCAAGAGTAAGGAAAGAAAGAATATTCTGGAATGTATGTATGTTGAGGTCCCAAACCCATCTTGCAGCAGGCTGGAGGGCCCGGAATGGGCATCTGGGATAGTCTTTGGTATGGTCATGGCTCCTTCCCTGCTTTCCTTGCTTCTGTAGACAGGGGATTAGCCAGTGGAAGTTTACAGGAACAGGCAGTGGATTTTGACAGATCACTGGCGTGACATGGAGAGAGTAAATCACAACTCGGGTTGTGTTACTGAGTCATTGATTCCAGTGGAAACTGTAGCTGCAGTTGCATAGATAGGCTTTAATTCTCCCCTTCACTTCTTCCACTAAATTGACTTAACTTGAAACACAATCCCTGGAAAAGGTTCTGCTACCTTATATTGCTCATATCAAATGAGTGTTATGTTGAGTCTGTTAAGATATTGTTAGATTAATGTGAGATAAGTGTACAATTACCTGTGTGCAAGTAATAACCCCCTGCTGAGCCCTAAACTTTGGAAACACATTTCCCCTTTACATGGGTTGTTTGTTTTTATGTTTCTTTATCATTCTAGTAACTGTTCCTTTGGGGTTTTGAAAGTTGTACTTGATTTGACACAATTTCAGCTTTGATAGAAAATCCCAGGATCTTACTTCTAGATGCATAAAGATGTGCAAGAGTATGATCTCACATGGTTCTGCTTTTAACCTGAGAAAATCTGAGCAGCCTTAATTATATAAGGATCTGAGGTAGGTGACAAACTGGTCATCTCCTAGGAAGTAGAACTGAAATCTAAATGTAATTAAGGTAATGCTTCTTTTATGTGTTTGTTTTCAAAAATGCAAGAACTGGAAGTGCAGTTTTGTAATGACTGTTTGTGGTCTTGAAAACACTAAACTGAAAACAAAAAATTTTACCACTGCCTGAAAGCATCACAGCACTGTGGCTGGTAAGGACTGTGCAGAGCTGATAGAGGAATCATACATGCTGCATGTCATTTCAAAAGCAGCATGTTTCTTAGTCCCTTACCAAAGAGATTTATTCTCTTGATGATTATATTATGTTGTGGGTGGATTTATTTTGAGTTTTGGAATACCTGATATTTTATCCTTGGCTTTACTTTTCCTCTGTAAGGGGAGCAAAGCACATCAAAGTACAGTATCGAAAAACACCAGCCGAGTCTGATCCCCATTGGGGCTGCTCTGAAAGTTGGTTCAAGTTTTTTAATTTTATTCTGAGCAGGTTTACTCCTCTCCTACATGTTCCACCACGAGTCTGATACTGTATAGCTCAGATAAAAATATGAAGGATATTTTTTTCTGCTGCTGTATTTGCCTGTATCTTGGCTTTAGGGCTGGATTAGTTGGTCACTTGTGCCTGCAGTCCCTCGGTGAGTAGTGGTGTAGCTGTTACTGTGAGGGGAGGAATTGGTTCATGCAGTGTGGCTGTGCACACTTAAATTTGTATTCTGAGTTGTCTTCCAGAGGTGCCCACCTCTGTCTCTCAAGGCTGCACTATGCACTTACTTCCTACTTGGGAGTTCTGAGTTATAACTGTGTTAAATACTTAAAATGTCATAAACCAAACAAAGTAAACATCCCCCCTGGATCCGATTCAAATAAAAGAAGGCAATAAACATTTAAAAGGAAAGAAGGAAATAGGTAAAATAAGAAACAGAATGTGCTCTTTTTGTGTGTGCGGTGTTCACATTCACCAGTGTATGTATTTGAGATGGCTCAGGTTTGGTTCTGAGTTGTTCCCTCTGGTGAATAGTAATTGGAAAGTTTTCTTAAGGTACGTATAAAAGTGCTTTTTTTCCCCCTCCAGCATGAGTGATATATGTTTCCTTGCCTCAGTACAGTGCAAAGAAAATTTCAATTCCTGTTTTCCCCAATTGTCAGCAGGGTAGTAGTGTATGAAACCAAAATATGTTCCTAAACACATTTTGTTCTTTAATGACATACTCAGGTTTTGGTAACAAATTTTCAAAATCCTGTACTTGCTGCTGATTTCCTCTGACTGCAGAAGAGCCCTTTGAGCTGTGGCCCTTGCTGTGATTAGTGGCTGGGGCCAGTGTCATTTGGTCTTGCAAACGGATTTTCCATGTCCAGCTTGGAAGTTTCCTCCTTTAGTCTCAGAAATGTCACAGGGCGTGTAGTGAGCTCAGCAGCAGATGATGTTTCTGGTGCAGTCACTTTTCATGCCCTCACAACTGGAAGAAGTAGAGCTGGGCCACTTTTTCCACTCTGCAACCTCAGACAGTAACCACTGAAGGAGATAGAGGGAGGAGATAAAAGAGTCTGTGGCAGCAGTTTCTCAATCATCCAGTCAAGATGTGTAACTAGTGCTCAGATAAAAATTTATGTATTCCCAAATATTTAAAACATTGTTTGCATTTAATGCTCTCAGTTATGCTAAGCATGTGAGAGCTGCTTTTAATTTGTTCTGAAGAGTAAGTAGTTAATGTTCAAGGCAGGTGTTGAAACGGGGATGGTTGCCTTTTTTGGAAGGGTCTGTTGAATTCTTTCCAAAAAAAATAACGTGCTTGGCTCACTTAATCTTGCCTTAGGTCTGTGTAGTAAAAATCCCAACATTGGCAGGCACAGCAGAACTCCGCAGTCCTTTCTAAAACCTGGTTAGTGGAACCAGCATTTCAAACAGACTTTAGTATGTGATTAAAAAATTAATTATTATAAGCTTCAAATTTATTTAAAGATGTTTACTATATGATCACTTAGTGAGGATGCTTGTGCCAGACTTCTTAGCTGCTCTGCTTTGTCTGTCAGTTCCTCCCTCACAGGACTTGGTAACTTTGGTAGGATCTGTCCCTTAGGAAGACATTTGTCATGCCACAGGATAATGAAAAAGGTTTTCAAGTTTTAGTTAGTAATAAATGCAATCTCAAGTGTGTTCTGAGGAGGAAAGTATTTTGTTAACAAATTTTTAACTAGCTCAAATGAAAAATACAGTGAACATGCATCATTGCAAGATAATGCATTTCTTTGGTTGTTCTTTAGAAGGAATAATATTTTATCTCATGCTGTCCTCAAATGTCTTAAAAGATACACTGATGCTGTCTTACCCTGATGCTGACCATAAAACCCATGAAAAACGTTGTGTTAATGAAAACTAACTAGTGTAGTTATTGGATAAACTGTAGTAGACTCATTTCTGGGAATGGAATGCCAGCATCTATTCAATATTCCTGCAAAATAATCACTGGTTAAGTCCTTAAATCCAGCAATTTTCATGCATGGGAGATTTTCTAGTTAGGCCAAAGCTCTACAAAAATGTCCCACATGTCTCTGCTATAAACGACAGCATTGCTCAGAGGTGCTCTGTGTGCAGTCTGGAGTGACCTGCCTTGTGCTCTGTCAGTGCCATCCTTTGAGACTGTACAATTTTAGTTTACACAGAATTTCATGTGTTAGGAGCATCGTAGAGATGCCCCGTAAAATCAGTCCATGGCATAGCTGCTTCTAAGTGCTGAAACTACAAAGTGAATGCTATTTACTTAACTACATTTTAAAGTTAACCATGGAACTGTTGCTCTCCTTTCCTAGTATTGTAGATTTGGGGGTAGTGGATTTATTCTAATAACAGAATTTACTTTCTTATTTGAGAAGTATGAGAGTATTGAGAGGATGTTGTGCAGTCTGTATTACACTGAATAAAGACTTCTTTTCATTTGCAGGAAATGGTTCATGGTAGTCATATGAAAAACAACAAATAAGGAAGATTATTTAGAATTGAAACAGATGTTAGTTTAAACTTTGAAAATTATTCTGGCAAAAGGTTTCCTAAGCAGTTTTGTGTGACAGGTCTGCTCAAATTGAACTCTAAATTATATGAGCTTCCTCTTAGAGGACAATATGTGATATGAGCATAATAAATGCTAGCTGGAAGCACAGAGAAGCACTTGGGAATTCTTAACATGTACCAAAAGATGTAATTTATGTGTCTACTTTGACAAATATTTTTGTAGGTGTTGAACAAATTGGTATGTATCACCCTGATGAAATAGTGCTGGGAACAATAGCTCCAGGGAGGTAACAGTTGGTTACTGTCAGTCAATTTCTGTAATTGGAACCTGACTTTAGATAACTTCTGTAAAATAATTTGTTTTATGCTGCTGTAAGGTGTAAATAGTACTCTGGACAGAAACTGTTATGATATTTTTTTATGATGTATTTTGCAGTCTTCCAGTCATCAGTAGTTTTGGCTTTTCAGTTGGCTAAAACAAAATGCACTTTTGTTCCACTAAAGAAATCTGGGTTAGTAGGCACATGGGATAACAGAAGAGAGAAGGGCAAGAGTGACACTGACTTCTTCCCAGGGTTCTCTGAGGACAACAGAAGAAAATGTAATGGTCCTTCTTTTGTGAGGCTTTGTCTACTGTAGCGCTCTGGAAGTAGGGGCTCCGTGTTATGCATGAACAAGCAACAGGGAATACAAATGAAGAAATCCTCACTGATGCTGTCACACCTGAAAGCTTATTTACCTTGCTGTGCTTTTGCTCAAGTACAGATTATATCTGACTTGATGGTTTTACGTCTTAATGAAAGTGTTAATGAAGACCAGTGTGGGTAGGACATGCAGGCACAAGCACCTTGAAGGGAGAGTGAAGTGTGTGGGTGGGTGATGATTCCCAAGGCTGGGCAGATGAAGAAATGCTGCTCTTTCACCACTTGCTATAGGGACCTCTTGAGAGCTGACACATGTCCTGGAAGTGTAGGGATAGGCTGGTCAAAAAGTTGCTGCTGGGTTGATGTTGCATTGTAGTAAATCTGGAATGACTTGTTTATCTCTCAAGACCAACACAAGCTGAAGCAGGTCCCAATCCTGAATGATGTTATTGCCACTTCAGTGAAGTTGTGTTGGAAAATCTCAGGCTTTCCTGTATAACCTGTTTGCTGTTTACTTCTGCTTACTGATTTTCTATTTTGACTGTTTTAAATGACCTTTTGGCTTTTCCAGTCAAGACCTCAGTTAACATTACCTATTTTTAAGAATTTTTCTGAACATGCATAACTCAACTGCTTTATGTATGTTTGAAATATTTCCTTCCTTACTGTAAATAAAGCAACAGTAAATTAGACTAAAATATTTCCTCACTTTCTGTAAATAAAGGAACAGTAAAGATTTCCTCTTTCTCTTAGCCTTTCTCTTTTCTTACCTGGTGTTTCTAGGTTGGCCTTTTTGTATCACTGAGCTTGGGCTCATGTTCTTTCTGATTTCAGAGTTACTTCAGTAGTTCCCAGTTTTATTGAGCTTTGCGTCTTTAGCTGCCTTCATTTTCTCAGACCACTTTCTTATTCTCTCCTGCTCAGTTTTCCTATTGTCTTCAGCCCTCCCTTTGCCCCCACAGTTTATGCCCCTCGCAGCTCTGTGGTTCCACTTCTGCAGCAATACAATTTCAGAGTGGCTCAGAGCCCCCTGTCAGCCTGCCATGTGCACCCCACCCGGGCTGAAGGGCACTTCACTTTTTAAAAGCATCTCAGAAAAAGGAATCATTATGCAGATGTTAAAATACATGACATTTAGGCATTGTTAGAAATAAGCCATAATCACCTTCCAATCTGGGTGTGACAGATTGCATTGCTTGAACTTGTTCCCTGTCTGTGTGGATAAATGTACCACATTAAAAATATGTTTTTATTCCCTTCAGGTGTCTTTAGGTTCCGTTGTTCAGTTTGAGAAGGGAAATTTCTCCTTGTCAGCAGAAACGGAAGAAAAGTTTTTTCCTGAGAAAAATGAACATCTGCTACAGTGGGCCCAGAAGGAATATGGAGCAGTTACATCTTTCACTGAACTTAAAATATCAAGAAACATCTATATTAAAGTAGGAGAAGGTAAACCAAAACAAGACCAACAGAATTGATAGATCCTTCTGGAAATTAAGTCTTATTGTAGTAGTAATTCACCTTTTTTTGTATTTTAATCTTTAAACATACCGTTTTCCAAGAGATGTGATATGAAAGGGGAAGGCAGAGAAATAAGAGCAAATCTAAAGACAAGACCTTAGATTTAGGCAGCTTTTAATGGATTCTGGTGCCCTAATTTTATGCTCATAAATGTGGATGCAATTGCTCAGAATCTTAAGAGTCAAAGCTTTATCTTTTAAATGAAATCAGCTATTTATGGTGATGTGGTGCATTCATCTGAAGAACTGAAGTGGAAAACTTGAAGTAGGGGGTAATTTCTAGAAAGACCTGAATAATTTCAGGGTTTTTTTCAGTATATCCTTGTATAAGAACCCAGGTTGCTCTAGGCAAAGAATTATTGCTTTCCTCACCAGAATAAGTTGCCTCAGTCTATCCTTGTGTATTTGCATCTCAAGGAGATTTGCTACATGCCAAGTTCATCAGGTGGCCTAATGCAGGTGGGAGAGGACTTCAGCTCCTCAGGGACTTCACAGGGCCAAATTAGGGTAGGGCTCAGGCTGTAGCTCTGTAGCTGAGCAGTGTTGGAACAACATAACAATATGAGCCTCTGCTGCAATATTTCTATAGAAACTCCTGCATACCTGAACTAGTTGGCTACAGAAAAAAAAAAAACAGCCAAAAACCTTCTGTGGAGAAAATATTCTTTCCTAACCACCTGTATCTGATCATTTGATTTCCTGACGTATGAGGCTTGCCCCCCAAAATCAGAACATGCCTGTGTTGGTTTTATCCAAATCCTGCCAAATTTGTAGAGGATTCCCCTGTGTGACTTTTTTTTTGTTCTACTTGGCATCAGTCTTGGATTTTAATGCCAGGAAATCATTCAGAAATAAATTTATTAACTTATTAAGGTGCTCTTGGAACATATGCATGGGAGTAGTCGTCTCTGTGTTGCAGAGATTAATATTTAACTAGATATGTCAAGAAAACCCAGATAAAATTTTGTTTGTTGGTTTGCACATCTCCAATCAAACCAGGCAGCTAAAGAGGAGTTTTGCATCATCTTTAGAGTGTGTTAAAACACGATTTAATTAGGAGTAAGTACACAAAATGGAACTTGGCAGACAACCAAAATAGACAGTTCCTGCAAAGGCTCCTACAAACCAGCTCAACTGTAACTGCATTGGATTTTGATTTAAATTCTTGGCAGAAGAATGAATGTGCATGTATGGGGGGGTTATGCATGTTCAGGGGTGGGGAAAGGGTCTGTTCCTGAACTGCAGCAGTCATTCAAGGAGTTCTGAGGAAACCACGTGGGACATGGTCCTGGTCCACTTCTCTGCAGACTGAACAATAGAATCACTGGATTTCACAAACCACAGCATATACTGATGTACATTTGGGGCTTTTCATATAAAACTTATACTCCTCAAGCAATTTAGTAAGGTACCCTCAGCTGCCAGTCTGTGACTCACTGCTAGTATTACTCATAGGTGGACATATGAAGTAGTTCCTTGCTACGTGACGGATACAGAATTTAATTGCAGTGTTCATATAAATCTACACTTCAGATTCACTCATGTTAGACAAATCTGAAACTGGAAGATGTAACATTTTAGAAGTGGAGTCTGTAGCTGAACACAACAAACAGAAAATGCAAGCCAGAGGACTAAAAGATCTAAAGAAGGATGATTTTTCATAGAATAAAGCTGTTTCTGATGCCAGGGGTGTCTGAAGTCACTTTTGAAGCTGTAAATGAAAGGCAACTGAGAGCACTAACAAACTGGGTCAGGGCCAAGTGCGTCTGAATCCTGTTGATTCTAAAGGGTGGCTGATAAATGCTGCAAGAATGGTAAGCACAGCAAGAACCTTGAGGGTCCAGAATGGGGGTGTGGAGGAAGGGGGGTTCTTGTTCTTGCCTTGATTTGTGTAGTGAAGGAGATGGCAAAGTGACTGCCGTGATAATTACTGTCAGATTCTAGAAAGGAGAACTGCTCATAGTGAAAGTGGTCTTGGTACATGTTTTTCAGCAGAAATCAGTTTAAATCCTCATGCTGCAATAAGATACAATTGAGTGAGTCAGGAAGGCTTATCAGTTAGCTAAATGTTACCTAACTCACTATCACCAGTGTAAATCCAAGACAAATGTGCTAGCCTGGAGAGAGCCTAATATCAATGCATTTCTTAGCTAAATAAGAAAAAAAATGAGTCAGCCATAATAACTAAACTGGGAAATGTACAGTCCATTTACAGATGGCAACACTGTGCTTCTGTCCTGGCAGAAGCTGAAGCTTCAATCGTGAATCTGAATTTATAGCTTGTACACACCATGTGCACATATCCTGCATGCCATGCTTGCTTGGTTTAATCCTCATAGATGATTGCATTGTCTGGCTTTAGCTGTGTGTCCTGCTGCAGGATGAGTACTGCTGAGAGTTTCCATCCTCCTTCCAGAGACCACTGTAGTCCCTTCTCTGATCCCATTCCTACCCTGCCTTTAAATGGCAATTGAGGTTCTGATCTCTGTTGTGCTAAGGGCTCCCAAACTGCAGAAACGCGTGAATAAGCCTCGGCATCAGAGTGCATGAGGAAAATTGCAAACACCTCAGTTATCTCCAGCTCAGACTTTGCAAGGCAAGCTTTGCTTGGATGAGATTTTTATTGCTGAATCCAGCTACTGCTGCCCAGGGCGCCTGTCTTGGAGAGTGACTGACACTTGGTTAGCAGTGCTCATTTTCGCAAAAACCTCCTCATGATGTTAGGCTTAGATAGTCAGCTTTTAGCCAAGAACCTATGGGTGACACCTAATTTGTGCAGAATAGAGCAGCCAGTGTCTGTCCTCATCTGTGAAATGGAGGTGCTGCCCACAGAAGCTGCAGACCCCTGTGTGCAGTGCTCCATCTCCCCCCAGGCAGCCTGGCACATGGAGGAGAAGGAGGTGGCAGCTGGACACTGGGGCACAGCTCCACCACATCCCTTCTGGCCAGCGGGGCCCCTCGGCACCTGGGCCTGCTGGCTGAAGACCCTCTGCTGAGGGAGTTGCAGGCAAACCTCATGTCTGATTCCTTACTGGGAGTCTGTGGAGAATAGAGAGGCACCGAGTCCATAAGTTGACTATTGGCTGGTTTGGTGATGTTTTTAATTGGTTGCAGACACCTGCAGTCCTTTCCAAAGTAAGTAGACAGCCCCGAAACTAATGAAGAAAAGACGTGTAGTGAGCAAAGAAAGATGAAATGCATTCCCTTTTTAGTCCCAGCCCAGATTTAGGTAACTGGTATGGATGAGAGTAAACTCATTGTGGGCTGTGTGTCAAGTAGCCAGTGATAAGAGTTAAAGTTTGCTGCAGAGGAAAAGCGTGCTATCGAGTGGGGGCCCAGACTGGGGAGCCTCTGGCAGCAAGAGCAGCAGTTCTGGAGAGCTCCAGAGGCGCTTAATGGAAGTGCCAGGAGCGAGAACCGATTTCTTTGCAATGGCAAATGATAGCTCGTGTGGTAATTATCCACAAAGTACTCAGGAGCTGCTGTTTTATGGCCTGGACTGTGTTGTACAGGAGCTAAGGAAATACCTAGTATCTGTGTGTGTGTGTGTGTATGTGTGTATATATATCTATCTATAAAAATTCAAGCTCAGCATAGACCATTTGGGATCATTTTCTATTCTATGCTGTTGTGGGAGGAGCTGGCAGAACTTCAGCTGCATTCAAGGCTAATCTGGCAGGGCACATACCAGATGTTAGAGGAGTGCTTTGCTTTGACTGTATGAATAGTTACAGCCTTATACAGCTTTTGTACGTTCTGCAGAGAAGACAGCACAGTTAATATTCAAAGGCTACTTTGTGTAAGATCAGAGGAAATGCCCCTAATGGTTCCTGTAGAGGCCAGGGTTACAGGAGCCTCTGGTTCCTCTTGCAAAATCGTGTAGCACACACAAATGCACTTCAGAGATGACATTTCGGTGCTCATTTAGGGAGCACATGGTCTCAGCTAAGTTTTCAAGATTTTGTGCACAGTTTTGTGTGCACAATGCATGCTATTTGGTTTTGGACTTTTTTTAAGCTTTCTGCTGACCTTAATAGGAAGTCTTTCTTGTAAAGCAGCGGTCCAAAAGCCAGCCATTTAGAATTATCTTCTTACAGAACTTGGTGTGTTTGAACATGATACTTAGTCCTTCTGTGTATTATGACAATTCATATGTAAAGCTATCTCAGAAATGCAGAGTATACTTGATTTTCAATGGAAATGCTGTTTCTTAAGGTATAGCAATATAAACTGTGCATGAGAACGTCATACCAAGTGACTGGTTTTTATAGTTTGCACTGTACACAATGCTCTTGATCAACTAAGCAGTTAAAACCAAAAGACAGATTGTACATCTAAGCTAGAATTTCATCTTTTCAGTTATGGGTATTATGATCAGACTTCCTTATTATCAACAACAAACTTCATCATTTTTTGGCTGTATTTAGTTTTCCATGCACAAGAGAACTGCAGTATTTCTAGACAGCACTGACTCTGACTACACAATATATAGGGAAATAGATTGAGCAAGGAAATGGAAAGTACTTTCTGTGGTATTTTAAATATGGTAAGTTTATAATAACAAGAATAAAGCATTTTCCACCAGGAGAAGGAATTGATCACAAAAGCTTTCTGAGTAAATTGCAAAAGAAACAAGTCTCTTTTAAAGACACAAGAAACAAATTAAATGTATTTTTTTAATTTTGAAAAATTTTTCCTTCAGTATTGTTTTCAGATTTTTTCGTTGTAGGGATTTTCTTTCATTAAATGTTTAAATCCAGAAATAGAAGCTGTTCAGTTTAGAAGTATATATTTTATGTTAGAAATGGGATGTGTTACTGCAGCATCAATATGATGTTGATTTGTCATGCTTATAAAAAATAATAGGTATACCTTTCAGCAATATAGTGCCACACTGAAGCAGGTGCAGTACATACATACATTTAAGCTGTTAGCTATTTTGCATCCATACATACAAGCTGATATCTGTGTTTAAAGGTACATGTGCTTTCTTTTTTTTCTGTCTCCAGATCAAGTTTTTCCTCCCTTATGCAACATTAAAAAGAATTTTCTCTCTTTAAATTACCTTGCGGGATACCTACAGCCAAAACCAGCAGAGGGGTGCCTTGTGTCTAGCTTAGTCCAAGAAAGAGAAGTTCATATCATTGAACTAAGCACTCCAAATTCCAATCCTAACAGGTAAAGTATTATCTGAATAGACTAAAAATGTTTGAAATCATAACTAAAGATTTCATCTGTCTGTTGAAGATCATCTGAAAATAACCATTTCGTGCTTACAAGAAAAGCTTGGACTTCAGTACTTTGCCCTAGACATCAGTTCTTCAGTATGTAAAGATTTTGGATTCTGCTTCATAATCACAGGATCTTTGTGAACAAGACTGCAAAGCACAGTTTGTATGGGCCATATCCTGTCCCCCTTCTTGCTCAGTCAATCAAGTTTTCCCAAGAATAAGGTGAATAGGAACTATCAGTAAGGGCAGCATCTGACTGAGAGGGTTTAAGGTTAGACCAATGTATGAGGAGGAGAAAGGTTGAAAGTAATCTTGACCTGTCACTGGTAGAATGGTTGGCAGCAAAGCCTGGGGCAGTGGCTCCCAAGAAGGAGTCCAGAGGTTGCAAGTGATCTGCAGTCTGTAGTAATTGTTCCACCATTGGTCTGAAGGTTCATGATAGTATTTTCTGTCAAGTTTCCAGTTTAAGGGAAAGTTTGATAATTGCCAGAAACGTTAATGACTGTGGTCCGCTGACCAAAAAAGTTTTAACTAGTGTTTAGGGAATAACTCTGTCTATGCATTATGAGGATCACCTGAATTGTTAAAGGTACCTTTGGGAGGTTAAGCACTCTTCCCAAGTGGTGAATATGGTTGCTAGAACAGAAATTTGCTGTTAAATGGAGATGGTTACAATTTCATCAAAGATAAGGTAGCATTAAAATCCTGTCTGCTTACTGCTGACACTGAATATCCAGCACGGTCCAGTCATGATCCTCAGGCAGTTACATGAGCACCTCCTACCCCTAATGAGAAAATCACACAGGCAGATGGGGGTGGGAGGAGAGGCCTTTGTAAAAAGGATATTTGTCTCATTGCAAGATGTTGAATCCAGAGCCTGACTATTCTTGCCAAACAACTTGGGGAGAGTAAGGACATGCTGAGATGTAGTGAAAGTGGAGTAGGTAACCCCGAATGATTTGCTTCTGTGTGGTGTGAGTTGCAGCCCCATCCTGAATAAAACTGATCAGCATCAACATCATTCTAACCCCCTTGTAGTGTTATGCAATGACAACCCAAATTCCAGGCCCACTGGGCTTTTGACTTTGGATGATAGTACAATAGGAATTTGTTTTTCAGATGAAAATACTGCAAAATGTTTAAATATTTTGTTACTTGAAGTAAAAAAATTGTTGAGCAACTTTGCTCTTAGTTTTGTGTGTTATCCACAGTTGTCTTTACAAAGTTTAAATCCCCAAAGAAACATACAGAAGCTGAGGTGGGCATGTGTAAAACTGCAGGGGAGGAAACAAAGCTCCCAAAATACACTAAGCCTCAGTGCTGAATATTAGTTGGAACCTGTTACTTGGGGATGAGCACGTTCTTGTGATGTGTGGCCCCATAAGATGGTCTGGAAGTCCAGGTTTTTCTGTTGAATTGGTATTTTGCATGACAAGATGCTATTGATGGGTACAAACCCTTTTGCTCTGCTCATTTGCTTATTTTACTGAGGTCTTGAAAAGCTAGGCAGTGTTCATCTATTTTCCAGCAAGCAGCAGGCTGGACATCTGGATTTTTTGATTTTTAGCGTAAGTATATATCCAGAAGTATTGGAAACTGAATACACTGCTTAATTCCTCAACACACGCAAGATCCTGAGCAAAGTAATTTCTGCAGTTTAACTGCATAAGCAGAGACATCCCCCGAAACAGTATTTGTGGTTTGGTTTGGGTTTGGGTTTTTGTGTGTGTGTGTGTTTCTGTTAACCTACCTAATTTGTCTTTTTGCTTTTTTAAGGTATTGAGTTTTAATACAGTTATGGCCAGAGGAAACTGAAACAGCTATATTTAGGCACTGTCACAGAAAAAAACACAGTGTTTATTTTATAAAGCAACCTGCTAGTCATATAACTTACCTGCTCTAAATAATAGCTGAAATGAATAGCACACTTCTTGTAAATAAGAGACAAAAATACTGTTTAAAAAAGTACTTGTTTCCATTGTTATGCAAAATCACTTAAGCATATATGGAATAACAATGTGTTTTGCACATGCTGTGTTGCCTGGGATAATATCCAGCATTTTAATCAGCTGGCCAGACAGTGGAAACATGATGGATTGGAAGAAGGTTGATAGCTGAAAATTTCTGGCATTCTGTTCTAACTTTCTATTTTCCACATACAGTGCTCTCCAGGTGGATATAATTGTTGACATTAAACCATCTCAACCAGGCGCCAGACTTGTCAGAGATGTCGTCCTTATCCTCAAGTGTAGAAAGTCTGTCAATTGGGTTATCAAGTCTCATGATGTCCAGGGAAAGCTGGAAGTGATTGTAAGTTAAGGCACCTTTATTTTTTGAGAGATATTACACTACAACAGTATAGGATCCATTTAAATGTGATATAGTATCAGACCATATTGATTTCTGAATGTTTTCTCTTAATTGCTTTTTTTAATTATTACTGCATGTCAGGGAGTAAATATGGAAACTTTTTTCTCGATAGCTTTTAATATGTGAGCTATTAAACAGATCAACACGTCTCAGAAGCCAGGTGGTTAGTGCAAGGATTTAGGGTCTATGTCTTTTCGACTTCTGTTGAAGTACCCTAAACACAAAGTTGGATGTTCATTTCTCTTTTTACTGTTAATTTGGTGAGTGGATCCACAGGTTCATCTCAGAAGTTGGAACAAGGCCTGTGAGTGCAGAGTGGATAATACTGGATACACAGCACACTCCCACGTCCCTTTAGAAGTGGAAACTTTTTTTCCTGCTTGTGGTTGTAGTAGTATCTATTCCTATTCCCTGCCAGTACTTCTGTCCCCAGTAAATGCTTGGTCTAATTGGTCTCATCTCTCAGACTGCAAATAATAAGTTTTTAAAAAGTTAAACTTTTAAAGCTAAACTTTTAAAATTACTGGAGATGCTGGTTCACATTGATTTTTTGTACAGGCTTTGTGGCTCAGCACCATTTCTTTTAAGAAAATGTGTGTTCTCTTGCTCTGAAATAAATAAATATAATTGGATACAGATTGTGCAGCCAATAAATGTGTGGCCTATTTGTGTCTTAAGTGATCAGTTAAGGGCACATTGTACAGTTGAGCTGAGTCTTTGCTCAGGACCATGCAGTGGCCTCCTGATTCGCAGTTTTGCTATAATTCAGTTATATTTTCAAACTCCAGCTCTCTGTATTTATGGGGATTTTACTTTGCTGAATAGCTTTCTGACAGGATCCAGAGGCTGATTGATGTAAATCTCCTAAAAGGACAAATGGGTAGGCAGGATCTCATGCTATATTTTGAGAGAGAAGGAAACGAAAGGAAAAAAAAATGTTGGTGTTGCTCAGAAAATTGAATGGAAAAATTATCTAGGGTGGATGATGAAATTCCCTTTTCGTTGCTGACACATATTTATCTTACAGACAGGAAAGGGTGTTCTGGTCATTCTGTGGGTTCTAAATAATCAGTCCTTAAAGAGATAGGTCAAGGTTAGTTGTCAAGGATTACCACTCTTGTAAGCAGAAGGGCAAAAAAACAATGCTTGACTTCAAAGTTACTACACAAAATTCACCACTATATATTTAGGCCCACATGGGTCTACTTCCACAGGATAAAGAACTGTGCTTTAGTTCACTCCATACTTGGACATAGGTACCATATTTCATGTCTATGAAGCTATCACTTTATGAATGATCAATTTTCAGGGAGAGATTTCTACAGGATTTTAAAATTTCTGAAATGCTGTACTTGAATATAGAAAAACAAACTGCAATTACTTTTTAAATTCTTCTTCATTAATTATTGAAAGTATAAGTAAAAAGTATAATTAAAAATTCCTTCTGTAGGGAGTGGCAGAAGGTAATTATTTTACTTAGATTAACAAAAAGAGGAAGTAATATATAAAATACATATGGAAGTTTCAGTATATAAAAGACTTTGTATTTATGTTAGGATTTGTGAGTAACTGTTTGCTTTACTGCTTTATTTATGTAGGTGCTTAATTTTTTGGCATATGTGTCTGTTCTCCTTTATTTAGAGAGGATGGAGGGAACTAAACTCCCCCATGTCATTAAAAAGCCTGTATTTGCAGCATTTAGGCTGTCTTTATATCTCTATTAAACTGAAGGCCTTTCCAAGCCCAAATTTAGACAATGCATAAAAACGTTACTAAGCAATTAGGTAATGTTTCACAATGTTCTTTTTAGTAGTTGAAGCAGTTTCATGCACTTCAGTTTTCCCAACTTCTTGCCCTCAGTATGAATCAGAATTGTCTTGAGGGGATTGGCAAACTGAGAGGGAAAGGTTAGTGCTAAGCTGCCTCAAACCCAGGACTGTGAGTTGTTGAGGTCTAAGTTCACAGTCAAAAAATGAGAAAGATGTTGTGGGTCATGTAGCTCATCTCCCAGCTTGCTGTTCCTTGAAACTCTGAAAGCGGATGTGTACAAACCCGAGTAAAATGAGAATAATTTAGGTAAAGTAATTGCACAAAGTGTACGTGCAGTGCTTTGCTCCCAGGCTGAGTCTCACTCCTGCGTGCAGGAGCAGCCCCCAGGCCATGCTCGTGTGGCTCTGGGCTTGCAGGCTGCTGGCCACGTCGCTTCCTTTGGATTCAGGGTCCCTTTGCAAAGCTGGGAATTGCGCAGTGAAGTTGCAGAAAGAATGTAAGTGTGTTGAGGGATGAAGAGTGAGAGATGGGAAATGCACAGAACCCTGTGAGGGTTTTGAAAGCTTGGAGGGACTGTTCTTTTTGTGAGAGCAACTGCCCACCGCTTTCAGAAGTGGTGTCTCTCTATTCTGAGTGCGCTGGGGAGGCTCTGGTTGCCTGGTTTCAAACACTGTGTGTGGAGGTGTTGGGAGAGCAGGCAAGTGAAGCAAGGGCTGCTCCTGCAAGCCCCAGTTCTGAGTTTTGTTCATGGAGGCGATGCAGGATTGAACATTTACAGGCTTAGTGTGGAGTGGAGCGGTATAAACAAACCCTGGAAGTGTAGGGTGGCAGTTGGGACAGTAAAATTCTGGGGTAATATTTGTTCAGCTGTCTCCTCCTGATAGAAAAATAAAGGAAAGCTGAGAGGGAGATACAGCAAAGGTGGGATAGCATAAAAATTCCAACCAGTTAAAGCTGTGGTAAAAAGAAAATGTGTGATCAGTCATGTCCAGATTTGCATCTGTTGAAGACCAAAGATTAGTTGATCGAACACAGTAATAAGGCACTAAAATTACAGTACCTCTTGCTCCATTTTTGTTTCTAATTTTCAGTGGGCTTTGCTGGTCGTTGATAACTGTAGTAACAGTATCCTCAGACCAGACACTCTGCACCTAAAATTGTCTTTATTGTGAAGCTGCAAATATTTGAAGGCTGCAGAACTGGTTCTCTGTGGAGAAATGAGTGAGGGAACTGAAGGTAAACTATGCAATTCCATCAGGTCTCTCCACATGCTCTATTCACTACTTTGTTCAGAAATTTTTTCTGATGTCAGGTGAAGTGTGGCCAAGATCTGTGACCTGTGTAGCTTGTCCATATGACCATTACCTAAAAGAGACCTCAACAGTCAGTCTTCTGGTGCTCTAGAGTGAAAGAGGTTTAAGATTCAAGGAAAAACAATGGGCATGAAAAAAAAATGCAGCCTATAGGATGGAGAAGATAATTGAGCACGGAAATGAAAGTGTTTCTGGAACATTCCATGGTGTCAGCTGCATTAGAAAGTGCAATTCAATTGCTTTGCAAAAATCGTTGAAAAGTGGGTCATCATGCCTTTCCATCAGCTTCTATGTTCAGCTTGTTCTGCATCATTGATGTCATTGTTATAGTGATAATAGTAGTGTTTTGAGTGTAAAAATAAATATATATCTCTTTAGCTTTGTATGAATACATGTTAAAGATGCCAAGCACTTAAATTCAACTTCAAGTGTAATACCTGTTAATATTTTCTAACTGCCCCCCTTGCAGTGAGAGATACTTGCTATATTCCTGTCATTTGTCCGTTTGGACAAGAAAATTTGAAAGTAACCAAAACATTTACCGGAAAATGGAAACTAACAGACTGTGTGACTCATCTGTATTCCATGGCCAAATCTTGAGTCATTATTTTTAATTTTCTAATAATTAGGAAAATTAACCATGCAAGTGCATTTATGAGTTTGCTGTATCGATTTTTGTAAAACTTGTTAATTGAACCTTAAATTTTTCTGTATGCAGAAAGTATATGTTGTTTTTTAAGCAGTCCCACCATGCATAAATGTGCATGCTCTCACTAACCACTCTATTAAGCATTTAGTTCAATCCTGTTTAACATAATCAACAATTTACAGGAGGCGCACTGCATTTCTAGGATGAAGCTCATTTAGACACAGCCTATCCTTGATGTCAGCTGACTTTAAAGCATTAGCTGGTATCAGCCCTACTTCATGAGCAGGCTGTTTTGCCTTTCAGTAACGCTCATTTGAACAAAGGTTTTCCCTTATGCAGCTGAAGTAATGCTCTCATAAAAGAGAGAAAGGGAACATTTGAAAAATCAGTTGTCATTTTGAGTTCTCCTAACCTCAGAAGTAATTTCAATTCAGCTTTGAAAAAAGCATGGCATTATACAAATGAGGGTCCTCAGTTTGCTGTTTATTTAATAGAGTAAAAGAGAGTAGAAAAACAGGTTCAATAAGTGTTAATATTCTCTTTTAAGTATCCTTAAATGGTAATCATGAACCAAGTTTTTCTTTATTTGCAGACATCAAATAGTGTTGGGTTTGGAAAGGAAACAGAACGATCCATGACTATGAGTAAATCAGTAGTACCTGATATTCCCTCGTCGCATGAGAGTTTGATCAAGTGGGCTTATGAGCATAACTATAGTCCAGTTACTTCCTACACAAAGGCTCCTGTTGCAAACAGATTTCATCTGCAACTTGAAGATACAGGTAATTTCACCCAATGATTTGCACTCAGGCTATTTCAGCAGCACTAAAATAGTATATTTGATGAGTGTGATGTTTCTTTTACCTCTGATGTTCTTTTGCATATAATAGGTCCACTCCTCAAAGTTTATTTTCAGCTCTTAGTGAGGAAGACTTTTAGCAGGGACTAAATATGCCTCAGTAATAACTAAACCTTTAGTTCAAGGAGTTGTGGCTAGTTACCTGACAAGTACAAAGATGCTGTTTTGGATGTCCTTCAGGAGCTTCCTTTCTGGATATTTTTTTAAATTAAAATTATTGATTCTGGATACTTTTTAGGAAAAATATCTAATAAACTAATGTGGGCATTTTTTGTCTTCATTTTTCAGAAGAGATGAATGATGAAGAAGACCATTCCCTCCCTCCAGAGCTGACAGAATTGCTGGGTGTTAACCCACTGCCTGCTCCAAAGAATCCAGCCTTAAGTGACGGCCCGACTTTTCCATTTCACATTAACAGAGGAAGACATGATACAGTGGGAGAAGAAATCTTCCCAGCCAGGCATTCAGTAGATACATTAATAAATCATGACTTTGGACATTCCCTCTCAAAACATAAAGAACCAGAAGAGGTTCAGGGCAGTGCTGATATGGCCCTGTCAATAAAGTGTGATGACAAAGTCATGACAGTAGCTGTAGAAAAAGACTCTCTGCAGGTTGGTGTGCTATCTTAATTTCAAAATTGGGTAGGCTTTTTTTAGGCAGACCATTTTATTTGCAATTTTCTTGAAAAAATAAACATTCTAAGATCTACAGCTGTCACCACCCAACCCCCAGAAATAATTTGGTGAGGAAAGTATACTGTAGATATTCTTTGCCTTAACTTGGAATCGTATTTCCTCTCCATGACAACCTGATGGTTTTTGGAGGGATTTATTACTAAGCTTTTTGTGGTTGTTTCTATCAAAACTGTGCTCAACCATTAGTCTGTTTTTAATTTCCAAAGTACAAAGAAGCTGCTTTTGATAGCAATGTCAGAACTAAACAGATCTGTCTTTACTATCTACCAGCTGTGCCAGGTTGCTTGTGTCTATTTGGATTTTGGAAGAGAGCTGGGTACAGACAGCATTTTTAGCTCATTTCAGACCAGAGTCAGCATTATTAATCAGCAGATTAATAATGAACCTGTTGTTTCCTTTGTTCCATGTTACATTTATTCCCTGTCTGTCATGTGTAACGGCATTTTGAGGGTGACCTTCCCTGGATGTCAGCACAATGATCTTCACTTCCTCCTCTGAGCAGTCATGAACAGCATTCTGAACTGCACTTCAAGCAAGAGCTGAGCACAATTGTGTTCCAGCCTCTTACAAAGCGCCTTTGTTTCAGGCCAGCGGCTACACTCGGACGGAGCTGTCGCTGCTGGATCACTCCTGCAGAGCCAGGATGAACGGGACCCATTTCATTTTGGAGTCTGCGCTGAACAAATGTGGGACTCGCACAGCATATATCTTGAACAAGATTGTTTATTTTAACTCTGTGAGTATTGTACAAGGGGGATCCACCTTCTGCACGCACATCACGGAAGTACAAGGAAGCCGTTGTAGTTAGCTTTGGTCTTAGTGAAAAGGAGGTGTCCTGATCTTTTCTGTCTAACTCAAACCTTGTTGCAGCCACAGTCCCTGTATTTAAGGAGGTATGAAGGCTGCATATTGATTATGTTCCTGTGGTCAAATAGTATCCTGAAGGAAAAAGGAGGAGTTGGAGTTAAATACTTTTTACAAAACTGCACGGTTGCACATTGTGGGCTATCTGTACCCTCCTCAGAGAAGTTGTACCAGCCTTCTTTGTGCAGCTTTGATGCATCCATACATAAGCAGTACTACTGTAAGGAGGAATGGGAATGAGTTCTTGAGATTGTGCAAAGTAATACCATTCAATTTGAATGCTAAATTAAGTGAAAATTTTTTCTTCTAAAATTGGGTGTGGAAAAGGCTTTTAAAATACGAGGAAAATACATTACTTACACATGCTTCTCTCTTATAATGTGCATTTATATTTTCTATCTGTTGATGTGTATGATGAAGGGACTCTTGTGTACTTGCACATGAGTGATGATGCAAAGGAGCACAGTTAGATTGTAAGCAACTGCTTCCACACTGGCTCAGCTTGGGATCCTGAGTACAGTGTAGCTAATCTGGGTTGGAAAGTAATGACACATTCCTCTTGCCGAGCTTTCCAGTACATAGAAGTAACCTTGGCAAATGAGGAAAAGCCAGTGGTCCAACCCAAACACAGCTAAGGCAATCTGGTCTGACCTTGCCTGGTTAAAACCATTCTACAGTGATGAGGTGGTACCATCTAACTTCAGAAACAGTCCCAAACCAAGGCTGTGGATAGAATCATCAGCACACTACAGAGCAGCACTTGTGTGGAGCTAAATACTGTCATTGTTCCTATATTATGCTATGGCCCAAACTAAAATGGTCATTTACCTCCTCTCTTTTCTCTATCATGTCTTTTAATAGTCTTGGCTATGCACTTGAACTCCAAATCACATAAGATATTTTTCAGAATTTGGGAGCATTACTTCTAAAAAATAAACACCCTCCAGTGGAGTGTCAAAGGGTGTGTATATGTAACTTTTTAGCAGTTGCTCTATGTCAAAGAAAAATGTTGAAGTCCTGAAAGGGAGGAAACTAGCTGAGTAGCCACAAGGCATAGTGAAACAGAATGCAGAACACTGGAAAACAAAACCAGGAATTTGCAGGTGAAGTAATGGAGAACTGTGCAAAGGATTGCAGGGGAAAAAAAAAGGTCAGAATTCAATATAAATTTAGTGAAAAACATGGGAAAAATGAAGAAGGGACATAATGTTTTTGGGTTTACATCTCTGAAAAAACCCACAAGTGACAGAGCAGAAAATCCTTTAATGACCTAACACTTTTAGTGATATTTTTTTTCCTGAGTGCATTAAGGAAAGCTAAGTTGCAAAAAAATCACTTCAGAAAGCCATTTCTTTTTTTAATGTTGGTTATAGAAATACCAGAAATAGAACAGAAATTCTAGGCTGCTCATTCAGACACCAACACCCAGACTGGTGTCTCTGCTGGCTCTGAATTTTGGAAAAAAGACTAAGGAGCATTCTCTAAATATAAGCTACATATCCTACATGCTCAGCACAAGGCTGTATAAGACATGCTTTCACTATCTGCTTAGCTGGTGCTCTTCTTTTGGCCTTTGCATTGTTCTGAAGAGAGTAGAAAATAATAACCATGAGAGTGCTCAGTTATCACCTAATCTAATTTGTTTGCAATACCTTTTGTGTAGATTGTCATTCAGCTGTCAGCAGCAGCTGAAGGCAGCGGCTTTGATGATGATGACATGGAATCAGGTGATAATGGATTTCCAGGGGATGCTGATGAGGGAGATGTTGCTTTCTCGAGCTGGCCTGAAATAGCGGTATGTTACTGTCAGTTTGCAGCTGACAATAAAGAAATACCTATTGTAATTGGCATTCCACATAAATTATATTAATTGTGTAGAAATTCATTTGTCTTTTAGCACATTTCTTGTCATTGCTGTTTCTTGTGTCCCTGCTGACGATTTACACTAAGTAGATGGAATGTGGGTGGGCCTGTATTGTACCCACCAAATTTGTCCTTAGCCAGCTACTATCCTGACTCAGAGTGTTACTGTATTTATTTCATTTCAGTTTAATTGCACACTGCACCAGCCAGAGGATGAGAGAGGCATGTTCTGGCCTCCTGAACCACACATCACCAATGTGACCTTCAACATGGAGCTGTTTAAAACAGATTTGTTCCTTACTCCCTCCCAAGGACTCTTCTCTGTTGCTGAGAATGGGCCAATATATGTAGAGGTAACAAACTGAAAAAGGCTTTCAAACTAACAGAAGCACTTTGCAAGGCCATGCAGCTGAGCCACATCTCTTCTTGTCATTTTAAGGGTTTTGAGCAGTTGGTTTAGGCAGACAGGTACGTATTATGGTGGCTGCAGAGAACAGAAACTGGGGTAAGAAGTAGGACAATATTTTGGTAAAACCGAAAAAATATGTGCAAAAGGGATGAATTTTACTTACAAGGTAAATTAGTGATTCATGGCAAATCTGCTTTTCTGTGCACTTGAAGGTGTCTCTGGGCTCTTGCTCTGAACTGCCATGTCCCAGTGTAGACTTCAGGGTTCATTTTATTTGGTAATATTTCTGAACCCCCCCTTGACATGCAAAAAATGATTGCAACTATGTGTCTTTCATATGCTGGCGTTCTCAGGTTGCACCCTTAATACAGATTCTAGTCCCTCTCCAATCTGCTTAAAAACATCAGCTGCAATCCTTTTGAATGCTACCATACAAGAGATCTACCAGATTTAGATAAGTAAGACTAAAGTAAATTCAACAGCCAAGTACCCTTGTCTTCGGGTGTGTTTTGCATATGATAATATTTCTATGTGTTGCTGAGTTGCTTATGAAATCTGGGGAATTTCAAACCAATACAGTCAGTATTTCCAAATTTAGCCATGTGAACAGAATTTTGGATTTTTCAAATAATGGTGGACAGTAATAAATACAACTTTGGCAATGAGCAAGTATCTGCAGTTCATAGATGAGTAGATTACAAGGTGCGAGCAAGGGCTTATAAGATCAGTGTTAACAGTATATTGACTGAAGTAGTTCTGTGCCATGTTTCTCCTGCCCAAGGTAGTTCCTCTTTGTCAGCCCATATTGCACATGATAAGCACAGTGGCACATCTGACATTGGTGCAGTTTTCTTCATGATTTCAGTGTGTTGTATTTCTTACTTGTTCTCTACCCAGTGAGAAGAACTTAAGACAGTTGAACCAAAATGAAAATACGTCACACTCAGTTATGAATATGTTTATAAAAGACACTTCTTTTTTTTTTTTGTCTGGCTAAAACTGCTTCCTTCAGTGATCTGAGATGAATCCTCCTGGCTTAAAGCCCTCTGGATTTGTCTGGTTCTGGAGCTCTTTATTCAGACAGATGTTCTGATTTCTTCATCACCTGTCCTGGCAGAAGTATTTTGTTCCTGTTTTTCCTTCTTGCATGTTGAAAAACACACCAGTCTTGAACTTCTGTGACTCCGTTTTTTTAGCTGACAAAGATCATTTTTTTTTTTCCATTTTGTTTCTATTTTGCATTTGTTATTAACAAATATATTTGAGGAGTTGATAAATAGGTCATAATCAGTAAGAACTCTCTATCTCCCTTTTTCTTGTGTGCTAATAATTTTTTGTGTGTGTTTGAATCTTTTGTGGGCTTTTTTTTCTTTCTTCTCTGCTGTCATTTTCTCACCTTCCTCCTATAGTTCTTTTCCTTGCTTGAGATACCATTCATCCTTTTATTTAATGAACTGTAGTATGCCTGTCCTCCTTCCCATAATCTTTGTTTTTAAGTAGTTTGCACCATCAGCTTGTTTCCTGTCACTATTTGTGGCTGACTTTCGTTTATCCATCTTTATTTCTGTTCTTTTCAGATGGTCTTTCTTGCTTAGATGCTTCAGCACATCCCTTCATCTCTAGTTTCATTGCTGCTCACATGGGGGAGAGAAAAAATGAGAAATGTCTTTATTCACTGCAAAGCTCAGAGCATTAAAAAATTGCTGCATAAACCACAAAGTCTGGCAGGCTCTTCCTTAAAAATCCTTGAGGCACATATGGATTAAGTACACAGATAAGGCACATTTCTTCTGAAAAAGAAAATTATTTCTTGTGGAACTGTTTCATTGGGCAGTGTTAATGGGTAGATACAATGCTTCTGTTGTTTATTAAGAGCTACATGCCTCATTTGTTAAAAATTCCATTTATTTTTTTCTTCTAATTATTCTGTAGCATTTGTCTGCATTCCAGTCCAGCTAAGCAACATCAGGGCCTCAGAAGTTTGCATCCTCAATTATTTTTCATAAAAGAATATGAATTTCAAACTTACAATAAACTAAAAGGATCCTTTCACAAGAAATTGTGGCTTTTTAGGAGGCTCCCTCACACCACCACCCACCCCCCCGCTCCCCCCCCATCCCGGCCCAGGAATGCCACCCACACATCAGCCCATGACCTCCTCTCTGCATTTGCATTCCTGTCATGGCTGGGAGTGGGGTCTCTATTGTGCCTGTTGCTTTTGTATTTTTCCTTTTTCATTATAGTTTCAAACAGATACAAAGACATGGAATTAGTGGTTGACTTCTGTCCAGCTCTGTGATAGCCCCTGTGTGTGAGGGAAGCAGAGCCATTTCAGGCAATTGCAGTCATTACCTGTGTGCCTCATCTGGGCTGGGTTTTTCACCTGCTTTCAGAAAGAGAAGGGATTGCTGTATTTCTGATGGGTTATGCTATTAAACAGCTGCTGATTTTGAAACTACAGGTTTTCTGTCTCTCAATTTACTCTTAACATTTAGCCATCAAAATAGTTCCGATTGGAAATGGCACTGGAAAACTGCTTTAAAAATTGTTGAAAATATTAATGAAATATGAACTAAAAATGTCATTTCTGAGATCTTACCACCTCTTTCTTTTTAATGCAGGTGTCTGTGACTAAAGCTGACAGGTCCTTGGGCTTTGCCATTCAAACATGCTTTGTTTCCCCATTTTCGAATCCAGATAGAATGTCTGACTATACCATTATAGAAAACATTTGTCCTAAAGATGAATCTGTTAAATTCTACACTATTGAGAAGTTGAACTTTCCAATACCACATGCACAGAAAGACAAAAAAAGATTTAGCTTTGTGTTTAAACCAATGTTCAACATCTCACTGCTCTTTCTTCACTGCGAGTTGACTTTGTGTACAAATAAAGACAAAGATACTCAAGGACTGCCAAAGGTCAGTAATTTATTAAAGTCAAAACTTATTATTTAGATGAAAATAAGGTATTTTTCTGATCTGACCTCTGAAGTGGATAAATGGTTTTCTGCGGAATTCATGTAATGAACATGATATCTCTAGTCTCAGTATTTTAGTAGAGAAGAGGTATTATAGTATGCATTTTGATTACATAATTCAGAGTTTCTGTTTAAATTTCATAATGTGGTTACAAATAGAAACTTAATTTTTGTTACCCAGCTGGTTCAGGTTGATCTTTGCTATCCATATCACATCCATAGCCAAAGCACAAACAATGTTAGTTTTAATTTTCAGACATATGTAATATCAGATAATATTGTAATTTCATTGCTACAAAAGAGAATTGCCAAATTTTGCTTTATAACTAATAGAATTGTCTGTAAATTAGTTGTTAAAGATTGTGTTCCAAGAATTCGGAATTTATTTTTGATTTGGGGCTTATGCACATTCCACTTAAAATGTATTTTTTAAAGATGATTTGTCATTGTTTATCAACATATGTTGGTGGTGACAGTTTTGGCTCCCAGATTTCTTTTTAAAAAATTATTCTAAAATAAAATAATTACTACCATGTAAGTGTAATAGTAACAATCTCATAAAGGTTAAGGAATCCTTAACAAAGGCAAAGGTTTCATCCTGAAACACAGCTAAGAATTAGCTTTGCCAGTATGTTACATGAGGTCTGTTTGGAGGTTCTCTCAGGTAACTCATATAGGATAAAGCTGGTTATGAGGTGGTGGTGCAAATGGGACAGCTGTTGTGGCAGGCAGTGGCTGAGGCCTCACACACTGTGCCTTCCACCCGCAGTGCGTTCCTCCTGATGAAGCTTGCACCTCTCTCAATGTGGATATGATCTTGGCCATGATGCACAACAAGAAAACTTTCACCAAGCCTCTTGTAATAACACATGAAGGAAAACAAGAAGGTATGAGAATGAGCTTGAACTGTTTAATAAACCTATGTATATTATATTGTGTAACATACAGCTGCCTGAAATGAGGAAGTATTGTGTAATCTTGTGGTGATACTGTGTCTGTCAGAGGCTACTTGCTTAGTCATTTCTCTGGCAGCAGTCACCATGGCAGTTCATTGCTGTTTTCCAACTGTATGGATCTCTGGACATGTGGTTTTGCCAGGCATAGGGAAGGGAATGCTGTACTGCAAAATATTATGGGGTTTGGAACTATGAATGTAGCAGGAATACTTGCAGCAACTTCTTCGTGCCCAGAGATCAAAGTAACTGCTCTACTCCCTGCTTTGACATGTATTTATTGTGCTTGTAAATATAAATTTAGGAATAGTAGCAGTGGAATTACAAAGTATTGAGGATGCTAAAGCCTAATTAGTTTGTAAAGCAAAGAGGTGGCCACTGGAGACTCATCAGACAGTTAAACTACTAAGAGCAAAAGATGATATGCACAAAAGTGGGACTTGCTTGATCATGTAATCTTTATTGAAAGAAAATGAGTGTGGTTAGTAACTGGTTGAAGGATTTGCAGAACTGAAGTGCATTATGAACATGATGAGACTATATTATAGTTTAAGAATATACCCTGTGAGTGATAAGAAGTTTTCACAGTTTCATTTAATTTTAAAGTTTTTCCTAGAAGGTCACTCTGACAACAGGATCAGTCATGTTTTGATGAATACATAGGAGGAAATGTTTGTACACTAGGTCTTCTTTTTGCATTACTGCGGTAATTTAATATGAAACTTAAGTGGCTTCACATTCACATTGAAGTATTCCAATAGTGTTCAAAGGCTGTTTGACCTTTGGAATGCTTTTTGGAGAGCAAGAGGATGGGGATCAGAATCTCTGTTGTACAGGGCATGCTTTTTAGTCATCCAGCAATTTAAAGTACCATACAGCATTGCTAGGGGACATAAGCAACAACTGTTTCTAACTCTGCAAGACAGCTTATATTTAATTTTGGGGGTTTTTTTTACAAATTTGTTAATACAGATCAAATCCAGTATGAATTAAAGGCAAGTATTTGATCTGTCACAGTGCTATAATTAAAACTGTGCTTTGGGCCTGATTCTGTGTTTTCTTTTTGCTCAACTCATTTTATCTCGGTGGGTTTTCAATTGGGAATGAACCGCAACTGAAATTCAGCTTTCAATAAACAGACTCATGCTCTAAGCTCCCTTGCCCTTGTGATGTGTGGAGCATTGTGCACAGCTCCCATCCACTCAGAATGTTCTCTTTGTCAGAGGTACAAAGTCTTAGTGTGCAAAGACGATCTAAATTTATAAAGATTAATTACAAGACAACAGTGTGATAGAGTATTTTGTTGCATTGTGGGTGATTTACTCTAATTGTGGGATATTTGATGGAAATCTCCCCAGCATATCGCAGCTTTAAGACATAATACAGAGTGGCATATTAACAACGTAGCTTTGTTGGTGTGCAGTTGTTCTACAGTTAATCAAGAAACCCCTTTCTTAAAGCCAAATGCCATCGTTGGCCAATACGTGAACTTAAGATTCTGAGAAGAAATTGTATCATGTTACTGAACAGGAGAATTTACCTCTCAGAGCCATTCTCCATTTTCTTTGGTGGAGACAGACCAGCTTTCATTGTTACCAACTGCACTGTGTGAGGGGCTGCCCTTTGATCTGCTCAGCAGCCACATGTGAAAGTCACACGCTTGACGTTTCAAAAGTCAGAACTGGTTGTTGCAAAGGTGTCTTTTTTTGCTTCAGACAGAAGTTTATTGCTGTCATTGACTATTAGAAATCACAACAGTATATCCAAATGGGAATAACTCTTCCTTCCCTCCTAATTTTGTTACTTATTTACCAGCTGATTGGTTATATTACTGCACCAGATCCCAGTGGAAGTGTCTAAAACCTAACTCCATGCCATGTTCTTTCCCTTTGCATTCCTGCATTTCACACACATGCTCTCCCCCTCTTCAAGAAAAGAATATGGATGGCCATTTAAATGACAGGAAATAGATGTTCTTCTGTCGAAATAATCTACCACTGTCATTGTTCACATTTTTGTAGATAAGCATTTCTGCTGCAAAAGGAGACAGGTCATGGAAAGGAGGTCAGGTGGGCAACTAACAAGTGCCTCTGTCCTACAAAAGTATAGAAAATTACAATAATTCTAAAGGCTGGGTACTCTTTTTTCTAAATTAGATGTTTTTCATGTACCTCAAGGGTTCTCACTGCTATTGTTGCTCTGAGCATACCAAAATAAAGTACATGTAAGAACTGGATGATTGGAGAGAATTGATAATGGGCTACACAGCTTATCATTAGCAGATTTTCTATTCTCTGTAGAGAAGCCAGTGATAGGAAGAGCAGGAAAATTCATTTCCCCCTCAGATCAAAGGGAATTCTTTTGGCACTTGGGATATGCTAGTGGAGTGCTTGGACAATCTTATAGTGCCCTTACCCATGTTTGTACTTGTCATTGCTCCTTGGTTTCAGTCCAGCCCTCCTCACAAATCTTACATTCAGTTATACTGTTGCTGTTACATTTGTTTGATGATTTTCCAGCTTATTTGTGCATGCACACCCACACAACCCTCTATGTTCTCACCTGTTTCCTACTACTGTTCCATCTCTTTCCTGTCATCTGCCAAGAGTGATCTGCAAGACACTCATGTGTTAGAACGAGACAATAATGCAGTTTAAGAATGAAATGGTTTTTTAGATTTTGTAGGCACGTGTCTCATATCTCAGAACCTAATGGTCTCATAGATAATGCTGGAAGTTTAGTGCTGCCATTTCGGTTTTTGAAGTTAGAAGCATAGTCTTGGTTTAAGAACACTTTGAGTAAATAAATGTATTTATTTTCAGGAGTTTTTGAGCTGCTATGTTTGCATGGCAATTAAACTTTTTCAATTGCTAGAGATACAAAAACAAGAATTGAGTCAAATCCTTTTACATCTGTTGCACTGAACACAGTCAGATATGCTGGAATTTAAATGAGATCCCTGAGTTACTGGGCAATCCAGAATCAAACTGCAGCTAACCAAATAGCTCCTTGGGTCTGAAGCCAGAATCTTTAGCTCTTCTGTTTGAGGTGGCATTCTTGGAGAAAGATAAGAGAAGCTAGTGAAGCAAAAGAAGGGAAAATTCTTAATTTTTTAAACCTTTGTTTACTTGTCTCTTTCTGTTACATGCTGATAACGGTGATGATATTTGATGTTCTTGCCAAGAATAATAGCTTTGATACAATAGCTATGATCTTCTATTTCTTATATATAATGAAAAAACCAAACTAAAAAACCCACACAACTTCCAAGTCAGAATGCCAAGTAGGACTCAGGAAAATGTGTACATCAATACATATTCCTGCAATTTGGACAAAGCAGTGTGTGTTGTGCCATAAAATCACTATTTAGAGGTGATAGGCAGTGTTTGATCTTTGTGTGTGTGTGTGTGTGTGTGTGTGTGTGTGTGTGTGTGTGTGTGTGTGTGTGTGTGTGTGTGTGTGATTTAGGCTCCTGGTGTCTCAGGTTTGGGATTAGTGAGAAGTCACATGAATGTAATCACCTTAAAACAGCCCTCATAGTCTCTGCTCTGTAAGAGCTCCACATAACCAGAGTTACTGTGGGTCACACCCGATGACATCTGAGTTGGGAAAGGCTGCAGTGTATTTGCCAACAAAGTATGTGATGCATGAGTGATACTGTAGATAGGGTCCCTTGAGGAATAATTAGTATAGAAATAGAATTTTTCTGAGATGAGTGAGATTATTGAATTTGGGGTGGTTTTCTTGAAGCTCCTGGTTTGTAAAAATTTCAATAGATGTCTTTGTCAGATCAGAACCTGCATAGTTTGTAGGCTGTACGTGGAACTTGAGCTGATTAATGTTTTGTGACACTTTTTTTTGTTGTTTTGTTTTAAATTAGATCCTTCCATTCCAAAGCCAAATGTGAGACAGCCACGTAAGTAACTCTTAAACCAATCTCTTTTAAGCTTTAAATATTAGAAAGCATTAGATAAGAAAATGATCTTTAAGCTTTATGAGAGTGTACATGTGTAATTCTGAGAACTCAGTTGCTGATTAAGAGGTTCCCATCAGCATTTAGAGAGAAATTCTGTGACTTTTAATGTGTGTGATAATCAAATTTGGGAAAACTTCATTGAGATTCTCAGCCTTAGCAAGTTCATTTGCTGCTACATGTGCATTATTTTTTGCTTCTCTGATAAGGCCACTGCTTCCCAATACCAGTGTTTGAGCAGCAAAGATCCTACAGTACTTCTGTGTCCTACCTATGCCTTATTCCAAGCCTCACTGTTATCCTGTGCTGCAGCTGGCCACATTCCCAGTTACTCTGGCACTCATGCTTAACATGCTGTAGATGAGATCACTGACTTGATACGGATTCACTTCTTTGGTTTTTCTGGTGTAGGGAATTAATCAGGGTCTGTTAATGACCCAGAAAAGGAGCAGCACTGGAAGGCTGTAATAAACAGGAAGGTGCAGATGAGTTGCAGCCAAAAGCGAGAATGAATGGAGAAAAGGGAATTTAGAAGAGGAAGGGCAAAGAAGGTTTTTTCCTCTGTTCCTGTCCCTATGTCTTCAAGACTAAATTTGCCCAAAATAGTAAGGGCAGTGAGAAATTATGCTTCTGACACTTCTCCATGGGACTTTCTTCTCTCCACTAAGTTTCTTCCTAAGAGGAAAGGATGCTGGCTGGTGCCTGATGGAAAAAACAGTTCTGTTTAGGAGAGTCTTTTCTGTTTCCGTTTTGAATGACTGGAAGTAGCCAAAGGAACCAGAAGTAGTCTCATGGAAGAAATGAGAGAAAAACCTTCTAGATCATTATCTGTCAGGTGTTGCATATGCAAACTGGGTCGCAGGTACGCAGAAATGGGGCCTGAAGGTCCTTGCCAACAGGAACTGCTGGAGAAGACATTTATCAGAAGGGGATAGGAGGTGTCCTTAGGGATGTCTGCTGGGTGCAAAGTTGTCTAAGGTCAGGGTGTTGGTTGTGTTCTGAGAAGTGGCATTTCCACTGAAGAATACTACTGAGATTGTCAGCTCATTTCTTTGCCAGAGTAGTCAGTAGAATTCACTGTCCTAAGCCATTTTGTGCACTAGGAGACATTAAAAATAGTAAAACTAGGAATCAGTTTTGTAAGAAGAAATATCCCTAATGACTGCTGAAAGACTGCTTATAGTTTTTTGAAGTATTTCTAATTAGCAAAAAGTAAAACACAGAAGCTGAAATCTTTTCTATGTGGATGGTCAGCATTAGGGGGCAATACATCAAGGAACCAGATGCTGTTACCTTTGCACTGGTCCTACAAAAGAACCTTTCCCCTAGAAAGTGATTTGCATGTGTTTGTGTGTTTCTATTTTTGTGTTCTGGAATTAATTTCAGTTATTGAAAGCATTGCCAAATGTGAAAAACAATTGCTTCTATTTATGTTTTCACTGACTTTTTGCTGGCATCTCTTCCCTTTTAATAGCAGTTCCGTTCTCCACCTAGATTTCAGGCTGAACTTGAGATGTAGGGCAAAGTTTGCTTGAATGATAGGCCATTTAAATGAAAAGCATCTTCTGCCAAAAATATCAGCCTTTTTAAAACACACTTTTAAGATAAATAAATATTTAATTGAAAGTAAGTTGTTAACAGCCAACTGAAAATGCTTAATTTTTGCAATGTTTTCCAAATTTGGGTGTGTTGAGCTGGGGTTTTGCTTTGTGATGTGGAATAATTGGTTGAACTGAAGCCACTCTTCTGAAAGCTTTGCTTTTATTTCCTTGATGCAGAATTTACTAGTTTGTTCCTTAAAATGGTGCTTTAATTAACTATGGATTTTTAAAAAACTCTTCCTATAGAATGTAAGGGTTTATTTTTGTAGAAAGGTACCTGCTACTGAAAATAAGAAGTCCTTGTGTTGTGTGTGTTTCCCTTTAGCCGTGCTCTATGGCCTGGACACGCTGACGGTGGTGGGCATTGCCTTTGCAGCCTTTGTCATTGGGGCCCTGCTGACAGGCGCGCTCTGGTTCATCTACTCTCGCACAGGTGGGTTCGGGGCTCTTGTGGAGCTCAGTCCATGTCATGCAGCAGGAAGCGTGGTGTGGGCTTAACTCTTGCAAGGTGGGAGGGAAGGGGAGAGGAGCCAGCAATGGCTGTCCTGGGCTTCTTTTCCTTGCCCTCTCTCCTTACTAGGAGCTTTCCAGCAGCTCCTCCCATAAGCCTGTGTTGTGTATCAGCCAACTGATACCTGCCCTTCCCTAAAGGGAGGTGTTATGCATTATAATGTAAAATTTGCTGAAATAATTTTAAACACAAATCCTGAAAACTCACCTGGGACATGATCAAAGCCGAGTGTTTCTGGCTTATGCATTATCATTGGTAGTATCTCTGTATTTGAAATTTACTTAACATTTTGGTTAATGGATCCTGTTTTGTTTCCATATTGCTTTTTAAATTTTTTTTGCAGGTACTTCATTAGGCTTATATGTACAAGGAGTGGGCCAAATGGTTAAAAAATGCTTTATTTATAAAGACATATTCTGAATATAACTAAACTTGAAAATTTTTCTTGGGCCTTGATTGCATGAAATTTTTGCCACAATTATTTACTCTTCTCTCCATTCTTCAATTACCTTAAGTTGGTAGAAGTTGTGTGTAATCTAACTTAATGTGCCCGACTAAATAACCAGGAATGTGTCTAAATTGATGCAGCTCTATGCATAGATAATTTTCCAGTATCTCCTTATTATTTTTTCCCATACTAAACTAAGTTAGCAAAACTAGAGCACTGTATTGGAAGAAGAGGGAGTTTTAGGAGCTTTCTCTTGCATGTTGTCTGCAAGGTAGTACAGCCAAAAACTGGACGCTGCTGGCACTTGGATTCCCACTATGTGGCCTTGGCTGCTTGTGGATTATGGGATATCACAGGATCCCAGAGCATGCTCGGCTCCCATCTACTTCCACATTAACCTCTCAAGACCCTACCAACAATTCTGGGAGGTGGGGAGAATGAGAGGTCAATTACTGTTCAAGAGCACTGTTCAAGAGCTACTTGAACAGTGAAATTTGCCTGTAGCCCACTACAGGATATATTTTTTTGTCATCTAAAGCCTCATGGAAGCTCTTCAGGAGTGAGAATCTGACCCTGTTGGGTCAGAGCTCCTGTAAATATTATGACCAAGGAGCTTATGTTAATTTGGGAAAAAAGGCTGTGGGGTTTTTTTCCAGTTGGCAGTACAACAATTTTGTATAAGCAGTTTAATACTTTTCAATGCATCAGCTGTGTATGAAACTTGTTTGGAATTGAGGCAAATGTGGAAAATTTAAAGCTGGTGATAATATATATAAATTGTATAAAATTGTGTCTCATAGACTACTGAAACCTTGTGGAAGAAAAGTAAGTGCAATTTCAGTGAGTAAATGTCTAAGTTAAGAATGGAATTTCTATATAGGTAACATTTATTAACAAAAAAAAAACTTGAAACAACTGTTAGTATATTTGGTCCTGCATTGGTGCAAGTTCAGTCTCTGTTCACATACAAAACCATCTATAGACACACGTTGTGTGTCTGTAGTCAAGGAACTCTGGGTATCCAACCTGATAAATCCTTCAGCTGCAATAGAACTTGGATCAATTCCATTAAATGAATTAAACTAGCAAAATACATCAGTTATAGTCACTGTATACAAGTAGTGGAGAGGGCAGCTGCTCTGGCTTTGTATTTGAGAGATGAAAATAAGTGGAGGAAAAGGACAGACAAAAAGTAATAAATGAAAATAAAGGAAAGGGACACTGTAACTCATCAGATTAGAGGATCATAGAAATTATAAAAATTATCCAGGAAGTTATCTGGTTCAGATTTTCAAAGGACTGTGAAAGTGAACCTATGTTCCTGTGCATGTAATTTTTCTGTGCATAGTATCTTGTATCCACAAAGCACAACTTGCAGCAGAGTGCAGCCAAGGCTCTGGCAAGGACAGCCTCTTAGAGGACAACTGCTGTGGCAGACAAGATAATCCAGCTGCAGTGGAAACATTTTAGAGCTGGCTGCAGACATTTATTAACATAAGGAGGGGGGAAAAATACAATCTAAATTTGATCTACAGAATGCCTGTCTTTTGCCACTAGAGAATTTATACATTGCTGAATCTTGTTCTGAAATCTCATCTTTTGTTGCAAGCAGTACTGGGTTTCTAACACAAGATTTAGACCAAAGGTTGGAAAATATGAGTTCATTCTAAAACTGTATTTTGCTGATCCTCAGAGCACAGATAAAAGCTACTGGTGGTAGAATGGCAACTTGGGATGTGTGAAGCGAGATACTTTTGTTGCTGTGGTGCTGTATGCAATGCAGCAAGAGGCCACCTTTTTGCCAGTAGTAAGGAGATTTACCAAAACACTTTTATCAGTATATCTCTGCTGGTAACAGTGTGTTACATGAATGAGCTCTTTTGTTCTCTTAATAGACCATTGACATTAAAACCTCAAACAAGTAATAGCAGAAAGGAAATACAAAATAGGTAGAATTTCATCTCCAGGTATTGAACAAGAATTGTTGTGTGGAATTTTTCATGTAGCGCTTTTGCTGAGTTCGGTCACGAAAAATTTCTGCTAAAGCATCAAAATTGTGCTTTGGAGTACTCCAGATTCTCTGAAGCAATTCACTTGTGGGGTACAGATGTTCTAATATACATGGGTAGTAAGAAAAGAGAGAGGGGAAGCTAAAATTAGTGCAGCAGAGGAGGAATTTTAGCCCACTTTGCTGCAAAAAGACTGTACTTTTGATCCTTTCTCTAGTCAGTTAAAGGATGTGAAAGGTGTTGATCCTGCCTGGAGAAGACCCAAGGACAAAGGGAAGTAGCAGGAATTTGTCATAATTAAGGCTATTTACCTGGGGGTCTTATGAAGAAGCAAAAATTTTGCAGTGTGCATGGATGCAGAAACCCTTCAAAATTTAACTGTGTAATATCTCTCTTAATAGGGATAATTGAGTATGTTTAGGAAGGTACAGGCGTAAGTCTGACTAGTTAACAAGACTGTTAAACCTTGGGAACTGCGTTAGAAACATCTGTCCCCACATTCTCTTCGGAAGCGCGTTTTCCTCCTTCAGGCAGTGTTGCAAGTTAAGAGGATAAAGTGTTCCAAAATCCAAGAAGTTAAAAGCGTACCTCCTCCCCCACTTCTCCCTTTTTTTTTATGGGCTCTGATTTAAAGTAAACAGACATAGCAACCAATTATATTTGGCAAATGGAGATAGAAAAGCAAACATTCAGACTTCCTGGACAGGGAGTACAACTGGCAGCTTTCCTAAGTGTGAATAATAAAGTGCATGTTGTTGCATTCAGATGGGTAAAAGCTTGTTTACTGTCAATAGATGAAACATGTCCATTCTGAGCAGTTCTAGTTTGGTAACATGAGATACATGAAGCTGTTTACATGAAAAAGACAGATGGAGAATGCCTCTTTGGTGTTAGTTTACATTTCTTTACATCCTTTTCTTGAATATTCTTTTTAAAAAAGCTTTGCTACAGATTAGCTAGGTGTTGAGGAAATAAAATACAGGAGAAATCAGCCAGTCCATATGTAGTTGTTGGGCTGTGTTCATAACATCACTGTGATTTAGATTTTTTTGTTCCTTGAGGACATAGAGAATTTGTTATGGTTCAACGAGTGATTGTCATATATCAGAGCTGCTGATTTTGCTCTAGAAATGCGGTGCTGCAGGGACCATTGAGTTACAGTGGAAGGAAGGAGTCTTCCAACCCAAACAGAAGGGAAGGTGCCTCCCAGGACACTTTCCAGAGGAGCCAGGAGGGGAGAGCGAGTCATTGGGCTTGTGCAGGGACTCCAGCACTGCGATTTTGCTTTGCCGTAAAATCAAAACAACGTGTGTTTAGCTTATAAATGAATTTATATTCATACGGATTGCTGAGGCTGACCAAGGCTGTGTAACCATGTGGTTTGTAAAACGGGTGACAGCAGAGCTGTGGGGAGGGAGGCGGGGACGGGGGGCCCTGCCGGGGGAGCGCAGGGGGAGCGCCGCGTTCGCCCTTCTCTGCACCACCTGAGCAGCTTCTGCGCTGGGGTTGGGGGTCTGCTGCCTCCCCTCACTGCTTTCTGATGCTTGTGTACCCTTGTTTTCTTTTAATGAAAGGGAGTTTGCTTATCACTGCCATATAAATACATCCTGTAGTACAAAAGGAAGGAAGACTTGTACACAAACAGCTGCAGAATGGAGCAAGTCGCGAGGGGAAGAAACATCCAAACAAGGCTTATGAAAGCCTTTACAGCATGATGACACAGACTTTGATTTTATACAGTTTATTCTGATGCATTGCAACACCATTTCCAAAGCAAGTTAGAGCTGAAACTTGATTTATTTGCAGATGACTGGGGGTAGATTCTGACCTGCTGCCTATGAGCAGAAATTTACTGCTCATGGACGAGCTATGTAGTTATTTATTACACTGGGAAAAAAACCCTCAAACTCTGCTCACAGGAGTAAATGCTAGACTGAATGCTGAATTTAAAAGCAAGATCCTCACCCTCTTTTTAGAAGTTTCATTGGTCTCCTGGGTGATGTGGTTTAGTAGTTTGTTGTTTTTTTCTGTCCTGTCCCATCCCATCCCTTCTTTCCTCCTCATTCCTAAACCAGTGGGGTGTAAGGCAAGAGCTGTGCATTCTGGGGCCTTATGTGCACTTCAGCTCTGGCTTGAGCTAGCAGCAAACCTGCTGGTTTCCATTACACAAAGCACGTGCAACCTCTGCTGTGAGAAATTCTCAGACCTCCCTTGTTTGTAGCAGACCTCAGAATTCTGAGCAGCCTGCAGGAGGACATTTTGTGGCCTGAGCCACAAAGCGTTAAAGGCACACTTCCTTCGCAGCCGCATTCCAAGGAGCTTGGGCTCTGGCAGCTGGGCAGCAGCACACAGGGCATGGGGATGTGCCAGAGCCGCTCCTGCGGGAGGAAACTGCCTCGTCCCTGCACGGGAACCCTCTGGATGCAGGCTCTGCCTCTGGCCTTCAGCCTGTCACTGAAGCAGTCACTCTTCAGCAGAATGGATCTCTAACAAATCCTGAACATGGAAATAAAACTGGACTCTGCAAACCTGACCCATCAGGGTTTGGATAACACAGAATTATGTGAAGCAGGAAAGCTGCGTCACTATAAACTCATGAAGCAGGTTCACATCCTGAGAGATGAGCTCAAGGGAGGGGGCAGCTGCAGTGCACATTATATAAACTTAAGTCTTGCCATGTGTTTTGAAGAGACTATTTTGTAATATTGCTAAGGTTACAGATTTGAGCACTGTAACCTAAAAAATGCCCAGTTATGGTTTCCTGTGTGACCTCATTATGATCTTTTGAGCACTGACATAATGGAACAATTTTTAATTTTAAGCTTAGTTGAGAGCTGGATTTTTCACACAGAATCCCAGCCACAGGTGCAAAAGGAAATCAGACAGAAATCTAGGTTTTACCATGGGCCATAAATCTGGCTTTAAGTTCTAGCACTTGATTTGGCAATCTAAATACTGAAGAGCTTTTAATTTATTGTCAGTAAACAATTAAAAAGAAATGGTGAGACATGTTCTCATTACAGATTGTAAGTGCTGCACATGCTGTAATAGCTGTAGGGGAACTTCCTGCATGTTACATTAGGAGTAAATCAAGTTTTAAGGATAGCCTGTTGTTTTTCTACATGAAGAAAACTGGCCATGTCTTAGGTTGTGGTATCTAGCTGATTGAAGAACATTGTCTTCCGCTCCACTTTTAGTAAATGTGCTGCTCTATAAACTGGCATTGAAACTAAAGCCTGCATTTCATTGGCCTTTTTCCTGGAGACAGCAAAGCTGAAGTGGTCTGAGTTGTGCAAGGGGAACCTTTTGAGTGACAGCTGACAATAGAAGGTAGACAGTGTCTATTTTGGCAGTTTCCATCAGCTGCTTTTAAAATACTCAAGGAAACAGCAATGTTGTTTTCCTGAGGTGCTTAGCAATGTTAAGATGTCAAAGTCTAGTAATGTTTTCAGCAATACTCTGTTTAAGGTCTCTCCCCCAGTGTATTAATTGCATGGAAATACAGAGCACTAGAAGAGGACAACTGGGAAGGAATGGATTACTGTTTCCTATGGCAATTAATGTTTTCAGTTTCCCTTCTCCTGACCCCACTTTCTCTCTTTCTTTTCCCTCAGGGGAAACAGCAGGAAGACAGCAGGTGCCTACGTCCCTGCCAGCCTCTGAGAACAGCAGTGCCGCTCACAGCATTGGCAGCACGCAGAGCACCCCCTGCTCCAGCAGCAGTGCCACCTAACCCAGGAGGACACGGCTGAGGAGCAGCATGGGAGCACACAGGTTCCAAGGACTGTGTGTGGACATCAGCTTTTTAAAGTTAAAAGGGTTGCTTTGGTTGCTTCTAAAAAAAATGAGGCGGGATTTTTCTACAGGGAAAAAAAAATTATTTTCTTTTGGGAAAGCCACTCTGTGTGTGTGTGTGTGTGTATGATTACACAATGCATGAGTGAACACAGCCGGTTGGATCTTGTTAGCATGTTATGCTACATGTGACAAAGCTACTAACTGTACAGTACTGCAACCTGTTCTAGGGGGTCTGTGGACCCCTCAATGTGAAATCTGTGCCAGTTTGGAAATATGCTGCTTGTCTATACAGTTTTTCTTTCCCTGAACCTACTTATTGACACAAAGTATTCATTAAGGGAATTCATAGAATCATAGAATGGTTTGGGTTGGAAGGGACCTTAAAGACTATCTAGCTCCAAACCCCCTGCTGTGGGCAGGGACACCTTCCACTAGACCAAGTTGCTCGAGCCCTGTCCAATGTGGCTTTGAGCACTTCCAGAGATGGGGCATCCATAACTTCTCTGGGCAGCCTGTGCAGTGCCTTACCTACCCCCACAGTAAAGAGTTTTTTCATAATAATATCCAATATAAACCTGCTCTCTTTGAGTTTAAAGTCATTATCCCTTGCCCTGTCACTACACAAGATAAGCAGAACAAAGATGATTTTGTTTCCAGGGATTTCTGTTTATCTAAGCAAGAAAGACTCAAGGTCAGATCTCTTTGGTTAATAACATTTTATTATTTCAGCTACATTTAGCCCTTTTGAGTAATCTTTATTTTGTTCAGCTTACAGCTACAGCATCTCATTTGCTTTCCTATTGTGTTTGTAACTTCAAGCTTGTTCCAGGTATTTTTGTTGTAATATGCATTGACTTGCTAATTGGAAAAGAGCACACTAACATTCCATCTCTTGTTTTTTGGGCCAAAGCTCTTTAATAAGAGATTTTTTTAATCTACTATACCAAATACAGACACACACAAACATTAAGACAAAGAATGGTCTTGTGCACTAACATAGGTGTGTGTGTATCTTTAATGACAATGTCTTTATGCAAATAGATGTGTACCTAGGTATACAGAGCCTGACTTACCACTTTAACAATTGGAAATTAACTAAGTGTCCCTTCCACACAAAATGCAGAATGTTTATATATATATATATATAAATAAAAAATGTCTCTTCAGTTTATAGAAGATAGAGGAGATAAAGAAGCTGATTTGGTTCTAATCCTTTAGCTAGCCCTATGAAATAAGAGATGGGTTTGAGGGAACAAAAAATATACAGTAGAGCCTGTTGTCTGTGCAGAATACTGCTATCAAAGTGAAGCTATTTTCTGAAGATAGTTGTACAGTTGTTTGTATCAAACTGTTGTTCGACCATTCAATTGGATAGTCCCAAAGTAGTATTGGAGTATGGAAATGGCAGAAAGGTACTAATTGTCACAATATTTTTTAGTGTCATTGCCTTATCTTGGCCTTTAAATTGATGCCAAATGAAAAAAAGACACTTTTAATGTATAATAGTTTGACTGTTAGTTGCCACTTTGTAATGTGTTCTACTGATTCCTCTCCTTTGAGGAAAAAAGAGCACTTTTTCCTCTAAAAATGAGATAAATATTTTTAGTGAAAGTTACCTGTGTTCTGCAAGAGAGGAAGGAAATTGATTACACTCAAGTGATTGTCTGCTCTGAAGTCTGAGCTGCAGATTTCTTGTTGATTTTACACTTGTGCCTTGCGCATGGCAGGATGGTCAAAGTGCAAGATCTGCAAGAGATGCAAGTGGATCAGGCAGAGAGCATTGCTCACTTTAAAGCAAATCTGTAACCAATCCTGCAAGCACTTACGTGTATGAGTAACTACACGCCTCGTCCTTGCTGATAGAAGCACATGCTCGACTCAGCACACCACAGCTGGTCCCAGTGTACGTGCAGGTAGTTGGTGCACAGAGTGACATGTGCAGAAATGCTTTGTGTTAGCAGGGCAGTGAGTGGTCCTGGCAGCAGGGATGGGGTGTCACGTTAGCGTAGCTGTCCCGTGCGTAAGGGCGTGCAGGATTGGCTCTGTTGCGAGGTGGGGGGATGAATGTGCTACCTGTGTGGCTGAAAAGAAAGCGCTTTGCCTAACCTTCAGCAGAATGTATTGTATAAGCATATTCTATGTGTAAAGTCTTTAAAGATGTCTTCAAAGAAGACTAGTCTTTAAGTTCAATCATAGCTATATTTTACTACATTAAATTTCTGTATAAAGATATATTTAAATGTTTTAGATAAATGTAAGTTACTCTATATGAAATGTTTAATTTCAATTACTGTGAAATTTACATATTTTGTAAATTCTTTTCCCTGTTTTAACCCTTTTCTTCCTCAGATATTTTAATAAGTGGTTTCTGATAGGAAGTATTAGATTTGGTTGTTGGAATGGACAGGTTGAAAACTTCTGTGTAAAATAGATAATTGTATATTTTTGAGAGAAACATGCTGCATTATCAATCTTTCAAATCAAAAATTTACTGTAATTTTAAATTAATTTACAGATTTATATTTACCATTTCATAAACCAAAAATATATAAAGGTCAAAGATTTGATTTGTTGACTTGTATATGAAATACAGTTTAAATTAACTGAACTTGGTGACCTCAGCTATTTAATTCAGAAATTTTAATCCACTTGAATTAATTGTCTATTGGAGGTTACCAGAATGACATATAATTACTTAGCAGATGGATCAGCCATTTCTGCTTCAATAGAGAGAGCCAAACCTGGGCATTGCCAGTTAATAGGTTTATTACAAAAATGTATAGTACTTTTCAGCAGCTGTTAAGCTGCCCTCAGTTCAGAGTACTGATACATCTATAAGCTCTATTTTTATAGCAGCCATTCGTCTCTGCTGCGAGTTTGTGTGTGGTGTGGCAAAGCTCCCGACTGCAGAACCACCAAGCTACTGATTCCCACCTCTGTCCAAGGTGGTGTCTCCCTGCAGCCTCCCTGGGCACGTCCCGTAGGGTGTGCAGGCCAGTGAGATGCTGCTGTCCCAGAGGAGGATGGGAAAGCAGAGGTTTCGGAGCATGGAGTCAGGGACTCATTTCAGCATGGTGGAATCAACTGCAAAGGAACTTCTTATGTAAGAATGGGAGGATTTGGCTTAAAAAGGGACACCTTCTGCCTTTAAAAGCTATTAGTAATGTACTTAAACTCCAAAGTAAGACTGCTTCTTCTGTCATGTTTTGTCTATTCACTAACTTTAACGTTTTACAGCATTTGGTTTTGGACATTACTATATTCATGTCTCAAGAGGTCAGATCTTTCTGTGTTAGGCTATTTTTGTAGCATTTTCCATGTGGAAATGGATTGTGCAAAATGTCTGTAGATGCTGATGATTGTAACCTTCTCCCTGCCCTTTTCTAACCCTTTCTGTCCTGTATGTTCTTTCTGTTTTGTATATCTACCTCATGCTTCACAAGAAGACTGTACTGTTGGTTGTACTGACAGCTCCTCGTATGAGGTGACTGTTCTGCCCTGTTTGTCATTTGTAGGGATGTTCATGGTGTTATCAGATCTTTGTTGCCATGTTCCTACCAGTTCCAAACACAATATTCTCCCCTTTAAATAAATAAGTATATTTCTTGAAGATGCAAATACCAGATGCCTTTTAAATCCAAGAATGGGAGAAATTTACTTGCTAATACCTGTGGCCAGTCTGAACACCCCATTTGTCTTTCATATTACCTTCAGTATTTCAGAGACTTGTGGAAATGCATAGTTGTACAGTTTTGATAACCACAGTGTCATGTCATCTCAGTCTCTTGTGCATAATAAAGTATATATCAATTTATTAATAACTGGTGCCGTGATTCATTTATTTAAAGTTGTGCAGAGCCAACAGCAGTAGATCAAGTTTTGTCTCACTGCCCTGTCCTCATATCCCATAAACTTCAGTGGGAATTGTGTGTATTAAATGCAGGTTTTGATTTTGTGTGTCCTCCCTGGTTTTCATCTTTTTTTATCCATTGGCTTTGGTTGACTTCTCAGTATCATGGCTTCTTGCAGAAACCAGTAAATATATTTAGTTAAATGCTGCTGGTTTGCACTCTAATTTGAAGTCCAGAGCTCTGATCCTGTGAGCATTTAGTTGTTACATGTGAAGGCACAACCTCAGTTCAGTCCTGCACAGAGCCTGGCTTGGGCACAGTCAAGCCCAAGGGTCTGTAGCAGCAGAGCCCCTGAGGGTTGTTGTGCCCTTGACTGCAGGTGCACTGGAGGCGCATGAGTAGGACTGTGTTTCCATTACTGAGGGTCTGCCTGTGCTAGAGCAGATAGTTGGCTGCATATCAGCAGGACAAGGATTTGGGTGTTTACTATCCTGCCTATCTATTGCTTTGCTTCCTGTATTTCATGTGCAAAATATTCTTTACATGCTCTCAAGGGGAGCCAACCTCAGTGGTATTTCCCTGGGTTATTCAAAGGTTGTGGTTATTGACTCACAAAAGAGAGTTCCTGAAGAAGAGAATCTCAAATGTTTAATAATCACTCTTAAAAACCACAATTCCTTCAGTACAGAAAAGGCTATTAATTATAAGCAGTTATAAACTACATGTTGCCTATGATTTACAATTCACAGCGGTGCAAGAGATTATTGCATCATAGCAACCATATTTCAGTTTCTGCATTAAGACAATTTGGTTTTCCTGTGGAAATGAGTTCCATATGACTGACTCTTATCCTAAAGGTGCCATAGCTGCTGTTCACCTTTGCCTTTAAGACAGAAACATGGTGTGAAAGCATGATCAGTGTCTCATATGAGGAATTAATTTTAAAATGCAATTATTAGCCAACAAAATGCTATTATTAGCCAATAGCATGAGTATTTGTAGACCTTAAAGAAGTAAGAGTCTTGCCATATTGCAGAGTAAGTATCAACGTTGTGCCTGTTTGTTCTGTCAAGCATTGTGAGTGAAGCAAATGTTTTGGAGAATCAAAAAACACTAAGTGCCAGTCTCAGGAAAAACACAGTCCAGAGCTCTTCTAATTTAAACAGAATTAAATTTATAACAGCATTCCTTCCAAGACATATAAAGGGAAAAGGAGACAATATTTTGATAAATTTTCACGGCTGTCACTTTGTAATTGTAAAGCAGATATTTATGAGGCTGAAGTCTGTTTGCAGCATGTGTTTTTGTGGAGTGTTCTCAAATCTTGGGCCCTGGACGTGGCCTTGCCAACAACTCCTGTGTATTTGCACTTTGCATAAGAAAGGTCAAATTTCATCTCTTCACCTACCTGCAGGAGGCTGTGGCTCAAATGACACACTTACAGTCCCTCATTTGCTGGAAGCCTTCAGTGTCTCTCTGCAGCTTGTGCAGAAGGTGATTGATGTGCCCCGAGGTGTGTCCCAGCTGTGCAGCCAGTTGTGCCTGCTGGGGCTGGGCTGCTCAGCTGCAGGTACACTGTGTTTAGGAAAAGTCTAAAAAGGAGTTTCTTTATGGATAGCTGAGGAGGAAAAGCAGAACCTAAGTGTTACTCCTGCCCTCTTTGTTTAAATGACAGATTTTTTTTCCATCAAATTATTTGGATATGTATATCTGAAGAACTGGTTAAAAAAGTATTTTGGGTGGAGGCTCTATTTCACTGTTACTGCTGCTTGTAAACTGCCAGCTCTAGTAAAAAACATACTGTAGTGACAAAACATTAAATGAGTTTTTTAAAAACAAAAGTACTAAGTGTTAAGAAGAGAAAGCTGATGGTATTTAACAATGCATTAAGTGGCTCACCAAGCAACCTGTTTTGTCAGTAGATTTTTTTATGTCATGCCTGCAAAATCACAGTGGAGTTCATGCAAGTGGCCGTGGTTTTCCCTGTTCTCTAAGCACTTCACTTCCAGATTTGCTTTGTAAACAGGGTGAAAGGATTAAAAAATTCTTAGTTTCTCCTTCATACAAGGAGGCCTATCCCTCGGGGTTGTAAGAGCTGGGGAAGTAGGGAAATTCTTTGCTCTACGAATATTTTATTAGTCTGTGATCCTAAAAGTGATTAGTAACACTGGCTATTAAAAATGAAAACTAAAATAAACAGGAAGATTTAAGAGGAGCATACACTCAAGGCATTTGCAGCAGGAATACTTACACAATATTTTTGAGTGCCAAAACATGTCACAGAAAATTTAAGTCATACCAATAAAATAACATGAGGAAGCAGTTAGGAAGTGTCTGGAAATGGGAGGCTGAAGACTCATGCCACACTTCAGCCTGAAAGGAGCTGGAACTGGCAGGCTCCCAGGGCTGCCACGCACTGGCTGTGGCCACGGCCTTTCCCCAGCGTGCCAAGGGCATCAGGCTGGGATAGTGCCTGTCACTGGGAGCTCAGGGTTGTAGTGCTGGGCATCAGCCAGCTGGGCAGGGTTATTTTAGACAGGAGTTGTGCTGCCCACTTTGGGGTATGGCTCTCCCTGTGACACACCCTTTATTAACAGACTGTGTCAGACAAATCAGGAGGGGTGTGTGTGTGTAAGCTAAGCAGCTCTCTTTGGCTTCTGTGTCATGAAGAAGGGCTGTGAAATACGAAAGGCTCTGGTTGGAAAACACAAACTCCAGTGCTGACGCTTGGGAGGGTGAGACGCAAGCCCAACAGGTACAGCGCCAGTCCTGCATCTGGGAAGATCCTCCACTGCTAAAAAACGGGCTCAGGAGTTCAAAATAAAAATCTCCACCATGAACAAGAACAAACTCCTGTTTTCCCTTGTCCAGCTTACACAGGAGCAGTGAGGTGGAGCGCTTGCCCCATTGCAGGTCTGTGTGAGACCTGTGGCGTCAGGTAGGCTCAAAATGGCAATGTGGGGCTCAGCACCATCCCAAGAGGGTTCTGCAGTGGAGGCCAAAGTGAGGGGGGAGGCAGCTGTCAGCTCTGGGGCTTAGCCACGAGGTGAATGGCAGTGTCTGGCAAGGGCTCCTCAGGGGAAGTGGGTGTTCAGGAGTAGATTTGAAGGAGAGCAGCTACAGCAGAACATGTATACCCAGTGGGAGCATGTGAAGGGAAAGGCAGAGCTGCTGTGATCTTTTTTAGACAAATATCTACTGGTGAAAGATGGATGTGATTTTGGTGGGGAGGAAGGAGGCTCAGTTTTTAGCCTAATAGTTGCCATCTCAGTGACCTGCCATGTGGGGAGTGATGAGGGGCCCTGCGCCCTCCGGGTCTGTGGATAGCTCTGCACAGCATCTCTGCTGCAGGAGGCACCTGTGCCCTCTGCAGCTCTGCTCACAAACAGACCTGCCCTCACTCTTATCTTAAGTGGAAAGATCCAAAGGGTGTTTGGGTCCCAGTCCTCTGACTAAATGATTCAAACCTTCTCTTAGAGTCACAGAAAGTGCTCATCAGGCAGCTCTGATACACAGGGCAGCACGAAAAAAAGCAGAATCACACAAGTGGGAGCTGATAAAGGGTGCTGGAGGTGTGGAAGATGGTCAGGAGGGAGAGGCAGGAGCAGGTACGGGGTGGCAACCATCTACACAAAGTGAGGCTGTTACTTTAATTTACATGGACTAAGTTGACAGTGCCCTCAGTCTGATGATGTGGGGGAGGCAACATTGAAAATTAAAGATGGAAAAAGGAAGAAATCCATGATGAGGTTATTGTAAAGTTGATGGACAGAGAAAATTGGATCCATACTGTGATTATGAGTGTTGTAGCATGAGTGTGCTGGCTTTGTCCGGGGAGAGTTGAGGGATGATTGCACTGGAAAGCACGTATCCTGCTGACACGCTTTGTGCCATTACAAAGCCGGAGTAAGTACACCCATGTTTTTACTGGCAGTGCTTAGTTAATGTTTCTGTGACTTCCCTCAAATGTGTGTCCCTGAACTGAGTCATATTTTAGTACACGCTAGACAACAAGGGTCTATCATAAACCAAGAGGTCTTGCCTGGGCCAGCTGCTGTCCCCATGGACCATGGAAAGCACAGGATGATCTGCTCTGTGGATAGAGAGGTTTTTCCCACTTGAGTTGTGCTCATCACCTGCATTATGCATCACCTCCCAAAGAGGCCCCAGTTACATCAGGAACTTTAGAAATCCAGCTCTGGCAAGGTGTTGGGTGTGGTTAGTTTTGTTTTCTGGTTTAATGGTGGGAATATGCTTATGCCAAGCTGATTCCGGAAGATTTCTCCATTGCTTATTTTTGTGAATTTTCATTTATGTTATTGCCCTTTCATTCAAAGGTAAAAAAATGAAAAGCTTAAATAAAAGTTTACAAGATGGACATGAATAGTGCAGAAAGCATGTGGAGTATGCAAGCCAGTGCTCCTGTGAACAAGCATTCTACAGCTGGAAGATGTGACTCAGCTATACTGTCTTTCAAAACCTCACAGGTCTGGATTTTCTGTGCTTGTTCGGGCACTTGGGGAGCCATTGGTCTGTGTTTCCTGCATGGTCTTTGGACCCAGGCAGCCTTGCCTGTCTCCTGAATGGGCACTGGGGAAGTCCTAGAGATAATTTCTTCCTGACTAAGCATCTGCAGTGGGTCAGGATGAATCCATATGTACACCTTCCATAGACAGCATTGCTCACACTGGGAAGCAGTTCTTGCAAAAATCATGTACTTAAATGTGAATGAACTCACAGCTCTCAGATCTTGTGATGCTGGTGGTACCAGTGTAGAAATATGATGTTGTAAGTTTATTTTGACACAATCAGTGAAGGTAACAGTTACATGGAAGGAGACTGAAGGAGATCAGGGTCACTGCCACACAAATATGCAGCTTCTGTCTCTAGGTGGGATAACCCAAATGCTGCCTCCTACTTACATACCTTTAAGAAGATTTTTCATAGCATTGAAAGAAATCAATGTGTGTGAAACTAGAGGCATTTGCTGGTATAAATGTGCTCCTTCAACTTCAGTCAAATTCTGTCTGGTTACACCAGCAAAGCATTTCTCAAGCATGTAAGCTGTTCTTCAGCACCAAATCAGAGAAATATAATCTGGCAAGCAGTTTTGACAGCGGCCGGTGTACTTCAGATCCAGAGATGATTCCTTGAACCCGAGATCTTCCCTCTTTCTTTAGACTTTTATTGAAAACAGCATCTATTCCCTAGTCTCTCATGTCATACATACTTCTTGCAATGTGAGTTCAGTACACTACCCATTTTCTCCAAACATCTGAATTTTGCCCTGCAATGTACAGCCCTTTTCCTTGACTCTAATCAGCACTAAAAGCTCTTATTTCCAGCTGAAATTATGACAACTGCAGTGCTGTCCCAGTTCAGCAGGAGGGACCAGCTAACCCTGTGTGGGGGTGATCAAAGCTGTGTATTCTACCCCCTCTATTCATTCCCCAAGGTCAATGGGCCATTAGCAGCTGCTGCCCAGGGAGCCATTATCCCCTTCACACCCAGCCTGAGGGGGGCAGAGCTGCTAAGGGGCCATCAACAGTTCAACACCCCCTGGCTCCCAGAGTTAATCACCCACTGTGTGAGTCCCCGCCCAGGGGGAGGGACTGGGTGCTCCCTGAGGGTACATAAGTGGTGGGTAAGAAGACCTCAAAAACTTCTGGTCAGATCCAGAGCAGCAGCAGGACCTCGACAGGAGGAGATCACCGCTCTCGCCCAGACCACAGTCCTCGCCTGCACCAACAGGTTTTTCTTTTCCTTTTGCTCTGGACTTGGGGGAACCACAGGGGTCTCAGCACAAGGGCAAACAAACCCCCTTGGGTTTGTGCCCCAGGACACTGGGTTATACTGCTGGGGTTTTGTGAGTTGAAAGCAATTTCCCCTGTGTGTCAGTGTTGTTATTGTAATATTATTATTAAATTTTAGCTCTGACTTATAATCTCTCTCGTGGTGAGTTCATTTCCCCTGCTGGTTCACCTTTAAACCAGCGCAGGTGCTGGTCCTCCTTTATGTATTTAAGTCAAGAAGGCTCACATTTCAGATCATGCGCATTTTCACAAAATGCATGTATTTTGAGCAGAGTATGCAAGGTAGCAAGGCACTGGAGTAATTCTAACTTTGGTGACTTGGTAGGTTTTACTACAAAAACCCCCAGAGAAGGTTGAAATGGGTGTTCTGGGCAGCACACAAGCTGACATATGAACAATGTGTTAATTAGGCACAGAGATACTCTGCAGCAAAGTCCACTCCATCTGAGCCAGCACACAGAGGACAGCATTTAAGTTCTCCTCCCTCCTGGTGTGATTGTGGGCTTGCCCAGGCAAATACACCATGATATACATAATATACCATATTCTGGGGCAAGGTCACTCTCATAAATGGAGAGAAGTGCTGTCAAACACAGCACTGGGCTGTGTTTCCCAGTGCCAGTTTGGAATTTGTGAAGCTGAATGGCTTCCAGGCTGTCAATGGGCTTGTTCGTGACAAGGACAGCCAGCAATGAGCCACTGCTGCTCTTGTGTCCCTTTTCTCAGCAACACTTGGTTCGGCCTCCAAGTCAAACACCAGCATTAGCCATGCATGAATCAGCTGTAACTATCCCACCCCTTATACACCCTACTCATGTTGCCTGTTCCCAGATCGTTTTAGCTGGCAAGTACTTTAAAATGTGCCCATGCTGTGGCTGGGACTGGTCTAGTTAGCACTGCATGTGATGAATCCCACTCACCAGGGAAGCTTAAAAACCGTTCCACTGATCCAAGTTTTCAGGAAGGTTTCTTTCTCTTTTTCCCTTGAGCTCATTGCCATTCCTGCAACCCGTGCTGTCCATTCACATTTCCACACTTCCACTTGGACAAAGCAAGCACATCTTTAGCTTGACAATTTTACCTTTGCCTTCTGGAAGTGAATTTGTAAGTTAGGTGACCTCACTGGAGATAAAGAACTAGCATGTGGCTTTTGAATTCTTCAGTATTAAAGAAATATTTCCAGAAAACAATCTGCAAAAACCACATAGACTGCAACTTGCATTCAGGGCTCATTAAATGCCTTGGAATAGCAACCAAAATGGTAAAATCACACACTGCTCTTAGAGAGGTAGTGGCAGGGGGGGAAATAACTGTATGGGCTAAGTATGTTTGTTGTGTTAAACCCTTGGGAAAGATCTTAAGTTTATGGAAATAAATGACTGTTCAGTTCTGTAAATACAGAGATGTGAAGAGGTTGCACAGTGCTAAAATATTTTTTAAAGGAATTAGAGCTGTGCTTTTATCAGCCATCAAATTTAAGGAAACCACTCATTATGTGTCATGAGCTGTGCTTTCAAGATATTTTGTGATTCATTGTCAAGGACTAAGATATTTCAGGGATGTTCTGTGAACTTTTTACCTTCCCTAGGACTGACTGCCATGGAAGTGCACACTCTGTGACCCCTGACCTTCTAACATGTGATTCCAACTGAGTCTTCATCAAGTCTTTGATAGGAAAGCATGCATTTTCCCTGAAACTTTGCTTTATTTTAGTAGAATTTTAGTACTACAATTAAGCTTATTTTTAACTGATTTACTGAATTATGTCACACAACTCTATGCCTCTGGTTGTGAATTCAAACAGGTACTGGCAGCCTGTCAAAGAAATTTCAAATCCTTGTTTTATTCTTATAAAATACTTGATAATTTCATGTGTGTGTCATTGGGATAGTGAAAACATGCTCATGGAAGGGTTGCCCATTTCTTTTTTCTTATGTTGTTTGAGATTTATACAATCTGCTTTAAGACCTTTGGGGCCACCTCTTATCCACTCTGTTTCATTTAGACATCTGTTCTGAAGAATGACATTCCCTGGCCAAAATGCCATTCAAGGGAGCGAAGTCAACCCCTCTGTGGGGCACAGCCCAGTGGAGAGCCCAGATCTGCCAGTAACTCTGCCAAGGCATTGAAATTTTCTCTGCCTCACTTTTTTTTCATGTGAGGCTTTCATATTCACTTTAGCACTTTATGGCTGATGCATGTCTGAGAGATGACGTTCTAGGGAAGAGGCCTCTGTTCCACTTTAACTATTTCAGCAATCTGCAGTAAAATAGAAAAGGTTAAAACACTGTGCTCTGTTTGTAACTTCTCTTGCCAGGTCCCTAAAAAAAAAGGTAGTCATTTGCTGTATTTTTAAAACCTTACATTAAGAAAATTTCCCTACAATTTTGAAGTACATGTCTCCTGTTCCTCTTAGTAATTTGTTTTACCCATGCTATCTGTAAAGGCAAAACAGTGAAATACTCATTACTTTTTCCTACTGCAAGTAACACCATGAATTAGAAATTAATGAAGCAATTTTATCCCTAATGACAGGTATGTCCATGGAGAAATGGAACTCAGGAGCCGTTATTTTATAGGCACAATCCCTTTATTGCCAAAGCCAACTTTTTTAGTAATACTGTTCACTTGTAAATACATAAGCTACATTAAATGATAGTATGTAGGATATAAGAGGCTGTTGTGGGTTTTTACTCCCAGTTCTCATCCAGTGTGTTTTTACAGCACAGTGCCTTTGTCACAGACATAGAATTTGTGAGAGAGTGAATCTGCATAAGTGTTAAATGCCAGGCTATGAATTAAACACTCCCAGGAACGGGAGGCACCGTGAGGGAATTCATATGGTGAAGAAACATCATTTTCCTGGGGAAACTTGAAACAACCATGGGTTTTGACTTCATGTTTCAAATCTAATTGCATGATCTGAGAAAACTTTGGCCCTAAGCAATGAATGCCATGCCTTGCAGTATTTAATAAACTTTTCACTCTTACCTAGAAGAGCGTTCTGCAGAATGATGAAGGTAGAAAATATCCCAGTTTAATAAAGTTGATTTGTAAGTCAAGAACTAGCCTAATAATCATCACTGATGATTAAAAGATGTTGAAATGCACTGGATCATCCACTTAACTGTGGCTAGTTTATTTTAAAGTTCCTCGTGTGAGAAGAATAAACATTGTGCCACAGCTGGGGGAATGACACAGCCCAGCAAGACATTCGGTACAAGGTTTGCTCCTCTTTAGAAACCTGTGTGACCACGGCCAGCACCTCTGGTGTGGCTGAGTCTCAGAACTGCTCTTCCCAGCTTCCATTCTGAGGCTGACTGCCAGGCTGGAAGCAAGGACACCTCAGTCTGATTCTAACCTCTCTCTACTCTGTAATTTGAATAAAGAGGTTTCCTCTTTTGTACCACTGTTTTCTTTGCCCAGCCTTTGCAGGAAGTCCAAAGTTTGACTGCAAAGTCTGCCTTTTCTTTTGTGGAGCTTTGCACTGCAGTGCTCTTGTCTTGCTAGGAACAAGCAACATCCTGACTGCTTGGAATCTGTTGGACTCCTGCCCACCATCTCTTTCTACCCTAACAGGCAGGAGCATCCTGTAACACCTGTATTGTTCCTGCCCTGGGACATCTTCCTCCATCTCTAGCCAACCCACAAAAGGGGCTCCTGTAGACTGTCTTGTCCATTTTTATTTTTTTTCCTACTGTGCATTCCATTCAGACTGGAGACAAGCACAGTCAAATAAACAAGGGTACTTAACAGTGAAAAAACCACAGGCAATAGTTTTACTGGACGTGGGTATTTCATCCATGATGCCTACTCTGAAATTAGGATGAGAAACTGGAAGAAGTGGCAAGAGCAGCTCAAACTGTTTTGGAGATTTCTTGGAAAAACATATTGCTTTTTGAGACATCTACTTGTGTGATGTGATTAGTGTATGCTGGGTGCATTATGGAAGTGACTCACTTTTTGCTGGGGTGCTGGGGGGTGAAAGAGAAACAGGAGAAGTTGGCTGTATCCTTGTAAAAAGCTTTGAGTTTTCTTTAGTAAACTCTCTGTGGAATTCTTGTTTTAACTTTTCATAGAAAACTTTCATCCTATTCTCAGCCTAATTATGATGTTACTTGCAGAGGAAGATGTTTTCCCATCTGAGCAGCCAGCTTGGAAAAAGGACTGCAGGGGAGATGGGTAAATAACAAAGGAGGGAGAGGTGCAGGGCAAAAGGAACATTAGTTAAAAACCGAATTTCCAGTATATTGCAATTTATGGTTGTTTGGGGTTGTGTAAATACTTTCCTACAATGCAGTCATCCAGATATTATCCTTACAGGAATTAATTTAGTTAGATAAATCAACAGGCACAAGAGTATGGTTCATGTTTTTCTTTGCTCTGGTTAACTCTCCCATATTAAGTATACACTGACATTCATAGTTCTGCTGGAGTATCTGTTTACACAGAATGTCATGTTCATAAATCTTACTTTAAATTTTGACCATGACAGTAACCAATCTCCTGTCCACAAAAATCCATTGGGCACAGCAACCTGTACATGGAGAGCGGATTCTCTGCCAAAGGAGACCACTTCATTTGAATGGTGACATGGGTGGATTAGGATTGCATGAAACCCTTCTTATGCTTCTCCTTCCTCACCAGATCAGTTCACTGATTGAACTGAGGTCTTGGTGCCAGAAGGAGTATTTTGTTTTTAAATTATATAAACGGGATTTCTCTTATGTGCCCTCAGTTGCTATTTCCCCAGCCCAGTTGGGAGGGTTTGTTAAATGACCATCAGAGGGTCAACTGCCTACACCTGGCACCAGGTTTCAGGTGTGTGGGTTGTGTGGCCCACATGGGGCTGTTGCCTGAGGGCTGTTTGCTGGTACAGAGGGAAGGATTTGACCACCTTTGGAGGCTACTTTGAGCTTGACAGGCAAAGGTAAGGCAGCTAAAAACCAGGAATGTGCTTGGTTTTTACTTTTGAAACAAGACCTTTGAACCTAAAATTGAAGAGTTGTGGTTAATATGACCTCTACAGTGATTTTGCATGTAAGAATAAAACTACAGCAAATAGTGGGGAGTGGGAAGAGTCCTTGAGCTGTATTTGTTTGACTTTTGCCAGAAATAACTCACTGGGACTAATTTGAAAGGCTGTGTGGACAGATCTTGCAGATGCTGAAATGGAAGGATTGCTTTAGCTAACATACGGAAAATATTTACAGATCTTACACAATGGTGATATATAGGAGTAAACAGAATGTCAGATAAGCCCTGCATTCCTTTATATTCACTTAAGACTCAAGAAAAACTATATGCCTCTTTGCTTGCAGTGAAAGAGGAATGGGTCCATGTTGGAGGGCAAACTGATCTGGAGAAAAATGTGTGTGTTAAGCAAAGTGAAATATCAGCTTTAAAATCCTTCATAAATCTACATGTCAGGATATCTCCTCTGAAGTCTGTGCAAAAGCTGATTTTTGTGGACTGGGAGCGGAGGCAATGGCTCGGTTTTCTATCCACTCCCAATTAACTTGCACTTAAAACTAAAAACTTCACAATGATCCTGCCCCCAGTGGTGCCACTGGGGGTGGTGGTGATGTCTCTGCCGGCTGGGGAGGGGACCGAGCCAGCTCCTGGGGCAAGTTAAGGCTACTCTCCTTTTCGCTGGCCACCAGGGGAGTACCAAAGGATTTGTCGCAGAAGCAAAAGTCTGGGAGACTGAAAGTAGCAGGGAGTCGCCATGTGGCAGGTCAGATGGAGGGAACAGCCCATGGTGTGGAGCACCGAGCAGAGCCTCGGTTCTCACCTCATAGCTCGGACCTGAAGGCAAGACTTGTATACTCTGTCTTTCCAGAGTGAGCTCAGCTGCTTGGGCTCAGGCATGGTTACATTTTCCTGCGGTTTCAGACTATTTGTATTAATGCATAAATCTGAATTTTCCTGCTCCCAAAGCTCCTGGGGGTTCCCTGGGAAGATCCCAGAGGGGCTGTGCTGTGCCCCAGCGCTGAGCAGTGAGCGGGGGAGCAGAGCAGGCTGTGACAGCCACAGTGGGAGGCAGCGCTGCCCCTGCTCTGCTGCCCAGCAGCCACAGCAATGCCAGCAAATGCAGGCTTGAGGTGCCAGAGTTTTGTTGTAGATTCCTTGGTATGGAGTGGCTTCCTGTGCAAATGGTTTCTCACCCACTTAGATGGTGAAAGGCTGGACTGGTCATGTTTGTTTTTTTTTAAATTTTAAGGTGTAAACAATAGCTGGTTTTCTAACAGAGGCAACGAGGTTAATATATAGGAAATCCCATACACTGCTAATGCGGTGAGGGAAAAGTGTGTCTTTGAACAAACATGTTGCTAAAGTTGAGATCTAAGAAATGTTAGCTTGTGCAAAATCCTGGTGGTTTGAAACAATGACATTTAAAAATGTTGTTGACCTAAGAATTTTCTTTGACTTTTGCAATTGTTTCTTTTGGATATGCTTAGTTGTTTATCTAAGCAACTTTGGTCATTAAATGAGGTTTCAAGAGAAAAGGTAAATAGAGGAGAGAAACTAATACAGGCAAATGCAAATAACTTCTGCTATAACAACAACATTGCTTTCATTTTGCAATTCTGTATTGATTCAGTGAACTTTTTCATGTTTCTAACAAGAAAAGCAGGACTGAGAATACTTATCCATACCAAAATGCTTAGGAAGTACCTAAGATTTGTTAGTTTTGGCACAGGCCTGCAAAGGTAGTCTAATGTCATGATGCTAGGAAAAAGGAGGACAGTGGCAAAGGGTGATTCAAGTGCAGCATAAACTTGCTTAATTTACAGTGTGACTTAGATTTTAATAAAAACCAGGGGAATTGGCACATAATACTGGCAGAAACTCAGGTGAAATCAGAGTAGTTGTGGGTATCAATTAGGAAGTACAACCAGTGTTTGCCATTGCTATGTTTATTTTTTGCTGCTTAAACTTTTTAAGATGACTAAACCGGTATATTCGGGGTTTTTCAGTTTTGCTTGTTTTGGGGCTTTGTCTGTAACTGTGTCTGAGGTACTCCTTATATGACTGTGGTGTCCTGGTGTGCTTTAAGTTCCGCTGACAAAGACACACCAGGTCACTTTGCTGCTTGGTGCTCACTCACGTCAACACTGGATTCAATAAGAACCAGCTGTGAATGCATCTGAGCTTTCTCTCATACAGCTCCAAGTCTGGAAAAACTAATTCCTCTCTTTCTTTGCAGACAGTGTTGTGCAATGGCCTGAGCTCACTAAATACTTGTGTTGTTCAGTAGCAAGTAACCCAGGTACCACATCTGCTGTGATGGCAACTGGCTTGTTGAGGCAATAGGTGTTTAGGAGTATTTTGCACTGTTTATACCAACTAGCCTTTCTATGCTGATGGAGTTACAAGAGATCAACACAACTATGCCATCTTGGCCGCTATTTCCATACTATCCTGCCAGCAAAGTGAACCTGAGAGACACTGTTTTATGGCAGAACTCCAGGAATCAGGTTGTGCTGTACACGTAAAACCAGTGTCATGAAGTTTCTGTTACCTGCTTACAAACTGATTTGAGGAAACATTTTATAAGACAGATTTCCTAAAGATGTGAAATGGTACCATGAACTAAGGTGGCTAATTGTTAAACCATATGGAAAATCAAATGATAAAACAAGAAAAACAACGAGGCTCTTTGGTATGTGGTATTGTAATGTTTCCTGAAACGGGTGAGCTTGGCTAGCAAGATTTCCATCATTATCCCTTTCCTGTTCTACCCACTATATCCCTTGTCTCTGTTGTGCTCTTGCAGGTGCTGTTTCTTGCAAAATACATCTAAACCCCAAGGAATCTTGACGACTACTCCTCAACATACAATATGCTATTTGTGTCAACTGATCTCTAGTTCTGCTTTTGGAGTGAGAAGTTTGCTGTAGTTTTTCTTAAATAGGTTTTTGCCATCTGCCTTAGTACTTTTAGTGTTTACAGGTCTGCAGTAGTTTTGTTTGTTCCCTTTCCTTCTGCAAGTAGTCTGATGTTACACAGAAACACCATCTCACCAATTTTCCTATTTTAGGATTCCAACAAGCAGTGTAGCATTCCTGGGCTGTTTGTTCTCCGCAGCCTTACTCTAAGGGTCCAAAATGAGGCATGAAGGATAGAATCACTTCATGCATTCAAATAGTAGAGCATTCATTTTTATGCTTTTTCTTCATACAATACTAATGCTAAGACAAGAAAATGGCCACAAATATAGTTTAGAACAGTACAGTGCTTACAGCGTGCCATGCTAGCAGACTGCAAGCTGGTCTATCTTTGTGAGCAAATGTATGTTCTAATTTCTCATCTCCTTTCCAGGAAATATAGCGTCTATTCAGGGCCAGGATAATCAACTCCCTGCATTAGTGGAACTGCCCTAAGATTAGCAAGGACTACATGCTCCCAGCTTGGAACTAGCTTGGGTTCAACATGACTGATGATCGAAGTGAAAACGCAGCAAGAATCAGTTCTTGAAAGAGATCCAGTGGTCTTGAGGGATATAGCCCAGAGTTACAGTTAGGGGAGAAAGCCAAGGGGTCCTGGTGGTGTCAAGGCAAAAAGTCATCACCAAAAGGAGGGATGGGCTGCATGAGGACTTGACAGTTTAGGAAATGACTGTTGAATATGGGAAAAGGTTCAGTCCATGCCTACTATTGTACTTGGGTTTAGGGTTAACAGAGAGACAAAGCTTAAGTAAATGCTGACCTAAACCAGAACCTTAATCCTAGTCATGGCTTGAGCCCATGACCCCCAGTTATGGCCCAGAGGAATAAACTACCAGGAATCTAATGTTTGCACAGTGTGCCCTTCCCTCCCTTAGGTGGCCCACTCCACCTGGTGTTAGATATCAGGTCTTGTTAAGATTAGTGTATATCTCATGGTTTGTTAATAATGAGGTGAGGATGTAAGTTTGTGCCACAGAGGGGTGACCTGAGTTAGTCATTTTAGCATAGATGCTCCTTCTTTAGCCTAGCACTAACCCCAGATTTTGGCTTACCTGCATATAACAGTGCCCATTTGTGGGCCAGACAAATACTCCAGTATTCATTAATTTTTTTGTGGCTGATCTATTGTTTTGGTTGCCCTTTTGCATTCTGTCCCTGCTCTGAGCTGTGTCTCTCTCCTAACCCTGGGAATGGGCTGAGCCTTAGCCCATGACCACTAGGCATGGTCCAGAGGTCAAGGCTGAGGTCCCTGTGCAGCCCACCTCCTGTTTTGGCAGGACTTTTTACTCCAACAGCAGCTGGAGCTTTTCTTTTGAGGTAAAGAGAAGATTGGGTTGTGATTATCCAACCCTGACTACTACATGTATCTAAGAACAGGAACATTACGAAGGAAAAATAAGAGATAAAAGCCTCTTCTCCAGGCTTATCCTGCTGGGCAGACAGAGAGCTTCTGTACTGGTCTATACTGAGGTTTGCTGTAAGTACCTGCTGACAGAGCCACCCCCAAACCTCCCTGTCGTGGTTACAGTTCATGTTCTTCTCCAGCACTGGCCTCTCTGGTGGGGCAGCTTCCTATGTCCTTTCTCCAAGGTCACAGTTCCAGAAGGTTGAAAAACTGTAGTATTCCAGGACTGGAGTTCTGTGTTCAACAACTCCATTTCAAATATAGTCTTGCATACATGATTACGAATCCCAGACACTCAGCTGGGGACAGAGTTGCTGTCAAGCCATGGAAATACACTAACTAATGTAATGCTGAACAAATGTCTAGTACATTGTGTCACATTTTTCAGAAATGTCACAAGGTAAAATACTCATTCTTTGGCAAGGGGAGATCTCAGCTAGGAGGTGCCAAAGGAATTGACAAAGCTTTGGAAAGCTCTGCATATCCCTTTCTCTAGGGAAAGAAGGAACTCGAGCAGGATTTCCTTGACTGTTTACATCTGAAAATGAAAGCTGGAAACCCATCAGGGACACAAGAATTTCAGCACAGTTTGTTGCCACAATTAGCACTTTGTGGAATATTGATTCTGAAGCTGATGAATTTGTTCTCAGGGGTCTGTTTTGTAATTTATATTGTAGGGTTTGCATTTTATAATCTGTTTGGAATTTGCAAGAATGTTATGCATGTTGATTTTAAAAATCAAGGTTATGTCCTGTAATTTTTAGACCTCTATTGTGCTAATATAAATATAAGAAATGTGCATTCCTCGAGTCATTGTTAACTCGAGGACTGACAGACCACACTGGCCTTGGACAAACTGACTAAGATCAATTAAGTTACAGAAGGTCCTTAACAGCCACTCCTCTTTGTAGTGTCCCTGAGACAGAAACTGCTCTAGACAAGTGCTGTTGTGGAAGAGTGTGCTTTGTTCAGCAATTGTGGCCAGCACTGGACTTACCATACTATTAATATTATTATCGGATAGTTTAAGCATCTTCTCCTTCATCTGGCAATGTGCTTGGTGTAGGCCCAGGCGAGTTGCAGCGTGGTACCCTCTAAAGCAGCATTGCCTGAATCTTCATACCATCCCTATTGGTGATGAAAATTACTCTGCCTTGACAAATAAAGTGGATCACAGGTCTGAGGATCCTTCAGTAGGTTGTACAGTACTACCCATCTCTTTTGGTGTGAGCAGTTGTGCAAATGAGGGGTTGCTGTAGTCTGTACACTTTCCAGCCTCCATCTCCTCTGCCTGTGTTTAGGCTGAAGGCTGAAAGGCTTTTATTTTAACAAAAAAGGAAACTGGTGGCTTGGGAAGATTCAAAATGCACTCTACAGGGAAGAATTGTCATTTTCTCTGTTGGTGAATTAGCCAAAACCAGTGGCAAAAACTGGAAACGAATTAACCCAGCTAATTGGGAAAGGCAGGGTTTTTTGTTTGAATATGCCATGAGCATTTGTCATGTAATCAATAAGACTGCATCAATTACCTTTCATTTGTTTGTCCCTGGCTGCTCCCTCAAGTATTGCTGCTCTTAATCAGACCTATTTCCCCATATGTTCACCTGCATTTTTCATCTGACTCTCCTGCTTTATTTTTGGTTTTCTTTTAAATAGTTTTTTTCCCACAACACCCTTTTGCTTTGAACCCCCATGCTCTCTTGGGTATGACATTTGGTTAATGCTACATTTCAGACCTTCCAATTACATCTGTTACAAATCATGTGTTTAAGCTGAGTATCTTGTACTCAGGGTTGCTGAAGCTTTGTGGTGCAGGGTTTGTAGCAGAAGCTCAGAGAGAAAAAGCTCCTCCAGGTACTTCCTCTCCTTCTCTAGTGGGTCCTGAATCCCATGTCAAAGTGTATGCTAGGAAAGGGAAGATACTTTTGTCCACTTTGGCTGGCTTAAACTGGGCATGGATTTCTTGTCTCTGATCTCCATAGCAGTTACTTTTTATTAACCAAGTTAATTTTACTAATTTTTTAAATTTATTTTTAGGGATTTTTATTTATGAAATAAAATACAAATTTTATTAACCAAATTAACCAAAGCTGCAAGGACAGCTACAAACAAGTTTTTTTAAATGAAATCTGAGGATTTTATTAAGTAAGTCCCCAGGACACAACTGAAGAATGGTGATAAAATTACAATACTTGTCAACAGGGACTTTAAACAAATTGTGTATTGTTCCATACACCCCCACCTCACTGTACAGCAAGTAAAGCTGGGAGCCAAATCAGCTCTGAGGGGTTTCTGTCCATCCTAAAGCTCCAGAATAACACACAAATTTATATGTGAACTCTGCTTTTGGAAATCACTGTTTTGTTTCTTTGCTGATTTATATCCTAATTGAGTGAATAGTGCCTTGTGCGAAAACTGATTGGCAGACTGTTGGTTGTCCTTAACCTCTGGTGTTACTGAGCATGTTGAACCATTAGCGATGCTGGGAAGTACAAGTTAGACAGGAACTGGTATTTCATCATGTCACTATGGTGGTATGAGCTTGCTGATAGTCTCTGATGATGGATCTCCAGTTGGCCTTGGAGAAAGTCTTGCCTGTTTAAGGGCTAGCACGGGGAGAGGAAAGATAGCTGTCATGCCTCCAGGCTGTTTCTGTGTACGAGAAACAGACCACTGGACTGTTTTGCTAGTTAGGATGGAAAGTGTGTTTGGTTTATGTCTCATATAAATAATAAAAGTAATAAAAAGACACAAATACCTCACCGCAAATGAAGCAGTCAGGAACAAATTCAAGAGAAAAACAAATAGCTGACCAAAGCACATTAACCACTCAGACTGAAACTTAACTTCAGTCTGCAATAGGGGGCTTTATTAGCCTCTACACTTGATGTGCTCGGTTGATTTGAGCACCTAGGAGTTTTTTCCTGCTTCTGGCAAAAACAAGAACCGATGAGGATAATCACGTTCATATTGTCACTCACTGGTGAGGAGGAGAAGGGTGCCAGGACTCCTCTTGTTCACTCTTGTCTCTGCCCAGGAGACCAGTCAGTGCTTGCTCTGTTAGGAGACGCTGGCAGGAGCATGTGTTTCCTTGGCAGAAACGCAACTTTTTCTATTCACATACACATACAAAAAAAAGTACACAATGTCCTCTTTCCTCAAGGACTGGAAATGAGCATAAGGCTGTTTCCTTGCTCAGACATCCAAGCCTGTCTTCCAGCGAGTGCTGTGGCGGGTTCCACCCCCCAGCTCCGTGCACCACTGGCCAGGCAGGGGGCTGGGCTCCCACAGCTGCAGCCCGCCAGTGCTCCAGCCTCAGGATGATGTTCCGTCTCCGAGGGAACTGCTGAAGCCAAATTGTTCAGATTCAAATAGTCCAAGCCTTGCCATCCATCAGCCTATATCCCGGCCAGTGGCTTCTGTCGTCTGTTTCTCTGAAAGGCAGAGCTGTTAAATTTACTCAGCTACTTTTTTTAGCCCCAGTGTAGTTTTATGACTGTTGTCATCTCCTCACATAGTCTTTTGTGAAAGATTTTCATTGGCAATGATCACCTTTGTGTTTATGGAGACTTATTCATGGTTAGGTGATACTTTTTTTAAAAAGGTACTCAATCTTTAAATGTGTGTTTTTCTGCTCGTATATGGTTCACTAAAGTCTGTAGGCACCTTCTGCTGTTATAAGTTGCCATTAGCCAAAGCCTATCAAATACATCAGCAGACAACAGGGGTTCTTAAGTGCTTAGGAAAGATTATAATATTTATTGTACATATTTTAGTCATTAGGACATTTCTGACCTTTATTAGATGATTACTTCACTCGAGAAAACTTGCAGACCAGCCACATGCACCAGTGTCAAATGCAGCAGTCTTGTTTCTTTGCTCTAAGATAAACAAACTAGAATTAAAATCCCATCATTTATAAGCATTTGGTTGTGAAAGAAGCTACCTGGGTTATTCCTGGGGAGGAATGAAATAAACAATGCACGATGCACCAGCTGGGTGAAACTTCAGGGTGCCCCCCTGGCTGTGGGTGCCGATGGGGAGAAAGCTGAGACTGAGCAGACTCCAGGATTTGTCTGAAGACATTTTTTCCAGATACCCAGGAACTATAATCTTTCCTGGCTTCTTTGAAATGCTGAGTGCTAAAATAAGATGGAAAAACTACAGGAGAACATAAAAACAACAGATCAAATGGAGTGAAGGCACAAACTTTCACATTTCAGGTTTCCTTCAGAAATGAAGGATTATACTAAGAAAAATGAGGATGATGATACATTAGGAAAAACAAAAGACAAAATTCTGTGGTTAATATATTACTCTTAAAGTAATTACAGCCCTTTTAAGTCTCATGAGTAAAATAACTTTTTACTGAATACAGTAAATAAGGTTTTCAGGATAGAAGGATCAATTTTTGAAGTCTGAGGGAAGAAAACATTCTGTAATTTGGAAAACAGGGCCAGCACAGGATGGTGCAGCCTGCTTGCTAGGACATCTTCCTGAGAAGTGCATCTTAAGCCACTGCCCAATCAGTTGTTGCAGTCTTCTCAGGAATCTCTATGTGGAGTTCTTATAATATATACTTTTCACAATCTATACATCATTGAATAGGAAGTTATAATAACTTGTGATTACAGATTACTCTATATAGTTAAGTTGAGTTTTATGTTAAAAAATTTAAATGGCTTGGGATAACAGTTGCAGAGAAAGTGCTGCCTCCCTAGAGGTCAGCAGCAGTGCTGGAGCTGGTGTTACCTCCTGGTAAGCAAGAGGGAGTATCTGATGGCACCTTCTCATACACTCTTTGGGAATGTGCTCCTCCAAGAGCCTGCCAGATGCTGAACATTTTAGTTCCCTGAATGCACTGCAAAGACCATCTTCTCCCTTCTCTGCAAAACCTCTTGGAAGGTGTGTGTTGAGGTGGCTCTGTTCATGCTGTAATTCTTAATTATGTGGGATGTGTGCCCAGAGTACTGCATGGGGGCCTCCAGTTGGATCCTAGAATTTTGAAAAACTTCAAAAATAAAAAAACCATGAAAAACATAAACACTACAGTATCTCAGAGAAGCCTGTTTAAGCAAAAATATTCTAGCTGAAGTGAGGCTTGGGAATGCACAAGCTGTTGAGTCACCTTCCACCCTGACATTCCTTCCTTCCACACTTACCACAGCACGTTTCCCTCTTATGTGAAGGCACTGTCAGCACTTCATTGCAATTAGCTTGGTTGCACTGGGAATAGCTCTTAACGAGGCAGCTCAATGCTGGCTGGTCCCGGGAGTGTGACTGACAGCCAGGAGTTGTGTGAAATAGATGCAGAGATGTGGAGCTTGCAGGAAAGCGTGAGCTTTGTGTAAATAATCATGTGGATCTGATGCATATGTTCTGGATAGTGATTCATGCTAGAAGTTTAATTTGAAGTGAACAGGAAAATAGGCAATTATCAATGGCTTGTATCTGATAGTTGCTGAACGCTCTCAGTTCCCTATGGAGCTTGAAAAGCTGGTTCCTTTTGCTTGTTACTCTTCCCTTCTTTATTCAGTATTCTTCTGTGTGATTTTATTGTATCTTTATTTATAGGCACAGTTTTTGTCTGGGATGTTAACTGAAACTTTTTTATAAACAAGACACGCATGCATGTTAAGTATGGAGGCCGTGTACTCAGGAGGGCTACAGTGAGTTTTAAGCAGGGCAGTCAGAAGTGCCACTGCTGCCCTGGACTAAAGCTCTGTGGGGCAGGGGCAGACCTCTGTGCATGCAAGGCAGCTGTCTTGGGGAATCTGATATTTGTTTAAATTTATGTTTGGAAAAAAATTGGTTTCTTGGGAAAAAGAGTGTTTGACAGTATGACACTACAGACTGCATTGAGAAAAATAATTTAAAAAGTACACAAAAATGACACTTTGCCTTTGTTTTAAGGGGAAGCAAGTTTATTTTTAATAGTAGAATCAAGACCCAAATGCAGAGGTATGCTCCACGGGACTGCATATTTTCTGCACTCCTTGGCTGCACCAAGGTGTCCAAAATGTTAGTGAGTTCTTAGTTTAACATTGTTAATGCTAATGAGAACTGACAGAGTGCAACATTTCTCTCATTGAAAGCCTCTTTTAATAGCCTCGTGCTAAGCTCTCTAAAGTCAGTGGAAATGTTCCAGCTAACCTCAGTGGGCACTGAATCAGGTAATACATCACATCTGTCCTAGTCACCTGTGGATGTACATAAATAACACGCAGTAGAAAGTGCTAAAACTGTGCAGTGCAGTTCTTGAGGTTTTTTTCTTGAGTTATTTTTCCTGCATTTTTTAGAACTGCCTTTCTTGTAAGTACCAGAATACAATGCAATCATTTTAAAAAACATAGAAATAAAACCAAAATTCACCAGCACCCAACAACAAAAACTTCGCCACAAAAAAGCCCATCAAACAAACATTTAACCCCACCAAACCAAGAAACACCAAAACAAAACCCCCAAAAAACCCCAACAGCAAAAAACCCATATGGAGGAAGTTCTGTGACATTAAAAGAAAACAGAATTTCCTGTTGTAATACTGCATACTCTAGGAGCCTGTGGACCACTGTATTTGGAAAGAGCAGGTATATTAGCAATGGATTACAAGTGCTTTGTAAATTTCCTCTCTTTAGTGTTCTGAAGCTGAAATCACCTCTCTGGGCAATAAAGATTTCTAACTACTGAAATGTGAGACAGTGGATGGCACAGTACTTCTGGCACAGGATTTAGCTCAATCTATTCCTGACTAGCTCTTAAATATGAGTATTTTGTCAGTAAATTTCAAATTCTTAATGAACTTGTGCTTCTCCAGTGATGGTGCAAAGTACCACAAAATGCAGTAGCAGTCCTTCAGTGTTTCCACATGTTGATTTAATTTTGTCTGTGTGTGTCAGTATATATGTATATGTATGTGTGTGTGTATATATATATATATATGAAAAAATAAAATTAATTTTGACATTTGGTCAAATTATGAGGAAAATTCTTGTCTTTGTTGTCTATAGGTTGTTTAAGATTATTTTGAAGAATTACAAACTTTCTAAAATGAATACTATTTTTAGTGCACTAGACTGATTTGATTTTTTTTTTCCCCCATGGCCAAGAAAGGTGAAAACAACTGGCCTGGTGATTTGTTTCTCCTTTAACATTCACTTTTAAAACGTGGTGCCTCATGCTTTGAAATTCCCTTCGGTATACTTAGCATTATTTCTGACCTATGCTGCAGAGATCCATTTCGGAAGATTCCTGTGACTGGCAGCTCATGAAACCCTTGTCAGCATGACATCATCAGTTATCATCAGAGATATCTATTTTTTTAATCTTTTGGGGTTATTCTAATGATTCTGGCAGCTCAAGAGAGAAGCAGCAGCCGCCTCGATCTTTCACCAGGATCTGAGCCGCCTTCTTGCTTGTTAGCTGTGATATCCCCCTGATCCAAACTCTTGTTTTCCTTCCACGTGCTGCTGATCTTATAAGACCTTTCTTCTGAGTGCTGGCGATACCCACTGACAACTCAGTCTCTTTAAAACCTCTTTGCATGCTTTTTCTGTGCTGGAGTGGAAAACCTTACTACATTAATGACAAGCTCATTTTCAGAAACAAGCACATTTTCCTTTCAAGCCTCTGCAGGGGGAGGGTGGTGAGAGTTCATATTTTCTTCAGCTGTTACATTTGACTTTTAAGTCTTTTTACTTAAATGGCTTGATTTATCTTAGTTGTCAGAAATTTACGCATTCAGAGCTCTGGTAATATGTACAAATATTTACAGATGGTAACAGTACTTTGGAGCAATGTCCAAACAGTCCCTTTGACTGCAGTTAGCAGGGTGTCCAGAAAGAACTGAAACTTCAAAAGGGTTTGCTGGACACAAGCAACAAGAGACAAACAGCCTACTCAGTGAAAATGGCTAATCTCCATTATGATTTTGAATATGCTTTCTTCATCTTATTAGTCTACATTACTGGAGTGAAGTTTTATCAAAACCAACTTTTTTTACTTCTGACAGTGCCTTTTGCAGAGCAATTGCTTATACTCTCTGGATTAGACCAGCTAAGAGTTTGAGGAAAATTTCCTCATTGATATCTCTCCTCCTAATTTGGAAGCTTTCAATGTGATAAAATGGATATTTTTATCTACCCAGTGAGGCAGGTTCCCTCCACAGCTAGTCAAGCATGTGCTTCTACACATTGCATCTTCTCCACAAGAATGATGATATTGTTACACCTTGTAAGTCACAGGTTGCAGGCAACAGCACAGTCTCTGGATTAGTTCTTATAGAGCTTGGGTCATGGCAACAGTGTGGGGTAAGGGTAAAACCCCTGCCTAAACTGCAGTTGGTACAGCTCCCGTATTTGGCAGGAGAATCAGAAGCACAGCTCTCCACAGCTATTGGTTTGCCATTTTATGTATCTGGCTTAGTCAAAAAGTGAATGAAAAGTTGTCCTGTCACTAGTTGTAACTATGAGGAGCATGTGGTATGGAATTCATGGTAAATGTTGATATTCAAAACAGCCTCAGATCTCCTAAGGGTCTAATGTGCTCTGAGGTGGTCACTGTATTCTGATCTGTGTAGAATGTGTGCACAAAACCCATGAAATGCCACAAATGCTACACAAATGCAGTGCAGCTTCTAAGGCCTTGTCCCTTTTCATCCCTGAAGATGAAATGATGAGCAGATCCTAATGAGCCTGATTGCTGCAACCTGAAAGAATCCTGAAAATATATCTCCTTCTGAAAGTTGTTAATGAGCTTTTTAAACAGGCTTCCTAAAAGCAGGTACTTCATCAGGAGCAGAAATATTCTTGGAATATGGAACTGTCTGGTTGTTGAAGTCTACAGACATTGTTAATTATTTGAAGGCTGTTGTATCACGGCAGACCTAACTTCCATAAACATCCAGATGGGGTTATGCATCAGTATGCTTCTTGTACTTTCCAAATGCTCCTTACTTTGTTTCTTCCTTTGAGAAAGTCCATTTCTAGTTACCCTAATTCTTTTGAACTCCAATATGCATTGACCATCAGCTGCAATTGTCTCGTACCAGCACTCAAGCATTTGCTGAGATCACCATACTCTCATCTAGTTATAAAATAAACATCCCAGTAACTGTTTCAGCATTGAGTATTCATAAACTATTGCAGAACAGCTACATTCCATCACAACAGGATTTTGATAAGGCTAAAGCTTGTCTGTGTGAACTGTGTTGTAGAGGAGTTTCCTCACTACAGTGTATTTGTAATGTGAATCAATCATTACTCTAGCACAGATTTATGCAATTATAATTGTAATGTAGTTGTCACTGTGCACTTGAAATAGAAGCCACATTAGTACCTTGCTAGCATGAAGTGCAATGAAACACATTTCAGCTGATGGACTTGCTTAGGTGCTTATTGGAATTCAATAGTCTTGAAAGAAGTTCTTCTAGATGCTCTCTCTTTGGAGAGCTTAATGTTTGTTGCCAGATTTACTTACTTGAAGGTACTTGATGTTTTAAGCTATCCAAAAATCAATTGTAAAACTAATCCTGCATATTGTTGCTGAAACTAATATGTTCGTGTGCAAAGTATGAGTAATTGAGTTTCCATTTTTACCAAGAGAAGTGCTCCACAGAAATCGATTTAAATTCCTTCAGAAAAGTCAATCTAAATATGCTAATGCCTAGAGTGGTGCACCATAGCCATGCCTGATATCAGAGAGCGAAATGGAGCTGAGTGGCAGGAGCTGCAGTTGGGCTGGGAATGCTGCTGGCACTGCTGCTGTCTGAGGAGTGCAGTGTGCCCAGGCACCACTGACTGGCAAACCCCAGAAGGCAGATGGTTGCAGGATGTATCATGGTGCCTCCTTTCCTTCCTCCTCTGCAGCACTAGTGCCAAGCTCTCCTTCAATTCTGGTATGTACAACCTGCTTCGAGATACTACATTAGGTAACATGCCATAGGGAAAAGGTGCTCTTTAATGTCTGAGCTGGGAACGGAAATCACAGCTCCTAAAAACTTTCAGAAATCAAAGAACAGCCTGTAAAGCAAAGCTTGTTTTGGGAATGACAGATACATCTGGTGGGCAAACGAGAAGTGACCATGCAGTTCTCTACGTTGCACTTGCTGAGAGTGATTTCAGCCTTAAGATGTCTGCAGAAATTTTTTTCAAAGATCTCCAGTCACTTATTTTGGCAAATCCAGTCTCAATCAAGCTATGAAAAGTATTATTTAACCTAAGGATATAAAAAAATTATTTGTGTAGTTAAATTGAAATGATGGAAGATTAAGTTGTGGCAAATAACCATGTTAAATGAGGGTCAGGTTGCTCTCTTAATCAAATAACTTTGCCAAATATTTACTAAAATAGGACAGACTCTTCTGAAAGTATAAATAGTTTGTTAGTTATTTAAATAAAAGATCCTTACAAACCTTATTTGGTATGATTCTTTGATAGTGTTTATGAGGGAGGTTTTAATAGCAGGATTTCCATTGTGATTTTTCACTTGTGAAAAGGAACCTTTTTTTCCTGGCAAAGTAGATTTTCCCCATAAAAATCTGATAGAAAGCATAGTACTTAGTAAATTTTGAGATAGGCTTTAAAGACTCCATACGTGAACTTTACCACTAAATAAATATTCATTAGAAAGGTTGTTTCCATTTGTGGGATTTGACTAGATATTTTGTTGCTGTTGGTAATCAGCAAGTCCTAAATCCCTGATAAGAAAGTACTTAGATATGCAGCAAGAAGGGGAATGTTCTGAAAGAGAACGCTTGTAGTCTTTTGCCCAAACATGTTCTTTGTCTACACTTGTATTTTGTAGAACAGGATATGTTCAGAGCAGGTACGACGGAATTTTTTAAGGTAGTATTAGAGAATATATGTAAAGTGATGCAACCAGAATATTGAGAGCAAATGTGCACATTTTCAGTCTCCCTGGTCTTGTGGAGATGGGAATGCCTGTATTTGTATCTTGCTCAGTCCTGTTGTGTAAGATTCACAACGTTCCTTAAAAAAAACCAAAAACCCAAAACAATACGGAAAGGAGTTAGAAAATAAGAAATGGTGTAGAAGCTCAATATAAGGAAATTTAAGCGCTTTATGAAGGGGAAAGTGTAATTACATGTTGGATACTTTTCAATATGTGGGAAAGAGCAGAATTATTTGATGAAGTTTTGGTGCCATAGATGTTAACACCCCATATCCAGTGTAAGTACAAATGAGATTGGGATGGGAAAGTGGTAAACATTACCTAGGATGAATGGATGGATCAGAAAGCACTTGTTGAATAGATTAGGCAATGATTGCTCATCAGGTTAACCTGAATCATCATAATGATTTTCTTCTGTGTAGTATATCACAAGTTTTGGCAACTGAAAGGCCACAGTCCATCTTATTTGAATGGCACGACACTTAGGATGGCAAATATCACATGAAAAAATTTGGGTTGTGTAGGAGGGAGATTAAAACAAAGACTCATCCATATTTTCAGCCAGTTTGGAAATGAAGAGCAATTTGGCCTGAAATCTTGTGGGCTGAACTGTCTTGATGCAGATTTGGAAATATCATGTTCATCTAAGTTTTGCTGCTGTTTTTAGTATTCTGGTTGTGTAATCCATGGTTGTGATGGTGAGCATTTATGTGGGCTGTTTCTTTGGCTCTGGGAGCGATCATGGGACTAAGATTGACCAACACCATCAACTTCTACTTTTGAGTTTTCCTCTTTTTGTCCAGCTGTGCACTAAGCACCTATGGGAATAAAGTGCATTTTGTACTGAGACACTGATCATAAATTTAGAGATATTAATTTCTCCTGGTGTGAAAATGGCCTACTCTAAAGGGATTTTGACACAGGACTCCATAGTAATTGCTGGAACTATTGGAAGTGACTGAATCCAAGAAAGGTTTGAGCCTGGTGTTCTCCAGGCAAAAAAACCAATCAGAGTTCCAGCTGCAAGCCACCAGAAGCTAGAACAAGGAAATAAAAAGGGGGCTACTCACTTTATTTTACAGACTTCATCCTGAGCTTCTGCCTGTCTGCACATAATAAGGAGCAATAAGTTATAAAGTTATTTTCATTTGAAGACCAATACCATAGATACAGCCATAAAAATATGGAGCATGCTTCATTCCTTGCAGTCACCCAATATGAAACAAAGCTAAAATGAAGCTAAGCACTAGGCTGCCACCTAACTCTAAGCATTGCTTCCTGTAATATTGTTTCAAAAGTCTGGAACTATTCCAGATATGTGATCAGATGATTTGAGTCCAAAGGATACCTAAGCAAGTGAGTCAATAAAGAGATTAACCTTAGATGAAGTAACTAAAAACATGTCAAACAACCGAAAAAGGACCAGTAGAAATGGAAACAATGCATAAGGAATACAAAACCATAGCAACAGTCAGTGTTACTGTCTACAACAGGCTTGTGTTAACTGGAAATAGAACTCAGTAATGCAATGGATTGGAGTATAGAAGATAAAGAGTTTGAGCATTTTCTGTTGGAAACCATGCCATTTATGGAGGAATACAGCAGAAGGCAGTGCAATTTAAACAAACAATGTAAAAACATGGGAATAGATAATTCTGTGAAAGAAATGCAATCTACATTTTAAACTATTCAATGAGAGAAAATTCAAAGCATTGGCAGTTTATTGCTTAACAAAGGCCATACTGCTGACACATGCAGATCATGCAGGATCTTTCCTGTGCAAACGTCTGCAGAATAATCAGTCATGCCTAAATGGAAATCTTTAAGCAGTGACACTGTTTATATGAAAGGCAATTCCAGTGCTAAAGCCTTGTGAAATCTAAAGGGAAAGTGAGATGTCTTTTTCACTAAGAGAAAGGAGAGACGAGTAATAATAGCAAAGTTGTAACAATTGAAAAATTAGTGGAAAACCCTCTCCAAACGTGAAAATAGACAGCAGAAAAGAAAGCGAACAGCGAGGTTTTGCAGTTCTGTTAATGTGTTTCAAGGGTTTGGATGTTTGCCAGTACAATGTACTATATAGCTCTACTTCAGGAGATTTTAAAGCATGAACATACCTTATGCCTCTGAGTAGCCTCAAAGGCTCAGGGTGTGTGTGTGTGTGTAAATCCATCGGGGTGCTGAGGCCACACTTCAGGCTTTCCACTCACAGGTTTCCTGGTGTGCCTGTGGGGGGATTTCTTGCTGTTTTGTGCTGCTCTTGTATACATATATGCTACACATAGTTCTTTTATGGGCAACAAATTCGGGTCTGCCATCCATCTATGGGCCAACAGATTGGGTATAAAATGTCAAAAGAGATGTAGAAACAGTACAATCACTAAAACCTCCTTACTGCAGGAGACCAGATCAAAAAGCAAGGCCTACAAGGTAATGCAAGCAGAAATGTGTCAGGCATTTAACTGAAGGTGGTGTTGAGTTGAGAGAAAGAATATGTTAGATGGCGTAATAAACAGCTGGGACTCATTTGATTGAAACACTCAAAGCGCCAGACAATAGTGTCAGAATTTTTGCAAAGCCAAGAAATTCTCAAGAGACAATGCTCATCTGCTGGTTTGAATAGACTAGTGGGAAGAACAGCATCAGCCAAATGACTTGAATCTAGATTTGTTCCAGTGAATACTATTTAATGAGGCAAGTTCTAGAATATTCACTATAAATAAACTGCATGAACAGCATCAATTTCTGTCCTCTGTTGGTGCTCTGCACCCAGCACTCCTCTGACACAAATGCAAAGGTTTGATGGGCACACGACAATATGTTTTGAGAAAAAATTACAGAAACACACCAAAGTAGCAGCTAAAACCTGTGTTCTATCTTTGAGACAACACTCATACTTTTTCTTTTTAATTAATAGAAATCGTAGGTACTGGGAAAGTACAGAAATGAGAACCCCTGAAACAAACAGGAAAAGCTGAGCAGCTCTAGACATGCCAGTGCCCTACAATGGAGAAGATGCTGCTTGCATGTTTACTTTTGTGTGGAATTCCTTGCTTAATAATGAAAGCAAAACTGCTTTGCTCTCCTTTCAAAGGCAAGAATGGATGGATAAGTGAGCTGTTTTTAAACCACCCTGGCAATGTTGTTATTTTATCCAAAAGTCAAACGGTTAATCAGCTGTTTCTGATCTGAACTTCAGACTTCAGCACCAACACAGCTGCAGTTAAAGTACCAGCAAAAGAAAAAATTTCAGAAAATACAGTTTCAAAGTTATTGAGCAGAGCAGAAGAGATAATTCGTATTTTTAAAAATGACAAACAAGACTGTAGAACTGTGGTTGTGTCATATGTGTCCTCTATATACACACAGGTGGGATTTTTATGTGTTCTTTTCAATGACTGTGTGTTATCTGTGAGTTGGGATTAAATAAACTTGAAAGTATAACTTGATACATTTGCTCTTCTAGCAAGGCCTATTAGAAAAAGTTCCTGGCTCTCCCACACTCTAGTCCCTTCATTCTCACTTTGCCATCGGTATAGTTGGTTGTGCTGATCTGTCCCTCTAAAGTGACACACCAAAGTTTCTATAACAGTGGGGACTCCATTGTTTTGGTGTTCACTTTGCAGTAAGGTCAACAAAGCGGCTGTGCCAGCGTGAGAGAACGGGAGGATGTTCCTCTGCAGAAGGGAATCCTCTTAAACTAAGAGTGTTTCTGGAGGAAAGGTAATTTTGCTACATCCTTCAAGCATTGCATCTCAAGTGTTTGAAATCTGTAGATTACTGTCACAATGCAGTGAAATCTACTATTGTTTGTACCATGTATTTAATTTTTTCAAGTAATCCTATGAGTGATTTGAGGAAACTCACTAAAAGCTGTGTGATGTATTCTGGCCATAAGGGTCGATGGCATTTCTCCCTAGGACATAAAAATTACCCTTCAATTCCTATTTTATTTAAGATTTAGCTCAAAACTGAACTGCTATGGGGGACTACAAACAGCTCAGTCAAGTCTGTTCTTTGAAGAGTTTCGGAGGAGAGAAATTAAGAGATTAGACACGCCAGCTTGCCAGGAGGCTGTTGCCTTATATGTCATGTAGAAATTGCAAGGGGAGCTTGTATAACTGCACATGGCTTCATAATTCAAAAGTACTTTAATAGCAGCAACAGAGGAGGCACAAGTGAGTTGATGTTGGAGTTGGTGTTGTCCCAAAAAGTGAGGATCTGACAGTGGAGAGATTGTTGCTTCGTATTTCTGACAGAAAATATACTGTCAGGCAATACTGTTCTGTGATGGCTGGATCACTATGTGCTCTGGCATGTCCAAACCATGAATGTCTTCTTCAAAGAAAGGCTTATATTAAGAAAAGCTTTGTTTATGGCTCATCTTTGTTATCTAAGAGGAGGTGGCTGTACCCACCCCAGGAAAACTGGACTGAACTGTGGGCTCAGTGGCCTGAGCCTCATGATGAGACAGTACATTGCAGAGTTTGGACAGTGGCCCTGGCTTTTTCCTCTCTGAAGTCTTCTGGTTGTACATGACACCTCTGGAGAGCTGAGGCTTCTCTGATGAATGTGGATGTGTTCCATACGTGCCATAGGTGGGTTAAAGTGAGAGGAATGGGGAGATAGACACAATTCCTGCCATGGTAGCTGCTGACATGTAAAGTGGGCAAAATGGGATCCCTAAAGTATGCTGACATCTTGTTTAATGTAGATCAAAACAGTTTTAATTACACTAAGAAAGGAGATGGCCAATATGTGGAGCTTCTGCTCCTGCCTGAGTATCTCTACACAATTTTTCTACATCCTGGATATTTTTCTTCTGTTTTTATAAAAGCATGATTGAATATATTGTCCTTTAACAACTGACTTTAAATGATTGGTAAGGTTAAATTAGGAATAAAAGCTTGTCCTTTGTCTGCCTCAGTGTTCAATGAAGGAAAGATATGCAAAAGCTTATAAGCCCAGATTCTGGCTTTGATATCTATATTATTATTGTTGCTATTTTCTGGTTTAGATTTAGAAACACCAAGTACTGAACAAATACTAGATTTTTGTGGGTTTTCCCTACACGAAAACACCCACAATTCTCTCTAAAGTAAAACATCTCTTCTTCAGAGCAACTGTTTTCAGGAGCAATCACTATGGCCAAGTGTTTCCTACCTACCTCCACCCAGACAGGAGATTGTTGAATAAATCTGATTTAGCCTGCATGCAGCTGGAACCAGCGTACTGAGGGAGTTTGGATTTTTTCTCCTATTCATTGGTAGCTCAAACAAATAAATAGACTTAAAGAAAATCTGTTTGATTACAGCTTCAGAAGAGCAAGAAACGGTCTAGAGAACTAAAAGTCTCCCTCTTTGCTTTTTCTCTGTGGGGCAGTAGAAATAAATATTTTAATTTAAAATTTAAAGTTTTTGAATACTGGTGATTATAATAATAGTTAAACTTAGGCAAATTAAACTCTTTCCTACAAAGACCTTTTGATAAATCAAGATTTTTTTTTTCTCCTGAAATGAAAACTTCCTACTTAAAACATTGGCCAGAACTTCTCACTTCCAGGTTTTGGGCTAGAGCCTTGAGCTATCCCTAATCTTATCAAATATCTATTTTACAAAATGCATCCTCAAAGGAAATTAAGGAAATTTAACTGAAGTAATCCACTAGAAAAACACCTTGATTAAGGGATAAATTGTCCGTGCTAAGGAAAATCAGCCCTGAGGTTTTGCAGCTATTCGCTGGGAATCTTAGTATTATACAAACAGATTCGACTTAAAAGCCAGACATATAACAGCTGTGTAGTTGGAAATTTAGGAGATCTTATTCTAAATATTTTAAGCCAGAAGAAATGTTTTAAAAAGTCTGCTGTGCTTCAAAATAGTCTCATGTGAGCAATCTCATTATCTTTAGGGGAACAAGGACTGTTTAACTGTTGCTAGCTCTAGTTCTTAACTGGTGTGACATATTTAGATTCATAATTCAGGAAGAAAAAATTAAGTAACCCCTGTATTCTAGAGATTATAGTTGAAGTTACTGATGTCCCTTACAAAAGCAGCTTTTTAAAAAATACAATGAAAAAATATATCTATCAAAAACCTGAGAGGACTTGATTTCTAACTTTAGCACAACAAACTGTTCTGGCTATTTCTTAGGGGGTTTTAAATTCATCAAACATGTGGGGAGTAGTGGATGGATGAGCTTGCATTTCTTTCCCATCAGTGCTGGGAGGAGCTCAGTCAGTCAGGTCCAAGGTGGTGACTCCTGTGCCAAGAGAAGCAGATGTGAGCTACAAGGGCCAGTGTGTTGCATTTTGCTTTCAGCAAATGAGTAACTCCTGTAAGAAACAGGGCAATTTAAGGATGTTAATTGTTCATCATGCAGTAGTTACTGTCCGCACTGAACAGAGATGACATGTTTCCCAGGAACCTGCTGGGTGACAGATAGTGGTGAAACCCTCAGAACATGAAATGATTGTAGCTTGATCCTGTTACAAGCACTTCAATTATGAAGGGCAGTTCTGTGCTGCAGCTCTTAGGGAAAGTCATCTGGGAGAAGCAGAAGTGAGGAAGGCTGCCAGTGTACACTTACTGCATAACAGTTTTGACACTGGTGGTAACTGAAGCACTTGCTTGGGTATGAGATGGAATGAAATTCAAAGAGAAGTGGATTTGGAAGATCTGATCTCTCAGGAATGGGAGGTGTGTGGATTCTGCACCAATACAGTAGGAATCCCCTTTGCAGGGATGTTTGTGTGGGTTGGACACTTTCATTCCACCTCCTACACTAGCTGAACTTATAAGAACTTGCAAGCTTGCTTGTAAAGTTTCTTCAAAACCTTTCAACTATCCACCTACCCCTTTCAGAGTACCCAAGGGTGATGATAACAGTGCCTTACGTAGCCAGTGTGAAATTTATTATCACTGTTATACTCGAGTTTTCATGCAAAAAGGGAACCATATATCTTCAAGTGGAGGAGTGGACATGTATTTCTACATTTCCAGTGAGAAACATTGCTGTTCATGGTTTGGTGCAGGAGTTCAGATCAATTCCTTCAGAGACAGGGAATCTGAAAATATTTGAAATTAGGGTGTTGGATCCTCTTATTGCTTAATGCATTCCATTTCCACAGTACTCCTGAGTGTTTGGAGAGAGCAGGTATCTTGCGAGGGTCAGGGGGCTGGTCCTAACCCAGGATTCTAGGGCTGGGCAACCTGTCCTGCAGCAACACCTCCAGATGTTTGGAAACATTTGGGGTACTTTGTGCCAAAGCTTGAAAGCAAGGCAGCTCTCTGTAGAGCCAGTGGTCCCCAAAGTAAACCCACTCCCCTTGCATTACTCAGAGCAGTCATCTGATGTGGAATTAAGCAGCTTGGAAATATTTGGAGCGTGGAGAAGCTGGGATAGGAGTTAGAAGAGAAGGAGCAGGGCAGGTTGACTCTTCTGAGTCACATTCAGTTGAAGTCCTGCTCTTGTATGTGCTGCTGCACAGGCCATTTGGCAGGAGTGACAACTTACTCATAGGTGCAATATGGTGTGCTGACCTACTTTAAAATACTTGATTCCAACCAAGCCCCACTCTGCAGACCCGGCAGGAGGCTTGCTTCAATGCCTGTCTTATTTTCCTTTCCCAGACTAACTCTTTAGTGGAGTAATTACTCTACAAACTCCAAAGCCCAGCAAGCTGCTCTGCATTCCAGTTTCACAGGAAGTAAAATCTGAGCTTGCCAAGTCTGCTCACTCATCTGCGGCCCTTCAGCATCCCGAATTCCTAAGCCAGTTAGCAGGGGTTACGTAACATGCACAAGCTGGGGCTGTGATTTTTTTTATACAGAAAACTAGAAATGAATGAGTGTGATGTGGCAGGAAGCAGCCTGTATGAAAGGCAGAAATTGAGATTGAGAGATGACAGTAATATGTTTTCAATAGTAAGTTAAAGCAGTGAAATACTCACTTGAGCAGCAACTCTGAAGTCCCTGAGGCTGGTTTTAAAATGTATAAATGAAGTAAACCTCAAAAATTGCATGGTCAATTTATTTGACAGCATGAGGCTAAATTACCCTAACAGTTGGCTTAATAACTGTTCTTTTAAGAGAGACAGAAGTATTAAGGTAGCTTTTTTTCTTTTTGGAAACATGATGATCCAAGCAATAGCATTACAATAGTAACCCCTCCTGCAAGCTGATAAGCAGGTAAGGTTTGAACCACTACCTTGGGACCCCAAGTGCAACCAGTGACCCTGAATAGCCTATTCTGGGGTTGTGCTTCACCTCAACCTTTTGTCAGTGTGTCTGTGTGCAGTCCTGGCCCTGCCTTCTGGGCACTTCTTGGGTCTGTGCTGTGACCCTGTCTCCAGCTTTGTCTTGTTGCTGACTGGACTCTCTGCACAGACCCTGGGCCTAGTTTATACCCTGCTGCTCTACTGGGGACTGCTGATGTGCCAGCACCTGGCTCTCCCTGTTCTGGTCACACGTGGCAGGGTTGCTCTGTGTGTGCTGCGGTCACCTTGGCTCTGGCTCACACCCCTCCACGGAGCAGCCCTGCCCATGCTGCCCTTCCCTGGCCTCCAGCAGCCCTTTTCTTGCTGCTCCATCACAGCTGATGCTCAGGCAGGGAGGTCCTGCACAGCTGGCACAACACCTTCCCAACTCTGCAGCACTGTGGCTGCTGAACTCTTCTGTGCCTCATCAGCTACAGAGCTGATGGAAATCAACTTCATCCAGTGTCATTTATGCATCTCAAAGGGTAACAAAACTTCTCGAGGTCTCTGGCTGTGCACGTACACAGATCAAGCTGATTGCCAGCATGTTTCCTGACCTCTCTTTCCAGGTCATATCTTTTTCCTGTGTACTGGGGGCACTGATTGCTTCTTGGGATGAGCTCAGGCTGTTGTGTAGCAAATTTCCTGTTGTTGTGGGGACCAGAGCAGGGGTGACAGTTTCTTCAGTGTTCTTCCCGTGGTGTGTTACCAGGCTTTTGGGGGTCTTGCAGCAAGTAGGATCTTTGCTGATGTTTGCTGAGAAAGCCTGTGGTGATATTTGGAGCCCTTTGGGGCTCAACAGATATTGTGCAGATATGTTAGACTTGAGCAAACAAACCCCCTGTCTTAATTTCCCCAAAAAACAGTAGAGATGCTGCAAGGAGGAATCATGCTCTATAGAGGCATGAGAGTTGTGGGATTGCTTGATCTCTGGTGGGTAAGGTTGGGAAAATTCTGATCTGCTCTTCTAGAATACAAAAAGACAGCTTCTGCCTACTTTATCTGGCAGTACCAACTTTAGGGAAAAAAAAAAGAAAAAGAAAGGCCTAGCAAGCAGGTGGAACACACTAAGGTGCTGCTTTCAGCCCTGCTGGAGTGGAGGACAGCACAGGTGCTGAGGAGCAGGCTGTGCTGTACTCAAACCTGGTGTTTGTGTGCATGTTCCCTTCCCTCATCCTGGCTGGAGCAAAATGGCCTGTCCTGGAGAGCAAGACCTCCTCTGGCAGAGCCCACCTTGAGCCTTGGTAACTATGTTTACCTGCCAAGGTTGTTTTTGTGGATCATAGAGAGACCAACCCTACCCGACCCGGCACCTGCAGCCCCAGCAGCACAGTAAGTGGCTGAGCTTCACCTGGCTCAAAGTGGTCAAATACTCTGTAAAAGCAAACTGTGTTTTGAAAGGAATATATAGTAAAATCTTGCTAACTATCAGCAAATCTTTTCACGTGATTTTTGGTCCTCTCTAAAGATTAAGTAGAATTAGGAGGGGGGAAACAGTGTGCCTGTCCTGTAGAATTAGAATCAAATTACAAAAAAGACGGAGAGGAATTGGGACTTAATTTACTTACCAGCATGTTTTAGCTCTCATTCACTGTGCTGCAATAAAAACTAAATGAAAATCCAGATCATGTCTGAGCACATGAAGAAATGAACAGTTCCTGTGTGTTTCAGAGAAGAATGAATTTCACAGTGCTGTGGTTCCCAGTAGTTCCTCAGTTTACTGGGAGATGGACATTGTTAGGATAGTACATTCTTTAAAGATGAACTAAATTTGTTTTTGTTTTGAAATTACGTACTTCTATCATCAACAACACCCTAAGCAAGACATTTTGTAAACTTTTTTGTATTACAGTTTTATAATGGCAAAACCAGACTAAAATATAGATATGAAATGTAGAAGATTGTAAGATACTGTCACTATCTTTTGGGGGTAAATTCTCTGGTTCTTCTGAAAGGGTTGTTAACCTGATACTGGAGAGTTCTGGTGCCTCAAGCAGTGCACCATCTGAACAATCACTTCAAAACTATGGCTGTCTAGGGTTGAAAAGAAGAACTATCTTACCTCTAAGATTGTCTATTATGGAAGCTAATGGAAAAAGCAGATTTGGAAAAGATATTATGCAGATTCTGTGCTACTATAAATCCAGCAATTGTATAAAGAATTTAAATCCTTCATGCTACAGCTCTCTTGTCCCTTTTCTTGTGCTTCACTGAGTCATTTCTTTGTACAGAGGCAGTGGAATTTGTTTGAAAATCCAAGGAGAGCTTTGGTCCTTTTTGCTGGCCTGACCGGGCAGGTACAGCCAACACTCACACAGGCTGTTGATAATTTTTAGATCTGATTTTAACATCATGTGTAGTGTACTGAATAAAAGGAAATTTATAAACAAGATTATATAAAATTTATCTTTTATACTTTTTTGTTGATATTTTAAAAAAAATTATATATGAAAATGTTTTCTGGTACACTTTAATGCTCCATATTGCATTAGTTCATGTTCCTGCATTCCAATTGCTCGTGCTGGCATGTGTGCATTCATTCCCATGATGGATGATGATGATCTGTGCAGCTGAAGCTTTTGGGGAACTATGTTTCAGCAAACTCAACCAGGTAGAAAAGGAAGAATCTCCACATTATCACTGCTAATCTCATATGCAAAGGGAGCAAATTCATTTAACATTTAAAAGGGAGGCTTAGGCTTTCTTCCATAAATTACTCTCAAATGGATCATTTAACTTGCTTCTTCATTGTGTGCTTCAGAAACTAGAAAGTACTAGAAAATACCTTTTTTTGTTTTAATTGTGGCAAGCCTTGACAATCTTGTGCCCCTCTTGTCTCTTCCTCTCAAATGATATGTGTATGAGCAGCATTTTGAAAAAGATGACAGTAAAAAAGAGGTATTTTCAGCATAACTGAATTAGCAAGGCAGTTGCTTTGTGTCTGGAGCACTGGAAAAGCACCTGTGTACCAGTGTGTCTTCGTAGTCAATAATCTTTTGCAGGAATACACTCACGTATTCACAGAGTGTTTATGTACCTCTGACATGGAATTTTAACCAGCACATCTTACAGTCTGTTTCACGCCACCGTTGTCTCCTATATGCATTGTTTGCCAATTGTAATTAATGGACAGAGTTTTATAGCAATGCATGAGTGTGTTCTCTATGTATCTCCTAGTTCTGGCAAAAGTAGCATTACCCAGGCCTCAAACTGAACTATATTCCTCTGTGAAATCCCAGAGTGCACATATGCATTCTTCAGGCTCTTGAGATGGCTGCTGTAAACTTATCTTTAAAGCTTTGTTCCAAATCAGAGTATTTTGAAACATGGCATGCAGCTTTTGGAGTGGGTGCAGTTCTTTTAGATAAATATGGGTCTGTCTCCTGCTCTTTGTAGTCCAGGCTCCCCAGGGTAGAGGGAAGCACCTCACTGCAAATCTGTCTTGCCAAATGCTTGGCAACTGGAGTTTCCCCCAATGGCGGAATGTGTCTCTGAACCAGATCATGTCCATTTAGAAGAACCTGACAATTTAGGCTAGGAAAGGGCAAAGAGTTTTGAGGAATAGTTTAGATATTAAACTCTAGTATTTGTAACACACATATTCATTTATAGACATTGTGGATATGATATTTTTTAACATGCCATTGGTTGAAAAGAGTGTCTGGTAACAATCTGTATTTTTCACCCTCTCTTGTATTTTTTGTCCCTGGCCACTATCGCTTTAATGTGGCATTTTAGGATATTTGGGACAATAATAGTGTTATGAAAACACTTTGTGCCTGTGTATCACACAAATATATCTGTATTTAATTTTCAAGAAATGTATGTGCTTTATTTGAATCAATTAGATTGCTGGAGTTTGAGAAGTACTTTTATGGCTTTGTGTATGTTACAGAAATCTGGCATCTGTGGCAGTGTTTGCAGTGTGTGCATACCAAGGAGCACATATCAGCAGAGCAGAGGTACCAGCAGAATTAAGGGCCTGAGTGAGTTAGTCCCGTAAAGCTGCAATCCTGCAGAGTCAGCACAGGCCCCATGAGCAGAAACCTAAACATCTGGTTAACTTTAGGCATGTGCTTAAGCTTCTTTGACATGAGCTGCTAAGGGGGGTGGGGTCATTTTCCATCACTATTCTGAGAGCTTTACTTCACAAACTTATGCTTAGGAAGCACTTTTCAAGCACAATGTTCATTCCCTGTGTTCAGGCTGCCTTTACATGGTGGGGCAAGACATAGGCATGCAGTCCCCAGGTCTCTGGCTTTGCAGGGAGGGTGACCTTGGGTGTGCCAGCCTAAAAGAGAGCTGGAACTTGTTCATTTAAGTATCCAGTCTGGAGAATCAAAGGATGGAGACTTCAGGGCTGGTAGGTGCATGCCTGCCCCAGTACACAATTAGCCTACAAAATGCTTAGCGTTCGGATTTCCCTTTCGGCTCCCATCATGTGTTCAGTAATACTTCAGTGTGTGGGCTGACCGGCATTCATGCAATTATCTGAGGGACTCTGGCTGTGAAGTCTGGCACTGGGGTTGTTCCTTTACTCCCCCAAACTGTAAAAACAAGTTGCACTTCCTTTTGGACTGAATTCCCTTCCCACTTCATTTTGTTGATGCTTGTCCTATCTGTTTCTCTCCCTTCTATTGTCCTCTGCTTTTTGTCTGGAGTAGTCTGTGTACATATATTTTATATATTACTTTATAATGAAGTTCTGAATTAAAATCTCAGTTGTCCTAGCTCTAGGGATAACAGGATCAAAGAGAACATTTTGAGAGCAACTGTGCCTCAGAATTCTTGAAAAAAATTACATTCTTGCCATGACACTGATGATGTACCTGAAAAGGTACTGGAAAAATAGTTCTAGTCTGCTGAAGCCTTTCAGTTGAATTCACATCCCCTAGACAGTGGAAAATGTTGCTTTGACCCACCCAAACAAAGAAACACAGCTTTGGAGGCCTCTTCCGACTCTTTGGTCACCAGCAAGTTTGGGAAACTTCTTAAAGATTCCTCCTGTGCTGATGTGAAGGAAGCACAGGAGGTGCGTACTTACTTATTATAAACTCAATACATTCATTTTTAGGAAAAAGAATGTAGAAGTCACAAGAAATGGGTTAGAGGGAAACACCTTTTGCTCCTTGCTATCAGAAAGACTTAATTCTGAGCTGAGGAAAATAAGGCTCGACAACAAATGGTATGTTTCTGTTAATGGACTGACAGGAAGATCTCCCTCCTTCTGAGTAGGAGGATGTTAATGACTTGTTACAGTTTGTTTGATGGGAATTGGAATTTATTATGGTATCTGGTAGAATCCGTCTTTCAGTTCCTTGTCTGTTTTGATAAGGCAAAAATCCTGTGCTGCTGTATCCAACTCCATTCCTCCTGATAAATAAGCTGCATATCTTTATAAACCATCAATTATCCTCTGTTTGTCTGTTTCATAAACTGGAAAAGATTAGTGAGAAGAGGAAGGGAGGGTTTCAGCTCATGGTGTGTGCAGGGCCCAGTGGTGTCAGGGAAATGGCCAGCTGCTGCTGCAGTAGGGAGGGTGGACAGGGGAATACCCCACCAGGTCACTTCCTTGCTGCTGCCTCCACACCTGCAGATCCTGCCCAGCCCCAGGTGTGGGGGTACACCCATGCACTGGGCTGCCTTGTTCTCTGGGTCTGAGGAGCTGATTATTTCACTGAATCACAGAATATGCTGAGTTGGAATGGACCCACAAGGATCATCAAGTCCAGTTCTCAGCCTGGCACAGGACCATCCCCAAGAGTCACACCATGGGCTTGTCAGTATTGTCCAAACCCTTGAACTCTGTCAGGCCTGGTGCTGTGACCACTTCCCTGAAGAGCCTGTTCCAGTGCCCAACCACTCTGGGTGAAGAACCCTTTTCTAATATCCAACCCCTGACATGGGCTGCCCATAAGTGACTATTTAAGAATACTGTGATTTCTGCAAAGAGAAGTGGGGTAAATACTTACAAATTCAAAACTACACACAGTTTTTTCATGAATCAACATAATGAATGTGACTCAAGTTACAGAGTTACAGAGCTGGTTGCAAGCAGATCTGAAATGGAAAACATATGGCAGATTGCACATGTGAAGGATCCCAGGAGGCAGTAACTACTCAGCTGTAAACTGTGTGCAGGACAATTCTGTGTTGTGATGAATTGTCCACAGTAAACTACTATGTTAGGAGTAGTTCAGTCCATCAGAAGTACTAAAAGAACAAAGAGACCCCCAATACATCTGAGTAGAAGAAGTGTTTAAACAACACTCTCAGGCACATGGTGCTATTCTTGGGGTGTCATGTGCAAGGTCAGGAGTTAGACTCTAGGACTCCCTTCCAACTCAGCATATTCTGTGGTTCCATGTGTCTTGTACTCCCCTGCAGTAGGTCAGCTATCGTAATTCCCTCGCTTTTGGGATGTGGAAGAAGCCCCATGAGTAGCTAAGGCAGCCCATGAGAGTGGCCTGTCAATCAGAAAGCAGAGTAACTTCTTGGGGAGTTTTGAAAGCAACTTTGAAACAAATTTTTAGCTGAATATGAAACTGGTGAAGAAAAATGATGTTGCTTTGTTTATAGAAACAAGAATAAAAGCTGGCAGTAGCATTTCATGTCCTCTGAGATCCATGTCATTGTCTCTCTTCAGCGCTTTCCTCCAGACAGGTGTGTGCTCACATAACAGAAATTTCAGCAGAAGTTAGGCTTCCTATTTAATTTGAAATTGGTGTTCCCAGATCAGGTAAGACAACACTGCGGACAAGAAAAATTAAATGCTACAGACAACTCTAGAATTTCTTACCTATGCTGCCAAATCCAAGTGAGGCGTTTTTGATAAGGAAATTGAGATCTTTGAAACAAGTAAACAGACAGTAGAACAGAAGCAGGACTTGAGAGAGGAACCCCAGGACACTTGGAAATAATTGGTGCTTTTCAGATAACGCACAGTAACGTTGAAAGCAGCAGAAGAATCGTTAAAGACAAATGCCTTACAGCAACACAGAGTGCAGGCATCTAATCCTCTGGTAGGATTTTTCGGGGGAGATGATGAGAAGAAACAGAAATGGAAAGTACAAGAGAGGTTTTATCAGTGAGCTGCCTGTTGCTACACATGACCTGTGGCATTCAAAAAATCAATCTTATAAAATATTAATTTTTTAAAAAATTGTCAGTTGTTAGGCTACATCCCTATCTCTTCCATTAAGAAGTAAAGTTAATTATGCATTGTTACAAGTAGGTTTTTTATGCCATATAAAAGACAAGGATTCAATGGATACCTTAGGCAAAGTTTCTTAGCACTAGCATTTCTGAAACAAAGGTTTAATTAAAGTTTAGATTAAAATCTCACTCTTCTGGAAATTATGGAAGAACTTTATGCAAAAAAGCAAATAACATGTAACAAAACCATTCTCTTCCCTGTCATATACCCACAGGAAGATGTAAGTCCTTCCATAAATGGAATAAACAATACTCTGGGGATATTCAGGAATGCTTATGGTGGTTAGTTTTTAACATTATACAATAAAACATTATATAGGGATAATATTCTAGCAGAGTCGATGGACATGAAAATAAAATAGGCTGAGTAAGAGAGGCAGAATTAACCATACAACAGGCACATTTAAAAACCCTTGGTTATCTGGGTTATGCTGTACCTTCCTGATGCAAAATACCCAATTTACTGGACTCTCACCTCAGTGGCACTAGAAATTTTTGGTTACCAAGGTAACAAAACTCTATATGCTGGCCTTTGTAAACGTATGATCAAAGGGACTATCCAATTTCCACCCACTGTGTGCAGGCTGCCAATTTAAATATTTACTACCCCTTGAACTGGGGCTAGCCAAGAACACAGCAGTAGAGAGGGGGATGAACCATGCGTGTACTGCCACTGACCTGGGACAGTTTCTGCTTTCTGGAAAATGTATAAGATAAATTTGAAGTGAACATGCTGTGGCTACATTAGTAGAATAATTTATTATATGCTCTAAAAAACCAAACATAACCCCCCAACCCAACCAAAAAGCCATTTACAACTATGCTGCAGTAAGAACATTGCTTCAGTAGTGTCTCACAGAACTGTCCTTGCTATAAGCCTACCACTTGAGCTGTGCTGTTTTATAATAGAATAGGAATTCATTAAGCTATTAAGTATTAATTTCTTTAAAATGTTGCTGTTTTGTTAAGTAAGTTCAATGGTTAGTAATCTCTTCATAGCTGAAGTGTCTTTGAAATGGGATGTTAAATTGAACAAATGGGAGAAAACTGGGTTGTTACTTTTTCACTTCTATTGTCTTGTGTGCTCTGCCTTCATGGGGTAGAAAAATGTCAGGTGTGACCCATCAAATGCAAACACTTTCTCTTACATACATCATCATTCAGAAGAACATCTCTCTTCACCACAAAAAAATATATGAGGCGAGCTCTAAAGAATTTTTCCCTTGTATTTTGACTAGTTGAATGTAATGGCCAGAAAGTTGCTAGGAAAATATATATAAATATGTATTTATTATCCTTTACAACTAGGATGAGCATAATAAACTTACACATGCCCCAGTTTCCTCACCTAGGATGGTTTAGTACTGAGAATAAGCTAGTCTTCCCTACACTAAGTACACAGTTGTATTTAGATTTGCTCCCAGCATTCTGTTATCAGATTCTAGGTATGTTTCTCTTCATCTTTCCAAGTCCATGCTGCATTTTGCTGCCATTTTTGGTTTTGGTCCTATTTGTTAATATCCTTGTCATGGTGTCCAGGACTCAACAGTAACCCAGCTGTGGCCTCACAACCCTGAGCATTTATTGTAGCCATGAATTTTTTTCTAATTGTAGCTCTCATGGTAGGAGATTCACATTCAGTTTAGAAACATTTCAAATCATGTAATTAAACTTTAAAGAAATCTTAGTACTTGGCTCTTATCTACAGTTATAAGAGATTCTTAGAACTACAGGTGAGAGAAGCAGAAAACTCAGTGGTAACCACTGCTTGCCTCTGGTGTTTCATGTTTTCTTGCTGTTTTCCCTTTTTTCCTCTCCAGTGAGAGCCCATTGTACTTAAGATTTTACTTCTGGCTTTGTTCTTTTGTAGAGTGCTACAAAATGTACTTCATAAGCATATGCTTGTTCAAACACACTTTTCACTTTATCTTTCCTCTGGAAAAAAAAATTCCCCATGTTTTAAATAGCTATCTGGAAGAAGGAATACCCTGTGCTTTTCCAGCTCGTTATGGAATACACTGAGCTTAGAATTGTTCCTTACAAATTTTATTTACCTTTAATGTTTTGGTAAAAACACCACTGGCAATGCTTTTCCCTTTTTGGCTATTATGTTTATGCAGTGGTTAATTGTAGTGACTGCTGCAAGAAGCTGCTTAAGACTGTTAGCAGGGAAGCTTGAATAGCTGGAGTTGCTTAGGAAGTTCACAATAGATAGTTGACATATTTTCACTTATTGTCAGCGAGTGCTCTCTTAAGAGCATAGACAGCACAAGTGAATGTAGGAGGAAACAATACATCTGCAGACACTGGCAGACAGCACTGCTTGCCAAATTTGGCCACAGTTCCTTTAGATAAATAATTTCTCAGTGACGTGCTGTGTTGAAATTATATAAACAGCAAAAATTACAAAGACCTGGGCCCCAAGGTCTTGTGGGTTTCAAGATTTTCTGCAATCAATATTCTGACATCTGCAAATATTTTTCCCTAACAGCTGATGCCAGGAACGGAGTAACATTAGCATCACTTTCTATGTCTTCAAAATTTTGAATATATTGAAATATTGTCTCTTCAGCCCCAGCCCTGGTCAGGACCTTTGTACTGCCATAACCACCAGCTCATGTGAGAATGCTTACACAAGAGGCATCAAAGCAGCAATCTTTTCTCAGAATGGCCTGTAGCCTCTTACAGCAACAACTCCATTAGCATTTCAAGAAATGGACAGAGAAAAACGCTGTATTACATTTCAGTCTCCAGAATTATCAAGGCATTTAGACAAACTTCTGCTGAACATAATGTAGCTTACGTTGCACACTGAGTGTACAGGGTTTTTAAGGTGGATTTTTCTACTAAGGACCGGACAATAGCTAGCTCCTAAATCTGTAAGACTTCCTTGATAATTAAGATACTTCCATCATGGCAGTCATACATTAGAACTGTCTGAAGAGTGTCTTTCCACTGAGGAATTTACACAGGAAACTGATGTGAATGATTTCCCCTGAACAGAAGCATCCTACAGGAAAACCTTACCTGATTAATTTTTGTAGAATTATTTCGAGACAAGTTTCTGGAGTTATAAAACCAAATCATTTATTGAACAGATATTTTTTAAAAAATCGGTATCTGTAACAACAGAAATCAAACCTATGCCTGCCACGAGACATTCTGAAGGCATAAGCTATTGAATATTGACAGTTACCCGTGACACTGAGGAACATGGGCTACACAAAATGAGTACTGCATTTGTTACTGTTGCCCAAGTAAGAAAGGCCAGGCAGGAACAAAAATGTACTTTTAAAAGAATTTATGCTTTTCTTTTGATGATATAACCTCCAGCATCTGGTCTTTCCTCTAGCAACACTTCCAAAGAAATATTATTCTCTGAAAATAGTCTGAATAAAATGAACACACTTTGTTCCATTTTTAGTCCCCCATGTACTAAACAGGAACAAAGCAATATGGAAAAAAGTCTCTCAAGCACTTTCTTATTTCAGTCATACCTTAAGGCAAATCTGTAAATTTTAAGGGACTATCTCAAGAATTAAGATAGCGCTTATGAAACTCTTTTTCTTTGTTGTTTTTGATCAAAGTTAACTTTCTCAGAGAACAGGGATGCACAGCAATAATCCCTCAGAAGTGTCTTAGGATAAGACCATGTTAGTGATGTTTATGTACCTTTCACATCTGTACGTATTTCTTAAACTGACATTTGCAGTCTAACTGTGCAAGACAAAATTTCAGTAGTTCAGAGCACAGTGTGATGTCATTTCAATAAGTGTAAATGTTGAGGGCAACAAGGCAAAACTACCTCAGTATCTCATTTCCACATGAAACATATGAAAGGAATAACAGAATATGGGATCTTCTCAGAGTCTTATGTCTTTAAAAAAAGGGTGCAGCAAAGCCTCCTTTGCGGTTATTCTTGTTGCAGGGTTTAAGTCTAGTAGCTTATCAAGTAAGTCGTATGCTTCATCAGGAACCTGATCCCATCCTTTCATGTCAATTGCCTTCATTTCCAAAGTACCATCACCTTCCTGAAAGTTCTTTAGCTGTTGAATTTGTTTTCCGAGTGTCTCAGGAGCACATGGTTTGTCTACTGCAACTGGCAAAGCTGAGTTGTTTTCAGACCCACTGGGCACTTCCCCCTGAGGTTTCTTAAAGCCACTATTTGTTCCTCTCAGCTTTTCACAGAGGGTTCGTAAGTTTTGAGTTGGGACAACTTGGGTACACACAACTGATTTACCTGGGGGAAAAATGGTACAGTAAGCCAAATTTTATTAAACTTTCTATACTTCTAAGTCTGTTTCAGAGAAATTTCATGTCTCATAGAGTAACCAGCATGAAAGAAAACCACCCCAAAACCAATCCCTCTCACCTCCACATCAACTATGCTGTAACAGCAACAGCCCCAGCAAGTCAGAAGGGTCAGTGTCTGAGTTCTGCTCAGAACAAAGCAGTCAGAGTTAGGTGAAGTTGCTTAGTGACAAGTTGTCAGCCACCTCACCCACCATCTTTTAGCATTTCACTGTCATTTTAACAGAACTGAAGAAAATTAGATATCCTGATTTTTACTCCTTTGTCTGGAGAATAAAAATGGATGTCATCAGCTACATGTCCAGGTAGCAAGTGCTGCAGCATTTGGCCTGCAAGCAATTAAGGGAATGGTTATTTTGCTTTGTTGTGTGTTTTGTGGTGGTGGTTTTGTGTTTTTCAAACAGGCCAGCTGTTGGGTTTTTTGTTGGTTTTTTTTTTCACTGTTACTAGTCCTACTTGGGGCATGGGGGGAAAGCAAGCTTTACATCATCTAAATATTAAGTTATATTGACTTCAGCCTCTGGGACAAATTTTGCAGGAATAGAAACACTGTCTCAAGAATTCTAACCCAATGCCAGTAGAAAAAATTTAGTTGGCATATTTCACCTCAAGTAGCCCTGACTTTAGTGAAAGGCAGTAGACAGGTTGGGAAAAATATGGCATGAAGCATCCCATATACACACTGCAAAAGCCAGAAAAGTATAAAAATGTCTTAAAAGTCTGTAAATATGGACTGGTATTTTGAGTTTTTACATGCAAACAGTGTGATTTACTTCCAAAATTACTCTCCAACCTAAAAATATATCCACAAACTAAAAGAATCACAGATTGCAAGTCACAGCATTAAATACCATTTTCCCCTTGTCCCCATAATTAGGGCTTGCATACCAAAAGTTCTAGCAGCCTGAATGGTTTCTCTGGATCCACGGACTGTCATGATTTGCGCCAAAGCAGTTAAATCATCACTTGCTTTAAAAAATGGATACCGTCCACTGAGCAGAGAAAGGAATATGATTCCTGCAGACCACATGTCAATTGCTGCAAAGGAAAGCCATTTTAGTAATAACTAAACTCATGACTTCATCACAAATAAAATCACAACTTTAAAAAGAAATTATGATCTGAAAAGTTCCTATCAGCAAAAGTTATGTTCTGAAGTACTTTCTGACTTTGGCCACACAGGTACTACTTCAGCGAAGAGTGGAAATTACTATAATTAGACCGAAGAATAATTTCCTACTTTGATGCAGAGAGTGGTTTTCTTGCTAAACTTAACATGTACTAAAACAATGTTTGAAGTTGCTTTACCCAGGGAGATGACAGGGGGCAAATGAAATGCCTAATTTTGATACTTATTCAGCTTTACTTCATATGAAGAAACCTTATATAAAGGTCATAAATAAAAAAACAATTCACAAATTAATGTGAATCTGAGTTTTTGGGGGGGCTGAGGCTGCCACAGGCAGTACTAAGAAGTTTATTTTACTATGAACTACTTTCCTCTCTAATATGAAATCACTTGACAAGATAGGCAGTTTAAAAACTGTAATAGAAGATATTCATCACTTTCATTGTGTTCTGAAGAGTACAGAGAGTACTCTGGGGATAGATGCCAAAGACTGATGGAAACTTTAGTCCTGAACGTTAAGAGAATACCTGTCTGCCACAATTTTTTTGGCTCACTAAGGTGCACATTTTGAGACACGGGAAGGTTTAGTGAAGGAGAGAGTTTGAAGATTTCCCGAACTTTGAAGAGAAAAATTACCCGTTGGGAAATAAAGGCATAGTCATCCTCCTCTTAAAAAACAAGTAGCAAAATAGGCAGTAATTACTTTAGAGGTTTTAATTAGAAACACTCTTAGTGAAGGACTTTGTTTTTTTTTTTTAAAAATATCAGGTTGACTTCAGTTGCAAAACCAGATTTTATGACTTTATTAAAAAATAAAAATCCAAGTTAATCATTTGGCACAATTCATAGTAGAAAAATTTTCTACCTTCTGCGTAGTTCCTGTAAAAAAGTTTTAGTATTACTGTATCACTGTTGAAAAGATGATGCTGTTTGTTTGAGGGCTTGTGCATCACCCTGAGGATGTGGTTGGGTAAGCTGGAGTAATTAAGGTCACAACCTCTGAAAAAGTTTAATTATGTAAATTTTGCTGAAATAAGCATTATACATCTGAATGGTCAGTAAATCCTGGCCCTGGAATTCTGGTAGAGCTGTGATCATTGGCAGACTGCAAGATCCTGTAGAATGACACCAAAATCATGTTGCTCCCTATGCTTTTGTCTAGGGGTTATCCAGCTGGTAAGGAAAGGGGAGCAGAGGGACAAACTAAATGAAAGGGTGAGTGAATCTGTGTAGCATCATCTTGGGAGTGTAGGTTGTATTCCCTGCACTGTGAACATGGGTCTGATGTGCTGTGGTAATTCTGGATAGAGTCAGCTGGATCCTTCTGGTAACTTGGTCTCAGCACAGAGACCAAAACTAGAAGTAAGACTGACAGGAAAACAAGGAGGTGACACCAGCAGTCCCAGATGAAAGTGCACAAGAGTAGTTGCTAGTTTAAGTAAAACACAATATTATAAATATTGGTATTGGTCTACCCAGTTCTAATTAAGGCCTTTATTGACACTCTACAGGAGCTCAGCATCACTGACTCAGACCTTTCAGGGATGTCAGTGCCACACCCAAGGGTTTTCAGATTTACCCCTCTTTTCTTGTGATCCTGCTCTCCATTACCCTAGAGAACAGAAAAGACTCTGAAAGCATGTTTAACGCCAGCATGTGTCCAATATTTCCTAGTATGTCTTCTTTCTGCCTAAATTCTGTCTAGACAGGTTCAGGGATTGTCTAAACTTGTCCCAGATTTCTGGATGTCTTGTAGCCTATAAAGCTGGCTGTTACAGCACAGGCACAAGAACTCCAAACAAGCTGCCATACCTCTGAAATCTCAGTCATACCCACAGCACAGACATTGTGTCAAATAACAGGCATAAGCTGATCAAACGTATTGTTAAGTCTATCCTGAGTATGTATATACACTATCTCCTGAAAACTGACAACTTCCTCAGAAAGTATTCAGAAAAAATGTGGCTAAAAACTGTTATTTTAAATCCAGTTTTCAAAGGTATTTGTATTTTTTCATGAGTCGAAACTCCTGGTCATACACCAAATGTTTAATGTGTCACTTTACTTTCATTGGCTCTCCATGCTCCAGGTAGGCACAACCTCTTCCATTTTGCTTGCACCAGCTAATGCATTAACCACCCCTCTGCTGTGCCCTGATATTTACCCAAATTACTGCATCTTATTAACTAGATTTTAACACTGAGAAATTAAAATTTTAGTAAGAAAAGATTGTGATATTTAAAGCCTAGCTAATTAAAGCACCAGTAAAAGGAAAAAATTGTGATAAAAATCAATAAACAATGCTTTCTAGAAGACATTTTCAATTATACTGTTAATTATGGCTGCTATGATAGCAAAGTATGTGGAAATCTGTCCAGAAAAGTCTAAAGTACATCTTTTCTCCAAGACTTATTCAAGAAAGATCTTTCTTGAATAAATAAGCCAAGAAACCTGATAAAAATGACAGGTTTTTTTAAAATATATTGTATTCAATTCATGCATATGGTCCTACTCCTCAAATGAATAAAGACATATTCAAGTTTCAAACACAGGAAAAATATTCCTGACTTGTTCTTCCTCTGAACAATAAATCCTTAATTAAAATCAGGAAATGCCTGATAAGTGTTTGAAAGGATGAAGAAATTAATTTCAGGTGTTAAAAAATCCTCCCATAAAATAAGACAACGAAATGTGCATGAATTAGAAGAATCAAAAGGTGAGAAAAGGCATTTGTTTCAGTCCATTGTGCAGTACCTGTGGTCTGGGTGGGGCACTTTGTTAATACTTCTGGTGCTCTGAATCCAGGTGTTCCTGCCCTGGGAGCAACTTGTTGACGCCTTGTAATAAGAACCAAACATATTTAAAACATAAATGTTGATTGATACCTAAGTTCTAATTCTAATAATGCTTAACATTATTTTTAGTATACACTTGAAGAGCCTGCTTTATTCAAGTTTTAAGAAGTTCAAAGTATCTTATTTAGCATGAAATTGTCCCATAAGGTAATAGATGTTATCTATTATATTTTTATTACATTATCTAGCACAAGATAGTACGAGAGAAATATTTATTGCACACTTAGCTCACAATTAGCTTTTTCAGTTTCCTCCAAGAGCAGCAGCATTTTTGTCAGTCTAGTTTCCACAGGAAACTTTTAAGTTGAAACTAATTAACAAAAGCGAACAATGTACAAGATTCTTGAATGTGGGATGCTCTGGCTTTGTATTAGTCCAGAGCAAATAAGGTTAGGTCTTTCTGAGTGTTGACAAGAATGTACTTTTTTTTTAGACTAACTAAAAGGTGCTAAATTATAATTACTTTAAAAAATAATGTGGGGATAAAAGGCAATAGTAGATCATAATCAAAACTAACTGCAGAGGGATGGAGTTGAACTGAGCAACTAAGATTCTCTAACAGGAGACACTGGCACAGGTTACCCACAAAAGCTGTGGATGCCCCATCCCTAGAAATGTTCGAGGCCACATTGGATGGGACTTCAAGCAACCTGGTCTAGTGAAAAGGGTCCCTGCCAAAAGCAGGAGGTTGGGACTGGATGATCTTTAAAGTCCCTTCCAACACAAACTATTCTGTGATTCCATTAGTTTTTTAAGTTAATACAAAGCAGTCATGTTTGCTTTTTATTCTACATTTCATGATTTTCAGAATCCCGACTGTTGGCATGATTTAGGCCTATTAAGTAACTACTAATGACAGACTATGTATTATCTTTCCTAATTAACTCGAGTGATTTTCTACAGTACATGTAGGTGAATAATTATAACAAGAAAAAAAAGTCAGTAACTGAATATTTCTTGCTGCAGATAGAAGTGAACCAATTATTCCACAAATTCCATGAGCTATTCTTGTTTAAAAAGAGCATACTCAGTGTTCTAAGGGTTGAAGAGATCAAATGCTATCTTTTACCCACTAAATCAGCTGTCTAGTAAATCTAAGTTTCTGACTGTTTGATAGCAGAGCAGGCAGTTTTACACATTTTACAGCATTATCAAAGCAAATTACCTTGAAAGGCAAACACTGCAAACCCTGTCCGTTGCATAACAGTCACAGGGCAGGTTTAAAGGACAACCACTGGCAGCTTTTCTGGCTGCCCCATTGCTCACAGTTTTGGTCGAAATAATCTTCCGCTTCGTTACTAACTTCCTCGATGAAACTTCTATCACCTTCGACTGTTTTATGAGCTGCAATGTAGATATTTTAGAGAGGGTGATACATTTAAGAAACTTTCCTTCACATGTAGATAGGACAGTTCTAAAATAATTAAGACTGAACTGGTGCTTAAGAGCAAGAAGCTGCAATTTTAGGACAGAAGACATCCAATCTTTTTTAACAGTATCACAACATCTATAAACCAGACACTGGAGCTTTCTAAATATTCTGATTTCCTTCCCTTCCCCTTTAGAAGACATTTTTCAATGTTCACTAAAACCCAATATAAATTAGATATTCTGAAGGTACAAGACAAGTATTTTTCAAGTTAGTATAATCTTTCAAGACTTTTTTTGGCCCAACAGGAGAATAAGAAAAAAAGAATATGAAATGCCACACCAACACACAGGCACTAACTCTAATTCTACAACAAAATACTGTTGACAAAACCTCTAATTTCATTGGAGTTTCCCCCTTGTCATATTATAGACTAATTACAAAAATGTAGTTACAAGTTTTATCCTCAACTTAAACTACAAAAAAAAAAAAAGTTTCACAAGGTAAGTAGAGAGTGGATGAGCACTGGAACAGGCTCCCCAGGGCAGTAGTCACAGCATCAAGCCTGTTGGAGTTCAAGAAGTGTTTGGACAACGCTCTCAGGCCCATGATGTGATTCTTGGGGTGTCCTACAGAGCCAGGGGCTGGACTTGATAAACCTAATGGGTCCTTTCCAACTCAGCATATTCTGTGATTCTATGATCAGTTGCACAGATACATGTACAGGAAAAAAAGATTAATTTAGCACCCCAACAAGATCAGCTAGGGAGGCAGCTACATAACTAGTTCTTTAAGAGTTTCAAAGGGGACTGAAACAGAAATGAAACATTTTTTAAACCTTTCAGCAGACACACTTAACCTGCTCAAAACCTTCTTGTTCTGCAGCATTCTGGAGCAGTGTCTAGTCTTAAAGAACAACCAGTTCCATATTTTTTCAAATATATAACAGATTGATCCTACTGATGAGTCATACTTCTTACTTTTGTACTTGAGTTCTCCTGGTATGTGGAACTATAGACATTGAAATTCCTCTCTCCGAAGACAGAGCGCTGGACAGAATGGTGCACAGGGTCCTCCTACAATACAACAAGAAGGACAATAAGGATCCTATCTAACACACAGTCAGCTGGATACTGACATTTAAAAAAAAAGTGTGAAGTTACATAAAACAAGAACAGCTGCATATAAGTCATTTTCAGGCATCAGTTTACTGTGGATGAAGAAAACATGGTCTAGACAGAACTGCAAACGTGCTTATGAAACAAATCACACCTCAGAAATGTCTCAAGACAATCTCAGTGTAGTCTGTACTGCATTTGTTATGCAACTAACTAAATGTAGATGAATAATAATTGGCTTGGGGAGGAGTTTCACTGTACATTGATCTTAAAAAAGGATTTAAGTCTAAATAGTAACTCATGTTAGGGCTTTATACAGCCTTCAGCACTGTATTATATCTAACAGAAAGGATGAAGCCAATACAGTCACATAGAAGTAGCGTCTTTGATATGAACACTGATGCTGTTTATCCCTTTGGGACCTGCAAGATGTGCACACACGGTTTCTGTGCAAGTATTGCATCTCCCCCTGTTGGATGAAGCAACACATTAAACATATACAGCAATATAAATGAAAGACTGAGAACCTTTCCTCCTCTTCCTTGTTTTATCTGTGCTTTTGAAAGTGAGCTGGACCTTCTATCAGCTGCTTTTGAGGCTGACTGTTGAGCTGTCTGTTTAGGTGCTGTGTCACTGACAGAAACCCCATTTCCCAAGGCTACAATTCGATTATTTTGCGAGCAACTTTCCTGCTGGTCTTCAGAGTGGGCAGTTTTGAGAAGTTCAATTTTTGTATCAGGGGTTCCTTGTGCCAAGCCAAAATCTACCAAGGCATACCTGTAAGACACAGAATTAGGAGTCACAAAGTATCTATCAATCAGTTCAATTTACTATTTATTACTTGCTTGCTTTCTTTCACATTTTATTCAATATGTTTCTTATCTGCACTGTTGCCATCATCACAGCCCTGTTTTCTTCCTTCTCCTCCCACTGTTCCATCTTATCCTAGCCCCTCAATGTTTTTTACCCTACACCACTCTTACTTCATTGTTTCTTGTCCCAAAATCTTCTCAAGTGCATACTTTTTCCAGTGGCTTTAAAAAAAATATTCCCACCAATTCCTTTCTGGGGTTCTAGTCCTACAGCTCCAAACCTTCAGCCAACAGTCAAGTACAAGTGACTTGACTCTTGCAGGATTCTCATGGGCAAAGGACAAATGTAGAAGTGAAGACAGACAAGATTAACAATGCTGAAAGTCGTGACAGACTTCTAGCAAATCCTACTGGAATTTACTTCAAACAGGTAAGACTCACACTTCAGATCTGTCTTTAAGAGAGAATTTTTTGCTTCAGTCAACATAGACAATCCACCACCAGTCTCTGGGACTCAAACTCAACTCCACGGCCTCCACACACAAACTAGAGCAGAAGGCTCAAACAACTGCTGTAAGAGCAAAGTAACAGTACAAATTCATTGTGACAGATTTAAAAAAACCCAAACCCAACAAAACACTATTTCTCAAAATTTTAAGCTTAAGGTTTGGCAAAATGCAATTAAATCTTCCCCTACAAACTGTCACTACATAGAATCATAGAAACATTTAGGCTGTAAGAGACCTTTAAAATTTACTCCAACTGTTAACCCAGCTCTGCCAAGTCCCATAAAACCATGTCCCTAAACAGTACATCTACAGGTCTTTTAAATCCCTCCAGGGATGGTGAATCAACCACTTCCCTAGGCAGCCCATTTCAACGTTTGATAACCCTTTTGGTGAAGAAATTTTTCCCAATATCCAATCTAAACCTTCCCTGGTGCAACTTGAGGCCATTTCCTGTTGTCTTATCCCTTGTTACGTGGGGAAAAGGACTGGCATGCACCCTGCTACAAGCTTCTTTCAGGTAGTTGTAGAGAGTGATAAGGTCTCCTCTGAGCCTCCTTTTCTCCAGGCTAAACACCCACAGCTCCCTCAGCTACTCCTAATCCAGGTCCTTGGCCAGCTGTGGTACTTTGCTTTGGAGACACTCCAGTACATCAGTGTCTCACCTGTACAGAACACAACACTCACAAACACAGCTACAGGACTGCTAGCACTGACACATTCTGTCCATATCAGCTCTTCACAAAAAAGCAGTACCTTGCTATCTACAGTCTTTAAATATTGTAACTTGCAGGCAAAAAAGCCAACCCTACTAGTTGTAAACATTGAATTAATGCAAGGTGAAAACAGCCCAAATCCACCTATCTTATCTCTATCAGTTTTACTCTATCCACTCTTAAAAATGTACAAGCATCAATCCATGCAACACAAGTTATGATTAGGTTTCTCATTAAAAAAATACTGATATAATTCTCATCTTATTTGAAAATGAAGTACTTTTACTCAGTAGTAAAATCTTCATTTTTTCAGGTACTTGTTGCTCTATGAAGCAGATATCTGAAGTTAAAAAATTTCTTCTCTTCTTAAATCTCTGAACACTGAAAGAAAAGTTTTACAGATAGAAAAGAAAAAAAACCTCATTTAGCTTTATTACTTAAACACATGTTATGCAGCTGGAAGGAAAAAAGCCTAAAAGCCTAATTGACCCTGTTCTGTCAAGGCACACATCCCCAAATGAGATCACAGTATGGCCAGACTTACTTTTTTAGCTGCCTGTTGTAGAGGAAGTTACTGGGCTTGACGTCACGGTGAACAATACCAAAGTGATGAATGCGCCTCAGCGCTCTGAACAGATTAAACATGTATTCCCTCACTTCTTCAAAGGAAAGAGAATTCAAAATGTCCTGAAAGATTATATGGATATTTAATTTACAGAATCATAGAATAACTATAGAATAATTATGCAACTGCTTTTAATTAAACATTTTACTACAAATCAAAAGTCTTAGACTCACCAAGAAGGATTCATGTTCCAGGTATGGCATAACGATAACGACATGATCATTTTTCCTAAAGCAATATTTAACTCCCATAACATTATCTTGTCCCCTAAAAGAAAAGTAATGCCACTAAATACGGACCAGAAGATGGATGTTTATTTTCCTTTATTTCTTAAAAAAATTCAGTCAGGTTTTCTTTTCTAATCTTAATTTATATTTTGACAGCAGTCTTAGCAGCAGTCAGTAGTTGGGCTGTTGCTGCTCACTGCTGTTACATTTGAGTTCTGCAGTTTGCCATTAGGACTCCACAGATTATTTGTGGGGCCATGGTTTATAGTTACTGCTGTAATTAAATATAGGACCTAACCTTCCCAATCCAACTACTTTAAGAAGGTGCTATTCATCACACTGGCAACTAGTATTCATTCCTGAAACCACATTTTCTAATTAAGAGATTCATTTATCCAAGCATTTCAGAACGGGAATTTTTGTTACCACAGAGATACATCATGGATTTTCTCAGATGGAAAATAGAGCATTACAGGTTAGACACTCTATTTGTTATTTGCTCTTGATAAAAAGAACATACGTGTCTGTGGTTAAAAAGAAAAGCCACAAAAGTGCCAAAACTTAAAATAAATAAATATAGAACAGTGAGGCAATGTTTAGCAGTTTAGTCATGACAATCATAATATTTTCGTTTATGTACCCTGCTACTGTGAGGCACTGAAGTTCAGCAGCAATTCGCAAAGGGTGGCTGGTTGGAATCAAGTGTTTCAGAGCCATTTTTTCCTCATATCCTGTTTGTAGTTGTGCTGTGGCCAAGTAAACAGAACTAAAAGTACCTGTAAACAAGGCAGAAAAACACTGTCTTCAACAATTTTTAATTAGGTCAATGCAGGTTTTTACAGAAGTGATGTAACTGTTCACAATCCTGCAGTGTACTTGATATTACATCAAAAGCAGCTTCTAGAAGAGAAAAATCCAGTTCCTTTTTTCTGCTACTGAATTCCGTGATCTTGTATACAAGTTTTTTATGTCAGTGAAAATGCAAATATAACACTGTCTAACTTGCCTGGGACACAGAGCTCTTTGAATGTAAATTTCCTACCTTTGATTTGCTTTCTCGTTTAGGTAGCTTACTTTCATCTGACAACTAACTCCTCTCTCTACAATGTAAGAGGACTATATAATGCTAATCCGGAAGGCACTGCCTTTGCTATTCAAAGCACTTCTGAAATTGCTACATTTTTTCTTAATTCTGTACCTTACCTATAAAGTAAGGCTTTTCACATGATGTGTAACTATACTGTTTCTTTTCCCAGAGCATTACTACAAAGAATGTGATAGACTCATTTGAGAAAGAGATTGTTCAGACTGAGCAATAAGCTTACCCATTTAATTTTAAGAACATCCTAATATACCTCTTAGGAGGTTAATTTATACTAATGATCTATCTGAACATACAAGTTGAAGTGTTCTTCCATATGAATAAAGAATACAAATTACTTTTAATTACATTCTAAGTATTGTGTCTGCATCATGTTAGTTCAAGAGCCTGTGAATGCACACATAAACCAAAACTCCAGCAAAAACTCTGAAATACTTTTTGCAATCATTAAAAAAAAAATTAAAAATCTAGAGACCCATCAATAGAATTATTACAGACAAAAGGGTTACCAAGTTGACTTAAGACATTATTTTTGGTGGTGAGAACTGCTAAAATTAAAGTGACTCCAGAGTAGAATCCTAAGTTGAAGCTTGTTTTCTCATAATGCTGTCAAACACCAAGTGGTATTTTTTAAAAGCACTGTTTGCTCTCAAGAGTAATATCAGAGTACTATTTGTAAGCAGAAATTTTATTAATTAGAATATCTTTCGTATCATAGGCAGAACTCCCCTTTTTTATTATTATTTTGAAATATTGCATTCCTGTGGGGAATGGAAATAGGAGGGTTTGACTGTCTGGGGCGGGGGGGGGGTTGAGTCAAAAAGTCTTAGCCATTTGGCTGCTGCCACAGAAGTTTCATCACAAAACAGATGCAAAACAATCCAGCTTCTCATCAACCTCTTTTGTTTTAAAAGTGTGGAGTGTGACAGAGCATTTCAGAGATCAAATGAGGAGTTATAAAAAGTGCTGAAACCCCACATTAGTAAGCACCTAAGAGTCTGTAAGTCATGGCTGACATTAATTGAGAGTATCTGCAATAGTATCTGTGGAAGGCAAGGTGTACACAAGCCCTCTAAAACTTGACACTGTACGTCTTCAAAAATAATAATTAAAAAATTGTTTATTTTTTAAGCATAGCTCCAACCATTCAGTTTCCTAGCAGAAACAAAGCCAGCTTAGGGAACACCAGTTAATTATGTCAAAACACAGCTACATATAAAGAGATTTCTCATTTAAAGAAGAAAAAGAATGGAATGTTAAGACTTAATTACTTAATTAAAATATTTTGAGGTAGATTTATCAAAATTGGAATGTTATTTCTTTAAAAAACTTTTATATACCAGATTTTCAAGAAAATATATTGAAAATGTTCCTAATTGAAACACCAATGTGCTCAGCTATTAGAATTCCTAAAGAGACCGAGTAGTAAGTCAAAATGGCATTTGGCTTAAATTGCATATAGTGGTATCTTACATTTATACCTTTTGAATTAGAAGTGCCAAAAGAAATCTAAGTCTAAGCAAGCTAAAAATGAAACATTTACCTTCTCCAATTTTTTCCTTAATTTTGAACAAATTTACGAGCTGTGGCACTGCTTCATAAAGTTTTTCAATATCTTTTTTTACTCCTGCAGTGAGAAGAATGGGGAAAATAAGTTAGGAATTTTATTATTTGATTCAATATCTGATCTACATTTGAGATCACAAATTACACTTCAGTTCACAAGACTGTGAATTCACATAAACAGAGGAAAAAACAAGCACAAAGGTATCTTATCCTTGCTGACATTACCATCAGCATATTTGATATTGTTCCTTATCACACTCCTTTATAAGCTGCAGCATTTTAAAAAGATTATTTTTTTACTTATCTGACACCTATCAGATCCTGAGAGGGCAAAAGCCTTCTGGTTAGTATGACATCTGCAGCTTATTGCCAAATGTTTACATGAGATTTAAAAAATCAGTTTCACAAAGGACAAAACTACAGTAGTTGTTTCTGTAAGCACAGCAGCATATCCATCAGATGCAAATCAAAAATGCAGAAAAAGAATTTTTATATATATATGTTTAAGATCAATAATTCAATCTTTCACGCTTACTTCAAATAGTAAACACCACACCCCAGTTTGCTCTGCATTTAAGTTGCTGCACTTCATGTTGTAATCACTAGATGGCATAACGTACTCTATTATTTAAAAAAAAATCATGTAGTCTCTCATTCAGTTTACAAAGTCTTGTAGTTTAAGTGTTTTCTACACCTTGAATAGGAATTCCCTTCTTTTGAAGCTACCAAGTATGTAGAGGCTGTGAGCAATTTCTGTGAAGCACAGGTAAGGAATATTTTATTCTACAGAACTAAGCACAAACTGGTATTTAAAAGTCAATAAAATAGAAAACTGGGTACATTTTTCATCCTAAAAAAAATAATAAATTAAATTTAGCATAAATAGATAAATTGTAATGTATTGTAAACATAAAAATGGACTACACACCGACAGTAATTTACAACATAAAATTTGTATGGGAATTTCTGCAATAAAGGTACTTAGGAAAAAAATAACTGGCAAAAAGCAAAAGTCCTAACAAAGACTCAAAGGCACATTTTCTAAATGTTCAGAAACCAGTAGCTTTCTGCTTTCCATACCATAACAGTTTTTGGGTTGTTCTGTGCCACCAGTCTAACAGTCCTAAGGTACATACTAACAATCATGGAAAGCCATGAATCTCCCAAATACTCCGTTCTGTCCAACACAGAATTCAGATTCCTCCCTGGACCAAGTTCAACACTGCCCAAGCACTTCCAGCAGCTGGACAGGCTGCAGTGCCTATCCAGGACACTGGGAGCATAGCTGCTTATGTGAAAGATCCTGAGAAGTGCTAGAAAAAGTCATTGACTGTCCTTGTTGACAGACAGCAGCTGGGTATAGAGAACACAGTGTATAATAATATACAACATTTTCTGTGAGCAGATTTTTAAAGTAATTTCTTCTCATATATGCCAGGTAAACTTATCATAACTCTGAAATACTGGACATTGATGTGCAAGAGACTGACAGAGGACTGTCTATTTTAGAAAAATCAGTAGCCATTATAGATATATAAGCTGGCTGACCACCTGAGATTACTAAGCAAGCATTGTACAGGAAGTCCAGGTTCAAGTACATACACAAAGAGATCTAAACAAGAAACCCACTGTCAGAACACATGTTCTTAGTTTAGCTTCTATGAAGAAGAGTGGTTTTATGCATATACTCTAAAGATATTGAAGGATAAGGCTGGCAATTACAGGTTAAAAGGCAAAAATATGGGTTTTCTTTCTGTACATGTTTGGTCATAGGTTTCTTCTTGAGGGCTGGCTTTTTTGAATTCTGGTATCCTTTTTAAATAACATCTTCTGTAATAAACATGAGGTTTAGCAAGTTGTGACAAATTACTGCTGCTGAAATTTCTTAACACACAAAAAGCAAAAAAAGTTTAAAATCAAAAGCCACCTCAAACGTTTTCATTTCATTAACTCTTTATACAACAGGATCATATACCAACAGGCTCATAATCTTTATTGAAACTTCCTGAAGCGATTAAGCAGCATGTCAGCAACAAAGTATAATGTGAACAATCCCTATTTCAGTAGATACCTGAAAGCTTGCTGTTCTGCTCAAGCTTCCCGTGGAAGTCTTCAGCCTGATGAGGGTGCTGTTTATCACAGTGAGACTTCAACACTGCCTCCATCACAAAACAAATCGGAAGTAAGAAATCCAAGACTTCGAGGGCCACTTCTGGACACCTGGGGGAGCAAACACAGACGGTAAGACACTTCCTGGCCCTCCACTCAGTTCCTGAGATGAGATCAGGGAGTCTGAGGAGTTCCTCTGTGTAACCTAAAACAACAATGTCACCCATCATCCCAGAGAAATACTAAACCAGTAAACCCACTCTCTCTCTAGTAAAAGGAAAGATGGGGGAGGGGAAGAAAGACTGCAGGATAAGCTTGGGTACAAGTGATTTTCTTTCATCTCTCACGTTTCCTCATTCACATTAAAGCATTGTCTTTTCCCTGAAGTTTGCTTTGAAAGGCAAGGAACTGATGAACACAGAAATAGCTGTATTGCACACTGCAACAGAAAGACAGAAAACATGAAAGAAATTACAAAAGAAAAAACATCTCCATAAAAGAGATTTCTCTCCCTTCTAGAAAATCTCAACAAAAGGCATAATTATTTGTTGCCCTCCGACCATAACAAGAAAAAATAGCATATGCTTATTTTGAAATGCTTCTTCCCAAACATTGGAAACACTAAATAAAACTCTAAATTAGTGCACTGTACAATCAAAAACCGTCTGATAATCCTATCTCATGAACAAAAGAGTGGCAGGGAGCCCTAAGGCAGAATAACTGGGGATAAGTGAGCCTGGAAGCACCAAATCCTAGTTATTTAACACTGCTTCCATTCAAAAATCTTCCTTGCTTGTTACTTTGCCAAACCTTCAAAGTTCTGAATGAACTTTTCTTCACCAGGGAAACATACTCTGAAAAACTTTCAGTGAAAGGATTCGTCTGTTTCAGCCATGGGGCTAGAAATACATTTTGTCCCCTAAGACTTTGAGCTACCTTTAGCCTGTCATCCACGTGAAACAGAACAGGGACAAGCAACAACCTCCTTTGTTAGCCCCTTTTCTAAGGGAGCTTTGCTGGAGAGTGGGACTTAATGGAACGAGATTAGAGAGATTTCTGCTCTCTTATAGGTAGATGCTCCTTCTGCCAGTGTGGAGTGGGCCGATGAGCCTGTTCCAAACCTGTCAGAGCGCGGCCCTACCGGCACCGCAGAGTGCACGTTCATACGGACATTAACACAATAAATCCGCCTGTTACAAAGAACAGCCGCCCCGCCACCAGCCCTTCGGTTTGCACCGGTGGCATCACCGCCCCAGACCAAGGGGAGCGCCCGGGCCTCCTCCGGGCTCTGCGGGACAGCCCCCGGCGGCGCGGCCGCGGCCCGAGCGCCCGCCCCGGGGTTCGCCACGGCCCGCGGGACCCTCGGGACCCTCGGGCGGCCGCGGCGGGGAGCAGACAAGGCCCTCCAGCTTCTGCCATGGGGCCGCCGCTCAGCGCCGTTCCGGCCTCCGCGGGGACCAGCCGGCACCGGAGGGATGGGGGCGCACGGAGCAAGGCCCCCACAGGCGCAGAGGCCGCGCCACGGCGGGTCGGGCCGGGCCGGGCCCCGTCCCCGCGGAGGGGCCGCGCCCGCCCCGCGCCCCCGGGGCCGCCATGGCCGGGGCGGGGCGGGGGCTCGCGGGGGGCGCGCGGGCGCGGACACTCACGCGGACAGTGGCGCGCGCCGCGCCGCCGGTTTGCTGCTGCCGCCGTTCGCCGCCCGCGCGCCGCCGCCAATCCCGGCCCTCGGCGGAAGCCGCGGCCCCGACCAATGGCCGCGCCGCGCGGGGAACGGCGCGCTACGATTGGTCGGGCAGCGGCGCGGCACGGCCCGCCCACGGCGGCACGGCGGGAGCGGGTCGGGGGCGGGTCCGCGGGGTGGGGTCACGTCCTGCGCGAGCGCCCCGTGCCAGCCTTGATGCTTACCTTCATTTGTGTTTTTCAAAAGAAGTTTTACCTTCTTGTCTCCCCTCTGTTTAAGGAGCAAAGTTCAGTCAAATTGGCTGTGACTTTCCTCATATGATTATCTTCTCAAAAGTCACTTCTTCATCAATGTCTTTGTCCATGTACATCATCATGGGAGAGTGACAGATTGTGTGTACCCTTTCCACTATATTTCCTCTGTACTTGCTTAAGTATCTCTGGCTAATTTTTGCTTTATTTCAAATGAATGTTAAATAGGTGAAGACACAGCTGATTTGCTTCACCACAATTTCTGTGCCTTTACTATGGCATGAGACACTCCTTTCCTGTTGGCTTGGATAAGCAGAGAAGGCTCCATCTTATAATTTAACATTGAGCTTCCAGTTCTAAGAATGCACCATGGTAGGAACTTCTCAGAAGGAAGGGCAGCTCTGTGAGTCAAACTGCTGCACTATCTTCTCTTCTGGCTTTATCTCTAGGTTAAATCTGAAGGGTGATAAGCCAGGCCCATGCAGAATGCTCCTTATGGCTGACAAGCCATCACCAAAGTCCACCTCTGGAAGCTTGACAAGAAAGGGATCCAAACATTGCTCTGTGATTGCATCCACTGCTACCAGAATCTGCAGCTGAATCAAACTTTTTGTATCTGCTGACAGCCCAAAAGAATCTATGCTGACACTAGAGCACATCTATTAACCTCTTCCTAAGTCAATTAAACTAGACGTCTCCCTGTGTTTGTAGGTCCTCCAGCCTTGAAAAACTGATAAGCAAGATCCAGGAACACACTTGATGAATGTATCCAGCACAAAAAGAGGTAGGAGGTCCTTAACATCCCCTTGCTGCCAAGGACATCTGATCATAAATTAGAAACTTAGAAGCAGAAATCAGAAGCTACTTAGAAATGACCAAATAAAAGTGGTTGTTGCCCTGGTAGTATTAAAAATACACATACATATACACATATATACAAAATTCAATTTTAAAGACAGTAGAGACTGTTAAATGTACTATTCAGTTTTCATTAGCCTGAATGCCACATGCTTTCCAACTTTTAATTACTCTTTCTGTTAGCAATGTGATTCTATGGCAAAATTTTTCTCTCTTTGGCACCAGGTTGAGACAAATCTCTTCATGCTATTGTGCCCTTTAGGAATACTGTCAAATTCAATCATTCAGGACTCATGAGTCTTGCACTAACATGAAGAGATGGATTTGAAAACCATGGGACTAAAGTACTTTTTTTGTTTTTCATTTTCCATTTCCATTCCTTAACCAGGAAAGCTGAGATTGCCAGCTTTGCTCTCACATGCAAATGAGCACAGCCCGAGAATAATGCTCTTGGATGTGGCAGTGACTCTCTCTGCCAGCATTTTCTGAGCAGTTGTATCTTAAATATCAAGAATTATTGTGGTGTCAGAAAACATACCACAATACAGCAGCCGCTACAACCTATTTAAGGGCAGTTAAAAATAGATATAAAATAACTTCAGACAAAGATACAGAGGAATTCTCAACCTGTTATAAACGGGGTCTCATTGAAATAAAGTATCTTTTAATACAATCTATTGATATATACCTAATAAGGAATGTGGGCTCTCCTACACAATGGAAAAGTTTAAAAAAGACAAGCTGAATAAGCTGATGAGTTTGCTGTACAGAAAGGGTGTGTGTGACTTATAGACAGAGCACAGCTGTGGATGGTGACAATTTTTACCTGTATGTGCAAAGCAACAATGGTGCTTGAGCCAGTTCTGATACTCACATTGCAAGATGGATACTGAAAAAATGAAGTGAATGTAGAGAAGAGCTATGCAATGAGCTGAAGTCAAACAAAATGCCATGTAATTGAAGAATTAAAAACCTTAGAATTAAAAACCTTAAGCTACCCACTGAATCAAAAAGATTGAAAGGTGAGTTGATAACCATGTATAAATATAGGCATAGGAAAAATGCTGAATATAAGGGCTACTTGAACCTGCAAGAGTTAAATAAGAAGGAGTAATGTGTAGTAGCTGGAATCAAGCAAAAGAAAATAGTGTAATGTTCAGTGCCTAGTTTGGTACCACTGACAACAAATAATCCTTGGAATTGTTAAGGGCTGTGATTGATTCCTTGGCTCTCAATGTCTTCAGATTGAGACTCAATGCCTCCTTGGAAAATGCAGGGTAGCCAAACATAGGCTATATTTTGTTGAAGTACAGCAGACTCGGTTCAGGGTTAAATAACACTTGCCTGTAATTTACAGGAGATCAGATTATATACTCCCATGGTATCTCTTGTTTGGACTTTATAAATAAATTTCTACACTTTATAGACTTTCCAAAACTTTTCCAAATAATTCTTTTCCTCCTACCATCCCAAGTTTAGCTTTCCTTTCCACATATGCCTCATCTGTATTTGACTATCCTGTTCCACTTCCTCAGTACTGTGGCTGGGAAAATACCACTGACAGGTCATGGGGAGGTGACGGCACACGCTTCTTGTCCCAGCTGCTGCGAGTGCACAACATCTCAGAGAAGTCTCTTACGTAGTCTGGGGCCCTCACCTTTATTTGACCACTAGGAGAATGCACTTCATCCAGCTCAGCTCTCTCTGTAGCTGCTCTGAGGTTGTGTTTCAGAGACTTTTTCAACCTCTAGAAGAAAACAGACAAAATCAAAGCTTTCCTCAGAAGCAAAAATCCATTTAAAGTCATTTAAGTGTTCTTATATTTGCTGCAGCTTTAGTAATTGATTACAGCCTAACAGCAATATTGGGCTTGGCCAAACTGGTACCTGCATAAAAGGCAAAACTGGCATCATCTTACATGCATTAGCTGTGTGCTTCGCCTCTCCCCATGTTGTGTATTGTGTCTTTGAATGTAGGGCTACAGCTACAGCTTTCTTTGTTGTTCTCTGTATTTTACCAGGTTTTTCTCATGGTTAAATAAGAGATTCTGGTCTCCTAATAGATATGTAGATCACACTGTGCTTTTGCTCCACTAGCTGACATAAGGCTGAATCTGGTAACCTCACTTACTGAATAATTGTGTTGTCATTGGGAATACTCACACATGTAAAATAAGCAGAACTTGGTCTTTTGGTCATATTTTTGTAATAAAAGATAAAATGAGATTTTCAGGAAACTGCAACTTATGACCATAATATTTATGAGGCTGTCAGGACTGCACTGTAAAAATTCATATTGTTTAATTCTTCACTCTGACAGTAAAGCATCATTTCATTTATATGCAAATAAGAATATACTCTACTGCTGTTTCTTCACTGAAGAAGCTGTTTGAATTATTCAGATTTTATTAACAAAACTTCACAAATAAGTATTTTTTCTACTCAATTGGTAGAGGCTAGGAGAGAGAATCTATTTATCAGAATTTGTTATTATGAGCTTCATAACAAAATTAGAAGATTCATGAAGTACATAATTAGACGTTATGTGATTGTAATGGAAACATTGGGTTATCCAGATGAAATACTCTTTATGCATTTCTCCTTGGCAGAGGCATTCCTGGAAAATGGACTAAACCCATCCCCATCACTAAGTTCCAAAAACTGCCTATGAAAGGAACAGAGCAATTCAATACCTTTTTAATATCATAAACACTGAAAATATAAAAACATGCCAGGGCTGACCCTGCTCAGCTTCGGAGATCTGACGGGATCAGGTGTCAGGGAGGGATTTAACTGCCTTACTCAGTTCTACCTGTGCTTGAAAGAGGCTGTATGTGCCAGATAGATGGAGGCGGGGTGGGGATGGGGATGGGGGTGTGAATGGGCTTGGAGCTACTTGAAGGATCTTGGTTTGGATGACAGAATGAGGGAGAAAAAGGCTGTTCCAAAAATTTTCAACTTGCCTTAGTCATTATGGACCTCATATGGTCAGAGCAAAATTTAATCATGTACATTAATTCCATGCCATTTTACACATGATCAGGTGTTTCAAGTTACAAAATTCCTACAAAAAAACACCGACTTTTCATGCTACCTTGCATAACCACATATTTTATTTTCATTTATTTTTATAACATTGAGAAAGACCAGAAAGCACTCTGCCTAAAGTACCCATTACATTAATTTTTGGTGAGAAACCAATACTGTAGCACTGTAACTTTCATTTATGGAGTTTAATTTAGGAAAAAAATGTCGATAAACTTTTTTTGTAGCCTCTTTAATATTCTGCATGCTGAATACAAGCAAACACAGAGAAAGCAGAATGCTGTTATTCCTTTAACAGTGTGCATATGTTGTCTATTACAATATTATTCACAATTATTCATAATAAGCAGAGTAAAAACAGAAAGTAAAACAAGTATAAATGTCTGTTTTCCTGGGATATCTGTGACAGCTTTGTAGCCGAAGAAACCAACTTTTAAGTCTACAGACACTGATATGCCAAACAAATTCTCTTTGAAATCGAGTTAAGTTGTAACCCCTAGGACATTTTAGGAAGCTTTATTTAAAAAAAATAGTCTGAGAAGGAGCAGGAAAAAAATATTGAAATGCAGAGTGATTTTGGTATGTTTGAATTCCCATGGCTGAAAACTGGAAAAAAAATGAGCTTGTGTATCATCTAGAAAGTACAGTTGTAGGGTGTTCCCAATATTCTAACAAGGGTAGAATTCAAAGTACAGATGAGTTCAGAAAATGTATATATAGATTTCTTCAATTATGTAATTTCACCTATGGAATTCAGTAAATGCTGAATCTGGCAGCTTGGATTCTCCTGCACATTACATGGTGGGCCCAAGTGGAAGGGATGAGTTACTGATCTAAAAATTCTTAAGTGATTCCTTCCTGTCTACTTCTGGTAGAGGACAGATATTCATTTTCCCCAGTGAAAGAAACAGGAATTTAACTCCTAGGTCTGCAAAAAGAGGAAAATCCATTATATGGATATGATCATTTTCCTCCCTATTTTTTTGGAAGTGGTCACTTACATCCAGACTTGCTAGAGCCTCGGGGGCACTTAGGGCCTGATCAGCCCCACCTGGGGCTGCTCCCCACCCTGCCTAGGACCCTATTCAGCTCAGCCTGGGGCCATCAGCGTGGGTTTTGGGGGTGCTGTAAGAGTGCTGGTCTCTTGCTCCCAACAGTTTTACCTGGTTGTAGGCTCATGTTCTGGGTCCTCCCTGTGACCAGGGAGGTGACAGATGGGTGTGGGCACTGTTCCCGTCCCTGGATGAGGGAGTGGGATGACCCCTGGCTGGTGAGATTCTGCCCCCCTCCGGGAGTCCCTCCGAGCACTGTGAGAGCTGCCAGCCCTTGATATGCCCTGACAAGACCTGGATTATTATACCTGGATTTTACTGAGGAAGAAATGCAGCACTCAGCTTGGTTTTCCTTTACTTCTCTCTTCCATCACAGAGATGTACAGAAGAGCCTCTACAAAAGCCTTCCAGACAGGTAGGTTTTGATCCATGTGTTTCCAGCCTAGCACCTCTCTTTGCATGTAACTGGATGGTGCCCTGGTTAAAAGTGTCAGCTTCTTTGGCCGAAAGAAGCAAATATAGAAATTAAATCATGCACTATGTATCCTAGTCTGGGCAACTAAGTAATGTAATTTTTAGGTTCTCTCAGCCCAGCAGTAATGTTCTCTCTTTTGTCCCTCTGTTAACTGAAATTTGTAGCAAAGTAAAAGGAGTCACTCTGGAACAGGTATTATCTTACAGAGTTTGAAAACAAATGGCAAAGCAGCAGGGTGGAAGGACTGAGAGAAGTTGGTTTTTTTTCAGAGAGCAGAAGCAGCTCAAGAACAGTTTTATAAATGATGCTGGTAACACTGTAACAAAGGACAGAACTGAATGGTGACAATGGTGCTAAATGGGGGGACGGAAACTCACAGGAACACCACAGTGCTCATTTGGAGTTGCTTGGGAAAGCTGAAAAGTCTTCATGTTTGCTCTAGTTACAAGGACCATGAGGCTGTTGTGGAAGCATGCAACTCAGTAGGGTGTCTTCTTTCAGAGATTTATGAGTAAGAGAAAAGCAATGAAGCAACTGTAATGCCCCCCTCTGCTATGAGCATTGTCTTTCATGCCAGAAGAAGGGATGAGAGGTTATGCCATCACGATCCCTATTATATTCATTATTCTTGTAGCCACGGGGTTTGTGTCCTAACCGGTCTCTCTCAACTCTGAAAACTATTTCCTCTTGTTTTTATCCTAAGTACACTCTTTGGACACAGTTAGGGGTATTCTGTGTTGTAGATGGTCTGTTTATCCCAGAGCACTCCTGCACAGCACTGACCAATGGAACCTTATTCTCTACTCACTTTATCTGCATTTGCATATATACTATGAAAAGAAAGCTGTGTGTAACAGTTTTATTTGATAGCATTTGGGACCCACACAGCTGTGATGAAAGTTACTTCCTAAGGACAGGTGGAATGAAAAGTCAAACCTGCAGATGAAAAGGTAGTCTGGAGAAAATCCATAGAGGGAAAACAAGGAGAGACATTTTTTACCAGATCCTAAAATCAATGAAGAACAGGTAAGAATGAAAATGGTCATATTTTTACATTAAAATTGGCCTTAAGTGGATTAATTTTAATGTTTCCTTATGCTGAGAAGCATTAAGGTCAAAATACAAACATTTCAAACATGGAAAGCAAACAGCTTCAATGATAGCTTGAAATAATCAGATTTATTAATGGGAGACTGCAGTAAAGATGAAGTTATGGTAGAAAAATAGATGGCTAAAGCAATGAGAGCAGTAATATACAGGCAGAGGGAGATACAGGGTGTGGAAGAAAGCAAGGGTCAAGGATGAAGTCATCAGCACAGCCAACAGGTCAGAACAGAGCAAAGCAAAAGAGAGTGAGCAGCACATGTATAATATATGTGATAGGCAGGGCCAAGTCCTGCCTGAGCTTACATCAGTACAACTTCAATGGCTGAATCCCCTTAACACAATGTCACTTCCAATATGCTCCAACAACATACATTCAGGCTTCTATTTAAATTGGTGCACAAGGTGAGATTTTCTCTAGCTGTTTCTCTTATCTCTTTCTAGGCAACTGTTACTTCATTGTTCCGTTGGCATTACTGTTATGGTCTTAGATACTGCTAAATCTCTTCTCTTGTGTGTCTTCTATGAGTAAACATTCATCTGTTTCAAATCTGCCTTCTATTTTAGCTAGATTAAATTCTTCAAATTAAAAGATCATTTTAGGAAAGCATGATACTATACACAATTGCTTGAACAGTATACTATTTTATTCACATTTTAAACTGAATTCTGTGTGCATTCTACCCACTGAATCTATAATTTTTTAAATGGGGATTTTTTATGGTGTTGGTATTCATATTTTCTGTATTTTGGCATCAGTGGTATAAAAAAGAATGAGGAAGAGGAGAATAAGCTCCCAGAATTAAAAAGCAGGAAAATTGACTTTGTTTGAAACACCTTTCTTGTCATATCTTTTACACTTGTAGAATTTAAATTATTTTTGAAGTCGTTATTGATGTGAGAACAGTTATTTTAATTTAACACATGGTTTTGCATACAAGTCAAGTGGTGCCCCCTTGTCTGGATGTATGCATGCACACAAGACTTTACTACTCTAAACCCAGATGAAACCACGGGTATTTATGTTTTTGAACTCTAGCTTTTTAATCTTTAGCTCTTTTATTCTTGTTATTTGGAAAAAAACCCTCTAGTGATTTTTCAAACAGCCAAACACAGCAAGCCCTTCTAAGCCCACTCGTCCAACAATGAAGTGTTGTTTCAGTCTTTTTCCCCACTCATGACCCACAGAAAACTTTGCCTCTAACTTCCGAAGTTTATAATAAAAAATTTAAAAAATTGTAAATCTCTAAAATCCACCAACTTCCAGCCCCCAAACCCCAGGCTTTAGCTACTCTTATTTATGTATCCTTAACCGTCAGCTCACTGACTAAGGCAGAGCAGCAGAGGTACTGCCTGGTGTTCCTGTGCACCTACCACGCTTTTGGTCAAAGAGCCACCAACACAGGAACAAAGACCAACAGTTCAGAAGGGAAGTGTTCCATACCCGCATGCAGAAGAAAGCAATGCATACAAAGCAAGCTGTGTGGGTCTCAGCATAGCAGCATCCCTGGTGGAGATGTGCTGGGATCGTGGCAGGCTGAGGGAGCACTGCTGGGACTCTCAGACCAAAGTAGTCTATTAAAGAGGAGTTTTATGCTGAAAGGAAAGGAATATATATATCACTTTAGGCACCTAGCTTAAAATATCTAATAGGAGGACAACTATGGTTTGAAGGGTTCTTTAAGAAAATTGCCTGTGGACTGTATTTTAATGTTCTGAAGCTGTTCCCTCAAGCTATTTTACACAATACCCAGTTTTCTTGAATTTCAGAAATACTACTGATTCAGTGGATGCAGAATCACAGAAAGCTCCTGAACTCATCTTATGCTCTCCTCCACTGCCTCGATGTCCTATTTCCAGCTAGTGTTTCAGAACTACAGAGCATTGCAAAGGGGCAAAAATCTCTGTGCTGTTAACTGATACCTCCTTTGAAAGGAATTCATTTTAAACCAGAGAAATTGGATATATATGTTTGAAATATTTTGTTTCTTTTTCCTGAGAAGTGGTAAATTACTAGCCTAGAACCTTGGATTAATGCAACAGTTACAGTAATGAAATGCAGAAGTGTCTTTCGTGTTTAGTATTGTGGTTTTTCTTTCTCTTTTCCAATATTCTTGTAGATATTTCTTGTGGATTTTAGTGTTTTAAATAGCAGTTACTTGAAATGTTGTGAATATGAATAGAAATTTGGAAAGTAGCAAACCCCTCTCTACAATGTGATATGAGGATAGTGTTTCTTTAATCCTTTCCAAATATACGGTCAACAGTTTTTTGTATAATGTCAAAATACATCCTAGAAATACCATTTTGTGCAAATTTCAATTATATAGGACTTAAGATACAGGCTGCATAAGTCTAGCTATGTAAATCATCATGGGAAAGAGGGCTTGTTTTTATGACAGTAGCAAATAACATTGCTGAGATTTTCACTATTAAAATAAAACTAGGAAATATGAAGATAATGCAAAAATATAACTGAAGTTTTTTTTTTTAAATGAAACAATTCTGCACTTAAAAACCACCACTTTAATGCCTTTTTCTACAAGACTGTTCTTAATTAATTAGAAATTACTAAAATACTGTTGAAGCAAAGCCATGTCCTGCTGAAATTTTACCATAATCAAAATATTCTGCTTGAGGCTGCCAACTTTGCCCAAGGTTTTTATGAAAAATCTTAAAACAATTGGATATTTTAAAAGGGAAGCAGTCTGAGGTATTACAATTTTACCAGGTTAAAAATGATTTTTCAACCAACTCTAAGTGGAAATGCCCTGTTACAATTCCTCTGTCACATTAATGGTGGTCATGGTATTTCACTGGCTTTTACTTACTGCCCAAGTGTCACCTGAGCTGTATTTTCAATTCTTGAAACACACAAAAGGTGCACCCATGAGCCAATGACAAAGCAGAAAGACTGTGACAGACAAATTCCATTTAGTCTTTGGGAAACAAATGGCAAGAAACAGTAGTAACAACCCTGATTTAAAAGCTTGGAATACATTTGGGGAAGTAGGATTTTACTTTTGAAACATGAGTAAATGTAACCAGATCTTTCTGTAGGACCTAACCAAGGTAGGTACTGCCAAAGTTGGGAAGTCAGGATTCAGATGCCCTTCCTGGGAGCCTCAGCCACTCTTGGAGCCCTTCCTTATCCAGCTTCCTTTTTTTTTTTTTTTTTAAATTTTGAGAGTAAACCTCTTCCACTTTGCTGATGTCGGCTATTTCATTGCATGGGTGTTGTTGTGGTGATAGATCTCAGCTCCATCACTGTAACTGCTTTATGTCTCTTTGCTCTCCTCTGGCATCTGGAAAGCAGCGTTTGGAGCTCTCGGCTCTGACTAGCAGCGTGATAAATTTGTCCTCTAAAACTGCATGATTGCTGGGCTTATGTCTTAACACTTTAGTGCACTTCTCTTGCTCACACTCCACTTTTTAAATTACTATTATTTTGAATGAATACTGTGAGTTTATCTAAGTTAATTCTGAAGTTCTGTAGATCTATACTCTGTACCTTGTGCACGGGTGATTAAGATTCTTCCCCATAGGTATATAGTAGCTGTAAGGAATAGCTTGGCACTGTGATTTTATTTTTTTAAGAGGAGATTTATCCTAACACTTTGTTTTTCCTGGTACTCCTGCTGTTGCTACTTCTATTGCCCAAGGAAATGTTTCTGCCTCAAATCCCTCTGCTCTACAGTCTATGCACATACTGCGAATATAGGCCAAAGGTCACACTTTAGAGAAAACAAAAGGGTGGAGAGAAAAAGAAAAGTTATAGGTCTCAAAAAGGGAGTGACTTGGTGAAGTTTAACAGCTTTTTACATGGAGGAGCTTGGGGATTCTTACAGCCTCACTGATGATACCACTCTGGCTCTGTAGAGGTGAAGCCAAAAGAAAAAACAAGAGTTAAAACAAGGAGACAGGAGATGGATTTCTTGTTGTATGTGTGTTTAATTAAAATACTGAATATCATGAATATCATGAGAATTTTATGCAGCTTCTCAAGAAAGAAACACTTTTCATAAAGAAATAATTTTTTTCACACCAGGTATTTTGTTGTCAGCTTCGGAACACCAAATGTTAGTCATTTGCTTAGATGTTGCAATTCTAGCTTGTTTTACAGGGAAACAAGACTTTTAAAAGAGTACAAAGAAGTAATGAGTGCTACTAAACACCTGAAACCCACACTTTGTAACATTTAGTGATGCTGCAGCAACAGTTTAGGTTAGGCTGATCTTACTAATTTTTGTAAATTACTATGATTTGCAGAAGCCTTGGGTGGTCTCCAAAATCTCAGGTGATTTTCCTGAGTCATACAGTCATGTTGGCACACATGTTCTTTCTACATGAGATTTAATTATACCATACAATTTTAAATGGTTTTACCTTGAAATAGTCGAGACAGACCTGGCTCACAAAAATGAATAATTGAGTAATTGGACCTTTGACTCATGAGGTGGGAGATGTGGATTGAAATCACTCCACTAAAAGGGAAGGGATCTTGAGTGAATACTGTAATGCTGTTTGGTAAAATGGGAAGGGACAACTCTACCATACTTTGTAGTGATGTACTAGACTCCTTAACTATCCAACTTTTTCTCAGAATTACACAGGCAACCAGGGCTTTCAATTTTCCACAGAACATTCTAGCAGCAAACACATATAACTACCTTCCACCAGAAGACATGCAAACCTGTCAGACCATCATGACACCCCAGTTCTTTTGTAGATAGAGCCCATCTTTTTTTCATCTATTTAAATATATATGCCCTTTTCTGAGTATCTTATAACAAAATTTACCAATAACTCTATATGGTCTGAATTAATACATGATTAGTGAATAGCTGAACTAAATATGCAAATTACAAAGTTTTCTTCATGGCTTTATATGCGATGTTTTAAAAACTTTATCAATGTCAATGTGTCAGCCTGCATTTCTCTGTGAAATCTTGAAACTGCTCTTTCATCTATGTTGTAAACACATCAACAAGTATGTAGAATGTCTTGACTTTGAAATGCTGTCACCTACTTTCTGTATCGTTGTCAGTAGTCAGCTTGTTATAAAAGTGTTTCATATCTAACTCTGTTTCTTTTGGTAGTGTGTCAACATACTGCATTTTTCCACTGTGCTCCTTCCTGCCTCTTCAAATTTTATCAAAAATTCTGTGTGACAGAAGTTTTTCTCTTTCTTTGCAACATGTTGATATCTCAGGTTCTCCACTGTCACCAAAGCAGTTGTGCTACTTTGAGGATAAGCTGAGTCTGTGTAAACCATCTTCAGCGTTTTGTGCCAAAGTACAGTGGGATTTTTGTACTCAAATGTTTTTGTGATGATAGGAAGTTCCTAAGCTTCAGTCATTGCCCTTACTTCTTAGCTTGGAAGTTTCTCAGAATGTGTTCAATTTAGTGCAATGCCTACTCCTGACACGCTCTGCAATTTGGAGTCCACAGTTTGCTTGGAACAAATCCCTCTGATAATGGACAGTTTCTTAAATGTGAGTCTACTTAGGCTTTTTGTTCTGCTGCGCCTCAGGTAATTATTTGGTTTGTTTTGAGGTTTGTTTTCAGAATACGTGTCAGGAACTGGTACAATTGCCTCAAGTGCCCCAAGTGGAAGCTAAGCATCTGTACAAATTAGTGCATGTAAGACCGAATATAAGGTAGTTTCAAGTTTGGAATTATAGTTGGTTCACAAGGATTGTCAGTCCAAAATAATAAACAATACTGCTGGAGTTTACAGAGGTAAAAATTTGGCCGAATTGGAAAAAATATTCTGTTCAAATGCCTTCAAGACTTGTGCAGTAGAATGAACGCCAATGTACCCAAGAACTATGATTAAGTACTCAACAGATACCTTAATCATAGAACACTATAGGTTGGAAAAGACCTTTAATATCACCAAACCCAGCCCTGCCAAGTCCACCACTAAACCATGTCCCTAAGAGCCATGTTTACAGGTCTTTAAAATACCCCCACAGATGGTGACTTCATTGCTTCCCTGGGCAGCCTGTTCCAATGCCTGGCAACCCTTTCAGTGAAACATAGCCAGTCTAAACCTCTCCCCTGGCACAACTTAGGGCCATTTCTTGATATTAGATACTTTTATCATTCTTGTGTGTTGCATCTTGTTACATCCACAACAGTACAGTTTTCCTACACCTTTCAAAGGCCCAAGTCGTGCTAAGTTATTAGAACAATATGGTGCGAGTGCTGCAAAACAGAAACAACTTTGATACCTGATATGAAGTCAGGAGGGTTGACTTCTGTCCCTTCCGTTCCCTTCCATCATCTGCAGGGATGTGTAATACTTTTGCACTAGTACTTGCTGTTGTGTATTACCTGCTCTGCAATAACATCCTAGTGTTGTCCCTGGGACTAGAGCACACTTTGTTACAGGACACACAGCTTCGCACTTAACCTTTCTCTGATGCATCAGTAAATATTACCAAGCATCAGATTATTAAATTTAAAATCTTAAGATTTAAGACAATGTTCTTTATGATCAGAAAAAGTTAAAATAGGTAAGTGTGGGAGAAAATACAAACTTTGAGGAATGTATGCATTCTGCCTTAATGCGAGGAGAATAAACATTTTTGAAGAAAGACCAGTACATGAACCTGTTTCATTCTCTATCAGTATAGATCACATTCTTGATAACTAACATATCATAAAGAAACATTTTCTAGTTATGGTATGTTTCAAAACCAGGTTGACATGAACCAGAGATCAAACAAAATCTGTATACACGGACCTACTTTGAAAAAGCTAAGGATCTGTAGGGTGTTCAGATCATACAGTCTGCAGAAATTTAATTGGCATATTGTTGCTGTTTAACTTAAAATGCACAGCATAGCTACAGTATGGAAAATTATTAGAAATAACTAAGCAAGTAGGCTGTCATCCTAGAAAAGACAGTTTTAAATTAAGAGAATTATCTCTAGAATATATATGTGTCTTAGCCCTGACTATATCAATCCATTAATCACACTGGCTGGACCCCAAGCACTTTATACATGGATCTCACTGCTACTTTAAGTACTATTTACATGGCTGAGTTGCTTTATTCCACCTTGATCAGCATAGGTTTAGTAATTAGGATGGGACTGGGGAAGGAAGAAAGTAAATGAGAAAGATGGAGTAATTGCTGCCTTTCCCCCCCCCCCCCCCCCCTAAAGACAATGAAGTGGGCACAAAGTTAAAAAACCCAAAATCCCTTGAGGAGAAATCAGACATACAGATGGTAAGCAGCCAGAGTGTTGTGGTCTCCTTACCTCATGTCTACTCCTCAAACCATTGTTTGTCAAAATAATAAAACACATTTGAACATATATAAACTTTCCTGGTGAATAAAAATGCTATGTAAAACAAAATGTATTCTAAAAATTTATCCCATATCATACATGCATTTTCAAAACTCACAAATTTTCTTCTGTTCCTTGAATATGGACTAATACCTCAATCATATTAAGATTTCTGTATAAGCAGCTTTTCCACAATGAGAAACATCCTTTTTCCTGAGAATTGCATTTCCTAGCTTATTCTGTGAACCTTCTATTTCTGTATCTTCTTTCCAGTTGACTGAGCAGCAGCAAGTTAGAAGGATTTCACTTACAAACCTAACTGAAAATCAACCAGTCTGCAAGTATTTTAAGAACTGGCCATTTGGAAAATGAGCACTTTGGACATATGTTTATTCAGTGGTTCAAAGAGACAGATGAAGATTACTATGAGTAATTTTTTTTTAATTGCCAAAATTGTACACAAAATGAAGTTCATAAACAATGTGTATTACATAAAACAAGGGCAGAAATAGACTATTTTCTTCAGGAGACTAGTTTGATGAAATGATAAATAGGCTCACACTGCAACAAGAAAATGCTATCACTGAAGATCCCTGCTTCTGCACACCATGGAACTGGGACTATTCAGAATATTGTTTCATTAGAACTGTTTATTTTCTTACAAATGAGAATTATTCTAGGGGGAAAAGTATAGATATCTTAATATTGTTATATTAATAAAAATAATATAAATATTTAATAACTAAAATAAGAAATCTTAAAAGTTAATGTTTTTCAGGCATTCTGAATAATTTTTTCATACTTATGGAATTATAGTTTTCAGTCCAAAGCAAGAATTTTGCTGACAGGAAACACTGTCAAAGGGCATGAAACCATCAGAAGATCTGGAATTCAGATGTTAGCAATTGTATAGTAGTAAATATTGTTGATTTGTAAAATTTAGAGCAAAAAGCTAATAAAATTAAAAGCATTTTGTTATACCTTATATTTCTGTTGAGATCTGACCTCAATAGCTCTAGTTTAAGAAACATCCACTCCCCTTCTATCTTTAAACAAGTACAATGTTGAAACTGGCAATATGAAAATAGCCAGATATTTTCCAAAACAGTGCTTCAGATATAACTTCCAGGCTTATTTGTCATCTGTACAAAAGCAGACTTGATGGATACTATCAATGAGACATTCTTTATGTTTCACTTTTAAGGGAAGCAGCAATGACTTGCCTCCTAGGAGGTACACTCCAAAAGAGCAAATACCACCACAGCATTAATCTCATTTTCTTTCCTTCTGCATATGTCTCATGTTATCAGCTGAGCCTATGATTTAGTTATAGATGCAGTGAAAAGTATCAGCTATGTGAACTATAAAATCTATTCTCTATTATCTCCTTTCTCTAACTGCAAAGCTACTAATGACTCTAGATAGTATATGACATAAAATAAATGTTTATACATAAGATGATTGATTTAGGGTGGACTTGTAAATGTGCAATGTGCTTGTTTTGTTAATTTGAAGCACAATGCTAATGCTATACATAATGAAAACAGTCCTTGGTGGTTAGTTTATGCCTAAGGGATTCAGTGGGAGGAGTTCATGTCTTAAAAGTGTAAAAAAATATTTTGACATAAAATGAAAAAAAGAAAAAAAGTGTATGGGTAAGAAATGAAAAAATGAAACAAATATAAAAAAAGTACAGAAAAGAACACTTTCCCCACCTCACCATGAAAAACACAATAGTGATAAAAATATTTTAGTTTAGCCACATCAAATCTGAAGTTCAAGAACTAAACTTCCTAGAGCAGCATCTGTTCGGAGCACAGCGAGAGCAGGGCCTGGCTCAGCCCTGGGGAGCTGTGCCTTGGATCAGCTCGGGGAGATCCCCTCTGGCAGACATGCAGAGCGGTGTTGCCACAGCCCCACGGGAGCCACGTTTAGCTCTCTTAAGACCCAATCTTGCAAGCAGTTATGCACATGAGTAATTTCAGCTGCCACAAATCAAGTTATTCACCTGTTTTAAGTTTTTGCAAGGGTGGCGCAACATCCAGAGCCCACATTTGTAAATACTATCCAGCATGGCAAAGTGAAAAAAACTCTCCTTTTCCTCATCTAGGTAACTTCATTTTTACTGTATTTTTATTTGTATTTTATTTAATTGGAAAAGGTTACAGCTGCAAGTATTTTTTTTATTCTCAAATCCTACAATTTTTTTAATAAATGAAGAATTGTAACCACCTCAAGCAATGGTAAAAATCATGCAGTTCAGGTGTCGCCTCTGATTTTAGACCTTCTAATATTGATTTATGCCATGAGGTAGGGTGCTTTTGAGACCAATGGTTTTGTCATGCCTCTGAAACTGTGGATAAAACCAAACAAAGGAAACCAAGAGAAGACACCACTGATTGACAGATCACATATGTCTACCTACTTATATGCATTTAATTTGGTTTTAGCTGATTTGTTCAATTTGTACATTGTGGGGAAAACTGAATCTTTGAACAGCTCTGTATTTAGCAAGTATGAGTATTATTCTGTTATCACACGGATCACTGACCAATGTCTGGTGTTCATGATTTTCTAGTTGCGTTGCTCCAGACTATGCAAGTTTATGACTTAGTATGTGATCTCCATGAGCTGGAAAGGCTCAAAACATATGGCAGATCAGATGTTAGGCTTGGGGAAAATCAAAAATTAAACTCTCTCAGAGCAGTTGAGAGACTGCTTTGCTATATATTTTATGTGATTTGTGTGTGTGTTGAGGGAGATGTCACCTAGGGAAAGGAATCGAAGGAAAAATAGCTTTAAAAAATGAACTGTTTGTATTACGGCTTTAAACATTAAAGTCTGGTCAGCTAAAAGCAGATGTTGTGAACTAAGATGGAAACTTGCCTGAGGCCAGAATTGAAGAAGGCATTCTTTAATAGTAAGAAGGAAAAATGCTTTCTGGTTTCAGAATTTATTGTAAGCAAAAAATGAATGCTTACTCTATGCTTGTAAGAAAAACATTTCATCACTTTTGTTCAGATTACTGAATAATATTGGTGGCTTCAGAATTTAATTTCAGACAATGGGTTCATTAGAAATCCTGATTGCATTTTAAGCTCTTTATCATAAAATCTTCTGTTATTCTGTGCTGGCCAAGATCCCATCATGGTGGAAGTAGGAATGAAGTCCTCCTCACCTTTGACTGTCTGCCTATTATTAGATGGGGAAGAGGATTAAAGCTTCTAAACAAGTGGTGTAAATTTTGGAATATTGTAATATGACACAATTCTGATACAAGTATTTTTAAGGTAAGAATAAATAAAGCAATGACCTTATATACACTGAATTATAAAAATGAACATAACCTTTCTTGCATGCTTTTAATTGACCTGGGCTTGCATGGCTTGAATGCACACACATTCTTTAAACACAAAATGTCTAAGAATTTGAAATGGAAAGTTAAAAATTAATCAATATTTTCAGAAAGAAAACAAAAAAAGTTGATTAAATAAAAATTATTTATGTTAAAATCAATATTTGAGAAAAATTTTCTTTTCATCTATTTATGTATGAGGAAATACATATTTACAGTAGCTGCCTCTATAGTATTTGTTGAATGGCATGAAGCTTTGAACCAGTTTAAAATTTAGATTTTCTGAGACAGTTCTGCAACGTATTTAAAATGTACTAGTTCAAAAGCTATGCTCTAATGGCAAGTCCAGAATTGTAAGTTGCAATATTTCAAAGGGGAAAACAACCTGCTCCTACATTTTACAAATATATTGTGTGATATTGTTTCCATTCATAGAATTTGAGGCATTTTCTTTCTCCAGTTCAGCAGCAAGAAAAAAGAGTAATTATTTTCAAAAATCCACTATGAGGTATTTTAAGGATCTGGATTTTCAGTATATTTATTTCTTTCTGTGGGAATCATTTTGCTAACAGAGTCATATGGCTCAGGAATCAGCTGCCCTTTCTCATTTATACCAGGGGCAAAGCAAGTAAGAACTGTCCAAGAGACAGCAATTCCCTGTGAGTGCATGTTTGGACAACCTCTAAATCTGCCACCACATGAGTCTCTCCACATTCCTCCTTGACAGTTTTTTGTGGGGAATTGAACCCCATCCTTTCCTATTGCTTCAGGATTGCCGAGCAGTGTGTTTGTCAGGTGCTGCGGCCGGGCCGCCCCTCAAAGGGAAGGGCAGCGGACGAGCCCGCCGCCCTCGGAACCCAGGCGGGCAGGGGAAGGCGGGGGAGCCCTCGGGGTCCGGGTAGGGGAAGGCGGGGGAGCCCTCGGGCCCCGCACGCCGCAGAGGGAGGCCCGGGCCGCCGTCGCCTCCCCGCCTGGCCCCAGCGTGGCCGCCATTTTCCCCGGTCCAGGCGGCGGGGGCGCTGTGGGTGAGGCGAGAGCGGCGCCCGCCGGCGCTGCCGCCTCAGTGGAGGGAGAGGGACCTGCCGCTGAGGGGCTTGAGGGGCCCGGGAAGGAGTGCGGTGAGCTGGGGATGTTCCCTGAGGCTGCGGGGCAGCGGAACCACGGCTGGGAGCGGGCAACTGCGGTTTGTTTGGGTCAGCGCCAGCAACATTCACTTTGGCCCCTGAGGTGCTCTGAGGAGATTTGGCTCAGGAGAAAGCTGAAAAGTCAAAGCAAAACCCCTTGGGGCCTGCAGTGTTTGTCTGTAGTAAGGTGATTCTTAAAGGATCCTGCTCAGAGGACCTGGCACACATCTCTTTGTAAATGTTAATCAATGGCCTGCTGCTCCTGCCAACACCTGCTGCTTCCTCATTCTGCCACCTGCAATATGCATTTCCCCTGTGCAATCCCAACAGCAATCAGCATATAGTAAAGATTTTTTGATTTCTGTCCATCTTGGAGACATTGTGGTCGCCTCCCTACTACCACCACCAACCACTGGCCTTTTTTGTTTTGTTCTTTCTTCCTTTAAAGGTCAGAGAGGCTTTTCATTATTTCTTGGCTGGAGATTTTGAGGGGACTGTACCAGCTGATGGCCCATGAGCTGCATAAAGAAGTGCATCTCTTTTAGATTTCCAGTCTCATAGAAGGACTGTGACATCATTTCTATTTACATTATCAAGCAATTGGAATTAATGGAGCCAGTCAAAGAGTAAATGACATACAGAAAGTAGGGGCCATAAGGGCCTGGGATATCAAATATTGTATATAGCAAAGACTGCTAATCAGAACTATTTAAGTGGAAGTTACATTATCATAGATTGACGATTCCTCACCTGAGGTAGGAAAGCCATTTCATACTGATAGGCAGTGTTTGCAGCTGTGCCGTGGTTATTCAGCTGGATAAGCACTAGGACAGGTTATGGCTATTTCAATAACAACGTGATAGTGCCCCTGATAGATACTTTCTATTGCCACTACTGATACCAAGCCTGAGAACTCCTACTTTAGATTATTGACCTTAAAATCATGTTGAAAGCATGGTGGGAAAATTAAGCCCTTTTGTTAGATTTATAATTGTGAATTCTAAATTCTAGATTTATCAGTGTGAAGGGAAAAGTGGCAAAACCTGGCAGTGTGGGAGTGGCAGGAGTTGGCAGAAGTGGTGTTGCAAACTCACTCTGTTAAAGGGGCGTTGACAGATTTCTTGTTTGAAGTTCTTCACTGTGCTCACAGACAGTTTTGATTATATGCTCTATATTCTCCTGGTATTGTGAAATGTTTTCTGTTTTAAATTTGGAACATCTCTTTGGAATATTTGAAGTTTAAAAATATTTTTCTTTTACAGAATCTGTAAGCTTTTGATTCACAGCTGACAGTATACAGTAATTAAGTAAACCTGAGTCCTATTTGCAAAGCACTCTGAAATGTTCTTTTCATGTGTTACTAATGAGATGCTGCAGTGCAAAAGAAGTGTTGGTTTTGGCTTAGCTGAAGGTAGAGAAGGTAGCTTTGCTTCACTGCTTTATCTCCAGAGTTATTGAACTTGATAAACTTAATTTGGTATCTTACCATTTGTTTTAGTGAATCTAAGATTTTTGAGTCATAAAAGCACCTCTGTATTATTTTTTAGTAAGATCCTTGCTTTTTAAACTTGTTCTCAGTCAAAATTAAGAGCTGTGAAACTTCTCAACATAAATGCATAAAGAAAGCATGTCCAATATCTACAGCTGGTGCTAAATGAAAAACATTTCAATTATCTGGAGTATTTTTAAAACTGTTGTATATGACAAATAGTTTAGAAGTAATATCTGGTTTTGATGTTTCAGAACAAACCTGTTAACAACATTAAGGAGTTGGGTGTGTACTCCAGTTGTCCAGGTAAATAATTTGCATATAGGTTTAAAAAAATCTAATTTTCTTGTAAATTGAAATAATTGTTGGGGTTTTTAGGTAACTATAATTTTATTTTGCAAAGAGTTGACAGAGTGTAATCATAAGACATTGCATTTTTCCTTCAGAACAGAAACAGTCAGAAAAAAATAGTCTCCCACTGTATCAAAGAATATGAACATTAGTCTTAGAAATTAAATACTTTAGCATAAACTTTATCTGGATCTTCACTCCTACCAACATTTACCTCCAGACATGTCATAGTAATGTAAACGTTGTTTAAAGTGCTGCCCTATGGGATTTTTTAGTCATAAGTAATAGGAGCCATATTTTATCAGTAGAGATTCTCTGTTTGAAGAAGAATTAAGGATGCAGGCAAGAGCTTTTAAAGAAAACAGTCTAGAAAATATTACACTTATAATTAATAAACTTTCTATTACTTTATACAATTGCTAATTCTAGCAATTTTAGTTTTACAGTTGCCTGTGCTGCCCTTTGCAGATTAAGAGACTTCACATTTCATCTTAAAATGTTCAACTCTGCAGATATGGTCTTTTCACTGGATGATTTATTTTATGAGAGACCAGATATGAGACAACGGTAAATATTTTTAGACATACGTAACTGTTTTCCAAGTTTTTCCACACTCTGAATCATTTTACAGTAGTGTTCTTGTGACTTACTTTTTTGTCTACTGATAGAAATGTGGGGCTAGAAATTTCCAGATCCATAACCTATACTTTGAAATGTTTCCAAGCACATTGAATGATGTGGGTGTATCTTGGGGCTAAAGCAAATAGAGCAGTAGTTTCACCTCTTCAATTTTATGTGAATAAATATCTGATTAATTGAAGAATAAAAACATTTTTTAGCAAGTGAAACAGGTTATTTCTAATTAGTGATTTTTGAGCTCGATGTTGTGGAGGGTGCTTTAAAAATCCTTTTATCTTGCATTTGTGTGTTAAAAACAGATATCTAGAAAATGAAGAGTGTAAGACTTGGTTTATTGCACCTGCTCCAGCTATTGCTGAAATTCCAACTGCAGACGAGTTACAGAGGGAACTGGAAGAAACCTCGGCCAACACTCACATGGGTAAAATATTGAATCATGGGAGAGGTTGGAAAATATGTTTAAGGTGATCAAGTCCACCCATAAACAACACTGCAAAGTCTGACTCAACCATAATATTTGACATTCATTTGAAATATCAAATAATTAGTGTGACAGATAATTTCTCCTCTTTTGCTGTGAAATATGAAATATTTCTGGGTCCGCAAGTATAGACAAGGAATGTATTTTAGTAGAGAATGATAGTGTTAGATATGCTTGGAGCATTAGCAGTCCTCTTTAGGTATATAGTCCACAAGTTTACTGGGCAAGATAAGAAGTATAATCAGAATTTCAGTTACTGCACATTGTTTCATGCAGCATTGTAACACAGTGGGAAGGGCTGTAAGAGCAGAATGTCAACACGTGGATCTGATGACCTGTCTCTCACCCAAGAAACAGAGTTTATATGAAATGAACTTTTTTCTTCACGTTTTTGGGGCTTTTATCAAATTGCTGTTCAGGAGGCCAAATTTTAATCTGGTCATTAATTGCTGCTAAGTGGCATATTCCTCCCATCTAAACACTCACTTTAAGGAAATTTATTTGAAAGAATTTTGTTTCTTTATCAAATAGATTTCTGCATTTCTTAGCTACTGTGCTGATTTATGATATTCTCTATTTGGGAATTATATTAAAATGGAAGGTGGGTTGGATTTTTTTCTACTCTATGCAAGAGCTATTTGATTAAGAGCTGGTTACTCAAATAAGCTTTCTGGTGTTTGTAGAGTTAGAACTGTTGCTGTTGTATCACGAACAGGGCTTTGTAATTTTAAATTTCCAGATGGATAACGTTGAAATTTAATAGACTACAGAATAGAGCTGTTTTGCTGTGTTGGTGGGTTTAATTCCTCATTTCTGCTCCTGCCTGTGCCTTCTTTTGGCCAACAGCAATGCTTGTTGATCTGGTCAGCCAGATCGGGACACTGAGGACTAACCCTGCAAAATGTGGTCACTGGTAAGAGGGCTGTGGAACCAGCCTGTCTCCAGCATTGGTACTGACTGTGACTGTTGAGAATGCAGTGTGTATCTCACAGCTGTTTGTAGCAGCAACTTCAAGCTTGGTCATTGTGTCATTTTTTTTTAAAGACCATCTTTATTCTGGGACAGGGTGAAGAGTTCTGTCCTAAAAACTACTTTGTAGTTCCTTTACTTGGTATAGGAAGCAAAGAGCATGTCCCTGTTTTTATAACTTTTTAGTTGACAACAGATGCACTACATTCATTAGCATGAGTCACAAAATACACACTCAAATTCTTGCAATAAGATGGAAATATCAGCACATATAATATACGTGAATTGGGCTGATCCTGTGTGGAAGGTATTTGATTAAGTTGTTAAAAATATGAATGTTAATAAGAACACTACTTTATTGTTTTTTGAGGAGGGATAAAGCACCAGAAGTTTATACAACAATGTAAAAGTAACACTGAAGAAGAAGATAAATCATCAACACCTGTTCCTTTTGGTGTAGCCTCTGAAAAAGTGCTGCAATTAAGTCTACAAGAAAGAGAGAAAATTAGTTTCCAGCATGAAAGTCTGAAAATAGATTCATCAGTTCTCTCTTCTGATGAAGATAAATCTAAAAGAGAAATAGAGTTTTCTCAGCAACCTGCTGCAAATTTTTCACAAAATAAAGTGTTAAGTAAATTTCCAGAAAGCAGTGATGATGATGAGAGTGTCCATGCAACGCTGAGAAAAAGGTGCCTGTCTAGTCAACTTGGATGATTTATCACTGTCATAATTGTGTCATAATTTTAGATAAATCTGTTGAACATAAAGTTTAGGTCATTCAGGTGAAGGTACTTTAACAGGGCTTCAGATACTGATTTCCTTCAGTATAAGGAAAAAAGATATTTCTTTTTGGCAATATTTTAGTACTTTAATTAAATGTGACCTGAGCTGAGCCTCTTTTATGAAAAAAGTAAACATGAGGTTTGTTGCTTAAATTTTAAAGAAATTTTTAGATGAAAAATGGTTTGTAAAATACTACTCTGAATTCTTTATCTGTGTGGTAACAAACAAGAGGCAAAGATCACTTGCTTTTCAGAGCAGTGGTGAGCCAGTTGAGAATGAATACCTTGAGTAGTTCTCAATGTGATTTCAGTGCTGCCTGGGAGGAGAGGTTTTAGCAATAAACCACTGGCTCTGTCCAGCTCCTCTCGTTCCTCAGAACCTGTGTGCCTCCGTTGGTTATAATTATGCAGAAATTCAAAGTTAATCTGCTGCTGGGAGTCAGAGCCTAATGGGACAGGCAGTTTATTCTTTCAGATACTTTCTGGAATGAAAGTAAAGTTAAAATGTATCTTGAAAGGAGTTTCCAGGTCAGATAAAATACGGTTAGGTACAATTTTATTATTAGTGTATCTTGCTAGTTCTGCTTGCAATACAAGCATGCGTATTTTTCGAATATTAGACAAACTGTGTAACATTACAGCAAACTAATGGAAATTCTGGATCTTTTACAGCTTATTTAAGAAGTCTGGTTATATGTACAAAAATACAGAATTTAAAGCTAGTTCTGTTGATGTGAAAGGAATTGATACTTGCTTAAATACAAGTGAAAATGTGAAAGAAGTGAGAAAAGAAGGTTTATGGATAAATAATCATCACGCTCCAATAACTAAGGACTCAGATTTTACTTTGCATAGGGTAAATAATGAGGACATTGTGTCTGAAAATGGAATTAAAATTCAATCATTTTCTAATGCTTCAGAGATTCTGGATATGACAGGTAATTATTTTTGCTCTGTTTTAAAGAAATGAGTCCATAGTCTGTGTTTGGTATATAATAATAATTGATATCCAAGATCTGAGGTACAGTGAAGAACATTTTCCCACCAGCTCAAGGTGAGATAATTGGCTGAAACTGATTAAATGTATTGCAATTCTGTGGAACTTAATTGCATTGTTGTTTAATATGAACTGGCTCAACATCTCATGAAGCAGATTCACAGTTTCAGAAGTGCCAAGTCATGTAAACCTATCTGGAAATGTAACTTCACATCAGTCCCTTAAGCAATTTCAAAAAGAGCAGCCTTGTCCCTTCATGTGCTAAAGAGTCTCATCTTCATTTGAAACCAGATATTGAAAATTAAATGTTTATTTGTGGTGCAGCTCATACTTGTATCTTTGCAGAAAAAGATGTTAAATAGGATATTTCTACAAAATGGCAGGAAGTGGTGAGAAATTTGATGAAATAATCAATTCTTGTTTTAGAAATTATTTCTGGTTTTTTTAATAGTTTTTAACAAAGTATAGTTATTTCTAGATTTTAAACCTTTTGGGAGAGGGACTTAGTGCATCTGTGGAATGTACCTATTGTAGTGGGTGAACTGCTACAGAAATATGGAATAGAAAATTAATTCTAGCAGAAAAATGTAAGGCAAAGCTGTGGCTTAGGATGGGGCTTGGAGATAGGTGTGATTCCTGTCTGATGGTAATTAGATTTGTGGATGTCATTTACTTTGCCTTCAGCAAGTGTTTCATAGAATCATAGAGTGATTGGTACACACCCTCTTCCACAACACTCTTGTAACAGAGTTAAGGCACAAGGAGTGGTTCGACAGCTGTGTGGGTTTGAGAATGTTTGGCCAGGCTTAGAGGGTGGTGACTGGGTCACACTCTGCCTGTGTGCCGGCTGTGAGCACTGCAGGGGTCTGCCCCGGGGGAGTGGGCTGCAAACAGTCTCTGAAAATCAACAGGAACAAATGGGCAGTTCTGCCACAGGGAAAGAGGAGCACCCCTGAGGTTCCCTGGGATGGTTTGACTGCAGGCAGCTCTTTGGAAAAACGCCTGGGGTCTGGTGTGCTAAGCGTGAATGGGCAGTGTGCCCCAGCAGTGACAAAGGCCAGTGGCATCCTGGATGTCATTAGCAGCAGCCAAGCCAGGAGGCTGTGGGAAGAGGTTATCACCTTCTTCTTGGCACCTTTGAGACCACATCTACATACTGCATCAAGTTTTGGGTATCTGGTACAAGCAAGACATCCTTAAACCAGAATAAGATTAGCAAAGGGCCACCAAGATGGTCTTTTCAAATGATGAGGCACTGACTTCACTGTCCTATCCTGTCAGCTTCTTCTGTATTACCTGGGCCTTGTTCTAGCCTTGAAACTCCTCCCAGAACACATAGCTTGCAGTAAGGAAGGTATTTGTCATGGTTGTTGGTTGAAAAAAAATCTATTTTATATTTTTTTTAGGAACTACAGAAAGAAAATTGGAAATTTTGAGGGCTGTTACAGAAATACGTATCCTTTCTTTGCTCTGATTTACTGATTTTATTACAATGCTTTTACATTTACAAAATTGTTGTATTTAATTTGTAGCCATTGGGTATTTGTGCATTACACTATAATAGTTTTGATTTGTAACAAGATGCTGGGAATCAAATGGTAAATAGGTGCTTATCCATTGCACTTCCAAACCTAAAATGAAAATAAGACAAAATAAGACATTCATTCCTAAAGAAACTTATTTAAAACGTTCACATTTTTCTTCAAAACTTTATTTTTAAAATGTAAAATTTGCATGATATGTATTTCATGCAAGATTTTATATGCAAACATGCATATACACATATATTGCCATACACTTGTAGTAAAGGAAAAGTGAATTATGATTTTGGCTTATTAGGAAAACTGAATCCTATTTTTCCCATTTTCTCAGGAGGAAATTAGCTTTGTGTATTCTCTGTTAGTCTGTATTTATATTGTAGTGTGCCTGCGGTATATTTCCATTCTTTAAGCAGATTTTGTTATTATTTTACTTCTTGGCCCTGCCTTGAATATGTAACATAACTAACCATTCTTCCGTGTCTGTCAAACTTCTTTTTGGTTTTTTCTTCACACTTTGTTTTCAATACTTTGTTTCTAGTAACCTGTGAAATGCTGTTAAATGTCATGATAGGAAGTATCTAAATTCACGTAAATAGCTTTAAAAAGTGTCAATTTTTAAAATGATTAAGGACTCAGTTCTGAATTGGCCAATTACAAATCATCAGTGCTCTGCTTTGGAAAATAGATCACTTATTTAGATAATATCTTTTTTTTAAATCTAGTTTTCATTATTCTGATGTTACTTGTTTAACTTTACCCATTTTTCATGTGTAACTCCTTTTATTTTTGCTTTACTCCTTTCTCTTTTCCTTTCTTAAGTCATTTGATATAACATCAGTCTGAGACCTCAGCAGCTCCTTGTTCTTGTTACTGTTGGTGTCACATCTGACTGTGTGTCCTCATCCTGATGGGATGGTCACGATCAGGTGCTTGTGTGGCTTCCATGCAAGTCCAGACATGGATCAACTCACTCATTTGGATTTGTGACACAACACTACTCTCTTTTCATCTTATGCATGTTTTAGTTAAGAATGTTGTTGTCTTAAGATCATACGTTATTAGCAGTTGAAAAATATCTTTAAAACCACAGCAATAAATGATCATAGGTGAATTTCTTTGCTACTGTTATGACTGCACATACAATATTATGGTAATTAATTTGTGGTTTATTACAAATATTATGTGTCCATTGACACCTTAGATAGGCTGACAGCAGCGTGCTGCTTGTTCTTGTGTCTGGTTTGTCCCTTGCAGTTTCATATTTCATAATTGGATGCTGTTCCATGAACCCTGTGCCAGGGAGGATATTCTTGACTAGTGGTATCCCGAGGCCGCTCAAATAGGTCATTTTTTTTCAGTGAAGTGGAATACATGTCACACCAAGAATCTAAACAAACATACTAAATCATTTAGTAGGTTACTTTTAGATAACTTTTTACAAGCCTGTGAAATATTGCCATGTATATTTAAAGTTTACATTTAAATTACAAGAAAGAGAGGTATTTACAGTTCTAAAATAAATTTTATCATTTTCACTCAAGTGTTTTAAATTCCTTAATGCTGTCAAGCAACCCAATTTAGAAGTATTTTTAAGGAGTTCCCATATTTTAACTATGCACAGTCTAAAGCTTTGGATGATGTAAGTATGAAACATGAACTGCAACTGCAAGTAGCACTTCATAGATAAAATTAAGTGATACTTCGATATTCAGAATATAAAACAGGTTAGAAGTCTGTAATGCATCAGAACCTCATCCTGGAATGGTTAATCAGGGTTGTGCTTAGATGGGAGAAAACAGCAGAAGAACTTCTAAAAAATTGTTTTCTCAGTGTAAAATACATTTTTGTCAAGATGTGAATTATATTTGTATTTATGCACATAGATTAGTAATATTTTTAATGATGTTCACAGGAAGATTAAGAAAAGCAGAACTTTGACCTTTTAGAGAAGCGGTGTTTGTCCATGCCTTTCTTATTAGTTGTACTATTTAAAACCTAAAACTTATTTGAAATTAAATATTTTGAGAAAGCTTCTGTTATAGGTATTGCAAAGAGGACATACATATTCCATCAGGGTCTTCAAAAGAGCATTTAAGATTTTTATTCAACTGTAGGAAAATCCCATTGTCATTCACAAATACTTCAAGCATGTTTTTAAGCTACTTTTACAGTTGCAAATAGTTTAATTTTGTATTCACCTGACAACGTTTTATAAAGAGAAGATTTTTAAGAATAATGTTTATGTGAGCAGAATGATTTTGTATTTAAATTATATGGAGAGCTTTATTTTTGCCATTTTCCCTTAAAGTTTTATTTTTATGCATAGATTTGGAATATTTTTCCTTAGTTCTAACTGTCTGTTTATTTTCTGATGAGAATTAGACATTGGCCTGTCAAATAATTTTCTGTGACTCTTTGTTCGTAGAATAAAGCAAAGCCACAGCTGTAAGTAAGATTTGCTTTCATGAAACCTGGAGAAAAGAGGTCTTGGGGCAATAGTTACTTTTTTTTTTCTACAGCTCCTAAATATCCTAAATATAAATATAAATTTTTGTAAGTACCAGGAAGGACAAAGTTTGTTTATCACTCATGTGTATGACATAACATTAAAAAGTCAAGAGAAACTGTCATATTAAAAAGATTATGGGTTTATTTGGTTTTTTTAGTTGGTTAAGGTGGCAAAATTCAACTTGGTAGCAACACTGGTTCCAAGAGTTTGCAAGCATTAAACTTGGTAGAATTTCTCAGATTGATTCACAGTGAATGTTACAAAGGATTACTTAATAAAAATCAGGGGAAGTTTTGTATTCATTCACCATTCATTGATTTTTGTGAGTGTAGGTGAAAAGCACTGGTAATTCCTACAACTGTTCATCGGTACTGTCAGTGTTAGTCATGGCTACAGTTACATATCAATTCCTGGGTGATTCCTGTTCATCCCTGTGAGCTTGTACAATCATAGACTACATTGAGAGCATAAACAGTTAGAAAGAAAGGACAAAAGAATCAGAACAGTAGAATCCTTGAGGAGTTGGGAGGGAAGGAAGGAAATAAAGCTGTACAGAGAATGCTGTATGGAGGAAAGGTGGGTGGATGAGTGAATGATGCTGCAGATTAGGAAGGAAGGTAGAATTGACCTTGGGGGAAAACAAGTGAACTTGACATGGACATACCTGTCTTCTAAGGTGGTGGAGGATAGAATGTGTGAGAAGGAAGCACAGTCATGCAAAATTTTGATTTGTCATTACTGAAAACGTAACATTCTGTTTAAATTATATATATTCCAATGCTGGATTTTGAATGCAGATCAAATTACAGAAGGAAAGCAAGTTGTGTTTTGAATTTGAGCACAAGATACCTCTTTTTGAGGTATCTACATTTGATTGGAGTTGGATATTGGCTGTGGTTCTGTATTAATGTTATCTTGGGCTAGATGCTGGGGCTTTTGTAACAGAGCAGTAGAGTTCATTACATAAAAGTTTAGATGAACAGTATCTCATTTACATTTCTGTGGCAGATGTTTCTTCACATCAAACATAAAAATTTTTAGAGGACTACATATATCAATGTAAAATAATTTCCTTGTGTTGTTTTCACATAGACAATGCTTTGGGGATGTATTTATAGATACTATGGCTAACTGTGTTATATTTAGTACTTTGTAATTCTTTCCTAGCTTTTATATACAGATAGGAATTTTGTGATTTGTGCTCCAACTGGCTCTGGAAAAACTGTAATGTTCGAGCTAGCTATTACCAGATTACTCATGGAAGCCCCACTGCCTTGGTTAAATATTAAAGTTGTTTACAGTAAGTATTATGCAGCTTTAAACATTTGGGTGACAGCAATAGAAACTGTCATTCTGTAAATGTGGAGGTCTTGAGTGAGTGCATTAAAAATATTGAAATTAAATACATTCAGAAATTACGACCTGCCTGATTCTTATAAAAGTTGTTTCTTTAAGTGTTTATTTGTGATACCATTGAAACTATTATTAGTATTTAACAGCCTTGTGTAATTGTAGTGTGTAGCATTTCCTATACAAATAAAAATTAGAAAATCTTGTAAGCAGTTTGTTCTCCAAGAAGGCAAAGTGTACACAGAAAGGGAAGAGGGAGCAAAGCAAACTGCAACAAATTCTTACTGCATGATTTCTGGCTCTGCCAATATCTTTTGTATACCTGTCTGTTACTCTGAGATGAGGATCAAATTTTCCAGTATTTGCTTACCTGACATGGTTTCCTGCTAAGTGTTGCACTATGTATAGTAGGTCAAGGGCAACAGAACTGTGATCTTCATGAGTTTAATTGATCTGTAATAGGAACTAATGAAAATTCTGGGAGATCATCACAACAATTAATCTTTTCTTTTTCTTTCCTGGAAAACTGAGTTCATATGTTGTAAATTAGATTAAATTGGTGGGGTTTTCCCAGTTTTAATTAATTCATGTGTCTGTTAGTCTTGCTATTAAAGGTTTCATCTTTATATTTACAAAATTTTTGTCCTTTTTTTCTTTAATTCCATTGTGTTTAACTTCTTACATTTAACCAACACTAGCTTTAGCGTGTACTGTGTGTTGTGAACTGATCTTTATGAACGGGTATGACTTACACTTTATCTGTCAACCTGTGAAGGTTGAGCCTGTCAGTATAGGGTAGTAGTTTCCAATTGCCTTGGTATCATTGATACAAGCTGGCTGGCTGTAACTTTCAGTAAGGAAGAAGTTACCTGCTAATGGAATTAAATCTGGCAATCTTTTGAGGTTCAACAGTGATGGAGGAGGTGATATGTCAGTTTCTTGACTGTTGGAACAGAGGTGGTAATTGGATTAGGTACTGCTGGAATGAACCCTGTTTCCTGGTTCGTCAGTGGTCCCATGTGTGCGAATCAGCTTGTGGTGGTTCTGTAAATTAGAGTGGTTTCCCAGTAGCTTTAAAATGGGAAGGATTGGTGACAGGAGTTCCCGAAGCCATCACTAACTCCTCACTTTGTTGCATTGCAAAAGGTGATAAATTTTGCTGTTTTTTTAGTTACTTGCTGGTACCTTAATCAGTTCTCTGAACTAAATATTTCCCCTGCTTTACAAGCCACTGATACTCTTATGAGATTTTACACCTCTTTCTGAAGCAGAAACTGGTTCATTAAATCCCTTTATCTTAGGGATCGCTTTTGAGCTAATACAGATAAAACATTCATATCCCAGTGGCTCTAACTAGCCTAGAATATAATCACTGCAATATCTATTTTAGCTGTTTTCAGTTCATGCACTGATCACTTCTTTAACTTAAATCACTGCATTTACCATAAATATTGCTTATCCAGTATAGCCCTACATGTGTTGCTAATATCAGTCCTTGTTGGGAATTACATCTGATTTCAAGAAGAAAAAGAATCTGCAAAAGTACAGTAATGTATCCTTAGGAAAAAAAAAAGAAGAAATAGATTGTCTTAGAAGTCTGTTCATGAGGACCAGCATGAGAACTGCTGCCTGCTGTGTTAGCTGCTTGGTATGACCCTGACTCCATTTAACTGTACATTTGATTTAGCTAGACTTTGATTTCTTCTGGTATTCTGTCTCTTGTCTTGGATGGTTTCTCATTTATGACTCCTTTTCTCTCTGAATACAGAGTGGGCATATAATTCTAAACTGTAAAAAAAGTTGGTGTTTGTATGATCTTCCGTTAGAAAAGATGTATTTCCTGTGTTTTTTTCTGTCTGTGAGGAAGCCTTTGATGGCTGAATGATGGTTTCCATGTGATACTGCAAAAAAATATTGATTGAGAGAGAGCATAAATAATCTTAGTTAAAGGTTTCTTTTTCTGATTGCTAATGGAAAGAACTGCAGCTCAAAGCTCAACATTGATTTGTGCACATGGATAACAAGGACAATAACACCAGTTACAAATTTTATGGTTCTGAAATTTAGGGAAAACAAATTCAAGAAGACATCGTTAAAATGTATGCTTTTGGCTTCTTTAGCAATACAGTTGAAGATGTGGTTTCCCTGATGTAATTCTCATTAGTTTGTGTTATTTTTAGTGGCTCCAATAAAAGCTCTATGCAGTCAGCGTTTTGATGATTGGAAAGAAAAATTTGGACCTATTGGACTCACCTGCAAGGAACTGACAGGAGATACAGTGGTGGATGATTTATTTGAAATACATCATGCTGACATTATTATCACTACACCTGTAGGTTTCAACCCCAGTTCTTACAACAACATAGAATAAGCAAACATTAGCAGTCTTCTAATTGTATCCTGCTAGGGCTGGTTCTGTTTTTTGTAATATGTAGTAAATGTTATAGTCCTTATGCTTGCCTGCGCCCTGCTGTGCACACTATTAGTTCATGTAAAGGATGCTTAGTAATACAATAATGTACCAGATGAAACATACATGGCATTAGCTTTAATTTAACTGATTCTGTTTAAAGATTTATTAAAGCTTAGACATGTCTGCCTGTACTGCAGTTGTGGCATATGTTGGCCTTTAAAATATCCTTCTGTTGTTGTTTTGTTGTGTTGATTTTTTTTCCCCAAGGAAAAATGGGATAGCATGACTAGAAGGTGGAGAGACAACTGTATAGTCCAGCTTGTACGACTGTTTCTCATTGATGAGGTAAGAAAATTGTTGGGGGTTTATGCACTGGTTTTGTATTTTTTTGTGAAGATAAAAGGAAACTTAAAAAATACATTTATTTAGCACATGTCTAGATTATAATTGGAGAAATATTTAGAAAGTCTTTTAAAATTCGTGGTAGGTACACATTATAAAGGATGAAAGCCGTGGTGCAACATTAGAAGTTGTAGTCAGTCGGATGAAGACTATTCAGTCTTCCCTTTGGCGTCTGGTAGAGAATCATGACACTGTTCCTCCCTTGAGATTTGTAGCTGTTTCTGCAACTATCCCAAACACAGAAGATGTAAGTGTTACATTTTAACTATTTTGATTAATGGCTTGTATTTTTAAAAATGTGTCTGCAATTGAAGTTTCATATTGATAACAAAATTTGTAATTTTGAAGCTGTCAGCTGAAGACCACTGTGAAGTTGATACTAATGTAACAAATTGCCTTCAGCCATATGGAATTATCAGCCAAGCATGGACAAGCTTGAGTTTTAGATTTCTGTTTGTGATTTTTGCCTCTTAAGTACAAATCACAACAGACTCAAAATTTCAGTCCAAATTATATTGGTCCCATAGAAAGCAGAACCTCACCTGTGATTTTAGTGATAAAAACAATGTCAATATGTTAATAGTTTACAAATGATAAAAAGCTAACTGAATTATTCTGTGATGCTGTTAGAGCAGGAGCATGATTAAAAGAAGAAATTTATAATTTCTGTTCTTCTCTTTTCAAGATTGCAGAATGGCTTTCAGATAGTAAGATGCCTGCTGTATGTCTGAAAATAGATGAGGATCAACGACCAGTGAAGCTACGCAAAATCGTTCTTGGTTTTCCTTGCAGTGACAATCAGACAGAATTCAAATTTGACTTAACTCTTAACTACAAGATAGCCAGTATTATCCAATCATACTCGGAACAAAAACCAGCGCTTGTGGTACAACAGCTTTTTTAATCACATTTCAAATTGTTTCTTTCTTAAAAGTGTTGATTAAAAAAAAATTTCTTGTTTATAGTTTTGTGCCACAAGAAAAGGAGTACAGCAGGCTGCTTCTGTTCTTGCAAAAGATGCTAAATTTCTACTGAGTATAGAACAGAAACAAAGGTATTTTTCTATTTGAATTGTTAATAACTTTGTATATTTTAGTAAACCTGTGACATCTGTGAAGAAAACTGTTGAGCTAATACAGTTTCTAGCAGAGGAGTGTGTAAGGAATTTGCCTTCACAGTTGACATTCTTTTTGGTAAATTGGCACTCATCTTGTGAAGTTTTATTTGCTTCTCAGATTTTTAGGGTACTTTTCACAAACATTAAGTTGTTTCTCAAAGCTGCTTTTTAAACATAAAAGTGTTAATTCTTACTGACCTCTAAGGCATTGTAGTGCAAAGATTAAATGTATGAATAGTTGAATTGGATTTGGTCTTACTAGTGTTTTAAGTTAATAAAATGTCTTTGCATTGTCAGATACCTGTAATAAATACAGCCATAAGAATTATTATTTATTGCCTAGTCATGGCAGTTGCAGAAGCTACTTTCTGATTTTCAACCTCAAACATGATCTTATTTGCCTTATGTGAACAACACAGAAGGATTGTAGATTGTGACTTGGAAAGATGACCAGGCTGAAAAGGCTACAATAGCTGCCCCAAGGAGTCAGTCTGTTCCCTCTGCAAAGATGAGAAAGTTGGTGGTTGAAAACATCCAAAGAATATATACATTTTAATTTTATATTTTTTTTTGTTTGTATGTGTTGCATAGATTACAGAAGTTGTCAAATTCATTGAAAGACTCCAAACTGAGAGGTAAAGATAACCTACTAGTTCTCTGCTCTATGGTTGAACATTTGCTTGAGTAAACTTCGTTAAATGGTGAATATAATTATTTCATTGTCAGAACTTTTAATGTGTGGTGTGGCTTATCATCATGCGGGTATGGAGATATCTGACAGAAAAATAATTGAAGGAGCTTTTACTGAAGGAGACTTGCCAGTACTTTGTAAGTAAATTTAACTTTGAAAGTCAGAATGCTGTTGATGTATCCTGAAAAGACTGCAGTTTGCAAATGGTAATAATTTATGATTCTGTAGTTTCTTAAACCTTTGGAATTTGTGAAATCCAGGTAAAGGTGTTTTTGTGTTTCTCATGCACCTTTACCCTGTGAGATTACATGTGCACTGTTACTAAAGACCACAGAACTTCTTTTCACAGTACATGGAGGTCATCCTCCCTCATATCTACTGTAGGTCGGGACATGTCCGTTTCCTTTTACTAACATTGAGCCATCCTGTTGAGGTGGAACTCTGGGCTTGTGTGTCTTTTCTCTGAGTTTACATGATGTTTTCTTTGTTTGTGTCCTTTACAGCAGTGGTTTCCCAGAAGGTAATCTTTTATATTTATGCTTCTTAGATGGGCAGGATACTGTTTTCAAACTCCCATGCAAGGTGTCGTGACTGATGGGAGGTTCCTAAGAAATACTCCATCACATTATGTGAAATAAGAATGTAATTTTAAGTTTCCTTTCATTTCAAAAAGAATTAGAAGTTAAAAATTTCATTAATACTTTGTTTTCCTAGCAGAATAGTAATATCAGTTGGCTTTCTATGTTAAATTCTTGCCACCCCATATATTCTTTAGACAAAGTGAATTAGCAAACATGAGTGTGAGATAATTTGCCACACACTTGACTGGTGTTTTCCATGTGACAGTGTGTATTGGTAAAATGTGACAGTGTTGGTGGTAATTCTGGTTCACTACCATGGGAAAACAATGCTAGTGACTGATGACTTAAAATACATCTTAAAGATACTGATCACCACTAACCAAGATGAAGTCATGGCTGTGTTCAAATATCTATCTGTGAAGAAGTAAGAGTGTTTCTTCATTATGTGTCTGTTATATTGAAGGATCAGATTCCGGATTATCTTCAAAGTAAAGGAATGTTTAAATAAACGTAGCTGGGATGTAAATGGTTAAAGAACTTGATAATAATGAATGCTTATGATGAAATGCACAGAAATTGTTATGCAAATACTTTTCTGTCAAATTCTTTGTGGGACAGAATGCCCACTGATTCCACTAGAAACTTGAAGCTTAGGCATAAAGAATTAAGTCACTTCCTTGCTGCTTGTTTAGTGTCTGCTAGACATTTTGAAGGTGTTCACATAGTTTGATCTGATGTAGTCACTACCAGCACCTTAGCTATGGGAGTCAATCTACCTGCACACCTGGTGGTTATAAAATCCACAATGCACTATGTTGGAGGAGTGTTTCAGGAGTACAGTGAGACTGATATTCTGCAAATGATTGGGAGAGCTGGGAGGCCTCAGGTAAGTTAATGCTCTATTACATTGATGCTGTTTATAGGCAGATTAGTAGTAACTATTCTCAGCAAAGAAACAACAATGCCAATAATTTTACTGCCATATTTGGGTTTTAAAGGGTTATTATCAATTCTTAAATTGGGCAGTCCCGTGGTGTAATGGTGAGCACTCCGGACTCTGATCACAAGGTCGTGAGTTCGAGTCTCAGTGGAGACCATACCAGGCAGTTCAATGCCTCCCTGCCATCCGATCCCATCAGATCTCGGATGCTCAGCAGGGTCAGCCCTGGTTAGTACCGGGTGCTGTACACAGTCCTGAGGACTTCACTGTCACTGTCCAAGCTCGCTCGGCCGTGGCAGATGGACTTCAGAACTTAAACGGTGGGGCCAGTTCTGCGCACACTGAGCCTCACCTAAAATCCACTGCGCAGGCTGGAAGGGCACACCCCCACCTGGAGAGAACCCTGCCCAAATCTTCGTTCACAAAGTTTGGCCATACATACATCAATACTTAAATTACTCCTGGATAACTTCATAATTGAGAAGGAAATCTGTTTGCTTTGGTATTGTCCACCAAAAAGTACTGCTTCACATTGCTGTGGAGAAAGATCTAAAGATTATATTTGGGTTACATAGTGATTGGGGATTAGAGAAAAAGTGGGAAGCTGGCAAAATACCCATTTCAACCAGGATTTTAAGAAAACAGTTTTATTGGATTCAACAGATACGTGATGCATATTCAACTGGATGATTTTTTCTAGGAACTGTAGAGCAGCTTATATTTGTGGTTTTATTTTTCAGTTTGACACAGCAGCTACAGCAGTTATTATGACTCGTTGGAGTACAAGGGAGAGGTATATACAGATGTTAAATGGTGCTGATATAATAGAGAGCAGGTAACTAAGTATTTTTTATAGGACTAATAGATGGTAGCAAAGCTTCATAGTTTCTATGGAATATCTTTTTTCAGGTGGGTTTTGAGGTGTTTCTTTGGTCTATTTAAAAGAAATCAAGAAAAATTTAAGGAAAATCAAATTAAGCTGTTTGAGTTAAAGGCCTCTGTTTTATCAGCCAAAACCATCTTTGGAACATCTTAAACTCAACCAAACAAAGTAGTTGTATGGATTCCTGCTGGAAAACTGAAGAAACTGAAATAGTATATATTGCAAAGACAGAAAGCAAGAGTTGAACCCAAATCATATCTCTGAATTTTTAGATGTTAGAGTCTGGAAAACACTAGACCTACAAGAATTCATTGATTTTAACAGATTATCAAAAGAAATATGTAGGAAAGTTAAGACAATAAAGGGTAGATTAGGAAATTTTATGCAAGTAATTTTGCTAATATTTAATTTTCAAATTTATACAGAATATTAACTGTGCTGGTAAATGTTTATAGCTTTGTTTTCAAAATAAATGTGAAACTTCACAGTTGACAGTTTATTTTTGCTTGCTGGACATTATGCCATAATAAAAAATTTGCATTGTTGATTATTTACGTAATCTTTACTGGTTTTTATTGATTTGCTGATTACAGGGAATAGCTGTGGTTTTGGGGAAGGGACTTGTTTGGTTTCATTTCTTCCTTAAAAACAGTTTTAGTACTTTTTGTATTGGTAAATATGCTTAATACTAGTTTTTTTCATTAGCTTGCACAGGCATCTTGTCGAGCACTTAAATGCAGAGATAGTGCTCCACACTGTCACGGATGTCAATGTAGCTTTGGAATGGATACGATCAACATTCCTGTACATTAGAGCCTTAAAAAATCCAACTCATTATGGTTTGTTTGTTTTTATTTTTTTTTAATTGATCTATACTATATTAGGATGTTTTAGATCCATATTGCTTGTTACTGTCATCTTCTTATGGGCTGTAATTTCATAATGGGATGAAAACAAGATGTGCAATATGTCCTGTAATATTTTGTTGCTTTGACATGAGTAGTGGGAGTTTCAGCAGTTCAGTGTAACATTTAAAAACAGTATAGAAGCCATTTGCTGCTTCATAACCTATTTAGTTTGATCTTAATACTCTGGACCATGTAGTAGTGCAATGAAGCCATGATGTATTTTTTCAGTGCTGAATATATAATCTGCTGCTAAGAAAAAAAGTCCTAATATTTCAGAGTTTTAATAGAATAAAACTTCAGTAATCCTAATTCCAGTGTCTTCAGTTTGTCTTGTCCAGAACATCATCTCGATCCCCAGCCATATCTTTGTTCCTGCCCACTTGCTCTGCACCTGATTTTGAAGTTTCTGGGCATTTGCTGGAGATAATTTTCAATAAGGATTTATAGCTGGGACTGGAACATAGGACATCTACTACTTGAATGGATATTACAATTTAGGTGGCTTTCTATATTCTAAAATGGGAAAATTGTACTTGTGAACTCGCTACTGACATTTCTGCAGCTTCCAGGACTGATATTTTACATTGGGGAATATCTGCATCTTTTACCTTTGCACATCTGCTCCAACAGCCACTTAGTGACACTGACTTATACTCTGTAAGGCTTTTGACTTGTTCATAGTATCATAAATATTTACACATTTTTCATTTTTGGGTATTTATCTGGCTTGCAAAAATCAGCAAATCAGTTCTGATGGCTAATGGTATTGAGAAGGAAGTGTATAATTGTGTTAGGTGAAAACCGCTTTTGTCTTTTCCATGAAGGGTTTTCATCTGGATTGGATAAAATGGGAATTGAAGGAAAATTACAAGGTAAGTGTGAAAGTTGTAGCTTTTTTTCTGTAAAATGTTATGCTTTAGGGATCTTAAAAACAACCTCTTTTTAAAGTGCTTATGAAAACTAGTTCCTCTTCCCTGCACACATGAAGTATTTTGTAATGATGTGGATAGTTATTTTCATACATTTCATGTGTAATGTGAATGATTTCTGGTTGCTATGGGAGCTGTTGCTTTGAGTGCTTTTCTAACTGACTTTTAAATTCTGAGCATTGCATTGAGAGAAAACTAAAACACTTTGGTCATCCTTATGCAGATATCTGACTCAATAGGTTCAGTGAACTAAATACAAATGCACCTGATACAGTAAGAAAATTTCTGATGAAGGATTCATAAATATTTGTGAATATTTGCAATTTGAACCATTTAAGTGCTAACTCTGCAGCAGAAATCTTTTGTGTAAATGCTGTGGGCTTTCCAGTTTGTCATTTAAAATTGAATATGGCAGTCTACATTCCAGCATAATTTCTTTTCCTTTGCTACTTTTGCTGTACTGAAGAAGAGTCAGGTTGCCCTGTGAGTTTCCTCAGGCAGAAGTTAACTGCCAACTTTAGTAGAAGCAGGATCATGTTCTAAAACCTTTACTGGAGCTCAGTGCAATTACGTGGGTACATGTTCATGGCAATCCGATGATGTTTCTGGTTTGTACAGAGTTTCTCTGCATGTGCTAAAAATACAGCTCTTTTCAAATTTTTGGCAGAACTGTGTCTGAAGAACTTAAATGATTTATCATCTTTTGATTTGATCAGGATGGATGAAGAAAATAATTTCAAACCAACAGGTAACACTTTTTTAAAATAAACTACTTCTCAGAAGTGACGTTGAGGTAGTAGTGAATTACAAAGGGTTTCAACTATTCTTGTGCCCCATTAATAGTACACAAATGCAGTAGAGACCGAATCTGAGAGATTGTTTGACTACAGTATGTGAATGGGTTTCTTTAACAAGTCATGGAAGTTCTATCCATGGATCAATATTAAGAGAATGATCTTCTCTTGTTGCTGAAAATTTCTTGCAGATTAGGAGAAAATTGCATAACATTGTGACAGGATAATTGGATGTGTCACAGTGCAAAGAAGGACTGTAGAGATATCAATACCTGATGATCTCTACAGTACTGTGCTAGAGGTGGTTGGCTTCTCAGCAACCACAGTTCACTGCCTGGCATGTTAGTGGAATTAATCTCCCCTGGAGAAAACTAACTGGCACACGGTTCTTTCTGCCACTCCATGATCGGGTCAGTAACACCCATCAGACTGCTGGGGGCAATAACATACTGAGTCAGTGGTAAATCTCACAGGGGCCTGTAAGGAGAAAATTAATTTAATTTTGTGACTTAAAAAACCCCAACCCACTAAAATATACTTCGCATATTTATTTTTTAAGGTATATTCTTCTTTTACAGAGACTGGAAGATTAATGGCGTGGTATTATATTGCATTTGACACAGTGAAGCAATTTTTTACAATTAAGGGAACTGAGACTTTAAATGAATTGGTAATTTAACTTTTTAAAAGAATTTACATATATTCAATTTATTATAAACAATCTAAGATAAGCAGAAGATTTTGTTTATTTTAAAGAGCTCAGGCCTTGTTTATGTAAAATTTCAGAGAATATATGTAATTAAATTCTATATAGAGTAGTTTTGAAGGCTTGTACTTTGAGATCTTTTGATTTCCAACTCTTCTCTTTCCTTGCTAACCTTGCTTATGAGGATGCAAAGGTGCTGAATCTGTTATGTTTACGTATTAAACATTGTACTGTTTTGTGGTTTAGTAGGTTCTTTTGTAGTAAAAACCACCTGCATCAGGAGCAGATTTTACTTTTAAAGGAATTGTCTTTCTATTTTAAGCAACTTTCTTCTGTCAGATAACAGGTTGTTATTGCTGTTGTTAAGTCACAAAAGATGTTTTGTTTTCAAACAAATATTATGGTAGAACTGATTTGCCATGAAAAAATGGAACGCCTGTTCTCCTGTGGCTATCTTTGTTATTAAAGAAGAAAATAAAGTGAAATACACAACAGATGTCAAAAGCTGGTTTTATTTGCCTTGGATGTGATAAAGTGTTAGCAGTGTGGTTAATTTTAGATAACTTCAAGTGAAATAGTAATCAAAAAGCCGAAAAATTTTCCCCTTTTTTATATAATAGCCTTTATAGGAAAATGAAAGAAAGTTGGTCAGTTTAGAACGAACTGATTGACTGTCTTTTCATGGTTATAGTGTTGAGACAATAAATTTTTTTAAAGTGTTCTTTAAAATAAAAGTTGGAAGAAGTGATAGAAAAAATGACAAATAAAAACAGTTAGTAAAAAACTTAAATTGCTACAGGTTACAATGATCTCCAACTGCGCAGAATTTCTGGATGTCAAGCTAAGAACAAATGAAAAGAAAATACTGAACAGTTTGAATAAAGACAAGGACAAAACAACTATCAGGTACAAAAATATACACTGAAGAATGAAAGTATCTTTTTAACAGTAAATAAAACAACTTGTATAAAATATGTACGTTTTCATGCATAGGTTTCCAATGGAGGGGAAGATAAAAACAAGAGAAATGAAAATAAACTGGTAAATACTATATTGTGCTCTTATTTTTTTAATTGAAAAACTGTTGTTTTATGGCTACTGAAGTTCCTGCTAAAATGTCTGTCATTTTACAGAGGACCGGTTCTTGCATTTTTTTGTTTCTCTTTTACATTTTGGGGTTTTTTGTACTTTGTTTCCAAATGGCTTATTTATCAAAATATTCTTTTTCCAGTCTCATTCAGGCTCAGCTAGGATGTATTCCTGTTCAAGACTTTACTTTGACACAAGATACTGGCAGAATATTTAGAAATGGCTTAAGAGTTACTAGATGTATGGTAACATTTAATCCTTTTATTTTTGGTTCCTATACAAATAAGCTACATTCTATTTGATTAATATGAGTCAATCTTATTTTTGCAGGGTTAACTGACTTTCTGGCATCATCTAAGAACAACTTTTCTGCTTTATTAAACTCTTTGATTTTAGCAAAGTGTTTCAGGTGCAGACTTTGGGAAAATTCACTTCATGTGTCTAAACAACTGGAAAAAATTGGTAGGTACTAGATAGAAATTATAAAAGTATAATCTGATAAAGAATCAAAACTCATAATTAGCCAGCTAGTTTCTGTGGTGTCTGCTTACATAATAAAATTAGTCTTCTAATTACTAATTTGACACAATTGAGTACCATGGTTGTCAGAAGAATCTGTCATAGCAAAAATGAACTGTTTAGTAATTTTCTTCTGGCTTTCAAAGTATTTCAGAATTGTTCATATTTCTTAATGTTCATCTCAGTATCTGAGGCATACTGAACATCTGTGTGATTGCATGTCTCTGACTAGGCTATGCCTTCCTCTCCAAGTAGCTGTCACTGAGTCCTCTTTACTTACATGGCGAAAGCCCTTTAATTCACATTGATATGGATAGGAATCCTGAAACAGAAATAAATTTATTGTGCATGAGGCTCTTGCACACATGATGATGAAAAGTTTCTAATGATCTTCTTCCTATCACTGTATCCTCTTATTGGATGAACTTCCAGCTGGAAGTACTGGCTTGTCATAATTATTTGAAAATGAGTTCAGAAGTTTTTGAGTCCTCTCTGTTACAAAATGTCTTCCAATAATCAATCTAAAAGTCTCTAGAGAGGCTTCCCACTTAATTTCCAGGTCTCTCTCACTGTTTTGTAGAACTGCCTGAGAAGGATCCATACATTCATTCTGAGTATTTGGTACTATTTTTTCATCTCAAATCATTGCAGTTATTGGTGTAGGCTGTAGTTCCAAGTCAGTTAAATTCATTTTCATATGCTGTGATGACTCTCAAACTCATTGGAAATACTGTGAATCATAAAGTGGAATAAAATTGTGGAATTCTCTGCCAGTCTGCTTTTGTGGTAGATACGCTGTAGGAAAATTTTTCCCTGAACCTTTGAAGACTCCTAGAATATTCTAATAGATTTTTTCAGTGACTTTCATTATTATCTTGCTCAAAAATGTTTTGATCCTTATGATTTTAACATAGTTAAATAATTATTTGGATAGGGACAAAAATTCTGAGACAATACTCTGTGATGTGTGTACCGTGTGACATATAATATGAAAACACATTTCTTGATTCTTGTAGAAAGTGATTTACAATCTGGTTTACTGTGGAAAATATAACTAAAAATTGTCCATAATGAAATACTGAATATTTTCATGTTTGATTTGTATTGCATTTCTTTTCTCTTTACAAATGGAGAAGTTAATAAATACTAAAGTATTTAAAAAACTGCAAAGAAATTTAGTGTTTTGCTGGGCAGAAAGCTGGATCTAATGTAATATAAAATTATTTATGCTTTGATTTTACCTGCTATAATGCAGTTGCTCAGAATAATTTGAGGTTATTGATTGTCCTGTAACAGCATACAACTTAAATTTTTCACAGGTGTAACACTGTCAAATGCTATGGTAAATGCTGGGCTGACATCATTTAAAAAAATTGAAGACATAAATGCAAGGGAACTTGAACTGGTAATTTATTATTTTGTACACAGATAAATATGATAAGGAAAATATTGAGTATTAATACTGTTACCAGTAAGGGCAGTATGGTTAATATATATCTACTGTATAATTATAGCAAAATTAAGGTGTTTAGTTGGTTTTTAAATTTTTACTAGTGAATTATAAAAAGTGTGTAACTACTGCTGTTTGTCCTTGAAAATGTATATGATGTTTTATTGTAGCAAATCTAATGTGAATCATTTCATTGATTTGGCTGGTTTTTGAAAGCATTTGCTTAAATATGTAGAATTTAATCATTAACATAATTTGTAACAAAGGAAAATATTGATTTTCCTTTTAGGACTGATAGAAACATTTAAAGTTTGTCTTAATATGTATTAGTTACAAGAATCCCATTTTCATTATTGCTATCCTCTATTGACATAGTGATAGAATGAAATTCTTCTGAATCAGCTACAAAGCTCTTCGTATTTTAGGAAAATTAGATTTTACCCCAAGACTAATTCTTTGTCTCTTGGCTGCTTCTCAGAGGAAATTGTTATTCTAGTGTTCTGGAAGAGATAGCAGATTCCTAAAGGAAATCAATTTTAGTTGCCCTTGTTGTTTTTCCTGCCATTTGTTTTGTTTTAGTTAAAGCCAGGGCAACATAGAAAGTCATCTCATATAAATCCTGAGTAGTCTAGTTGTCTAGTTCATTGGCTGTTACCTGAATGGAAGAAGTAGCAACATGAAAATTATTGGAATTTTCTTTTGGTAATGTTGCTGTTCTGTGCACCCCTGACAGCAGAGAACCAGAAGTGGTAAGGGCTTTTGTTGCTAGCATAATTACTCAGGTGACTTGGATTCCTTGAATATATATTTCTGTTGGCATCTCTAATCAGCTGAATGTATCAGAAATTAAATTCAATCTTTGCAGATTTTAAACAGGCATCCTCCTTTTGGAAATCAGATAAAAGACTCTGTTTTGCACCTTCCAAAATATGAACTTGACATTGAACAGGTAAGCACTTTTCTATTTATATTTTTTATGCTGATATGATTAAATTAAAGAGCAATTAATGACTGAAAGAAATTTTGAGTCTTCACTGATAGAAGATTTTACAATATCGTGACCTCCTTCCAAGTCAGTATGTATAATGAAACTCTTAAACATTGAAGGAGAGCCTTGGAATAGACATTCACTATAATATACTGGCCCTTCTCTCATTAATAGCATTTTATGTTTCAGATACAGACCAATATATTCACATTTTAGCTTTATATGTGAGTCTGAGAGGTCTCTTCTGTCTTGAATATAAACAAACCATAGAGACAGAAAACATCCAAATAAAACTTACTGTAGAGGCATTAACTCATGTTTATTTTCCCCTTCACAGTAAGGAATATAGGGAAAAGTAAATTATTACATTGACACAGTTGGTGCCCTTTCAAAGGAAGGGTACAATTCCACATATAATCAAGAGCTTTGAGGTTCTGATATGCATTTTGTCTTTAAATGGGTCATATAGCCACTCTGCCTTTCTGAAATGCAAAATTTGAAAAATAATCTTGAAGTTGGTACAAATGGAGACATTTTTGAAGTTAAAAGCTCAATAGATGTGTGAAATACTATTGTTAGAACAATCAGTTCTAGTTTAGCTTTTCAATGGACATAATGTCAGGTGAATAGTTTGATTCTTAGAACAAAGATTTAACAATTACCAATATCTCATTGAGAATGCCAAAATATAACTGCTATATAACAAGTTTTTTTCTTGCATATTTCTCCTTGCATTTGTGTTTTATTCTCAATACTTAATCAAATTTACGATCTTCAGCTATGGGCAAGTTAGAACTGTCTAACAGTGTCTCAGAACAACAAATCAAAATTGTACCACAAATTCAAATTGCTTAAATTGAGCTTTTGTACTTGTATCAATAGTTAGAAATTTATGAAGGAAGACCTATTTTACTTTGCATACTTTAGCAGTTATGTCTTTATCATTTTCCCAGCTTCCAAAATACAGCGATACATTGGCTGAAATCTTAGTAACCGTCAAATTAACAAACTATGAGCAGCTACAGACAAAGAGAACAGCGACAGACTTTCACTATGTTACCTTGGTCATAGGAGATGCTGACAACCAAGTCATTTTTAATCAGAAAATTACGTATGTATGATCAGGGCGGTTTTCCTCATGTCTTATTTGAGTCTTGGCTTTTAATCTGTTCTGTGACTTAGAGTTTTTGCAATACTTCCTACAGATGCCTAATAGTACAAAATTATTCTTTATCTTACAGCATTTCCTAGTCATTATTGTCATTTGAAATGCTGCACAAGATTCAGAGACCAAAAAAACACATCAATGTGCTTGTCACAGCAGAGAGTATGTGTAAACATCTGTACAACATTGACATCCTATTATGGAAGTCATAATAATTTTCCCATAAATATAAAACAAGCAAAATAACTATTAAAATATATTCACCAGTTGTTACTTACTCCTGTTAGCTATATTTCTTTAATTATATTTTTTAAATTGTTTTTTTCCGTTGGAGATGGAATTAAATTCTCCAGTTGGCTAAGAGAGTAAATGGGATAAGAGAAACAAAATCTTTTTCAACTGCCTGACCTTGATCAGAATTCTGGCCAAAGTCTGGCACTTTTGGCACCACTTTAACTGATCTGCAAGACCCTGGCTCTCTTATGGCCATAAATCATGTATTATTGGAAGGTTATTCTTAGGCCACTTATCAAGCAAAACCAAAGTACTAAGACCAAATACAGTCTCTCTCACTTGGTTGCAGATCCCATAGTATACAGTATTGTTTTCACTGTCTGTGTCTAACAAAACTTTACTGGTGCATTACAGGGATTCTATGCTGCTGAAAACTGGAAATTGGATGAAGAAAATTGAAGTGAAAAGAGCTGTTAAGTCAGAAGACATTAGTATAAATTTAATTAGTTCTGATTATGGTAGGTTGTGGTATTCTTTGAATTAAAAAACAACTGCATAAGAATTCAGAAGAAATTATTGAAAGACTTTATGTCAAGCCAAAAATATAATTAAGTGAGCTGGTCTGGTATCTCATGTGTTTTACTGGGCTGTGTACTACCAGTCCTAATTACTTGCCTGTTTATTTCATTTACTACCATATTAAGGAACTGGGAAACATCAAGACATTATTTTGCTCTGTTGATACAGGTTAAGATTCTCTTTGTTCTTCACCTTCAATAAGTTAACTTTCAGTAGGGATAACCTATCAAGCTGAAAGGTTCATTTATGCTGGGCAGAGTTGTCTTTGGAATGGTTACGTTTTGCATAGTGGTAAACAGGTATTAGATATGGATTCATCTCCACTCTAGTAGCAGGAAATTTCTGCAGTTGAAAATTTTGTGCCTTAACACGTGCAGATTTAAACATTGTTTGCTTAGTGTCAATTTCCATACAGTTGGAGTTATAGCAGCAGATGAGGGGAGACCATTATGACCTTGAAACACAGAACTTTGAAATGCAATTTAAAATAGACTGGCTCTATTAAATTCTGTCATCATGCCCCACCTGTAAAGAAGATTGATGTGTGCTTGATTAACTGAAGTGGAGTTGATGCTTCCGTCAACACTGAATATTGAGATTATGACAATAATAAACCTGAAATAATCTCATGATCTATGATCATTCTATGGCTGAACCTGTGGCTCTGGAAAAAAAGAGGCTTGCTAACCAAACAGAAATGAAGAAAAGTTGTCCTTTTATTACTTCGTGGTTGTCTACATGTTGTGGCAGTTAAATGCCATCCTGATCCCTGATCCTATCGGATCTCGGAAGCTCAGCAGGGTCACCCCGGTTAGTACTTGGATGGGAGACCTCCTGGCTATACTGGGGGCTGCAGGTTCTAGTCCTGAGGACTTCACTGTCACTGTCCAAGCTCGCTCGGCCGTGGCAGTTGAACCTGAGGAGTTAAAGGGTGGGGCCGGTTCTACACACGCTGTGCCTGACCTAAAAAATCCACTGTGCAGGCTCAAAGGGCACACCCACATGGGGAGAGCCCATTCCAAATCTTTGTTTGTGAAGCCAAGCCATGATGATCTGCATGCTGTGCTGAGTTCAGTAAAACTCAACAGTTAATTTCTCTAGGCTGGTAATAGTGAAATTAGACTAAAATGAGATCTTCTAGTCTCTAGTTATTTTGAAGTCTGTTCTGTTTCAGGCTTGAAGGAAATCTCATGTTTTTTAAAAGCCTGCCCAGTTTTCCAGCAATATTTCCATCAATTTTTTTTTCCCTAATAAAAGACAAAAATAATCTCCTTACAAAGGGTGTCTTTCAGTCTCATATGAATCTTGGTTTAATTAGAAATAGAACCATTATTAGCACGCAACTTCAAAAGCACTATCAACATACTCATTTCATGGCTTTGCCAATACAGAGCTGCTGCTATTCCTGAGCACAGACTGTAGTACAATTTAAAAGTTAAAATTATATTGGCGGTAAAAAGCCATGGATAAATGTAATTTTAAAACCATACAGAAGCACTCAGTAAAAAGGACTAATTTTTTATATTTCTACTAACTTTTTAATTTTGAAAATGTTTAGCATTTTTAATCTTGATCATAAATAATCTGTTCATAAATAGTGTGTTTTTAATGGTGCATTATCTTGTTCAAAGGTCATGGAAATTTGTTAACATTTACATTTTCTTAAACACTTTAGAAAACTGAAGGTAATCAGTAGTTTGGAAACAATTTAGAGCAGTTTTAAATATTTTGTCTTTTTTTTTTAAAGTTGGCTTTGATATACAGCAAGCATATACAGCCTTTTACTTAGCCCCAAAACCAGGGGGACGTAAGGTGGCTACATATCAAAAACTGAAAGCTGGGTCTGCACTTGATGTATGTTGTGGCTCATCACAAAGTCTGCCAGCAGCAAAAGTAGATGCAGGTAAATGGTGGGATCACAATATCTGGCTAATTCTAAAGTCAACTGAAAAATTTTGCTTTCATTGAGGAGCTAGATCTTTATTTATCCATGCTGTTTCTTTCTCACAGGTAATAAAAATACAATACTGTTTCTTCTGCTTGTCAAGTACTACAGTGCAATTCTTTGATTGTTTTGAAAGTAAGAAAATTCATGCGTGTTTGGTATCTAATATTACTGTTCGAATTTCGATGTTATATTTATCTAGGAGGCAGATATAAACAAGAGATTGCTTACAAGAAATATGGAAACAGAGAATGCAACCATCGCTGTAAAAATAAAGATATGTGTGGGCATGACTGCTGTGAGTGTCATTAAATCTACCATTTCTGATACTTTTGGACAAATATGATTTAGAATATCTTCCTTTGTACCAATGGCTTTCTTAGGGGAAGCAACGCAAGCAAGAGAATCAGGCCTGAGTTGTTGCTGTAATGCAGCCACAAAAGCAGTTATAAAAAGCCTTGTCATAACATTTTTATAGGTACTACAGTGACTAAGAATATTTTTCAAAATATTCAGAATCTGATTTAAGAACAAGGTCAAGCTTTGTATACTTTTATGTAAATATTTGTTACCTCTTCTAATTAATATGTTATATCTTTTAGGATCTTTTAAGAGAAGATACTAAGCTTAGTGGTAAAGTTTCTATTGATTTGAAAAGAATTAGGATTTATCCCTAATAAAGTAATCTGAAGATTATTTTACTTCCTTTCTCAGGTAAAACTGGAGTACCTCCAAGGTCACAGATGAATGGTGATACAGAGATTTCTTTGTACCTGGCTGATTTAAGGAGCAGGAACTCAATTTCATCTGCACCCCCAGTAAAACGGCTAAAGGTTCATTTGAATACAGTCTGACATTTAATAAGTTTATTTTAATCTATTACATATTTGTAGGTATTGTTTGCAGAGAGAACTTTATAAGTATGAACATTCAGGTTTGTCTTTTCTGTGTGGAGTGTAGAAAGCAAGTAAGTACAAAGGCTCAGGAATCTCTAGGACATTCTGCTGCTGTTTGGGACACTTCCAATAGTCCACTTTTGTACATGTACCTCTATTTTTCTCTTATGGTGTTTGATAGATTGTGGTGGGTGAGGTTCAAAGACATCATTGAAAGGTACTGTACAATTACTTGGTTTTGGCAAATTATGACCTCAATGAAACAAACAGTGCTATTTCTTCGAGTCATGCTACTAAGAGATGATCTTTCACTGGCAGGTAGATCTACTTTTCTAAGAAAACCATCCATATTGGGTTTTAACCTCTGAAAGATTTCATGGTTTGCACTTTATCCCTTTGAATGTAGCGTTAAACTGAATGACATTTGAGATATTGGAGGGTTTTATTTGCTCCTTATAGTTTTGTTTACTTGTTTGTTTGCAATAGAGGATTGTTTTGCCTACAGCTAATACAAGTGAGAATTAACCCGTTTGGCTTTGCCAGGGTGCTTGGATAGCTCCACTCGAAGCACATAATTTAAACATTTTTAACTGATTACATTAGCTAAGCAGAAAGATTTCCTTTAGGACATTTAAATATTATGCTAACTTGATACAGTATCAATGATGTCATTAAGCTCATTAAAAAAATTAAGTTCCCAATATGTTTGTATCTTTAAAATTAAAATATTCTGCTTTCTTTAGATACAGATGTTAAATCAATCTCAAAATGTGGATCTCAAACAATTTGGTTTTACACCTAAATCTTCATTGCCAGCATTGCCAAGGTACTGATTAATACAATTGACAAAAAAGAAATCTGTCTTATTTTAGGCAGTATACTTAATTGTAACTACTAAAAATTGTTTTGTGAATAAAATTATTTTGCAACTTTCTGCAATTGTTTTGTCACTGGTTTTTTTCTTCTTTTTTAATAGGTCTAGCAATAAAGAGTTGTCTTTCTCACGTTCAGTGGACCAGGTAGATAATGTTAGTAACTTAGGAGTATCTCAGCAACAACTGCAATCCTGGAATTATGGAAGGAGTAGTAAGTTATTGCTAACATTTGAAATTAAAATTTTCACTGTTTTGGTCTGCATATAATGGTAAACTCGAACTTGCTGAAATCACCACAGCAACTAATCTAGAATTATGGAACACTGAAGGTGTGGGAAATTGTAGTGGCCTTAATTGGCTCCCTCTCTGATATCTGCAAGAATTTCTAATGTAGATCTAAACATTTAAATGTTTGAAAGAAAATGTTAATGACTAAATCAAATATATAAAGGTCCAAATTTATATATACTTCCTAAAAGGTGTTACTTTAATGTATTTCCGCTGAAGCCACTTATAATACAAGAAGTATTTTACCCCTATATCTACATTTTTTTCTTTTCTCTTGTTGCTGAAAGAAGTTAGTGAAACATGAGCTTTTGTTTGGCAGTTGGCAAAATTCCTCCTTCTGTTTCTCTTCCACTTAAAAGGTCCCACGTGTTTTAACATTTGGTGTTAAATGATCAGTCTTCATTGTCATTATGTAACTCTGATGTTCTCCTCACCACATGCCTTTTGCCATTGTCTTTGGTGACAGTAGATTGATACGTCAGAATTTGATTGGTTTGGCTAATAGGTTGCAGCTTCAGTGTTTAGATCATACTCAGACATTTAAGAAACATGGTGCTGAAATGAACTGACACTTTTTTAATTTATACTGGTGTAAGTGTTGGCAGCTGTCCTGCATATTTTAACATTTTTGTCAGCAAGGTGGACAGTTGGGATCAAGTGCACCCACAGCCAGTTTGACGATGACACCAAGTGGTTTGTAAGTGAGAAGAGCCAAGGGACAATGGCATTAAAAGTGTTAAAAATCTTTAATGCATAGGTTTACAGATACAGATAAAACCAGACCTTGTTTTTCAGATGCTTTGGATGTGAACTTGGAAACAAGAGATGATATTTGGGATGATATTGATGATGAGAAATTAGTATTTGCTAGTAACTTTGTCAGTAGGGAATTAGGTAAGGTTATTTCAACAAACCTCTTTGTTTCCTACATACAAATTGTTCTACAGGCCATTACTTGAGGATAAATTGTTACAGTATCCAATGAACAGAACTACCTAAAATTTTTGGTTAATGGACTTGGCTGCCAGGTTTATTAGTCTATCTTAAATGTCATCTATTGTGACAAATCAAATACAGAAGGGAGAGTTGAGAAAGTCACAATTAAAAATTTTTGATGGCCTGCAACTGCATAATTGTTTTATCTGACTCCATATCTCTGCTTATCTTTACATTGGACCAAAACTCATAGAAGAAATATTTCAAGTGTTAAGACATTTGAATAATTTTCACACTATTATTTATCATATAATGTTAAATATTTACAAGGGGATTTGACTGCTTTTTAACTCTGTTCTTAAAACTTTCATTCTTAAATGGAACGTGGAAATATCTGCCTTCAAATTACAGATGAATGTGAAACTCTTTGCCAGTATAAAAGACGCAACACCACAAATACAATTTCAAAAAAGTAAGAGTTATATAATTTCTCACTTTTTTATTTGGTTTAAAATATTGTCTGTATTTCCCATATATCTGTATAATTAAATGTATAGAAGGCTGTTCACTCATAAAAGTGAGTGAAATTTCAATGTTTAGAAGATACGGGTTGTTGAATTTTTGTTTTTTTTTTAGTGGGTGGGGGAATAAGTAGAAAATCCTGAACTGAAAAGGAAATAATTCTGCATTCTATAAAAATACTGAAATTATTCAACTTGGTATTTTCAGTTCATGCACAGTACATGATGAGACCGATATTCAGAACTTGGATGTTTCTGTGGTCAGTAGCACATTAAAAGGGAATTTATCTGTACAGAGTAGAAATGCAACTTTGGTGAGTAAAAATATATTGATAGAATTTTCTATTGTTGGGGTATTTAATATGTAAATTTATTTGCCGTATCTGACTTATGAATCAATTTGGGCATCCTGAATTTCTGAACCTCTCTGTGTTGTCTAAACCTGCATGAATCCTGTATTCAGTGTGATATTACTGCTACAAAGAAATAGGACATGAATGTACTTCAGACAGCATGATTTCAAAACTATTTGATTTCAATTTGATAGTTTTTCTATGCAGTATATAATTATATTTATCACGTGCTTGATTCTTGTCAAACGCCATAATATCAATTAAATACCTGTCCTACATTCTACAACGATCTGGCAGTTTCTGGTAGTTGTTTTAACCATATACACTTTTTGACTTTTATGTTGCAGTTCAACTTTCAAGAAAAAAATCACTCAAATTCTTCGCAAGAGCTGAAAAACATACAGAGTTCTCCTGTCTCAAAAACAATCTCAGACTCTTCTAAACTGACTAGGAAAGAGGATTTTTTTATTTTCACAAAAGAACAGAAAAAAGAAGTGGATCCCAGGTAATAAACAGTTACATATATTTTTTGTTGACTCAGCATTCCAGTGCTTAGTTCTTCATGGAACACAGACTTTTAGACAATGTGTTAATTTATAACAATAATTTTTAAAAAGTTTAATTTTCACAATAATAATAATTACCTTTTCTTAAAAAGAAAATTATTTAAAATTATTTTGCTTGTCTTGATATCTCTTGGCTATAATTTATATGGCGTTCATAGGTTTTGATGTGCTAGACCTAATTTGTTTGTTTCCTTAATCTTCTTTAGATATGTTCTTGATGATGAAATCAATGATATCAAGCCCTTTCTTGGAATATTTGATGGCATTTTGTAAAATGTATAAAGAAATGACATTGTACATGCTGGAGAAAAATGTTACAGTCAGTTTTACAGAGTGAAGCCTTCAGTTAAGGGAATTTGATTTCTGTTGTATACCCATAGGTGGATTTCTGCATAGAGTAGATAATAAAACTGGGGTCTACTTTATAGAAATCTATTATAATTTCTTATTTTGGAAAAGTACTTAAATTTTTGTTTGTTGACCTTGCTGTTTTCAGGATTATAAGGAAAATACTGGCATGTGTCACAGGGGAAGAGTTCATAAACTGAGGGTGCTTTTATAGATAACAGAAAATTCCATAACAGAAAGTAAGGGATTTGTAGTACTGTGTTTGTAGTAACATGCCCTGCTCCACAAGTGGTCTTTAAGTGAATGAAAAGACTCTTTCCTTGGAAATTTAATGCTTTTTAGGTTTTTCATAGCACTGATTCTGAAAAAATGATTATATTTACAAATAGAATTAATAGGATGGTAAATTATTCTAAATATTTGACTTTCCTTTGGACAGTGCTATGAACTTGTTAATAAAAAAGTGTAACTTCAAGTAAATGTGTTTCCAGAATCTCACAAACCAGTTGTTATATGTCTGTAAACAATATTCTAAAGCTTTGTTTGACTGTTCACTTTCCCACCCAAAGCCATAAAATGGACATTTATTGTCCTAATGCAGTTTTAGGCACCAAGTTTTGGATTTGGATGTGTTCTTTAGTGTTTGAACAGTAGACTCTTCAAGTTCAATAGTTAGCAGAATATATGATATTGCCTGAAATCCAAGAAAATATTAATTTTTACTGTTAATTATTCAAAAGATGTGTAATTAAAATGTTAAAGTTGCACATAGACTACTAGTTGTTTGTTCTTGCAACACTGTTTGTAGTACAACCATGTTTTGCTGCACTAGGCTGTAATTTTCTCAGCCAATAAACATTTTGCTTAACTCCAGTGCTTCCTTATGCTTTTGCATTACTTTCTGCTGTAGCTCTTTTCTCCACATGAAAGAATGGCCTAGCATAAGCAGTCTTACTATTCACCCCTCAACATGTTTTGGACTATGTAAATTCCAGCAGGCCCAAGCTTATAACTCATTTTGCTGCCCTTCAATTATTTTATTACATCTGGAGTATGCCAGATCTCTTTTTGTCTGATGTTTTTGGTTTTTTTAAATTAAGCTTCCAAACTGATGTAACTCAGAATTACTATACTATTGCTATATTTAGCCCAGCAGTCCTAGTTCCTAGTCATGTGCACTTTCCATTTCTGTGTCAGGGTAAGATTTAAGAATGCAGAGTGACAAATGTCATTTTAAATGCCCCAAAGAATCCTCTTTCCTCCCATCTACCATGGCAGAGGAGCACAGGTCTGCCATATGGAGATGTTCCAGGTCCTCTAGGGATCTAAACTGGTACTTGAAGCTCATATTTAAGCACCTGACCCTTTCCCTTCTGCTTGAAATGCACAGAATTGTTTTTCAATTTATAGTTCATATTTACATAGCACTTTTCAATTGCCTTTGTATCCTGCCTTTCCCTGGGGTTTGAGCCTGCAACAGCAAACTGAGCCATTACTCAGTTTCTTCAAGTCTGACACAAGTTTTTACTCAGCAACACAAAGATGAGCTTCGAACTTGGAAAATGGGAGAGGAAAGAAACAATTAAAATAATCATGATTATATAATTTATATAATTTAAATAATCTTGTGATTATACATCTTGCAGCTTTCTAAAATTTCACTTGTCTACTGATTGCTCTGGCCTCACCTGCAAACTGGGGATGCTGCATTTCTTCCTGCTAGTCTGCATAAAGGTCCTGACAAAGTTTCTGAACTGTGAGCTAGTAAATAGTGGAAGTTGATTGAGCTTAGGGCTTCATAAAAATGAATAAGAGCACTTCCCGTACTAAGAAAGTATCTTTTCAAGATGTTTTTTGGTCCCATTTCTACACTGAAGGTATTTCCATTTTTCTGTAAAATATTTTAGTAGTTTAGTAGTTTATATAATGTCTAAAAAGTAATTGACATTATTGCTGGTTTTGCTTAATTTTTTTATAGTCTAAATATAACCACTTGCTTATAGATAGTTTATAAGAGTAGGTTTATATTTAGACTACTACTTCAAAGCAAATTATCCTTGCAGGCATGTATTTTATTTTCCTCTTAGTTTTCCCCAGTGCAGGAGTTCAGTTTCTTCAAGATTCAGGCTGACTAATTTTCTGATGCTGTATTCAAATTTTTTCCTTTTGATTTTTAAAAGGCTTTAATATTCTATACTCAGAACACATTACAGCAAATGCATTTCAATACTTTCAAGACTATTCATGCAGAAATTCTGTAAGATTGTTCTGGTCTCTGTTTTCCACAAAAAATCAGCATGTTATATCACCCTTGGAAAATTACAAAACTGTCTGTTGCTGCTGACAACATTTCACAGATTTTGGAATACAAACCTTTCGATACTGCAGTGTCTTTATAGTAATATCAAAACTCTGGTGCAACAACATTTTTTTTTTTTTAGAGATAAGTGCGTTACTTGGCCTTTTTTTTTCATTATTCCTATTGGCTCTATAACTCTTTAAATCACTTTTCGAACTTATACTCAGAAGTGTTCTCTATCTCAGGAGAAGGAATGACTTCATATGGTAGGATTTGTGATTGTTTAATTTTTCACATCAGCAAAATTGGAAGATCAAAAGGGATACTTGTAGCAGGTCTCTATGGCAACAATCAACTGTAGATACACAGTGACTGTACTTCAAAACAAGTACAGGCAGGAAGAGAAAATTGACTGCAGAATTAGAAAAACCTTGTCAAATCTGAATTGTTTTTCAAATCAAACTTCCAAACTGAGGTAACACAGAATTACTATACTACTGCTATGTTTAGCGCAGCAGTCCTAGGCATGTACATGTGAATCACCTCCCAGTTCCCAGTGTCAAGGCAAGATTTAAGAAAACAGAGTTTACCTCCTGCCAGTCACCATCTTCTGATTTCCATGGAATGCAGATGGCTTGCAGGCAGCCCCAGTTGTGTTTCTCCACAGATTCTTTATATAGATGACATAGGGACCAAACTCCCAGGTCATGCCTCAGAAGGTAGGTATAAACAGAGTTATGAGGGGTTGTAATTTTAGAAATTTAACTAAATCATACAGTTTTCCTGGAATCCCTGTCTAGTCACTAGAAAGTGGCAGGGCAGACACTGTCAGAAGTTAATTCAGCTTGTAAGTGGGCTGAATTGCTCTCTGGTGGAACTCCCCAAATTACCTGTGATGACAGTGAGCACAGACAGCTGGCGTGGAGAAGCTGGTGTGCTGTGAATTCACATCCAGGATCACTGAATATTGCCTTTCTTGTGCACATGAGATGGCCGCGTTCTTTTATCCACATAACGATCTAACTTTCCTAAGGCAAATAAAACAGCAAAAGATGGCTGTGCTTCCTTTCAGGTGCTGCCCAGATGGTAAATCAGACTAATTAACTTCAATAGGATAACAGAAAACTTCACTAAGTTACTACCAATAAATAAAATATAGACTAAAATACATAAAAACATTGTTAGAGTCTAAAAGGATCCTTATTTTTAATTCTGCATAGTGTTGTAACATTAAATGAGTGGTTTGAGTTTCAATCAGTTGGATTGTGTAAGTAATTCTTTGGGGATACAGCAGGATGCCACAGACTTTAGTCTGGGGATGATTCTATAAAATTTACATTATAAAAATACTCTTTCCTATAATGGAATAGCAAAAGAAAATTCAATGTGACAAGAAGTCAGATTTTACTATCTTACTTGTCTGATTCTCCATAATAAAATACATGCTTATACCTGTTTTTAATTTAACGCCAACTTCCTTATATGCTTCCTTGTCCTATCACACATATTGATTTCAAAATATGAGCTGAGGTCAACCATATCTGTGCTTGAAGAAAATGCAATATTAGCTCAAAACCCATGATCTTCAAAAATTGTTAGTGGAAAAACACATATAGTGTTTAAACATGTTGCCAGACCCATTTGTGTATAAGGTACGTTTATTGCATATAGAATACTGTAAATATATTGTGACATAATTTTAATTGTATGCAGCATGTCTTGTGCATATTTTAATTATGTAGATTTTATTCATGTGTTTCAATATTTTAATGAGTTAAACTTTACAGTAATTGTTAAAATAACAGCAGCTGTGACAAGTCAGACTCTTGTTATTTGGGTGTATTTTTACTTATGTATACCTTCACAGAATAGTTATGTGAGGTATAAAAGTTGGTGCTCTTAAAGGCAGTCAGAATAATGACAAAGAGTGAACAGAAGTCACCTTATGAAACCAATATGCACAAAATAGTTAAAATCAGTTAATTTGTAGAGCACAAATGATACCACTGTAAGGCATCATAATGACAGTATCAGTAGTACCTCTTCTAAAAGGAAGGGTGTTTTGCATTAGCTCTTTGTCACCCCTTCTGCTTTTTGTGTAGAAGCAAGAGAGCAGTATCGTGTCAGTTGTTCTACTGCCAGAATCTTTAAACTTTATCCCTGAAATGAGATCCATGAATACTTGTTTTTTTTCCTAGCTCCTTTGCTTAACAAGAAAATAGAAAAGAAGGTACTAGTCAGGGCAAAATTCACTTCTGGCAGGGGGTAACAACACATTGAATTTATGGAAGACTTACATGAGAATAAACTGAGGCACATATGGTGTTTTCAGGGATGAAGATCAACTTGACTGAAAACAATCAGATAGGAAAAGGGCAAGGAGTTATTGGCTGCCACAGGTCAGCTAACTGCCAACCTGGCTGAACCATGCTTCTTGTGTTTGTTCTTGAAACTTGTGTGAGATTAAATTGTAGCGGTTTAAGCCTTCACTTTTCTCCCAGTGTTCTAACTCTTGGTCTTCCAGCGCTCTTGACAGGCGTTTCAGCTTTGTAAGCAATAGAGGCCCTTGTGACCCTTTTTATTGCCTTTCTTTAGGCAGTGCTGGTCCTGTTGCTATTCCCACTGGTTGTGACCTGACTGGAAAAGCTCTGCTGCTGTTAACTCCCAGTCTGCACTGCATGCCCTGCTCTCAGCCAGAGTCCCAATTCAGACAGTTTATGCCAGTGAGGGAGAGTTGTTTTCCAGTTAGTTTTAGTATGTTACATGCCACAGTCAAATGCTGCACTTTCAGTCTGGTCTTGTGGGCTGTGCTTTGAGTAATCCTGAATCTGTCCTCCTGTGCTTTTTAAATGGGTGATTTCACTGTGCCAGGACTTGGAGGCACCTAATTGGAGGTGTGTGAAAATGTGTTAATATTTTGCAGAAATGAAGTAGATGACACTGGGTGAACATACTTTGTATAAAGAAGGTATATGTCCTTTCAGATATAATAAGAGTGCCTAGATGGAATAACTAGGATTTTGTTCCTGTATTTAGCATACACTGCTTGGAGCCAGCATGTAATGATGAAACAGACTGTCTTTCTGATTGATGTGAGATGGCAATTTCTATGCTTTAGATAGATGAGCATAGGGAATAAGGCAAAACATTTTGTTTTGAGGGCTGTAAGGATATTTTGTTTATATAAATGAAACCTTGTTTCTTTTGTAACTGTGAAACTTCCTATTAAAGGATGCATGTAACTTTCAAAATAAGAAGATGCTTGTAACTGTAAATGGCCATGATATATTTGCTGTTCCCCCACCTATTTAGAGGCAAAGCCTATTTATGAGGCTTTATTAAGTGCAAGTAATTCCCATGGCTTTAGCACAGAAGAATCAGCCGCAGAATATAGTCTGATTTGCATATAAATTACATGATTTCTGCTCAGAAAAGGATATTGAAAAATATATATTTCTACAGTGGAAACCTGATATTCACACATATTAAGGTCAGTTTGTGTAACTTTTTTTAAGCTGCTGCATATTGATACCTGATCCAACTTCCAGCTGGATTTGAGCTTTATCAATCATATCTACTATGAAATTATGAATTTCTTTTTTTTTAGTTAATTAAGCTATAATCTATAGAAATAGATTTAAAAACATTTATCTCAACAGTTTAAACACTTAAAAGTGCTTAGAATACTTATCAGTAAAAGTAGAAAACTCCAAACTTGACACTTTTCCTTATCTTCAGTACTGTGAAATTTGTGATGTGAGACAATACCTGTTGTTTGAGTAAGTGAGAAAAAGACCTGCTAACTTGCTCTAGTCACTTGAATAAATGGTAGGATGTAATTAAAGTAGACATGGATATTACTTTTACTGTCTCAAATAGTTTTCTCAGGTTATTGTTTTGATTAAGTTTATGTTTCTAAAATTTCTACCTTGACATAGGCCACCACTGACCAACTGAGATGCTTGGCCAAAACAAAAAGCAAGTGTTTCAAAGTTAAATCTATATATGCTGTTTTATCCCAGTTGTTCCAGCTCGCTGCACAAGTTCTCTAAAATGTTATTTTTATTTCCATAGAAGTTTAACTCTAGATGACTTCAATAATGAACTATCTTCAATGCAGTAGTCATCTAATTGCTGAACTTAGATGATACACTATTTGACATGGCTTTGGCATCAATACATATACTAGGCTTAGACACCAGCAAAGCCAAGCTCTGTAGAAGAGACCCCTGTGACTTTTGCACTCTCATCTTTACATCCATATCCTTTACACCCTTATGCCCTTTTGCATTGCCAGCTTCTGTGTAAATCATTCCAAATTGCTTCTAATCTGATCTTCCTTTGTATGCTTTAATCTGTGTAGTAAGTAATAGAGTGAACCTTGCCACAGAACTCAGTATAGCCATATTTTCACAAATTCATATTAAATCCTGTTTTGCCAATACGTTTGATGGTGTTTCACTAAGCAGCCAAACCACTCATTCATGACAAGTGTTCATTTACTGACAGGCTCTTGCTGCTTCTTAGATACATCCTGACATAAAAGAAAGATGTTGGAGAGCCAGGCAATGAAAGGTTTGGAAGAGACCTGCCACACCTTGGATTTCAAAGTCCTGCCTGGCAAAGTCCGAGGTAAGTTGAATACCATTGCCAGAAATGACAGGTTCTTGGAGTGGTTGATTTACGACAGTGAGTTGCCATTAGTCTAAATGCCTCTTCAAAAGCTTGACAGTGAAAAAGTGAAAGTAGTGCTGTCTGGAAACTTGTTTGTGCCGATCACAACTTCCTTTTTAGTATTTTCTTTCAGTTTGTAAAGGCTATTAATTTATCTGAATGAAAATGAGAAAGAACAGTTTATAACTAGGAACTTGAGGTTTTTCTGGTTGTGGTGTAATATTTTTGCTATTATAGTGCAGACCTGTTAGGTTTCTTGGTGCAGGAAATCAACTTCTTTTATCTGAGAGCTCCATTTTTCTGCCTTAAGTGTTATGCCTAGAGAAGGTTTTTCTGTCTAGTTGGGAATTTCTACTCAAAGAATAGTCACCAAGCCGCTAGATCATTAACATTTTCAGTATTTCCTCAATTATAAAGATTTTAGGCTCTGATATCAGTTTGGTTTCTAAAAATTGCACTGAAATATGAAAAAGTGCATTGGCCTTTTACATCAGCACCAGCACATTATAAAATAATTTTATTTCAAAAGTATGGCAGTAGAAGAGATTAAGAAAGTGTCAGTCATGAAACAGATCTGTTTATCTTTTATATTTCCCGGAGATGCATTTTGGAGACTGGAGGCTTGATTAGTTAGGAATATAAACTTGTACAAGTGGATCTCTCTCCTTCTCTCTCTTGGGTGTGATTGTCTCAGGCAACCATATTAGTAGAAGCTTAGACGCATTCTTAGCTTCTGGAATGGTTTTACTGAAGTGACATTATACTGAGGATGATGGTAAAAAAAATGGGCAGTATCCTGAAAGAAAATAAAGTTGGCATCTTGGAATGGTGGAAAACAGCTTCAGATAAGCATGTGGTTCAATAGAAATTAGTCTCTGTCCATAGACTTTATAGCAGCCAATCAGACCTGCTCTTTCAGTTCAAGCAGTTAATAGTATCTCAGCACTGTAGCTTAAGGGATACAATTTTCAAAATTATTGTAGTGTGGGACCAATAAATTTCAGCACAAGGAAGGCAGTATTCCATATAATTTATTTTAGATTTCCATCTAGGGTATGTTCTGACACTCCACATGAAAGTCAAATTGTCCATGTAAAATGGTTTTCAGGTGATAAGTTGACCCCTGGGGTTTGAGTAAAATAATAGATTCAGAATTCTATCTGACTCTCCAATCTATAAAAGCTAGTTATCAGCTGTTTGAAAAATTTGATAAGAAGGAAAAAAAATAAAAGAGCTTTTGTATGATGACATTTTTCTCATTAATGGGGACAGTGTTAGAATCACAAACTCCTTCTGGATTTGGTAGTAAATACTCTGCTGACATGTTTTGGGAGATGGTTATTCTGTGTGAGGAGTGTCTAATATTCCACATGCATATGAAAAAAAGAGATATTTCTAACAGACATGTACAGCCCTTCAAAAGAAGGGCACTTACTGTGCCATCATCTTGCCATCATTTCTAAATGCATTCTGTCACCAGAGTCTACCTTGGCAGAAGTTTTGCTGCAGAATGTCTGTCTTATGGTGCCTACAGAAACACTAGAATAACATGTATTTTTCCTGCCAGCATTTTTCAGTATTTAAATGCAGTGCAAAACAAGTGCTAACCTGAAAAGAATGGAGTATTATTTTAAGTTCTTATCTGAACCACTCATAGGACCTGCTGTAATTTTTTTCTAATTTTATTGTTTCATTTAATAGTATTTTTAAAGAATACTTAAAGGCACTTCCTAGTGTCATGTGACTTTACTGTCAGTTTAAGCAGATCCAAAGTTGGGTAGAGACTTTGTTGCATTTCATTTTAGTAGATGGGTGTATCCGCATGTGCATGTTCACACAGAACTAGTGAATAACTGGGGAATGGAGACACTCAGATAGGACCAATCATAGTGACAGTAGAAACAGCTTGCTTAATAAAACACAAAAAGCATGTTTATGCTTCATGCACTTGAGCGTCTCTGAATTTTGAGCCTCCTGCTTTTTAAAAAACAACTATGCTCAAGAAAACTTGACTTTTCTACAGTGTGTGTAAACAAAAGGATTGTCTCAAATTAAAATCCAAGTTCCTCCTCCGTTGTTCCTCATGTCCATCCTTTTTCCTGCTTGTGTGGGTGGTGAACAGTTCGGTCATTGCAGGAGTACTTGCCTGTTATACTCTTGCTGCGACTTTTGCAGGTGTGAAGAAGGCTACAGGGAGGGCACCCGTTTTCCTCCAGGGTTCTGGGTTACTGGGGAGAAGGAGCAGATGTCTCCTCCTCTGAGAGGAACTGAGCAGTGCTCAGCGGTGGGACACCTGATGTTCTCAAGTCAAGTAGAGAAGAGAAATGTAATGACTAAGGTCTTGTAAGCAGTGTCATGGAGCAGCTAGGATTTTGCTTGTGGGAAGGAACCAAGCTTTAGAAGTGACAGAAGAAAGAAAAGTTTCCTAGAGCAGGCTGAGTGGTGTCTGTGGTGCTCTGGGAACCGTTTTGGAAATGTTCATTTTGGAAGACTGGAAAGAAATATGTACCCTGCAGAGACACAATGGGAAGACTAATTTTCAAGCTCTTTTATTTAATCTAGCTCTCCAACAGATCAGAATTCTCATGACTTAAAGAACAATTCTATCCTGCCATTCTCATAATACCTGCCTTTAGAAATCTGGATTCTGTGGGTGTGCTTGTCAAAAGTAAAAGCACTTACCTAAATGCAATTGCTAATTCAAGGTCCTTGTGGATACGATGAAAAAGAGCTAACTACTCTTAAACCTCGCTTCTTTCTGGTTTTGTTAGGTTGGTTTTAGCTTTACAGAGATGAATCCTGAGTGCTGGTCCTGCAAGTGGGTAAGTTGTAACAGATGTGGGACAGGCCTGTTCACTCAGTCACTACTCGCTCAGGTGTACATGAGATCTACTGAGATCCGCTGGAGTGTGCTCAAAAGCAAAGCATCTGTTGCATTCTTAAAGTGCTTTTCTTCTGGAAGAGCAGATCTGGTGACCAGAAGAATTTATGAGTAACTCTGACTTCTGCTATTGACTGGATTTAATCTGCATTAACACTTTCTAAAGTAGCTGTATATTTTCCTCACTCTGAGGAAAATATATAGTCACTCTGAGTCTAATTTTAAAATGTGTCACATGATTTCAAGCTTTCAGGTGTTAGTGCTGAAACATTTACCTCTCCATTGAGGTAATTATAAAAATGTTTGTATTTGTGTCCCAGTTAATTGTAGGCCACACCTTTTGCTTACTTAAGCCCTGTGAGAAATTGGTTCTTTTCCTGGAATGGGATGTTGCACAGAAGGAAGTTGAATACTTTATCTGTATTCCTCCATACCCTTTATATTGGGGAGTGCTGGGCTGATACTGTGTCAGGTGCTGTAGCTGTGTAAGTATTTGCTGAAAATCTGTGCCTGCAGCCATAAGCAGAGGTGGTGTCAGAAACATTATGATACAGGCCTGCAAGGAGAGTCCCAGGGCTCTGGATTACAGAAGGCACACAGAGCAGCCACATGTCCACCATCAGCCTCCTGAGAGCAATGTCCCCCAGAATAAGGACAACAATCCATTACCCCAACAGGCTAAGTTTACTAAAGAAACCTCTGATAGATATGTTTTTATGAAAAATTCCCTCCCATAACTTTTAATGTGTGAGTGGGGCATCTGTTCTAAGACTTTTAATTTGGGACATCTTGTAACTAAAAAAAAAAAGCCAAGGGAAAAATGCTGCACAACATATTGCCTCCTTCAGAGGCACAGCTTTAGGAACCACCTCTTGCTTACATGAAACACTGAGGCTCCTGGAGCAATGTTAAGTTAGGGACATTCCTCACCTTCACTGCCATTTGTACTTGGTCCCCTGCAGACAATCTTTATGCAGATGCCATCTTTTCTACTGCTAGACAAGGTTGTGCTGACTGGACAGATATTTCTGAAAGTTACTATGACTGGAATGTGCTTGTGAAGACCTGGGAACCTAATCAGTAATGAAAATACTCACGAAGTGTAGTTCTGTGTTAAGCATGTTCTGGCAGAAAAGCTTGTTGATGCTGCTGAGCTCCACTCCTGCCCTGTGCCACTCAGCTGTTGTGTCAGTCCAGTTGCTCTGTAAGGTGGTTTATGTGAAATTAGTTAAAACGAATGTGAGTAATTTCCACACCACCACCATCCCCCTTCCTTCTGAGGAGCCTGTCTCTTATCTCTTGGCAGTGCTGTTCTTGCTAGAAAAAAGTGCATGTGTGCAAAGAGCAAAGCAGCCTAAAATGTTACCTTCCATGGTTGTATTTCACTCATTCTTGAATTGGAAAATAGCCTTTGTTTCATGTATACAACAAGTGAACTACATAACATTCGTGAAACAGAGGTCCTAAATCCTGCTTGAAAATGCCATTGGCAGCTATTGATGTATTTTCAACTGAATTTTTTTATTTGGAGCTTAGTCGTAACTCACCAAGATATAGTTCTGCTTGTTAGCTATAGAGGTGGTTGAAAGTGCTTAGGATGCTCCAGGATTTCATCCCAGCTTCACAGCCTTCCTCACTGCCTTGGAACTGTGCGAGGGTTTGTATCTCTAGTGAAAGAGCTAAAAAGAGAGCAGCACGAAATTTACATTTCCAGCCCCTGTGTGGATGCAATGGGAAATGAGGAGGTGTTTGCTACCAGATGGAATGGGTAATATAATTCTAAGTACTGACTAACATCTGTAAACAGCTGTGCCCTCCCACAGACTCTGACAAGAGATTTCAGAACATATTTCTTTAAAAAGGTCATTGAGGAATACAACCCCCAGGATGCACTGCACACTGAGTGTTCTAATATGTCGTTCACACAGGCCTCACATCGGACATTTCCTCTCCGTTCCCGCGCCCGCCGCCTCCGGCCCGGGGCGCGCTGAACCATCGCGCATCTGCCGCGCGGGGCGAGCGCTCGTTCCCGCGGCCGCGGCGCCGCGCCCGGGGACACGGCGGGGCTGTGCCCGAGGGCTCGTTCCCGCGGCCTGGCCGACCCCGGGGGCTTCGGGGGCTCGGCCATTTCCCCGCGGGGTGCCGCACTGGGGGAGCCTTAGCCGGTGACAGCCGTGTTACCGCGCTCCCCTCGGTGCTGGCCCCGGGTGTAAGGTGAGTCCGAGGGATCGCATGGCTTGTGCCGCACCCGCCCCGTGGCGTGTGCACGGTGCTTGTCCGAAGGGCTCCCGGGTCTCGGCAGTGCTGGCGGGTGACACAAACCCGCCGGCAGGGACCAGCCGGCCTTGCTTCGGGCACGTGTGTCTGGCCTTGAGAACGGGAGCCCTAAATACTGAACAATCGTGCAAAAACGCAATTTTGAAGCAAAGGCGCCGACTATACATAGGCAAGAGATGCAATTTTAAATGGAGAGAAGCCTAAGTAAGATGGCCACTTCTATGGCCTTCCAATGTGCTCTAACAAAATTGATTAAAACGTTAACAAGGGACTGACTTGCAGCAGAGTGAAGGTGGCATTTCATCCTTTCGGGATTTTTCCAGGCGAGGGAGTCGTGTGACCCACCCCAGCACTGCAGTTCCCTCCTGACTGTTCTGCCTTAGTACGGGTGCAAGGTGGGGCAGTCAGAGGGGACGGCCGGGCTGGAGCACCATCCATGTTCAGCTGCTGCTGCGTGTGCAGTTCTCTGCACCGAGCCCCATCTGTGTGTCTGTCCACTCCCAGCCGGCCCATCACCCTTCGTCATGTAGGAAAAGTTCCTTAATGCAGAAATAGGTTATGGGATTTTTTTTTTTGTCTCAGAATTTATTTTCTCCTGAAAAGGAAACTGCATGCCCAAAGCAGCTTTTGGGCCGACTTCGCTTCCCTAGATGCCGGCCCCAGTTGCATGCCGGTGGGGGGAAGAGAGAAGTGTTAAGACTTGGCTTTGCTCTGCTCGGTCCTGTCTAGACCTTTCTGGGTTTGACCCTGCAGCTCGGGACCATGTGGGTGGTGGTGACTGTGCGGCTGGGGAAGGTTTGGGTGTGCCTGCGGTCACAGCGGGGCTGCCCACAGATCCGTCCCTACCAGAGAGATGTGGCAGCACATGGACTGGTATCTCGCTTGATATGCCTTTCCAGAGTTCTTGAGATGTTAACTTTCAAAAGAGGGGTCTCCCTTGTGTATTTATGTCAGTGATTTTGGGTTTTAAACTATTCATGCATGAAAAATGACTGTAGGAACTGTATACTCCCATGTATGAATAATGACTACATGGGAACACAGATTACAGCAGTTTTGCACCGAGACTTCTGCAGTTTACACGCTCTCTTTGGGAACGTTATGAAACGTTTTTAAATGCTGGTGCATGTTAATGCATTGATTTCAATCAGTCTTTTTGTCCCTTTTGGATTTGTTCAACTTAACAGCTAGAGTGTCTCATGTTTGCTCTAAGATATGCTTAGCAAATTAGGCAAATAAAAAAAATTCATGCAAAAATATGGTGCTATGCACATGTATCAGGTTTGTTATTTATTAATAGACTCCAATTTCCATATGATACTCTGCTTTTTTTTTTGTTTTTTTTACTTTGGCTCAATGGGTACTTTATGCCAATTACATGTAGTTTAACAGCTTTGAAATCTGTTTTTGCTTTTCTAATGCATAAAGACATTGATTCTGTTTCAGGTTTTAATTAAACTCTACACTGACTTTAAAGGTTCTATTGTCCTTTTCATTTAAATAGGATTTTTGTTAGATCTTTAACAAGACCTCAGTGGGGTAATAAATCTGAGCAATTGTCCTTATTAGGAGTAGATTATCCTCAAGAGATGGAAAGTCACAGAAGTAGCTGAAGTCATTTGTAGAGACTGAACTAAGGCTTTTTCTTTCTAAACATTAAACAGACTTGTGAATGACTTGCTTGGGCGCTCAAATTAAATTAAATGATACTTTGTTTATTTTTCGCATTTTCAGTGTAGGCTATTTGCATTTACTTAAAATTTGAGTTCCATTGAGTAAAAGTCACTCCTGGGTAAGGATCCTTACTTTCAGTATACAAGCTGTAAGTGAAACACAGTATATCTTGCCATTTCTTTTGTTATTAACCCTTGCAATGCTTCTCATTTATAGGACCCACTGACATAGTCAGTGTATTCTTAATTCATTATATTTGCCATAGTAGAGGAGTCTTGGCTGAAGAATTGGTCTTGTGTTTGGCCCACACCCCCCAGCCAAGAACTGGAGGGTATGTGGCAGTATGGAGCTTGTCTGAAGATCTCCTCAGATGCTGGACTAAAACCACAAGTTCTTAGAGAAAACTTGCCACAAAACCAACAGTTCTATCTAAATTTGTTGTTAATGTGTTTACATACTGTTAGGAGGTGAAAGGGCATAAATTCTAATAGTTCTTTTTTTTAGCTGTTTGCTTCATTTGAGGGTATTTTCTGTTCTGTAGGGGCTCAGGCCTTGCTTTGTTCCTGGTTTTAGTGATCCCTTGACTTCTGATGGGCCATAGCCTCCTATATACACACAGCCAAATCCCGAATTTCTGCCACTTGTTTAATTCCTGGCTTAGTTATAACATTGTGGGGCAACTTTTTAAAGCATCCAGTTATGTGGAAGCTCCGTTTTGTGGTGCTAGGTTTGGGACACTCATTTCTAGGACTTAGTTCTACCCAGAAACCAACGGGCAAAGGCAAGGATGTTGTTCAGGGACATCCTCACAGTAAGACATGTTGTAAGACAGGCTTTTTCTCCCTGCTGGCTCCAGTTCCTGCGCTGTCTGAGCTGCTGCCCTCTGCAGAGCACGCTGCAGGAAGCGGGGCTCCAGGGACACTGCTGCACGTGACGCACCCACGTCCGCCTGCGCCGGGAAGGAGCCCACAGCCCTGCTCAGCAGATGAAGACAAACCTTTCTTGGTTGTTGCAGCTACACCAGCTCTCAGCCACCAGGTATTTATTGTCTTGAAGCTCTCCTGTCTGTGGGCTCTGCTGTCCCTGTCCTGCAGTCCAGCATCTCTGTAGGGCCAAGTGCTGTCAGGCTCCACCCTGTGCTGCTCCCCACATGGGACTCTGCTATGTTTCTCTATTAAGAGACTTCCCCTCACCCCTTCTGAGTGACACTACAGGGATACTTTGGGGCAGAAGGAATCATGTTAGAGGAACATAGCTCATAAATATTATATTCTAATTAGTCTCTTTTTGCTGCATATTCTAGACAAAATTGCAGGTTTTGAGCCTTCATCTCTTGCTTTCTACATTACTAAAATAGCAGAGATTTTGGCATGGTGAGTCACACAGGGAGGTGGAAAATCTGAACACAAAGATAATGTAGTTTTTCAGCATTATGGCTTCTTTGTGCCCTGATAGGAAATTAAAAAAAATAGAAGGTGCTAACAATAAATCACCTAGTTCCTGCTTTTCTTTAGGTGTAAAGCCTGGGGAAAGTGGAGGAAGGGAATGCACACCATGGCTTTAGGCTCAGATTGCAACTCATCCTTCTTCCCAGTGCAGTGCGCTGGAGGTCGTGTGGCAAACCTAGGCTGAGTCCTGCAGCTGATTCCATATGACTCAGTGCACAAAATTAGGAGCATTAAGAGTGCTCAGCCTTTGGGACAGATTCTGAGGAATTAAGAGGTTCTTCATCCTGCATTGTGTAGCAATCAGATGTGATTTAGGCAATGTCATATCAGACAAAATCCACACGGCATAGTTTTGCTCTGGATTCTCATCAGGGTGTGAGATTTTCCCTCTGTTTCCGCCAGCAACAGGGCCAGGAGCTAATCTGTTCATGGCTCTCTGCAAAGCGAGATTGAAAGGGCACAGCTCTACCCCTTGCTGAGAGTTGTCTCCTCTCTCCCTCTTCCCTCCGCCCCTGTTTCTGGGAGTGTATGTGGGAGTCATAGGGAAGTGCTGTGACCCTGCATGCAGTATGAAGGTGATGTGTCTATAAGAAATACTTGCTGATGTGCAATTAAAAGTTTCCCTTCTTGCCTTTCACTCTGTAGTGAGTGTTGTTTTCCAGTCCCAGAGTTTCAAATGTGATGGCTGCTGTTTGCATGTTGGCCATGTGGTGAGCCAGCAGTTTTCTCTGCTGTTCACAGCAGCCTCCCTAGAGAATGAGCAGGCTGCTTAGAAGGTCAGTGGGGTACCTGTGCATTGCAGGCGTGAAAAGCTGCCCTCTTTGTGCCCTGAGGCACAAACCTGCTTTCACTTTGTGAAACAGAGCAGAAAAGCTGGGGTCCAACCATGGCAGGTATCCCTGAGTGCAAGATGAAGGTGGCATGTGGGTATTAGAAGTCCAGTTTGCTTTTCAACATGAGTAGGTGAGGTTAGGGTGGGAAAGTAATGGGAATGCTAAATGTTTCCTGCTAACACTTACTAAGATGGCAGTAAATGTTGTCTATATTAATGTTCAGCTTTTGATACTAGATGGAATCTTACTTTATTAAAGCAGGTAGGCAGCCTGGAAGTAGCTCTTTAATCTTCAACTGGAAAATACAATTTTGAAGTCCATTTTCTTAGGAATGCAATAATCAAAGAGGGCAATAACTGATGTTAAACCTATTTTGAATGTTATCTAAAGTATTTCTCAGATGGAAACAAAAGTGAATAGGATGATGTCAGATTCACATGGACGTCTGCTTTGCTTATGCTGTTGTCCACATAAAGGAAGAAAGGTTGATCAGCATGTGTTTTCTGGTGATACGATCATTTAGGAATTGTGATTCTTAAATACTTCCATTTGCTACTTGTTCCAACAAAAGGCGTTGAAACTGTGTCGATGTTATTTTATAGCTCTACCCATGAGGACTTCACCACAATGGGTATCCAGGGTGCTGCATCTTCAGGAGTCTTCAACATTGGAGAGGAAAAAACCTGTTAGTTCCCTTCTTATTGCTGAGCTGTTCCTATTGGCATATTTTTGATCTCCCCTGGTCAGTCTGTGCCTGATACCATGTATACGTGTGTCCTATTGTTCCCCCCACTACAGTGCTGTCCCATTTTTCCCAAATGTTACTACGTTTCCTTTCTCATTCCAGTGTTTTTCATCTCTCTTTCCCACTTGTATTATGCATCCACTGTCTCTGTTGTTTTCCACATCTAATTTAATACCACCAGTGAATTTGTGTCTCTCTGCAGAGCATTAAAAAGAGGCTAGTGGGACTGCTTGTAAAAGAAAACACTGCATTCCCAAGATAGGTTGCAGAGTGGTGTGTATCAGTACTCTTTGTTTTGGAACTTTTAACTTTGTTTAGTACTTAAACAGATGCGAAGTGATCTCTGGATCCCTTGTCTGCCATTTCAGTATTAGAGTGCAAGGCACACAAATGTGAAAGTTGCAGGACTTGAAAGGACCTGTGCATGGGAACAGATCCAGCTGTGAGCTACCACATTGCCTCACCAGGGTGATCTGAATGCCAGTATTGACACAAAGGACAGAGTTTTTGAGGCAGGAAGGGAAGATGAGCAATGGCACCACAGTCAGTGAAGAGCAAGGCTCTTGGTGCATGAGTCTCTTCCCAGTGCTTGGTTTTAGGATGTAGATGGCACTTCTGTGCCTGTGAGGTCTATACATGTCAATTGATGCCTAGGGTAAATCTGTGCCCATGTGTTAAACCAGCGTTGGACCGATGGACGCATCCCTTTATTTTGCTTGTGCTCCCTGCTGGAGTGTCTCACTAGGAAAGCTCTCATTCTCAGCCCTGTGTTACACAGGGCCAGATGGGCTCATACTTGCAGCTCTGATTGGGTTACAGGATGGCCTTGGGCAGCAGCAGGAGTTCTGAAAGCCCCTGCAGGCTGCATCTCCTGGCACAGACTTCCTGTGCCCTTGGCCCTCCTCAATGGCAGTGCAGGAGGTAGCCAGCATTGCCTGGATGGTAGTTTTAACTCTTCGTTACCTAAAATTCAGGCAGTTTCAAAGCAACACAGAAGTAAATAAACCACTTTGTATAGAGTCACATCCCTCTTGTTGCCCCTGCTGCTGGTGTTAATAACATTGTGTGCAATTTCCCAAGCATAGACTGGTGATTGGGAAGTAAAAGGGATCCTTAAGAGACTAGTAGCAGCAGTGAGGCTGGATAATACCCACTGGTGCTGAGTGAACTTACTCTCAGGTAACTGTGTAGATAGTGTTTAGCTTTAGTCAACAGAAGGACTGTAAACTGAAGCAAGTAGTTTGGTCCTGGTTGTTTTCTAGAGGGGAGGATGCAGAAGGAAATTCAGTTAAAAATTAGCTTTGAAATGAGCTCAGACCTTTTTACAAACCACTTAGTACTTTAAAACATCTGACATTAACAAAATAACCTATTTGAAGTAATAGTAAACTGCCATCTGCTGGTAAAAAAGTAATGCACATAATGAACCTGCAGACTTATGAAGTGATAATTCTTTTGTATTTGACATGCTACAGTCAAATATGTACATGACTTAGAAGCTGCATATATTTTACTGGTGGTTTTTCATCTCCATTTGCATTTTCATATAGAATATGCTAAACAGATGCCTATAACATAACTAACTTTAATGACAAGTGCAGAAAATGAGACAATAAGAATAAAGAACAAGGACTAATAAAAGCAGATGAGCGATCAGAATGATGACAGCTTCCAAATGTGTCCTATTTACATTGCTAATAATGAATCACAAGCACTTCCTTTTTTGTTTCCCCCTGCCTTAGACCCTCCTGTATGACCAGAATTGTAGCACTGAGAAACATTTCCCGGCATCTTCAGTTTGATTTGTGTGTGTGTGTGGTTCCTTATGCAAGCATTTAAATAGGAACTGGGTCTTTAATTGTTCTTGATTTAAGTAGGTCATCTTCACCAATACATAAATCTTTTGTCTTGTTGTAAGCCAGGTCAGCTACTGAAAGGATGTGGAAAATACTTACTACACAAATATGACCAGAAAAAATAATTTGACAAAGGACCACTCCCAAATTATATGTCATTACCCAACCAGTTTCCATAAATCACAGGTATGATGAGTACACTACAGGGGAGAGACTATCAGGTTTCATGTTTGTATAGTGTGTACCGAGTAGGTGTGCTGAGCATGACTGGGTCCCTAGGGCACTGCTGCACTATAAATAGCAGCATTTGGTGAATTACCTCTAATGCAAACATCAGGCCACTGTCCCTTTTCAGATGCATGCAGTTTTCTTTATGACTGTGGTTATTCCAAACATAGCCTATTGTTTTAGCAAACTGATCTTCTCATAGGAAATGTTTAAAATGAGCAAAGACAAAAAATAGGTCAGTTCTTCCTTTGAAATCAGAGAGAAGTGTGTATTTGTAATATTTCCCAGGCTTATTTCCTTGGAGCAGGTTTGGCAGGTATGAGAGGAAGTTAAAGATTTATTTTTGGTGCTACGTACCAGATGTCATACCTGCTCTTCTGAGACAGTTGCTTTTATCTCCAGCAGTACTTGCTCTAGTAGCAATGAAAAAGTGATTTGAATCCTGTTTAAAGCGTGTAGTGTGCACTGTTCATGTGCCACTAAAGGAAAGGCAAGGCTTGTTTGGGATACTCCAGACAGAGTCTTTATGTGTCATCATGCTTGCATCCCTCTCAGCAGTGTTTTTGCCTCTGAAGATGTGGCGAATTAATGTGCCCAGCTCCAGGGCTTGTGACCCCAGCAGACACTGAAGGGCTACAAAGATGTCCAGTTTGGAGTGCTGTTGTATTTGTGGGATCTCTGCACATGGCTCTTTTTGTAGCATCCAGGTGGTTCTTTGTAAAGGACCATTTCTGGGGAATTTGTGGTGCTGTGCACACTCCACTCACAGCAGTCTTAATCAAATGCTATTCAGTGTCTTGCCTGGAAAGGGTCCTCCTTGATGGCAGAGGAACATTTATACTATAAGGCCAAATCCTCAGCTCAGAAAAATGCCACAGCTTTTTTGACTTTTAATCTGAGGAGGATCTAGCCTGTGTTGCATACTCACAGAGCCAGGGACACTGCTCTGGGTCCTGTTTACTGAAATGCTCCAATAGCAACAAAACATGTTCAGACGGAAGCAGAACCAGGGGAACAGCGGTGCCCATGGATACCTGTTAACAGGTGGGAGCTGAAGCACACAGTTACCATCAAAGACACTGCTGTCCACTGCTTTGCTCTGCAGCACTTCAGTCTCTGTGCTAACAGGACTCTGCCTTCCAGCTGAGGAGTGACTGATGGTTGAAATAACAGTCTCAATTTATTCCAGGTATGCCACTGACCTGCATGACCTATAGGAAGGATAATGTAAAGGCAATCAAAGCAGTAAGCTCCTGAAAGTCTCTAAGGGCTATAAAAATGGAAACATGGGAGACATGAAATGAGGATGACGGTTCAACTGTTACCTGCTTATAGGCTAAATCAGGAATTTAGTGAGACTGAGATCTGACCCAACAAGAGAAAAGAGATGAGTAAGAAATTATCAGAAGATAAAGCTGGTATTTCCTTCATGTTATGCTAGAATCACTCTGTTCAAAAAGTCTCCTGAACCATGAAGAGCTGGGATGGGCAGGGGTGAAGAGGTGGGTTATGGTGATGGAAGGATATTGTCATTACATAAATTGGACCAGTTAAGGTCTGTGTAACTGTTTACGGCCATATCCCATTTGTCTTTTATGAGCTTACTTTGCAGTGGAATGGAGGAAGTTTTGCTGACAGCACAGCTGGTTGTTTGGCTGTTTCTTTTCTGTGTGTTTCCAGAAAATTAATCACTGTGTCCTGCCTGTGCTCTGTTCAAGATTTGGCAATGGGCATTTGATGGGTTTGCCATCCTTTTAGCCAACACTTAATGATGTTTCCTTTTTGTACCATCCTTCCTGCACTAAAATGCCATGGTCAGACTAAGTAATAATAAAACTATTAGTGATTTACCAAGGAGCAGGAATAACCTTAGTCCATGACCAGTTTCTAGCAAAGTGTAGTTCTCAAGATAAATTGAGGCCCTTGTCTTTGCAAGGATTACTGTGTGGTGGACTCAGAAATGATACCTAGCAGTTAAGTGCTGTTCAGAAAGCAATATAACATTCACTTTAAAATCAAGAAGCATTAAATAGATACTATTTCACTGGCACGGGAAGCAGGGAATACCAGGAGAATCATGAAATGGCTGTACATTGTTAGTCTCTGTGAATATAGTGACATTTGGAGACCTCTGGTATTCATTTGAAATAAACAACAAAATAAGACTCATGCTATATGCTTGTCAAATCCAGGCTTAGTGATCAGCTAATATTCTTATCAGCCAGGCAGTGTACACAGAGATACTCTGCTTTCACACTGTCTGCTGATTGCATTTGGGCCCCTGAAGAAGGCAGGTGATTAATCTGCAGGGGTTTATTTTTTCTTAGCTGTTAATGTCCTCTGTTTCAGAGCAACAGTCCATGGCTCATTAAGCAGGGAAGATTCGAACACAAGTGTGAAGGACAGCATGCAAAGATTTTCTACAAATCTCTTGTTTGACTCTCAGGGTAGAAAAATTAAGTATTGGAGAGAGTTTGTCCTGTGCTGGGGCAGAACCAGTACTCTCTGAAAAGCAAAGGGACTGTTAGAAAATCTGTATGTATTTCAGTCAAATCAGGATAAAATCTAAAGCCACAATGCTCTTGTGAGGTGGCAGTGGACACTTGGTATTAGCCCAGAAATGCACAGCTGCCACTTCAGCTGACCTGCTGTGAGAACCATGCTCTCCTTGAGTCTGTTGCTCCTTTTCTTTGGTGATTATATCTCACTCTTGCTGTGTTCTTTCCACTTGTATGGTTGTGTACTCTGGCGTTGAATGCCGAGAAAGCAAATGGGGCTGCTGAGCCCAAATGCCTCAACAGAAATGCAACAGGGGAAATGAAGTCAGTTTGTAAGGTTTTGCAATATTAGATTATTCTTAAGGGGATCATCTTTAGGTTATTAGCTACTGTTTATAGTCTGTGTTATATCGATCTATAAAATTATTTTCTGTCATCAACTGAAATATTTGAAAACATGTTGATATAGGCAAAGTATTTTTCTGACAGTATGATGTTATATGAGCATTAATTTATTAACCCTAGTAACTTTATTGAGAAGTAGGGAAGTATTTGGACGTTGTTTTTACAGACTAGGAAATGTAAGGTTCAGATTCATAGTTTTAGATCTGCATATTCTAGTATCTGCTAACTAGCATTTGGCCCTGCTTGCTTTCACTTAAGTCTTTTCCTCACCTGAATTTTGGATCATGGAGCAGCTGTGTCCTGCACAGCTCCTGTGATCAAGTCCGTGATGGGAAGGAGGATAGCAGTGAGGATGGGTTATTGTGGTCAAGAGGCAAGGAAGAAAAGTGAATGAACTTCTTGCTTCAAGCTGTAAGAAAGATGTACCAAGGTCCCATTTTGATCCTGGGAACCAGGAAATAAGAGTGGCTGCATGGGAGGGAGGGAGCAGGCTGAGGCTCTGTCCTTCCATTCAAAAATGTGCAGATCAGACAAGAGGAGACAGTAAGCCAATGTTGGGAATACAGACAAAATTGTAGGCCCAGTCTAATAACTTACTGGCTCCAGGAACAGAAGACCATTGTAAACTATTGTAATTATCATGGACAAGAAGGTCATTGGAAACAGGAGTGCCCAGTATAACAAAGCAAAACAAGCCTCCCCAAAAGACTTCTAAGTCCTATGGTGCAATTTTCCCCTGGTCAGTGGGCTGCTCTAAATCTAACTGTTATTAAATATTTACCTGTGATCTGGACTTACACTCTGCTTCGGAATGCAGTGACAATGGGGAAGGATTGATGAGAATGTGTGTGAGAAGGGAGAAGCAAGCAGGTTTCAAGGGTTTCTGGGCTTTGCTTTCTGCTGAACCTCTTCTGGGTTTTTTTCCTTTATTTTTCTCTCCTTTTATGCTTTAAAGTTCTACTTTAAACAATTAGAGGAAATTTAGCAATAATACTGCCTGTGGAGTCTAGGAAAGTAAGAATTAATTCTACATCACCACTTTCCTTTGTTTGTCTTTTTTTATCTTGTTTATCTTTGATCAGCTGCAGATGAAATAACCAGCTAACTGATTTCCCATACAGGGCTGCCACTCATGCTGATGAAACTCTGCTGACATGGGAGTATGCTCTGTAGCAGTCTAGCAGTATCCATTTCTTATTCCAATACACTGACAGGTCACTCAGGGAGACTAAAAACTCTATTCTGAAGTGGAAAAGAAACTGCCATTTCAATTTTGTTTTGATTTGAAATTTTCCAGCTACCTATCAAGACCAAATCCTTGAACTGTTTACTTAAAGTAACTGAAATACCCCTATTTGAAATAGTGGATATGCAAGATTTAGCCATTAAAGAGTTGGGGTAAAATTAAAATCCCCTTCAATAATAACTAAAGTCGGAGAAAATCTTTCAAGAAAATTAAACACTTAATCAAAAAGAGAGAAGGGTTATTGTCGAGAGCATAAAGATTAAACAGGAGAGTTGTCTCAGAGAATAACCATCAGTGATAAGTAGCAGGCAGTTAATAATATCCCCTCAGGGATCTTCTTTTACTCATGTAGGTTTTTGGACAAATACAGTATTACATTTCTTATAGTTAGTGTGAGAGAGCTTCATGTCATTCCAGAGTAGCAATAAAATTTCAGTGGAATAAGGACAACTGGAGAGGTAGGGAAGGGGTGACCCAGAAGATTAAACAGTGGGAAATCAGTAACAGTTTTTCCACATAACTCTCCTTTTTAGCCCCCACATTCTGAAATCTCTTCTCAGTCTCACTGGCATCCTGTTTTTTGTATCCACAGCACTGTATTAGGACTGAGATTTTATATAGTACTGGCCTTCAATATGGAAAGGAAAGAAAGACCAAGTAGACTAAGAGTGTGATTCCATGTTGTAATTAAGGGCTGGTTTAAAGCCTGATCATGCAAATGGTTGAATTGACAGAATTAAAGGGAAGATAGTCTGTAGCCATTGGAAGGCACATAGGGTGGGAAGGATGGAGGCAGGAGGTTCTGGAGAACCTCTCAAGCGAGCTCTGCAGATGGAGAAACTGTAACATGAAACAACTCCCTTGATCTCTCATTTATCTTCCCTTGTTCTCTCCTCCTATGTAATTACAAGTTTCCTTAACCATCTTCTGGCCATTGCAAACATTTAAGAATTATTGCAGTTCTCACACATGATGCACATGTTCTTCATGTCCCCTTGTGTCCCTCCATTTATTCATTTATCATGTACACACAAAATTCCCATAAAATATTAATCTGAAATACAAATCTTTCTTTGCATCCTGGGATCATTTGCATATAGCAATGTTAACGAGAGTATTAATTCTGCATGCACAGTCTGTGGACTGCACACAGGGCCAGATCTCTCTCGGCAATGATGCTGAAATTAGTGACAATTTCAGAAATACTGTTTTCATATTAAAAATGCTGAATGGAAAGTGACAGTTTCCTAGAACTGAAATGTTGTCTTTAAAACTCAAACAAGAGGATTTGAAGCTTAGTTTTCAATTTTTCCTTCTAAGAATTCCTCTGTAAAAGGAATTTTATACTACTCTATGTTTCTGCCCAGTGGTTCCTATAGATCAGTACAGTCTAAAAACAAAAGGATTTAATTTTTTTAACAGTGCCGTAATCCATGGGGAATCTGAACATTTCTTTTGCCCTCCTTCCTTGTTGGGAACATCAGAAGTAGCTACACTTCTGCCAGTTGAGGCAGAACATGGTGTTGTAGATGGACCAAAAATAATTCAGTTAGGCTGAGAGAGGATCATCTTCTCTGGGGTAACAAAGAGTGAAAACTGTCTAAGCAGGCATTTGATGAAATGGAAATGGCAGGAGGATCTCCTGTGGTGGAGAAAACTTCTGCACCTCACTCCTAGCTGTGAGCACCGGATAGGGTTGTCCTGCCGTCCACAGAGGTGGGAGCCCTGGGGCACCTTGGGGGCCTGTGGAAGCTGTGGGGAAGTGGCTCTGGGGCAGGGACACATCTCTCACCTAGGTTTTACTCTGGAAGGAGAGAGGGAGGGAGGGAGGAGGGAGGGAGGGAGGGAACAATCTTGTCTAAGCCTCATGGTCTGCCTTGGATCCTTCACTTTCCAAGGCAGGCTTAAGACAAAAAGTAGTACCAACAATGAGAGAAGAGTTCTTTGTCTGCACCCAAATCCTGCCAGACACAGAAAAAGAGGGACATCTTACATACAGCCCTTGCCCAGGTTCAGTGCATCCCTTTGCAAGTAATTTTATTCTAAGTGGTGGATTGGTAAAGGGTTGCATTTCCCTCAGTGAAACTCCGTCACTGGAGGTTCCCAAAAGATTTTTACAGGGAAAGGCCCTGCAGCTGAAGTTGGACCTTTCCTTCTGCAGAGACAGTCTCTGGTTGAGAGGCGGTTGCCAAAGTGGATCAAATCCCTTCTGCCAGGAGCTGCAACACTTGGGGTAAGCTGGAGCTCTCAGTGGGTCCCTGGTTGCTTTTTCTGGATTTTGCAATGCTCTGTCTGCACTTGCAGAAAATCAAAGCACTTACTCATGTTCCAGGAACAATGTATTTTCAGTTTGACTTTATTTCTATTTTGATATTCAAATTTTGAATATCTGTAGTTTGTGAAAACAAGCAGTGTTTTATTGTCTACAGGAACAATGCTGTTGATCCCTCAACTCCTAACTGTAAAGCCTGCATTTGGCTACACAACTTTTAAAAACATTCTAAATGAAGCATGTGAGACAAGGTCCGCAGCTGGAGTTAAGCACTTCCACGTGCTTGCTGAATCAGGGACCACGCTGTTACAAAGATCTTCCGGGACTCGCTGGAGATCCATAAGAAATTGCCTTGACTTAACCAAGCCATCATATTTCTCTTAATCACTACTACTACATCATCTTTTTTCTTTCACTTGCTTCTCATTCATGCTTAAATGAGAAACATCTGTTTCCATTTTTCACATTGTTCTGTTATGTGAGTAACGATATCAAGCATCTTTTATTTTCCTGCACTGTGAAAGAATAAATTAGTGTTAAGTTTTGTGAAGTGCTTTAAAACACTAAAACAAAACATCTGTTTCAGCTGCAGGTCATTAAGATGAAAAATCCTAGTCTGTGCAGTGCAAAACTGCCAAAAAATTTATCAACCCAAACACATTTCTTTACCTGTCTTTTACCAAAACAACTGAAGATGGTGATAAGACAGTAAATCTTCAGAGACAGAGCAGTTAAAAGTGCTCAGTGCAGTAATCCACACCAGTACCTCATAGTAATGGATCCTTGTCTGATCTGGAGATGCCTGGAGGTTGCTCCAGTGTTACAGACTTCAAGCTCAGAGTCTCCTTGACCTCCACATCTTCCAGTTGGGCACAGCATTGTGCAGAGTTGCCTAACCCCCTGTAGATGTCTGTGTTACTGTACTTTAGCTAAAAATCCCTTCACCTGCCCCCAATCATTTAATATTTGGAGATTGTTTCCAGGGCAGAGATGCTCTTTGCATGCCAAAGCCCAAATGTAGTTGTCTGTGTTCTTTTGTTGATAATGATCTCCTTTGTAAAGCACTTTGAGGTATAGAGATGAAAAACCAACAGCTTTTCACCTGAGAGCTTGACTATTAATAAATAAAATAATTAATATTAGCAATGAGTGCATCCCCTGAATTCTGTAGAAAATGGCAAACCTTACAGACAGGTCCTAGGAGGCAGGTAATAACTTACTCCTACAAGAGGATGTGCCCACCCTTGTTTTGCTCTGTCTTTAATTAAAAGATCCTTAGTATAAAGGAGGTATTCAGTATCTGGCAGAAATGGGCTCAAAAAACTAGATGGGGCTTTTCTAGCATCTTAAGAGAAAATCCTTGTTTGTTCTTCCAAAGCAGCAGCCAGTGCAGTGTTGAGCAATTCTGCTGCACGGTGCTCCCACCCTCCCTGCAGCAAATGAATGTGATGATTTGGGGTCTTTAACAGCCCTGTGCAGCTTTTTAAAGAAGCATTGTGCCACCCATTTCATTTAAACCCTCATTTTGTGAGGCAGGAGACTGCATATATATTGCTGCATGAGTCTGTTCACCTGCAGCTCTCCCCACCCCCAGCTTATGAGCATGATTTCCTTTTATGCACTGCTCTGTCACAGCTTGGCAAGTTTCCCAAGACAGTCCATACCAGAGAGGAGAATATGGCTGCTGAGCGGTGTAGACAGGAGAAATGCCTTATGTAACACATTCATTTAAATACTATGAAATGTTGAGGCAGGCGAGACATAACTGAAAGCAAAATGCAGCCCTTAATCTCTAGCATCAGTTCTGCTTGCCCTCACCATCATCAGCATCTAATAGTCACTGCCTGTCTCCATTCACATCTCCATCTTTTTCAAGAAACTGCCTGCGGCGGAATGTACAAACAGCTTGGTGAGCGGTTTTAGGAGCAGGGGTTTTATTTTTTTTCCATTCCAATTCCTCATGAGCCTCATGAGCATTTCCCCACTAATATGCCTGTGGCATCATCAGGTGTTTAATGAGAGTGATGTTGCCTGAATATTATTGTTTTTATAGCTCATTTTGTTTTGACAAGTCTTCAGTTCTGTGGCAGTTTATAGTGTGCAGACTTCTCCTTCCTATATCTGACTTAAAGAATTTGCAGAAATATTATCACAGAGGTACTGTCATAAAACCTGAAATAATTAATTGTCAACATTCACTATGTTTGCGTGCAATATGTGTTCAACACCACAGTAGTTTCATGACATCGATTAATTATTTTCATGCATTTCTTTTGTAATACTGAAGCACCAGGAATAGTCCATCAGGCCGTGTCTCAGATAGCAGTTCAGTGCAATTCTGCACAAACAATCCTGTTGGCTTCTTTTAGCAGTTCCCCAAAAGACCAGCTTGGACTCCAACAGGCAGAGGATCACAGTCTTGTTCCTCACATCCAGAATCTAGATCATTATATGTTGTACTCAGACAAAAACTGCCAGCATTGTATCTGTAGAAAACAAGGCTGCTAAAATTATAAATCTTGAATAGACACATACAGTGCCATTTTAGCCTCTGCATTTTGTCTACATGTTGACTGTGCTGCACCCATTTCTTTACTGATTAAATTAAATGGATACAGGTTTTTTGTACAGACAAGACCATAATTTTTACTTAGGAAAATGCTATCTTCATTTCCCCTATTGTATGGATGATTAGTGCTGACTAGTGCATTTATTGAACAGCTGTGTCTTAGGCAAGAAAAATGGTGATATTTTTAACATACCAACTAATGCCCATTAGGTTCTCGCTTTTATATTATCTTCCAAGTAATTTTACCTAGTTTGGGCTGCCAGTGCATGTTTTATTGCAACAGTGGCAGAGCCTTTAAAACAACTGGCTGCTGTCAGGAATTTAACTTGCTTGCCTTTACTAAGATGAGGGGAGTTATTTGGGCGAAGGACAGCAAAGGTACTCTTGGTGCTTCCTTGTGTAATGTGTGTCCTGGATGACAGTAAAGGGGAAGAAGCTGCACCTCTCTGCAGTCCCTTTTCTCCTCCCACTGCCGCAGTGTGACTGCACAACCATTTTGCTCTTGGGATCCCCCATTGCTGGTTACGTGCAGAGGCCCCAGAGGTCTGTGCCTGTGTTCCCAGCACAGACATAGGCAGTGGAGCTGCACAGCTCCAGGAGTGGATGATGTTAACAAAATGGTCATTGTATACATAGCTGCTGTTTCAAATGTTCATATCCTGGCTTCCAACGACTCTATTTTTATGTCTTTGTTTATATTTAATAGCTGTTAGAGTGGTTAAACGGCTTTATTTTGGAAACCTTGACATTTCTTTTGCCTGTACTGAAGCTGTAAAGATCAGAAACAAAGATGTGCCTTTTTACTCTGTTTCTTCTGATAGGTTTTGTCATTTTGCAACTGTTGTTCTATTAGACTTTGCAGAATTTGGACAGGATTCTGATCTCCTACAAAGCAACACACACACTTATTATAATGCAGAAGCAGGTTTGGGATCTTTTTTCTGATTACACCATGCTGAGTGCCATGCATGAGAAATTAGAGTCTGTCTGTTATTATGTGACCAAGCAGCTACAGGAACTTCTAGTGAGAGCTTTTAAATACTAGTAAAATAAAAACCAAAACAATATTCCCATGAAGGAGAATGCAAAGTACAGGCTCTCCTTCTGCAAGTCTCCCAGGCTTTGGAAGAGAATGATCAAATCTAGACCAGGCCAGTCTTCTTAACAATTCCATTGAGGTAAAATATTAAACAAAGAAAAATTTTGGGTTCTTCTGCAAGGTCATTCATGATAGTTCCTTTTTGAAACCAGCCTAGGTTTTATAATAGGTTGTTTTTCCTCTTAGGTGCACAGGTAATCACTCACATGGCATTTCCAGTGGGGAACTCCCCAGACCATTTAATTTTCATGCTCCTACTGGCAAATGGGATTTTTTCCGTCAGCCTTCTCTCTGTGCAAGTAAAATATCCTCATCCTGCTCAGAACAAAAGAACTGCCAAGTGTTGGGAGGCCAACCCACTTTGTCCCTTCTGTCCAGTAGACATGCTCCTGTGCTGCAGTTCATCATGTGCCCTCTGGGCTCCCTGGGAGAGGTCCAGCTAAGATGCTGCAGGAAAATTGCTCACAAACCTTCTCAGTGTCCTGCACACATGCATACAATGTGGACCATCTCCACTCCTCAGTGCCTTTCCCTGAAGCACCTCTATACCTGTCCAACTGAGCCATATGACTTGGCCTTTACACTACCTGTATGTGCTCCACTCACACCTGTTCAGCACCATCTGACCATATGGCTCTCTGGTTTACAGTGACATTGCCTTCATCACCTCCCCAGTTTGCCCTCTCCACCTGGCCCTGGGCTCCCATCTGCAAATAATTTGGCCTTCTCAGTCTTTCTCCATGTTTGGGAGGCCACAGCTACAAGCCAAGCCTTTCCTGCATGTCTTAACCCAAAGGAGGATCAGCCACCTTCCTTCCTGGAAGGAAAGAGTGACACACACACACCCCTTCTCCCCCTCCCCCATACGGTTTGCAAAACAAAAGGAGAGCACTACAGATTCGGTTTCTGAAGTGAATGCCTGAGTGGGTCATCTCAGAATGGACTGAGAGACCACACAGGCTATCCCTAGGAACGGATCAACAGGCTGCTGCAGCAAGATCAGAAAGGTGGTGACTGATGAGGCTGTTTACATAAAATTAGGGGGGTGTAGGTTGTGAGCTGTATGTGGAATATGTGTACTGATGTCACATGAGTACTAGAAAGGTTTAAAATGGTATTCTGGTGCTAATGTGGGATAGATGTACCTAAGAGACCTGGAGACCTAACACAGCATGCAGGGACAGCCCCTGTGTACCTACAATGATTCCCAACCCCTACCTTGATTCCCAACACCTCTGCATTCCAGAGCTCCCCGACATTCTGTTGCCCCAGGCTGTACTATACAGTGACCCTTTTCAGCAGGAGCATAAAAGGGCCAAAGCTAACATGCCTGGGGTTAAAAATGTTGGCTCTGTGTCCTGCATGCTCACCATCGTTTCCAACCCTTGTTACCATCAGGTGTCATCAGCTCCCTGAACTACTGTGTAGCACTGTGATCTCCTGTTGCTGGGTCCTAGGCAGCAAAAGCAGTATGTTGTCTCAAATGGCATCTTCAGCCTCTCTGCTCTCAGCAGGCTGCAGAGCTGTTTGATCAACACAAGGTTTGACAGTCAGGCATCATTAATTTTCCACAACCTACTACTTGAAACTCCTGAAAGGATGGGCTGTCACTGTTCCTCGTAGCCCTTGCTGGCCTCAACTGCCCTCTGCACTGTCCTGCTGCAGCTCAGGAGGGCTGCATGCCTCGAGCCACTGTTCTCCTTCCTCGGGCCCAGGATTTAAATTCTGTCAGCTCTGTCAGGGAAAAAAGGGAATTCTCAATATATAATTATTTCTTTTTAAAGGATGAAATAAACTGTAAAGCATTAATGATGGAGGAGATCATACACAATTCAGGCGTAGTGAGTACCCATTGTCTTAAATTAATCCTAATAAGCACTGTTTTCCCCAGTATGTGCCATTTTAACAGTCACTGTGGAAAGCTGTGCTTCCTAATGTACTATCACAAGTGTGATGATACCCTTCTCTTTTGGAAAGTATAATTGATACAATGTGACAAAAACATGGTTATTGCTTATTCGTAAATGGGATACTTTAAAAAGTCCTTTCTTACATTGATTGGATTAAATTACTTGCTGATTAAGGCATCTACATGAAATATTAAACCACTATTATCTGGCTCCTATTAAGATTCAAAATCAGGATTCTCTTTTGTGCAGAGTAAGTAAAAACTGTTATGCTATTTTAGAGCAGAATATAAATGGGGTAAGTAAAAGTCAGAGGTATATTTGAATAAAAATTCACACATAACTTCTTAAAAAGAAATTCTAGTATGCTTGGGATGGAATTAGAGAGACACATTTGATACACTAACAGATAGATTTGAGTGCTTTCTGGGAGTGTTCAGACATAGCTGCTTCTGCTGAAATTCCCAAAATAAAACTACTCTGCTGACTATTTCTGCTTTTACGGATACCTCATTTTTACTCTATGAATTATGTGCATGCTCCAACTAAAAATACACTTCCAAAGCCTTATCTGAGTCCATTTCCACACACTTTGTTGGAATCCAGAGCCAAGGGCTGTGAAACTGGGACAAATTTTAAAAGTGAACATGACTGTTCTTCTAAGTTTTCACTCTCTTTGAGAAACCTATACCTAGCATAGTCGGCCTACTGAAATAACTATTTTAGAGTTATTTTAAATATGTACATTTTTGTTAGTAGGAAAATTAGTACTGGAATTTTCTTTCTTTGAGCCTGATTGAAAGTCTTTGGAGTTATTTCACCAAGCTTATAATGAGACACATTGTGCTCCTATGAGCTTCACACTAAGAACAGTAGTATATAAGACAAGATCTGCCTGCAAATCCCAAACCTAGGACATTTTTCCTGAATGAGATAATGGCAAATGAACTGCTGTTCAAAATAATTCCTCTGACAGTTTAATCAGGATGTGATCTGGAAATACTGGATGAACAAGGGAGAAGCAAAAGTTTTAATATAGCTTTGATCAGTGCACTGAAGATACTTTTTGGCAGATGGGTGGTAATGGATGTGGTCAAGCTGAGAACTAAGCGATGCTTCTTTTCTTTTGGCATAGAAAGGGATTGCCGGAGAGGCTGGAAAGTAAGAAGTTACTGGATAACAAAACTCTCATTATAATAACCCTAGGTTGTAACTTGCTCTTTTCATTTTTGTTAACATACCATACCATACACTAATTCTGTACAAGCACACAATTTGATAAATAATTCTTCACTATTGCATATTAACTCTCGGACTGTGTAAACTATCACAGTTTTATATAGTTTTTCCCCCCTCCTTTTCAGGATTCAATTACAAAGATGTCTGTTGTCATGCCCTGAAGATATATACTTATCTGTACACTACGATATAGTCTAAAAAAGCTTTTGTAGTTTTTTTTTAGCTTTATCTCTGATGTTAGAAAACTCAGGTATATTCATAATTAATTGTCTTGATCAAACCCAAACTCTTTACAATTAAGAAACAAACAGAAGGTATGGCATATCAAACAGACTTTCTGCTGCTGTGATCTTACCTAAACACAAAATAAGCTCCTCACTACTTCCACATTAATAGTAATAAAATGTGTTTTTGCTTTCTTTGCTTCTTCTTCAAATACCATTATTGTGTCTTCCCATACACAAACCTCTGGTGCTTTACAAACAAACAGTAGTAAAGATTTTTGTAATTGTATGTGTCAAGCATAAGGACAAGAGGTTGTATGTCCATGTGACAATGAAAGAAGTCAGAATTGCTGACATAGCAATTGCCTACCAGGCAGAACAGCAGGAAACTGAGGAGAAAAGAAGGTGGTTTGAAATCCTGCCTGGTATGTAGTTACACTGATACACCGGCAATGATTTTGACAATTGAGAGACACTGCTTATTTTTCAAGTGCTGCCAAAACATACAGAACTTGCTTCTAAAGTCAATGAAGTTTTTGGTGAAAATGTCTTCCCCTGGACACCTTTGTCCTGACTTCCGTCTGGTCAGATAACTTGGAAGTACAGAAGTGGTGGGGGTTGGCTAGCAAAGCCTCTTCCTTTTTGTGAGGGTGTTGAAATGGTGTTTGTCTGAGGGAGGTATTTTTCCCATGTTGTGCCGCCTCTGTTCCTCACTGGACGTATGGAAATCAAAACTTTGGAGATGGATTGTGCCTGAAAGGATTATTGTCAGGAATTCCCTGCTTTAACATTGCTCCAATCTCTAATATGTGCTGTAGACATGGATGGGACCCTGGTGCTAGTCACAGTGCTGGATGTAGGAAGAAGTGTGGTGACACAACGTGAAGGAGACAGAACATGACGCTCTTCAGGTCTACTGCAGTTTCCTTCTCATCACTAACACTTGCCAGCATAGGACAGTCATGGTGAAGGTCAGGCATATGGCTGGTAGTGGTGGGAACTGGACTCATTTATGCTGTGTCCTCCACAGGGGGATGTTAAGCCTACCAGCGTGACACCTGAACCAAGGATCTTGAAATTACTATTTCTGTCTTCTCCCTGTGTATCATTTTGGCAGTATAATGCGAACTGACTCATCAGACTGGGTTAAGCAGAGCTATCACCATTTATACATATTAGATCTAGGTCCTTTTCCATCATCTGTTGAATGCCAGTTTATTGCCACTGCTTTCTTCCTCATACACTAAATTACAATTCATCAACAGACTCAGGAAGAAATCTGTTATGGTTTTGTTGCTCATAGCATATTTTCATATATTAATACTTCCTGTGTGTGATGCAAATGGCAACCCTCCAAGGCAATACATTGTTTTTAAGAAGGTCAGTGCTATAATATATGGTGGTATTTTCCTACAGTAATCAGATTTCTTGTGGTCTTTGAATTCTGTGAGACTTGAGCTCAGTAACTCAGACATGAGAAGAGTTGTCAGATCCTCCTGAAGGGAGCAAACATGCAGGCTTGGCTAGTGTCTTTGCAATATGGGATGAATTAGAATAGCGCAAGTTGAAATAAAATATGCATAAAGACCAAGGTCAATTAATTATTATCAAAAATTAATTCAGAATTTGTAATTGATATTTACTGTGGTGGTACCTGTGGAACAGCTAAGAATGGAGCTTGGTGTGCCAGGCAGACAGTGCTGCCCCAGCCGCTGCCCCTCTCTGGTCAGTGGCAGATGACAGTGACACTCCATAGTGGTGAGACTGAAAACAGGAGACAACTGTGGCAGGCTGGGGCCGGAGCTGCTGTCCTCTGACAAAAGCTGGTTTGTAATTGCCAGCAGAGGCCTGGCCAAGGGGAGCAGATCTAAGCAACAGACATGGGATTTTTGTGCCATTGCCTATGGATAGAAGCTGAGCAGTGGGAAACAATGGCAGTTGTCTTTATTATGTAATCTGGGAGATCTTTTCCTAGCTGGGAGATTTCAAATACTTGTAATGGTATGACAGTTCTAAAGACAGTTCAGGGTGGCAAGCAGTAATATTTCCCTAGGTATGCTTTCTAAATACCCTTTGTTGCAAAATATTTCATTTCAGGACTAACCTTATCTAGGGATCACTTCTAAGAGAACCATAGGTTTCATGGCTACTGGTTTTAATTTTACCTATACCTTCTTACTGCCTTCTTACTGTTTTACTGACAATTCTAAAAGTTTAATCACATTGACAAAGATGACTAGTGTACCTTGATTTATAGCAGACACTATAAATTTATAAATAAAATACATTTTTTTTATTCTGTCTGAAAAATAGACAAGACTAGACAATCCTTTTTAATTAACATTGACAACTGTATTTCAAAAGAGCCTGTGAAACAAGCAAGCCATCAAAACATAATCAACAGCTCAAACAGCAAAAAAAATAGTTAGGAAAAGTCATTTTTCCTCTTCCAGTTTTTACCATGTTGAAATAAGTCAGACTGCTCCAATTAATTCTGTTATTAGTTCTTCTAAAATTTCAATGGAAATAATTACTGTTTGTTGAAACAACCAGTACATTGATGTCCTAAATTTGTTGATATTAGTGAAATCAGTACTATGCCACTGTAAGAAAGGCCAGGAAACCAGAAAATCTCTGTAGGGTGAAAAGAAAAACTCTGTGGCAAGCTGAGCAATAACACACAGATACCTCTCACATTATGTTTCTGGGTGCTTGTTTTTGTAGTTATGATGGTCTAAGGGCAAAGACAAGACAAACTCGTTAGGTAAAGGTAAGAGATTTTATTTATACAACCATCTTAGCTTAAAAAAAATCCCAACATTGTATCTTAGGTACTCAAAAGCTTCTCTACTTCTTCAATTTATACTGGTGAATTTAATACAAGATGCTATTTTTTCCTATAAAGCCTGTTTTCTTCTGAAATTCAAGGAATTATTTCAATTTTGAAAATCTTATGCAAGATAAAATTGTTTACCAAAGGCTACAGTATGAAGATGAGATCAAAGTAATATCTGGAGAATGAAAATGGATGGGTTAAATGCAATGTATCCATTACATGAGTTCATTTCTATTTTGTAAACCATATAGGCTTAAATTCTTCTACAACTGAAAACTGTATAGTTTAATATTTTATCTGCCATTGTTTTGGTTGCTGTGCACAGGATAAGCAGAATAAGTTATTATTGAAAGAAATGTGTCGACTGAAAATGAAATTTTCAAAGAATGATGCATACAGCAGCTATATTTCCATGGTGAAGCTTTTTGCATAGAGTTAATGAAGTGCTTGGGGTTCTAGGGAATAAAAGGTGCTATATAAATGTAAGGAATTATCATTAAAAAGTTTTTCCCTCCAGGCATTTGGGATTTCTCTGTGTGTTACAAGGAGGCATCTGCAGTCTTCCTGCATTCTAAATACTTCAGCTTAGACCTGCTCCAACTCTCCCTCTGCAGCTCCAGCTACAAAAATGTTTATATGAAGAAACAGTTTCTAAATTGGTTTTGGTTAATCATATTTTGCTGCTGACTTGAAAAAGCATGCCCTGGTTTAGGCTTGTTATAGCCATGCTGAAAAGCAGGAGGAACTTGGTAGCAACCTTCTCTCGAGAGGTTTTCAAATGCTGTTTTTACCATTATTAGGCTTGTCTGCATTGGTAGAGATTTAATCCAGGACACAGCCAGAATTCCTGCAAACAAAAACCCAGCTGTGCTTTTGCTTCAGATGCCTGGCTTGATTTTTGAGAATTCTATTGTATGGTTCTTTGCCAGCCACACATGTTCCTTTACTGATCTTAGAGTGCCTTGTCTGTTCCATGCACACATGCAGTCCCAATTTTATGTCATTTTGTGTATATTTCTCAAGTCTTCTTAGTCCAACGTGCAATCTTTTCACATGCTGTAAGTGGCAATAGAAGTGGAATTAGAAATTGAAATAAGACTTCTGATATCACTGGACATAATCTTTTCCCACACTGCCATTTTGATGAAATACAGCATTTATGTGCTCTATTAATTCACACCAAATGTGGATTTTTTTCTTTTGTTCCACAGATTGTGTGAATCATATTTTTTAGAGTCCACTACTGCTAATGGAATTGGGCCTTTTAGATTAAAAAGATTGCTAGGTATCTTTAAACTCCTCATAAATTATGGGATTTGGAAGCATTAGAACTAAGGCTCAAATTTCCTTGTGCTAAGCATTTTACTTGTTCACAAAGAGATGTGAAATACAATAAAACACTGCATCTTCTTCTATAAAGCAATACTTTTATAGTATTTGGTGTTTTCCTTCAACTGTTAATTGCAGAATTGAAGCAAGAATTGCTGTTCCTTATAAGTTATCTGCTAGGGGACAAAATCTACTTAAGTAAGTGTGATGACCTTCAAAAGATCATGCACATAAAATATATGATATCCAGCAAGAGGCATTACGGTAGTATTAGTATTTGCTTTTTCATGTTTTTATTTGCATTTTGATTAGCATGGAGAGCATATATGATTACAGATCTTACACGAAATCTGTGGATTGCACAAGATGATAATGTTTCTTGTGTTTAAAAGCAGTGGAAAAACTGTCCATACATGTTCCAAAATACCAGAACTCAATTTTATAAATGCATATTTTCAGAAAACAAGCTTAATTCTCAGAAGAATAATATTAGCACTCATTAGGGGACTTAGTGCTTTAGGGTACTGTTAATGAAATTCATAGTCTTTTGCCTGTGGGCTATCAGTTTGAATTGTCTAACTCAGTGGAGATTAAAAATTGGCCTATTTAATGGCCTTTTAGTCCTTTCTAATGAGCTGAGTTTGGTGGGTCTCAGTCCCACAACATAAACCGTTTACAGTGTCTTCTCCTAACTGGCAAGCTCCAGAGGAACCCCCAAATTTAATGGATTCCAGAGAAAATTAGTTTTTGGTACCATGAAAAAAAAACAAAGAAAAGCAAAAGCCTTGATACACACTGGTTACACAAACACTAACAAACATATTATTTTAAATGTGAAGTGTATAATGATATATAATGTTTATAAATTAGCAAATTAGCCGAGTATGTGACATATGTTGCCACACAGCTATACTAAATATAACATGACAAAGATTCCCAAAGGCAATATCTACACCTGTGCATAAGATCACCTCAACACATTAAATGTTTAAATGTCTCTGGGATTCACTTTTATCAGAAAAAATAGGATCAGAACAGATATCTGAATAGTAACTGCAGTTAGAGAAAATTATGCTGAAAACAATTATTACCTAGTCTGCCTCCATTACGTCACAGTAGAGTCAAATGCTTCTACATTTTTCCTATAGATATTTAACTTAATCTTTAAGAAGATACTAATAACATTTCCAGAACCTTGTAGAGAATATACGCCTGTTTTAGTTATCTGTAACTGTTCCCAATGTCTAACCAAAATTTTCAGCACAGTTTCACTGTTAAGTTTTGCCCTGTCTTCAGTGGACTTAGTGAACAATGTATTTTTCTCCCCATAGTCTTTTATTCTCTAGACTAAAAAATCTCATACATTCCTATTTTCAATTAGGGTCACATTTTTTAAAAATGTTGATTTTCTTTCTTCCCTTCCTTGTACTGTATTCTATTGGGCTCCCTTGAATGCAGAGACCAAATCTGAACATACAGATGAGCCTTTACCAGTATTAAATATGAGAAATTCTTCATATGTCCTATATATGACAATTCTGTTTACACATCTCTCTGTACTGCAGCTTTTTTCACAACAGTATGACATTGTTGATGCATGTTCAGTTTGTGATTTTCTCTGATCCCCAGCCCCTTTTCTGTAAACCTGGTGTTTATTCACATGTTCCCAGTCTTGCAATTGTGCAATTGTTATTTTCTTGCTTAAATGTTGAAGTTGGCACTTGTATTTATTCAATTGCATCCTATTTCTGCAACCACTTTTTCAAGAATATTTTGAATTATTTTATTGTGCTGCATCATGCTCCCAGCTGTGCCAGTTTGGCATTGCTGGCACATCCAGTGCATGTAAGCTGTACTCTTGTCACTCATGTAATTAATTGGACTTGGTACCAGGCTCAGGACATGCCCACCTCCAGGCAACCCTGTTTGCTGTGTCCCACTGTGTGTCACAGTGAAGCATTGCTGATGTGATTCTGTACCACTGCAGGCACTGTGTTACCTCTTTTGCTTGCTCAATTAATAGTTCTGTGGGATGGTGTCAGACCCTTTACTTAAGTCCAGCCATAACAGATCGAGGGCTACTCACATCCAGGGCCTGTTATACTGTCAGAGCATGGGATGAGTTTGGCTTGATGTCATTTTCTTAACTACTCCACGTTGGCTGTAACTTACCACTTCATTAGCTACCTAAAACTACATTCATTAGCTACTTAAAAGATGTGTGATTATCTGCTTCAGTACTTTTCTGGGAATAGAGGCTGGTATGATTGACAGTTCTTGGCTCTACCTATTCCCCTTCTGTCAATTTTATGTGCCGTGTTTTAAATCTTCCTCTCTCCTGGAATTTGTTGTCCTCTGAGCACCCTGACCACTGCTCGCAGCTCTGACGTTGCCTTTTATCAGCCTCTCTAGCGGGAAATCCTCTGGGCCTGGCAATCTGAAGGGAAAAAATTTAATTCATCTAAGCGGTCTCTGCGCATTTACCATTCCCCTTTGACCCAGGATTTCCCTCAGCAGCACCGATCTGAGGGGAGAATGGCACCGGGTGTTTCCGCTTTCCCGATGTCACCTCGTGGCCTCCCGCCCCCCGCACAGGCGACGGTGCCCGGGCCGAGTCCCCTGCGCTCAGCTCCCCGCGCCCCCGGCGCTGTCGGCAGCAGCCTCCGCCTGCGGGCACAGCCCGCGGCCGGGGTGCGGGCCCTGGCGCTCCGGGCGCCGTGCGAGCCCAGCGGTGCGGGACCCCTGGTCCTCCGGGCGCAGTGCGAGCCCAGCGGGGCGGAGGCGGTGCGGGGCCCTGGCGGTGCGGGGCCCTGGCGGTGCGGACCCTGGCGGTGCGGGCCCTGGCGGTGCGGGGCCCTGGCGGTGCGGGGCCTGGCGGTGCGGGCCCTGGCGGTGCGGGGCCCTGGCGGTGCGGGGCCCTGGCGGTGCGGGGCCTGGCGCTCGGGGCGCGGGGCGGGCCCGTCCCGTGCGGCGCCGCCTCGGGCGGGGCGGGGCGGGCTGTGGCGCGCGCTCCCGCCGGGGGCAGGGCGGGCCGTGCGCGTGCGCGTCTGTAGGCGCGCGCGGAGCGGCGGGGCGGTCGGGAGGCTTGCGCGATGACGTCACGGCGGCGCGCGCAGGACGTAACCCCGGCGTGACGCACAGCCCGGCGAGCCCGTGAGTTTCCCGTTACGATTTATTTTGCTGTGCCGCGGCGCCGCCGCCCCCGCCCTGCGGCCGCGGGGTGCGCTGGGGAGGCAGCGGGCGCGCCGGGGCCGGGCCGGGCCGCCCTGGCGGCGGGCCGGGGAGCGGGCGGCTCTGCCCCATCCTGCCGCATCGGGAACATGGCGGCCGCCTCCGACCTGGTGCGGCACCGCGGCTCGGCCGCAGCCTCCCGAGCCGGGGTAAGTGGCCAGGCCGGGGCGGCGGCGCGGCGGAGATCGGGCGGGCGCGAGAGGCGCTGCCCTCGCCGGCCCTCCCCGCCGCGGCCCGCCGGGTCGCCTCCCCCCGGCCCCGCCAGCACCCCTCGCCCCCTCCCCGAGCCGGCGAGCGGCGTCCCCGGTGCCCCGGGCGGGCGGGACACAAAGGGCTGTGCCGAGGAGGGTTCTGTGCGATCACATGAAGCGGCGCAGCCAGTGAGCGCGGAGCGGGGAGGGGGAGCGGGGCCGCCGCCATTGCCAGGCGCGGAGGAGCTGGGCAGCCCGGGCCGCCGCTCGGGGCCTGGGGCCGGGCAGCACCGCCCGGGGCAGGGGCAGCCGAGTAGCGCCCCGCGGGCGGGGCCGGGCCGTGCTCTGCTCCAGGGTGGCCGGGGTCGCCCCGCGGGGCCCCGCAGGCTCCGGTCCCCTCCCGCCGACCGCCCGGCGGGTCCCGCGGGGCCGGCCGCCCTCCGCATCCCCCGCCGCTGCCGCTCGCCCCGCGCTGCAGGTCCCACCGGCGCTGCCCGCCCGTGCTGCCGGACTGGGACAGCGGTAATGTGCACTCTGCTCCTTCCCTGCCCGCTCGCCGCGGAGCGTAGCGGCTCCGACCCGCACGGTGTCGGTACAGAGGGCCGGCGAGGGGTACTGGGCGGTGCACCCTTCCGCACAGGGAACGTGGCGGGGCTCCCGGAGCAGAGGTGGTTTACAACAGCGAAGGAAAAGTTACAAGATCAGGTATCACAGTCGTGCCTTCGGGCTCTGAGCTCCTTCAGGATCTGGCGGTTTCTCTGACAAAGTTTGTGTTACGTCAGGTTTCAGTGATGAACGTCATCTTGACAAATGTAACTTATATGAAATGTGGAAAGTTTTTTATTTCTTATGCCTTGTGTGTAACCTTCAGTCAGTTGGAAATACTTCTGTTATAGTAGTGTGGTCTGTAAACTGACATCTCACGGTGATAATGAGAAACAAGTGTGGTATATCAAAATAGGTTTCCAGTGTCATACAACTCTGGCCCTTTAAGGAAAACCTCATTTGCAGTGACACTCTGATTCCTGCTCCCCTTTCTAGCACATAATTTGATTCTGAAGATTGTGTCAATGAAGTTTGCTTTCAAACGCATATGGGGAATGAATGTGCACCAGACTTTAGAGTAAGAAGCCATTTCATGCTGTACAGATTAATGAATTAACACATGGGATAAATGCTCCTAAGAGGCTGATAAGCATTTCTGGAATTCTGCTGTGGAATTGTACCTTTTACTGAGAACTTTGTGCAATATATTATTTTTTACATAAATTGCAAACTAATTTTTTACTCAAATTATGAAACAAATTTCAAAGAGAAGATTCTTCACAGTGGAGGGTGATGTGCTTCAAAGCTTTGGTAACTTAATGTGATTGTTCTGTCTAGAATTCTTTACTACCTGACTTGTGCAAGGCAGGTGATTTGAGGGCAGAATAAATGGACTGATTAGACAATGCAAAATAGATCTGGGGAAGCTTTTAGTGGGTCACTTAGGGTGCAGAGAAAATGCAGCAATTTTATTGAAGAGGAGTTTAAGTAGAGTGCATGAAAAAGCATTGCAGTGTGACAATCCTATTACACTGACTTATAATCAGAGCTGATGTTGCAAACCTGCCTAATGCAACTGCAGAGGGATATGGTGCAGAGTTATACAAGAATTAACAGTGAGAATTGAAATTAATAATCTTCAAAATACATTTTTAAAATAGTTTCTTCTGATGTCTTGTATTCATTCCAGCAGATTTTTGTTATATATATATAAAAACCTACTCAAGACAGGAATTTTGCAGAGGAAAAAATAGTTGTAATGTCACCAAAGTAACCTGACTTTTCCTTAAATATGTATTTTTTCTTTTGTTTAGTCTGTATGGTATTTTTTAAATTAAAAAAGCAACCTGGGTACATAGCACTGTTTAAAAAAAAGGAATGTACTTCTCTAATTTTTTGTTTGTTTGTTTCATGAAGTCCAGCCTCTGATTTCTACTGAGTAACACCAGGAGGAATACACTGGGAAAATATGAAAGTTATTAAGTGCCTGATAAGAGAATTGAAATCCCAGCAGGTGACCTGGCGAGTAGGAGGTAAAGGCACTGACCACTTAGAGCATCTTTGTGAGGTTATTTAGTACAAAAATGATTGATCGAAGTAGGAGCACCAGCAACTTAATAAACAGGATGTTAAGAATGGCAATGCCTTCCACATTAAAATAACTGAATTTGATATGGACTCTGAAGTCAAGGGTGGTTAGTGGAATTTATTGGGCAATAGTTTGTGCTTGCAAGTATTAGCACAACCTACCACTATGTGTACTTTTTTAATTCAAGCCTTTTTGAAGGCAGTTGTGGAGAAAATGGAACTGAAAAAGGAATAAAATTTTCCACAGTAATAAAACACTCACATACACACAGTTACTGGTTTCAAATACTTTCAGACTTTAAGCCAGCTTGCAAAAGATCTGAGAACTTAAAACTGGAAAAAATACAGGATAGTTGTCACTTGCTCTTGAACTTCACCAAAAGTTGGTTTGAATTACAGGTCTTTAAACAGTTGCCAATTCACTATATCAGTAACTAACTTTGCTCATGTTTTTACAATTTCAAGCAACTTTTTGTCTTCAGCAAAGTTAGAGGACTGCCCTAAGATACTTGTTTTACTCCCTGTATTATTTCAGTACCACTGGTTTGCTCTAATGTTAGTTACTGAAGCTGAATTGAATTAATTTCCTCTGTGCTCTGGATTGCAGAGAACTTTGTATTACGTATCCAGAGATTGGGAAGAAAATACTTCCATAAAATTTAAAAATGTTGCATTCACTTAAATTGGTTTTGAGCCTGGGTTAACTTGACATAATTTCCAAAACCTAATACCTTCAGATGAAAATAGTGTTCACCCAACTACAGAGTGTAAAGATGTTCCTGGTGAAATAAAGCAAAACAGGTCTGTCTTCTCTAAAAAATGTATTTGTTGGTCTTGGGCCCTCTGGCTATAAGCTAAATCTATAAGCTCATTTTTTATAATTAACATTTTTATTTCTGCATTTTTTTTTCAGTGTAGATGCAAACTTCATTATGGTATTGCATGAAGAGTTAAGTTACCCAAAAAAATCGTGAATGTTTGTCATTCTGGCTGATACACATAAAGATACTATTGAACTATTTGAGTTAAAGAATTTCATATAGCTTGTAGTATCATAAAAATATTCTTTTTATGCATAATTAACAAAAAAACCCAAATGCAAACAAAAAACCCACATGCAATTTCATGCCTGTATATGTTGTGCCCCTTAGATCAGGTAATAGGAACCTTTCATACAAGCAGTGATGGTAAAAAAGTCATGCCCAGGTTGTTCACAGAATGGTAAAAAGCTCTTTGAGGGCAAGGGTGTGAAATGATCGCTTTGCCTTCCCCGTTACGTAAAACCAGACACAGATACAGTGCACCTCTCCAGTGTGGGGATCCCGTGAGATGTAATTTCATGCTCAAAGCACAGTTCTACATCAAAAAAGACCATGTAATGAGTTTGCATAAACTTCTAACGTGTTTTTTCAACATTATAGTCAGGTGATGAGTCATGTTACTTACCTAGTATGCAACGAGTGTCATGTAGTGAGTATTTCGTCGTGGTACAAAGTCTACCCAGAATCTGTAGTGTTTACTCTTAAGTGGACTTGCCTCACTGCGGGAGAGCAAGCACTTTTAAACTTCAGGAAACAAAATGACAACAAAAAAACCAACTATCCAGTTCTGTTGCATTTCTGTCACACTTCAACTGCGCAGCAGCTGTTGATAAAATGTTGCAGCAATGCCCTTAGGTTGCCATTCACGTTAAAGGGAGAAGACCAGGCCTTAACAGTGAGTATGCATGTTTTGGTTACACTAAATATTAACTGAATTCATACTTCCAAGCAAACTGAGTAATACAGAGAACTCTCACTTCAGCAGAAGTAGTTTTAATACTCATGGTATGGGAACTGATGGTTCAAACTAAATCCAGATGCTGGAAATGGAATTCTCTAGTTGACATTTATTGATTGATTTTGAGTGCTTAGTCTTACAAATAATTAACTAGTTTAAGAATGATGGGCTATTTAGTAATTTTGTATTTCTAGAAACATAATGCAGTTTATGTGAGGTTCAAGCTCAAATCAGTGTAAAGGTCAGATTGCTGGGCCTGTTGCTGGAGTTTAGTAACTTTTCAGTCTGGTGAACACTGAGAGTTAAATACTTACCATACTTAATCAGATTTTTTTTTCATAAGGAGACATTATTTTGTGAGTCAATGACTATTTTTTGCTTAAGTGACTACTTGATAGTGTTACACTCTTCACAAAGCAGCTGGAGTAGGGGAGGGGATGCATCTTGGGAAGCAGGATGGAAGGAATTACAGGTGCCTTATTGGTTGGTCCAACTGTAGCTGAAGACATGAATCAAGATTGTTGAGCCTTCCCTTTTTCTGGACCAACTGTTCACACCTGCTTGTAAAAATACTTCCCACAGCAAAGTATACCTCTTGTGTGATTTACCTTTGCAGGCTTTTACCTGATGCCTCCATTTTTAGTTTGAATAAAATACATAAGGAATTCCATAACAAATATATAATTGAAATGTAGTAATGAGTCCCTCCTGCCTGCTTTGTCACAGAATAATAATTTCATAGTTGGTAGCATTGAGTTGTGCTTTAGTCTATCTGCTTTCCCAGTGGGGCTCTTTGGTATGGACAGGGATGGGTTTTCCAGAAAAGGCATAGAGGAGGAGGTCAGGGGGCTGTTCTATGAAGCTCTTACTTATGTCTGCTCCTGAAGCGTGGCAGCTCTGGAGCTGCTCCTTGCTGCTGCTGGTAGGAAGTGTTCGGTGTCAGCCTGCAGTTAGTGGGGCCATGGTTGGTGGGTTTTTTGTTTGGTTTGGATTTTTTTTGTTTTGCTGCTTTTCAATGAGTGTTCTGGCTGATAGCTTGCTTTTTTTCTTTTTTAGCTTCAGCTTTTAACTTCTGAAGTGGCTGTTGTCTCAACGTTCCTGTTGTTTGCTCTGCTTCCATGTGGCTCTCCTGGAAGCACACTATATGATACAATTTTTGATGACTACTTTTGGAAAGCCCTTAATGTTTATAATATTTGTTTCTGATACTTTTCTGCATTTATTTCATATATAGGTGTATACAAGAATTTTGTGACTGCAGAGTTTCAGAAACTGTCTCTGATATTAACTTAATTTTCCAAATTTATTTTGTTCATTCAGAAGAGTTTGAAAGTTTATAGAATTTGTAGCCCAAAATTAGGCTCCTAACAATCAAAACAGTGGTTGTAGGGTATTGTATTTATCCTTATTTTATTTGCAAAAAACCCGTGTGTTCTTATAGATGTCCTTAGGAGCCTTCATCAAAGATGCTGTTCCACCCTGTGATATTTGGTGGGGATGACAGAGAAGGGGAGTATTTTTTCCAACAGCTGTAATTTTTGGTTTTGTACCGTAGCTGTGAGTGTATTTTCTGTAAGAAAGTCTTGATCGTGTGTCCTGTGGCAGGGGGTGGGAAGTGACAGTTGTGCAGCTGACTCCTTGCAGTTCTCTCCCACAGGGAAGTGAGTACTCTGCCCTCCTCTGCTTGCTTTTTGTAACGTATATATTAACATCAGTTGAAATTGCCTAATCTTTTCTATTATTGAGCAGAAGTTAAAAACTGAGAATCTGTGGCATGTGATGAAAATAACTGCACTGTATATAAGTTATAGTGAGTGCTAGAACTCCAGAGTTGCTTTAAAAACTGTTTTTCATCTTGTAGGAAGTTGAGAGCAAAATACTAGTTAGAACACCCTAATCAGGTATTTATTAACAAAAACTATATTGTGGCAGATTTTTTGCTGGGGTAAAAGGAGAAAGATAAGTTGGGTGGATATGGGATAGTGAATTAACCTGGATAACAACCTGCACTGAAAAAACTAGAGGAGTTTGGAGCACTAACAGATGGGCAAGAGTAGAGCTTGCACTTGTGGAATGCAAACTGAACTGAAATGCTAAAGAAACTGAGGTGGATAGCAGGTACTGTCTATTGTGTATTCTTTCTAGATCTTTGCTTTGGGGAAACCTTTGAAGATTTGTTTTGTCTGACTTCTTTTCTTACAAAAGTGCTCGAGGGTGGTGATTGTCTTTTTCTGCATCCTCATAAAGCCTCAAATGTGTTGGACTGTAGTGACATGAATGATGAGAAGTATTAGACTTGCTGGTGAGCTGCTTTAGCATGGATTTTCACAGACCCTTCCTTTTGTTAGGGTTTTGAAATAAGGTAGGTCTGTCACTGGTATTCAGTGCCATGTTCCCCTTAATGCCAGGCCCTTGTTCCTGGAATTTATAAGTGGTGAGAATTGCTGGTGAAGTTCACTGAAATTCTCACTGCTGTACATGTGGCTGAAAGTGCTGGTGGAGAGAGAGGTCCAGTCTATTTCCTGGCATGTGTGAGGCTTGGAGAGGAAGAGGAACAGCTTGTCCAGAAAAAAATTCATCTCCAGGTATCTCTCTCTACAATTGTAAGACTGCTGTTGGTTTCCAGTGTTTTACCCGCGCTAGTGAGCACTGAGAGGCATAAGGGAGAGAGCAAAAGTAGAAATGATACTTGGGAAAAACCATTCATGTTCCTATATAACTGAAATGTCACACTATTTCCAAAAATACTATACAGGTACTGTGATAATTCATTTTTAGCAATGTCTTTTAGACACAAAAAGCAACTTGGGAATTTGCCTTCCACTTTTTAGCCCACTGAAGTGGTAGCAGAGGTGAGCAGAGATGATGATGATGATGACTTGTCTAGCAAGGATATATATCAAAAACAAACAAAAAATTTGGGGTATTGTAATGAGAGTTTGTTTTTTTGTAGTAATTGCAGGAGTTTTATGTGTATGTGCTCAGTTTGTGTGTTTGACTATATGTTCTTTTAGGTATCTATAAACATTTCTATATAGACAAACAATTAAAAGTTTTAGTATTGTGTTACGGAACACCATACAAAGTTCCAAGTGAAGGCAGTATTTAGGATAATATAGTGACTTTTAATAAAATTGTGAAGACATCCAGGTTCTGTCTCTTCAGAAGTTCCCAGCTATGTCCATTAGGAAATTAGAGACATGAATTTATACTTTAGCATAAGAATTACTGCAGTTTCCCAGCAGGACATTTCTTCATGCCATTTGGAGAATTAATGATTAGTTAGTTCTTGGGGTTTGGTTTGGTTGGTTTTTGTTGCTTTTTTTCTGTGAAGCCATTTAGAGAAAAGTAGGTTTGTTTGACTTCTGCAAGGTGATCACTTTGGTATTTAGGATATTGGGTCCTGTTTTAAATTGAGTTCTATTTAATCTATTTCTAATAACTTGGCTTTAGGTCCATCTGGTGAGCTGGTCCTGAAGGATGCTGATGCATTCTGTTTTCAGAGGATGTATATACAAATGAGGGAGGATTAATTAGTGGTCACTTGTGTTGTGGTTTCCATGATCTTCTTAAAGTCTTCTTCCAACTTAGTAATATTAATACTAGGACCTGGGGTGCTTTTGTTCAAAGGAATATCTCTGTGATTTCACTTCCATTTTGACAAACAATTTTATCTTAACTTTCCATCCATTTTTAAGTAATTTTCTGGAATGACATTTTCAGCAGGAAAAAGTGCACTGATTTTTGCATTCTTGAGGTTGTACTTTTTCCTCATGTTTTCTGTCATTGTAGTTTTATTTGCATTTCTTCCTGTCCTTAAAGGACATCGTAGAATTCAGAAGTGAAAACTGAGCCTGTATGATGTTAAGTGGCCGATTATTTGAATGCAGAAATATTAAAAATTATCTATACTTTTCCATTCAAAATTCACACTGTTTTTAATAAGACAATCCTATTGGTGTTAAAAAAACACCCCATGCCTCCTTCCCTCTCTCAAAAACCAAACCACTCCAAACCCTGACCAGAAAACAATAAAAAACCCCATCCCAAAACCCCCTTGGCTTTTCCTTAGTCTTGCCTTAAGTACAAGTCTGAGTATTCTATGACTTGTTATACCTCATAAAAAATCAGACACAACTATCACTCTTTTCCTCTAATTATTGTAAATTCTAAGTAATTTTCTGAAAGATTTAAATATAGTCAAGGAAGAGCTTTGGTTAGGAGATTCTGAAATCTTAATTTTGGAGAAGTTGACCTGTTCTCTGCTGTAACTTCCTTTGCTTTCTGTTTTATTTGTTCTTTGAATTTCTGTACTTTTGTAAATTACTTCTTACATTTGAAGTAATACCTTATGTATTTGTGTACTTTTATCAGTTCTGGAGAATCATTCATGGCTATTCTTTTCTCTGAAGCTGTTTAAGGAAGTAGGAACAGAGTAAGTTCTGAGCATTTTTATCAGAATTGCTTTAATTTAGTGTACTTCTATATATTGCCCATGAACTTAAGGAAAAGTTACTCTAACTCATTGTATCGATTCAAACCATAAGATTTCACATTCATATATATTCTCTAAACATTTAAGTGATGATTTATTTTCTTCAGTGTTCCTACCGAAAACAAACACAGAGTGACTGGAGCTAACCATGAAAATCTATCTTTTATGCTGACAGAATTCCCAATAATGAGCAAAACTGGTAGCTCTGAGGCCAGTCAGTAGGCAAAGAGTCAGCTGTGTTTATGGGCCCAAAAGTAGGCACAGAACCTTTCTTGATGTAGATCACTGAGCTTTTGGGATGTATTAGTCATTGTGGATTTATGAAGCCTTTGCACAAGGTATTCAGGGAGTCATTTTAACTGTGGGTGCCCAAGACAAGGGCCAAGTTTCCTATAGCATAGAATATCTCTTGCATTTGTTTTAAGAAGCTTTGTTATTAGTGGAAATAACACAAGCTGTTTACTTGCTAGAAGAAAGTATTTCTGCCTTGGGTAATGTGACAAACTTACAGGTTTCTTTGCTTCTGTTAGAAAACCCTGTAAATCGTGTCTGTATTCTGAAACAGAGTAATTACGTGAGTGGCTTCTGCCACCTGTGTATATGTTTTATACTCTTGATTTTATGCAGCCTTAGTCCAGGCAGATCCAGTTCCTTTGTGTGATCCTGCTAATCTGGCATAAAGTGTATGAACTAAGCATGTGTGGTTTTTTTAGTTTCAACCAGATGAGGTGTCCAAAGACAGCCAAGGGGCTGGATATGCACAGGTGGAACTAACTGGTGTGGCATGCTGGAAATACTGAGTTTTAACATTTGCTTTTGTGTGTTTGGGAGAACTAATTCAAGTAGCAACAGAATCTAAGGTTGAAATATTTTGCCCAATTGATAGCTAAGCAAAAGGAAGTGAGCAATGGAACCACGTCCACAAGCATTTAAAGAGTTCAAAGCTAAAAAGAAAGTTTAATGAAGCCCTAACCTTATTTGGGAAAAACTGTTGCTGGAAGAATGGCAGTACTGGAATTCACATTTTTAGGTGATTGTTATGTATGGTTATTCCCTTTGTATGGGAACATTGATTATGTCACAACTTAGTCTTATGATAAGGAAGCTGTTTAGGAGTTACCAGTGCTTTTTACAGAGACAAATACTCGAGGAGTGTCAACTCTGTCCTCTGCTGGAAGGTACTGTCATAAGGATATCAGAATAAAACCTCTGCCACACTCATTCAGCGTTTAGCATAAACCTAACTCCATTTTAAATGTAAGCCCTTACATACGTGCAAAGGTTTGTGAATACTTAGGAAAATCTAAGTGTACGTGAAATCCTCAGGAAATTTTTGTTAGATTCTACATTTCTGTGGGCACAGAAAATCCGCTTCCTCTGAGGCCAGGAACAGGAGATTCCCTCTCCTGCCATGGTCAGGAAATGTCAGAAATGCTGTCTAGACAGACAACAGCAGGCATTAGAGCTCGTGATCCCAGCATAGCTACCCTGTCAACTGGAACAAACTTGTGAGGAACTGAATTTGGACTTAGGATCCTGTTTTGTAGGGGGTACTTATGTGCTAATACTAGTTTGCTATTTCCTTCCATTGCTGTTACAAATATTTATGTATTTCACTTTCTGTTAGTGCTCTGCCACCACTGCTTTCTTTCAAACTGTCATGACACAAGAATGGGAGATTTTTTTAAAAGAGAAGAAAACTGTGTAATTTATCACTAATTTTGAGCTGTAGGATTTTAGGCTCTACCTTTTTTAAAAACTGTGTTGCAGTCTTAAGAAAGCGTTTCAAGTGTTGTCATTTTTAAGACTGCAGAAATGTAGAGGAGGAGTTCGAAATGAATATATGTATGCTAGTTCTTCTTAGAACGGTTTTGTAAATGTAGTAAATTCAGATATGTCACTCTACTAAGAAATCACTTTTGGCTCCAGCACCTGCTTTGATTTCCGATATGTGGTCTGGGAAGGGGCTCTCAGTGGCCCAGGTGATCCTGGGATGGGCTGCGTTCTGAGCACCTGCAGGTGAAAAGGATGAACTGCAGCGCTGCTCTCAAAGTATCCTGCAAACTGGGTGGTGTCCTAACGCAGGGTTTGGTGGTTAGCGTTTTTTTAAAAAGCAGACTGCCACACTGTTACATTTCCATTAGTGTTAACTGAAATTGTGTCAAGTCCAGCGTTAGGGAATATTTTTAGGTAAGTGCGTGGACTAAAGCCTGTCTGGAGGGAGGTGTCTGGAGAGCATAGCGAGAGAATCTGCTGAACAGTTTGCTGCCCCTGGGTGTATACAGAGGCTGCAGGAAGGGCTGTTGGCTTTGGAACAGTGTTAAAGCTGAAAAGAAAATGGCTACCAGAAAATCTTGTTGCTACAGTAACAACATGGCTTGATTATTAATGTGCTGCTTTAACTACTGTCAGAAATATTCTGTGAGATACTGCTTTTCAACAGAAGTGTCCTTAATGGGAACAGATATTTTAATCCATTTAGATTTTAATGGATATCATCAAGTTTCTTGTTTTAGAATGTCAGTCTATTTTCTGGAGAAATTAATTTCTAGTAAATATTTTTAGGACCTCATTACTACACCAAGAAGTTGCTTAATGTTTTAAATTTTAATAATAAATGTGTTGTCCTTATAAAACAACTTGCAGGAAAAAACCGCAGTCTAAAGATACTATTTCGCAAAATAGGTGGAATCTGGTAACATAATTCTGGCTTTCTGAAATGAAACCCTTAATGTTTTTTTCTGCATACCGCAAAGCTTTTTTAAAGATATATTTTGATTTAAAAATAAATATGCCTGACCTACACCCTGTTTAAAGGTTTATAAGGATCAGATATTATAGTATAGACTGGAGTCTGCTTAAGGAACTATATTTTATTTCATAAGGATGTAAGTGTATGCATTGTGTAGTAAAGTCTTTGCAGGTTTTCTACTAATAGAATGCAGTTATGTTGATGAACTTTAGAGTTGTGTATTGCAGTACATCAGGAAAAGGGTATGTCAAGTTCAGTGAATGTGTTAAGATTAATTGATGCATTTCTGTCTCTACCAGGATTCCAAGGTAGCAGATTGATGGCAGGTATGGACTGAGACTAAACTGTGTCTGCTCTTCATCAGACTGCCATATGTGTAACATGTCCCATACCTAAAGAAGATCCCGCTGTTTTCTCTACTTTTTTCAGCTTTTGGAAGGTTTTGGTGAAGTCCTCTGTTGGACTTGCCAACTGAAAAGGCACTGGATTCTTTCAGTGGAAGTGGGACTGATAAACTATTTACAGGCATATGTGCCAAATACACGCAGAATAAAACTTTGAAGTTCTAGAGAAATGCATCGTATGTAAGACAGATGTTTGAACTGTAGAATGTTGCTGCTTGGTGGTACACAAAACGTGATGCACTCATTTGATGTACACAACCTTAGCTTGAACTTGTTTTATTCTTATGCTTAGCTGGCCTGCTTCATGTTTTTGTAAAAATTCTGTAGTTTTGGAGAAAGGGAAGGATGACACTACAAATGTCTAACACCACTGTGTAGTTTGGTGTTTTAAAAACAAATCTTGAATTAAAGAGACAATTTGCTTAAAATGAGTGGCCTCAGATGTTTCTAAAAAGCTTGCCTTTTTTTTTCTTTAAAGACACATGATGTATGGTTTTGACTTAAGGCTGTTGGTTCCTTAGAAAAGCACTGTGATGTATGAAGTGATAAAGCTTTCCTGGTTTGGATTTCGAATTAATTATGTCCAGCTGAGAAATAGGGTGTACAAACTTGCACTAAACATTTGTAAGGAAACATAACCAATTTTTTTATGAGGTAGGCAAGATTACATGTAACTAACTGTTTTCTGGAGTGCTTTTGTGCAGTGCTTGTAGTCAGAAGGTATGTCACTGTATTTTGAGGTGCTCTGTGTAGAGCTTATACGATGGTACCATGAGGGAATATGTTTATATGACTGAAAATGTACGGGTGTTCATTATATGAGTGATATGTGGGTCTGTAGCTTAAACAGGTAGAGAAATTACAAAGAAGGTGAATTATTTCTCTGGGGCTTATTGCTTATGGTAAATCTCATTGGGAAGAATGTTGTTCCGTTTAGTTGGATATTGAGGGACTGTAAACTTACTTATTAAATATCAGTGATGCTTAGAATGCTACACTTAGTTTTAGCTGAGGAGAGAAACTGCATTGATGAGTAACCTTCAGAAACAACATATTAGTATTTTCTTTTAAGACTTTGAAACTCTAAATGTTTTCAGAACTCCCATCTTTAAACTGATGCTTCAGTTTAGTACTTTTATGTTGCTTTTGTTTATGTATTGGATGTTAGTTATTTACTTACTGGATAATGTAGGCTCAAAGTAAACAGCTCTTAAATTATGTTCCTTTCCCCTTACTTCTCTGTAGACTTTTTAGCATCTTTATTGTGTGCCTCTTGTGTACAGCTTTAGATGTTTGCTCCTGATCTGTTCAGTAATGGAGTGGAAAAGTAACCTTTTCAACCAACATCTTTTGTTAGACCAAACCCCTGACTATCTGGAAACTTTTCCTTCTGATGTCTTTTCTGTTTTTTTTTCTTTACAAAATCCAGGTTTTTGAAATAATAATTAAATCTTGTTGTTTGACCTAATTGATGGTATAAGCACAGATTCTTTTTTTTTTCCATTCAGGCTGCTCTCTCAGTACTTTTTGTCCTTCTGTCATACTCCTATTAATGTTGCATTCAACTACTTGTAATCTTGTTTGGACTGAAACAGCTTCCCAGCCTGAGGTGTGATCAGTTGTGTTCATTTCCTGCACTGTCACACGTTTCCTTGAAGTGCTTCACCGTCCCATACGGGGTGTTGTCAAAAAGCAAAACTTCTACCAGTAAAAAAATGAGAGATTTCAACATTTCCACGTAAAAGCCCTACCACAGCTTTGGGAACTGAGCATGTGGCTTTTACTGTGATGAACAGACAAAGGAAGAACAGTAACTTTGAACTATTTTTCAGATAACTCAAAATCTGGCAGGAGATTCAAAATGCAGGAGGCAGTCTCCTCTCTTGCAGTCCCTTGCCTCTCGCTTTTGTTCAGTCGCTGCAGATTCTTTGAAGTCAGAAGCATCTTCAGTAAAAAGACTTAAATTTTGTCTCTTCATGTTATAAGTGTTAAGCTTTGACTTAATTTGACTTCTGGATAATTCAAGCTTCAGCAGAGTACCTGTTCTTAAATCACTTTTCATTAACTATTGTAAGAAGAGTAATTAGTATTTTTTCCTTTACAAATTTAATTTTGGTAAATTTGATAATGGCATTTATAATTCAGTGTGTTAAACTGCAGTTGGAATTGCATAGATTGAGAAGTTTTGCAAATTATCAAAGTTCATTTTGTGATTTTAGAAAACCTCATGTTTGAATTCAATTGATTGTTTAATCTACACTGAATGTTTGTTCTTGATATTTGTGAGTACTGAATGGAGATTAAGTTATTTTTATACTTTTTAAATAGAAATCAAAGACAAATCTTCCACAAACAGAAAGCAGGAACCTACAATCTGTACAGACAAGGTCATTGCTGACTACTTGTTGGGAAACAGTGGTATAAGCTTTTCATTAAAGAGCTTTTCAGCTGTATTAAGTGATGTAGGAGACCCTTGTCAGCTAAGTTTTTGCTTTTTCACTTCTCTTCTGAAATTACTTTATCCCTGATACTTGTGGGTACAGTTTTGGCTGAAACTTCTGGGTTTCTTGTAATAAACTTTTCTTAACAGTAATCTCTGCTTTCTGCTGGCTGTCTTTTCTTCCATTGATATTTAGGATTCTTAGAGTTCTGTAAGATTGTAGATGTTTTCAGAGCTGCATCGAGTATTAGAATGAAATTGCTTCCCCACCTCACCCCCCTCTTTCTCTTTTGAATTTAGCAGATTTTAATGCTAGGTGGCCATATCCTAATAAATGTAGATGCCACTCTATTAACTAATCAAATTTTATAAGCCTTGAAGTCAGGAGTACAGTTGCAAACCTTTTGCTGTGTTTTTACATCAAGCTGGTAGAATTTACTGTTTAGCCACAGTTTATACCAACAAAAGTAATTTGTATAGTATAGCCATTCTAGCCTTTGTTTCTTCCTCTTTTCTCCTTCCCACACAAGCATAAACAGCTATAGGAGCAAAAGGTAGTTACTTACTGCATTATGACTATCTTTAAAAAGACCCCCAAACACAACGAAACCCTTCAAACAAACCACATGAAAAAGTTCTCTGTGATTTACATTCCTGGCTGTAACTGTTCCAAGAGAAGGTGATAGTTAAGGATGTCCAAGTGTCTTTTCCCAGATACATGTAGAAATGTCAGTTACTGCAAATCTTAATGTATTTTTTAATTAAAATACCAGCACCTATGTTGCTTGAAAATCATATGTGAATTTCAGAGAAAATCACTGGAATTTTGGTATTTTTAGCCTGAAACAAAACTGGTGGAACACTTTCGTGGCTGTGAATTTTGCATCTCTCTGCTTTGCTTGTCTTGTCTGATAATCTGGGACACAAACAGAAAACCAAGACAGCTGTACATTAAGCTTTTTTTTCATTTTGCAGGTTTGTTTTATTGTGGAAGTGGATCTTACAGCATAGTGTAAATCAAACAAGCAAAGGTGGGTAGAAGTTTTGTGTTGGCAGTTTTTTCTCACAAAATGCTATAGCATATTCTGCTGAACATGCAGGAAAGTAGTCAGTGAAAATTCTCTTGAAATTTGTATCTTGATTACTGTAATTTAATATAGTGTTACTTCTATGAGACCAAAATAGGAACATTGATAGTAAGATTCAGACTGTTCCCTGTCCCTTCTAATGCTTTCAGTACTTAATGCTCAGAGTTCATGTTCTGTCTCTCCTTAATTTATGTGTTAACTACTGGTTTAAATATAGAAATCTCCTTGCAAAGTCTAATATGAGGGTGTTCTTGAAGACTGGTGTCCTCTGAATCCAACTCCAAAGCTTTTCACCTTAATGGTGTTTAGCTGTGTATAGTAGGAAAAAGCTGGTCTGTGAGGAGAAAGCCTCTACTCTTGCATATATAACAAGAGAGCAGAAAAATGTGTAGAAGAATATGTGGAAACAGTATAATGATGTTAGGTCAGTATTGTTATTGCTTGGAGGAGTTCTTGAGGTTCTGACAGTTCTGTAAAAATGACAACTGAATGGTCAGTAAATCAATGACAATATTACACTTCATTAGGGAACAAAAAAGCCCCTGATGCAGTTACACAAGTCTGTGGTGTCCCATCGTTGCATTGCGTTGCAGTGTGCATTGCTGTTTGAGTGCTGGTCTAGTTCTGTGAATGAAAATAAAACAGCAGAGCTGAAGAAGGTTCAGAGAAGGGCAGCAGGGATGACTGAAAGGGGTTTTTTTCAAGAACAACCTGCATTTCCCAGCTGCCTCTCTTGTCTCCACTCATGAGAATAGTGGCTGCAGCATCCTGCAGACTTTTATACAACAAACATAACTCCCACAGCTCAGTGCAGACTTATCCTTTTGAGTGAGCTTACATCTTTTTAAAGCAATAACTGAAAATAGGGTTCAATTATTTGCTCAAACACTTTCTTGTATGCTTATCAGAATGCATTTTCTTATGACTCTGCTAGTGTGCTTTCCATGTAGGTTGTTTTTTTCAATAAATAGTTTGAGCTTTCGTTCTTATAATTGCAGATCATTCACTTTCCTAAGGCAAATATGAAAGGTATCATGTCCTGACTTTTGGAAATACAGAAATCTGTCGCTAGTGTAAAACCCACAGATATAAGAAACTGTTAACAAACAGTGAATATACTTTATTGGGATAGCTAGTATTTGTTCTTAAATTTTCTCATGTACAGACTGTGTCTTCTGAACTCCACAGGAGGACCTGTTTGTTTTAAATATGGGGGAAAGTCAGTAAAAAATAAGTGTGATCTCAATGTGTTAACAGTACAATGGGCCACACTTCTGTTTAGCAGGAAAGGTTGCAAAACCTAGCGGCTTGTGCTGAATTTCCCTGTAATAATGTGTCAAGTGAAGTAACATTTTAAGAATTTTAGATACCGGTTATATAGAGAATTCTGCACAGGATAAATTTTGGTATATGGGATTTGTGTTTGGCTCAGACAAGAATCTCATATAATCTTGTTCATATTATCCTGATAACATGAAGTTGAGTTTTCTGCCACCACTTCTGGTGGTTTTTGTGTTGTTTTGTGTTTTGTTTTTGTTTTTTGTAAGTAAAAAGTTAAGCAAAACTCAGTTATTAATGGAGTAACCCACATTTTTCTGGTAATGTACAGCATGTTATATACGTCTGTGTCTTTTAAAACCTCTGATTTCATATGTTTATCAGCAAGTGTTATAACTTCGTCCAAGTCAACAGAATTTTTTGGTTTTAATCTGAAAAGGTGAAAGATGGCTTTTCTTGCCTTACCTGGTACTGCCACTTAGGATCTTACTAGCTTTTTAATCCTTGATCACTGAAAGAACACAGAGGATGATGAGAGTCAGTTTGCTGGTAAGGATGAGTGAATACCACTAATGTAATTACTCTGAGGTTCTAAATTAAATTAGTAAAGGCAGAGTGTTTGTTTCAGGTAGTCTTTTGATATCTGGTAAAATAGCTTGCTTTAGGAGCTAAAAAGTGTCTCTGCATTAGCAGGAGGTGCAGTCTTATAATTCATGATAACATTGAAATTTTTACAGCAAGTGGTTGTCAGCCAAAAAAAATCAAAAATCATGAGAAACTGCTGTATGCGTTTCAGGTCATGTTGGATAAAAAGAATAACAAGTTTTATTTAATGTAATAGGAAATAAGGTCAACATTGTGCCAAAGTTGAACGATGTGTTATGTTCAAAGATCTGTCCCAATTAAATTGGGTTAAACTGTTCTTAATGTTGTCTTTAAGAAAGTTGCAGTGTAAATCCATTAAGCAGCATAATGTTATTGCCAGGCAAGTTTCAGTCTGTGATCTGTTGGACTGATGCTTCACAAGTAGTTCATGCAGGTAACTAACAATATAGTTGAATTAACTTAAGAAATATTCCTGTAAAAATAGTCAAATATAGCTGAGTTCTAAAATTTTTTTCCAGTCTGTTTGTGATCTTTACACACTAATGAAAGCAGATTGAGTAGCTTATCCCAATAACAAGCTGGATGTTTTTACCTTAAGAAGTTTTTGCATCTGTTACTGAATTAGCTTTTTCCTGAAATTTGGGATTGTGCTGGAAGTAAGACCTCTTTGGCCATGTCTTTGTAGTCACTGGAGGTTTGCATACAGTTATGTAAAACCCACAATAAACAAACAAATAAACCCAGATGGTTTATTGCTGTGTATTGGATTTGTATTGGATTGGTTCTTCCAACTGCTCACAAAAGGTGTCTGAACAAGAAGACTGACTTGCAGGAAAAAAATTTTGTTCTAAATTAAAAATCAGTTTTAGATTTAGATATGAAAAATCTGTGGGTTCTGCTTTGATTAATTTTAAATGTCTTTGTGTTAGCACAGCATTGCCTGGTTTTGGCAGCTGCAGGAAACACTTCAGTTCTGTGTGCTCTGCACATGGGGAATAATTAGATTTGCATACAGAATTTCACCGCCACTTGGTGGCAGTGCCTGGCTTCAAAAGGACTTTTCTGAGCAGATAAGGTGACCGATACTGTAAAACTGGAGGTTAAGGGGGAGTGGATCAGTTTTAAAATTTCTACAAGTTAGTTATGTGGTTTAGAAATGAAAATACTTTTTATTTAACCTACTAGAAAGATTTGCATTTGTATGTCTCTATGGAAAATAAGCTATCATGTCTAATACGTAATTTAAGAGTATTGCTTGTGTTAATAGTATTCTCAGAAGATGTGTTTAATGTTCCCCAGTTGAATTATTTTAGCATTTACTTCTAGCATTTTGCTTTGATTGAGTAGTTTAGTTCAAGTAATTTTAGAATTTGCTTCATGGTAGTATTCTTTATAATGTTTCATTCTGCAGTTAAATGGAGGACCACTAAAGCTGCTTTTTTGCCTTTTGAAATGTTCTCTTCATTTTTGCTTTTTTATTTATTCATATAAATTTTAGGAAAAGATTCTCCAGTAGATTTTTCTGTCAACGAAGCTAGTAGAAGTTTGTGCCCTTACTCATAGTTGTTGCCTCTTTGTTGTGCTGATTCAGCAGTGTTTGGGTTCCAGCCTTTTAAACTGGGTAATGAAATGGTTGACAAAGTATGAAAGAAGAAACCGGGGGGAGTGGAAGAAGGCAGCAGTTATTTAAATTGGCTTTGCTGCAAAGAAAAGCATAATTCCAATGGATAGCACTTTAATTTGACAGTGTATGACTCCATTTGAATCTGCTTCCTCTTCTCTGCAAGCCAAAATCTTCTGCAATAGTCAGCAGGGCTTTAATGTTAGTACTACACCTCAGGTAAGGACTGTAGTGGTGGGACTGAAGTGTGGGAGAGTGCAGATACTTTCCTAAACATGGTCTCTCTGTGAAATGTTTCGCTTTCCATGACTGGAGATATGACAGAGCTTTGCTAGTGGCAGTGGGTTCTTTGGGGAGGAAGTATTTTTACTGTATTGCCTGAAGAGCTGACACTGAGAAGGCAGCATCCTTAGGCCCCTCTGAGACCTGACACATCAGGAAGGCATCTAAGAATATGGTGATGTAGAAGAGGGTTTGTCCTGTAAAGTCTAAAATTGTAGAAATACAAATAGAAAATGTCATGGGACTTAGAAACTTTGTTGATAAATTTGAGGGTGATAATACTACTTTACTTAGTGAGTGATAATAGTGTTATATTTATTGACGAAACACTATAAACCAGGATCACTGGAAGAGCGTTAGAAGGGAGAGGGGCAACAAATTATAGTTTTGCTGTCAATATATTGTACATAACACAGAGGGAATGTATACCTAATAATTTTTGTGTCATTTTCTTTTATTCTATCAGAATGATAAATTCAAAGCTAGTAGTTGGAAACTTTTTTGAAGTAAAATACTGTGGTGCTGCCTATATTAATGATATTTTGAAATTGGAAAATTGTGGATAGTGTGAGCACATGGAGCATTCTGAAGAGGACTAAAGTCAGCAAGAATTTGGATACTGTGTGGCGAAGTGTACTAAGATAGAATTACAGAGTAGTTGAACTTTTAAGGGACCTGCAGTGATCTTGTGCAGCCCTAATCTCCTGCCTATTGATGAGGTTCATCTCACTGGCAGCACAACCTGCTGGTGTATCAGCTGGTTGGCTCAGTTTTGTGTTATCAGGAACCTTGCTGAGGGTTCCTTCTGCCTCATCATCCTGTTCGTTAGTGGAGATGTGGAACAGTGTGGGACCTGGTCTTGATCCCAGGGTAGTGCTTTATTTCCTGGCCAACTACACTTTGTACCACTGGTGACAACCCTTAAGTTTTGGCAGCCTAATAAAGATGTCTTGCAACAAGGATGGGAGCAGGACTTTTATTTATAGACTGTAATGAAAAAAACTTTATGGTTTTATAATGCTAGTGGTTAATAAAATTACTTATTCTATAGAGTCTAGATAAAAGCAATTTTTGATACTAAAAGTTTAAGACTACTTTTCCCTGAAAAACACAGGTAATGGTGATAAAAGAGATGAAAGCTGTTTTCTCAAACATTTAGGTTTTTTAGAGAGGAAAAAAGTGTGAGCATGCGAGATGGCATCAAGGAAGAGCACTTAAAACCAGAAGAGTATTTTTTTTGTAGTGATGACGTTTGATTTTTGTGACACTTAAATTGTATTGTCATTTATTTTTATTGATTTCAGTATTGAATTTTATTATGGTGTCCCCCATTGTGACAAACTGGTCTATTTTCCCAAGCAAATCAATATTAGAGGAGTGAGATTAAGCATGGTCGGTGGCAGTAGTGGTATTCCCTTGTGTGATTTCTGATTGTAAGGGTCATTCTTAAGTTGTGTTCAGTTTCCTTTCACATGAGATGTTAACATAGCAGTCTTAGACATTTAAGACTAGAAATCTGAAATTTTGACATTTTTAAGGAAATTTTTTATTTTCCTTGCTATTCTGACAGACAGCTTTTGAAAATATTGTTTTATTAGGAACTAAGTTACAGGAAAACAAACTTTCTGAAAAAGTATGTGTCAAGTTTGGTGTCCCAAGTATAGTTTTTACTGAGAAGATGGGCTGCTTTTGGGCTCCTCTATAATTCAGTTTCTCTTTGGCCAACATTTTCCACAGACAGGACAACTCGGTGAATCTTTCAACAATATAACAAAAGGTGACAGTAACTTTGTATTTATTTAGGCCTAATACAAGTGTTGTATTGGTAGTCTTTCTTACTGCTTTAAAAATTTTTAATATGGCAGTCTAGTTAGCTCTGAAAGTTTTCCAGTGCTTGTGTTTTTATGTGATCTGAATTGTGTTGAAGATAATTAGTGTTCAGGGGAACTCCTTGTGTTCTACTTAGATTTATAACCATGTATTGCATCTAAAGTAGGTGTGGAGGGGCAGCTTTCATGGATTTGTGCATATTAAACAAGCTGTCTCTTCACTACAGAGGTTTAAAAAAGTGCAGAAATGTTTGTGAATTTGTAGGTTTCAAAGCTAAGTAAGGCAATCTAGAAATAGTGTTTCTGCTGTGAAGAAGGGAATGCATTTTCAACAACTTAATTTGCAAACACAAGTAGAAGCTGGAGGAAGGCAAGTCACTGACTGTCCTCTGGTTGTCAGACTTTATGGTTTTATTTCCATCTGAAGGGTGGATCGGGATAGCTTTTTAAGAAGAAATAAACTGGAGAACAAGTAATAGTTATTCTTCTATGATCAAAGTGTCGTGATTTTATTGATTTTGGGTGTTCACATTGGTAGATAACACCCAAAGTTTCAGAGGTGTAAACTGTGCACATTACCACATAGAAAAGGTAGAAGTGTTGTGCTGCTGTCCAATAAATAATTTGTGCCCTTTTTTTTTCTCAAGATGTGATTGGTTTGTCTGGATACACTACTAGTTCCTCCATTACTCTGTACCAGCCTTCATTTTCCAAAGGTGCTTCAACATTTCACATTTGGCAGAAGTTCTGTGCTTGATGTTTGTGGTGATGAAGTTGCTGAAGGAACAGACTGCATGATGGGGCAAAATGGAAGGAGATGCCTCTTTAGTCCGTGCCATGATGTACCTAAGCTCTCTCTGGTCTGCTGTTTGTTGCCTAAAAATATATTACTTTGGTTCCATCATCTTTAATATAATGTGTCAATTGAAAAAGCTTTATTACAGGAATGCTAGTGGATAAAATTACGGGTTTTGTTAGTGTTCTACATTTACATAAATGAAGTCTTGAAGAAAAGTCTAAATGGGAACAGTGCAAACCTGAAGCACCTTTTCTGTCTCTTGCGTATTTGAATAATCCCTTGAGGGTCCTGGCAATTCACATACCTGTTTAGAGAACTTGACTTAGGAGGAGATACTTAAGTAGCACAGGACAAGTGTATTTTTGCCTTCATTACAGCACTGCTGAAAGACTATTTCTTCAGTTTAAGTAGGCTGATTGAATTCAATCAATTTAGGAGGTGCCTTCTGAATTTTTGGGCTACTTAATAGTCTGTGCTTTTAGTTCATTGGCTTGTATTTATGAATTTAGTGAGAAACTTGATATCAGAACACATAAAAGCACTTCATGCTTTTCAGAAACTCAAGCAAATTCTGTCTTAATTTTTCAGCTCCAATGTGAATTCAAATCTCTTGTAAATTGCTATAAAATAACATAGGTTTTGCAACAGAGACTGACACATCTCTTGCCTACAACTGCTCGTAGGTGACAGCATAGCATACTTAGCACTGGAGTATAATCAGCTTTAATGAACTGGTGTGGCGTGAAGGCAATGCTCTTGATTTGGTGTGTGACCCTATTGCATAGTAAGGGTTGTCGTTATGAAATAAGAACTTGGAAAGGTCATAAACCTACTGGTGATAAATACAATTAATAATGTACATAGAACAATGGAATTAAGCACATTCCTATCAAAAAGAATTATTAATGAACAGAAAGTGGACAGCATAGATCTGATGACAAGAAGGTTGCATCTAATCTGAATTACTGAGTGACCTAGGAAGCTTGCTCAGAGGGATTACCAAATAATTATGTTAATATGCAATTATCACCTCATTTCGTCTGTAGTAACCTCAAGATGTAGTGTAGTAAGGGTGTTATAGCAAGTGCTGATAGTTTGCAAAAATACTGATATTTAAGATTTTAAGACAATAAGATTAGCTTAAGGCGTTTAAATTATGATCTGTCAGCTTGAAGATAGATCTGACCTTATACTTCTTTAATGCTTAGACTGTCTGGCCAGAGCCAGTCATATCTGCAGAACACATTATGATTTTTAAAACATACTTTATGAAGAAAAGCAGTATTTAAAATTATGTAAATTTTAAATTACTTAATTAATAGTGGTGGAATGTGGCTTACTTGGCTAAATAATTGGTTGTTTTCTACTTTTGATTATGAAATAATTTCTATATAATAAAAAGCATATCATGTAAACCAGTAATAATATTGTTAAGCGTAGTACAGTCATTCTAGACTTAACTGAAATAATTGAATTGAATTTGTCATAGTCTTTTAGACACGTGTGTTTCAAAGGCACAAGCCTGGGATTGTGTACACTTGTGGAGGCTTTTCAAGAATCACCATTTTTTTATTTATGTATCTCCTCGGCATATTGCACTGCAAAAAAAAAATTACCTCATCTATATAGTTGAGGACAGTCCTGGTAGAGAATATAAGCTCTATTTTCAGCACATTTGAAGTTTGATCTCAATGTTTAATTTTTCAAATATACTAAGCATTAATTGCTGTATATTTTGACAAAATTAATAATTATCTTTCCAGATATATAGAGAAGACATTTTTAAAGCTGTGGTGAAAGCATGCAAAGAGTTGTATAACCTTGCTTACATCTTAGTTACAGTGATTGATTTGTCTTTTTTTCCCAGGGATGAGTTAGATGATAACATTTCCTCACGAAATACGACATTATGTCTTTAGTCATACCTATCATTGTTACTGCATAAATTTCAATACATGGATAATGTATCTGAAGTGTTGCATCTTGGCTCAGTGTCATCGCAAGACTCTAAATTACTGTAATTTAAAAATATTTTTTCTATGTTTTCTCTAATACCACACTGTTAGAGCTGTTAACTTTCTTGTTGTTGTCTTGCAGAAAAAATAGTGAATTGTACCACCTTGATAGATGAAAAAAATGTGTTGATTAGCAGAAAACTATAAAAATATAGCAGTGACATTATTGATAAGCATTTCAAGCTTGATTCAAAGACTGTAATCTGTGGGAACATCTCTATTACCATAGAAGACTTATAATCAGATCCATATGGAATAGTTTACAATCTCTGTAAATACACAGTATGGAAGGGGCTCTTACAGGATTGCATGGGGTGGTGTCTGATACTGCTCATGATAAGTCTGAAGAGAATCTCAGTTTAGTGGTGATCATAGGGTGTCCTGGCCACCTTTTAACTTGAGTTTTAACACTAATATTTACCATCAGTATGATTTTGTATGTAGAGCAACATGGGTTTGTCTTCATCATGTAAACCTGTGAGAAGTTTTCAAGAGCCATTCTGATAATGAGGATTGCAGTCTCCAAGCGGCACGGTATTCTCAGTTTGCCTCCCTGCTGTTCAGGGGGTACAGATGAAGTTGCTTTAAAATGGGAAGTGTCTGTTCTTTCTCTGAACCCCTCACACCAGAACAGATGGGTGGAACTTGGAACATGGAAGGTTTTAGCTCAGAGGCGATAACAGTGAAGCCACTCATTAACACTGAATTTACCACTTCGTTAGCAACATTGCTTCCTGTTGAGAAAAGCTAATACAGGCTCTCAAATTGACTGAGCACACTTTTGTCTACCTCTGCAGTAATAAAACAAGGAAAGCTCACATCTTCAGGAAAAATTGCCCTACTCAGTATCTTATAAAATTTGTGAACGTTTTTAAACTCTGCTGCCTGATACTTATATGAGGGTTACAGTATTGAGTTTTCAAATTGTTGAAGCTGTTCTGCATCATTGGAGGTTTCACTTTTAATTGACTTTTGCATTACTGATTCTTAGTGTGTGTTTGCACTGCCCATTTCTAACTTCTGTACGTGATGTGAAGACTCCTGCTGGGTGGTGCATTATCACCATTTTAGGGTGATGGCTTTGAATGTGATCTTATTGAAAGTCATTATTATAGTGGAAAATGACCCGTCTCAAAACAGCAAAGAAATGCAAAAAAGAGGTGGGAAGATGAGAAACTGGGGTGTCTAGTAGAACCTTTGCATAATGGTATGTTATAGATAAATAATGCAATAAAATATTTCACACACTTTAAGCATTTATTATTCCCCTGAATTGGCTTGTTCAGTGATGAAATAGCAAAGGAAATAATTTTTGATGACATATTTTTTTGTTTATTTCTGCTCCAAATAGAATTACTTTTATCTGAAAAAGTAAGTCATCTTACATTAAGGTTTGTTTTTTACAAACTTAAAGGAGGTTGCATGTTTGTTTTGTCCTTTTGCTGATTTGAAACAAAGCAAGCATAGTAAGAGAATTTAGATGAGGCCGTATTAGCTGGCTTTCAATTGCATGGATAGCTATCATCATATTGAATTGAAAAACTAATAGCCTTACTTTAGAATGTGACATATGAAGATTAAAGTGGTATTGCTTAACCAGGTTGTTTTCTCTCCTTAGGAAAAAAGGATGTCTGGAGTGGTCTTCCTTGATTTCAATGAAGGACCATTGCAGGGAGCCATGGATATTAGTTGTGAGTTATAACATCTTAATTCAAAGAGTTAAGTAATGATTCCTTGTAACTGAGGTCTATTCAGAATGTTAATTAGCAACAAAAACTGTGTGATGGCAGGAATCAGATTTCCCAGAAGATCAAAGCAAGTGGTACTCTTTCAGAATAAAGTATGTGATTTCCATAAAATACAGATAGAGGTTTCTGGTTCCTAGATGAACGTTTTAATGCCTTATGCTCGCAGTGTTCTGAAGATCCATATAAAAGGTGAATGCCAAGGAGACTGAAGTTTACATTCCCGTTGGTCTCACACTGATTTTCATGTGTAGGCAACTCCTTTGTGTTTTGGTGTATGAATGAAAGTCACTAGTAGAAAAACAAGGCCTCCCATAGGGAATTAATATGCAGTTGTTCTCTGTATTAGTGGATATTGTTGTTGTCATGCTCTGGATTCAGCATGGTGATTTCATCTGGTAGGTAAATCCTAATGAAATGTTTCTTTCTAACTGTGGATTTTCCCCACCTTTGAGAAGATGTTTTATTTGCTTATCGTGCAGAATAGCCATATAAGCAGGATGGGATTTGTTTAAGTGCCTTTTGCAAGAAAGGAATGGGAAGACATTTAGTTTCTTCAGTGAGTTTGATCCTTTGCTGTGTCTGTCACTAATCAGATGTTCAAAATCAGCTTTGTTGTGTTTTCTCCTAAAATACCAAAGCAAACACTTCTGCAGGCTTCCATGTACCATCAGGCCAATTGTATGCAAGTACTTTGAAAAAAATGCTACCTTAGAAACATAAAGGTTATTTTAGTTTCCTAGGTGATAAAGGAAGTATGTTTATAAAAAGAAAAACAAACCAAAATCACTAGTAGATGTCTGGGTAGCCTTTACTCCTTATATGTCTTACTTCTAGAAAACAACTAAAGATGAACTCAGTGTTTATGTACATGTAGAGTGTATTCACATTTGTTTTGGCAATCTGTTTTCTCCATCTTGCTTGTGTGTAGGTCTTCAGACTTCTTTGAACTGGGATACTCGACAGTGACTAATTTCTTGTACTGTTACTAATAATGCGTAGAAAAAAGTATTTTTAATTGCTTCATTAATTAATTTTAAATATTCTGAATATCCTATATAAAAAATTACATTTTTAACAAGTTCAGAACATCTTTTTAGATGTGAAGAAGAGCGATCCTGAAGAGAACTGTAAATTAAAATTGCCGTTACTTATTTCTGTGATCGCCTGATTCTTTTTTTGTTTGTTTTTTAGTGTAAATGTACTTAATGGACAGACCAGCAATATGGATGATTTAGAGATAAATACTGAAGTCTCTGGTGCTAAAGAAGAAGAAATCCTATGTAATGATAATTTCATATCTGAGGAAGAAGGTGGCATTCCTAAACCACAAGAGAGTGACACATCATTTCAGAAGAACAACACACTGACTCTGCCTGAGGAGCTATCAAGGGACAGATCTGAAAAAGCCTTAAGTGGAGGCCAGGCTTCTCTATTTATGCACTCTGGTGCTCCTACTGTTTCTAGTGAAAACTTTATGTTGTCTAGAGGAACTGCTGTTAATGGACCAGTTTCACACTCCACCTCAACAAAGACTTCCATTATGAATAAAGGCAGTGTTTCATTAACCACTGAACAGCCTGGAGGTCATCAGAAAGATTCCTGCTCAACTTTGACAGTGGTTCATGATGTTCAGCTGCCTGCAAAGAGTACAACACAGAAATCAAATCAGCACCAAGTTTTATTTTTGTTACCTGATGTAGCACATGCTAAGAACCTGACTCATTCCATTAAAAATCTACCTACCTCTGCTTCAGTTGGTTGTGATTCACAGAAAACAGTAGGAAATAGTGTAGATAGCACTTTAGTAGGCCAAGTAGAAGTTTGTGAGGATGATAAAAATTTACTATTAAAAGATGATTGTGTCGACACATTAACAGGCATTTCCTCAGGTACAGGTGGTTTCGGATCAGGATGTGATCCCAATTGGGATCCACAGAAAGAGTTTATACAGTTTCTTATGACAAATGAAGAAACAGTAGAGAAGTCTCCCATCCACTGTAAGGTAGGGCTGGAAAAAAAGCGAAAAAGGAAAATGGATGTTAGTAAAATAACACGCTATACTGAAGACTGTTTCGATGATACCAGTTGTATTCCTAGTAAATCAAAATTATTAAATGTTGAATTCTTAGAGCAGAATGAGGAGCTAGAAATTGTAGAACCACAGAAATACTCACTGAGTAAAGTAAAGCCTGAATCCACAGATGAAGAGCTGGAAACTGTTGATGCTATCCAGCAGCTCATTTATAGTCCCTCTAGTAATTGTGCAGAAGATACTTCTCCTGTTCACACTGGCACTTTTCTTTCTAACACTTTGAAAAATAAATGTGAACAGAATGATTCTGAATCGCCATCTACTTTCAGTACTGATGAACCATCATTTTATCCCTGTACAAAGTGCAATGTGAATTTTAGAGAGAAGAAACATCTGCATAGGCATATGATGTACCACTTAGATGGAAACAGTCATTTCCGGCATCTCAATGTCCCCAGGCCTTATGCATGTAGGGAGTGCGGAAGGACATTTCGAGATCGTAATTCGCTTCTTAAACATATGATAATTCACCAGGAGAGAAGGCAGAAACTGATGGAAGAAATTCGTGAGCTGAAAGAACTTCAAGATGAGGGTAGGAGTGCACGGTTACAATGCCCACAGTGTGTATTTGGTACCAATTGTCCCAAAACATTTGTGCAGCATGCAAAGACCCATGAAAAAGATAAAAGATATTACTGTTGTGAGGAGTGCAATTTCATGGCTGTGACAGAAAATGAACTGGAATGCCATCGAGGGATCGCTCATGGGGCTGTAGTCAAATGTTCGATTATTGGTGGTGACATATCCCAGAGGAAAACCCAGAAAAAGGCATCCTTGAAAGATCCCTATTTAGGATCCTCAAGAAAGTCATCAACATATATGTGTAAGATGTGTCCATTTGCTACTTCAGCTAGAAGCATTTTGAAAAAACACATGGCATATTTGCATCCAGCATCATGCATTGATCCCTTTGGTAGCCGTCTTAGACTAGAGAAAAGAAAAAGCAGCATAATAGAAGAATCTTTAGATTTTGGTAGCAGGACGAAACAGTTTATCAAACATTCTTCTACTTTTCCAAAGAACTCTGCTTTAAAACAGGATGCGAAAAGATCATTTGGCTCTACTTCACAGTCCAGTAACTTCACAAAACTTCACAAGAGACCCTACAGGATACAGAAGGCTCGGAAAAGCGTTTCACAGTCATCTGTAAGTGTGTGCAATCTAAATTCTACAAACAAGAACTTTTTGATTAGAAATAGCATTGACCAAAAACGTAAATGTTTTCATCAAGCAGCAAAGCAGAAAGCTAGTGCAAAAAAAAGCGGTAATTATTTATATAAGCACAAATATGCAAACTACAGGATGATTAAAAAAGCTAGTGACTCTTATCCTTTGAATTTAAAAAAGGAAGAGTCCAAATCTGTCAGTGCTTTACGTTTGTTTTCTTCATCAAGTAGTCCCCGTAATAATTGTTTTGTCATGGATTCAAATAGCCTTGATTGCAAAAGGGCAGAAGGCTGTAAAGATCGTAGGCATGTAGCTGTAAAAAGAGTGATTAAAGAATCCAAGAGGGAAGGCTCTGTTACAGGAGATGATTTGGATTGCTATCCAGATTTTCTGCATAAAATGACTGTTGTTGTTTTACAGAAACTTAACTCTGCTGAAAAAAAAGACAGCTATGAAACGGAGGATGAAAGTTCATGGGATAATGTTGAACTATGTGATTACACTACACAGTCTGTGGAGGATGAATCTTACAGTGATATTAATCAGGAGCATGTAAACCTATTCCCCATATTCAAAGGTAAAATGGAAGATAATGAAGCTGGTGATAAATCTTCACTTGGTTATGAGCAGAATGATGGCTTTTATTTTGAGTATTATGAAGATGCTGAGGGTAGTAACTTCTTGCATGATTTGCATGATCCTCAGAATTTAGAAAATGTAGGATCTGCATTGCCAAAGCATAATTCAGTTTTCCACTGGACTGACTTGTCGCTTGAAAAGAAGTCCTGCCCATATTGTCCAGCAACCTTTGAAACAGGTGTTGGCTTATCCAATCACGTCAGAGGACATCTTCACAGAGCTGGACTAAGCTATGAAGCCCGTCATGTTGTTTCACCAGAACAGATAGCAACAAGTGACAAAATGCAGCATTTTAAAAGAGCTGGAACAGGGACTCCTGTTAAACGTGTTAGAAAAGGTAAGAATTTTTTTGGGGGGGTGGGTACAAAGTAAAGGGGACAAAGGGATTTATTGACCACTGAACAAGACTTGATTTATCTTGTTGTAAAGCCTCTCTTGATTTGCTGTTGTCATGTTTAACTATATATAATTGTCAAAAAACATTATAATTATTTTCTTTATAGCAATTGAAAAATCTGAAACTTCCTCTGAGCATACATGTCAGCTCTGTGGAGGCTGGTTCGATACTAAAATTGGATTGTCTAATCATGTGCGAGGACACCTGAAGAGGCTTGGCAAAACCAAGTGGGACGCACACAAGTCTCCGATCTGTGTTCTGAATGAGATGATGCAAAATGAAGAGAAGTATGAAAAAATTCTAAAGGCTTTGAACAGTCGCCGCATTATTCCCAGACCGTTTGTTGCTCAGAAATTTGCATCAAATGATGACTTTTTATCTCAGAATGTTTTACCTCTTGAAGCATACCATAATGGCCTAAAGACTGAAGATATATCTGTGTCTGCATCGGAGGAAGAAGGGCTGAGTTTCCTAAATGAATGTCATGAAACAAAAGCAGTACTACATGATGGCAAAAAAAATCAGTCACTTACACTGATAGAACTCCTGAAAAACAAGAGGTTAGGAGAAGAACGGAATCCTGGTATTTCCCCTCAAAAGATTCATAATCAAACTGCAAGAAAGAGGTTTGTTCAGAAATGTGTTCTTCCATTAAATGAAGACAGTCCATTGATGTATCAGCCACAAAAAATGGACTTGACAATGCAGTCAGGTAAGAAGGTGTTTCTTGATGACATTTCCAAAGAATCCTCTAATTCATAGAAAATACACAAGTGCAGAATATTTTATTTGGGATTCTGTTCATTTAATTCTTGTTTCATTTCCAGAGGATACTTGACTGCAAGAGGTAGCACAGCAAATTTTTCTGACATGTTTTTCCTAAAGTGAAAAAACCCCTTAGCAGCACTGGGGGGTTTTTGCATGAAACATAGTTCCTGTTCTGCATATGACTGGGCATACAAATTCAAAGCGGACACAAAATGAGCCTCAGTAATGAAGAAGACACATCCTGCAGTAAACAAGTTGAAGTGTCCATGCATATTTGGTAGACTAACAGTTCTGAAATGTTTGGGCTTGTAACTCTGGTTTTGGGCATTAAAACAGCTGTTTGGGGGAACTACTGCATTTAAATCTTTGAGATTTGTGCAAGACAGCATTTGCTCAAACTAACGGAACTGTTGATACCATCACAAATGCGTGGTATTGCAAATTGGTCAACTAATTTTGGTGGTTTTAGGCAAACATACTCTTAGAACATAGATTAATTCTTGTTTGTTGCAAAATTGCGGCTGCTGTGAGAAACTCGTGCTTGCTTAGGGCCTGTCTATCTGAGTGATGACCTGTGCTCATTCAAGCTTTGTTGGAATACAGTTGTAGCCAGTGGGTTTCGAATGCACGGCCTCTGACTGATAAGGACCTAGATTGTCCCTTCGCAGAGAATTGTGCTAATGAAACAATTGTACAATCAACTTCCTTGCTACTCTGTATACTAATAGAGCGGACTTTTAGGGTGATGTTTTTGACCTTGTTGCATAAGAGTTATTTCTAGTCTTGGGGAACTCCTACAGCATTCTTTTTAATGTGTATGTAGAGCTTGCATTTACCTGTTTCTTGTTTGGAACCACCTTAAAACGCTGCAGGATTCTTTAGATTGAGGAGCAGGATCTTATTTTTTATACCCCTCACTTTTTTAGTTCTGTTGCTTTTCTTGTTATTACCCAGCTTAGTAAAACTGGCAGTACCTAGTACTTTTTCACCTATATTCTTTTCTTCTTTTACACAAAATCAATCTGGTGTGCTTAGAAGTTCTTTTAGGGGACTACAAAAGTGTGGCAATCAATTTCTTAACGAAAGTGGCTTTCTAAAATGACATGGTAGAAGTGGAACAGTTACATTTTATGTCTTCTGGACGTCTGTGGTTGTCCCTTAAGACAGGAGATTGCTTAATAATGGAAGTGTATCTTTTACAGGCTTAATGATTTGAAAAACAATGCTCAAGGAGTAGCTTGCCAGACCTGACACTCTGTATTGCTTTCTGTTTAATATTTACTGCTCAGTAGTAGGTAGCACCTGTTTGGTTGTGATGAACAACCAGGTAAAAATAAACATGCGCTTGCATAGTACTAACAAATACAAACGGAGCCCTACAGTTTTCTGTGGCTAAGGTAACAGAATTTGACAACTAACCCACTATGCCAGTTGAGTGAATGAGAAAATATTTAACATGATGTTGAAAATCTTCTATTTTTCCTAAAAACGGCAAATATTTCTATTTCTGGTTTTAGTGTAAAAAAAGTTTTTACCAAGCAGGTGTTTTTCTGCAACTTGCCTGAAAAACAGCATGTCTTCTGTGGCTGCTGGAGAATAGAATTCTTTTTTCCTGCAAATAGAGACTTTCCAGCAGAGTAGTTTTAGCTTTTTCATTTATTCTTCCAATAATTTATTAGTAGAGAACCTGAAATTATTAGTTGACCAAAACAGTGTATCTTTAGTAAAATGAAGGAAGAAACATTATGGTGAAGTTGAGCAGGGGATAAATTATAATGGTTTCCTTGTCTGTAAGTGAGGAGTTCAGTATTGTTTCATTGTTTTCCTGTGACAAATAGCATGTTGCTTTGTTGATCTTTTATTTAGCACAAAGATTTTAGCAAAAGACTTCAAATCATTTACTTTTGTTATCGAGTGCGCTTCCAAAATAACGAACAGAAAGTGCACTGAACAAAACGTTTTGTCTAACAGCTGTTCAGTGAGTGGTGTGTTTTACCACCTTTTTCTCCGAGCCTTCAACAACAGACTGATTTTAGTGTGGAATCTTCAGTCTTATGGGTGAAACACTTTTAATTACCACTTTGTCAACTTGACTTTTCAAGTTCTCTGTATTAGAAATGTTGAAAGCTCTGAAATTTCTCAACAGAATTGTGCTACTCAAATTGCAGGATTGTATTTTGGATTAGAGCTTCATAATGTGGAGATCTGTAGGAACATGGTAGTACGTGTTAAATGCAGAGGAGCTGCATTTAATTGGCTCGAGTTGCCTCCTTTCTGTTATTTTTCAAATAACACAGTTTGGCTTAAAGCACTAGGTGGAAAAGTAATAACGGTTAACGTGGATCCTTCTAATATACTAAACAATTGCGTCAATGCAGTGAATATATTTTAAACCATCTTTATTGCAGAAAACTTTTTACAACGCTTTGACAGTTTCATTTTTTTGAAGAGAGAACTGGATTATAGTTTTCTTTTGAATGATAGGTATGCCTGTGAAGCTTAGAACGTGTGTGCATTGCAATACGACGTTTACAAGTGCTGTTAGCCTGTCCAACCACTTACGCGCTTATGCACGAAAGAAGAGTGCTGGACTTTTGACTGGGACAGGTATGTTTTGTTACAGATGTAAAAGCAAGTCTGTCTATGATACATTTTCTTCATCAGACTGGACAAAAGCATATGTTAATTCAAAATAATATTGAAGCTTCTGCTGGTAAACAACTTATTTGCCATAAAACTTCAGCAACTTGTAAGAAAAGGTATGTTGCTGTTGTCCACTCTCATGTCTGATTTTCATTCCTACTCTGATTTTGGATCCAACACTTAAGGTATGTAAGCAAAACTAAGAGATGGTTGCTTAAATTCGTTCTCCTACAATATCACAACTTTCAAACCAGATAATTGGCCTTCTAATGAAATGTTTAAAAGTATCTCAAAAATGAGAGCGGGGGAAAAAAGGCAACAAAACAACAAGTAAATTTTACAGTCTAGTCCATATAACTATGAAGAATACTGTAATAAGATAGGAAAGCAAATAATTTTACACGTGGTAACGTTTTAACAACGTTCTGTATGTACTTGATTTCATTTCTTGTTTGGCTCACAACCCACAATCTACCTGCTCTGACACTGAGTGAGTGTAGTACAGCATTTGGCACTTCTATTAATATTTTTAATTAAAACACACTTCCTTTTGAAATTCTTCTAATAGTCCATATTTTGGCTTGTTTCCAGAGACCTGTAGCTTGCTTGGCTGTAGGAAATTTCTGAGTTTACTTGCATTATTGCTGAGATTGGCGGGACTTCATTGATCAACAGCAAATTGAGGAGTAGTGATGCAATATAGTGAGGAAGATTTGGAAGATATAAAGTCTGGAATATTCCGTAATAAGAAGGACAGCCATCAATTTTCTGTGTTAACAAGCACAGACTTTTACATAATGCTGTTGGAAAATGCATAATCATTTTTTTTTTCTGCAAATGTATTTCATTATGCTGAGAACAACAAACTGAATTGCAGGCATTCTCTGCAAAAGGCTAAAAAAACATTTTTATGGAGCGGGTCTGTGGCAGCCAGGTCTTATGTTATGCTACATTAATGCTATAACAAAGCAGATTTAGAAGGAAGACAGCAGATTCAGTAATATGTAATGTGCGGAGAGTGTGTCTTTAGTCAGAGATTCTGAAAATTTTCATATTTATTTGATAGAAGGGTGATGGTAGTGGACTTCATTTACAACTGCTGTGATTTGATACTAGCCCTGTGGTAAGTTGCCTTTCTTACACACCTACTGGTGAAATATCATTCAATATCTGTATATTTAAATTGCACATTGAGAACTTAATAATTGAGTGAAGGAGGCACTGTGGCAAACAGAATAGTACACAGAGATTGAATCCTGGACAAGCTGTTTGTGCCTGGTTTCCCTTTTGCTTGTTAAGGTACTTCCAGGGATTTTTGTTTGTTTTCTTTAAGAAATGTATTTTTCTAGTGAAGTATTTGCATTCTCATCAGAACAGTTGCCACTTTTTTTAAAATAACTGAAAGAAAACTCACAAGTCTTTTACCATTGGACCTAGAAGTTGATTTAAAATTAGGTAAGAAACAAAACGAGGTTAGAAAAAAAGCTTAAAGTTAAGAAACAAAACTTGAAAAAAAATGTGTTGATCTCAAGCTGGAGCTAAACCAGATAAATAGCCTATATCATAGATAATGGCCTTTTGCTTAAACCACTGACTTAAAGAGTCAATGTTAAGTTCTAGCTGTAACATCATGCAACCAGTCAGTTTATTTGTATTAACTTAGTCATTATACTGCTGTAACTCTGTGACGTTTGTAAACTTTGCTCCTTGACTTTTCATTCAAGCACACTCAATGAAAGGCTTGTAGACCAGAAAACATGCTTTTAAACAGGGGATCTGTTTGATATTCCACGTTACAATGCAAGAGAATGATTTTAATGCAAGAATTCACTAGCACACACTAGTTTTAAACTTTGCTGGGAGCGTTGCTCTTGGGAAGATCTCAGGTTTTCTTCTGAAAAAATTGTTGCAGTTGAGAGCAATTTTGAGATCTCTTCAGTTTGGTCTCGACCACAGCTGAACATTGAATGGCTCCCAGCCATTGTATGGAGACAGTGAGGATGTTTATACAGTTCCTTCTTCTGTTTTCATGAAAGCTTTCTTAGATCTTCTACAGTAAACATAACTACCAAACAGAAATCACCCTGGTTGAATATTTGTCTCAATTTCTTGCTGTAATTAAATAACTGTATGTAAACATGAATGCTGTAGTTCTTTTATTTGGCAATTATTATGGGAGCTATCATGGTATTACTGTTTAGTAAGAGAAATACAGCAATGTGCATGCCACCAAAGTGAGACCTTTCCTAGTGCTGCACTAGCTTAGTCTTCTCAGATTTTCCATTTGTTTGCATGTGGTTTTTTTTTATTGACTGTTACATTGCTTTTCTAGCAGATGCCCTGCTTCTCAGTCAGTAATTTGATCATATTTAGTTAAATCTTACCCTGTTTTTTTTTTCAAATGCAACTTGATAGTTTTAGCAGTATAGTAGACATAGTTACGCAAAGTGGTGGCTTTAGAGAATGGTCTTGAGAAACATCTTAGAAGTGAAAGCTCCCAGGCTGTTGGCCGTGTGAGATTAGTCCGTATTGACTCTTGGTTGTGCCCATCCGTGTGCATTACAGATCCACTGTATAGCAAATACCTGTCTAGGTTCACTGGGGTAGTTGCTTTTGTATTATTGCTTGAATAATGATCTTCAGATGTCTGGCTGGAACTCTTTTTTTGTTATTCAGTCCAATTTTGAACAATGTAATTATTTAATTGCTCATCTTGTGTAGATGATGATTTCCTTTTGGTACATGTTTTGATGTATAGCAACGCATTGGTGTTTCTCAGTGCATGTGGTAAACTTGCATCTTTCTTCTGGTTAGCTTTAGAGCATTGGGTAGTCTTACACAGTCTTCAAATGCATCTCATTCTTCTTGGTTATAGTTGTATATTCAGCTTCCTTTCTTTTCTTCTCTCTAGGCCTCTCTTCCTCTCACTGCCCTGCTTTCCTCAAGTCTCCACCCCCTCTTGCACTCTGGCATTTTAAATCTTCTCTTTGTTGACTCTTTTCACGTACTCAATCTCTTCTTGCCAACTGTCATCTTCTGGGAATCACCACTTTCTTCTTTGGTCTTTGCTTCTGTAGAGGGAGACTGCTTTTCCAGAAGTACAGTGAAGGAGGGAACAGTGGAGTACAGAGCAAGTAGTCTGGCCTTCAAGCCAACAGTGTGACTATGGTAGCAGTTCATGAGGCCACTGTGCGTCCAAATAATATCAAATATGGCATTGTCAGAATTGTAGCTTTTGTGAACTTTGTGGTGGAAGCACATACAGTTGCAGCAGAAATCTGAGATCCACTGGCTTTGCATGTCTTTATTCTGTGGTTTCAGTTGCTACCAGTCAACTTGTCACGATGAGCTAATTTTCAATATCCCGTAAAATCCTTCAGGGAACAAATTATAGGAGAGTTTTTCTAATGCCCTTTACTGTGCAGTAATGATGAGGATAGATAGTGATTGAATTTGAAAAATTAGTGACTAAATGTACAAGAAAGATAATTCATTATTTTTTACTTTTTAATTGGCAATGTTTTCAAATGGTTAATTAGTTGTATTCATGTGTGCAATTATTCAGCTTGTATTAGCTTACATACATTATGACAGAAGTAATGAAGTCTAATTAAAAGACCTAGCTGCAGTCATGCTGAAATAAGAAATGTTCCATGTTGGGGGACATTAGGAAGCAGAGCATTTTAATTCTGAACTGCAGACCAAATGTCATGTCATGAAGGGCCTCTAATTGCGACCTACCTAATTCACGTTGTCTTAGGCACGCTCATTGAAACCTCCTACCTCTCACCACTTCTAGTCTTTCTTGATAAGTATCGATAGAGGTAAAGAATGTTTTATATGCAGCCTTTTTACCTAGCATATATTTTTCTAAATAGTGTGCTCTGAAATTGAACTTGAGTACCTCAAGCAGATTCGTCAAAGTTTGGGTTTTATTTCAAATGGGTTGTTTCTGCACCATGTTTATCAGTGGTCTGATGAAGTGATGTGACTGTTTGTTTACAAGTTTTTTGAATAGCAACCAGGAAACGGTAAGTGGCCAAACTTGAAGGAAGGAGGCTTCTTCCAAAAAGACATAGGCCTTTTTGGAGAATGAAGGATGATCGTTTGGAAGCTGTTATAAGTACAAAAGAGTATTAATGGTAGGTAGTTCCTGCCTCTCTCTGGCAATTTACTGCAGTTTCCATGCAGCTTACTAGAGCTAAATATCCTTGGTGTCTTTGTGGACAGATAAAAACACACTTTTCAGAAGAGGTCATGCTTTGTTACAGTAAAAGCATAGGAAGAACAGTAACTGAGTTTTTGTCAGAGCATGGCTATGTTATGGCTAGGCAATGGGTGAGGCATTTGTGTGACTTACTTGATGCTTGCAACTACTTGTGAGCATCGTACCAACAGAGTACTCAAGTGTGTGCATGTTGACTTCACTTAAACTTGTTGCTCTCTGTCCAGACAAGATGAAATTAATGTGACAATTAGTGGTACATGTGCCTGATAACTGCTGTTGGAATTACAGTTTTCCATTTGCTGTATCCAGATGTTACTCTTTTTCCAGTAGCTTTCCAGCCTCACTGGAGTAACTTCAAAATGTACTTGTGCTGCTTTGAGCTCCGTGAAATGGGAAAGAATGTGTTCACTAGCTTAAAAGACAAAGGGAACAAAAAATAACCCTTGCAGAACATGGGGTTTGTGGTCTTAGTATTTTCTCTTTTGTAAGCTAAGATTCTCTGAGAGTGCATTGAATAATCAGAATCTTTTAACTTGATGACTGTGATATTTTATGCTCTTTCTTTTGTAATTTCTCTACCTAGAGCCTCCATCATAAATGGCTCAGAGAAGATGCCCATTCTATTATTCTCCTTGTTTTCTCAATGTTCTCGGAAAAGGTACCTTTCAGGAAGTAGAAACTCCCTCTCCTGGTACATTATAGCAGTTTCTGTCAGGGTTGCTGTTCTTTGGTTGCACAGTAGTTCAGAGGAGTTTTTTTCTTAGAAGATTATAGACACACACAAAACCATTAGGTTTCAGGAACTCTGTTGCAGAAGACCGATTCAGACCTAATAAGAAAGAGAAATGCTCTGGTTGTGTGTGAGTAGAATCAAATTTCATGATGGAAATGAATGAACAAAATAGCAAGTTCTTTTTTAAAATGCAGGTCGGCCTTTGGGAATAGTCTGTTGTCTGCCAATTCTTTTTTTTTAACTCTTATCAACTGACATGAACTGTCCTCAGATGCAACTTGAGGCCATGTTTGCGTTTGGATAATACTGACTTCTCTTTCCCTTCTTCCTACGATGTTCATCAAAGACAAAGCCTTTGCTGTAATAACTGCTTCAGATAAGTTGCCTCTCATACAAATAGTTCTCTTCAGAGCATGGGTGGCTGGGTTCCAGTATTATATGTGCTTACATTTCTGATAGTGTTGTTACTGAAGTTGCAGCATGTAAAATATTTATACTATGTGGTAGTTCCTACAGCCTGAATGATATTTAGCTTTTTTTCTTCCTGATTAAATGAAGAATATGCTTTTGGTGAGAGAATACTTTTCCAGAAGTTATCTTGGCCATTTCTCTCTCTACCCCTGCCACACTGAGTTATTGGCTTTATATCCAGGCTGCTTTTGTTGTTCCTGTCACAAAAAAGTGCTGATAGGCCTCGTTTTACTGATACTGGTCTTAAGGAAGTCTCTTTACATTGGTGTCTGCTTTCAACTTATTTTATTGGTTCTCTTTGAACTTCAGGAAATTCATTCTAAAATTTTAGATACTGTAGGAATCTTTACATCTGAGGATGAAACTGAGAAATGTCTGGTATATCTACCAAGTTATAAGCTGGGCTACAAGGTAAAAGCTTGAGAGGTTCTCCTTTGGAGGACATGAAAAAAATAAGGATGCAATCAAGACTGTGTTCTTTAAATCCACATGTTTTACTTCACCAGATGATGTCTTATGCTTCAGAATACTAAGAAGTTCATTCTTCGGTTTTATATTACAGGAGTCAAGATAGACAAGTGTAACAATTTTTTTTTATTTACTGTTAAGATGCTTCAGTAGATTGGCATTATGCTGTCTTGGTATCAAGAATACCACCTGGTACTGTCTTTCCAGTTTCTGTGGAGTTTTGGATGAAATGGTTTAACTGATTCTTTACAAAAAGCATTTGTGTTGGAGTTTTATTGTGGTGTCTTGTGTTTTGGAAGAGTGTAGCTAGATACATTTCTCAGTTCAAGCAGTCTAAAGCTTCTTGAGCTTTATCAGCTGTTTTCATCATAACAATATTAATCAGTTTAATGCACTCATCCCTCACTTTGGCTGCTTCTTAGACTCTCCAGGTTTTGCTACAGATTCCATTACATCTGTTTATGGGAGGTACAGACCTCAAAGCTAACTGAACACATTTGCTGTGCATTTCCTGTTCACACATGTTATTTTCATGCATAGTTTCAAATGCTTAGACTGAATTTAAAAAGTGACTTTGCCATCTCTGTTGATTGTCCTAACACGAGCTCCCACTGCCAAGGACTAACACATGTTTGTAAGCTGCACTAGAATTCAGACAGGAGTGAGGGGGAATAATCTTCGTTTGAAATTCTTAGAACAAAAGGACAAATTTTTGCTTTATGCTGAAAACAAATGGCAGGCATTTTATTCAAACTAGAAATTCTTGATTGTAATAGCTGAAAGCTACAACTTTCTAAAAGTTGTAACTTGATTGAACATGAGTGGTCTTATGATGATACTTGAACTACAAAACAAGTTCTGAGATTTTGACAGCGTCTTATGCACAAAAGAGAATTTCCAATGGTGCTTTGCTCCTGTATAATTCTGCAATAGGTTTGTAGCTGCTTCCGGACACAACAGTTTAATGTTGAATGTCAGGTATCTAGTCTTTCAAAGAGCAAGCACTATTTACTAAAAAAATAGTTTCATGTCTTTTGCCAGTATGTTTCTTAGCGTACACTGCAATTGTTTTGGATTTACATTGTAATTAAATGTAGAATAACAAAAAGGTAGATGTCTGTTCACTACTGCTATAGGGAATACTTACTGAATATCTCTGTTTGGTTAGCACTCATTGAAGTATTACTTTCACATATGGAAATTTCTCTTCTTAGCTTTAGACTGTAAGCAAAAGAAGTCAAGGTCAAGATCTGGAAGCAAGAAGAAAATGCTGCCGTTACCTCATAGTGCTGATGAAGTTTACATACTCAGATGCAGGTACATAGTGTTATTTTAATTGAAAGAACACATTAAGAGCTTGCTAATTTAAGTCATGAAAAGATTCAAGATTGTATCTCATAAATGTTTGTGATTTAACTGAATAATAAAGAGGGGAAGCAATTGCCTATTTTCATTAATTTGAACAAGAGGACTTGATTTGGTCATGCTCCAGAACTAGATTGCCAGTTGCTTCCCTGGCTAAAGTCTTTTGGTCGTGCCTGAGTAATACTCTGTTCTTCAAAAGAAACCTTGCATAAGAACAATAGATTATTATTACTGGTTAAAAATGTGAGAGTGTGAATCGTATAAACTGCAGGGGTTTGTCCTCACAGTTACTACTAATGAACACAATTACTAAGTTTTTCAGATAAAATATGTAGAAATAAACTTCAAGAAAATTAAGACTTTTCACTTATTGTCTTTATTTTACAATTTTTCAGTAGAGCTAGCTATATCTTGATGGATTAATTTTAATATTTGCATAGGTTTTGTGGTCTGGTCTTTCGAGGACCTTTGTCTGTCCAAGAAGACTGGATAAAGCACTTGCAGCGACACATTGTCAACGCAAATCTTCCACGGACTGGAGCTGGCATGGTTGAAGTCACATCACTACTTAAAAAGCCTGCTTCAATCACTGAAACTTCATTCTCTTTACTGATGGCAGAAGCAGCATCATAGAACAAGGAAATATTTTAAATTTTAATTGGATGTAAATTTGAAATATTTCATCATTTTTTAAAATAAATTGTTACTCTAAATTATGTTTATAACTGCTAAAGACAGAAAAGTAGAGGAAGTGGATTACAGTAACATCAAAATAAATTGAATACTTAACAGTTACAGTAAGTAGTCTTTATATTTTATATAGGGTGGAAGATGTGTTTTTAAGGTTTATTATGTTTTTGTCAGTTACTGTGTTCACTATCAATACAAGACCATTATATGTATGGCAGCCATTTTTAAATTGTTGCACATGGGTACTTAAAAGACAGATTTTAATAAAACAAACAAACCACGTTCTCTTCAGTGTTACCCAAATCAAGGCTCTGTTTATTCCAAAAAGAATTACATAGTAAAATAAGATACTATTATATTTTGTTCGTATGTATGTAGTGTTTTGTATAATACCAAGAACTGCTAATACAATTTACTCAACTTAGGGCATTAAATACCATGTACTTCATAGTTCAAGAGACTGTTTCGTTCCAATAGGGCAATTAGTACTATTCTATCTAGGTGTGTAAGTGTTTTTTTTTAAATCACATGAGGCTTTTTGTACTAAAAAGTGGAGGGAAACTTGTTTAAACAAATTTCTAAGAGAAATATGTACATAATACTGGAAATTTGTGGTAAGGAAATACTCTTTACTTCAGTTGCATTTCTCACTGACAATAAAGTGGTGCATCCATGCTACCTCCTACTTGTCAACAAAGATGGTATTTACCCTTATGGTTTTGTATCATAGTAGATTCAATCCAACTTTCTTTATTACAAAGCATCTTTTTGTTAACAAGTTTGTTACTTTTATGACAATTTACTTAAAGTCTGACTTGCTTACAGAAGTTTGCCTCTACTATTTTATTTAACACTGTAGAAATGTACTAATAAGCATTGCTCACTACACGGTTAGAGTAGATTTTTCATTTATAATTCTGTTTAAAAGGTTGATCATTTTAGAAAATTCGAACACAGATTGAAATGTTTCTACATATGAAGAGAATGTTTACAACTTAAATTTTAGAGCTTGTTTTGGATGTGATTATATGTATGAAAACTGTAACACTATGCTCATGCTAAGGACCTACTTGCAGAATTATTGAAATAAATGTGCTGTGAGGATGGAAATATGGTGCAGGTGTCTTGGTCATAATGAATTGTATTTGTTCATTTAAGCTGTCTTCAGAACATAATTTTTGTTTAAATCAAATTAGATTCCTCTACAAATCAAGTTTGTATGCAAGTAACATTTCATTTTACTCATATAGGGTAACATACTGTAGTTAAGCCAAGGATATGCATTGATATTTTCTTTATATGTAAATAAAGTTAAAAGCAGTTAAAGCAAGAGGAGTATTTTGGTAGAGTATATACATACCTCACTGCCAGTGAAATTGCTTTCCTATGGTATATCTCCTTACCAGAAAAATCTCTAAATAAAAAGGTTTAAAGAAAATCTAAATGTCTATAATGTGAAGCATTTATTTGCATTGTGTGAATTAAGTTTGTGAAATTGATTTGTCTTGCTTGACATTAGAATCTTCACATGATCTTAAGTACATTTACTTGCAATAAACGGAATTGTTCACAGATGCATTACATTTGATTGGTGGAAAATATGAATAACTGTCTTCCTGGGTGCACGGATTTCAGAGTTAACACATGAGGCTTGTTAATGTTCTGATAAAATAGATGGGCTAAAAATGCACAGCTCTACAGGACAGAGTCCTCATATAAGGCCATCATAGCTCTGTCAAGGCTATCATTAAATTAGTGATGTCAGATGTTTAACAAATTGCTACAGTTAAGTTTAGCTTTCTTGTCAGAATTTATTCTCTTAAAACTAGAAAACCTACATTGTTACATTTAAAGGCTGGAGGAAAAATACTTTAGAGATTTTAGAAAAGATAATTGGGATGTTGAAGTGTATTACAGACAAATAATGTGTATGCCGACTAAAAAGTTTCTAAATTTGTGGATGCTTGTTGGATTTTTTTATACGCTGTGAAAATGGAATACTTAAAGCAATGTGTTGAAGCAGAATAGAGGGAGTGATCAAATCACCTTGAATGTTTATAATGCTTTAATAGAGTGCTTGTTTACCCTTCTCACCAAAAAAGGTGCTTGTGACGGCACCATATTTTGTGGCTGTTTAACAAATGAGCAAATCAATTAAGTGCAAATGATATTTATATAGTATTGTTAAGAATGCTTGTAAAGTGAAGCCATACCGTGCGGAATTTCGCATTAGCAAAAAACTCTTAGGTTCATAATAATAATAATAAAACCCCCCTTGTTAATTCTATTTAATTCATTAAAGACCAATAGCAAGTTATTTTGTGTAAGACTAAAATGCAAGGTTGTGTCCGAAGAGCAGGGAGCTCTAGGGCTGATTAGTTTCCAAAATGAGATTCTGTTGATGATGAGGGGCAGGAGTTTTCACTGACAGGCTGAGTGGGTGCACTGGAGCTGTGTGTCCTGTTTGCATCAGATCCTTGCAATAGAGGTTGAAATATATGCAGAAGTTCTAGAGCTCTTGTGATTATTAAATTAATTGCACTTAGGGTTGATACAGAAGGAATGATCTTTTTCCAAAAGAAAAATAATCACAGTACGCTTTTGCTGTCTTTAGCCTCTAGTCCTCGAGTGGGGCTATTTGTTTTCTGGGTTTCTATTGTTTGGAAATAGACTATCTATAGGGAAATATAAATTCCCCTTTCCAGAGTTACAGAAATTCTAAATGATGTGTTGGAAGAGGGTAAATTAAATCAGTTGCATTGTGATACCAGTCTTGTTACATGGTTTGAGAGGCTCTTTGACTATCTGTGCTAAAGAGCTGGACTTCAAGAGTTGCACATAGAACAGACTAACACTTGTGTTTCTAAGATTGGCTTAGATTGCTTTGGGGTAAAGGCTGCAGTGGTGCAGTGATTTTTGTTTGGTTGATTTTGGTTCTTTATCATGGTCTTACTTGTTTCTGAAGTTATCCTAGTTTCTGGTAAAGGTCTCTTAAGTAGTAACCTCAGGAGAATTACAAAGAAATTTTCAGAATGCTTAGAGAAGCCTTGGAAATTGTAGAAGACCACCCCCATACCCTTTTCATAAGATAATTGCCATTCCCTATTCCCAGTGATGTTGCTAAATTATCTTCAAAAATTAAAACTGCATTCCTTGAAAAGATGTTTCTGCAGAATGTTGGAAAGGTGGTTTTAAAGTGCCTGTGGTAGTGTATTCAGGCTCTGTGCATGGAAAATGGAGGCAAGCAGACAGTACGTGTTGGCTCAAAGATCCCTGGGCATTTCCTGCTGTTTGCCATATACTGCTTCCTGTGGGTTGGATGAATTGTATGAGGTGCACTGTTCCCACACGCCAAGGTGGTCCAGCTCTGCCAAATCCAACTTCTGTTTCCTCAGGGCTTGCCCTACTCAGCCAGCAGTGTCAGGAAATGAGCTGCTGACTCCTCTGGATGGGAGAGGAAGCACCGAGCAGACAATGGGTGTCGGCAGCTGTTGGGGAGGGAGAGCCAGCACCGGGTGTGCACTGTAACAGACAGGTGCACACCCTGGGCTGTGTGGTTTGGGTTTGAGCTGTGTGCCTGTGCGAAATCCAACCTTTTCAGCCATGCTCAGGGAAATCACCGAGGTCTTTGAGGTAAGTAGACAGCAGGAGGAACATGAGTTATGAATTGGGGCTCAGAGAAGAGCATCCAGAGTTGCAAAGGTCAGCATCATAGGACTGAAATGGGAAGATGTGTTCCTGCAAAGCTGTTTTGACTCTGGTGGTTTTTCTGAGCCAGTTGTGGTCCTAGGTTTCCTGCAGTGCTTTAAAGAGGGATTATGCATTAAATCTACCTGATTCTGAAAACCTAGAGAAGATTAATAGGGCTGAACAAATGTGGAAATGTTATTAGCAAATAAGAAGTACTTGCTTTTAACTAAATGGCTGTGAACAAAGCCTGTTTAGTTGAACACTATTGAAAACAAATTTTCCACTTTTTATCACAGTAGTTAATGGCCTGGATACTTAAACACCAGTTTCGTATTTAAAAAATTGGTTTATATAGTTTTGACCTTTTTTTTTAAATCCTTTTAGGGTGGTACTTATTTAAAAAGGTTACTGCATTATGATTTCAGATATTTCAATCCACCATGCTTTGTAGGTGCTGTTGCCTGATACATGGGTAGCAATTGTGATGTAATGGAAATATTTGGCCATAGTGCCAGGTTTGTAATCTCTTGCAATAAAATGTTCCTTTTTAACACTGCAGACTTCTTGGTGTTCTTCCCATTGTTCGGAGGTGAACTGAATGGCACGCTACTTAACCTGGGGAATTCTGCCCCAACCGGAACAGTTGCATGGCAAGGCAAAGAGGGCAGTTTTGCTGGCTGTAGCCTTCTGAAAATTCAGAGGTGAGACAAGAAGGGGGGTGTTTACATTCCAGTACTGGAGACCAGGAATGAGAATTGGTGGTGGAGGGAACATCAACCAGGGCCAGGGGCCCAAAGCTGAAGCTGAATAACAAATAACAATGGCACTATCTGTGCCTGTCCGGCCGCTCCTTGCTCTGTACAATCTGGTTTCATTGGTGCCTTTTCCAGTTAGAAGCAGTTTTTCCCTGGTTCACTAGCTGTGCAGCATCTCTGGCATGTACCTGGACACATAATAAACTGAAACATCCAATCTACCTGGCACTCTGCAAGTCCCCAGTCTCCTGCAGCATGGAATAATTCATTGCCATACCACAGCCATTCACACACACTATAAGAAAAAAAATGCAGAGGTTGATCAAATACAGCATGAAAGACTTGGGTTAAGTTTGTTTTAAATAAGGACTGGAGTGGGGATCCCTTTTATGTTTTGAACTCTGGCACTGCTTGTTCTCATTTCTAGTTCCACTATAAGCTGATAAACTTGTATTTAAAGTGCAAACCAAAAGAAATCTCTCTAACTTTAGAGCCCTATTGCCATATTAAGATTTGAACATGAGTCAGCTAACAGCCTTTTTATAAAACTGCTTAGTAATGCTGAAGTCCTTTAGGTAGGAAAACCTAGTGGTCCAAGTAGCTGGTGTCTGGTGGCTGTTTGTCCTTCAGGGAGTCAGTCCTGACTGCCTTAGCTCACGTGCAGGTGGCTCCAGTGTGCCAGAATGGGAAATGGAAGGATCTGAGTGGTGTGTCACAGGCTATGACAGTGGTTTGTGCAGGTTGCCTGAAGACTGACATGGTGTTATTTTGGCCAGAAATAAAAACTAATAAATGCATTACTGTGGGGATGCTTTTTTCTAGGTGGAGGCAAAGTTTATTATAAAAGCCCTGAAAGACCTCTCTCATGCAGGCTCTGCAGGCTTTTCGCTACAATTACACCCCAAGCAAACAGTATCCTTGGTAACTGTGAGCCCAGATACCCTAAAATTACAACTCTTACTGTCCAGTGAGGGAGCTTTCTCACAACTTCCAAGGTGCTTGTACTACACATGTTGTATAAACTGCAACATTGTTGGGCTTTCTATCCTATAAAGTACACTTTTAACTTGTAAGATTGGAGGCTTATGTGGCAAGTGATGGTGATAACCCTTCTGCTGTTGTGTTAGAGACTTGCAACATGAAATACTCTTACATGGTATTCATGGTAAGTGTTCCTAAATATAATGTACCACTTTTTAAAAACCTGGTTATTGTAAACTGGAAACGTCACATGCAAACATTTAATTATGTATTTTTAAGTCAGCAGCAGCTGTGAATCCTGTTTGTAGCTCTCTTTGAAACTCATCCAAAGCCATCCTCACTGCTGTAGCAACAAATGCTGAAGCTCTGAATCCTATTGTGCTCTTTGAAATGGCTTCAGAAGAGACTGATAGAGCAGAATGCAAGCTAACACCATTAACCTGTGTTTTAATCAAATAAGGAATTGTGTGTCACCCAGGTACAAGTCTTGCTGACAAGAAATAATTCTTTCATCTGTCTCTTCTCTGAAAAAACCACAATTGTGTGAAAGTAGGAGAAAGAAAACCACCTTATTTGGATAAAGAAGCAGGGGGAAATTTTTTTAAAAAACAAACAAACAAAAACCCCATAGGTTGAAAAAGAAACTGCAAACGGGAGAAGACAGTATAAACCTGGGGTTGACACTTGTTTTGTATTCCCTGAAATCTAGCTGATGGCTGCATTTGCTGTGCCTCCAAATCTTCAGGGGTGCGCTTGGGTTCCTGGCACAAAGGAGGTTAGGGCAAATATTATCCTTACCCAAACAGCCAAGGAACACATTTTAACCCCAAACTGTTAAAAGAAATAGGCAGTGACAGGGAAAAGAGGCTTTAAATCCCCATATCTTGTGTGGAAAGTCAACTGTACCCATTCCTTTTGCCATCTGGAGTACATTTACTGATGCTTTTAAGTGCTGCATATAAATCCATAGACACTTGGTACAGTTGTGAAGGAAGGAACATGAGCTGCTCTTCCCACGTATGGCCTCAGTCACAAATTTGGTACTGAAATCTGAGTTTCCTTGTTCCGCTTATGTAGGGATTGCCATTCACTGCCTCCAGAAATTCTCTCCTTTACTACATCTATCATATTACAACATTGTTTTCTCACTGAAATAACTTCCACTGCTAAACCCAGTGTACTCTGACTGCAGCTGACCATGAGTGCTAATACATTACTAAAGACCCTGACCCAGAATGTGAGTGTTCTTTCAGGATCCCAAACTCATTTTTTTGCCCTCAGGCCCAGGTTCCCATCTGGGAACAGTACTTAGCTTCGTCTCACTGGGCTGCTAACCTGACCATTCTCATTATCTTCATTTCTAGCTTGGTTTGTTTTCTCTTTCCTCAGTTTTTGCTTGTATTCACATTTGCTTTTTTGTCTTCATTTTTCATCTCTCTTGTTCTTTAGGACTTTGTTTTACTGCTGGCTACCAGTGATGAAGCTTTTGGGGAAAGTCCTATAAGCTATATTACTGTGAACACAGAGAGAGTACTGCTCAGTATTCTTAAAAGCATAGCTAATAGCCTGATTTATGATTTATTTTATATAGAGACAGTAGCTGTCTCTACCTAAGTGGTGGCAGGAGGGAGGATATGTTTAGATTTTAGAGTGACTTTGGATTACACAGAACAAAAATCCCGTTATACAGTTGGTACCAACCCAAGACTTAGCAGTTGATGCTGCTGCTGGGAGCTGAACTCTTGCCTCATAAATTGCCTTGTGTGGCATGAGCTCGCTTGGGCAAGTGAAGGTTCTGTGGCAGCTTTCTGTTTTGTCTGCATAAAGCTGAATTTACTGTTGTTGCCTTCTTTTTTTTTTCCCCTGGCAGCCTTTCCAAACCACAGAAGTATTTAGAAAATGGAGCACTTGCTTGAATGGTTTTTGTGAACATGCAGGTTCTTAGGTTCTTTGAGCAAACCGAAATAGAGATACCTATTAAAAACTGGTAAAAACATATCAGAGGTAAGAATCTCAGCCCATTTACTGATAAAAGATGAATGTAATAGATGCATGAAATTCTTAGAAATTAAACTGTGATTTCAGATTTAGAGGTGCAAATGTGCTAGAGAGCATGTGAGCAACCCACTCCACTGCCACCAGCAAAGTCAGCAACCTATGGGTTTCTGTAATTTCCTGCAATATGGAGCAGCTGGCACCCATTTCATAAAGGGTGGGGAGAAGAGAGGGAAGCCTTGTTTCCCAGTCACTCCTGCTGCAATACCTGTTGTGTGCTGAGCTGTGGAAGTTGTATGATGGCTCAGACTGTTTTCTACTTGCTGCTTTAAAAATTGAAAGCAGCAAGTATGTTATGGGTGAGTAGCTACAATCCACATGTGTGTGATACCTGCTGCTGTAGTGCCCAGATTTACAGTGAAGACATTTTTTTTCTCTTCTGAAGTGGAGAGTGCTTATCTTGCTGTCATCTAGATTTCAGACTTTCCTCCTACCTTAGTGGACTGAAAATGTCAATCCTGACTATCTAGTGCTAGGCACTGAACTAGTGTCCTGATCTTGGAAAGATGCCTGAGTGGCCCATGAGAGCTCCCCATCCTCAAGCATTTGAGGCTGGTTTTGAATTTAGGTGCTGTGTTGGGTTTGTGTGGCAGGGTTTTGATAGCAGAGGGGTTCACAGGGTGCACTGGAAACTTCCTGTATGGCCAAAAGAGCCAGTGTTAGATGGTTCCAGGATGGATGTGCCGCTGGCCAAGGCCAAGAGAGGAGAGAGAACATGTGAGAGCAATGATTGTGCAGACACTATGGTCAGTGAAGAAGGAGAGGGAAGAAGTCCAGGTTACAGAGCAGATTCCCCTGCAGTTAGTGGTGAAGACTGTGGTGAGGCAGCTGTGCTGCTGCAGCCCATGGAGGTCCACAGTGGAGCTGTTGGATGCCCGAGGGAGGAGGCTGTCACCTCATGATGGACCCGTGCTGGAGCAGTTCATGAAGAACTACAGCCTGTAGGGAGGAGTTCATGGCGAACTGTCTCCTGGGGCAGGGACTCCATGCTGGAGAGGACGAAAAGTGTAAGGAGTACTCCCCCTGCAGAAAAGGCAGATATAAGTGAGGAACTGACTGCAGTCCTCATGGGGAAAAAGTTAAGCCCAGGAAGAAGGGAGGGGTGGAAGGAAGGGGTTTTAAGATTTGTTTGGGGTTTTTTTCTCATAACTCTAATTTGATTGGTAATAAATTAAAGTTATTAAATGTATTTTAAATAAAATAAATTTCCCCAAGTTGAATCTGTTTTGCCCATTGGTTGATGATCTCTCCCTGTCCTATGAGCCTTTTGTTATACTTCTCTCCCATGTGTAATTGAGAAGTGACGGAACAGCTTTGGTGGGCACTTGGTGTCCAGCCAGGGTCAGCCCACCATGGGTGTTTTATTTCAGCTTTCTGTCTCTTAAGAACTTGACTGAAGCTGACAAATCTGTTCTGCTGTTGCTGTTATTACTGTTGCAAAGAGAGAAAGCTCCAACAGGTTTGGGATTACAATAAAAATTGAGCACTTACAGAAAATTGAACCAGATATATTCAGAGCTTCAAGTGCTTCATGCTCCTGCTGCCAGCAAACAGCAGCCAGAGCTGCCCACAGCCAGAGCTGGTGTTCACTGCTGTCATGGGGAGCTCATTTATCATCAGAGAAAATCTGAACACTTTCCCAGTTGTTTTTCAACTTTTCCTGCATGTAATTTCTCTCTCAGTTTCTTTCCCTTGCCCTCAGGAAAGCATTAGTTGTGTTTTTAACTGAAAAGGTTCTTGTTAAAATTCTGTCTTAATTCTAGGAGACTTACACAAGTGAGATTCTTACCCCTCTTCACACTGTGGATCTGAACTACTTCCCTACCTGAACGTGGTCTCTGCACGGAGGTTAACAAGGCCCATCTTCAGATCTGTACCTAGGAACTCCAGACCTATACCTATGGAACTATGGTAAACAAAAATAAATAGCAACTATAAATGCAGCCTTTCACTGTGTCAGTACTTTGCCTTGATTAACAGTCAAAATTATTTTCATCTTACTCAACAGCAAGGCAGTATTAAATCGTCATGGTGTTTAGGGGTATTGGTGGTGTTGCAACTGGAAAATGGGGGAGGGCAAGGCCATGGCCAAGGTTGGAGTGGTGGACACATGTAATGAAATCACATCCTAGTCCTTAAGCTTTTCTGAACATTATTAGGTTCTCCATTAAAGTTCACATGATCTCTGACCTGATTAGTGCTCAGAGCTAATTGGATAGGATAGAGGATTTGGGCCTAGTGCTAAAAAAATTGCTCAGAAAAAACCTGTGTGAGTCATCAGAAATCGGTGAGATGCATCCCCTTTAAAATACTCTATTTGAGAAGTTAATAGGTAAAGCATATGAAATGCAAAATGTTTGCAGGAAAAACAAAAAGAAAATAGACTCCCCCCCCAATCTTTGAAAAACAGGTGCAGCTAACATCTGCTGTGGGAAAATAAATTGATACTTCATGATCAGCTATTATTTAAGAAAATAGCAAAAGTAATTAAACTACTTTGGGGAGCCTTAACAGATGTATCTGCTGTTTCTAAAAATGCATATAAGCCTGCATATTTTGTGATCTCTCTCCTTCACAAAAAAAGATCTTTAGAGTGGAAAATGCAAGATGAAAGAGTTATCTCGCTGCGATATTTTCATTAGGATTGTGCAAGTTAAGCCATTTCCCATAAAATGGGAGGGGGAGCTAGCTGTGGAACCTGTGTGTGCTGCAGCAAGGCTGGTAATTAGACTGTAGCCAGGCAAAATCACAAGGGGGTATGTAATAAAAGAAAGATTTAATGTGATTTAAATACCGTGACGGAGCTGCATTCAGTGACAGCCTGGTCACCCAGTACAGTGTGACATCTTCCTCCACAGAGCTGTGCTCCTGCGAGGGGCTCTACACCGGCCATCTGGCGGGGCTGCAGTCGCGCGGCAGGGGACGCACCACCTGCTGGGACACACGGAATCTGCTCTGACGTAGGCAAAGCATCTTCCTAACAAAAGCCTCAATATGGCCCTAATTTTACCTCATGTGGGGGTATGTAATTTAAAAGAGATTAAAAACAAAGGTACAGTGTATTTTGGACTCATGACTATACACCTCCTCCACTCTTTATTGCTCATGTGTGCAGTGGGTGTGGTAAGTGCTGTGCAGCGCAGGCTGTGTAGAAGTGCTGCACTCTTGCTCAGGAGAGTTGGTAAAAGTGCGACACATCCACAGTTACAGAAGCCCAGCAGCATTGAGGATACAGGAGCTGTTTGCCTGTTACTTGTACTTAAATTCTTTTTTTTTCTCCAGTAGTTGTCTGGTTTCTTCCTATCAGTATGTGACTAATGGGGGATGATTGATTTGCTTCCACTTCTCAACTTTCTGTGCAACTATTAAGTGTTTGCCAAGTCTAGTGTGGGGGCATGTTGCTGTGCTGTAAAGCATCATGAGTTATTTTGCTTTCCACTAGTCCTCAGACAGAAACTATCACTAACAGCAGGCAGGGCAGCTCCCATTCGGAAGTTCCAGCCTCAGCTGCTCAGTGTTCCTTCTGGGAAACAACTTTTTTGAGAGTGAATCTCAGTCACCTCTCTCTTTTCTTGTCAACCTTTGCCTTGGCTCTGAAGGGAATCATCCCCTTATACCTTCCTCCTTCTGATAGTGCCATGTTTAAAAAGTTAGCTTTTTCCCTTTGCATGCCACAAATACATAGGCATAATGTTGCCTGTATTTGTAAGGCTCTATTTGGACCACACACTTTTGTTAGTCAAAATTATTCTGTAAACTAAACAAGTAACTGGATACTTCATAGACATAACAATTTCATAAACCATTTCTGTAAGTTTAATATTTTTAATTTTAATATTTAAGTTGATCAGTTATTTCTGGACAGTCACTTGTCACGTTGGATCTTATTGCAGCTGTTGAAGCAACTTGGTAGAGAATTGCTTTTTAGAAGTATTCTTTACACTCTGAAAGGATGGAGGCAGGCAGTGATACAAGTATCAACTGTAAGAACAAAAAAGGATGATCTGGAGAATTGTCAGTGATGGATAATGAGTCTCCAGGGCATTGTATTTTCTAATTGCCCCAGACTGTATTTAAACATGTCATCAGGATTAGGGAAAAAACAACTGTTTTCTATAATATTCTAACAAAATAACTTACAGACCTCAAGGTTATTTTCAGCACCTGTATATAACTAGAGTAGATGACTAATTAGGAGATGATGCAGGTACAGTGATTTGGGTGCTGGATCTTCCCAGTCTCACTGAGCAGAGATTGTCTCAAGCAGGCTGATGCAGGTACAGCTCTGCCTGCAGCATACTGAGCAACAACTGCGGCAAAGCCGGAAAGCAACAGCTGAAGCAGACCACCTATAACTCATTTACTCTGCTCTGCAATAAGCCTTACAAAAAAATTTATCGAGCAGATGGGCAAGAAATGTTCATGGCCTTATGTGCCTTCAACTTTCGTAAACAGGTACAAGTGAAGGTAACTCAGGAATTCCTCCCTGAGACCCTTGGGTTGTGTAAAAACTAAAGGGGCCTGCTGGAGAGGGTTCTTGAGCTTTGAAACAAAACCATCGTGGATGTGATTAAAAATAGTACTTGTCACTTTTACAGATGTGTCATTTGTTCATCTAACACTCCTTTATAGAAGATCAGGACTATGTAATGAGAGCATCTGGTGCTCCAAGTGAGACTAAATTAAGAGTATACTGTATGAGGTTAGGGATAGGGGAGTTCATAGCAGGAACTAATGTAAGCATTATCATTTTACACTTCTGTGCAAAGAAGGATGCCAGCAGGATCACATTAATGCATTGCTTGTCATTCTGTGGATGGACTCCTGGGCCATGATCCTGAATCACATCAAAACAGTACTTGGGCTAATGGATGGAGATATGAGAGAGGACAAGTAGGGATCTCCTTCCTTTGTCAATATATTTGCAAAGGAAGCTTGCAATGAAGCACCAGCACTGATACAGGAACCTTCCCTGGCATTCCCCAGGCCAAGGGTGGGCACAGGCCCACACAGGCATCAGGGCATCTGTAAATCTGCAGGACTCCTCAGTGCTTGTGTTTCTCCTTACTGAATAGGACTCATAAGAACCACATGTAGGTTTGTGGCATGTTTAGTGTTACAGACCAGAGAACACAGCTATGCTGGGGCTTCAGGCTTGGGTCCTGCACCCTCCTTTTGCTGGGCTTACAGTGTCTGCAGGCTGGGGCTGCATCTCTGAGCTTGAGGGCACCTGAACTGCAATGACTTTAGTGTTTATGCGCTCTCTGAACCTTCATTACAGAAAAACCCTCCTTGTGATTCAAAATAGCACAAGACTTTGGGGTTTTCCTCTCTTGCACAAGTTCAGATTAAAACTACCACGGGAAGAAAGACTGTTACTTTTTCTGTACCCTTTAATATATTTTTGATTGATATAAAATTTAAATGAAACAATGAGTATATATATATATATGTACACACACACACACATATCCATTCACACATGCATATGAAATGCAGATAATTTGCTGTAGCATTTTTCCACTGACAAGTGGGTTTAAAAATCCCCCAGATGTTGGTTTTGAGATGAAAATGCAAGGTTACCTTGATGGACTGTGATTCATGTTTTTCCCCAGAACAAGACATTCATTCACTGTTTTCATTTCTAACTCTACAGTTTTTTATAATTTCTAAAATCAGTGCAAAGGAGAGACAATTCTGGGAGTAGTGGTTTCTCTTTATTTGCACACAGTGGGCTCTGCTGACTGTGCTTGAAAACACCCTGCTCCTTTCTCCCACCTCCTGTCTCTTTAGAGCATTGGCTCTTTGAGAAGGGAAGCATCTTAGCTTTGCATCTGTATAGCTTTTGATACTAGAGATTTAATTTGAAGTTTCTTCTTTGTAGTACAAATAGTAATCTTAAAATAGTTCATTCTAGGCAACAATAAATGAGCCACACAAGTGGGCATGCCAGGGTGGGACTGGGTAACTCACAGTGGGAGGAGGGGACAGAAGTTGCCACAGGAACATTCTCAGCCAGTTTTATGCCCTGATTTAACTTGTGTGAGAATAGTGGCAGAAGATTTGCTTCATTTAGTGTATTTGAGACTATTTGCTATGAGAAGTGAGATACAGTAAACTATACAGTGTACAGAGCATGTAAGCAAGATATGAGTATTCTGCTTATGATGTATGAGAAGAAAAGGCCTGGAGTCCTGTTTTATTATTCTGTAAATATGTTGTGCTAGAGGCTCTTAAATCAAGATGAAAGCAGAGGGATTTTTTAATGTTCATCACAAAGGAGTCCTTCTCACACTTGGATGGGTGAATCCCCTTCTCTGTGACTTGGTGTGGCCACTTGTCTGAAGAGTCCCCAGGGGTCAACCCTAATAAAAGGTTATCAAATAGCAAGAAATTATAGGCTTTTTGACAATCAAAGTCTGCTCATAAGAAGTGGCAGATCATTTATTTACCTTCTGGAAATACTAGTGTAAAAAACAAATAAAGGAAGAGTGTCTTTTCAATAGAAATATGTAGTAGAAAATAATTTTAAATAACATTATTAAAATTATTCTAATTTAAAAATTGGAAAAAATATAGCATCAAGGTGTGAAATTTTCCTAATTAAGACAGCCCTTGAGCTGATCTCATTGGTGATAGGAAAATGATGCATGTGAACTACTATGTTTGAAGCTTCCCTGCAAAGTTATGCATAGGGCTGAATGTTTCACATGTTCAGTTCTGTATTCAATACTGTACAACTATTTCCTGGGTGAATGTAAACTGTTTGTGAAGCTAAATATGGTTAAAAGGTACAAAAATTATGACAAGAAAGTAGTAAGTTTGTATTACTAAACTCTTAGGTCAGTCCTTCCTAACATCACAGGCAATTTACAATAATAGAAAAAACTTGATTAGGGGAGTAATTGAAAATAGTAGGAAAGTGTGGTTAGAAAAATTGGAAGACCGTTAGAGAAATACAATATTTATGTGAATTAGGCTTTTTTTTTCCTTTTTCCCCTAGTGTATTTCTTATTTACTGGGGGAAGGCCCTGGCATCATGGTATGAAACTAGGGAGGAGGACTCACATTCTGCCTTATGGCATTGATACCCAGACGCACCTTAAACATTTTGGTGTAGTGCAGCTGAGGGTGGTCTGACCTACTGAAACTCCTACAGCTGGCACACAACATCTCTGCACTTCACCGAGCCACAGGACAGAGGTAGGGGAGTAACAGTGGGCTTTGGGAGCTGGGCTGTACCCAGGTGAGATGGGGCCGCATGTGTGTCCAGTTGACTCAAAACACCTGTCCAGGAGGGACCGGGCTGAAAGGAGACAGCAGAGATGGGCCCCTCCAGCACCATTGCTCTAACACTTGCCTTGGAGATGGAGAGATGGAGGTTCAAATCCCTTCAGGCAGAAAAGGGATTGAACATGGATCTCCCACATCCTGGGTCACTGCCCTAATTACTGGGTTAGTGGATAAAAAGGGAATGACAACAGCTGTGGTGAATCCAACCTCTTGTATCCTTTGAAGATTTTTTTTTCTTTCTGTTGCAAGTGCCCAAAATGAAACATTTTGGATGAAACAAAGACCTTTCCTTACTGTAAAATTTGTGGGATTTATTTTATTTCAGCAAAGAAAACTGGAAAATAGTATTTCAGATTGATAGGGGTTTTTTTCTCACTTTAGTTTAATTAAATTGCTTTAGAGCATGATCAATAATTTGCACACACCAGTTTGTAAATGTTAAAAAACACAATTTTGGCTTTACTGGAAAACAGTTGCCTACAGAATCTCAGCCAATACTGTCAGACTGCAATCCTCCAAGTGACAGTAGAGCAGAGCTCACTGAGGTGGTATGGTAGGCTTGGACCTGCGAGTAGACAAGTATGTGTACACACTATTAAAATACTGAAAACTGTAGAAATATATTTGCATTGATATAGAAACTTAGTAAGTAAGTGGCAGTCTAAATTATGTTTATGCCTTTCATTGAAAAGAGCTGGTCCCACAGTATCACAGAATCACAGAATATGCCAAGTTGGAAGCGACCCCCAAGGAAATGCAGTTAGGTCCCCATTGGACTGGCCTTTCTTGGGGAGGATTAATGACTAGTACAAGCCTTCCCGTGGCTCATTTTGGATGACTATATTTGGATGCTTTCTTGGTGGCTGGACAAGCCAGCAGGTCATAGCAGTTCTGACTTACTGGAATGAGGTGAGGTGAGGTGTGCTGTGGGGATAGAGGGATCAGTGTCTTCAGGCAGAGAGAAGCTGAACATCATTATGAAGTCTCTCCTAAGTGAAAGAGAACTATGGGCAGCTTTGCCATACTTTTTAAATATTCAGAATTGTGTTTCATTTTTACTACTCACCTGCTGATTAGGAGTGGGTCACCACAGCCAGCATAGTTGTAGGAAGAAAATGTACATGGTTACTCTACTTCTGCTATTCCCTTCTTTGGGCCAGTGTGAATTCCACTATGTCTGTTAATTGTATTTTATAAATGACATAAATGTACATGGAACATTAGAGCAGGGAAAATATGGCAACAGTAATACTACAGAGCATAATCCCTACCTCAGGAGCTTCTATCCAAGGGGCTGAATATATTCATTGTACTTAGTGAGGGAGTTGTGTGGAGATGTTATCTGTGCTTGACTTAACATGAGATTTGGGGTTCTTATAAATGAGTAGGAAGAGAAGCTGAGAAAAGAACTGAGCCTCTCCAGAGGCAAGACATCTGGGTCTGAGCATCACCTATGAGGTTCTGGTGCTTTGCAAGGTGGATAGGAAGGATTTAAGCACCTCATTGTAGCTAATGGAAAATGTTTGAGGAGTTGTTTTGGGTAAACAAAACAAATATCTGAAAGTATTTACATTTAATTTAATTCAAAATGATAATTTAAAAAGCAAAACCCAGTGTACTCAGCAATTCACACAGCCTTGGTTAACACTTCTCAGGTGCAGCACACTTACTCTCACAGGATCAGGCCCTGAGGGGATGCCAAGATGAGAAATACTTCAAAGCAACATATGGAAATTGAACACGAAGTAAAAGCTCGAGTGGAGATAGGTGGGTTCAGGAGCTGTCTTCAGGAGAGGGAGCCAAGGCTACGCAGTGGGAAGTGCGTAGAAAATGAAAGTATGTAGAAACTGAAAGGTACTCAGCAGCAGTCATGTTAACGTAATCCATGTAGTCATTTCCTCTTGATAAGTGTATGTAGCACATCACAGAGCTGCGCCTGTTGTCAGGGGAAGGCAAAGGCAATACACACATGTGCATGTCAGGGACAGCAATGGTGGAGGGATCTGAGCGACTTATGGGGAGAAGCCACTAAGCAGAAGGCTACAAAAGATGAAATGCATTCAAGAAGGGCTGTTATGTTTGTAATAAAACTGACCAGTTGTTTGTAATTAAAAATATGTCTTCCCAAGGTCGCTTGAATTTTTTTGCCAGGATCACAAAGCTGTTCTACTCTCCAGTGGTGTTAGAGCTTGAATTAAATGTGTGCTGGCATCTGCCAGAGTACGTATCTTTGTTTCCTCCTCCCACTTCTTATAGGACACTTGGTTCATCTGGAAGGCTCCAAGCCCAACAGAAGAGGTTTGGAGCACAGTGAAACTTCTCCTGCAAGTTCTTGGTATCCCTCAGAAAGCCACTATCTGTCTGATCCCTATTTCTGCAGACCTTGTGCTGGGAAACAACCCACTGACTTCCTGATGTGCCCATGTCTCAGTGAGGTTTGGTCTCTGTCAGTCAGCCGCAGGAACACTGAAGAGACAGCTGTTTTATCCTTATAGAATTATCTACTAAGGAAGGATAGACCACACTTTGACTCCCTAAGACCAAAAAATGCTTTGAGTTTTTGAATCTTTGAGCTCTTGCTTTTCCCTCCAAAGTTAAACATTTTCCAAGAAAGCTGCCATACTCATGTCTCTTCCCATTTAAACTTACATATGGTGTAGCTTATGACAAACAGTCCATACAATTCTGCAAATCTTTGAACATTGATCTCCTCCCTCCCAAAATTTCAGTTGAGCTTGCAGTACCTTTTTATCCAGAAACACCTCAACTGTATGAGGGCTGCTGTACAAATTTAAAAAATCACCTTGCATTACTGGATTTTTATTAACCAGAATTTATCATTATTTCCTGACATCCTCCTCAGCCCAGAGCATTTGTTGTGACACAGGAGAGGGTGTGATTAGCTTAAGCATCATGGCCTTGTTCAAGTCTTTTTGCTTTCCTGCAGGTGGGAGTTAATTGTGATCACTATTGGGTTACATCTCCTGGTAGCCTTTCTGCCTGTTGCATTACTGGCTGTGGAGTGTAGTGTCACTCACCTACCTGCTTATTCTTCAGTGGTTAGTGTTTAAAATCTGGAGAGGCTATCACAGGCCTCCTTGGTTAAAGGGACAGTTGGAGTCACCCCCACATCTGGGCTGCAGTTTCTTGACATTTTCCCAGGCATTGATTGCTTGTTGCTTATCGGGGAGAAACTGAGAGAGGCCACTTCATTGTTTGTATCCAGTATGTTTTTTCTAAGTAAATTGTCAGGATAGGCAATTGTCTCTTTATCCAAGTCCAAGGGCTATCTGAGTCCAAGACAGTGGATGACATTACTTTGGGCATTCATTTTAGAACTGCTGAGCCCACAGAAATCAATAGTTTTCCATTATCAGGTCCAGCTGGGTCACTTGTCTGTCAATGAGCTGTTACAATCACTGTACAAGGGTGAACCTGACCAGTCAATTGCTGCTGACAAGAGGAAAACAGGCTGACAGCCACTGGAACAAGCCAGAACACAGAATTGCACTTCGGTTTACCATCCTAGGAGGCTGGAAACAGGGCCTTTTCCAAAATGTATGGCATGGACTGTGAGGGATGAGGGCCCCTCCTTCCCTCCCTCCCTCCCACACATCAGACAGGCCTTCCCTGCCCAAGGAATTAAGGTTTGTTTCCATAGTCCCAAACACCAGAGAACTCACTAACTGAAAATGAAGGAACCACCTTTCTTAGCAGCCAAAGAGGGACGTGCTAAAGTGGAAGGCTTCTGCTGGCAAGAACAGAGGACCAGGCTTCTGTCTGCAGTGGCCATCACTGAGGGATGTTGGCTCAGGAGCTTATCTGTGGCAGGTGCCTATGCTACATTAGGCAGGAATGCAGATGACAGGATTAACTTCAGTTCTTTGTGTTTTAACACTGACTTCCTATCAAATTTGAGATTGGAGCAAAAATAAATATTTAGAAACTATCCCAATATTATGATTTTTAATTTTCAACTTTATTAACTTCTTTCAAGTGTTAAATCCTGACCGTTTTATTTATGCCTCCGGTCGTCTGTTTGATTCTTGCAGAAGTCAATATTCACTTGTGCTCCATCATCAAACAAAAAACTGGTAATCAACTTTATCACTGGAAGCCAACTAGCTGAGTTTTAAAAAATACACTACCCAAAAGAAAGATCATTTGCTTTAAATGAGAGGAGAGGGAAGTCTTTTTAAGAAAGAAGAGCAAACCTTCCTTTACTGGTAATTAGAAGCACCAGTCTTAGATGACTTGCAGCATTTGGTAGCTCAAGCCGCGTCAGATCTCTTACAGCATTAATTAAAAAGAATTTATGTTTTTTTAATAAAATGCTTCATGTTTTAGCCCTTTTCTTCCTCCTTCCAAATGTGATTACGGGGGCTGAAGGGAATTCAGGTTAATATGTTGACACACTTAACAATGCGGGGTCATGTAGCGCAATCCGCTCGGCTGGTTCGGCGCGGCGCGGCCCCTGACAGGTCCCATCAGCCGCTGCCCTAAAGGCAGAGGCGAGGGGAGGATTTTAATTACTGCTCTGTGCGCGAGTTTGCCAGCATTAAATTGAGACATAATTAGGCCCCCGAATTTTAATAATTGTCCTAGCTAATTGGGCAGACAAGTACGCTCTGCAGCGTGGCGTGATTAGATAATTAGTGTTTCCAAATGACAAAATCGGGCTCTTGATTGCGGTTCGAGATGCGGGGGCGGGGGGGGGGAACGAGCGGCTCCCTGCTCGGGCAAAGCCAAGCCGAGCCGAGCCAGGAGAGGCGGCCTGGCTAGGTGAGCTGAGTTGTGCCTGGGCGGGGATCCCAACGGGAAGCTGGGACCGGGGACAAGAGCGGGCTCGCAGCGCGGAGCCGCGGTGTCTTGGGGTCTGTGGACGCATCTCCCAGGCGCACGATGCGTGTGTCCGCCGCGACGCGGCGTGAGGCGACTGACCTGGAGGCGTTAATTGATGGCCTCAGCCCGAGGACGGCGCGGCACGAGCGGCGGTCACGGGCAGGACATCGGGGGCCGCGGGACGGACCCGCCTCGGCGGCTCCGACACCGGCACGGCGGGGCTGCGGCGGTTCCCCTCGCGGCCGCCAGGGGGCGCCCCTCCCGCGCGGCGCCGGCCCCGCGCCCCGGCGGCTCCGCGCCCGCTCCGCGTCCCCCGGCAGGGCCGGCCGCGGCTCCGTAAGTACCGCTCCCCCTGCGCCGTCCCCCGCCGGCGGCACCGCGGCCCACCACCCGCCCTGCCCGGCCCGGCCTTTCCCTGCGTCCACTGAGCCGGTGCGGGAGCGCCAACCCCGCCGCTCGGCGCTGCGGCAGGGATCGCCGCCCCACCAGGCTCCGCGGCCCCCCGCAACCTGCTGGGGAGCCTTGCTAACAAGAGGGATAGAATGATTTCTTACCCCTATCAAATATGTACAAATACATGTCTCTGTTGAGCTACACCGGAGACTCAAATGGCCGGGGACGCCTCCCCGGCAGCCGCGGCGCTGAAGCCGGCGGTGAGGCAGCGCCGGCGATGCTCGCAGGTGCCATCCTGCTGCTGCCGTTACCTGCGGACTGTAGTCCCCGCGTGAAAATAAAAAAATTCCCATAAAAATATTTTAATTTTGGGGATACAACCGAGCTCAGTAATATATTTATTTAAAAAAAAAAAAGGTTGTACGCGCAGAGGGCGCTGGGGTAAATCCGTAGCGAAGCGCCGAGCGGCTGTGCCGAGGCCCCGCACCGTCCCGCCCCGGCCGCGCAGGTGAGGGGCAGCGGTCCCGCCGCGCCGGGCAGCTCCGCCGGCTGCCGCACCCCCGGGGCACGGAAGGCGCCCCACGCAGGCTCTAGACCCTGCGGGACGGGGACCTCTTTTTTTTATTATTGCTCTCATTGTTTTCTCCGCGAAGAAGCAAGGCGGTTTCACGCGGTGATATAAAGTTGGATCGCTAATAACCGAAAGTTAAAATGCAAACGCATCACTAGGAAGCATTTCACGCATATGGTGCAAAATCACTTTTTTTTTTTTAATCTGAGGGAAAGGAAGAATGGTTTTATGATTTTTTTTTCTGTGTGTGATAGCACTGTCACCAAAATACAGAGGCTTTTCCTACATCAATGATTTTTTCACAGCCTAAGGGCCTCTTGGCTTTAAAACTCCAGTTGTATTTGCAAATATATCACGATTTTAACTCCTGACTATTTAAGAAATCAACTTCAGGTGCACTGTACAGTATTTATATACCTCTTTTCAGAGGTACGTTCTGGCTCAGGAGATTGTCAACTCACCATTTCAATGCTTCAAAGTGATGATACTGGGTATTGTCAGCTCTGAAGACAAGGTTAGCTCACAGGATCAGGATGTGCTCTGCACAATGTTGATTTGTAAAAGTGTTAGAATCCATATATCTTACAAGTCGAATTGTGATCAGAAATACAGAGAGAACTGATCTGTCAGTGCTTATTTTAAAGCAAAATTCACGTTGTCTCCAAAGGTGAGGGTGCTTGTGACGTACTGGAGCAGAAGCTAGAAGGTGCATCTTTCAACCCACCCCACCCGGAAGAAGCTGTGGCAGAGCACTCCTGTACCCTGATAACAAACGCCCGCGGCCTAACCCTCACCCCAGCATTGCTGGGAGCGGTAAGCACCCTGCCCTGCCCTGCCCAGGGTGAAAAATACCTCCTGGGAGCCACACAGATGCCTGCTCATTTTTAAGAGTCTTCTCTGACTTTGGGTTCCTGACCAGATGACACCATCCTTGGGCCTACGAACTGCTCAGGGTGTTGTTTTCCATAAGCTCTCTGAGAAGTCTCAGTAGCCTCTGTGCCCTAAGGGACTCTGGAGCGCTCTGGCAGGCTCCATTTTGCCATCCTCCTGCCAGTCTGTGGGTAGCCTTTCCTATTCATAGGTAGGCTTGTGGTGCTCATATGAAGGTGACATCTAGCTCAAGTTTGTAGTTAAATCGGGTGAAGCTGAACAATTTAATCAGTGCCTGATGAAGCCTTGGATATATCTGTGTTATATCAAATTATCTTCAAATCTAAAGTAATCGTCAGAAGTTAGATGAGGGGGAATTAACAGCACAGGGGAGTTCCTGCCCTGATCCTGCCAGAAATGCTGTGCAATCATGTCACAGTACAGCAGTGTGAGCACAGCAGCCTGTACGGTGTGTGGTCATTGCAAGGCCAAGGCCAAGGCCATGGTAAGGCTTCTATTCCAGGGACGCTGTCATGCTGTTTAGTAATCAGTTTACAGCTTGGGTATGCATTACTTAGCAACCTTTGCCAGGAACGCTTTTCGTCTCACTGGTGAGAAGGCTTGGGACTCCTTCTTCACGGACACTATCAGATAAGTGTCCTGTTGCTTGTGCCCAGAGTTTTTGTGATATGGTGGCAGGGCGATGGGAGCTGAAGACTACTCAGATGTGGCACCAAATGGCATTGTGTGACTGGGTCCTATTTCTTGCAGAAAATATGCTCCACCCATGTTTCATGCCCTGCCCAGCCTGCTGCTTCATCTCCAGATACAGAGGAAGGATGTCTTTTTCGTTAAGATGCTACTGTATTAGGACCTGGTTATTTTATTTAGTTTCTTTCCAGTTCCAAATTAGTACAATGATTCTGATGAGTTGACATACAGAAAATGGTACCCCTGTCCTGCCTGATGTCTTCTTAGTCAAGCTCAGGTGGTATTTATTGCTTCTCAAATGGTAGCTGGGTTTGCAGGTCTTTCCTGGGGTGACAGTGCTGACTGTCCACGCAGGAATGGACGAGTAGAGTTGAAGTTACTTACTTTGTGAGTAATATGTGTGGTTTTTTTCCTGAGTACCATTTCGATTAAATAGTTTGGATTTGGTTGGGGGTGTGGTTTGTTATTTTTTTTAAATTAGTTTAACGGTGCTGAAAATGTAAGAAGTAAATAATTAGACTTATAGGGCATTTATTCATTTTATAGTGGTCTAATTGAAGCTGTTCCCTTTGTTAGTGTTAGGACAGCATAATCTCTTTATTGTGCAGGCAAATCTAGAAGTAGAGAAGTACTTTATACTAGCAGAAAGTTTTTTCACACCCGCTCTCTTTTGAAACGCCGTCTTACTTTTGCTCTGGTCTGAAACATGACTGCAGATCTGGCTCGATCGGGAGCCTCCATGCCCACCTACGCTGAAAGCACATCCGGACGGCCGGAGGCGTTGCCTGCTGCCAGTGGTGGTGGCAGAGCTCCGCTTGTCCGGCAGTTCCAAGTCTTGCCAGGGCACGTCTACATTTCTTTTCCTTCGCTTTCGGGGTGTCTCACCGGCGTGGGGAGTCACCCAAGACCAGCCAAACTCTCCCGCGGGCGAGGAGCACACCTCGCGCCGGGCGTGCGGGGCGCCGAGCTCAGCGCCGCCGGGAGCCGCTCAAGTTAGAACTTGAAAGGAGCCGTCGGTGGCGAGAAAAGGCGGACAAAGCAAGCGCTGGACTACCGAACGTGGCGCTCTGCCGGCGAGTTTCATGTCTAAAGGAGAAGTGACATGCAGTCGTCTCCCCGGCTTAGCTGCGGATGGGAGGGTGGAATCTTGCTAACAGCTCGTGTATCTGTATATTTAATTGAGACCTGGCTGCATGTTCCTGTTGAGGAAGGATGTAGATCACAAGCGAATCTATAAAAACGCAGTTGACAAGCCCGTGAAAAGGATAACTGACAGATTAAACGACAGTCAGTGCAGAGCTAACTGGCAAACGCATCGGCACAAAGTCAGATACCTTCTGAGAGGAGTAGTAGTTTGTTTTATTCCGGTTCTCCAGAGTTTTATCTACTGTCGATGTGATGGGGTAGAGAGGAGCTAATGTGACCTGTTTAGGATAAGAACGCGCAGATTAGATCAGGCTTCACACACCGTGTTTCACTGAAGACTTAGAACAGTTAGAGGACTAAATCAGGCTTCCCCCACCGAGGAAAGCATGGAATTTTCTTTTAATGTTTTAAAGGTGATTTAAACTTGTTTAAACATAACCGTTTCACATACGGATATAGGGAACTTTTGGGAGTTGATGAAGTCGGGACCTGGGGCCAGAGCTTGCCGCCACCGTTGTGCGAGGCTGGGAGAATATCATCCCGTTTTCTTCACTTCTGTGATTTACTTTAAGTTTTCAATGAGGCTAGTGTAATTACTAGGCGTTTAACTTTTTGCCAGGCTCTTTCATTATGTCTTTGCGTTTGCACCTCGGTTTTAAGAGATGTAATAACATACACAGTCAGGGGCAAATCCTGTTAATGAACAAATTAAAGTTCAAACAGTTATTCAAGTTCACAGCCCCGCTCGCTGCTCCTTTAATAAGAGTTATACATGTTACTTTCTCTCGGGATCACTCCCTCTTTTATTACTTTTTAAGCTTTTCATAAGCACTAGTGAGCTATACGGACAGGTCCCAGCCTCTAAAAAGCCCACAAATCCTGAAGGGAGCCCTAATCCGACCTTAATTTGGCAACTTTTGTAAAAGACATAAAAGCTCGGGTGCCACCCTTGTGCGCTCAGATTATAATGTCAGGGGACAAACCGGGGCAAGGCTCCCTCTATACCGCACCCACCTCTTTGACTCCCTCCCTTCCGGAGCTGTGCAAAAAGCCTCCGTTAGTCCCTCACGGGTACCGGAAGAGAAATTAGGATGTCTGATTGATACCCTGGGAATTTCCATCCCCTTCCACATAGCTCTAGCCAGCTCCGCTGGGCGCGGGCTGTCGGGGCGGCAGCCCCGCCCCCCCGTCCCCTCCCCGCACGTCCCGCAGCCCTGCCTTTGGGTCGGAGCCCGGTGCCTGCCTTCAAGAGTTAGCAACGTGCAGTTAAAAAAACCCAAAAAACAACAAACCCAAACCAACCCGCTCGCTCCGGAAAAGATAAATCCTTCCGTTCTTCCTCTCTTCCAACCCTGTTTCCTTCTTTTTCTCCAAACCTTTCCCGATTACAGTGTCTGTGCTACCTCGACATTTGCATAAAATGAATTTAAATTCCCTTTGTCAGGGGCTGCCCGAGCCCAGGGGAGTCGCGACTCCCGGTGGGACCAGGCGGGGAGCGGGACGGCCTCCCCGCTCCGAGCCGGGGGGCGGTGGGCAGAGTCCAGCCCAAGCGCGGGGAGTTTGACACTAGTTCAAGGCAGCGCCGGTGCAAAAGCGCTGTCTATGTACAGAGGAGATCACACTCCCCATTATCTACCTCCTGGCGAGTGTTTGATTTGTGACATCAAAAGCTTATCAAGACAAACTCACAAAAAAAAAAAAAAAGAAAGAAACACGGGGGTGGGGGGTGGGGGGGGGAAGCACCTCTTCATGGAGGGAGATCGCTGCGGTCTGGGTGATGCGGGGGAAAGAGAAGGGGCTGGTGTTGTCAAAACGCCACCGGTGCCAGGGAGGCGATTCCTGCCCCGCCCGTCTCCCCGCGGGCCGAGCGGCGGGGCTGGTGCGGGGCCGGCCGCGGGTGTGGGGCGGCGCCGCGGGCGCGCAGAGCAGCGGGCGGGCGGGCGGCCTGGCCCCGGCGGAGGGCTGGAGGGAGGCCCTGATTCCTCGCAACCATCCACACAGAAGTGGTTTGATATAATCACCATGACAACTGCCGCCTATAAGCATACAAATAATAGAGATGAAATAGACAAAAGATTAGCATGCCATGAAAAGTACAATAAGTTTCTTATTTAGCATTTAGATAACTGTCTTTCCTTCGGAGCAGGCTTCAAAGTTGAACCCAGTTTAGACCAAGAGGATTAATTCTTTCTCCCGCATGCTTCATTGAATCTCTCATTACCAAACTTTGTCTGTATTGATGTAAGATTTGATTGAAGATTAGAGCATTTAGCAAATCTTGCTTTTCTGCATGTATCAGGCCTTTTCAAGCGCAGACCGCGCTGCCCAGTGGTCAATACCCTTACTTTTATCCAGTGTCTGCTTCATTTAAACTTAATCAACTCCCTCAATGAACTGGAACAGGGAAACGTCCCTGAGGTAAGAATGTTGTGCTGTTCTTAGATAATTCTTTGCTCCCTCTCCCAATCCACTGGCGTTAAACCTACAATTGCTCTCTGATGAACTTAATCAATATGATAATGACAATTGGGGCTGAATGGCTCGGCCTGGGCTCGGCAAGGAAAAGGTAGATGGCTCTGCCCATTGCCTAAAAGCAACTTCTCCTTTCTCGCCTCTTCTTTTGTGTGCACTGCTCCCACCTTTCTTTTTCTCTCTCCCCCTCCTCCCCCCTCGCCGTGACACCGACCGCTGTTCACGCTGGAGAATGATGCTTCTTTGTGCGGCAGGAGGACTCGTATGTCACCGCCCGGAGGAGCGGAGCGGAGCGATTGGCTGGGTGAATTATCTGCCTTGTTGCAGTGAATTATTTGCGCTGTTTCCTTTCCCAGTCAACAAGTTTCTGAGGTATAGAGCAGATCAATCAACACTGACAGAGCGCATGTGAAGCTTTTACTGTGTAAATCTGGACCTCTTGTCCCGGCTTCGTTGGCACTGGCATCTGTATATCATTTTTATACTGCTACCAGTAGAGCAATTTCAAAAGTATTTGCAAGGAAAATGGATGTCCCCATCTGTTCCTGGAATCATAAATGTGCCACTTTCGGAGGGTTTTCACTGGTAATCATATCTTTAATGATGAACAAACTTGTGATATATACCTTTCCATAAAATGGGGGTTTCTTCACTTTATTGTGATTGGCTGGGATAAATAGCTTTTCCATATGTTAGGAAGATAAAACATAAGATTACCAGACCTCGTTTGTTTGGTCATAAACAAAAGAAACAATTCGCTCCAAACTATCTTTAAACAGAAACAACTGCAGAATTAAAGTGTATTAATAATCTATCGATGGGTCAGGAGGCAAGCAACTGCCTCCATGGAAAAGACAGCTGGTTTAAAATATGAGTAGTCGGTCTTTCTCGCTATTCAGGTGACCTTAATGCAGACGTGTATATTAAATACTCGATGACAATTTTGATTTTGTTTTCCTTAAAATTATCTTGTCTTTAGCTCCCTATCTTTTTTTCTCCAGCTTGACTTGGAATTTCCTTAAGTGCCAGAGAGAGAATGAGGTGCTGGGTAGTGCACTGCCGTGCGCTGTATTTAGTAAGCAGCTGGAAGAGAAAATGTCCTCAGGAATCCGGACTGTTTTGTTGTAAATGCTCCTGCAGTCCCATCACTGTAAAAAACGCTCGTTCTACAGACGTGTCAGCGCTTTGGCTACCTAGGAGCGCTGGGTAAGGATGGGTTCGGGGAGCCACTATTGACTCCACAGCACACCCCAGAAGCCTTAGTGGTGTCCCACGGCAGTGAGAGGCACCGTGGCCAGGGCTGCTTGGCGGCATGGCTGCCTGCCCGCCTCGCTGTCGTGGAGGGCGGCGGCCTTTGAGTTTCTCTCTGCCGGAGGCACCCCCCACTCCTCCCGGGAGAACCGGCAGGTTGCATGGACCCATTTCTCCGAGCAGAGCGTCTCAGCCGCGAGGTGCATTGGCCGGAGCTCCGAAAGGGACACTCCCTTCGCGTTTCGGTGGGGCAGCTGTCTCCGCCCGCCGCCGCCCCGGGCCAGGCAGTCCGCGCGCAGGGGAGCCCGAGCACAGCGGTGGGTCAGGCGGCTCTGACAGTCCTTCCCCTCCCTGGAGATTCAGCAGCAACAACTCCCCCAGACCCACTGCCCGGTCCCCGCGTGGAGTGAGGGTCGATGCTAAACGGGGTGTCGTGCGCTGTGGCCTTGCCCTTCGGGGATGGGGACAGACCGTGCCGGAGGGACATCCCGTCCGGCTGTCACTCAGGATGGGAGCTCCGACGGCCCCCGAACAGCCTCGGGGTGCACTCTCCTCCACGCCTTGGAGACCCCGCTCCCGTCCCCGAGCTCCCAGTGGGGCAGGCGGCCACCCGGCTGCGCTCGTCATCCCACGACCATCCTTTGCTCAGCGGCGAGGCATGTTTCCCCCTCCCGTGTAATGCTCTCCCACAGCCTCGCTGCCCCAGACCACAAAGGAGGCGACAGCCGCGACACCGCCATACAAAGAGACGCTTCCAAGTCCCTTCCTCTTGGCCGGTGCCCCTCGGTGGGCATGGAGAGCCCAAGGCAGCGCTAAGCTGATGGCTCCCAGCTGAGAGCAGTGCCAGCGGCTGCTTCCAAGGGGGCGCCTTCCCACCCATTCTCGCCCGCCCCGCACTGGGCTCTCGCGGCCGTGAGGGTGAGTCGGTATCGGCGGGGGGAAGTGGGCAAGTTAGCGTCTCTTAAGGCCAGAAGAGACCACTAAATCATCTGCCTGACCTCCTGCGTTACAGGCCGTATAATTCCATTCAGTCCTAAGGAATTAAGCCAAATAATTTGTTTTTGAATAAAATGTGCCTTCCAGAAAGTCTGATAGTCCTGAAGATTTCAAGAAATGGAGATTTAACCCCTGGTTAAGGGGCGAGCCTTATTTCCAGGACACGTTGCCCTTGTTTAAATTGATCCCAACTGCCAGGCTTATATTTTGGAGCCTACTAGTACCGTTGTTGCAACTGTGGCCATCTCGGCTTTTCCTTTCCTTTCACACAGGTGTCACACCTAGCGTTAGCACAGGCGAGGACCTGGCTCCACCTTGGTCTTCCTGGGAAATCCCGAGGTATCCAACACCTGACTGCCACGGCGCATAGCCTGCCTGTTAACTGTGGTAAGGAGGAGTCCCAGCGGGGTAGGCCAGTAGGACATACCATTGAAAAACACTGCTCAAAGGGCCTAGGCCTGCCTTACCGTGAAATCACGGGCCAACACTCCCTTCTAACCGAGCCAGCGCCCAACAGGAGAAGGACGAGGTACCCTTCTTGGGAAGCTTTGCTCTCTGCCGAAGAGGCACCTGCAGGTGTCTGGATGCGGGTGGTTGGGCTGCTGTGGGTCCGGAATATTTGTGCAA